>NC_079134.1:13583544-15983544 GCF_945859705.1 Episyrphus balteatus | reverse complement strand
CTAGGAGGTTCTAGGAGGTTTCTAGGAGGTTCCATCTTTCATTGGTTTTTTGTAAAATATTGTTGACGATATTTCGCTTTATTTCACATTGTGGGATTCTGATGTTATGGTTTATGAGAGAGGGATCAATAACAGTATCCCCTTTTTAAGTTCATCCGCTTTTTCGTTGCCGAACACATCACCGTGGCTGGGAACCCAGCAGAGTCTTACATTATGCTGCATACCAAGAACCCTAAGCTCTTCGCGACAGCAAGAAACAAGCTTTGACTTGATTAAGGTGGCAGAAATCGCTTGGCTATCAATGAAAAAGGTGATGTCAGCAGGTGATATCATGGATCATGGATATTTGTTTAGCAGCATTTTTCACTGCCAATATCTCGGCTTGGAAGACACTGCTGTGATCGGGGAGCCTGAAAGAACTGGCAAGGTTGAGGTTTTCTGAGTAAAAACCTGCACCAACCCCAGTGTTCATTTTCGAACCATCAGTAAAAATGGCCATAGTCGACTCATTTGAGAAAGGTACACTATTTTCCCAATCTTGTCTGTTAGAAAAACTGACATTAAAATACTTGTTGAAGTCTAAGTAAGGTGTCATGTAATCTGTACTTACGTTGTTGCCAACGTAGTTAGAAAGGATCGTAGTATGGCCGTTTTGACTAGTATTACAAATGTTGGTTTGACTGAGTCGTAGGGCACTATTTGCTGTTAATTCTTGTACAAATAGATCTAAGGGAGTGAGATTAAGGATAGCTTCCAGACCTGCGCAGCGGTTGGAGTGGACCTCATCACCCCCGTAGTGCTAATGCATGCTGTTCTTTGTGCTTTGGTTAGGGTCTTCAAGTTCGTGGATTTCTCCAGAGCTTGCCACCAGACTAAGCTGCCATAAGTCAGAATGGGTCTGACAATGGCGGTATACATCCACATGATTATTTTAGGATTTGGGCCCCAGTTTCTGCCAAGAATAAAGTGCAAACGTGGCTTTCTTATATCTTTTTTTGAATGTTTGGACCCCAGTTAAGTTTCTTATCCAAGATCCCTCCGAGATATTTTGCTTTATCCGAAAGCTTTATTATGGAAGTGCTGTAGGTTGTACAAAAAAATGTAGTAGATATTTCAATTTTATGACAAAGGAATGACCGTTTTTCTTCTGGAATCTTGAATGCCATTCATTTTTTGTTTTATTTTTTAAAAAAGAGTTTACTAAATTTTTATTGTTTTGATTTTAGATTGCAAAAACATCTGAAAAGAGAGTTATCATTATGCTTTCTATTTTGCAAATAATATGTCATTTAAATACATGGAATTAGTATCATTTCTAACGGACCAAAATTAAGGGAACGGTACAAAACGAAAAATTATTTAAAAAAAAAATACTTTTTCGTTATGTAGGTACCGTTCCGTAATTTGTTATAACGGTACCTGTCCAAGAACCGTTTTCTTCATGTCTGAATTACTCGTAGGCGATTTAATTGTTTTCAACAAAAACACTTATGCAAAAGCGCTTTAGTAAATTGAAAACATACAAAAATTATTTTTTGGATTTGTTTTTTTAATTTAATTTTTTTGAGCAATTTTTTGAAAAAGGTGAACTATTTTTGTATATAAATATATTGTATCTAGAAAAAAACACAATCTTATTATTTTCAAAATTGCTTTGCAAAAAAAATCAAGTTGAATTTATACGTTTTGTGACCAAAATTATTTATTTTTTTTTATTTTAAAATTCTTCAAAAACCATATTATTAGTGGAGTAACTAAAGCTCAAAAATTGGCAATATTAGGGAACCCGGCCGAACAGCTTAGATTTTGATGATCTTTATTTTCAAACGTCGGTAATTAAAAATACTTTAAAGTCTATAGATTAAAAATTGCCGGTGTTGCCGTTTTGATTTTTTAAATTTAATTAAAGATTTTTGTGAACAAAAACAAATTTTTTTCAAAAATTTTTCTTAAATTTCATAAATTAATTGATGCCAAAAGATTGTCTAGGAAATTCAAGGAAAAAAAATATATGGGAGTGAGGGACAATCTTCCATAGTTCAAGCGATAGATGCAATTTTCTTATTAATTGACTTCAAACACAAAAAAAAATATTTGAACACAACGGCAACACCTACCATATTCAAATTTACATTTTTTAAAAGCTAGAAGCTTAGTCATATATGTAAAATTAAAATTAAGTTAATTGAATGAACGGCTTTTGAAAGAATGGTAATTGAACTCAGATTTTTGAAAAAAAAAATTATTGAAAAAAATTTGAACATGTCGTTTTTTTAAACTTGGTCGTAATATAAAATGCATTTATTTTAAAATTTTTTTGGCCGCATTTATTATGATTTCAAATTATTAAAGGAAACGTCAATATGTATTACGTTTTATGAACAAAATTAAAAAGTATTTCATTTTCGAAGAACTTTTTTTAATAAAAGTTTTGAAAAAAAATGCAACTTATTTTTTTTTTTAAAGTTCAACATCTAAACATAAAATTATTTTTTATTCATTTAATAACCCTTACTGTTGAAAGTTAAATAGCAAAAATTTAAAGTTCCTATTTACCACAGTCTTTGAGAAAATTAATTATTTCAATGCAAAAATTCAGTTTTAATAAAAAAAAAACCATTGAAATTGAAGTAATTTTTCATTTTTTTTTTTTTCAAAAGTGTGATATAGTTTACCTTTTTTGCATCGAAATTCAACTGATAATATTTATGGCCAAAAATTTTTTTTAAATAAATTCATATTTTATTAGAAAAAGTTTGGAAAAAAGTCATTTTAAATTTTTCTAATAACATTTTTTTTTTAATTCTGTGTTTAAGGACCATTTTTTCAAAAAGTCTTGATTAAATTTAGTGGATTTAAATTTAAGAGATAAGAATGAGCTTCTGGCTTTTTTTAAATGTATTTTAAAATATTGTAGGTGTTGCCGTTGTTTTCAAAATATTTTTTTTGTGTTTGAGGTCAGAATGTTAGAAAATTGCATTTATCGCTAAACGATGGAAGATTGTCCCATACTGCCTTTTATATATTTTCCCTAAATTACCTAGAGAATCTTTTGTTATCATTTGTTTTATGAAATTTAAGCAAAAAAAATGGTTTTGTTAAAAAAAAATTTAATTTAAATTTTAAAAAACAATACGGCAACACCGGCAATTTTTAATCTATAGACTTTAAGGTATTTTTAATTACCTACGTTTGAAAAAAAATCGTCAAAATCGGAACTGATCGGCCGGGTTCCCTAATAATTTGCTTTAGTTATTCTACTATATATTAAATTTTGTTTACAAGAGTCAAACATAAATGGTTTTGGTTTAAATGAATAGATTGTCAGGTTTCATTGTAACATTTTCTTTGTGCATATTGCAAGATTTACACATCTAATATCTTGGAAATAACTCCCCAAAAAAAAGGTTTCTATTTATTTTTTTGACAATGGTATCGTGGTGGATTCCCTCGAAAAGAACAGAAATATAATATGATAAGTCAACAAGGACATTAGTTTCTTTTAAATAGGGTTACCGTCAACAGGTTTTATACTAGCTTCTGTGAAGCTGTTAAGAGGCATTGTTTTCTTAAAACTTTAAACTCCTATCTAATTAGCTAATTAATCCGAATGTCGGCTATCAAGCTTCTACGTTTTAATTCAAATCTAATATTCTCTGATATAAATCTTGGTTTTAATTCATTCGGCATATTCATCACAAAGAATAAAAAAAATCCTAAAATTACCTCCTCAGAAAAAAAAAATAATTGCTAAGCATTGTTGTTAATGCCAAACAGGTAGCCACTATATACCTAAGCTAGAACTTATACTTAACGTAAACAAAATCACTGATGTTTTGGTTAATATCATCGGCAATTAACTCTTTTGTTTGTAAACAAAATCTTAAAACCCAAGGCAGCATAGTAAATCATAACCTCTTCAAGTTTCAGCTTTAATAATGTTGGTTAGACCGATGTAAAAATTTGAAGTCATTAATTTATTTATTACCAACACTCTGCGTACGACTCCAATCTTTAATATAAAATTCGTAATGATGTCATAGATTCGTGACTAGTTTTCGTTCTTTTTTCTTTTATTTTTGAAATGATGGCATCAGAGGGTTTGGTTTGGTACACATACAAAAGAAACAACCATATAAATCTCAAAGTGATGTATATAGAATTCCATTACGTATCTAGCTCTAACTTTTAAAAGCAACAAGCTTTCTCGAAATTATGTTCAATTAAAATTTCAAATGTTAATTAGGCGGGCGCGGCTGGCTGACCGAAAGACTTAAAGATCATCTTTTTGTATGAAAAGACTACGAGTTTTTACATGCATCATGCATATTTGATGATAAAAGGGCAGTTAGTTTGAGAGTATCCATCGACTTTGTGGCTAAGCAGGTTTCCTGTTTGTATTTTTTGTTCAATTTTTATGGCTTCGTTGCCCGCATAATGAAAGTTGATTTGTATATTTTGGACGACAAAAAAAAAAAGGTTACCAAAGGTTAAGTACAAGGCTGAAAATCAAACAACTTTGAAAAATAACACACAACAAAGTGTAACATGCGAGAAAGTTAATATATGTTTGTAGTAGATTGTAGGGGTTCATGTATATAAGGCAGGCAGGTGGTAAATATACATGTGTCTTTGAACTTTTTTGGATTCCGAAGAATTCTCAGTATTAGGTCACTAACGACTGGAGCTGGTATACTGATGTGTTTTTTCTGGATACCCAGAATAATTATTACAAGCCATGACATCACTTTCGGCTTTTCGGCTGAACTTATATTTCGGAAGTGAATCAAAAACATGATGTCATCATAAGGGTTTGAATTTCTGGGGGAATACTTTTACTTAGGGGAGAAGTTATACTTCTTGTTTATGAATTTTATTTTGCCATTAGTTTTTATGGGAGCATTTTGCATTTTCTCAGAAGAAACAAAAACAACAAATGGTTTGATGACGAAAGAAGATATCCAGTGACCGGTCTATAGTTTGTTTTGGAAGTTTATAGCATAAACGTAAATTATGCAGAAAGTAAACAACGTATAAAAGAAGGTAAAATACGGAATCATTGATGTGTTGCGCAATAGTTTTTTTTTCTACTTCAGATTTTAGATATCTATTTTGTAGTTGGTTAGTATAGTGAAAGTTTTGTAATCATATTTCTAAATGTAGGTAACTACTTTATTGCGTCGTGCAATTCAAATTACTTAAACTTTGTCGTTGTGTAACGATGCGTATTAACCCTTTAAATTGTTATGGATATCTACTTTCTTCGGTACAATTAAGACAAGTACTTTTTTTTACTTGAAAAGGCATACATACATCCAAGATTTATGTAGATATCTTTATTCACTGACCAAGTTAATTGAAACTAGTTAAAGGTAGTATCAAATACACAAATAATGCCCTGAAATTTTTCAATTAATGGAAGAAAAAACATAGTGGATTTAAAAACAACAATTACTATGGTAACCGTTTTTTGGTTCAGAGAAACTGGAAGAGAGCTTGTACGAAGGTCCAAGAAATAGAGGTCTGCGATGTACCACTGTGAACAGATTTGTCGTAATTACTCCTCTCGGAAGTTGCGGTTTGACTGGCGAGTATGTCCATCAACCGTGTGCTTAGTAAATGTAAAGTAAAGACACGACTTAAGGATGTCGTATTTACTTAGAAACACCTTGCAATGCATAATACGGTCGGCAGGGCTACCTTCGTAGATTCCTTTTCAAAAAGATGCTAAAAAAGAGGATTTTGATAAAAAAAAAGAGGCCCCAACAAAAATCTGTGAAAAGAGAATAAGTTAAGTACGACGCACGGTCACACGAAATACCTCATTTGCGCTTTCCCCAACCGCAACACAAACCTTTTAACACAATTTCTTAAAATTAAAATTGTATGAACATAATAAAAATAATATAAAAACATTTCCTGTCCATAATTTCTTCAAGAAACAACACAACATTTATCAAAAATAAACTTAAAATTAAATCAGAGCTAAACAACAGTAAGGTATATTTTTTTTTACAATTGAGTCGTTATAATTTAAAGAGGTAGGTATATGTCACATTTGCCTTGATCTTCAAAAAAATGTCAATTTTTTTAATCTAACGTACATAATTTAAAAAAAAGAGGAACCAAAATATCAAAAATAGGGATTTTTGACAATTTTTAAAAAGTAGTGGGAAAGTGGAATGGGTGAAAAAAGGGGAAAAACACCTCTTTAGAGGCGCAAAGATAGCCCTGACGGTCGGGAATTTGAAACCAAAATTTGCCTTCGCTTAATGCTTATAAGCCATAATCGTGACGTACGGAGATGGATAAATTATTATATTGAAGGCGAGCGAGCTATATTTTTTGCTAATGGCAGTCATAAAGGCAGTTACATTCGGACCGGTTCATCTACAATATTTTTCCTCATTGGAATACAATGCGTTCCTATGCACGATAAGGCTAGATGTCATTCTGAGATGTGATTTCCTGAATTCCTTAGAAAAGTTGATGTTGCTACAAAAGATTGGCCAACGAGCAGTAATAAGTGAGACAATAGAAGAAAATATACCAATTAATAAAACTTGATTTTGTGTTGAATAAAATTGGCGATTCGATTTTAATGAAAAATTTTGTACACACCATTATAGTAACTTTAATAGGTGTGTTTTTCTACAACTCAGTAGCTACTCATTTTTTTATTTTATTCGAAAAATAATAAAAACAAATACTTACTTGAGTAATTTGTATTATTGTTTTGCGAATAAAATGAAAAATGAGTAGCTACTGAGTATTAGAAAAAACACGCCTAATATAAAATAAAAGAAAAATAATTAAAAATAGTATTTGGAATACAAAAAAATTTCATTTCTCTTTTTTTTTTGAGAAATCAATTTTTTCGAGAACGAAAGAACGGATCGATGAATATCTTTGAAATTTGTTTTTTTTTTTTAAGTCGATTAATACATACCCTTTTTACTGACATAAACATTTTCTTTTTTGAAAATTTTAGAACGCATCTAACCGTTTTTATTAAACTCTTAACATTCTTTGTTATGCAAGACATTTTTGTGAAACACTTCGTTCATATTATTTACAAGTTTTAATATTTATAATATGAATTTTTTTTTAAAAACTTGATTATTTTAAGACCCTCGACCGAATCATGCATTTTATTGTTAGATGCTTAATCTTGTACCTATTTCTTACGTGTCGAAATGATAAATAAAGTTTAAGGCTTTATTTTATTTTAAGTCCATGAATCAAGACTTTTAGCGATACCATAAACTTTGATGAATCTCAATTGCACCAGGAGCCATTTATGTCTTAACATAAAACAAGCTCGTAACACTGATGAAACTTTATGAAATTAAAATACTTCATATTGTAAAGAGGGTTTAAAGAGCGAAATCTTGCTATTTAACGCCAGCCGATCATACTAAGTAATTTTTTTAAATATCCTATGTAGGTAATATGCCCACTAATACATTCGCATTTTAACTTAAACCAATGTACAGATATAATTATTGATGTTTATTTGAATTTCTAATCGGAACCGGAAACATAAATTTAGATAAATACACACGTATGCATTTAAGAATAAAAGCATTATTCTTGGCTGTTTTGAAAAAAAAATATGTAACTCTCCTAAATATGCAATAGGATTGTTATTAAAAATTATTGTTGTTTTATGAAAAGTCGTTACTTTTATTCGTTTCAAAATTTACAAACTCAAATCTGTTGAACTAAAGCTATAAAAACGGTCATTGGCCGAAAAAAATCTAGGATTGGCATTATATTATTAGTTGTTCACCTGCAACCTCAATCGTTTTTAATTAGGTCAGTGAAATCAATTGACTTTAATTGAGTTGAGTGCATTAAAGTGATTCATTATTGATTTTGTAATTATTATAGAAGATGGTTCGTGGGCTGGTACGCGTCATATATACCTAGCTAAAATTAAGCGGATTTTTGCATGTTTTTTTTGCCAAGATGACTTCCATCTTAAATTAAGAGGAAATCCACTTAATTTAAGATCAAAATCTTCTTATAATCATAAAAATAAGAAGATTTTATTACCTTTATGGCAAGAACCTCATCTTTCATAAATATTGAAGCTTCGTGCCTAAAAAACCAATTCTGAATCCTAGAATTAAAACGTTTCCAAGCTGCTTTATTTCTTCGTCCTGCGTTATGATATTTTCCATAACATGAAAATACTTTATCCTTTCCTCGAGATAGTAGAATACCTTAAAATTCCACAGAAAATGTTTTTTAGAACTTCTCAAGTGAAAGGTTGTAGAAAACCTTATAAAAGTGCAAATTAAGCTCCTGAAAAAGCTTTATGCTAATTTACATATTGATAACAACTTAAAACAGATTGATATTTGCATCAGTACTTTAAAAAACAAGAATCTATTACTGTTACTCTTCTGACTGTCCTGCACTGTCCCGAAGACGGGAATTTTCTAAGGCTGTTTTTGAAGTATAAAAATAGAGAAAATAAAATAAACACATTTATTGCAAAAGATATTTTTCGTTTATATTTAAATTTAACAAAAAAGTAATTTTTCAACCATCCATAAGAATCTGTTGTATACAAAATTTTGTTTTCTTAAAACTATAGACTCAAACTTGTGCGCTTAAGTTTGTAGATTCCAAACTTTTGTCCAACCAAAAAATTCCTTTCTAATCGATATTCTATGAATAACTGTCATCGATTATGAAACTTTTCACGGTTTTTGAATCTAAACAAAATGAAAATTTGTAAAAAAAATTATTGAAACAAATAAGTATTAAGTTGAACAAACCTTTCTTTTCTAAAGCATACATAATAACCCATCCAGGTTTTGCATTTACAACATTGTACTCCCTTAAAGCCTTTAATTTAAAACATACCTCATTTTCGAAATAAACGACAAACCTGTCTTGATTGTGGTCTAATTGAATTGACTAAAAAACAATATACAAAAATGTTATTGAGTTTTAAAAAAACTTTTAAACTATACCTTGATTCCCTTGTTTAGACTATAATCAACTTCCTGAAAATTTTCTTCAGTAAATACGTAACCAGACTGAAGATTAACTTCCATAACCATCAAACTGCTATAGTTCCCATTTCTAAGAATTTCTGGACAAAATTCCAACACCGTCAAAGCTTCCGAAGACATCTTCATTGTAACATTTGATAGAAAAGTTGAAGGATATTGAACTTCAGGTAAAAGATTGTATTTGTATTTGACTTCCAGAACTGCAAAACCATAACCTTTGGCTTGAAAATGAATTTTTCGAGATCTACGAGAAATCTTCAAAAAATAAATTGTATTAATTAGTTAAAGATTAGTGAAGAATGTCATTGAAATACCTTGAGAGTTTGTAAAACTTGCGAATTTTCTAAATTTACTTGGAAATTACTGGTTCCTTTCTGGTCATCGTTAAAAGTCATTTCTAATTTTTTTCTGTCTGATCGAAGATTTTCAACAAATCCAATCAACTCTTTAAGGGCTATTAGCTGAATTATGGACGAAGTTCTATCAGATTCGGAGTTCAAGAGTTCTCTAATAATTTGAAGGTTGCTCGAACTATTGTATTGTGATTCGAATAATTTTACAAGATTTCCAGCAATAGTTTCCAAATTTCCATCAAAGTTATCTTCCTTAGTCCAGAACATTCTCTTTTCTATCTCTAAAATACAAATAAATGTTATAATAGTTAATTTCTACTTGAAAGATCAACTTACTTTCTGCTAAATGGCTCCTATTTGTCAGTTTTCTTAAACAATTTTCAGCTTTTTCATGATTTGACAACAACAAAGCAAAAGTTGACATAAGAAAACTGGGCGAATTTATCGAAGCATTCGTTTGATCAGATAAACATTGAAGACCTCGAGAAATAACACCACTGAATCCAGTTTTCGAATGCTTGAAGAAATCAATTTTTAAAAAATGGGCTTAATTTTTAGAAATCTTTCTTACATCATCCATTAAAAATACCATCAAACCAAAAGCTGCAACTTTAACATCTTCTTCTTGCCCATTTCTGGATTCGAAGCACCCATTTCCGAGCTGCTTCGATTTAAGATACTTCAAACCCCTTTTGATGATTCGAATGTCAATATGAATAAAGTCACTTGCCTGCTTCAGTCCCCACAATGCAAAAGCAGTTTGCCAAACACTACCTGTTCTTTCGCCAGTTTTTCTTTCAAAAAGTCCAAAAGAACCATCCAAATGTTTAAAAGATAACTGATTCTGATAGCCTAGCTCAAGATTAAGTCTTAATTTGCCTTCCAAATTAGGCTTGGAATAATTGAGTGCCTTGAAATAAAATTTTCATTAAAGAATTCTTGAAAATAAGTCAAAACTTCATACCTTGAGGTACTTTAGTACTAACAAATTGGATACAATGTATTTCATATTGTCTTCACCATTTCCATACGGAACACGTGCCAACTTTTGAAGATTCTTCAGCAAAGGTCGAAATACATCACCAACTATTGAGATTTCAATTCTTTGAGAATCAGGAACGGCGTTTTCGGGAATGCCAATTGTGATTTCGTCTTCTTGGATACCTTCTTGCGGTAGATTTACCAAAAAGGTCTTAGACATTGCATAAGGTATGCCTTGAGATTGGACATTGAGGGTCTTTTGAATTGCATCACTAGCCTTTAAAGAGATAGCTTTACAAATCACATTATACTGTCCCTGTTGTAGTGGTCTTAGGAAAAATGTGATTTTTTCTGATTTCTTTGAGTTAATCCGTCTTGAAATTATTTCCTTGGACTTTTCTTCTGGATGTTCAAAAAATTCAAGACCTTCTTTTTCACTTTCGATGGTTACATTTGTCCAAGCCTCTTGATTTATATGGTTTCTTAAATACACCGAAACTTCAATAATTTCACCTAAATATTGATAAATTCTTAAAATCCTCTGACTTCCACGAAGTTAAAGCCTTTTACCTTCTTTTACCAAGCTTGGAAGATCCATTGAAATGAAAAATTCTTGAAACACTTTTAAATTAGTTGGATCTTTTGTTAGAGTTAGACCAGTGTTGGGATTAAGTGAAAATCCAGTAATAGCCCAAGTTGTAATACTGTCTGGTGTGTTTTCCATAAAATTTAAGCCTCCTGAGGGAGTTCTTAAATTTCAATTAGAACTTTTTCACATTATTCACAACAAACCTTACCTTTCAAAATCTTTATAGAGCCAACTTTCGGAGAAGAGTTTTCGAATATATGGAAATTCTAAAAATGGTTTTCCAAATTGAGCAGGCAATTGAAAGAATCCAGTGCCGCTATCACCTGTAATTGGGGCTTCATCATCTATAGAGTGACCTTAGTAAATTATAACACAAAGACTTTTATGACCTACCCCATCCCCATCCAGAAAAAATCCTTGTATCTTTTTGAGCATTGGTAAAAGTTACAAGTCCAGCTTTTGCGCCAGAATAGTATTGGGCAAAACTTAACGAATCATAATCTCGAAGTTTTGTGTAGAAATAATCTTCGGTTAAATCATCAACCTTGTGTAAGTTTTGTAGAATTCTGTAGTCGAGAGCCATTAAACCAACATAGGATCCTTTGTCTGTTGTTACATTTATGTTAACCAAGGAATTAGGTTTCGTTTCTTCATCGGTTGTAATTTGTATCTGTAAAAATAAAGGCTTTCTGTTAGTTTAGTTTTTTTAGATTAGGTTTTGTTACGTTACGTTACATTGCGTTACATTACGTTACGTTACATTACGTTATGTTAAGATGTGTCAGGCTAGAATTGAGCTTACCGAATTTTTGAATGTTCTTTTTATGTAAATATCCTTCAGTTGTCCAATGAAATTTCTTTTTTTAATTCCATGAACATAAATTGTAATTTTTGGAACCATCAAAAATGTCACATTTAAGCTAAGAATGTATGATGTTTGGTTTTTAGGCATCTAAAATAAAATTAAATTTTAATTCCATTTTGAACATAAAATCTTTAAATTACCTCAATAAGTTCCGATTTTATGATATCTCCTCTGGAAACTATTTCGTACGCAAAGTTTTCTATAGGCTCTAAGCTTTTGACTTTTATTTTTAGCTCCTTACCAATCTCAGGGCTTTTTAATAAATACAAAATTAAGTTCCTTTTTATTGTTAGAAATTTTAAAAGAATAACAAAATTACCTTTCAGTTAAAACTTCTAAAAATAATGAATTATAATTCTTTTTGATTCGACTTTCTGAAGATTTAATGCCACGGTATTCTGCATGTAAATAACAAGCTGTGAAATTGTGGTTTGTAATATTTATTAAAGCATAATCATCTTTTTCAATTTTGTAAACATATTCTAAACTTAAAGGATTCTGATCAACTCTAGAAGAACTTATGCATTGAACAAATATTTTTATTGGATGTTGAGTATCTTCAATTGGGTTATCTTGTAAATCTGTGATGGAAACTTTTATCTTGAACAAAAAAATTTAAAACTATTTTTTATATTTTTCATCATATAAATAAATGTATATTTACTTTGAAAATTAAAATTTCATCTGGAATAAAAGCATCTAGACCTTTGACTATTATTTTATATGGTTGGCTATAAACTGCTATTTCAGTCTCTGTCTGAGACTTTTTCTCACTAAATTGATCAATTACAAACGCTTTGATTCGGAATTTGTAAAGTATCACAGATTGATTGTTTTTAATTTTGTTTTTCAAATGAAGATCCTTTTTCATGTCTAAGATAATTGTGGGGTTTCCATGGATTTGGAATTTTTTTGTTGGTAATATTGGTAGATAGTTTTCGTTGTAGCTATAGATATTTTCCAAAGAGATTGTAAGAGTTCCTTCCACAGGTTCACCATAGAAATAGCTATATAAAACAGAAAATTGAATTAAAACGAAGGAAATCATTTATCATTAAAAATAAAAATAATATTGTTAAAAATAAATAAAATTTATTTATTCTTTTAGAGTTTCTATAAGCCCAAATTCTGCTTTTAAGTTTGCCATGAAACTTGAGGTCAATTAACCGTCATTCTTATTTTTAGATATTTTATTTAATCAAAATTTCACAACAATCTCCACAATTGCGTTCATCTAGTACTATTTCTTGTCTTGTGTTTGGCAGAAAATTGAAGAACAAACTTTTTGTGTTCTGCTATGTACCTACACATGAAATTTGTTTAACAATTCGGACCTCAAAATTTTACACCTACATGATTTTGCTTTTATATATATTTTTACTTGCGATATTATGTACATTTGAGTGGTCCAAGAAATATTTTTTTTTCGATTTTTGGTCGGGCCACCCGCTAAATTTGTTCCACTCATCTATTACCTACATTAACGTCGTGAAATTTCAGTTCCCTATGTTAATCGGAAGAGGGTGCTGATAACAGTTCAATTTTTAGGTTTTGTACGTAATCTTGTTTTTTTTTTCAGGTTTTTTTTTTGAAATTAAATATTTTATTTTAATTTTACTTGTCTTTATAAACCATATAAAATATTTTTTTTCGAAAAAAATGTCAGCAATAATAAATTAATAATAAAAATAAATAAATAAAAATAAAATTAATAAGCAAAGAGTACAAAAAAGTCTGTGTACTAAATATTGACTAAATTTACTTGGAAAAGGCGCCATAGATTATTATTATTTTGATGTTATTTCAGAATTTTCAAGCAATTTTCAGCTTAAAAAAATTTTTTAAAAAAATTAGTTTTACGTTTTTCCATAAAATTACAATTTTTCAATATCGATCAGCACCCCCTTCTAAATAAGATAGGAGGCTGAAAATTCAGCAGTATGATACCAATAGAATGTGGAACCAAAGTAAGGGGTGGCCTGTCGACTTTTTCCCATACAAGATTGGACCACACTAATGTACATAGGTGCTATAGATCAAGTTTTGGATTCAAAAAAAAAAAAAAAAAAAAAAATCGAACTCGAACTCGAACTCGAGATAACAATTTTACATGACATTACGATGATGGAGAATGCCAAAAAAATGGGTCCGGCAATTCTGTCTATCTGTCCGTCTGTGTATACCTCGAGCTATGGACAAAACTACTGGAGCGATTTCTTCAAACCGTTATATTAAAATTTTAGAAAAGGACCATGGGCATTTTGGGCCCAATTTCAACATTGCTCAACAGTGATGAAACGCATGTCAAATGAAAGGTCTTGAGGAGTACTTTAATTTATTATATGGGGGTGAAGTCGAAATCGAGCGCAAAAGTGGTGTTTTGGACCATTTTATAAAATAGTACTCAAAATGAAAAAAAATATATTTAAAAAAAGTGGCAACACTTACTATAAAGTGTTTCACCTAGACCTCACCTCACCTCACCTCAAAGCTAGACATCCCACCTTTAATTCAGTATTAAAATAAAGTTATTTCTTTTAATAGTTTTCGAAAAAAATGATTTATAAATAAAAAAATGTAAAAAAATAAGGTAAAATCAAAATATTTAGTACTAATTTTTTTTCACTTTTTGTGAAATAAAGCTCTAAAATGACTTTTTATTCACTGCACTATCGATTTATCAAACACTGAAAATTAAATTGTTTTATCTCTTCTAGTTTTTAAGAAAATCGAAAATTACTAAAACTTCATTTTTTCCATACGATTTTTTATGCTGATTCATTGCTGATGTTTTTCCAATATTTTTTCATATATGTATATTAATTATTTTATATTTACTACACCTACTAATTCGTCTTACCAAATCGTCATGGACCAAATCGTAACCGATATCAACTTTTTGTTGACAGAAAATAAAATTACAGTTATCCAGACTAGAGTTGTAACAAATTGTATGTATTCATTACTAAGATGCGGGTATTCAAGTCAGTAAAGAGTAACGAAATGTTATTTTCTAAACAATGTCGTTACATACTCGAATTTTCCGTAAGATTTAAATAAAAAAATATCCTAAACGAATTATTAAATTCCTATTCCGTTTTCATTCCATTATAATTCTAGTCCAAACCATGAAAAAATAACTAAATAAAATAAAATATTTTAAGTAGGTACCTACCAAACGTACTTCGTACCATACCAAAATCAAACGCTCGAAATATACTAAAAATACGAAACATACGAAAGTAACGAGTAACGTTATTATTGATACTGGCACTAGAACCAAACCATATGCCATTGATTTTATAACTGTAAGGCCCAGTTGTACAAATATTAAATCCGTGGTTCAACAACTTTTATCTTATGAAATCGGTGTTAAGGTTCCAGTTTAGCACTAGTGCAAGGTCCACATATGTATGTAAAAACAGCCACATCCATGTTTGAACCGAAGTTGATCCGCAGCTAATCCGCGGAAATCAGTGGGTTAAATTCCTGATCCGAGGCTGAACCACGTTTGTAGAACTGGCCCTACATAAGTATTAGGAATAGGTCTATTTTCACAAAATAGGAGACTTCGATTACACTTATCCAAACTTGATACTCAGGAGTCAGCATAAAAAATCGTATGGAAAAAATGAAGTTTTAGTAATTTTCGATTTTCTTAAAAACTAGAAGAGATAAAACTATTTGGTTTTCAGTGTATGATAAATTGATAGTGCAGTGAATAAAAAGTCATTTTAGAGCTTTATTTCACAAAAAGTGAGAAAAAATTAGAACTAAATATTTTGATTTTACCTTATTTTTTTACATTTTTTTATTTATAAATCATTTTTTTCGAAAACTATTAATAGAAATAACTTTATTTTAATACTGAATTAAAGGTGGGATGTCTAGCTTTTGAAAAAGGTGAAACACTTTATAGTAAGTGTTGCCACTTTTTTTAAATATATTTTTTTTCATTTTGAGTACTTTTTTATAAAATGGTCCAAAACACCACTTTTGCGCTCGATTTCGACTTCACCCCCATATAATAAATTCAAGTACTCCTCAAGACCTTTCATTTGACATGCGTTTCATCACTGTTGAGCAATGTTGAAATTGGGCCCAAAGTCCATACAAAAGTGCCCATGGTCCTTTAAAAAAAAAAACACTTTTTTAGATTTTTAATAATTATTTTGTTTGAAAATTTTTATATACAAAAAAGTACTAAATTTTTTGCCCAGCTTAGTACTAAATTTTTTTACATGAATCTAATTCAATGAACCGTAGTGTAAAAAAAGTGCACTACGATGTTTCGGCAAGTTACCTAAAAAGCTGGTGTGTTCAATTCCCTATTAAAAAAAAACCGAGTTTTTTTTACTAAGTAATTTTTCCACAAATTATTTATGTTTTGTACCCTTTCAGAACCTTTCAGAATACAAAAACTTAAATAATATGGAAAAATTACCTAGTAAAAAAGTCGGATTTCTTAAGAAAAAAATTTTATCTCGGTTATTTATTGAACATTCTTAACAATGTTATACCATTTTGAATAGAGAATTGAACACACCAACTTTTTAGGTAACTTGCCGAAATATCGTAGTGCATTTTTTTTACACTACGGTTCATTGAATTAGAGTCATGTAAAAATGTTTAGTACTTAGTTGGGCAAAAAAGTAAGATTTGCTTTAAAACTGATGTAGCTAAGTTAAAATTTTTGAATGCATTTGGTAGCAGGGTTATTCAAGGTTCCGTAACAAAAGAAAAAAATGAGAAAAATTAAGATTTGTAGTGACGGCACATGACTTTTTTTTCAAATGCCCATAACTCACAAAATATATGACTGCGATTTTTTTAATTATTTTTCTGATAACTCTCACCACCTACCCTATCTACCGTTTTCGTTTCGACGTTGACTTTTGGGACACCCTGTATAAAAAATTATTTTTTTTTAAACGGTTCTAACGATTTTCAAAATTTTTTCCTAAAAATTCCTTTTCATACAAGAAATCAGATGGAATATTTTGTTTTGTGATCAAAATTATTAAAAACGGTGTTTCATTAATTTATAAAAACAGATTTTTTGTAGGTATTTTTTTTTTTTAAAAGCTTTAAGATAAAACCTACTTTAACCACAAGAGCAAGTACGTGGTCTTTGAAAAGCCAATAAGTATCTAAGAAACCGTTAAGTTTACGAGAAAAAAAAAATCATTTGTACAAGTTTTATGTGGATAAACATTTTCGTTTATTTAGTGCCTATTTTAAAAAGGTTTCATAAGGAAGCCGCACAGCGGCGACACTCGCTATTTATACAAAAATATTAAAATTGTACTTTTTTTTGAAGATTTTTTTTTTTGAAATTGAACCATATGTACTAATACATCCTGCTAATCTATTTACTTAACAAAAACAATTTCCATACAAAGTCGCATACTAGTAATTAAAATATGACACACCAAAAATTAAATATGAGCAAATTATTTACTAATGTAAACAAAAATACTCGTTTTTCTTCATATGAACTTAATAAAAAGTTTTAAATGAAAACATAGAACTTTTTTTCCCCAACCGCAACCTAATCAGTTTGTTATTCATAATTTTTCCTGACCACACACAACACGAATAAAATTTACAAATTGAATTCTAGTCACAAAAAGAGTAGCGTCAACAAAACGAATTCACTATAAACAAAAGAGTTCTCTGTTTACATAGTTTTTTCCTCAATACTTTCATTATTAGGTATTATTAGATTTATGTCCCTCTCTCTCTCTCTTTCATCTCACTATTAATAACAAAATTTATTTTAATGACTGTATGAAAGGGTTTCTTTTTATTTACCTTGAACTTATCTCCAGTGTTATCACTCCCTCTTCGAAAGCAACATTTGAATTTGTTTGTATTTGAACAGCAAATTTCGGCAGCGTATATCTTGCAACTTCAAAGCTTTTCTCAGCATCAACATCACCATTAATTTCAACTTTTATCAGCCAATCACCCAAAACAGGGTTCTCAGAAATTTGATATTCACTTCTAAAGACACCTTGCACAAGTTTAACATCGTCAATAATTTTCAACAAATTATCTTGGCCATCCTATGAATTATTACACATAACCTATAATAAATTTAAAAACATAGTCACTGGAAACAAAACAACTCACAAAAATCTGTATGAAAATTTTATGATTCACTTTTGCCGGTCTTGTTAATTGATCAATACAAATAACACGGAATTCAATCAGTTCGCCGGGTTTGAACTTGGCCTTGTTGATTTGAATGAAAGTCGAATATGATTGAGCTTCAAAATTAATGACAGCTGATTCTCTGCTTGTGATACCTCGATAACCAAACACTTCTAAATTACCAAGTTTATCAGTCAAATAAGGTGCTCGAAGTTTGATCAATTTGGTTGATTTCGGTAGAACTTCAATACCTTCATATTCAAAGAGTTTTGAGGTTTGATTGAAATTTGTCAAGCTTATGTTAAACCAGCAAGATTGATGGAAATCATTTAGGGTTATAGAAATGTGAAATATAGACTCCGATCGAATCGTTCCAGGTGCAACGACTGCATAATATCTGTCAAAAGATAACGAGTGTCAATTATAACAAAATACGAGTGTCATGTTGATTGATTGAATTTGATTGCCAACCCTATTTTATTTGATTGTGTTTCTCGTAACCAACCGACAATTATTATGAATACACCTAGAAAAGTAAATAGCGTCGAAGCCATTCTATAAGTAGAAAGTTCAAATCGAACTTTACTAAGTGAGACTTAGATTATGACTGATGTATCAGTTTTAAAGCGGGAAAGATGTTGATATTGAAGTAAGCAAATCATTAAAGCGTGGAAGACTGGTTTCAAAATAAATCTGAAAAGCGAGATAAAGTTCAGTTAATTGGTCATTGGGTACTCCGTGTAATAAAAAAATACAAGTTTTTGTCTAGATTTGTCTATATCTGATAAATCATCTTTAGCTATGCGAAGAAGAAATTCTCACCAAATGTGCGGCATAAAATATTTTCCTATACCTACCTACACGAATTGTGGGTTTTTGGCGAACCATTGTCATTTTAATATTTATCAATATTTTGTGGGCAGAATGTAAATGTGTTTTAAACGGGGACTACCCACCCGTTAAACAGCTCCAAATTTATAACTTTTTACTTGCAATATAGGTACTATACCTATATCAAGTTATGCATTCGTAAAAAAAATTGAGAGGGATTTTTGGAATTAATTTTTTTGGACCAAAAATAACGGTACTTGTCATATACAGATTTTAGTTAAAATGAAATATCTCAAAAACGACTCCAACTATTTTACTAAAAAAATTCAAATGTAAGTCTTAAGATAATGTCTATCTTTTAATAAATATCTCGTACAAAATTGACCTTATTTCAACGATTTGAAGACAGTATAAAAATTATATAAAATTTTCAAAAAACGCATTTTTGGATTTTTTAAAAATATTTCAACATTTTTTTTTGAAAAATAAATTTTTTTAAAACGGGTTGGTGAAAAATTTTGAAATTTCGTTTTTATGTGTAAATTAATTATTTCTTTAAAATGGCAAACCAACTTTTTTTTTTGAAAAATGTTAGAAATTTTTTATACATAAAAAATTATTTAAAAAAAACAGGCTCTAACGATTTTCGAAAAATTTTTTCTAAAAATACCTTTTTATACAAGTAACAAAATGGCATACTTTGTTTTTTTTTTTGTAAAACATCATTGTTAACGATGTTTAATTAATTATAAAAACAGATTTTATTTTTTTACACTACTTATGAAATTTCTTGAAAATATCAAATTTAAATTTTTCCTAATTTTTTTGAATAAAAAGCTTTAACATTATAGTTACTTTTAGCATAAGAGCAAGTACGTACCAAGTCGTGCATTTTATTTTTTGTTGGGAACATTCTTCGAATGTTTATAAACAAAGTTTTTCAAACTTGTAATGTTGAATTTTTTTTTGGGGGCAGATGTGGATTTTATTTAAGTTATTATTCTATTTGAAGTTCTGTTTTTTTTTTTTTTTAATATCATAAACTTAGACAAAGAGAAATGGTTGGTATTTTAGAATATGTTGGTAATTTCAATATTTTAATAATAATTTTCAAGGTTTTCTATAAAAATTGTGTTTTTGTAAAATTAAATTCAAAAACTAACAAAAATAAGAAATGTTACTAATTTAATAGGTATCACATTAAGATGGGCACTGATTTCAAAAAATTATTTTCACCTGTGAAAAAAAGCATCCTAATTTTCATGCTGGCAGTTTTTAAATTTGTATCAACCAGTGGTGGTAGCAACAGTACCTTTAGCAGGTCTTGTACTGTTAAAAAAAAAAAAACATCTGGAATTGCGGTCAACTGCAATCTATTTAATAACTGTTAAGTTTTTTTTTATATAAAAAAGTTAATCATACACCATGGTGACCCAAATGTACGAACATACACGAAAAGTATTAGAACTTTTGGCATAATTTTGCATATTTCTAAACTACATACATGTAATGTATATTATATTTCATTTGTTACGAGAACCTAGAATCTAAAGGGTCTTCAAAAGTATCTCGAGTGAAAGGGTGCTCGTTTTAAAGAGAAGGTGAATTTCAGGATTAGCACCAAAATCAATCATGATAAAAATAAAAACTGAAAAAAAAAATATCAGTGATAATACCCGTTAATAAATGTCTGGGTGATAAGTGTTTTTTTTACCCGGACAACTAGCGGGCGTAATAATCTATTGGGACTAAAAAAAAATTACTATCCGGAGTTCATATTAATATTATTACAGTGGACAAAGCTGAATTAATTGAATTTTCAAATAAGTTAATGCCCTATATCTGAGTTGAACAGTTTCTATAATCCTTCCAATTGTAAGTCATGGTGCGTATTACTGTTACTTAACGAAGATAAAAACATTTCTGAAGCGTTCACTTTTATATTCTAGCTGCATTATTTTACGAGTACATATATCTTATTTAAGAATAGAAGTGTAACAGCTTTCAAAAACAAAATCAACTTTATAAGCCCAAAAATATGCAGCATTCTTTCTAACATCAATCGTTAAGTGATTTCTTAACAAATAAGTATCTATTAATTTTAGCAGCAAACGATATTATACTACGTCATCGATTCTCATCTCAAAACATTCAACAAGTTTATTTATAAATTTTAATTGCTCCAAACAACATACTACCGGTAAACTATAGGAAGTTTCAAGCACAACATCTTATTGAATGAGGTGAGCACTAAGCTAAGCAGTCGTAATTTTTGTTTCTTCGATGTTAGTTCAACTTGAAACTTTTTCGCACAATTTAACGTTTCAATGGAAGCGGCACGCTTTTGGATTGCATTAATTGTTATAATTCTATTTCATGAGACGTTATCAGTGAAAAAAGGGTGCGTTTTAAATAGATTTTATGGCAGTTTAACAAGCCGGGTGGTTGTAAACTTAGTAAAAGGGTTAATAAACCAGTTTGTTTGACCTTGTCAATCTGGAGAAATATTGTGGTTTTGTAATTCATTTTTAATTTAAATTTGTTAATGTCATGAAAGAAACAAAAAAATACACAAATACATAGTTTAGTAAAATAAAGTTCATACGATTGGAGTATTTGTGTAATGATAGTGACCATTTGTGTTTTACAAACTCTGTGATAATTAGGGAAATGAGAATTAAATCGATATTATTAAATGTAAAAAACTGATAATAAAAACATTGTTATCGATATAGTAACATTTTTAAAGATATTTCAGAGAGTTTCAATTATTGCTGTGACCTTAGAAAATTAAATTACAAATTGTTTATTTCTCCAACAACCTCACTTTTCTTTTTGCAGCAATTGAAGAAGAAGTTCTTATTCATCATTTAACAAGATTTTTAAATTAACAATGAGCATATAACTAGTTTTCAAAGAAGATTTAAGTATTGTAAATTAATTCATAAAATTAATTTATTAAAGAGGTCCGACAATGGAACTAATTAAAGAGTATGTCGGTTTGAAGTGAATTAAAAATTGTAATCAAAACAAGTTTGTTTCAGTTATTCAACTTTGTCTAAGTGCACAACTGGGTCGCACAAACTTGTTCTTACAACTCTAAACTTTTTATATACAAATTTGTAAATGCATATTAAAAAAAAATTAAATAACTTAAAAACACAACAATTTAAATGGAAGTGAGCTAAAAAAAAGTATGTAAGAAAAAAATTTTCATAAATTTAAATTTAAATAAATTTTCCAAAAAAATAAAAATTATTTTAACAAAGTTGGTATGCCATTTTGTAGCAACTACTTATCAACACCTTAAACCAAAATTTCAAAAAAATTCAATGTCAAGTTTTCAAAAATTTGAATTTTTCAAAAAAAAAAAAATTAATCAAAAAATTATTTTTTGCCAAATTTTATTTTTTATTTACAGTTAAGGCAATAAAACTGTTTTTGTATATAAAAAATGAACCAGTCATTTGGGAGATAGTCAGAAGTTTAAAAAAACGTCGGTTTTTTAAACCCAAACAGGTAGACGGATTCGGTTAAAAAATGGTTCCGATGATTTTTTTTTTGTGGTTTCCAATGTTCTCCTTTTTTTAATATCTCGCTTAAAAAGTGTACCTCCCAAACAAATTTTTTGAGTTATGGCAATTTCGACAAAGACGGCTCTAAGATATCCTTACAAAATTGCGTTCTTATTTTTTTTTTTAATATTCGGAAATTGGAAATATGGAGAATGGAGTTGCCATTTTTCGCGAAAACTTACATTTTGATTATGTTGGCGTTTACCTCGTTTAGGACTGGACCGATTTTATTCAAAACTTAAAGCAGATATTTTTTATCATTTGAAAAAATCATGTGTATTTATTCACATTTTACATTTTTAGAAATATTTGCTTTAATGATAGAAAATTTGATAATACCAATTTTTTCGACAACCATAATACCATTTCTTTCAATCGTACTACATTCACAATTATTCAATTGAAAATCCTCTAAGACTGTTGATACTTTTTGTTTAATATCATATTGATAGTTGAAAATTTAAAAAATTAGATAATGTTACTTAAATACTTAGGTATGTACCTACACCTTTTAATTAATAAAATCCATATTAATATGTAATTTTGTTTAGGTGTAGATATCTGTATATTATACTTAGTATAACCTTAATCTAAAAATTACAAAAAATGAGGAGTTTTTGAATACAAAACTCTTCAAAGTAAGTTTTGTAATGTAAGTGTCACACCCGTTACATTTTTGAATTGTTATGAAAACACAGTTTTTAAAAATTTCCTTAAAATATATACCTATTGCAAACGATATAAAATCTTCTAAAATTCACCGAAGTAGACTGAATCGACTTTTTAACGTCACACCCGTTACATCTAATTATAAGGTATTGTTACGTTGAAAGGCAAGTTAACAAAATATATGTTTTAAAATATGTTAAAAACTTAAAACATTAGGTGTTGAGGTTATTCAATATTTTATTTAGTTACTCAAACCAGAAAGTTACGGTGTCACACCCGTTTCAATAAAAAAAAAACCTTTAGGGTTAATTTTTCAGTTCCAAATTACCTCTAAGTCCATTAATTAATCCGACTACAGTCAAAACAAATCAGTTTCAATTTTCTTCATTCTCTTTCAGATATTACACAATCGTTGCACCCGGAACTATTCGCCCAGAATCTCCTTTTCACATATCATTCACACTAAATGATTTCCACAAATCTTGTTGGTACAATGTTAGTCTTAAAAATTCATATGGTCCAAGTGAACTGTATGAGTTTAATGA
The DNA here is from genome assembly GCF_945859705.1 of Episyrphus balteatus. Lineage (NCBI taxonomy): Eukaryota > Metazoa > Arthropoda > Insecta > Diptera > Syrphidae > Episyrphus > Episyrphus balteatus. The sequence continues at coordinate 15,959,951 of NC_079134.1, read as the reverse complement.
TATTGAAGTTCAACCAGGAACAACCAAATTGATCGAACTAAAACCTCCTTTGTTCAATACCTCACTTTTAAACCTAGAAATTATTGGATATCGTGGTATCATAAGCCAAGACTCATCTCCAGTATATAACGAACTACCTAAAACATGGGCATTTATTCAAACTAACAAGCCCAAATATAAACCTGGTGATGTGGTAAAATTTCGAATAATTTATATCGATCAATTAAAAAAGCCTGGAAAATTCAATGGAACAGTAAATGTTAAAATTTTTGTAAGTTTTATTAGAGAATTCCATTTCAATTGGTTAACTTCGATATTTTTGTATTTAATTTCCAGGATGCAGATTATAATCTTTTAGGAACATATTTCAATATAAAATTCATTAAAGGTGTTTTCAAAGGATTATTTCAAATTTCTGAATATCCAGTTTTGGGTCAGTGGAGAATATCAATTCATATTGGTGATCAATTTATGCCATCAAAGTTCTTTCAAGTTGAAAGATATCTTTTGCCAAAGTTTTATGTCAAAATTGACACAAAACCAATTTCAATTTATGATGAAGAAATGGAAGTTGAGATTAGTGCCAAGTAAGTATGCGATTGCAGTTGTTCTTGTATTTCGAAAACGTATTGTTTTTTAGTTATTTTTATGGTGAACCTGTCAAAGGAAATTTATCATTATTTGTGACCAATGCGTATCAAAGCTCTCAAAAATTAAAAAGGGAATTAAGGCTCGATGGAAATATCAAAATGGTTTTTGATTTGAAAAATGATCTTCAATTGCAACCCGATTTTTCCAAACCATTTACTTCAAGTGAAATTTACAAATTTTATGTTGAAGCTATTGTAACGGATTTTTCAAGTGAAGAACAATCTTGGACAACAAAAGAAATTCCAATTTATAGCCAACCTTATAAAATTGAATTTCAAGCTCCGAAAAGGTTTGATCCAGCTGAAACTATTAATGCAAAGGTCTGTTTGAAATTTTTTAATTTTTCGCTTAATTTAATTTTAATTTTATTTAAGGTTCAAGTTTTAATAAAAGATCTAGAAGGTAATATAATTAAAGTACCTAAAAGTCCAATTGAAATAAAAATTGGATGTGGTGAAGCGTACAATCCGATTGATTTTTTTCAAATTGAATACAAAAAACAAGCTGAAGAGGATTTTGCAGTATTAAAAATAAATAATAGAAATTATTCCGAATGTTTTTGGTATGCAGAATATGAAGGAAGTAAGTCGGAAACAGCATATATTAAGAAGAGATTAAGTTCGTTTTACATGGATATATTAACTGAAAGGTAATATAATTTTTTAAGTTTTGACTAGAATAAAGTTATAATATTTTGATTTTTTTTTTTTTCAAATTTAAGTCCTGAAGAAGGTAAAGAACTCAAAGTTAAAATCACAAATATGGAACCTATTGAGGAATTTTCGTATGAAATTGTTTCAAAAGATGATATAATTCAATCAGAACATGTTATAGTAAGAAATATTTAAAAAGTCTTTTAAATTATCTTTACTAAAGAATAAATTTTCTGATAAGGTACCCGGAAATGAAAAAACTTACATTTTGAGTCTTCAAATGACAAATGAAATGGTTCCAAAGATTACAATTTATATTCATCTTATTCACAACAGTTTTGTGGGAGAGTTTAAAGATGTTGTTGTAAAGAAGGCTCTTTTAAATTCGGTAAGTGATTTATAATTTTTATGAATTTTAAAAAAAGTAAAAAGCAAAAGTAGCAGGCCCTTGCTCTTAAAGATAAATTTGCTAAGAATGTAAAATTTATTTTTAGCATTTATAAAAAAATAATTTAAATTTAGTTGAGTCGTTAATTTTATAAAAAAATTAAGCAAAGTATTAAAAGTTGTTTTTAAAGTTAGGAAAACCTCCAAACAAAAATTTTTGATTTTTTTTTTTTTCGAAAATATAAGTTTTTGTACATAGGTAAATTGGACCAAAATGGAAATGTTTTTACCCCCAAAAAGGTTTAAATGATTTTGATAAAAAAATACTTTCACTGTTAAATATAGGTAAGGTTTTCAAAATAAGGAAAACATTTTTTGCACCGTAATTAATTAATTAATGGTATCTGTCAAAAGACCGATTTCTTGTTTTTTGAACGATTTAAAATTAAAAAAAAAAAAATATTTCTGTACCGTTATTAAAAATTATTTTAAAATTTTTCTTTGTAAAATCAACTTTTTGAAAACAGGTCAGTGAAATATTTTGTAAATTTTGTTTTTAAGTATTAATCAATAATTTTTTCAAATTGACATACCAACTTTTTTTTTGAAAAATGTTAAAAAATTTGTGGGTTGGGGTCAAAATTATGCCGGGGTCAAAATTCTTTTGTCAAAATTCTGCTTTACAAAATTCTGCTTTCAAAATTCTGCTTTTCAAAATACTGTTTTTCAAAATTCTGTTTTTCAAAATTCTGCAAAAAATTAAAAAAAGGTTTGGAAAATGTTAAAAAGCGCGCGCTTTTTAACATTTTCCAAACCCTTTTTTAATTTTTTTGCAAAATTCTGTAAAATCAAAAAATTATCAACTTATTTGATTATACCTACATAATTTGTCATTCTTTGAATGCATATTAATTTTTGTTTTATAAATGAATAAATTTGAAAATAAATTTGAAAAATTTAGGAAAGTACCAATGTTGAATTACATTAATTAGGTGTATTTTTCTTTAGTCAGCGCATATGCTACAAAAAAAAAACAGAATTGGCAGAATTTTTTTGTTCAAGTATAATGCTAGCAGAATTTTGAAAAGCAGAATTTTAAAAAGGAGAATTGTGAAAAGCAGAATAGAAAAAAAGCAGAATTTTGAAAAACAGAATTTTCGTTAAAAAAGCAGAATTTTGAAGCCAGAATTTTGACCCCATCCTAAAATTTGAATTAATAAAAAATTTTTTTTCAACGTCTCTACGATTTTCAAATTTTTTTTTCTCAAAATTCGTTTTCATACAAGAAATCAGATGGTTTTCGTAATATTATATTGGTTTAAAATTATATAAAAAGGCATATCGCCTTCATTAGTTCAATAAAACTAATGAAGGCGATACAAAGACTAAATACAAATAAGTTCAACAAGACAAATTTTCAATAAATATTTTAAGAAAAAGTACAATTAGTAAAAAAATTATAGTGAGTTAAAAATTAAACACTATTTACGTGTACAACCAAATAGAATATAACTCAAATTTTAGCTTCAAAGGTGCGAGTGTTTATTGCGTTATCACTGAGTTACCGCTTTGTTTGATCAGTTTGTATTATTGCTCTTAAACAGATTTTGTATGCTAATAATTTTGACAAGTGACAATATTTTTGAAGTTTGGTTTTCAATTAAGTTCTTATTTATGATATATTTTGATATTTAGAGCTGCGTTACTTTTCTATTGCGTTTCCATAAAGATTAATTTTCGTAACACAATTTTATAAAGTGTTAAGAATATTAAATTTAAAGTAATGTTTCTGGGATTGAACTTTAAGAGAGGCTTACGTTTTTAAAATAGATTCAAATTGCCACATTAGAGTAACGCCGTTGTTCTGTTTTTCAATAGATTTTAGGTATAAACTATCATAAATGTAGAAATATTATTCAAAAACATGCTATATTATGCTTAAAATTTCATCAATTTCATTATTTCCTTCCTGAAGAATAAAAAGGATTTAAAAAAATTAATTTAAAACAAAATATTTAAAAAAAACGTTCGTTTCTCAGCTCTATTGTTTGAATTATGCTAGCTTAAAAGTGCTGATTAACCTTATCTTACGATTAAAAAGAAATACTAAATTCGACTGATTTTTTAGTTATCTCAAATCTATGCGTATCGATGTGCGATTTTCCTATAAAACACATGGTAACTCTGCAAAAACATAACTTAAAAATATATCCTTAAAATATTTCCAGATTGAAATAAAAACTGATCATGAAACCAAGCCTGGCAAATCAGTGAGACTAAATGTTACAACAGACGAAGGATCATACGTTGGATTAATGGCACTCGATCGAAGTGCTTTAGAAAATATTGAAAAAATGGAAATTTTTAATGAAGATAATGTAAATTCGAATCTCGCAAGTGTCAATTCTGAATACTTTTATAACTCTCAGATATACTATGGTAGATCAGTAGCTGGTGTCATAACTTTTTCAAATGCTTTTCCACCATCACAAGGTGGTGGTGGTGGAGGTAGTAAAAAAAAATATATATAAATTTGTTTTATTTACATTAAAGAAATAAATTTTTTTAGGACATGGAGGATTTGTACCAATTCCATCTATTCGAAAACATTTTCCTGAAAGTTGGTTGTTTCAAGATTTTGTTATGTAAGAAATGAAATTAAAAAAAAAAATAAAAATACACAAATTATCTACTAATTTAGGACCCCAGCAGGAGGCTTGAGTTTTTTAGATACTACACCAGATTCTATAACAACTTGGGCTATAACTGGATTCTCTATACATCCTAAATCTGGATTAAGTTTTACAAAGAATATAACAGATCTTAAAGTTTTTCAGCAATTTTTTATTTCATTTGATTTACCAAGCTTGGTTAAAGAAGGTAAGGAAATATCAGTTTTTCAAAATAAAAAATTCGTAACTATTTTTCTTTTCAGGTGAAATTATTGAAGTTCCCATTTACATTATCAATTATATGGATCAAGATGTTTTGACAAATGTGACAATTGAAACTGATAGTGAAGATCTTGAACTTCTGAATGGTCTCGAAGGTTTGCCACAAATGAAGCAAAATATTTCAAAACTTATTCCTGCAGCAAGCAGAGACAAAATTCTGTACTTCTTGAAACCTCTCAAAATAGGACAATATAGCTTGATTGTCAAGGCCATTTCCCCAATTGCAAATGATGCCGTTCAAAAGACCCTCAATGTTCAATCTCAAGGTATACCTTATTCAATGTCAAAGACCTTTTTAGTTCATCTACCAGAAGACGGCATCCAAGAAGACGAAATCACAATTGACATTCCTGAAAACGCTATACCCGGTTCTCAAAAGGTTCAAATCGCTGTAGTTGGTGATATATTCCGACCTTTAATGGGTCAACTTGTTAAGCATGCTAAAGTTCCATATGGAAATGGTGAAGAAAATATGAGATTTATAATATCTAACTGTCTTGTTTTAAAATACATAAAGGTTGGTTGTGAATCAAGTTCGAAAGTAAAAATGAAACTGATTTTGAAAAAAGCTTCTTTCAGGCTCTTAACTATTCAAACAAAAAATTAGAACAGAAAATTCTTCTAAATCTTCGTTTAGGTTATCAGAATCAGCTGTCTTTCAAATATTTAGATGGTTCTTTTGGACTATTTGATCGTAAAATCAAAAGAACTGGTGATATTTGGCAAACTGCATTAGCATTGTGGGGCTTAAAACAAGCCAATGAATTTATTCAAATAGATTTCAAGGCTATAGAAAAAGGTTTTCAATATCTTAAATCTAAGCAACTTGAAAATGGTTGTTTAGAATCGAAAAATAGCACAGATGAAGATGTTAAGGTGACAGCTTTTGGAATGATGGTGTTTTTAACAGATCAAGTAAAGTTATTTATGTATTTCAAAACCCTCACAAGGTCTAAGTAAAATTTTTATTTCTTACAGTATTCAAGGCAATCGTACAAAGATGTAATAAGTAAGGGTCTATCATATTTAAATGATCTTCCTGATGATGATTTGGAATACTCTACAATTTCTCTATTGGCAGAATTAGCCCAGTAATTTTAGACATTTTTTACCCCAATCTGCGGAAAAATTCCTACTGGGCTCGATTTTGGTATAGACCTTCGTTACGGCGTTGTTATGAAGATGTGAAAAATCGACATTGATATCGTGTCCGCGTTAAGAGTTATAGGGGTCAAAAGGTCACAAAAACTGGTTTTTCACGATTTTCAGCAAAACGGTAAGTCTTATCAAAAAAATTTCAATGCAAGAATTGTAGACCAGATTATTATATATATAAAGTGTCATGACACTTTTTTTCCTAAGACCCACCGTTTCTTAGGTATAACGATTCAAAAAGTTGAAGTTTAGTTGTAATCGTCATAATCCTATTCCTGAAAAAAAAACTCCTAACTGAAAAGTTCCTGAAATTTCATTATTTTTTTAGCTTGAATTTCGTTCCTCAACTGTTAAGAATATGGGGAAACCAAAAAAAAAATGGAAATTTTCGCCATTTTTCCGATTGGGGCCCTTCTCCCGAAACCATTTCCCTGGGAATTTTTGTTTAGAATATGTCTGAAAATATACAGGGTGTGCAATAGAGCATGGACAACCCTAAAACGGCTTATAGCTACACTTATGATTGTTCTAAAAACAGATAGAAAAAAGTTCTATCGCAACCAGTTCATAAAATATGGACTTTTTTTCGTTCAGTGTATTTTAAATTTTATCATCTTATGTTTTCGTTCACTACAACCACGAATGAATGAATTTTATTTATTTCTTTTTTTTATAATTTTCTACAATAATTGGATGAGTACATAAACACTTTAAAAATTTCATAGCTATTGCACATTTTCGTAAAAAAAATTTTGAAATCTGTTTTTTGATGCAAAATGTAAAAAAAGTATTTTATGAAAAATTTTAAACACCTGTGGTATAAAATAAATCTATAGAAACCTAGGTGGCCATCTTTCTTAAAAATATTCTGGTATAAGGAGAATATTTTTAAGAAAGATGGCCACCTAGGTTTCTATAGATTTATTTTATACCACAGGTGTTTAAAATTTTTCATAAAATACTTTTTTTACATTTTGCATCAAAAAACAGATTTCAAAATTTTTTTTACGAAAATGTGCAATAGCTATGAAATTTTTAAAGTGTTTATGTACTCATCCAATTATTGTAGAAAATTATAAAAAAAAGAAATAAATAAAATTCATTCATTCGTGGTTGTAGTGAACGAAAACATAAGATGATAAAATTTAAAATACACTGAACGAAAAAAAGTCCATATTTTATGAACTGGTTGCGATAGAACTTTTTTCTATCTGTTTTTAGAACAATCATAAGTGTAGCTATAAGCCGTTTTAGGGTTGTCCATGCTCTATTGCACACCCTGTATATTTTCAGACATATTCTAAACAAAAATTCCCAGGGAAATGGTTTCGGGAGAAGGGCCCCAATCGGAAAAATGGCGAAAATTTCCATTTTTTTTTTGGTTTCCCCATATTCTTAACAGTTGAGGAACGAAATTCAAGCTAAAAAAATAATGAAATTTCAGGAACTTTTCAGTTAGGAGTTTTTTTTTCAGGAATAGGATTATAACGATTACAACTAAACTTCAACTTTTTGAATCGTTATACCTAAGAAACGGTGGGTCTTAGGAAAAAAAGTGTCATGACACTTTTTATATATAATAATCTGGTCTACAATTCTTGCATTGAAAATTTTTTGATAAGACTTACCGTTTTGCTGAAAATCGTGAAAAACCAGTTTTTGTGACCTTTTGACCCCTATAACTCTTAACGCGGACACGATATCAATGTCGATTTTTCACATCTTCATAACATCGCCGTCATTAAGCTGTATACCAAAATTCAGCCCAGTAGGAATTTTTCCGCAGATAAAACCTAAAATTACTGGACTAAATATGTTTTATTCTTGGCAAATCGTGAAAAAGCTTTGAAATTCTTTCAAAAACTTGTTAGCAGTGGTGGATTGAAAAGTATAGCTTTTTATAAAGGTTTCTTCAAGACCCAATATATTTTACATATTTTTTTCTTGAAGGTAAAAAAATGTTAAAGGCAAAATCAGAAACTCTCGAATCACATCTTGAAACAACAGCTGCAAGTTTGATAAATCTTTTTGAAACACAAAATCAAACCGAACAAATTCCATTGCACATTGTTAAAGGCTTAATTGTTTCATCAGAAGAAGAATCATCTATAAATCATTTAATAGCTTTGGAAGTTATGATGAAATTTATGAAAAAATTTGTATTGGATAGTAAAAATCTAAACATAACTTTTAATGATAATCAAAATCAATCTGGAGTTCTACAAGTGAATTCCTCAAACTATCAAGTTCTACAAAGTTCTGAAGTAAGTTTAAGAGATTTTTGGTTTTCTTTAAATAATTCTATGATTTTTAAAGCTTTCAGGATGTTCTCGAAAGGTTAATGTTCAAAGTAAAGGTCAAGGTTTTGCAGTGGTAGACGTTAAATATCAATACAATCTTCTGCCTGAGAATCAATCTTCATCGTTTTTCGCTGTCGATATATCAACTAAGAAAACTTCAAAATATTTGGGTGTCTTGAAGATTTGTTCAAGTCTTCTAACAAATGAAACCGACAATAGATTATATAGAATGGAAGTTGATCTTCAGTCTGGTTATATATTCTCTGAAAAGGATTCTAAGGAAGTTGAAGGCCTTAGCGAAGATATTAAGGTAGGTTACTTTCAAAAAATTGTTGATGTGCTTGCTTAATTTTTTTTTTAATCAATTTTAGTCACTTCAAATTAATGGTAGTCGAGAAAAGTTGGTAGCTTATTTTGAATTTGATAATACTAATGAAGTTTGTATTGAATTGGAAGTTCGTAAGAGTTGGAAGGTTTACAACTCGAAACCTGGTTGGGTATTTGTATATGATGCAAATGATAAAGGTGAATTCTTTGTTTTCAGTGTTTGAACTAAAATTTATTTTTTTTATTTTTCTCTAGATCGAAAATCTGCTAAGAGCTTTAAGTTTGATGAGTCCATGTAAAACAAAGATAAAATTTTTGATTTGTTTTATAAATATTTTCAATAATAAAAAGAATCAAAAATCATGATAGAAATTGAATGATAGCATTTCTCAAAAAAATTACTAAAATTTGAATCCCTTTAGCCTTTAGGATTGCAATGACCTTAATTCAAAAGGCTACCTTTCAATTTTAATTTTTTATAAAATTTGGATTACTTCAAAACCTATGTGATTTTTTAGATACATAAAATGCACGACTGGGTCGAACAAACTTGCTCTTGGAGTTTCAGTTTGTTTGATTTCTAAAACTTTATATAATCTTTTGGTAAATGTAATTCAAAAAAAAATTAGAAACAAAAATTTCAATTAAAATCGAGCTTTAATGGAGGACCCATTTTGATTTAATTTATTAAATCGTTGTGGTTTTTTTTTATATAAGATTTATATATAGAAGACTAAAATAATTGTAGAAAATAATTAATTCAAACCTTAAACCTTGTAAGATTTTGTATTTAGACCTTTTGTTTACTTTTTTTTTTATATGTTAAAATAATTGGTTAAATAACTCTTTAAATTATGTAGTTACATGATAATGATTTTTTTTATAGGTATTTTGTTTTTATTAATTAAATTTATCAATTCAAACTAGGATACTGCTCAAAGATTCTAATCTAGGATACTGCTCAAAGATTCTAATCTTATTGTATCTACTGTCAATCTTTTTTGACGTAATAAATGATAAACCAATATTTCAAAAAAGTTAAATTTCCTATTTTTTGAAAACTCGATTTTTCATAAAAATAATAATAAAATATCTTAACTTTTAATTTTTTATCAAAATCGGTTTTGAGAAAATCATGATTCATGAATTTAGTAGTTTTCTAAGAAAAAATGTATAAAAGAATATTTTTAATTTAATTGTATAAGAAATTAACTAAAACTTGAATAAAATATAAAATTTGTTTTACAAAATTGCCAAAAACTTTTTTAAAAAGGTAAGTATCGTTAATTTTGATCCTTACAAAAATTCAATTAATCTTGTAATTGATCAAGTGTTTGGGATGGAGCTTTAATAAATTTTCAACAAATAAAAATGTAGATTTAATTTAAAGGTAAAACTTTGTTTGGAATATGAAAGTGTTAAAGCTCAAACAATAATAAAATACACCCATGCCAAATTTTAACTTTGGAAAGACCGAAATTCTAATAAAAACAAAAGGTTTTCCCAGAAAACTTAAAATTTCTGAATAACTCGACCAAATCTATCTGGTTTTAAGAAAGAAAGGTAATTATAGACGTAAATTTATTATTCATTCAATGGAGAAACCTAATTCCCAACAGAACAAATATTAATATTATTTTATTTCTCAATATAATATGATTTATTTTCTTAACTTTCATTTTAAAATTAATTTCTAAACAAAATTGGTACCAAATTTCAAGTTTCTGTTAAATTCTATCTCATTAATTCTAATTTTAATTATTAAATTACCTTTAAATTAATCACTTCATCAATACTACTGACTGCTGCGCTATACCAGTAGCCGGTTTCAAGTCCAAGATCTTGTTTACTTTTTATCAGTAGTTAATTCATTGTCATCGATGTTGGTTCAATTCGGATCTGTTGTGGAGTTATAATGTCAACTTTTACTACGCGCTTTTGTTTAATTGTGAACTTCGTAGCTTTTATCAGTTACTTTCATGGAGTGTTATCAATAAATGAGGGGTTGGTTTAATACTAACTATGATTAAAAATGTTGCTAATTCCATACTTAAAAAAAAAATAATTAGATTGCATAAACAAATTAGTTTTCAAATATCATTATCAATTCAACTAACAAAATAGTTAGTTCAGTATCAGTTGTCTTGTCGACATCAGAAAAAAAAAAATTTAAATAAGATAAAATAAAAGAAGGTCCTTAACCACTTTACCATGTGGGAATGAAATACAAAAAAAAAAAAACCATATTGTTGCACATAAAAACCCACCATGACTTTAGGGAAAGTCTATCGGATGTAGCTTGATGACTCACTGTAAAAACCAGACAAGTTTTAGTGGGTTAAAAGTTTTAAACAAACAATTTATGTATTGTGTCTCGTGTTATGTCAAACGATTACATTTTCCTGATTATGGGCGTTACATAAATACAAATAATTTTTAATTTATCAAACTGATATGCTTGCTAAAAGTACAACTGCTATTTTTCCTTAAGAAATTGTATGGATTTTTTTTAAATTTTGTATTACTCTTATTCGAAATTTCTAGTGAATAGAAAAAGAAAGTCAAGAAAAATTTAAATATTAGGAAAAACCAGCGTTTAAAGTACGATTGTAAAATTTTTGAATCTTCAGCTCTTCAGCAATGAGTTTTAAGCGGCCCATAGACACGACACTTGTGTGCACTAGAGTGACCGCAAGAAATCGATTTTGGAAATTTGGTCGGGGGAACCCCATAAAATGTTCAGCCTTTGCAGATTTTTAGATAGCCAAAATTTAAGCTCGATAGGATAAGTCTAAATGGTACCGACACTCGCTCAAAGTATCAAAAATATCTGTTTTTTCACTGTTTTGCGAAGAAAATTAGCTCTAGCTCCCAAACAGATGGGCTACATTTTATGGGGTTCCCCCGACAAAAATTCGTCAAAAAAATTTTTCTATGGGAGTTGCGGTCACTCTAGTGTGCACACCGAGGTGACTTAAACCAAAACCTTTTAATTTTTCGCGTTGGATCATGTCTCTACGCCACTGCTTCAGACTAACCTCATAACCACAAAAAAAATGTATTGAATTTTTTTTTACTAATAAAATAAGAATTTTGAACGAATTTTATTTGAGTTTGTCGGATTTATTCTTATCTTATTTTTTTTTACAACTTTTCTTTTAAATTTCGAAAGCTTTTGTATTGTAGTTCAGACTGTTTGCATTGAACGTCTCAAACTAAGAGTTTTTTTTTGAAACGGGAAACAATCACTCTCAATTTCCTACAAAACCTAAAAATCTTACTAATTTTTATAGCTTTGCCCGTTTCAAAGTTATATAATAAAAAACCAACGTTTTCGACATTAACCATTGAAAAAATTTTTATGCATACATGGGTCTTCAGAGGACAAACAAAAATCTTTCAAAATTTAATTTATGTAAGGTTTTGGCAAAATTTTGTATCTGCGGTAAAATTTACCACGATCTAGGTACTAGACTTGTATGAAGCTTGGTCTAAATTTTATATAATAACGGTGGTTTTTAATTTAGATTTTACACCATTGTCGCGCCTGCAACAATTCGACCGGATTCTAATTTCCATGTGTCAATAACATTAAATGATTTCAATGAATCCTGCTGGTTTAAAATAAGCTTTACAACTTTTATGAGACACGAGAAAATGTATGAGTTCGAAAGTGTTGAAGTTAAACCAGGAACAACCAAACTGATTGAACTACATGCACCTTCCTTAGACTATGGATTAGCAAATTTAGAAGTCCATGGATATCGAGGTATAATAAGCAAGGACTCAGCTTTAATCCAAATTAGATCTGAAGAATATTGGGTCATCATTCAAACAAATAAATTTAAATATAAACCTGGCGAATTGGTACAATTTCGATTGATTTGTATTGACCAATTAACAAGACCTTCAAAGTTAAACCAGAACATAACGGTAAAGATTTTTGTAAGTTGATTTGTATATAACTTTCCAGGACCGCAGGTAATAATTGTTCCTATTTCTTTCATAAGGATGGGCAACACAATACGTTAAAAAGTTTGAGTGATGTAGAACTTGTGCAAGGCGTTTATAAGGGTGAATTTCAAATTTCTAAAAATCCTGTGTTGGGTATTTGGAAAATAAGAGCAACTAGTGATAGCATTTTCACAGACAAAAATTTTGAAGTTGATCGATATGCTCTGCCAAAGTTCAATGTTGACATTAAAGCAAGTATTATTGCTACCGAAAAGGATCAAGTACAATTGGAAGTCAGTGCAAAGTAAGTTTTTTAACGGAAAGAGAGCCTTTTTATAATTTTTATATCTCAGAAGTGGGATTGAATTCATCTCAAAAATGGTTAATTAAGGAATTTAAATACTTCTTTGTAGCTATTTTCATGGTGAACCTGTAAAAGGAAATTTGACAATTATTTTAACCAACACCGAACTTCCATCAATGCATTATTATATGCCATATGTCCCAACATTAACAAGAGATTTAGAAATCAATGGAAGCACCACAATTATTTTAGATTTAAAAAACGATCTCAAGTTTGAATTTGGTAAAAACAAGGATCAAGGACCTCTTAATCCTTATTCTCTTAAACTCGGATCATATAAATTTAATGTAGAAGCTTTCGTAATTGATGAATTAAGTGAAGAAAAGTCGTGGGCTGAAACTAAATTGGAAATACCTAGTGAACCTTATTACATTGAACTTGAAGCACCAGATCAATTTGAATCAGATGCAATAATTAAAATTAAGGTTTGATTGGAAATAAACAATTTTAATAATAATTCTAAACTTTTAAAACAAACATTTTAAGGTAAAAGTTATCTTGAAAGATATTACAGATAACTGGGTTAAAAACACCAAAAACCCAATTGAAATTATAGTCGGATGTGGCGAAGTAATAGGTTATAATCGTAATTTACTTAAATTTGATCAAGTTCAAGTTGAATATAAAAGCAAAGATGCAGATGAAGTTGTTACAATAAATGTAACAAATAAGAATTATAACGAATGTTATGTGTATGCAGTTTATCAAGGTATTAAATCTACAACAGCAAGGATGTACAAGAAAAATAAGGATTTTGAGATGGAAGTTTTGACAGAAAGGTAGTATTATATTAGTATGTAAAAGTTAAAATAATCTTATTTTGTATTTCTTTGTTTATCTTTACAAAAAAAAAAGCCCCGAAGAGGGTAAAGAGCTTGAAATAAAAATCACAAACCCAGATCCACTGGAGGAGTTTTCCTATGAAATTATGTCAAGAGGAGATATAATTTTATCTGAACACATATTTGTATGTTTTGGACTACAAGTTTTACACTGAATTATTAAAAAAAAAAAAAAATACTTATTTTAGGTACCTGAAAATAAAACAATGTACAATCTACTATTTAATGTGACATCCTTCATGGTTCCAAGGATAACAATCTATGCTCATCATATTAAAAACATGAAATTTGGGGGACGATTGAAAGATATTGTCATAAGAAGATCTCGGCCAAATTCGGTAAGCTAAAAAAATTAGTTTATGTAATAAGCCTTGATACTCAGAACGAATTTTTAACTCTTTAGTTTGCAATAATTGAAAAGGAAAATTATTGAGAAGTTGTATTCCCTTTTTCTCTTATGAGAAAAGTTGTTTAGAATATTATAATTTTTTAATAAGAAATTTAACAAAAACTTAAAAAAAAACTCTTAATTTTAAAATTTTTTTTAAGGAAATTTGGTAAAAAGAAAGTACTCGTAATAATAGACACAAAAAAATGAAGATTCATAAAATTTCTTTGGTCCGTTTTCGAAACATTGTTTCAAAAAAAAAAAATTAATTTAAGAATTAAGGTTAAAAAGGCTTTTCTACAAAAAAAATTTCATTTATATCGTCTAAGTCGTTTATGAAATAAAAAAAAAAAAACAGTTCTTTTGCAGATACTCTTAGAGCCTTTCATGAAGCATTCTTTTCCATGTTGGTCATATGGAAAGTACCGTACCGTTATTTAACAATAAGTATTTCTCCTTTTGAAAGCTGTTTTTATAAAATTTTATAGACAAGAACATAGAAAAGGAGAAATACCTAAAGGCAGTTTTATATTTTTTTCGCTTTTCATCAGCTTATGTTAGGCTGTTAAAAGGGTTTCTAGAACTTTTCAAATAATAAATAACTTGATAGTCAACTTAAAGGCACCCATCTTGGTATATTTTGTTTTAGTTTAGTCATTTTGTTTAAGTAAAACATACTTGTTACCTTTTCCTCTGTATAAACTGTCCCATCATAAGGTTTTATGTAAAGTTTAAATTCCTGAGTTTAGTCAAACGGTTCCTTATGATTGAATAAATAAAAAAAAAAAACACAACTTTTACTTAAACAAAGTGATCTACTTAATATCTGGATGAGAAATGATAAAATCAAGGTAAAACAAAAGAGTTGACATACGAACTTTAATTTGTTGAATGTAAGTTTTTGTGTAAAATGTATATGATTTTTGAAGTGCATACATCATATAAGATTTATTAAGTTTTTTTTTAAGGAAAATAATTGTATCATGTGATTTATTTTATTCAACACCTTGATTTAGAAAACACAATGCACGGCTGAGATGCACACAAATATATATGTATGTAATGTACATAAGTGGTCATTAAGAGGGCATTTAACTTTGTGCTTCACAATAAAAGTCTATTAGTAATCTAATACATCTATTATTTGTATGCATAGTTTAAACTTTAAGACTTTGATAGTTTCATAAAAATCTTCTATTTGACTTAAAAAATAATATATACGCAGACATATAACTGTTGAAGGAATAATAATAAAAAGAATTTCAAACAAATTACAGATTGAAATTACAAACGACAACGAAGCAAAACCTGGTTCAACGGTGAATATAAATGTTACAACCGATGAAGGATCTTACGTTGGGCTTATGGGACTGGATCGGAGTTCTTTGAAGAACGTAAATCAAATGGAAACTTTAAATGAGGATTATGTTAAAACGATACTAAAAAGTGTCAATTCTGAGCAGTCTTATCCTACCCCGCTCTATGGCGCTACAGGAGATGTAATTACTTTTTCAAATGTCCTGTCATCTGATAAACAAAATCCATCACTTGGTGGTATGTTTCAACTCTAGAATTATTACAAATATTTAAATAAAAGTTTTTTTTAGAACTCCCAATTTTGCAGATGCCAGAAGTGACTGCAAAAATTTTACCCGAAAGTTGGTTGTTTAAAGATTTTCAAAGGTATAATAAATTTTGTGTAGTTAAATTTTAAAAAATTATCATTTTTTGTTAAGGACTCCAGCAGGAGGATTCACTTTTAAGGAAACTACTCCAGATGCCGTAACGAATTGGGCTATAACAGGGTTCTCACTTCATCCTGACACTGGATTGACTTTTACAAAGAATACAACAGATATTGAAGTTGTTCAACAATTATCTGTTTCATTCGACTTACCATGCTTTATGAGAGAAGGTAAGAAAATTTAAGTCTTACCAATTCAAACTTTTTAACAATTTTCTATTCCAGGTGAAATTATTGAAATTCCAATTTTTATAAGGAACTATATGAACAAAGATGTAATAGTTAATGTAACCATTGAAAGTGATAGTGAAGACCTTGGAATTCTGAAACATTCTGAAGATATTTCTACGCCTCAGAAAAATATCTCAAAACTTCTTCCTGGAAAGAAAAGTGATGAATTTCGATATTTCTTGAAACCAGTTAAAAGTGGACTATATAATATTTTGGTGAAGGCTATCTCTTCTTCGGGAAGTGATACCACTCTTAAGACCCTAAATGTCATACCTCGAGGTATATCTTATACAAGGTCTAAGAGGTACTTGGTTCATTTACTGGAAAAAAACATCCAAGAGGACGAAATTAATATTGATATTCCTGAAAATTCTGTACCGGGGTCTCAAATTATTGGGGTCTCTGCAGTTGGTGACATATTTGGACATTTAATTGAGAATCTTCAAAAGCTCTCTCAAGGTCCTTACATGAATACTGAAGACAATATGAAACTTATTGTCGCTAATTCAATAGTTTTGAAATATCTAAAGGTTTCTAGTTTTGTGCATTGAAAGAAATTTTAGTTAAAACTATTTTTTTTTTTCAGACCCTAAATTATTTGAATACAAACTTGGAAAGCAAAATTCAGCTTAACCTTGAATTGGGATATCAGAATCAGTTAACTTTCAAATACTCCGATGGTTCTTTTGGTCTTTTTGAACAAAAAATTGGAAAAACTGGTGACATTTGGCATACAGCATTTGCACTGTGGGGTCTTAAAAAGGCGAATGAGTTCATTCATATAGACCCTAAGGTCATAAATGGAACTTTAAACTATCTCAGGGTAAAACAACAAGCTAACGGGTGCTATAAATCCAATAGTGGCTTAGAAGAAGATGTCAAATCAACAGCTTTTGTATTGATGGTTCTTTTAATGGATGAAGTAATTAGTTCTTTCTTCAAAACTTTTTAAGACCTTTAAGAAATTTTGATTTTTTACAGACTTTAAAAACAGCTTACAATGAAACGATTACAAAAGGTCTAGAATGTTTGTATGAATCTTCGAAGAATTTGGAGCATTCGGCGAGTTCTTTTATGACAGCTTATGTTTTGATTTTGGGGAACCATGAAAAGGCGGAGAATGTGACCAAAAAGCTTACTTCCGGAACTCATTTCTTGAGTAAGTGTTTGTACGAAATCCCTAATTGTGTGCAAGTGACATATCTTTTTTTCTTTAAAGGAAAACAAATGACATGGACTTCGACAAATACCATTGAATCATATCTTGAAGTTTTTGCCAGTAGCTTCATGAATTTAATCGAGTCTCAAGAAATATCAGATCAAAGCTCTTTGAGAGTTCTTAGAGGTTTGATTGATTCAAAAACTAAAGAATCATCTATTTATCATATAATAGCCCTGCAAGCAATGGTTGGATATTTAAAAAAATCTTCTTTGCTCAAAACTTATCTCAAAATACGTTTCAAAGATGATCACCATAATTCAGGAGATTTTCGAATAGATGCTGAAAATTTACAAGTTCTCCAAGGATATGAGGTAAATTCCATTGATTTTTCAATCTGCCCTAATCAGATTTTCATTTTTTTAAGCTTGCTTCAAATTCTCGAAAGGTAAAACTTCAAAGCAAAGGTCATGGGTTTGCAATGGTAGAAGTTCAATATAAATACAATGTTATTCCTGAAAACCAAACGTCTTCATTCTTTTCTATCGATATATCAACTGAAAGGCATTCGATTCTTTTGAGTGACTTGGTGATATGTTCAAGTGTCCTTGCAAACGAAACTAAAAGTAAATTTATTATAATGGAAATTAACCTACAGACTGGTTATGTGTTTTCTGAAGATGATATAAATGAAATTGAAAACTTTAGTGAAAATATCAAAGTAGGTTATTCACTTAGGTACATTTTTTTTATTTTTAACTATACTATTAATATTGAATTTTAGTCACTTCAATTCAATGAGGGTCGAAATGAAGCTATTATTTACTTTGATTATAATTCAAATGAGGACACATGCATTAAACTAAAAGTTCGCAAATCTTTCAAAGTTCTTGATACAAAACCTGGGTGGGTCATAGTTTATGGTGCACATGATAAAGGTAAAATGTTTCATTTTTTTGTTTGTTAATTTGAGTTTATACAAAATTTGTTTCGCTATTAACATAGATCAAAAAGCTACAAAGAGTTTCCTACTCAATGACTTCTAATCAGCGTCGAAATTTGGAATACAATTATGATTAAAATTTAAAAAAAAATGTTCCTAAATTAAGATATTAAATAAATGAATTTAAAAAAAAAATTGTAAATTTTTACTATGTCGTCTCATATAAATCACATTTTATTTATGTGATAGCGGCTATACCGACAAGGTCAATGTATCAGGAAAGAAAACACAGGCGAAGCATAAGTAGGAGATGCAACAATAGAAACAGGAAATGCGAGATTCGCTACATCGCTAGACAGATCAGAAATGATCGTAAACTACCAGTACCTGCTATGCTTTGTTATTCAAGAAATCAAAAATGGAATAGCTACTCAATTTTTTAAATGAGTTTTCATAATTTTAAAAACAATTTTCAATACTTACACTTTTTTTACATTTATGATGAAATTAAATTAAAATTTTTTTTTAAACAAATTTAACATTCTAGGTGGTACATTTTATTTTCCGAAGTTCCCCAATACAAGAAACAGTAATACGAAGATTTTTTTACGAAAATGAAAGCGATTGTATTATGCATTTCTCCCGTTTCACATACCTCGAAAGTCGAAACTTATTTTAACTCCAATATCGGAAACTATTTACGTTTCCGAACTAATACTTCGATAGCCTTTGGATCACTTATTTGGATGAGCACAGTTGAAAAAAAACGAGTATTAAATTTCAAAAATTCATATTTCAAAACGCAGCGCTCTTGAAAAAAAAAATCCGTAGTAGACCCCTGATTTGTGTTCTTTAAATTTTCTGTAAAAACTATAAGCACTTTTTCGGAGGTCTAACTCATATTTTTGTTTTAAGAAACACTTTCTAAATTTAATTTAAAGTTTTTTAGAATTTTTTTCAATATCTTTATCAGCCTAACAATAAATTTATATATCGATTTAAAAAAAAATTCAAAATTCTACTACGTCGCGTTTAAAAAATAACCACTTTTTTGCAATGTCGTTTTACCCCTATTTACCCTATTAAATGATCGATTTTTTTTTAAGTCCTTTTTAAAAATTCACCTTCAGGTTATAAGCTTTGAAATAAGCAAAATCAGATTTTTGTATCTCTAATATTATATTTTTAAACACACTGTTTAAAACCCAAGGCGTTATATCAATAAAAATGCTAAAATTGAAAACTAAAATTAGGTTAATTTTGATAATTTGGATCTCAAAATTTCTGAACTAATTTTTAGACCATTTTCATCCAGAAATAATCAAAATTTCTTATTTAAGAATAAGTATTACTCGAACTATGAATATGAGCATAGTTCGCTCAGCTTAAACTAGAATTTTACATTGTATTTAGCCTTCATAAATTTAAAACCTGCAAAAAACTTTGATTTGTTCATATACTACATACCATCAATATTATTTTCTTAAGGACGCCCAAAATTATGCATCATTTTAAGCTGAATCTTTCAATAAATTCCTTAAAACAGGTAGGTATAGTAATTACAGCTTTAATTATCTTATGTCTATAAGTCATCGACAATTTTATATGAGAATAAATTATTTCATCACGCAACATCTACTTGTGCTACCGGTATCCAGTGTCAAGTTATAAACATCTTGCTAACTGATCAGTCGTTATGTCTGTGTCTTCGGTGTTAGTTCAACTTTAAATTATTTGCGGAATCAAAATGAAAGTACATTATTTGACACGGTTTGGAATTGTCTCAATAATATTCAGTTTTATTATTGGAGTATCATCAAATAAAAAAGGGTTGGTTTAAAATTAAAAAATTCATCAAGTTTTGTTTACAATTTAATGAAAATGAAATAAAAAACCGAAGCGTGTTAGTGTCAACCAACCGGTTCGCAAATCTTAAGTTAATCTACATTAACTGGTAGTTGAATTTTAGATCAAAATTGAATTAGTGTTTGTTTATTGTTTCCTCAAAATGAATCATAAATTCTGGTTTTTGGAGATAAAAAGTAAACAAAACGTTTTTGAAATAAAAATCCATAAATTTGAATCCGATAAATGGTCATTTTGGATGCAAACAAAACATGTATTGAGGGCCAAACTTACATTGTGTTTGTTCAATAGAATGTGTGAAAAGCGTTCTAACCTGATTACATCAATTAAGTATCCATTACATTGTGAGACCGTTTTTAATTGTTTATTTTTATTTTCTTTAAAAGATTTGATTTTAATGAAATTTTCTTATCTAACTTAAATTTTTTTCGACATGTTCTGTATAACTAATTTCAAACGCGGTTTTTATGGTCTTACGTTTACTCTACGTAAATTAAGACTTTAGAGCTATACTACATAATATTAAACTTAAGTATATACATATAAATATAGATTAATACAAAATTAAAACTAAATTTAACTTAGGACAAAAAAAACGAAACGAAATATCAAAAAATCTAAATTCATAAAAAATTCAACTCAAACCAAAAAATGTGTAAAATAATTATTTTTAAATTGTTTTCTTTCTCCAGATTTTATACAATTGTCGCACCAGCAGAAATTCGTGCAAATTCTCCATTTCATGTATCCCTCACATTAAATGACTTCCATAAAAGTTGTTGGTTTAACTTTAGTCTTTCAACTTTCATATCCAGCAAAAAACTATATGATTTTGAAAGTGTTGAAGTTAAACCGGGAACGACAAAATTAATAGAATTTACTGCACCTGATCTAGATTATCAATTTGTGAATCTAGATGTATTTGGATATCGCGGTATCATAAGCAAAGACTCAGCTTTAGTTCAATATCAACCAGATAAATATTGGACTTTAATTCAAACTAATAAGTTCAAATATAAACCAGGTGATTTGGTACAATTTCGTGTTATTTGTATTGATCAATTGACAAGACCTTTAAAGGACAATCGAAATATAAACATAGAAGTTTATGTAAGTTCGTTAAAAGTTAAAACAAGGTGAAATTATTAACTTTTATTTATATAACAGGATGCAGAATATAATATTGTTAAACTTTCTAACTATCCTGTTTTGGGAGTTTGGAAAATAGAAGTGGATGGTTATGGAATTGCTGCGAAAAAAACTTTCGATGTTGACAGATATGTCCTGCCAAAATTTAATGTTAATATCGACTCGAAAATAGTTGCCACCGAGAAGGAAAAGGATCAAATTAAATTGGATATCAGTGCTAAGTATGTTTGAAATAAAATTTTCCTGTATTTTACTAACTCGATTTTTTGATCATCAAGTTTTCAAAAACTAAGCTCAAAAAAGAACTTTTCAAAAAATTCTTAAATTTTCAGCTATTTTTATGGTGAACCGGTAAAAGGAAGCTTATCGCTGACATTCTATCCGGTGTTTAATCAACGTTTTCCAACAATTACACAAGATTTACAAATCCATGGAAATACCACAATTTTCTTAGATTTCAAAAACGATCTTGAATTGGAATATGAAGATAAAAGTAAAAGTCAAAAAGAGCTAAGTCCGTATTCATTTCCCGAGCCACCACATGCATTCAATGCAGATGTCACAGTAATAGACGATTTAAGTGAGGAAAAAGTTTCGGCAGGAACTGAAGTTCAAATAAATGCCAATCCTTATTACTTTGAACTTGAAGCTCCAGAGGAATTTGATCCAGATAAGGAAGTTATCAAGATTAAGGTTATATAAATTTTAAGTCCCAAATTCATAGTAAAATGTATACTTTTAGGTTAAAGCTTTCGTTAAAGATATTACGAATAGCTTAATTGAGGAGCCCAAGACGCCAATTGAAATTGTTGTTGGATGTGGCGAAGTAATAGGTTACAATCGTAATTTAGGAAATTTTGATAAAACTAAAGTGGATTACAAAAATGAGGATGGAATAGATTTTGTGGTAAATGTAACGAATAAAAACTATAACGAATGTTATTTGTACGCAGTTTTTCAAGGAATCAAATCTAAAACAATTAAAATGTATAGTAAAACTAAGGGATTTGATATGGAAATTTTGACGGAAAGGTAAAAATATTACATAAAATCTTGACTGTATTATATATATTTTTTTTTTTAAATAAAAGTCCCGAAGAAGGAAAAGAGTTTGAAATAAAAATCACAAATCCAGAACCATTTGATGAGTTTTCATATGATATTGTATCAAGAGGAGATATAATTCAATCGGAACGGATATTTGTAAGTTTGGCTTAAAATGTTTGTTCCTTATTCCACCTACTAAACCATATATTAGGTCCCGGATAACCAAACAACGTATATTCTTCGCCTGAAAGCTACATTTTCAATGGTTCCCAAGATAACAATCTATGCTCATCATATAAAAAATATGAAATTTGGTGGACAGCTGAAGGATGTTGTCATAAAAAGAGCTGTTCAAAATTCGGTGAGTAGTCTTGCATACAGTTAATGCCTTAATGCCCAGTTTTCATTTCAAAATTACAGCTTTATTTGACTTTTTGGAACACTTTTAAAAAAAATAGTTTTCAGATGAAATAAATATTTTATAAAATCTTTTATACAAGAAAATGGACTACTGTATCGCACGAACATGCTTTTAGAATATTTTTTTTTTTTTTTTTTTTTTGAACAAAATGTAAGAAATAAAGTTTATAAATGCCATTTTTATGTAACTACTTATCAATACAACACTAAATAAAATAGACGTCACTTAGACTAATAAAATTTTTTAACGTTATAATTCATAAAAAAGTATTTTTAATTTAATTTTATAAGAAATTTAATAAAAACTTAACATAAAATTTGTTGTTTTAAATAATAAAAACATTTTTTAAAAGGTTTTGAGCTACAAACCAAGTATGCAATTAATTTCCCTACACCATTAAAATAGTACATTTAAAAACATAATTTCAAGAAAATTCATAAGTACGTTTTCAAGAAATTTGATTTCAAAAAAAAAAAAATTGAGTGTTTTTTTTTTAATTGAAAAACTATTAATTTGAAAAATTTAGCTTTATTTTAATTTTAAGGTTACTTAAATGTTTTAACAAAAATTTTCGTTGAAATCAGATGAGTCGTTTCCGAAAAAAGTCAGAAATTAAAAAAATGTGTTCGATGGCAAGTACATAACGGTTCAGAAATATTTTTTTTATTTTCCAAGTAGGGCCTTTTATGCCAAAGAACACGCATTTTTTAAATGGAAATTCTTAGAGTCGTTTGTGTTCCGTTAAAATCGGAACTTCTCAAATATATCAAATATAAGTACTCGTAAGTGTTAATTTTAACAGCAAATCCTTAAAGCAGGGGCGTACACACCATTGGGGCAACCTGGGCAGTGCCCCGGGGCCCCCGACAGGCCAGGGCCCCGACTGGAGACAATACAGATAAGTCAAATTATTATAAAAGTAACGAAGCAAAAAGACATGAATCACTTCGGACACAAGAGACACAAATTATATTCTTCATTGTAATGCAGCCACATAATATTTCATCTAAAAAACAATACTACCTCAGGGGCCCAACAAAAAATCTTTTTTTTTAAGAAAAATGTTACTTGAATAATCTTAGCGACCAACAAATGATACATCAGGGGCCCACAAAAAAATGGAGCGCGTATACAAACTTTTTTATTTGTTCTTATTTTCTATATCAAAGGGGCCCCAATAGACCAGTGTCGATGCCTTCAAAAACATTAAAAAGTACAAAAAAATCATAGTAAACTGAAACCCATTGGAAAAGGAGGTGAATATGATGAAAATTAAAGGAAAAATAAATTACGGGCGAGTCGAGTTCGGGAAGTGGGTGGGTTGAGTTTTTAATGGTTTTTGGTTTTTTATTTTTATCTTTTTCAAAAACAAAAATTTTTTCTACGAAATTTGGTGAAAACTTACCTTATTATGTCCCAAATACACTGTAATTTATTTGATTTAAAATATTAATTTATTTACCTTATTTGACTTTAAATTACTCGCCCGTAATTTATTTTTCCTTTAATTTTCACCGTATTCACCTCCTTTTCCAATGGGTTTCATTCTACTATGATTTTTTTTGGTTTAAAAAATTATCGACCCTGGTCTACAAATTTCAAAGGAGCCTAAAAATTAAGTCTTGCTCCGGGGCCCCGGCAACTCAACGTACGCCTCTGCCTTAAAGAAAAGTAAACAGCATAAAGTCATTATAAATAAAGCCACTTTTTAATATGAGCATTCAGTCAAATCTCATACAAAAAAATAAAGTTTTTGACTGTTTAGTAATAAAGTAATATTAATAGGAATAATTAAATGCCTCCAAAGGAACGCAGCTATTCTTACTCTTATTTACCAGATTTTTTTTTTATACACTGAAAATAATAAATTTCGTAAAATTACGAAAATCGTTTCATACACTACATTTTCGTTGGCCCAACGAAACTTTCGTTGGCTCAACGAAAATATGTAATTTTTCGTAATATGAAAACCTTCATCAATTATTAATGAAAACGTTTCATACACTTTTTCTCCCTTTTTAGTGCCAAAAAATCCAATTTAATGAAAAGATTCATCAATTAAAGAAAAATTTCATACTCATTTTAAAGAATAAAAATAAGAATTTTTTCCTTACTTTATCAAAGTTTTAAACAAGTAATGAAAAAATTCATTAACTTATGACATTCAACATTAACTAACGAAAATCTTCATAAGCTTATGAAAATTCTTCATATGAAATATTGCATTGGCTTATGAAAAAATACATCAGTAAACGAAAAAAAATCGTTGCCTTAAAAAAAAAAAAAAACTTAGACTTGGGTGCATTTCTGTTTTAATGATTAAAAATTTAATCTTGCTGAATATATTTCACATTAGGTTTTTGTTTAAAAATCTATGTAAGTTGAGCTGAATATAAAAAATATTTGCGTATTGATAAGGTGTCTCACGATAAGTCAACTGATGAGTCCAAGTGAGCTCCACCGGGACGAAACGCCAATTTATTAAAAAATTCAAAGTATGCTTTTTTTTATGGTTACGATTTTCTGAATTTCAGGTTTTTTTATTCCAAAATTAAAAACTACAGAAAATGAATGAAAAATTTTGTAGGTTAACTAAAAAATTCGGAGTTCTACGCAAAGAATGCAAGTATAATCTACTAAAAAAATTATTAATACAACGAAAAGTTTTGTTAATTTAATTAAAATATTCATAAAATTTACAAAAAAATTCGTTAGCTAACGAAAGTTCTTTTCATAAAGTAACCAAAAAATACACTAACGAAAAATATCACCTTGGTTAGTTAAATTTTACGTTAATCGATGAAAAAATTTCGTAAAGTGATGTAAAAATTCATTAATTCTCGATCAAAAACTTTTATGAAAAATTTCATTAAAGTACAACAGTTTTCGTTGATTGATGAAATTCTTCATTAATGTATGAAAGCAATTTCGTTGAGCCAATTAAATTTTTCATCGGCTGAAAATTAATTAAATTTTCGTTGGCTCGACGAATTTTTTATTTGTATTTACGTAAGTATTTGGTTCAGTGTAATCGCGTAGCTATCTCTATTTGCTATTCTTTTATAAATAGATGAATTGCATTTAAGCGAAACTTAAATTATTTTTACTGTTTAATTGTTTAGTTTTTGTTTAAACAACTTAGTACCTAAAAAAATGTTCCACATACGCCCCAGTGACCAAAAAATACAAAATACGAAAATTTTTCGTACATGAATTAACATTAATTAAAAAACAAAAATGGTTTTTGAAAATATTTATTTAAACTTTTGGATATGAGCTAGAATATTTGAATAAAGAATTTTCATCTATAAAAATGCTCTAGGCAAATATATTGGGATCAAAATTAATACTTTGAATTAACTAAAAATAACATACTTTATCCAGATTTTCTGATAATAATTTCCCCTTCCATAATTTAAGGTCCTTGAAAAAAAAAAATTGATTCTATTTTTTTTGGCACAAAAAATTTAAAATATTAATTTTGTTAAAATAATAACTTACATTTAAGAAAACAAAAATTAAATGACCCATTTGATCGAATTTAGAACCACCTTAAATGATTCATTTTTTTCCTCAGATTGAAATTTCAACCGAAATTGAAACAACACCTGGTTCGTCAGTTTTCATAAATGTTACCACAAATGAAGGATCCTACGTTGGTTTAATGGGACTCGATCGTAGTGCTTTACAAAATGTTGATAAAGAAGAAATTTTAGATCAAGATTTTGTCACTGAACAATTAAGAAGAGTGAATTCTGTTAAGGGATATCCTATCCCAATGTATGGTATTACAGCAACTATTATAACTTTCTCCAATGTATTTCTATCTAATAGAGAAAATGGAGCTGGAGGAGATGGTAAGATGACTTAATTTTTAAAACGTCAAAGTCTAATAAATAAAAAATATGTTTCTAGAGGATGCTGGAGGCGGTGGTGAAAAAGAACTCGTTCGAAAATTTTTCCCAGAAAGTTGGTTGTATAAGGATTTTGAAAGGTAAAAAAAAGTTTTTCATTGTTAAAATACTTAAAAAAAAAAAACCGTTACAGAACTCCAGAGGGAGGCTTAAGTTTTATGGAGAAAACACCAGACACTATCACCACATGGGCTTTAACTGCCTTCTCACTTCATCCTGAAACAGGACTATCTTTCACAAAGAACATAACAGATCTTAGAGTTTTTCAACAATTCTTTGTTTCATTTGATTTACCAAGCTTGGTCAAAGAAGGTAAAATAAAATTTTAAGGTTTTAAGCTTCAAAAATTGATATACTATTTGTATCAGATGAAATAATTGAAGTTCAATCAGCAATTATATGTCTCAAGATGCTTTGACAAATTTGACAATTGAAAGTAATATTGAAGACCTTGATATTCTGGAACACAGTGATGATATCTCTACAACTAAACAAATAGTCTCAAAGCTTATTCCGTCACAGAAAAGGGACAAATTTACATATTTCCTGAAACCCCTCAAAAGAGGACAATACAATATAACTGTCAAAGCTATGTCGTCTAAAGCAAGTGACACCGTTCAAAAGACGCTTCTTGTCGAACCTCAAGGTATACCTCAAGAAATGTCAAAGTCATATTTGGTTCATCTTCCCGAAGAAGGCTCCCTAGAAGACGAAATCACGATTGATATTCCCGAAAACGCTGTTCCGGGATCTCAAAGAATTGAACTCTCAGTAGTTGGAGATATATTTCGACCTTTGATGATGATTCTTCAAAAACTTGCTCGGGTTCCCTATGGAAATGGTGAAGACAATATGAAACTTATTGTCTCTAATTCCATTGTTTTGAAGTATTTAAATGTTTGTGATAATTTCATTGATGGAAATGTGTTTTTAACAACTTTTTTCTACAGGTTTTAAACTATTCAGATCCAAGTTTAGAAATTAAAATTCGTCAGAATCTTGAACTTGGCTACCAGAATCAGCTGTCTTTTAAGTATTTGGATGGTTCTTTTGGACTTTTTGAACGAAAAACTGAAAGAACTGGTGACATTTGGCAAACTATATTTAGTTTGTGGGGATTGCAATTGGCACAAGATTTTGTCTATGTTCAGGATAAGGTTATGAACAGAGGTTTGGATTATCTACAATCTAAACAACAAAAAAATGGATGCTATAAATCGGAGAATAGTTTAGAAGACGATGTAAAGTTGACAGCTTTTGGATTGATGGTATTTCTAATGGACGAAGTAAGATGTTTTGACTTTCTTCGACCCCAAGTCTTAAATAAAACTCTTCTTTAAAATAGGATTCAAGAACAAAATACAATGAAACGGTTTCTAAAGGTCTTGAGTACTTAAATGATATTTGGAGTAATTTGGAATACACTCCAATTTCTGTTATGGCAGCCTATGTTTTGTTTTTGGGAGAGCATGAAAAGGCTGAAGATTATCTAAAAATTTTAACTTCCAAAGCACATTTGACAAGTATTTATCAACTTTTTCAGTAATTTAAGGACGAAGTAAGTTTTTTTTAATTTTATTTAAGATGACCAAGAACAATGGACAAAGTCGGAAACACTCCAATCACATCTTGAAACAACTACTGAAAGCTTGATGAAGGTGTTTGAATCTCAGGAAATACCAGAACAAAACTTACTCCACATAGCTAGAGGCTTGATACTATCGAAAAATGAAGAATCGTCGATAATTCACATGGTAGCTCTAAATACACTTATAACCTTTGTGAAAAAGCTTCTCCTAAGCGATACAAACCTCAATATAAGTTTTAAGGATGATCAAAATAAATCAGGAGACTTTCTACTAACCAAAGAAAATTCAGAAGTTTTACAGAAGTTTGAGGTAAATTCTTATTTTCCTTGGTCTTCTAATAAAATCCAAGAATTTTTTCAGCTTACTTCAAGCTCTCGAAATATCAAACTAAAAAGCAAAGGTCATGGTTTTGCACTTGTAGATGTAAACTATGTTTACAATCTTTTACCACAAAATCAAACTTCTTCAATTTATTCAACCAATATATCACTTGAGTATTATTCAAAAGTATTCAATTATTTGACGATATGTTCGAGTGTTCTTACAAATGATACTCATAGTAAATTTGTAATAATTGATATTAATGTTCAATCTGGTTATGCATTCACTGAGACGAGTTTTAATGAAATTGAAAATCTTAACGAAGATATCAAGGTAAAGGCTTTTCAAAACTTTTTTTGTTTCTTTTTAGTTTAATAATTTTAATGATTTTCCAGTCCATTAAGTTCAGTAATGCTCGAGATAAAGCTGTGATTTATTATGAATATGATCCTAGTAATGAACTATGCGTTGAGTTAGAACTTCGGAGGTCTTATAACGTTTTAAATTCTAAACCTGGATGGATAATGGTGTATGGAGAACAAAGCAAAGGTATTAAGTGATGCTGACTATATATTTTTCATCTCTTATCACTCTTTAAATTTCAGAACAAGGGGCTAGCAACAGTTTCAAGTTCTATGATTCATAAAACTATGAGGAAAATAGTATTAAAACATAAGTTATTTATAAGTCGCTCAAAAAAAAATGATAAATTACACTGGTTAACAAAATTAAACTTTTTTTTTGTTGCCGGAACAAAAATATACTTTTCTGAAGGTTTTCGGTGTGCTGAACTCGAATCCGAAGTCAAAAAAAATTCATCAGCTCCCGTTTTTGAAATATTACCGTTAGAAAATGCAGTACTTCGGACCTTATTCATTTATATAAGTAAAATTGTTTGAGCATATTTAGTAACGGTTTTTATAAGAACTATTTTCCACCTTTTTAAATCTGTTTAAATCTTTCCGATAGCTTTTTTACTGCCCGAGATATCCTCAGTTGTTTGGTATTTTTATAAATTTTAAAACGTCATTATCTCCTCTATGATATATGAAGCCAAACCCACAAACTTCATTATAAGATATCTCGGGCAATACAAAAGATATTGAAAAGATTTAAACAGGTATCGAAAGATGGAAAACAGTTTTTATAGAAACCGTAACTAAATATGCTCAAACAATTTTTCTTATACAAAAGAATAAGGTCCGTGGTAAATACTAATCATCATCAACTCAAGTGGATATGATCAACATCAACCTTTTTCAAAGTCACATAGAAAATACTAGTGGAAGGCTTCTCAAAGTTTGAAATTTTAATAGTACCTGTATTATTTTCTTCGTGATCCAGATCAGATCATTGTATTTATTTGCGAAACAATAACAAAACAAAATCCTGCTTGTAAAAGGAGCTACCGACTTAACGGATGGCTCGATTCTCTTCAAACTTGGTATGTACTATAAATGGGTTGGGTTCAAAATACTGTATAATACGTAATAAACAATAATACTGTATTTAAAATATTTTAAGTCAGAATACTATATTTCAAAATTCTGTGTACAAAATACTGTATGACCAAAATACTGCAATGCAAAACTCTGCGGAAGCGGGTCGTATTGCTGTATTTCAAAATTCTGTATAATACTGTATGATACACTGAAAAAATTATTATTCTTAAAAACTATGAATCTTGTTCATAAACCAAAATTCATACATTTTTAAGAAAAATTCATTAAATTTAAGCACAAATTCTTAAAAAAAAAGTTTAGATTTAAGAAAAATTCATAAAATTTAAGAATCAGTTTTCATAAAAATTTTCCTATGGAAAAAATTTTAATGAATTTTTTTTAAGAACAAATACGAAGGTTTATGAATTAATTCATAAACTTCTAGCTCCAATTTGAAAGAATATTTTGCTGAATCATAGAATCTGGACAAACTTTTATGAATGAAATTCACTATTATTTTCCATTCAGTTGTATTTTGAGTTAAAATAATTTTTGAAATTGACTTTTTTCCCTTCTAAAATTGAGAAAAATCTATTTTTAAAATTACATTTGTAAGGAGTTCATAAATTTTGTGTTTTTAAGTATTTTTTCTTAAAATGAATGTATTTTTTTCTTAAAATGAATGTATTTTTTCATTAATTGAAAAATAACGAAAATTTTACCGTTATCCTGCATTCGGTATTAAGAACTTATTCTTAAAATCTAAGAATCTGTTCATACTTTTTAAGTTCGAAATTCATATTTTTCCAAAATTTAAGAATTAATTCATTAAATTTTATGAAAGTATACACATAATTTATGAAAAAAATTCTTACCTTTTGAGTTTTTAAGTATATTTTCTTAAAGTCTATGTATTTTTTCATCAATCTAGAAAATAATAACTGTTGTTTTGAATCTATGCCTTAGAAGGATTTCTCTGCGGATTTAGTTTAACATCTGATATTCAAAGTGGACGGTCGCTGCCGAAACAAATTTGTGAATAAAAAACAATATTTATTATGTGTTATGCATTTTAAACCACGTAAACAATTTTGAAGAGTATAAGACATTCAACAGTTGAAATTATTGTTGGTTCACGTTGCCTCTTTCTCATATACTTAGATAAGTATAAAAACATAACATGTTAAACATTTCTTTCTTTTATACCTATATTAAATATATTTTAAATTTTTTTGTTATAGGTACATAATTTAGATACTTTTGTGAAATGAGTAGGCACTTGAGTAATCTTCAATTTGAGACCATGTTATTTTCGCAAAAAAGCGAATTATAATAAAACCGGCAAAAGGGCACTAAATACTGCTCCGTAAAAACCATCTTAAAGGCTGTTTGCAACAGATCCAGTACATCCGAAGTTGTCATTGCAGAATAAAGCAAACACATCATGTTTGGAAAACATAGAATTTAGTAAGTGTTGCATGTTATTTAATTCCTTTAAATATTTAAATTTTGTTTTATTCTATATAATGATGTATCTACCTAAATTTTTTATATTGTGATCTTTCCCCAACTTATTCAATTTTGTATTGTTTTTTCTTTCAGCTGCAGAGCCTAATGCTGCCGATTACAATAAGGTAAAAGATAAGTCTACCTCCTATTTCGATTTTTTAAACCAAATATTACATAGTCATTTTATTAATACAAACTTTTTTTTATCTTTCCAGATTATGCATCAATTAAAAAAGACAAATTAAATTTAAAAATTAATGTATAGTGACAGTGACCAATAAAACATTTTTATTACGTTTAAACTCAATCATTTCTTTTATTTTTAAAAATTATTTCATTTGTTTGTTTTAGATTTTGGGTTGTTTTCTTTGGCTGTTTGTTTGATTGGAATACAATTTTTTTCAGGAACAAATTAAATGCTTGGAATGGTAATGTATATTATATGCATCTATATAAATAAATGCATACATTTTAATGAAAAGTGTATTACATTTTATGAAAACAATCATAAAACTTTAAGAAAAATTCATAGTTTTTATGATTTGTTTCATAAAATTTAAGCAACATTTCATTTAAATTTTAACGAAATTTATGAAAAAAATCATAAAATTTAAGAAATAATCTTAAAATGTAAGAAACTTTTCTTAAAATCTAAGAAACTCTTCTTAAAATTTAAGAAACTTTTCTTTAAATCTAAGAAACTTTTCTTAAAATTTAAGAAACTTTTCTTTAAATCTAAGAAACTTTTCTTAAAATCTAAGAAACTTTTCTTAAACATGTTCAAAACTTTTTGAATTCGTTTATGAACAGAATTCTTAAAATATAAGAACTTATTCTTAATTTTTAAGAAATATTCATTCCCTTATGAATTTGTTCTTAAAAAGATTCTTAAATTTAATGAATTTTTACATTGGCTCATTTGCCATGAATTTTTACATTAATTTAATGTACAAATTCATTAATTTTATGTATCTTTTTGGTTCAGTGTACTGTGTGATCATATTACTGTATGATCAAAATTTTGTGAAAATTCAGAATCCTGTAATTCAGAATAATGTATGAGTAAAATACTGTATATTATAATACTCTATCAATAAAAAAAACATCAATTTAATATTAATTATTATTTAAAAAAAAATGTCAACTTCGAAGAAATATAATTAATAGAAAAAATATGTAATATATTTTGTTGAGTTGTAACAAAACAAACGAAAAGCAATAATTTAAAAATCAAAAAAACAAAAATTCTTTGAATAAATTAGGTAAAACAAAACATAAATTTTTGAATTCTTTAACAAATTAGGTGACTTTAAGCCTACAATAAAAAAATTTATCATAAATTTTTGAAGCAAAATTTCAAAAATCAATTAATACAAAATTAAATTTTTTGCTATTCTTTTTAAATAGCCAACGTCCAGGGATGGGACTTTGCTGCAATTGCAGTAGATCTACTGCATTTTTTTCAAGAAACAAATCTACTGCCTTTAAATAAAATCTACTGCACTTTTTGTTTTAAAATAAATCAGCGAGTTTCATGTGAACAAGATTTCACCCGAAAAAATTCAATTTTTCAATTTTACTTTTACCCTATTATAAGTTCCGTGCGGAAAGTTGTTCACGTTCAGAAAACTCCCCGTAGTTTGAACTTTTTTTCAGGTAATGAGTGAAGTAGTCGACAGGTCTTTTCTTACTAAAATTTTAGTGACGCACAAGGATATAGCTTTGCCGAAAATATAAATTCCATTCGGGGGAAACTTACAATATATTTTTAATTTCTGTGCGAACAAAAATGTTTCGGGTTAAAAATTTCCACGTGAATCTCATGTAAAAATGTTATGAACATATTATTTTTGTTTGATCGTATTTCTGATTGCAGTCAATGCATACATTTTTCTTTTGTTCTGTTTTTGTTATATTTTCTTAAAAAGAAATAAATGTTAAGTTTTTGTTAATTTTTATGAAATTTTATACAAATATAAAAATCTACTGCGATAAAAATGAATCTAATGCGTTATTTGTTCAAATCTACTTTGAAATATTTTTCAAAAAGTCCCATTCCTGCCAACGTCTTTAATCTTTTTTGTTATACGAGCAATTTTATTATTTTTAACAATAATTTTCTTGTAGTCTCCATTTCGAACCCTCACCGATAAGCTTGTATAGTGTCAATCTCTTCCAATGATACCGGTTCTTTTGAAATTTCAGCACTCACTCTTTTAATTTTTAATTTTTGGGCGGTTTTTGACGGCGGAAGGAGTGTTCACCACAGATTGTTGTACAACCTGACTTCTTTTCATGGCACATATTATAGCACTGTCACTCGCTATCGGTTCATGTATATATGACGTTCGGAGTACTTTAGTACACTGTGTACCTGTACATTTTCCTTTACACTGGTCACTACCACAGATTTGCACGTGGAAATTTTGAATGATCAAGTAATTTAAGACAATTGGTAATAAAATTGATGATTCAGTTAAACAATTCATGTGCAAAACAAAAGAACAGACTAAGAAAAAGAAGATGAGAAGGATATGATAAGAAGAAAACATGATAACAATAAACTTGCTATAATGCAAGTGAGGAGCATCAAAATATTTTCTGTTCTTTAGAGAAAATATAATATGCTTGCTTCTTAAAAGAACAACAATTCTGTTTTTCAAAATACTGTAAAAAGCCTGAACAAGAAAAATGGTTTTGATAATGTAAAAAAGTGCGCACTTTCTACATAGAATAATTATTAAAATTTATTATTTTGTTAAAATTTATTATTTTATTAAACTTTATTATTTTATGTTATTAAAATAACATTATCACATTTTATTAAAGAGAAGCTCTGCAAAAGCAAAAATATAAAACTGTTTCACATTTATAGTTATAAGTTAGGTTCATCAGCTTCACGTTGATCTTTCATTGTTTGAATAAGTTTCATCAAATTCGATCGTTCTGTATTTATTTTTTCAAGTAAATCATCAAACGATGTCTTATCATCCAATTTTATACTATTAAACGGTTCGAGACCTTTACGACGGACATCAACTAACTTTGCATAGTCAGCTGCTAGACTTGGATAAATTTCTCTCGCCTTCTGATGACACTGATAAATTTCTTTAAATTCAGTTTTACGAATATACACACACTTTCCGATATTTTCAGCAAAATTGGTAACAGCGTTGCCAATATCAGAAGCAAGTTCTTCAGCTTTATCCTCCAAGTACTCAGATCTTTTCAACATCAAATTAAAAAGTTCAACTGATAATGTTATGTATTCATCTAAGAACTTATCAATTAAAATGTTGATTTCTGATATTTCGTCATTTCTTTGTGTATTCAATTCATCAAATATGGCATCAATTAAAATTGTGTTGTTGCCAATTTGTTTGAAGGCATCATCGGTAGTTCCCATTTGATCATTCAAATCTCTAAGTTTAAAAAAGATACCAAAAATGTGTGGGTATGCCCGTAGTTCAACATCATATCTATCAGTGATTTTATACAATGCATTAACTTTAGATGGTAAAATTTCAAAATTATTTGGATTTTTTTCCCACTTAATTGTAGAATTTGCTAAATGTTTGAAATCCGCGAAGAAGACTGTTGAGGATTTTGGAGTATTGGTTTGAGCACAGGTTACAACAACAAGAAATACTACGAAGAATACAAAAAGTTTCATTTTGATGACGACACAAGTTAGATATAATAATAAGTTAACACTGCTTTTCGACTACAACTGATGATTGTTAAATCTGAATCGATCGTTTTATACTTGCAACTGTATCTATTTGTTATATATTTTATCACTTTATTACCTTTTTCTAAATAAAAATATTTTTCTTGGAATTTCTTTTAATTTAGTCGTAATTAGCTGAATTAAATCATCGCTCACTTATTAGTTATGTAAATTTTATTAATAAGCAACAACAATTCAACTGAACTTGTTTATGAATCAGTGATATATAAAATATAGTACTCGTATAGTAAGTACTCATGTTATTTTTAAGATTGATTCCTCAGTAATTAAATTTAAATGGGAGATCCCCACTTTTGAATGGGTTTTTGACAAAAAGAAAATCAATAAAATGCAAGGCTTGGTCATACCAATCGATCATAATAATCACTTCATACATGATCGCCGACGAGTTCATATCAAAGATCAGTGCAAGGGGCACAAGTTTATAATTTTAGACTTCTGACTATCGAACTTTTAGAGTGCCTTCCCACCCACACAGAGAAAAATAGACCACATAAAATAGAACAAAAACAATAAGATTCCTGTATGGTTTTCATCCAAGAAGGAACCTTATTAAAACAATCGGGTTTTCCTTATTGTTTTAAAATCTGCACTTGTAGGGTTTTGAAAAGAAGAAAAAAAAAATGACGACCAGGCCGGTAATCGAACTGGAGACTTCAAATCGCCACGTCCTTTACTTTGGCGGACACTTTGTGGCGGAATCAAAAAAAAATTATCTCATTAATTGTAGCTAATTAAATGCTAATTTGTTGCGCAAACTAAAAATTTGTAGCTTGCATAGTTTTAGAATTATGGAATTTTCCGCTAAAATAAGTCTGAAGTTAGCGGACAAAATCTGAAATGATTGAAATTAATGAGTTTAGTTGACCTCCAAGTTTGTAGCTCTTTAAATGCTTTTCAAATACATAAACTTGGTTTTTGTAGCTTGAACAGCTTTTTTGTTATTCAAAATTCCGCTAAAATAAGACTGAAGTTAGCGGACGAAAGTAGGAAAATTAATATTTTTTTGATGCCCGAAATTGTAGCTAATTAAATGCTAATTTGTTGCGCAAAAATTAATTTTGTAGCTCCACCCAGTCATTTTTTATTTCAACTTAAAGTTTCAGAAGTGCACTTCCGGTTTGATGAGGCCAGTGGAGACTTTTTTAAAAATTCACTTTTTTAAGTTTTTCCTTTTTCCATTAATTGTAGCTTTTTAATACATTATTTTTGATACAAACCCCAATTTTGTAGCACAAACCGTTTTTGAAATATTCCAGATTTTGTTTTAAACATAGCTCAAAAGTAACCTTTCAAAATCCAAAAAAATGCGAAATTCAAAAATTTTTTTATGCACAAATTTGAAGTAACCTAGACTAATACGAAATCCAAAAACCTCGATTTTGTAGCTCGATTAGTCTTTAATAATTTAAAAATAATGGCATTTTTAATTGGCAATCTGGAAGCAAAAAAAAAGCAATCTGAATGCGTTCAATTGGGCAAAACTGATTCTGAAAAAAAAGAGAATTTCTCTTCTGGTTTTAAAAACAGAAAAAATTTTTGAATATCGCATTTTTTTAGATTTTGAAAGGTTACTTTTGAGCTATGTTTTTAAAACAAAATCTAGAATATTTCAAAAACGGTTTGTGCTACAAAATTGGGGTTTGTATCAAAAATAATGTATTCAAAAGCTACAATTAATGAAAAAAGGAAAAACTTAAAAAAGTGTATTTTTAAAAAAGTCTCCACTGGCCTCATCAAACTTTAAGTTGAAATAAAAAATGACTGAGTGGAGCTACAAAATTAATTTTTGCGCAACAAAATAGCATTTAATTAGCTACAATTTCGGGCTTAAAAAAAATATTAATTTTCCTACTTTCGTCCGCTAACTTCAGTCTTATTTTAGCGGAATTTTGAATAACAAAAAAGCTGTTCAAGCTACAAAAACCAAGTTTATGTATTTAAAAAGCATTTAAAGAGCTACAAACTTGGAGGTCAACTAAACTCATTAATTTCAATCATTTCAGATTTTGTCCGCTAACTTCAGACTTATTTTAGCGGAAAATTCCATAATTCAAAAACTATGCGAGCTATAAATATTTGGTTTGCGCAACAAATTAGCATTTAATTAGCTACAATTAATGAGATAAATTTTTTTTGATTCCGCCACAAAGTGTCCGCCAAAGTAAGGGACGTTTAGTCGCCCACCTTACCACCTGAACCAACTTGCCATGAAAATAATGATCACGATTTTTGTTCTAGTGCTAAGTTGCAACTTTTCAGTCAAATTTCAATAAGATTTTCTCTATAAAAATAATAAGAAATCTTCTTAAAAAAAAACCTTATTAATCGTTGATTTTAATAAGATTTCCTTATGAAATGTATGGACGGTAAAACAATATGGCAATCTGTTAGTTTTTAGCGGGTCATATTTTTCTCTGTGCAGTACTAAGGGGTAATTCTAAAGACTAGACGTTAGTTGATTTCCGTTGAAAGCTATTTGATGCAAACGAAAACTGTTTGATTGCATGTGAAAAGTTCTGAGCCCAGTTAAAATTATTTAATTGCAAGTAAAAATTGTTTTATTGTCGGTGAAAGCTGTCTGAATAATTTAAGCAAAATAAAAAATAAAAGCTGAAAAACTCGACTATTTTTATATTAGTTAGCACATCCTACTAGATTTTGCTGATCACTTTTACAGTGTGATAGGGTGACATCTAGAACATGCATACTTTTCGGAAAGCACACATTGACCATATATATACTAGCGATACTAGAGCAGTTTTTTGGCACTTTTTTTTTGAGTGTGTGCGAAATCGATGAATTTTTAAAATTCATAGCACGAACTTGCTAAATTTTTGAAGATTTTTTATATAGACATTTGACAAATAAAAACGAAAAAAAATATTAAAAATAAAAAACATTGAATTCTTTTTTCAAAGGAATAAAACAAAATCTTAAATCAAACTGAGCTCCAAAACAATTATGCAATTTGATGGTATGCCATTTTGTAGAAATCACTATAGTACAGGTAAAACAACAAATAAAAAAAATTGTTACACTCATGAAACTTGGCAAAAATTTTGCTTTTGTGATAAGAACCAAGAATTAAAAAAGTTTATTAAAAAAAATTTGTTGGAAGGATGTTTTTTTTCGAGGAAGAGAGGGAAAAAAATTGTTTGTGGAATATAATGTTTTTAAGCTATTTTTTGATGCTGAATCTAATGTCATAAAAATAAATTCAATACGATTGTTCTAAGAAAAATTATTGCCGATTAAAAACAAGGGTGCTTGTTTTTCGACTTCAACAGGTAAAATATAATCGAAAACCATGTGAAAACATGATACACTGATGAAATTTGGGATGAAGCTTTTAAATAAAATAGAGAAAAAGAGTTTATAAAGTTATATTTTTGGTGAAAGGGTATTTTTTTTTTTGACGGGTTGAGTTATGTGTAAGAAAGGTATCTTTACAGCTGAAATAATTTGTTTTAATTTTTTAAACTTGGTAAGAAAATTTCTTTGGTTATAAGAACTATAAGAATATAAAGAGTCTACAAAATTAAATTGAGTTAAAGGGGTTTTTTTTTAAAGAAATGATGAACAACTGGGACAAAAATGATTCCTCAATAAAAATTGGTAGAAATGTTTAAATTAAAACAGAAAACAAGAACCTAAGCGGTCTATAAAAATATTATAGGTTAAAGGTTGTTTTTTTTTTTTTTTTGAAGGAAAAGCTACGATAAGCCCAATAAAATCAATGGTATAAAAGGTACACTTACTTTATTTATTAAAAAAGTTGTCTTTGCCATAAGAATTGCGAATAAAATAAGTCTATAAATTTTTTTCATATGAAAGGGTGTTTTTTTTAGATGTAAGGAAAATATGAGTTTATTGGAAACACTAAGTAATAGGAGTGGTACCCTATTGAAATTCAGCAATTATTTTACTTTTGAGATTGAAATCTAAAGCGTCTATAAGAATATCATGGTTGGCGTTTTTTTTTTTTTTTTTTCTTTTTTTAGTAAAAACAAAATTCATGGGCTTATTGAAATTTGGTAAAAACATTGCATTTGGGATAGAAAGCAAGAATAAAGGGTTTTCATAAAAAAAAATTAATTGAAAAGGTTTTTGTTCGAAGAGACGGTAAAATCTGTAATTGGTCCCATAAAGCCAATTATTATTTATTATATTTTTGGTTTCGATGAAAAATTGAACGTTTATTCTTTTGTTCTTTAGCGAGTACTCGGGTATCCGGACATCAAGAGCTCTGCACAGAGTCATTCAGAATGATAATAAAAAATCTGTCCGCAAAGTTTAAATAAAAACAAATAACCAAAATGTCAATTTATCGCCAAAAACGGCAACGCCATATTTCCAATATCCGATTTTTTGAGAAAAACAAAAAACGAAAGAAATGTTTTCGAGAAATAATGACTCGAAAAATTGTATGGAAGGTAGAAGTTCTGGAAACTTAATTTTTGAAAAAATAAATTGGAAGAACAGGTACAAAATACCTAAACCGT
Organism: Episyrphus balteatus; assembly: GCF_945859705.1. Lineage (NCBI taxonomy): Eukaryota > Metazoa > Arthropoda > Insecta > Diptera > Syrphidae > Episyrphus > Episyrphus balteatus. The sequence continues at coordinate 15,920,385 of NC_079134.1, read as the reverse complement.
TAAATTTTCTTACAAAATTCAAATATCCAAGATCTAAACCATCTACATATATTAAAACCACCACACTAAAAAAAAATAAAGACAAACCTACCTCTATTAGTGGTAAGTTGAGCCTAAGAAACTCCAAACTGAGACTCAACAAAATCGTTGTAAATCCACCTGAGCCCACCTGATCTTTTTCTCAACCAGTTACTCTCAGACTCGCCAACGAACAACAGGTGAAACCGCAGCAGTCAATCCGAACTTCTGACGCATATTCACATCGATAAAATACAAAAAAAAAAGATTCATTTTATTCCGAACCATTAACGCTGAACCACTAAGCCGCTGCCGCGTCGCCGTCTTGCCGCCACTCAATACCGCGTCGTAACCACATTATTACACTGTCGTTTATTTGCGATTGTTGTTGTTGTCGATGCGCTAAAATAAAACAAAAAGAAAAACAATGTATCGCATAGCAGGTTTGCTGTTTACATTTTGCCTTGCGCTAGTCCGTATCGCCCCGGGAAACGGTCAAGGGTCAGTATCTCAATATGTTTGACCTGGAAATTATCTCAAAGTTTCATCAAAATGTGCAAAACCTTTAACATCTGGGATAAATGATAGGTTTTTTTTTTGTTTTGTCTTCGTTTTTCTTGTTAACTTTTTCTTCCAATGCTGCTAAAGTATATACCTAACTTAAGTTAGAGATACTTTTTTGTATGCAGCAATGCTTGAAAAGTTATGAAATCAAGTCGTAAAGTAGTTAGTTGTGGTTTTCAGATACAAAAGTTTTTTTGTTTTTTTTTTTCTTTTTGTAAGTCGGTGATGTTTTCCCAACGTTATGTGGTTTGTTGTTGTTTTTGTTTTTGCTGTTGAATGAGAATGCGATGCACGAAAGATTGTTTCGCAAAAAAACGAGTTTGTTTCCGTAAAAAAAGTGTAAAAGTTAGCAATCATCTTTTTAAGCACTCTTGACAGTGCAAATATTGATGAATCAAAAGTTATAAAAAAGTTGTAGGCATGAGATAAAATATCTGAGCTCCATCTTGTTTGTTTGGTGTTCCGGATTTCGCAAAGTTTTTTTTTTTGTTTTAAAAATTTTTGGGATACATTCAACTTGTATATAGATACAACAAAAATTTTACTTCAACCTTTGCGGTCTACCTACGTACAACCAAAGAGTCACCAGTTTTTACCTTGAATAAATCTCAAGCTGTCACTCGAGTGGATCAACGCCCGCACATTTTTGTTTTATGAATAAAGAAAAAAATAAATAAAATACTAGAACAACAATTAAACAAGAATTCGAGTGAATATTGTATAGTTTATGAATAAAACAAAATTATTTTATCCACCATATGACAACAAATGTGATGTCATTTTTATGAATATATTTAGCGTCTTTTTAACCCTATCACCATCATCGATATCTTTGTGCTGAATTTCATTCGATGTTTAAGCAATTTGTATTATAATTTATTTTTATTGGCAAATTAAGTAGATTTTTATGAATCAGAAATTTTTTTTTGAATAATTTTCAAAATGAGTGTTTTTTTTTAGCAATTGAGTGATATAGTAGGTACAAGTGAGCGAAAATATTTCCGATAAAGTGACTCAATTTAAATGTGGGTGATGATGAAGTTGTTTGATATTTCTTTCTTAATCTGTCAAGTTTGAAAAAAAAAAAAATTGTTTACAATTATGGTAAGTTGTTTCAAGATTTATATAACACTCTAGTTATTTTTTTTTTCCGTTAGAAAAGAGAGAATGAGAACGACAAGGTGAAATAGGCAAGTTGATTTTAATCAAGATTCATTACGTTTATGAATGGGATTTATTTTATGGACCAGAATCATGAAGTTGAAAAATTTTAATTTTTGTATTGTTAAAAACCAAACTTTGTTAGTAATAAATGACTGTGATTGCCGAAAAAAAAAAACACAAATTATAACAAGAATACTTAACATTCGCCATAGTCCCGGAAATGACGCGTTCTTGGGAACAAAGTTTGGTCATTTTTTGTTTGTTGTTTTAATCTTAATCTAAATAGAAAATTCTTGAGATAATGTTGCGGTGACCACAATTATTGTCTACCATAATATTGATTAAAAAAATAATTTCAATATTAACAACTGGCGTTCCGCAGATTGAAATTTATTTGATAATCGCTTTGATTTATCGCGTCTTTCTTTGCACACTTTTTTGGTTATTTGAGTTGGAATTGTGATTTTTTGTGTATTGAAAACTTAGAAGGCACTTAAAAAACCTTGTTTTTCGAAACAAAGTTTTATTTTACCAGTAGTCTCTGGCTTTAAATTCGCTTTTTCTTCTTATTTTTTTTAAGTGACTGTATCACTCACATAAATATTGGGCCAAATGCAAATAAAAAAAAAAACAAATATTTACCATAATACACTGATACCTAATAGATATAACCTATAAAGCTATTTTTTTCGATGAATTTAGTTTTGTGGTTATATTGTGACTTACATTTATGGTTAACATTCAGAAAATTACCGTTATTTTTACAAATACACTGTATATAGTAGAATAAAGAAAATCGGATAAAATCAATTATTTGACTCGCAAAACAGCCTGATTTAAACTTTATGAAGAGGACTAAAAACGGTAGAATATAAAATAGTCATTCAATAAAATACTGAAACAGAAGTTAAACTGAATCAACAGTGCCCAAACTCGATTTTGGACTTTTGGCCCAGTAATTTTGTGGTGTCAACAAGTGCGTTTTATAAATTATTTCTGAAATAAAATATATTTTGTTTGGTTTTGCTTGTCGAACTAACGGTTAAAAGTATATACAAATATCTATCCATTTTTAAAATATTTTATACATTCCTTCTTCATTTTTTTCGACATTTAACTCAAGATAAAATTTGGCCCAATCATTTCGTGAGTGACTGTAATTACAAAGATTTTTTAAATTTTAAATTATTTTCGCACTTTTATAGAATCAAACTTTTAAATTTTCTTTAATTTCCTTATAATTTTGGGTTTGATGACTTTGGTAACCGTATATCATCACTTATGAGTCTGACAATAATTGTTTCCTTAAAAAATTCAAAAATAAAAGACATGAAATTTTCAATCATTAATAATTTTTTTTTTAACTATTATTTGTATTTAACGGTATTATACCAATGCCAATTTTGTATAGTTTTTTTATAAGGGTTTGTTAGTATCTGGCAAAATTTTGCATTTACTATTACCACTGGTAGTTAACTGACGCGTTATTTAAAGTAGAGAAAAGTTTTGTAACAAACAAAAGAGCTGAGTAGCGAACCTTCTTTTATGTGAAGTTGACTATTTAGGTACTGAGTTATTGATTAAATGCAGTTCTATGTATCCTCAATTAAAAATAGTGGCCCGTGTTTACTCCAGATGTCAAAAAAAGGGTAAAAAAAATGCAAACAACCTATATAAAACATGGAACGAGTTCATTCATTAATAGACTTTTCTCGTTCTAAAAACATAACTGACAAGTTTCAGCATTTTTACAAAATAAACGATGTTTAGAAGAAATATCTACGAAACCATTAAGTAGTGCCTCGTTTTTGCTAAAACATATACTCAAAAATTTAGCATTTTTTGATAGCAAAACTTTGAAAACTGTGCTAAAAATCGGAGCAATTGGATTTGATGCACCTTCACTAAAAAAAAATTGAACAGCAAACTTCATTAGTTAAAAGCTCTTTTTCGTACATATTTTGATTTTTTGCCCTCTACATTATTGAAAAGTAACTTAAGAGAGTGAATAGTACAATTTTTTACCAACAATTCTTTTTTCTAATACAATTTATAGGCGTGGAAATAATTTCAAAAGCTATTCAATCGTGATGTCAAAAAAAAATATTTTTGGAAGTTGAAATAAAATGTCTGAGACCTCAAGCTCAATATTGAGTGATTATTTCTCTTGGCGATCACTATAATTTGAAATAAGTTTTTCTTTAAACATAGATAAGCAAATCGCGAAAACGTACAAAGCTTGCGTTGCGTGGTTCGAAAATATAAGCAATTACGTAAGGCTTTCCAATATGTTTCTTTTATTTCTTAAAAAAAAAATCTGTACTGAAAATTAAAAAAAGAGTGTGTTTAACTGAAGTTATACTTCCCAATCACAGAAATTAGCTACACCATAACAAACAAAAATGTTTTACAATTTCTAGATGGCTCTAATAGTTAATATCTTTGACATTTGTCAAATAATGAATTTTCACTCTGTTGTGAAGTGTTACTTCAGAAATATGACGCCTTAATATTCTATCAGATTTTTATTGGGAATACAAAACAAAAAATCATCACAAAGTGATATAATTTTATAATCGCATTCAATTTGAATTTTAATGTTGTTAAAACCAGATTGCAGGCAAAACCACACAATAATTTAGCATTTTCCATCTTAATAATTGAGTTCCCGATTCTATTTGAGCATTTATAATCCAATTCAAAAGAATAAGAATTTTTAATTTTTATTCACTCTCCCCTAGATTTTTTTTATTAGCAATAGGTATACAAAGAAGTAAGAACAAGTTTTTTTTTTAATTTATCAATCCAACCAACGTCAAAACGAAACTGACAACAAAAATAGCAAACTACTTGGCCATTGTCTTCGACAATTAAATTCATGCAAAATTATTTATGCACGAAAAATCACTTTCAGTTTATAGTCTGGGAGTGTAGACTGTTCATATAGTCTTGACAATTAACTAACACTTTTTTAAGTTTACTTTGAAAAACTATTTTTTTTTAACTTGCACTAAAAAAAAAAAAAAAAAAACAACTTTTAAAGGCTTATACAAGTTTGCAAAATGTTATTGCATATGAAAAAAAAAATCAGCAGTAATACAGATTAAATCCAAAATGTACATAGATACCTCCTTTTTTGTCAGTAATCATAAAATTAGTTTGAACTCCCAGATTGTACTCTTAGATAATGACCAAGTTGTAATGAATTAGAGATCGGTATCACTGACGGTAATTGATTTAGGTTGTGTTTACTTTCAGAATGCGGAACATGTTGCATTTTATTTTGAAATTAATTTTTATAAGAATAGAAAATAAGCACTTCTATTTGAGTACAAATAATAATATCCAAATAATATCCCAAGAAATGGTTACTTTTGTCAAATTTCAATTAAATTATTTTTATGCAAACTTAATTTGATTTTTTAACGTCTTTTTTCATTAAAAAGAAAACTTTTCACAAAACTAAATGACTCTTCAATTTAAACCTTTTGTCATTAGTTTAAAGATATTTTCATGGAACCTAATTTCTACAGTAATTAGTCAAACTTGAAAGACTGCAAAATTTACCGCAATATTAAAAGTTATTGTTCAAACACTTTTACTCAGGTTGAAGTACTATAATTAGCAAAAAGAACACATTTGTAAGGTATGAGAGTCGCACAATACCGTATACTTATTAACATTTGAAGATAAAGACATATTTGTGTAACAAACAGGCAATGAATTTTTGTTGGTTATTGAACTAACAACAAATAAATGGGCTAGGCTTTCGCTGAAAAGGTTTTGGTGACTTATTATTTGTCATAAAGTTAAGCTTTTTATGAAATTGCACTATACGTGAAATGTATTAAAATCGAGTTATGCGCAATAAGGCATAAATTAAATAAAATAAAATAAATAAATAAAAAATATATGTACCTATTTTGTACACCACGGTGTATACGTAATATTGTTTTAAGTTTCTTATGAAGCCACATTATACACCTGAAGTTCTCATACATTGTGCGGACTTTTTAATGAGGAATTTTTGCTCCATAAATTCATACTTTTCACTCTCTGAAGTTCTCATACATTATGCAGACTTTTTAATGAAGACTTTTTACTCCATAAAGATACACTTTTCACTCCCTGAAGTTCTCATACATTATGCAGACTTTTTAATGAGGAATTTTTCCTCCATGAAGGCACACTTTTCACTCCCTGAAGCTCTCATACATTATGCAGACTTTTTAATGAGGACTTTTTACTCCATTAAGCAACACTTTTCACTCCCTGAAGATCTCATACATTATGCAGACTTTTTAATGAGGAATTTTATCTCCATGAAGGCACACCTTTCACTCCCTGAAGCTCTCATACATTATGCAGACTTTTTAATGAGGAATTTTTACTCCATTAAGGCACACTTTTCACTCCCTGAAGTTCTCATACATTATGCATACTTTTTAATGAGGACTTTTTTCTCCATTAAGCCACACTTTTCACTCCCTGAAGCTCTCATACATTATGCAGACTTTTTAATGAGGAATTTTATCTCCATGAAGGCACACCTTTCACTCCCTGAAGCTCTCATACATTATGCAGACTTTTTAATGAGGACTTTTTACTCCATTAAGCAACACTTTTCACTCCCTGAAGATCTCATACATTATGCAGACTTTTTATTGAGGAATTTTATCTCCATGAAGGCACACCTTTCACTCCCTGAAGCTCTCATACATTATGCAGACTTTTTAATGAGGAATTTTTACTCCATTAAGGCACACTTTTCACTCCCTGAAGTTCTCATACATTATGCAGACTTTTTAATGAGGACTTTTTTCTCCATTAAGCCACACTTTTCACTCCCTGAAGCTCTCATACATTATGCAGACTTTTTAATGAGGAATTTTATCTCCATGAAGGCACACCTTTCACTCCCTGAAGCTCTCATACATTATGCAGACTTTTTAATGAGGACTTTTTACTCCATTAAGGCACACTTTTCACTCCCTTAAGCTCTCATACATTATGCAGACTTGTTAATGAGGAATTTTTCCTCCATGAAGGCACACTTTTCACTCCCTGAAGCTCGAATACATTATGCAGACTTTTTAATGAGGAATTTTTTCTCCTTGAAAGCACACTTTTCACTAACTGAAGTTCTCATACATTATGCGGACTTGTTAATGAGGACTTTTTACTCCATGAAGGCACACTTTTCACTCCCTGAAGCTCGCATACATTATGCAGACTTTTTAATGAGGAATTTTTTCTCCATGAAGGCACACTTTTCACTCCCTGAAGTTCTCATACATTATGCAGACTTGTTAATGAGGAATGTTTCCTCCATGAAGGCACACTTTTCACTGCCTGAAGCTCGAATACATTATGCAGACTTTTTAATGAGGAATTTTTTCACCTTGAAAGCACACTTTTCACTAACTGAAGTTCTCATACATTATGCGGACTTTTTAATGAGGACTTTTTACTCCATGAAGGCACACTTTTCACTCCCTGAAGCTCGCATACATTATAAGGACTTTATAATCAGGACTTTTTACTATATTAATTCATACTTTTCACTATCTGAAGTTCTCATACATTATGCAAACTTTGTAATGAGGACTTTTTACTCCATTAAGGCACACTTTTCACTCCCTGAAGCTCTCGTACATTATCCGGACTTTTTAATGAGGAATTTTCACTCACTGAAGGCACATTTTTCACTAACTGAAGTTCTCATACATTATGCGGACTTTTTAATGAGGACTTTTTACTTCATGAAAGCACACTTTTCACTAACTGAAGTTCTCATACATTATGCGGACTTTTTACTCCATAAATTCATACTTTTCACTCTCTGAAATCCTCATACATTATGCAGACTTTTTAATGAGGACTTTTTACTCTATTAAGTCACACTTTTCACTCCCTTAAGCTCTCATACATTATGCGGACTTTTTAATGAGAACTTTTTACTCCATTAAGGCACACTTTTCACTCCCTGAAGTTCTCATACATTATGCAGACTTTTTACTCCATGAAGGCACACTTTTCACTCCCTGAAGCTCTCATACATTATAAGGACTTTATAATCAGGACTTTTTACTCCATAAATTCATACTTTTCACTATCTGAAGTTCTCATACATTATGCAGACTTTGTAATGAGGACTTTTTACTCCATTAAGGCACACTTTTCACTCCCTGAAGCTCTCGTACATTATCCGGACTTTTTAATGAGGAATTTTCACTCACTGAAGGCACATTTTTCACTAACTGAAGTTCTCATACATTATGCGGACTTTTTAATGAGGACTTTTTACTTCATGAAAGCACACTTTTCACTAACTGAAGTTCTCATACATTATGCGGACTTTTTACTCCATAAATTCATACTTTTCACTCTCTGAAATCCTCATACCTACATTATGCAGACTTTGTAATGAGGACTTTTTACTCCATTAAGGCACACTTTTCACTCCCTGAAGTTCTCATACATTATGCAGACTTTTTACTCCATGAAGGCACACTTTTCACTCCCTGAAGCTCTCATACATTATAAGGACTTTATAATCAGGACTTTTTACTCCATAAATTCATACTTTTCACTATCTGAAGTTCTCATACATTATGCAGACTTTGTAATGAGGACTTTTTACTCCATTAAGGCACACTTTTCACTCCCTGAAGCTCTCGTACATTATCCGGACTTTTTAATGAGGAATTTTCACTCACTGAAGGCACATTTTTCACTAACTGAAGTTCTCATACATTATGCGGACTTTTTAATGAGGACTTTTTACTTCATGAAAGCACACTTTTCACTAACTGAAGTTCTCATACATTATGCGGACTTTTTACTCCATAAATTCATACTTTTCACTCTCTGAAATCCTCATACATTATGCAGACTTTTTAATGAGGACTTTTTACTCTATTAAGTCACACTTTTCACTCCCTTAAGCTCTCATACATTATGCGGACTTTTTAATGAGAACTTTTTACTCCATTTTTCACTCGCGGAAGTTCTCATACATTATGCGGACTTTTTAATGAAGACTTTTTACTCCATGAAAGCACTCACTAACTGAAGTTCTCATACATTATGCAGACTTTTTAATGAGGACTTTTTACTCCATGAAAGCACACTTTTCACTAACTGAAGTTCTCATACATTATGCGGACTTTTTAATGAGGAATTTTTAATCCATAAATTCTACTTTTCACTCTCTGAAATTCTCATACATTATGCAGACTTTTTAATGAGGACTTTTTACTCCATGAAGGCACACTTTTCACTCCCTGAAGTTCTCATATATTATGCGGACATTTTAATGAGGAATTTTTACTCACTGAAGGCACATTTTTCACTAACTGAAGTTCTCATAAATTATGCGGACTTTTTAATGAGGACTTTTTAATACGGACTTTTTAATGAGGACTTTTTACTCCATGAAGGCACACTTTTCACTCCCTGAAGCTCGCATACATTATAAGGACTTTATAATCAGGACTTTTTACTCCATAAATTCATACTTTTCACTATCTGAAGTTCTCATACATTATGCAGACTTTGTAATGAGGACTTTTTACTCCATTAAGGCACACTTTTCACTCCCTGAAGCTCTCGTACATTATCCGGACTTTTTAATGAGGAATTTTCACTCACTGAAGGCACATTTTTCACTAACTGAAGTTCTCATACATTATGCGGACTTTTTAATGAGGACTTTTTACTTCATGAAAGCACACTTTTCACTAACTGAAGTTCTCATACATTATGCAGACTTTTTAATGAGGAATTTTTACTCCATTTTTTACTGGCGGTAGTTCTCATTCATTATGGAAATTTTTTAATGATGAATTTTCTACTCACTGAAGGCACAAATTTCACTCCCTGAAGTTCTCATACATTATGCAGACTTGTTAATGAGGACTTTTTACTATATGAAGGAGCACTTTTTACTTTCTTAAGCTCTCATACATTATGCAGACTTTTTAATGAGGACTTTTTACTGCATGAAAGCACACTTTTCACTCCCTGAAGTTCTCATACATTATGCAGACTTTTTAATGAGGAATTTTTACTCACTGAAGGCACAAATTTCACTCCCTGAAGTTCTCATACATTATGGAGACTTTTTAATGAGGACTTTTTATTCCATAAATTCATACTTTTCAGTCTCTGAAGTTCTCATACATTATGCAGACTTTTTAATGAGGACTCTTTACTCCATGAAGGCACACTTTTCACTCCCTGAAGCTCTCATACATTATGCAGACTTTTTAATGAGGAATTTTTTCTCCATGAAGGCACACTTTTCACTCCCTGAAGTTCTCATACATTATGCAGACTTTTTAATGAGGAATTTTTACTCACTGAAGGCACAAATTTCACTCCCTGAAGTTCTCATACATTATGGAGACTTTTTAATGAGGACTTTTTATTCCATAAATTCATACTTTTCACTCTCTGAAGTTCTCATACATTATGCAGACTTTTTAATGAGGACTTTTTACTCCATGAAGGCACACTTTTCACTCTCTGAAGTTCTCATATATTATGCAGACTTTTTAATGAGGAATTTTTACTCCATTAAGGCACTTTTTTCACTCCCTGAAGTTCTCATACATTATGGAGACTTTTTAATGAGGACTTTTTATTCCATAAATTCATACTTTTCACTCTCTGAAGTTCTCATACATTATGCAGACTTTTTAATGAGGACTCTTTACTCCATGAAGGCACACTTTTCACTCCCTGAAGCTCTCATACATTATGCAGACTTTTTAATGAGGACTTTGTACTCCATGAAGGCACACTTTTCACTCCCTGAAGTTCTCATATATTATGCAGACTTTTTAATGAGGACTTTTTACTCCATTAAGCAACACTTTTCACTCCCTGAAGATCTCATACATTATGCGGACTTTTTAATGAGGAATTTTTAATCCATAAATTCTACTTTTCACTCTCTGAAATTCTCATACATTATGCAGACTTTTTAATGAGGACTTTTTACTCCATGAAGGCACACTTTTCACTCTCTGAAGTTCTCATATATTATGCAGACTTTTTAATGAGGAATTTTTACTCCATTAAGGCACTCTCATACATTATGCGGACTTTTTAATGAGGACTTTTTACTCAATGAGGAAGTTTCACTCACTGAAGGCACATTTTAATCTCCCTGAAGTTCTCATACATTATGCAGACTTTTTAATGAGGAATTTTTTCTCCATTAATTCATACTTTTCACTCTCTGAAGTTCTCATACATTAGACTTTTTACTCCATTAAGACACACTTTTCACTCCCTGAAGCTCTCATACATTATAAGGACTTTATAATCAGGACTTTTTACTCCATAAATTCATACTTTTCACTATCTGAAGTTCTCATACATTATGCAGACTTTGTAATGAGGACTTTTTACTCCATTAAGGCACACTTTTCACTCCCTGAAGCTCTCGTACATTATCCGGACTTTTTAATGAGGAATTTTCACTCACTGAAGGCACATTTTTCACTAACTGAAGTTCTCATACATTATGCGGACTTTTTAATGAGGACTTTTTACTTCATGAAAGCACACTTTTCACTAACTGAAGTTCTCATACATTATGCAGACTTTTTAATGAGAACTTTTTACTCCATTTTTCACTCGCGGAAGTTCTCATACATTATGCGGACTTTTTAATGAAGACTTTTTACTCCATGAAAGCACTCACTAACTGAAGTTCTCATACATTATGCAGACTTTTTAATGAGGACTTTTTACTCCATGAAAGCACACTTTTCACTAACTGAAGTTCTCATACATTATGCGGACTTTTTAATGAGGAATTTTTAATCCATAAATTCTACTTTTCACTCTCTGAAATTCTCATACATTATGCAGACTTTTTAATGAGGACTTTTTACTCCATGAAGGCACACTTTTCACTCCCTGAAGTTCTCATATATTATGCGGACATTTTAATGAGGAATTTTTACTCACTGAAGGCACATTTTTCACTAACTGAAGTTCTCATAAATTATGCGGACTTTTTAATGAGGACTTTTTAATACGGACTTTTTAATGAGGACTTTTTACTCCATGAAGGCACACTTTTCACTCCCTGAAGCTCGCATACATTATAAGGACTTTATAATCAGGACTTTTTACTCCATTAATTCATACTTTTCACTCTCTGAAGTTCTCATACATTAGACTTTTTACTCCATTAAGACACACTTTTCACTCCCTGAAGCTCTCATACATTATAAGGACTTTATAATCAGGACTTTTTACTCCATAAATTCATACTTTTCACTATCTGAAGTTCTCATACATTATGCAGACTTTGTAATGAGGACTTTTTACTCCATTAAGGCACACTTTTCACTCCCTGAAGCTCTCGTACATTATCCGGACTTTTTAATGAGGAATTTTCACTCACTGAAGGCACATTTTTCACTAACTGAAGTTCTCATACATTATGCGGACTTTTTAATGAGGACTTTTTACTTCATGAAAGCACACTTTTCACTAACTGAAGTTCTCATACATTATGCAGACTTTTTAATGAGAACTTTTTACTCCATTTTTCACTCGCGGAAGTTCTCATACATTATGCGGACTTTTTAATGAAGACTTTTTACTCCATGAAAGCACTCACTAACTGAAGTTCTCATACATTATGCAGACTTTTTAATGAGGACTTTTTACTCCATGAAAGCACACTTTTCACTAACTGAAGTTCTCATACATTATGCGGACTTTTTAATGAGGAATTTTTAATCCATAAATTCTACTTTTCACTCTCTGAAATTCTCATACATTATGCAGACTTTTTAATGAGGACTTTTTACTCCATGAAGGCACACTTTTCACTCCCTGAAGTTCTCATATATTATGCGGACATTTTAATGAGGAATTTTTACTCACTGAAGGCACATTTTTCACTAACTGAAGTTCTCATAAATTATGCGGACTTTTTAATGAGGACTTTTCAATACGGACTTTTTAATGAGGACTTTTTACTCCATGAAGGCACACTTTTCACTAGCTGAAGCTCGCATACATTATAAGGACTTTATAATCAGGACTTTTTACTCCATTAATTCATACTTTTCACTCTCTGAAGTTCTCATACATTAGACTTTTTACTCCATTAAGACACACTTTTCACTCCCTGAAGCTCTCATACATTATAAGGACTTTATAATCAGGACTTTTTACTCCATAAATTCATACTTTTCACTATCTGAAGTTCTCATACATTATGCAGACTTTGTAATGAGGACTTTTTACTCCATTAAGGCACACTTTTCACTCCCTGAAGCTCTCGTACATTATCCGGACTTTTTAATGAGGAATTTTCACTCACTGAAGGCACATTTTTCACTAACTGAAGTTCTCATACATTATGCGGACTTTTTAATGAGGACTTTTTACTTCATGAAAGCACACTTTTCACTAACTGAAGTTCTCATACATTATGCAGACTTTTTAATGAGGAATTTTTACTCCATTTTTTACTGGCGGTAGTTCTCATTCATTATGGAAATTTTTTAATGATGAATTTTTACTCACTGAAGGCACAAATTTCACTCCCTGAAGTTCTCATACATTATGCAGACTTGTTAATGAGGACTTTTTACTATATGAAGGAGCACTTTTTACTTTCTTAAGCTCTCATACATTATGCAGACTTTTTAATGAGGACTTTTTACTGCATGAAAGCACACTTTTCACTCCCTGAAGTTCTCATACATTATGCAGACTTTTTAATGAGGAATTTTTACTCACTGAAGGCACAAATTTCACTCCCTGAAGTTCTCATACATTATGGAGACTTTTTAATGAGGACTTTTTATTCCATAAATTCATACTTTTCAGTCTCTGAAGTTCTCATACATTATGCAGACTTTTTAATGAGGACTCTTTACTCCATGAAGGCACACTTTTCACTCCCTGAAGCTCTCATACATTATGCAGACTTTTTAATGAGGAATTTTTACTCACTGAAGGCACAAATTTCACTCCCTGAAGTTCTCATACATTATGGAGACTTTTTAATGAGGACTTTTTATTCCATAAATTCATACTTTTCACTCTCTGAAGTTCTCATACATTATGCAGACTTTTTAATGAGGACTTTTTACTCCATGAAGGCACACTTTTCACTCTCTGAAGTTCTCATATATTATGCAGACTTTTTAATGAGGAATTTTTACTCCATTAAGGCACTTTTTTCACTCCCTGAAGTTCTCATACATTATGGAGACTTTTTAATGAGGACTTTTTATTCCATTAATTCATACTTTTCACTCTCTGAAGTTCTCATACATTATGCAGACTTTTTAATGATGACTTTTTACTCCATGAAGGCACACTCTTCACTCCCTGAAGCTCTCATACATTATGCAGACTTTTTAATGAGGAATTTTTTCTCCATGAAGGCACACTTTTCACTCCCTGAAGTTCTCATACATTATGCAGACTTTTTAATGAGGAATTTTTACTCCATTTTTTACTGGCGGTAGTTCTCATTCATTATGGAAATTTTTTAATGATGAATTTTTACTCACTGAAGGCACAAATTTCACTCCCTGAAGTTCTCATACATTATGCAGACTTGTTAATGAGGACTTTTTACTATATGAAGGAGCACTTTTTACTCTCTTAAGCTCTCATACATTATGCAGACTTTTTAATGAGGACTTTTTACTGCATGAAAGCACACTTTTCACTTCCTGAAGTTCTCATACATTATGCAGACTTTTTAATGAGGAATTTTTACTCACTGAAGGCACAAATTTCACTCCCTGAAGTTCTCATACATTATGGAGACTTTTTAATGAGGACTTTTTATTCCATAAATTCATACTTTTCAGTCTCTGAAGTTCTCATACATTATGCAGACTTTTTAATGAGGACTCTTTACTCCATGAAGGCACACTTTTCACTCCCTGAAGCTCTCATACATTATGCAGACTTTTTAATGAGGAATTTTTTCTCCATGAAGGCACACTTTTCACTCCCTGAAGTTCTCATACATTATGCAGACTTTTTAATGAGGAATTTTTACTCACTGAAGGCACAAATTTCACTCCCTGAAGTTCTCATACATTATGGAGACTTTTTAATGAGGACTTTTTATTCCATAAATTCATACTTTTCACTCTCTGAAGTTCTCATACATTATGCAGACTTTTTAATGAGGACTCTTTACTCCATGAAGGCACACTTTTCACTCCCTGAAGCTCTCATACATTATGCAGACTTTTTAATGAGGACTTTGTACTCCATGAAGGCACACTTTTCACTCCCTGAAGTTCTCATATATTATGCAGACTTTTTAATGAGGACTTTTTACTCCATTAAGCAACACTTTTCACTCCCTGAAGATCTCATACATTATGCGGACTTTTTAATGAGGAATTTTTAATCCATAAATTCTACTTTTCACTCTCTGAAATTCTCATACATTATGCAGACTTTTTAATGAGGACTTTTTACTCCATGAAGGCACACTTTTCACTCTCTGAAGTTCTCATATATTATGCAGACTTTTTAATGAGGAATTTTTACTCCATTAAGGCACTCTCATACATTATGCGGACTTTTTAATGAGGACTTTTTACTCAATGAGGAAGTTTCACTCACTGAAGGCACATTTTAATCTCCCTGAAGTTCTCATACATTATGCAGACTTTTTAATGAGGAATTTTTTCTCCATGAAGGCACTTTTTTCACTCCCTGAAGTTCTCATACATTATGGAGACTTTTTAATGAGGACTTTTTATTCCATTAATTCATACTTTTCACTCTCTGAAGTTCCCATACATTATGCAGACTTTTTAATGAGGACTTTTTACTCCATGAAGGCACACTGTTCACTCCCTGAAGCTCTCATACATTATGCAGACTTTTTAATGAGGAATTTTTTCTCCATGAAGGCACACTTTTCACTCCCTGAAGTTCTCATACATTATGCAGACTTTTTAATGAGGACTTTTTACTCCATTTTTTACTGGCGGTAGTTCTCATTCATTATGGAGATTTTTTAATGAGGAATTTTTACTCACTGAAGGCACAAATTTCACTCCCTGAAGTTCTCATACATTATGCAGACTTTTTAATGAGGACTCTTTACTCCATGAAGGCACACTTTTCACTCCCTGAAGCTCTCATACATTATGCAGACTTTTTAATGAGGAATTTTTTCTCCATGAAGGCACACTTTTCACTCCCTGAAGTTCTCATACATTATGCAGACTTTTTAATGAGGAATATTTACTCACTGAAGGCACAAATTTCACTCCCTGAAGTTCTCATACATTATGGAGACTTTTTAATGAGGACTTTTTATTCCATAAATTCATACTTTTCACTCTCTGAAGTTCTCATACATTATGCAGACTTTTTAATGAGGAATTTTTACTCACAGAAGGCACAAATTTCACTCCCTGAAGTTCTTATACATTATGGAGACTTTTTAATGAGGACTTTTTATTCCATAAATTCATACTTTTCACTCTCTGAAGTTCTCATACATTATGCAGACTTTTTAATGAGGAATTTTTACTCCATGAAGGCACACTTTTCACTCCCTGAAGTTCTCATACATTAGGTGTGTTTTTTATTACCACCGGGCTTAACTGGTTAAAAAAAACGTTTCGGGGCTTAGCGAGAAAAATTGGCAGCACTGCATACTAAATGTTCCGAAATCAGCTGACACAAAAAAATATAAAGTTGTCATATTTTTCGCTTTTGAGTTTTCTTGTGTGTTTTTGAAAAAAAAGTTTAACTAACTATTAAATACATATTTAAAATAATAATTGTCATTCCAAACGTCAGTTTTGATGTTTTTAAACAAATTCTAAACAATTTACGAACAAGTTAATTTGGTAGCACGGATTAAAATCTGTTGAAAAAGTTAAGCCCAGAGAATTCTCTGGGCTAAACAACTAAGCCCAAGGGACTAAAGTGTTGTTGCATTTAACATGTAAATTGCTTAGCCCCGACTGCGTTTTTTTTTGTCCAGATAAGACCGGTGGTAATAAAAAACACACCTATTATGCAGACTTTTTAATGAGGAATTTTTACTCACTGAAGCCACAAATTTCACTCCCTGAAGTTCTCATACATTATGGAGACTTTTTAATGAGGACTTTTTATTCCATAAATTCATACTTTTCACTCTCTGAAGTTCTCATACATTATGCAGACTTTTTAATGAGGACTTTGTACTCCATGAAGGCACACTTTTCACTCCATGAAGTTCTCATACATTATGCAGACTTTTTAATGAGGAATTTTTACTCACTGAACGCACACTTTTCACACTTTTAATCAAAATCAAAATAGAGTTCGTTGTTGAACTCATTTGTTTAAACAGAGAAGGAGGGACTATCAGTTTTACTCTAGATTGGAATATTTTTTTCAGAGCGGGAAACACATTATTTAAACACGGCAGCTTCGCTTCCAATATTTATCTTTGTACAATTTTTTTTAACTTTGGGAAAAGTTGTCTCTTGGAAACCTTAATTAAGACTTAAATCTATAGCTTTTTATTTCTTCTATTCTAGGTACTACTCAATCATAGCTCCAAATACTATCCGCCCTAACTCACAGTATCATGTAGCTGTAACCATCCACAAAAGTAATGAACCAGCTACCATTAAAATTGGTATACTTAGCTCAAAATTCACAGACTTCAAAACTGTTGAAGTTCGTCCATATTCTTCAGAGTTAGTTCACTTTGAGGTATGTCGTTTTTACAAATCCCGCTTACAATATCACAACTTATTTTATTTTTATTCTAGATTCCAGATCTCAAGCCCGATCGGTATAGTCTTACGGCAGAAGGCGTTGTTGGCATAACTTTCACCAATGAAACCAAGCTCAACTTTGAATCTCGACAATTTACAGTCCTGATTCAGACTGATAAAGCTATTTATAAGCCTGGTGATATTGTTCATTTTAGAGTATTACTACTAGACTCAAATCTTAAGCCAGCTAGAAATTATGGAACAGTGAATCTTGAAATTAGAGTAAGACTGAAAACGATTCAATTTTTATGATATTGAAAGTTTTTCTTTTTATTTTAAAGGATGCAAGTGGAAACCTGATAAAAACTACAAGAAATGTAAGATTTACAAGTTCTGTCCTCACAGATGAACTTCAACTATCGACATTCCCAGTTTTGGGTGAATGGTCGATTAACGTTGAAGTCCACGGAGATCAACATAAGCAAACTTTTGAAATTGCTGAATACATTTTACCTAAATTCGAAGTAGCTATTGATACTGCCAAGCATGCAATCTACAAAGATGGCAAGATCACCGCTACGGTGCGTTCAAGGTTAGTCACCACTTCATGTTTATTCCAAATGATAGATTATTATCTAACTATTGTATTTGTTTTTGTTCTTGATCAGATACGCCTTTGGAAAACCTATAAAAGGTGAAGCAACTATCTCAGTTTATCCAAAGTTCTTTGGATCACTCCAACCATTTGTATTCGATTTGATTACACGTAAAGTTGTTCCGATTGATGGAAAAGCCTACGTTGAATTCGATATAAAAGAAGAATTAAAATTCAAAGAAGACTTTGAACGAGATATTCTTCTCGAAGCTGTGGTAGAAGAAGAGACCTCTGGAGCAAAACAGAATACAACAACTGTTGTTAATTTATTCCGAGATCGATATAGTATTGAAACTATTCGGATTCCAAAATATTATATTCCCGGTGTACCGTTTGAGGTTATGGTAAAAATTGTTCGAAATGATGGAAGTCAGTTAAAGGATTTCAGTACTGACATATCAGCATTTCTAACGAATTCGTATGGAGGAAGTGAAATGTATAACAAAACAAATTATACTCTTGATGGAAATGGAGTTGTGAAATTGAAATTTACAGTTCCTGAAGAGGATCATGATGCTTACCATTCGGTTATTGTAAGTCGTACCTCTTTTACATCAACTTGTTCCTATTTGACATTGTTTATTTTTATTTAAGGTAACTTATATGGATGTTTCTATTGATGCTGGAAAAATACCAAGAAAGCAGTTAAATAGCAAAAACTTTATTTTAGCACAAATTGTAACTGATCGGTGAGTTATTTTTTTTTTTTTTTTTTCAAAATATATTGATTTTTTTTTAACAAACTGCACTGCTTGTTTTTCCAGACCAATGGTTAATCAAGAAGTTAACTTTATTGTGAAGACCAACCAACCAATGCAGTATTTTGTGTACCAAATTGTCGGACGTGGTGACATTTTGATGTCCCGTTCAGTGGACGTAAGTTGATCTTCATTATAGGTCTGTTCCAGACTTTTTGTGCACTAAATTAGGAAGTCTGTCAAATTAATGAGAGTTGGGAGAGAATTCTCTCAGTAGGAAATAAAACTACGAAAGACTGCCAAAAAGTCTGGAACAAGTTGAACACCATCATACAACAGAATTTCATATTTTATGCTTAATTCGATATACATTAACACTTTTTTAATGCAAAAAATACGTAAACGCGATTCAATTTAAAAATTACAACAGTTTGATTTGTTTTCTTCTTTATTTATTTGTTTGATATACTAACGAAGAAAAAATAAGAAAAATAATAAAAAAATTATTAGAATAAGCGATTGAATATATTTCAATTTTAAAGTTCAAGTGACATCAACTCCAAATTTATAAAGCGTTTCGCCAATAAAATACGTTTTCTAAGTGTCTGAATTTAAACAAATTCCCTTAGAATATTAAAATTCACAGTATATTCATGCTGTGAGTTTTATATAGTGTCGGTAAACATCGACCAAAATAAGGCGTCTTAGTAAGGGTACGACAGTGGGCTTGTCGTACCTGGGCGAAACGCCTTATAAATTTCGAGTTGTGGTCACTCGAATTTTAAAATTGTTTGATATACGTCAACTTTTCATTTAACAGAACTCATATTTCTGCCGGAAAAAATTCTTTGGGCTAAATTTTTTACTCTCTCGTCTGCGGAAACAGAAATTGTTCAAAATCGATAGGATTTTTTAAGGACTTCAAACAATTTCCGCCGACGATTTGTTAACAAAAAACCAAAATCAAAATACAGCATTTAAACTTTTTATAAAAATTATCGAAACAATTTTAACCCTCTGTAGACGCACACGGCCCACGAGTGCGAATTTGGTTTATATGTACTTTTTCATGTCGCTAGAACTTTTTTGTCTTTTTTAAAAATATTAATTTTAAAATTTTGTAGGTACCTAAAATTAAAAAAAATTTTTTTTTCGAAGTTTCCGTTGTAAAAAAATTGCCTTTTTTAAAATATTTTCAATATATGTATATTTTTTTAAATTATGGTGCTTTTTTCAAATTATCATATGTTTTTTGTCCAAAGCACGATCCAAAATCCTTTTTTTTTTAATGATTTTGGATAATAAAATGTAGAGTCGATAGAAACCTCTGTTATGGATACATTTGATCCGAAAAAGTTTCTTACAATTTCTTGTATTTTTTATATTTAAGAAAATAAAATGTTAATCGAATAATTAATATTTCGCTATAAAAAAAAATAAAGCTTACGTTAAACGTTAAAACGTACATTTTCATAAAATTAAAAAAATAGGTTTCGACATTTTTCTCAATTAAAAAAAAAAATATTTACTGCAACCAAGAAAAAATTTTACTGCAAATAAGAAAATGTCCGCATTGAAAAAGAAAATCAATGCAAAATGTGTGCATTAAATATTTTTTTTTTAAATTTATAATGGAAAGCAAATGCATTAAAAAAATGACTTTCACATTTGTGATGATTTCTCGTATTTTGATCTTAAGGGTAATTCCATGAAAAAGTGGACACGAATTTTGAACAAATTATGCAGTCTTTTTTACTTTTTTTATTAGAAAATTACTATTTACAAACGGCAACTCTTTATGCAAGTTGCAAAAAAATATTCTTTGTTGTATTCCCTTATGGATAGACATAAAATTCAGGGAGTTTAATAATCTTAAAGCATTTTTATAGCATAAGCTTGACAACAACAGAAGAATTTCACATGAAAATGACGGAAAAACAAGCAAACTGAAAATATGATGAGTCTAATAGTGACGATGACAATATCCCCTAATGAGTGCTAAAATAAGTTAACATTTAAGCAAGCTTCGTTACACACTATTCGATTAAAAAAAAACTTGAGTGAAAATGCATCTTTTCTTTACTTTTGGAACCACAAATCGCAGGTAACATGAGTTACCAAAATAATGTAACGTGAGTTACCTAAATATTTAAAAATTTTTCCTCGAAATATTGAAAAAATGTTTGGTTTTGTCACTCATATTAAAAGCTTGTAATTTTGTATGTATGGAATCTTCATTGAAAACAAATTAAGATTCTTAATTATCACATAAAAACTTCATACTGTCGGACTCTTAAAATTCGTGTCCGATTTTTGTAACGTGAGTTACCATCAAACTTTTATTTTTCCCAAGCAAATGTTAAAAATAAAGACAATTTTTTTAGTTAATTATGAAAGTAATAGTTATGCTCCATTCATGGATAGTTATTTCGTATCAATTTACATTAAAATTGAAAAAAAAAAATTATTTATGTGTTGGAAATTTTTGTGAATGTAACGTGAGTTACCATGGAATTGCCCTTAACAAAATTTCCTCAAAACATAAAATTCAATGGAAAGATATATAGAAAAATGTATTATTGATAAAAACAAAACTCCACCTGAAGCTTTAAAGGCATCATTTACGTTTCCAGCTTTTTCACGATAGTTCTATTTGATTCCCAGAACATTTCTAAATTAATATGATCAATTACATAGGTATAATAAAACTTCATCAGAATCAGTTAGGTTGTTCTTAAAAAAAAGACTTTTTTTTCTTTATGTTTACTATTACATTCAACAATATTTCTGGATACTAAACATAACTAAATATATTTTTTGCCAGGTTCCCAATACCAAATACCACGCAATTAAGTTTCTAGCAACATTTGCAATGGTTCCCAAAGCCAAACTCTTGGTCTACATGGTAGTAGATGGTGAATTAATATACGACGAGCAAACAATAGAATTCGGACAGGATTTAGTGAATTTTGTCAAAATCGAAGCACCATACAAAGCACCTCCAGGACAAGATATTGATATTACCATAACAACAAAGCCACACTCTTACATTGGTTTAATGGCTGTTGATCAAAATGCTCTTAACATTCGAATGGGTATGAAAATTTAAAACTTTTCAAAACGGAAAAAATATTCATTTTATATAATTTTTCTAAAGGTAATGATTTGACCAATAATGGAGTCATGTCAGCTTTGGAAAAATACGACTTAACTGATATGAGATCAACTATAGGATCACCTGGAAAACAATCTGGAGTCATCACTATGTCAAATACACATTATGTAATTGGAAATGGTAAGGTTTCTAAAAAATTCTGCAATAATTTCATTATTTTAAGACTTTCTTGATAGATCCCCAAACAACAACTTCCCCCACCGTCACTTTCAATGATGATGACAAACAATCCAACATCAAAAAGACTGATATTGGTCCAGCACATAAATTCGAAGTCAATACTCGACCCCCACTTGCTGGACCTTATGCCTTTAGTAGAATACCAAAACCTTTTTGGAGTCGTCCTCGAGTCCATGTGATGCAAGATGTCGCTCATACATGGCTTTTTATGAATATTTCTTCAGGGTAAGTTCCCAAAAAACCGATTTAAGACGAAAATCATTGTTTTATTTAAATCTCCTAGGAATGAGGGTCGAACAACAATTCACAAACGTCTACCAAGTCAAATGCGTTCATGGGTTCTTACTGGGTTCTCCTTAGACCCAGTCACTGGCTTGGGGCTATCAAAGCCTCCAAGCAACCTCCAGTCTTTTAGAGACTTCTATATCTCCACAGACCTTCCATATTCTGTGAGGAAGGGTGAAGTACTTGCTGTACCCTTTACCGTCTTCAACAACATGGACAGAGATTTAACTGTCGAAGTGACTCTCTACAATACAGCCCAAGAATTTGATTTCCCACATTTGGAAAATAAAGTCGAACCTGCTCCAAGTAAGTATATTTTCTTATTTTAATCGACTTTGAACTTAAAGCCATCTTTCCAGAAATCGAGCTCTACAACCGCAGATCAATCAAAGTCTCCGCTAGATCCGATCAATCTTTGTCATTTATCATCCGACCAAAAAAAGTCGGTCATGTAATTATCAAAGCAGTCGCTAATGCCCAAGTAGCTGGCGATACAGTCGAAAAGACACTTTTAGTTGAACCTGCTGGAGCTACAAACCGGGTTAACCGGGGCTTCTTATTAGACTTGAGTGCTAAGCCTAAAATAATGGAAAACATCACAATAGACATTCCCAAGAATGCAATTCCTGAATCAGCCATGATCGAGGTATCAGTTGTGGGTGATTTGGTGGGTAGTGCGATCAAAAACGTGGAGAATCTTATTCAGCTGCCTGTTGGATGTGCTGAACAAACTATGGTCAATTTTGTTCCCAATATTATGGTGCTTAGATATTTACAAGTAAGTGACCGTTTTTTTCAAGACTTAAAGCTGATATTTTAATCATTTTCTTCAGAGAATCCGAAAACTCTCCCCTGCCATCGAAAACAAGGCTAAAAAGTTCCTCGAAGTTGGCTACCAACGAGAACTGTACTATCGCCATAAAAATGGAGCTTTTAGTGCTTTTGGAGTGAAAGAAAGTGACTCGAGCACATGGCTTACAGCCTATGTTGCGAAATCATTCCGACAAGCTAGTATCTATACACAAATTGATGAATCCATCATCAAGGCTGCCTTGGACTATTTATCTAAAAATCAACGGGAGGATGGAAGTTTCAAGGAAACTGGTGATGTGTTTGCTCAGTTGGACGATCAAAATGTCAGCTTAACTGCCTTCACGGTGCTAGCTTTTATGGAGAACTCTGTGAGATATCTTCTTTCTTTTTGTCAATCAAATCAATAAATCCTACCTTTTTCCATAGGAAGCTTATCCAGAGTACAAAAATCAAATTGCCAGAGCATTGAACTACATTGCTCGAGGTCTTGATTCAACCACAGATACCCATTCATTGGCAATTGGAGCTTATGTTCTTGCCATTGCCAATCATGGAGCTAAGGGTTCATTCATTCAACAACTAGACAGCATGTCGAATGTTGAAGATGGCAAAAAATGGTGGAACAAGACCACTCCTGATGGTGACAAAAAATCACCCTGGTACAATCGAACACGATCGGTTAACATTGAGATAACTTCATATGCTGCAATGGCTTTGCTGGAGAGTAATCTTATTGGCGATGCATTGCCAATTCTCAAATGGCTTGTAGATCAGCGGAATATGTTTGGAGGATTTTCCTCGTCAATTGATACAGTTGTGGGTCTTGAGACATTGATCAAATTCTCAGAACGAACTTCAAGTCAAGGAACTAATGTTCAAGTGGTATTTAATTATGGACAAGGTGCTGAGACAGCATTAAATGTTAATGCTGAGAATGCAATTGTCTTGCAATCATATCAGCTGCCAGCAACTGTGAAGAATTTGACTATCTCAGCGACAGGTCGTGGAGCTGCTTTAGCTCAGGTCTCTTATAGATATAATACAAATGTGACTGGTGCATGGCCAAGATTTATATTGGATCCACAAGTTAATCGAATTTCACATGCAGATTATTTACATCTTTCCATTTGTACAAGGTAAGACTTGAAGAGCCATCCTTGAGGGTTATAATTTAATTGCTCTTTGTTTTTAGTTTTATTCCAGTTGAAGGAGGTGCTGAACGTTCGAATATGGCTGTCATGGAAGTCAGTTTACCAAGTGGATTTACAGTTGATTTGGATACTCTACCGTCTTTGGAAGCTAATCAGAGAATAAGGGTTAGTAGAGGAGTCTTTTAATATGGATGAATATAATATAATAATTTTTTTTTTTATTTCTAGAAAGTTGAAACCAAAAAACGTGATACTGTGGTCATAGTTTACTTTGACTATTTAGATCACAGAGAAATCTGTCCAACATTAGATGCTTACAAGACGTACAAAGTAACAAAGCATTTCCCAGCTCCTGTGGTCATTTACGACTACTATGACAATGGTAAGAACAACATACATGTACCTACATATTTTTTTGATTGCCGAAGGTAGCTCAGAAAACTCTCGATACTACCTTTTAAGTTTATTGTCTCCTTTCTTTGTTCGGCGCTCAAATCTCTTGAGCATTTTTCCTTTTTCGAGCGGCTATTTTGAAAATAATTGCGCTTTTATTCGTGTTTTTGTGGTACATAGCTCAATAAACCAATTATTAAAAATAAATTACAATTTCATAACAAAATATAAACCTAGTGTTTAAAATAAAAAGTATATGAACTCTCAACAGCTCTACTAGATATTTATAATTTTATTATTTGGTTGATATCTAAGAGTGGGATACCGGATTACAATCCTACATATTAAAACTGTTACGAAAAATCTTATGTAAGTCAGTTTCACTTTCCCTTTTTTCGATCTCAAGTTTTTTGCATTTGCCTTTCTAAAAGATGCACGGATTGTTTTTTGATTGTATAAGTCCAATTTTGTTATATGTTTCGTCTAATTTTTATTTCAATCCTATTAATTTATTATATCCCTTGACGTTGGGAATATCCTTTATATATACTACCAATATAGCTTTATATTTTTCGACATTACCATTTGCATCTTTTTTTCTTGAACACCCATTTGAAGTTTATGGGTTTCGTTACTTTTGGTAGTGAAACTAATTTACAAGCATCGTTTTGGATAGGAGCTACATATTCATCATTTATTGCTTTTTTCAATTAAAAAATAATTTCACTCTTCATCGCCTCAGCGACTGTTTTTAGGTCTTCCTAATTGTCGGTAGCCAATCATAACTTATAGGTGGATTTTGTATTCATTTGGGTTGATAATTCATTATTTTAATGTTTTGATGAATCTTCATTTGCATTCTATACTGAATCACATCTTTTAATAATATTAGGGAAAACTGCATCTCGACTTATTTTGTTTTCTTTTTTGTTGACATCATAGATAAGATATGATTTTGAGTTATTTACTTCTTTTCCCTTGGCATCGAGTTTCTTCTACTTTCCTTTGAGAATGTGAATAATTGCTTGACAATCGAAAACTTTAAAATTATCCAAATTGACTCTTTTTGCACTCTATATTTCTTCAGATGATTTTTACTTTATTCCTTTGTAAAATGTTGGATAAACTGGTATGTACTAGTTCTAATATTGATTCTGCAATTGACTGATGGACTTTTTATTTTTGATAAATTCAATAAAATTGATTTTTGAATTTCATTTTGATACTTTGATGTCCTACCAATTTTTTTCGTAGAATATGCACTTTGTAACTTTAGTACATTTTACTATTCATCCACTGTTGGAAAAAATGATTGAAAAACCTGGGAACGATTTTCGACACAAATATTCATTGGAGAGACCAGCTTGAAACATTGATCCTATCCATTCTTCATCTACGTTAAGACCTTCAGACCTAGGCTTAAATGATGTATTTAACACACAGCCTTACAAAGTCCTTTTATTTGGATATAAATGCCCATAACTTGATGTTTAAATTTTTTTTAAATTGTAATAAGATTTAGGGTTGGGGCCAAAATTCTTTTTTCAAAATTCTGGTTTCAAAATTCTGCTTTACAAAATTCTGCAAAGTTTTTTTTGTAAAATAATATGCTGGCAGAACTTTAAAAACAGAATTTTGAAGTCAGAATTTCGCCCCCTCCCTAAGATTTATTTTTAAAAATCAAACATTTAAAAATAATTTAATCAAATCTTACCTTTCAACACGCTGGAATAGGTTAAAACTCGTATTCCCTGCTGGCTCGTACTCTCTTCTTTGCTTCTTTTTTGTAGTGTCTGTATTACACTTCGAGACACTTCGCCGAAGCTTTGAATTTTTTTCTGCTTATAACTGCAATAGCTTTAGTTTCTATCATTCCACTACTATGTTTATAGTAAAATTTTGGCGGAAACATTCATTACTGTAGAGTATATGTATAGACCAGAGCCAGGTCTCCTTTTTTGGCACGGCAGTCATTTTTACCAATAGACATTCCCTTTTGTTTGTAATATAGCTGTCTACTGGAAACTAAGAACATTAGTTAATACTCAAAAGCTTTATTAAAACTTTTTTTTTTCTTTTCAGCTCGTAAGGCACGAATGTTTTATCGTGCTCCCAAATCATCACTTTGCGACATATGTGATGGCAGTAATTGTGATAATTTCTGTGAGAAAGCCGAACAAAGACAGTCTCGTCGATTGGATGATTCTGATGATGCCAGTAAGAGAAGTGGATCTAGCAATGTCCAACAATGGTTACCACAAACCATGTTCAGTATTGTGATTGTTTTGATCCTCTCAAGGATTCTACAGTAGATTAAAATCTATTTTTTCAAATAATAACAAAACTTCATTGTATTCTTAAAACAACAACAACAAAAAACCATCAACAAGCTTTAACCAATAACTAAGATCGTGATACTATTTTTTTTTTTGTTTAAAATGTATTGTGTGTTTTATTTTATTTTTATGTTTCATAATAATTAATTTACTAATATTTATTATTTTTTGACAATACTTTCGAGTGATATTTAAAAAAAGAGAAATAAAAAAGAAAAACGGTTAAAAAATATTGTTCAACCGATAAAAAAAACCGTTATTTTAGTTTATAAGCAAAATAAAATTAAAAAATAAATTTAAGACTTAAACTAACTCAAAAAAAAAATATGCCTGTTTTTTGTTATAATTTATTTAAATTATTTGTAGGTTGTTTTTTTTTTTCAAATACTCAACTTAAGCTTTTCTCTTTGGCCGCTTACTCTCCATAAGACTCAAAATAGTTTTACGCATTTCTTCAGTTTCGAGTAATTCATTTTCATATCCTCGAATTGCTTCGTTCTTTTCTTGAAGTTGAGTTTCCAAAAATGATATAACACTTTCGGATTTCTTCTTTGCTTCTTTTTGTTCTTCGAGAGCTTTTTGTGTTTTGGCAAGTTCACGATCTTTATCTTCCAAATTGCGAGTTTTCTCTTTGATGTCATTCTCATAGGCACCAATGGTTTTCTTGAGTTTTTCAATGCGATGAGTGTGCTCCTTGGATGTGGTTTGTAGGCGTTCGAGCTCTTCAGTCTTTTGTTCGAATTCGGATTTCAGTTCGTTGTATTCTTTTTGGAGGACTGAAATAAATAATGGATAATATTAATGTCATTCTCATTGTAAATCAAAATTCTTTTAATTCACTTATCATACAAATTTAGTCATTCCATTGAAATCTTTCACAATTCTTAATAAATCATTCACACTTAATTTTTTTTAAATGCTCAATTATTGTAACAATTTTGCATTTTCCACCAATTTAACTACTCATATATACTTGTGTAGGTACTATTAAAAAAATTGAGGAGACACAAAGCTTAAATTTGGCATAAGATGTTTTAAAAGCTGTATCCAATTGAATTATTATAGTATTGAGATGAGACTAAACGCATTTGTAAGATTAATGCATTTTCTTTAAAATTCTTATAACCAAATATTGTTTTAGATGCATTAATTACTTAATCATAAGAAACATTTTCAATAAAAATTGAAGAGACCGATCGAAAACCTTGAATGGTACTCTTTTGGGAAAAAAGTGTTTAACGGTTTGTTTACATTGAAATCAAGGTGGTACTACCACCGTGGTAGCAAAAACATTATTTGCCTCTTAAAAAAGATTCCATTCAAATGGCAAACAAAAAATATAACAACTCATGTTGGCTGACGAGAAAATCTTTAATATCAAATAGAATTCGTATATTCCCATCAAAAGAAGCGTCACAGTTTATATTTTTTTTTGTGTGTGAGCAAGAAATAAAGTTCGTCAAGAGATTATCAAACGTCTTAACTACATCATAAAAAATAACGATACCTGTCATATACCAATTTTGGAAAAGTTTAATTTTCGGTATAGGTATATTAATAAAAAAATTTTTTTCGAAAATAATTACTAACGGTATCTGTATCTGTTATATAACGGTTTTTTTTTATCTGAATTTCTACCAAAGAACTTATTCAATTTTATCGCATTTTTTTTTGTGCAAAAGCGTTAATATAGTTTCAAAATAAATTTTTAATAAAGTTAAATTTTTTTTTATTTTTCGAAAAATCAAATTTTCGATTTTTGTTTCTGATATTTTTGTTTTAGGTGTTGATTAATAACACTGTGTTACAAAATAAAAATCATGTCAATTACTTTAGAAGTGACCTACCAGAGGTTGAAGGTTTTACTGAGTATACAATACATACATCAAATTTCGGCATTTGAAATTTTTTATAGAACCTCAAAATTTCAAGTTATCGTCAAAAAACCGTTTTTAATTTTCAGATTTCAACGATTCTTTGACCAGCCATTTTTCGGTCAATTTCAGATTTTTTTACAGTTTTAAAAAGAGGAGTTCTTTTTGAAAATATTTTTTTATTATGCTTAAGCACCAAATTGGGTGTTGATTTCTTGGACTAAATCTCAAAGTTCAACATTTTTTCCCCGTTTTTTAGAATTCGGATGCCGTTTTATTTCTTCAATTTTTTTTTTGGCTTTAGTGATTTTGAGATTTTCTTTCTTCGTGAAAAAAAAATTAATTGCGGAGCTTTAAAAAAATTGTTTTCATTTATCTTAAATTTTATAAAACTTGAATTCTTAGAGCAAGTTCTTGGTAGTAAATTTTATTTTAAATACCTACGCATTCGGAATTATTGTTTTGTTTTCAGCAACTTAAATTTTTCGACGAGTCTAAGAACACATTTTTAGTATCTAAACTTTGGTAACAGCGACGGGGTTTATCTTGAACTATGCCCATGAATCTGCCACTAGATATGTATGTAACCAAATTAAATGGGTTCTTATTCGTTTAATATGGTGTTGATCTGTTTAACAAATTCAAATTGATTTAAAAAATTTATAAACACGTAACTTTTAAACTCTTACTCGAGTACCGGAAAAATGAAAAAGAAGGTAGCGTAGACGATTTTTGAACATGACATGAACCGAAATACAATTATTTTATACCACTATACGTAAACAACACATTCAATACATCCTTTTTACATATTTGCTTGAACTTACCAATCATTTCAGACACTTTAACTTCTAATCGTTTCTCATTGATTTTCAGTGCATCAGTCTGTTCACTTAGTTTTTTCATCAAATTCGTAATGTTGGTTTTGAGATTATCTTTTTGATGGGTGAGATCTTTACACTGTGTTTGCAATCTATAAAAAAAAAGATTATCAATCAGTTACCAACAATTAAACATTTTAAACCGATTCAAACAAAGAAATAACAATAAAAAAAAAAAATACTTTTTTCAATTTCTTAACAAACCTTTCTTGATTGATGTGTAGTTTAAAGTTCATTGTGTGATATTTTTCCAATTCAGCCTTTTGCAAACTAACGGTTTGTGATAAATGTGTTATCTAAAATTAAAATTTCAATGATTATTGAATTTTTTTATATTTTTCCAAAATTGTTTGAATCACCTCAGTACTTGCATCTTGCAGCCTTTTATTCATACTACTTTCGGCTCCTTTAAGAATGTTCATTTTGTGATTGTACAACTCAATCAATTGCGATGTGGCAACATTGTTTATCTAAAGAAACAAAAAATATAAATGAATACAAAACTGGAACTTCCTTTGATTCAATAACTCAACCTGTGAATTTGAGTTTGCTGTTGATATAAGATCAATCAAAGCATTTAATCTTTCTTCCAAGTCCTTGCTAACCAATGCTTGATTAGTTTTAAGAATCGAATTTAAATTAGGCCATTGATCGTAAGGTGTTTTAGGACTAACTGTTGTAGTATTTAATTGAGCAATCAACTAAAAAATAATAAAATTAAAGAAAAGCTGTAAAATATCAAACAAAAGTTAACTCACTTTTGCAACTTCATTCTTAGGAAAATATTCAAATTGAGAAATTTGAAAAATCGCATCGCAGACAAGCTCACTACCCGAAACCATTGCCTTTGCTAAGGCATATTGAAATTGTTGCATTTGCATGAGACTACAAACTTTTTCAAAATAAGCTTTCTTTGCAATTCCTGCAAAATTTATTAGAAGAAGCAAACACATTATGGATTTCTCTAGAATCTCTACAGCCAATGAAGAACAAGTGAACATTTCTGGTCGCATTGTTAAGAGGGGAGCAAACATTTTATCAAAATAAGATTCAGTGATTTTTGAGAGAATTAATTTCTCTGTCTTTTGCTTGCTGAGAAGAGTTAGTATAAGTTGTAGGATCGCTGTTGTATGATGACAGTCTGTTTCGGGTTTTTCGGAAATTGCAATTAGTTGGGAGATCAAGTGGGCGTCCTTGGCGATTTTAATTATAAGACTTTCTTTGTTGGCTGGAAAAAGAAATAAATTATATATTTTTATTAGTAAGATTTAGTTATCATTCAAGAGTGCTTTGTTAGTAAGCTTCATAACTTTGAAGCCAAACTGGCTGCGAGTGAAGATAGTAAGATGGGAAAAAAAGGGATTGGAAAAGGATAAAGAGATCTGACTTGATCTGACTACGCAGGTTAAGTGTACAAGATAATCAAAAATGTAAGTATTATAATTAAAAATTCTTATTATTTGCTTCTTACTTGTTCGAATTAAAATTTCAAGCAGCCGAACTGCATCGATTCCTGCCAAATCACTTTCGATCCATTGTCCCAACAATTCATAAATTCTGATAATAATTGATTCCAAACTGATTCTACTCTCAGTTCCATCCTTATTCTTATGTTCGGAGAGTTCAAGAACATACTTAATCAACTGAAACAACAAAGACATGCAGATCTGTTGTGCTTTGCGTGACTCCTCCGTAGAATCATCCATACCCGTTCGACCATCAATTTGCTGTAAAATAAATTATATTTTTAAATCAAACAAAATAACTCAGAGAGAAAACTTTACATCAAGAAGTCGCTCAATATCATCGCAATAGCTATCGTACGTTCTCATAGCCAAATGAAGTCCTTTGTGGGTCTTAGAATCCAAAAGGAACTCAACAACATGACGTAAATATGGAACATTCCAAGTTTTAATGCATTCATCAATTGTTCCGAATGTAGCTCGAACAAAAACATGCAATTCCTTGACTTCCGGTGAATTGATATCCTCCGAAAGGATTATCATCATTTTGTTCGCCAAAACTCCATGATTTGTGATCTTTCGACTGAAACTCGAAATGTTCACAGTCCGGAGGAACAAAAACAAAATCGGAAAGTTCTTGTAGCAGAGATTGATGAGAATTGATAGAGCCAACTGAGATTGGTTCTCCTCCTCGGCGTAAATGATCTGAACGAGTGATTCCACCAAACCCGTGAGATAAGGTTCCTCCCAGGTAATACTGATGCCATAAGTGAGGTCTTGAATGATTGTCAATAAGCGTTGTACTTTGTCCTTGAAAAAAAAAGAAAATACAATCAACATGAAAAGGGACCAGATGAGTTCCCAGGGGGAACTTCTACCTTTTCAGAGCTTTCCTTAGCACTTGATTTTGTTATTGGCATTGCAGATCTCAATAGTACAATAATTCTGATAGGCGATTTTAACCTTCCTAACATTGACTGGGTGCCATCAGAAGACGAGTCCTACTTCGAAGCTTCTTTAACTTCATCTCAACTGGAGCTCCAGAATTTGGATAATATTATCTCTACAGACTTACAGCAAGTCAGCTGTATTCAAAATTTTAAAAATCGATTACTCGATTTAGTCTTCTCATCTGACGCAGTTAATACAGTAGTGGTAGAATCTTCCTCTGCTATATCTAACATAGACCCTTACCATCCCCCACTTGACATATTTCTTGACTTAGGAGGTCATTTACTTGTAAATAGTAATTCTCAAGACAATTCATATGAATTTGACTTTAGGAGAGCTAATTTTCATCAGTTATCTGATAAACTTAGTGCATCTGGTATTGTAAATATTCCAGTTTCGTGTGACGTTGAAAACGCGGTGTCATATTTTTATAACGTTTTAAATAGTTGTATAGCGGAGATAGTTCCCTTGAAAAGATCCAAATACACAAGCATATGCCATCCATGGTATACCAAAGAACTTAAAACTCTCCGAAACAAAAGAAATAAAGCATGGAAAAATTATTTGAAAAATATGTCCCCGGAAAATCATGATTTATACATCTCTCTTTTTGATGAGTTTAAGACTCTCTCTAATAGTATTTATGCAGAATATCTTGAGTCGATGGAGATTTCTATCAAACAAGACCCTAAAAGTTTTTGGAAATTCGTCAATTCAAAAAAAAAGTCTGACGGCTATCCAGTCAACTTTAATTATAACAATAATATCTTAAAAAGTACTATTGAGATCTCTGACGCGTTTGCAAATAACTTTAGTCAATCTTTTATTGATACCCCCATCGATATAGATATAGATTACTTCCATTATTTACGTGATTACCCCCAAGTTACATTTAACAGTATTCCAGTTGAGCTCGATAAGATCTCACACTGTCTTTCACTTCTTCATGATGATTGCTCTCTGGGACCTGATGGAATTCCTCCGATAGTTTTGAAAAACTGTAGATCCGTTTTAGCTCTCCCTCTTCAACACATTTTCGTATTATCTCTTAAATCGGGTATATTTCCAAACATATGGAAAAGCGCATATATTACTCCTGTTTTTAAAAAGGGAGATAAAGCCCACATAACTAACTATAGGCCAATATCTAAACTTTCATGTATTCCAAAGCTTTTTGAGCAAGTTATTTGTGATAGTTTAACGTTCTACTGTAAAAATATTATTTGTAATCAACAACATGGTTTCATGCAAAAAAGATCAACGGTTACGAATCTACTTTCATTTTTGCAAAATTGCTCCTTCGCTTTAGAAAGTGGACAGGAACTCGACTGCATTTATACAGACTATTCTAAGGCTTTTGATCAACTTTCTCATGACATCATAAAGTTTAAATTAAAAATGTTTGGTTTTCCTATAAGTTTTATCACTTGGATTTCTTCTTACCTTAAAAATAGATCATATCAGGTGAAATTCAGAGGGACCTTCTCAAAATCGTTCATTGCCAAATCGGGCGTCCCGCAAGGTAGTCACCTGGGACCTCTTCTTTTTATTTTAGCTATTAATGACGTACCGTTATGTTTACGTAAGAGTGAAATTCTTATTTTCGCAGATGATATGAAAATTTACAAAAGCATTAGCTCTGTGAATGACCGCATATCCTTGCAAGATGATCTTGATAGATTTGCTATTTGGTGTACAAGGAACGGTTTAAATCTCAACCCGACTAAGTGTCAGACGATGACCTTTTCAAAGAAAAAAACTCCTAGTCTGTACGATTATAAGATATCGCATCACACTTTACTCCGTGTGCATAGCTTTAAAGACCTTGGTGTTAACTTTAACTCCAACCTCGATTTCTCAGAGCACATAAACCTGATTGCAAACAAGGCCAATTCTATGTTAGGTTTTGTCAAGCGTTGGTCGAAAGAGTTTAGGGACCCTTACGTTACATTAGCTCTTTACAACTGCTTAGTTCGCCCCCACTTAGAATACGCATCTCAAGTTTGGACACCTTTTTACAGCATCCATATAGAAAGAATAGAATCAGTCCAACGTAATTTTATTCGTTTTGCCTTAAAAGGCTTACCATGGACGGACCCTTTTAACCTTCCTTCCTATGAGCATCGAATCAACCTACTGCAGATCCAAACCTTGTCTCAAAGGAGAGTAAATAACGACCTTGTATTTATTCATCAACTTATAACGGGTGTAATTGATGGCCCGGATCTGCTTAATTCTATTAATTTTAACTACCGGAGAGGTGCTTATAACTTTCGTAGCTTAGATTTAATAAAATTACCCCAACACCGTACTAATTATGGTATGCATGTGCCCTTAACTCGCATGTGTAAGCTTGTAAATTTGAATACTAATCTGTTTGATTTTAATATTAATAAAACTAGTCTGAAAAAAATACTAAAAACCAGTGTACCACGCTCATAAACTTTTTTTTTGTATTTATGTTCAATGTTTACTGATTCTTTTCTCATTTAATGTCTTTATACCTAATTGTATGTACATATGTATATTGAATTATTTTTTTATCAATACTCTTGACTATTAAAACATTTTTGTTTTAAAATTTTGACACTTTCTGAAAATTAAACATGAAATATTAAATTTATTTTTTTGTTCATTTTAAATTTTTTTTATTTTGCACAGATATAATAAATGCTTGTACTAAGCAGTCCCAATCTTTGACCTTCCTTTGATATTCGTATCACCATTCTCTTTACTTATTTAGTTCTTTTTAATTTGTTTTTACCTTCAAAAAACACTAAAAAGTGCCGATACGATAATCATCCGCAAATGACTTCGTACTCGGTGAAAATGGACCCCAGCGCGTGCGGTATCTGGGGGGGAAAGAGGCGTGGGAATTTAAAAAAAGCATTGAGGGGCAATGCCCTACCGTAAATTTAAAATGGCCTACCTTGGAAAATGCTCAACTTTAAAAAATTCCCTACCATTAGAAAGGCTTTACCTTCAACAATGCCCTTCAAAAATATCCTTCTTATAAATACGCCGTACCTTCAAAAATGCTCTAACTTAAAAAATTCCCTGCCTTAAAAATGCTCTAAATTAAAACATGCCCTACTTATGAAAAAGACCTACTTTCAAATATGCTCTAGCTTTAAAAATGCCCTACGTTCAAAAAAGCTCTGGCTTTAATAATTTTTTTTGTGGACTCGCTGATTGATGGTTTGCGGTTTTTGCAGCTATTCTTTTTTTCTTAATGAATTGTAGATCTATCTTTACATTGAAAAGCATTAGTATTTAGTAAGTACATAACAGAATAGCTGACAAAATCGAGCAATCAATGTAAAATAAGGTCAATATGAAAAAGAAAAATTGGAGTTTTATTTAATTTTTCCAAAAAAAAGTTTAAACAAGTAAGGGCCTTATTCCATTTATTTTTGAGACATTTTTTCATTTCGTGGGCCATTATTTCATAGGGGCATAATTTCATTATGAAAAAATACCCCAATTTGGGGCCTTATTTCATTTTTTTTCCTTTGGGGCCTCATTTTCTGAGGCTTAATTTCTCTGAGCCGAGTTCAGCACACAAAAAAACGTTTAGAAAAGTTTAGTTTAGTCTCAGATACATAATAAAAGTTCAATGCTGTTAACCTTTGTAGTATTATGTTCGAACTAAACGCATACGATCGAATTTTTCGTTCTAAACGTATCTTAACTCTTTGATCCCGGAGTAACTTTTTTTAAATTTTTTTTACTTAAAAAATGCAAAAATCTTGAAAAAAGGTTTGATATTTCCCGATTGTACTAGTATTCACATTGTATTAGGAAACTTTTGAGCTGAGAGTTCAAAAGTTGAAGTCCATTTTTTAGTAAAAAATAAAACCATACTTTAAAAAGATAAACAAGCTTTTTACTGCTTTTAAAGTTAGACGACCTGTTTGACGATAAAGTATACTTTAAATCTTTCTAAAATATCATAGAGTAGACTCTAGTAGACTCATAGGGGTTATATCTAGTTGCAAGTGCTAAAAAACGTTCTTTTTTGTGGATTTTTTGTGAAGAGACATTTAATTATATAAACATAAAGAATACATGTACAAAGTACATATAGCAAATTTAATGTATTAAAAGAATTCGCTGTGTATTTAAAAAAATTATTGGATTCCGTTATTTTTGTAGTAGATCTCCAAAAAAGGCGGTGAGCAAGATATCTCTGATCCAAATTAATTAAAATTAAAAAATCCAAAAGATTAATTTCCAGGATAGAATGCAGGTAATGAACGAAGGTAATTTTTTTAATTTTTGACAAAATGGCAGCTTTCTAAAGACAAAAATCGTTTTTTTTTCGCGAAAATTTACACTTTAAAGTGGCCTAAAAAATCGTCAAGAACCTTATTCCTTCGTTCATTACCTAAAAAAAGTATATACGAAAATTGCGTAAAATTTCAAGCCAATCAGTTCACCGGTTTCGGAGAAATAGTGCTCACCGACTTTGAAAACACAGTTTCAAAAAAAAACGCGTATAAACATTTTGGGAACCATGTAGACTTAGTTAAAAAGTCTTCATAAATAAGTATTTTCTCGGAAACTAACTGCTGCACAGTGGTACCGGTTTCTAAGAAGGGCGGCCATAGGGGATTATAGTTAGGATAGCAACAAAATATACTTGAATATGTGTGAGAATATATTTTTTTAGCAATAAAAAATGAATTAATTTAAAAACAATTGTTTTATAAAGAAATCTTGTATATATTTAATAACAAAATGTACAAACAAATGATATAAGTTATTTTTTTTAATTATTTATTTGGTTTTTTTTCAATTTTAGTCATAATTTTTATGTTACATTTCAGATTTAAAGTTTGCTTAATATCATATATTTTTATAAAAATATGTGCAAAAACTTAAGGAAAACATAAAAACTCAAAAAAAAAAAAAAAATTTTTTTTGAAAAAGTTTTAAATATGAGAAATATGGGTAAAATTGAAACAATGAGTGTGAAAGAGTCAGTCGTAGCCCGTCGCACTTATTCGCAGACAGATTCAATTGTTTAAGAAACTACACATGCTAGAGAAAATGTATGTATATGAATCATGTATTTATATTGATGACAACATAGTTAAAAGTTTCGGTAAAGTAAGAAGAAAAACAAAAGTATGGAATTTGAACCTGTCCTTTTCTAGTCTGTTTTTTATTGAAAATTTTAAATAAAATAGAATTGTAAACTCTTTAAATAAAGTACATACCTTCAACTTTAAGTTCCATAACAAAAAAAAAAACTTTAAAAATAATTTTAACCGAAAAATACACTTAAAAGTTTAAGTTGATTCGGGACCAAAAATAAAGCATTGAAATCAGACTTTTTTCGACAACTTTTCATGGTCGATATGAAAAGTTCCGTTATTTTCTCAAAATGTCTGTTATGCTATCTTAAAGAATAGGCTTTTTATAACAAATATAACGAAAAATGACGTCATTATATTGACATCGATATTTCGGCCTATGGCCTACTACGGAACCACTGTGTGCTGTATCAATCTGAAATTTGCGGACAACATTCTTATTTATATGTACATTCAAAATATGCAAAAAAAAATATTTGATTTTTTTTTTCAAAATTACAACTAGGTATAACCCCTTAAAAAAAACACTTATTTTAAAAAATCAATTTTTCGATGAAATTTTGCATATATTTTGAATATATTTTGTATATTTTCGATATGTATTAAATTGTGTGATATTCAAATGATAAAACGTCTAAATACAAAGTTTGGTATCAATATTATGAAAAATAAGAAAGTATGCAAAAAATAATATAATAAAATTTCTTATGTTTTGAAATTTCGAAAGTTTAAAATGTCTTTCCAGCTTTTGAGTTTTGAAATATTGAAAATTAAAAAAAAACGGGAAACCGACGAAGTTACGAATACCAGAGTTACGGGCGACAGAGTTACGAGCGTCAAAGTTACGCGATAACGAAGTTACGAAAAACTAGAGTTAAGCGAAAATGGGTGTTATTAAATCTTGTAAAATTTTGATTGGATAGGTATAGATATACAAAGTGGGTATTACAAAATACGCTATGAATAATTATATTAATTAATAGAAAAAAAAAATACGTAGGTGCAATATTAGTTAGACAAATAAGAAGTTAATTTCAATTATGTCTCCCAAACTTACATAAGTATACTTATGTTTTTTTTTATATATATAGGTATGTATAAATATATGTATATCTATACCTATCCAATCAAAATTTTACAAGATTTAATAACACCCATTTTCGCTTAACTCATTTAGTTCTGACCTATGAGAAAAATGTTAATCTCTTGTTTGTATTTCCATAATTAAATATCGTTCCTCGCAATTGTTGCCAACCCAAAAATCACATGTCATAGCTTAACATAACTTTAGAATTCGTAACTCTAGTTTTTCGTAACTTCGGTTTCGCGTAACTTTGACGGCCGTAACTCTGTCGCGCGTAACTCTGTTATTCGTAACTTCGTTACCATTTCTTCAAAGGTAGCAGTGGTTGTCAGGCAAGTTACCCGACACACTTAGACCTTTATGGATTCATTTTGATAAGGATTCAAAGGATGTGAATTTTTGTTAATTTAGCCTATTCACATTAATTGGAAAATTCGCTTCATTTAACCCTCCGAAAACCATATAAGGCTGCGATTGAAAGCTGTCAGACTTTTGAATTCGTTATTAGAACGCATAAGGCTATAAAACTGCATACTCACATTTTGGTTATACCTCCACTTCCAAAATTTCTTGTGGGCTCTTAGACAAGGATAGAATTAGACTTACCTGAGCTGAAGTTTTCTTCAAAACGTAAGCCAACAAAGGAACAAATCGATAATCGTTGACAATTGTTTTGCGACAATCGAGATTTTTCGAGCAATGTTGCAGCACAGTGATGCAGGACCACAAAACATCCGAATCAGGATTAAGGATTTCGATGACAGCGTGCAAATCAACAAAGAATTTGGAGATTTCCAAACAATTTGGAGTAAAATGTTGTGGTTGGATTGATGTGCTAAGGAGCTGGAAATTTATTATTTAATAAGAGTAGACTTTAATGTTTTTATTGTTTAACTTACAGAAGCACTTCGATTGAGTAAAATTAAATGTTCTTCAAGTTTAAAATGTTTGTAATTTTCAGCTTGTTGACTGAAATCGCGTACATACGAAATTGTTACATCCATTGATGATTTTGACATAATTGATAACTTATTTTTAACAAAAATTCATGCACTTAAATTGATAAAATATATTTTTATTGAAAACATGCAAATTTCAATGTAATTTTGTGGGTTTTTCTATTTTTTGCAGGAGAAATGTGAAATGCAAAAGTTTTTTTGAAATTGAAAATTTTTAATAAATGTCAAACTGTCATGTATGCGGCAACTGGTGGCAAGAATGAGAAGTTGAAATAAGTTGTACAGCGGATGTTATGTGTTAATGGTTTGAGTCTTTGCTAAACAACCACAAAAATGGAACAGTTCAGCAAACAATGAGCAAAGGGCGTAATTCAGTAAATTAAACTAACGGCTCGCGTACACCAAATCCGTCATCGGCCGAATTATAGTCGGGCGTTGTCGGCAGAACTCGGCCGATAGAACCAAGCACATAGAAAGAAAAGAGGCACGTACACCACTGAAAGTGACATCGTCCGTTGACGTACGTTGACGCCCGATAATAACCGATCAACCGGCATAATCCGAACTTTTTTGGATTCTTCGTCCGTTGTCGGGTTGATTTATAAAAGCCTTTTCTTTGCAAAAATTGGCGGTATGAATTTTCAAAAATATAAATTTCTTCAAAATATTCCATTGAAAACAATTATTATATGCACTTCAAGTTTCACAAAGTCAGAATACAGACCGGCAGCGACGTCCTAGACCGGAGGCAGTGTATGCAGACGATCGTCCGAGAAAGTCGTCCGAGTAGTTCCGACCCGATGTCGGCCGATAATTCGGTTTTAGTGTACGCGAACGGTAAGTATGACGGAGAGGCATTGATGAACACAAACATGGGAGAGTTTTCACTCATTTGTCACTTACTTTTTACTGTCCTGTGCGTTTGTCTTGATTCCAAGAGCAGTGTTGACGTTTTTTTTACTTTTAATTCATTTATTTCTTGTGATAAAAATTATTTTCTTGATTTTGAATGAATTTGGAGTTTTTTATTTTGACTTTGACAGAATACTCGATGATATTTTTTCGTTAGCGTTTTCGTTGTCGACTTTGGAGACTTTAACATTTTTCGTTTCGATTCAGCTGCGAACTTGTCTTAAAGAAACTGTCAAACCTATATACTAAATTTTGACACATTTACCATGTTACTAGAAATTACACCTTTTCATGAATACCTATACCCCTTATAAATCTTTGTGGAAAATTTTAAGAAGTTGAAATTGTTGGCCAGTATAGTTTATTTGTATTAGGGGCATTCATGAAACTGTCAAACCTATATACTAAATTTTGACACATTTACCATGTTACTAGAAATTACACCTTTTCATGAATACCTATACCCCTTATAAATCTTTGTGGAAAATTTTAAGAAGTTGAAATTGTTGGCCAGTATAGTTTATTTGTATTAGGGGCATTCATGAAAATGCGTAAACTTTGTAAACATGATAAATGTGGTAAACGAGCTGTCAAAATTTGTAAGCAAAAACTTTACAAAAATGTAGTAAAATTTCCCGCACAATTTTGTGTGGTGAAGTTTACCATCTGATTCTGGTAAATGTGGAATTTCTTTAATTAATTTTATTTTTTAAATTGTGGAGATAAAATAAATTAACATCACCACAAGAAATGGAAATATATTTACAAAAAAAATTTAAAAGTAAATAAAAATTATCATTATTTGTCTGTGAAACGATTTTATTAATAAAACCATTCTTATCATAACAGCGTGTTTTATCTTATTTTATGTCAATATGAATAATATAGAAATAAGTTCTTTTATTTTAATGCGGAAATGGCATTGAATTAAGGCTTGGCCACACTGGAGGGTATGCGGTAGCGGTACGGGTAGCGGTGAGGGTACTTGTATGAAAAAAATTCCAAACTGACACATCAACGTTCAGGTGTGGAATTTTTTTAGTACAAATATCGTTACCGCTATACCGCATACCCTCCGGTGTGGCCAAGCCTTTATGAATTAAATGAAATTTAAAAATCTAATTTTCATTGCACTCTCACTCCCATTTCAACTTCTTTGCTGTGACTTCTCAAAAATCTTTCATATTCTCTCTTATGTTGAGCATCCGCTGGTGTCCAATCCAAAGCCTTGGAATAATATTCAAGAATTTCACCAGCTGAGCCATCTTTCGCCAAAATCATGTATGCAAAATAAATTGGTATACAAATTATCGATGCTCCACAACTGCACCATCCGACAGCAATCGCCCAACTTGGATACTCAACTCCATTGTAGGTGACA
Source organism: Episyrphus balteatus (assembly GCF_945859705.1). Taxonomy (NCBI): domain Eukaryota; kingdom Metazoa; phylum Arthropoda; class Insecta; order Diptera; family Syrphidae; genus Episyrphus; species Episyrphus balteatus. Next base: position 15,878,603 of record NC_079134.1, on the reverse strand, counting down.
TTACGATTAAAAACTATCGATGTGAAGAAAATTCCCTATAAAGTGTATGAGATTAAAATGTATGTAATAAAAATAAAGAAAAGATCATACAATTCTGCTTCTATAAGGCTTTTAAGAAGCTACATTAGCACATTTAGGGCTTTTTAGAAGCCTTAGTTGGGTAATAAAACTTACAATTAAAATAATTGGAGTGATGTACTTCCAACAAAGTAACCATAATCTTCCGGGATATCTGCCAATCATGAAATAAATGTCATTTGTAAAGTTTTCAACACCATAAAACCATCCAACGATTATGACTTCAATCATACAAATCAAAATTACTGACACCGAAGCTGAATACCAATCGAACAGTTGTAAAATGTACATTCCACCCTGTGAAAAGTTATTAATTGAGTTAGTTTTATTTTATTTTGTTTTGACGTTTTTACAATATAACGGTATTTTTCGCAAATTACAAACAAACTTATATCTTATATGGCATAACTGACAACCTGTCATTTATCAACTGTCAAAAGTATTTCTTTATGGTTAATCGCTTTATAATTTTAAGGAAATGTCATGTGATTTCCATGATGAACAAAATTTAAAAGAAAATGTCAAAACTACTGACAGTTTGTCAATCATGTAAATGGGAGATAATAAGTTTTTTCATATCTCAAGATTTAAGAAATATTTAATTTACCTGTGTGACCATTAGAACAGACATCAAAAACATAACGGAGCATGATCCTAATGTCACCAAAAATTTGTACTTTCTCAAACCAACGCACTCATCTAGAACTGAAGATATAATAGCTTCAATTTGGACAAACTGGAATTAAAAATTAATTCATGTCTATATTCAATTCATGTAATATTTGACATTAAAAGTGATTCATTTTTGACAATTCTATACGTCATATTTGATGCGTTCAATTGCTTACAAATATGCTATCTGTATCTATTGAGTATTGAACCTCTATTTTAGGATTATCCGTCATAGCAAGATTTTATGTTATTAGAACGATTTAACGAAACTTACCACACTGTCTAATCCCAACAGGAACAGCATGGTGAAAAACAATCCAGCCCAAACATGAGGAAGTGGAAGCATTGCAATTGCTTGTGGATACGTAACAAATGCTAGTCCTGGTCCAGAAGTAGCAACATCCGCTACTGGAATACCTGATTGCTCTTTAAATAAAAAAAATAGACACAAAATTAGATGTCCTTTTGCAAAGAGTACTATATTAAGAGTCGGAATTCATGTCATTTGAGCAATTTTAAGAAGCTAAAACCAAAAAAGGGTTTGCTTGGATTCGTCAATAAAATTATTAAGGATTTGTACCTTTTACCCACTTAGAACCGCCAAAAGGTAAATTGCTCTCGATTGTAGCTAACTTACGATATTTTTTGACAGCTTGACTGACAATTTTACTTCTATAAGGTCTTAAAGAGTACAGGAGATCCTGAAAGCCTTTATAGAAGCAAAATTGAGAGTTTGTTCATTTTTGACAGTCAGTTTCCGACAGTTATTAAAGTTAAGATTTTCTTTATATTTTACCCGATAAATATCCCAGCACGGAAAAGACCACAAAACCAGCAAAAATGCTCGTCGAACAATTTATGATTGGAATAAGAATTGCATCGCTTTTGGCATTATTATGGAATTTATTGAAACTTGACATATTAACAATGCCTCCCCATCCAGGTCCAAGTGAGAAGAATATTTGAATTGCTGCATCAGCCCAAACCTTTAGATCCAAGAGCTTAGCCCATTCCGGTTTGATATAAAATATGACTCCTTTCATTGCACCGGGAAGTGTGATGCCACGAATGAAAAGAATAATTAGAATGAAGAATGGGAAAGTAGCTGTGAAGTACACTACTTTTCCAACCTGAAATATTAGAATTTAAGTTAGGACTAGCAATAAAGTTTAAAGCCGGTACTCTTCAAGCCCTCAAAACATAAAAGTGCTCATAACTAATAAGATTATTATGAGGGATTAATATTCCAGTTAGTTGTATGAATAGTATGGTGAAAGTGTGGTGAATAATCTAACAAACACTCTAAAGTTATATGCACTTAAAGAATACTGGCCTAAAGTGTATTTATGCTAACCGTTTTAATTCCTCCAATTATACTAAAGTATACAACTAGCCAAGTGAAGACCAAACACCAAAAAAGTGGCCAAACAATATAACCAATCTCATCGATTCCACTTGAGATTTTTAGTAGTTCTAGACTGTAAAATTTAGATAAAATGGTGAATTAAGCTTTGTCTTATTTTATTATTACTTACTGGAAAAATTCATCAGCTGGCGTTCGGAAGCTATTTTTGTCTGTGTAGTTTCTTTTTGCTAGCTTTAAGATTTGAAAAAAAAAGAAAAAAATTAGACTTCAGTTTAAATTTAATTTGACAGTTGGGAGGGGAATTTGTGTGTTACCTCAAGAACTTCAACACATTTGTCAGTATTCCAAGCATTATCACAAGAATCCCATGGCAAGTCTTTATTTAAAATTCGTTTTATAAACATAACTGGATATGAAATGATCACAGAATAGTAGCATGTACAAAGGAAATTCACCACCACGATCGCATATCCGGTTCCTGAAAAAATAATAATATTTTTGATGTATGTAGTTGTTATGAGACGTTTCTACTTTTCACAGATGACATTTGAGATGTCATTTGATGATACTCACCTTTGAATATTGGTGACAGTCTGAACATTTCAATGCATCCCGTACTTGAAAACTGTCCTATGATAATTTCCATGAAAAATAACGGTATGCCACAGAGGAACAGCATCAAGAGGTATGGAACGAGGAAAGCACCTAAAAACATGAAATATTTGTGATTTTTACTTGCGATATAGGTACTTCTATGTATCAAGTTATGCATTCGTAAAAAATAGTGGAGATAACAATGTTCCATGATAGGTACTACGATCATAAAGAATGCGAACAAAGTGGATCTCGAAATTCCGTCTTTCCGTCAGGATGTCTGTCGGTCTGTACAAGGAGTTACAGCCTAAACGGATGGGCCGATCTAATTCAAACTTGGTATGTAGCAGTTTTTGGCTCCGGTACAGAGGGGTTTTTGGAAATATTTTTTATTTTTTGACCAAAAATAACTGTACCTGTCATATACCTAGATACCAATTTTGGAAAATTTTAATTTTCTCAAAAATGGATCCTACGATGTTTTTTGGATTTTTCAAAAAAAAAAAAAAAAAAAAAAAATAAGAAATTTTTTTTTGAAAAATCGAATTTTCAAATTTCATTGAATTTTTTTTTAAATTTTTGTTTAAGGTGTTGATTAATATAGTTTTTACTTAATGGCACACCACAAAATTGTTTATAAAAAATTAGTTTTTTATGGCTCTAAGGATTGCGCCCTAAGAATATATGTAGGCCTAAATAGGCCTACTTTTTTGGCGCATTATCCACGTCATTTTGAAACTTTAATATGGTTTTTTACCATGTCAATTTTTATGTGATATGTAAACATTAGATCTGTTTGGATTTTTTATTTTCCAATATTAAATAAGTTCCGTTTGTTTTAACCCATATTCTACCATTTAGAAAAACAAATTATACCTAGAAATGGTAGATAAAATTTAACTGAATAATATGGACTCAAACTTCCACAAAACCAAAACTAATGATACAAATCAATGAATTTTACTTTTCTTGAATTTATCACATTATTCATATTCATTTCTTTCATTAACATTTAAATTTAAAAAATACAAACCGGTGCAAAACGACGGCATGAATATCGTCTTTCACCCGAGCAAAGTATGCATGTGACAAAAATCTATACACCAACAGATTGTTGAACGCGTCTCGTTTCATTAAAAGTGGTTGGAAAGCACTATTCAAAATCATTGACCTACTATATATGGACTGCTAGTCGTTTGACTTTTCCATACAAAAATTGAAAAAAAATGACTCCACATCTTTCTAGCTCTACTAGCGGTATAACCTTAGACGGCGAAAAGAGAAAACTTTTAGTGAATGACATCTGTCGTTATAAGGTAGTGCTTTCTCTGTTTTTCTATATTTGTTCCTTTCGCACTTCGTCAAAAATGTTGCACTTATTCTCCGCTTTTTTTTAAGGGCGCTAGTATCGCGAAGAAACAAGTGGAACCAACCTGAATATGCTTCTATACTCTGTCCGATAAAAATTGGCAGTACAGTGATGCGTTCTTTTATTCGACGATGTTAACTATTGTTAACAATAACTGTTAACTTTCATCGTTCCTAAATGAGAAAAAAGTTACAAAGTGTAACATCGTGACGTCACAACATCGTTCCTAAATCCAGTGTTGAAGTGTCAAATACACTTAAGAGCAAAAAAACGGAATCAAAAAAGATAATTTTTATTTAAAACAAAAATTGCAATGGATAAAATAATGTTTCTTCAAGTTTTATGGTCTCATTTAAAAGCTTGAATTTTTTACTTTTAATTGTTGGTAAAAACTTCAAAATGCATACGATAGTATCATAGCTATCTGTCAATAAATTGCACTTCATTTTTTTCTAAATGTTAAATTTTCTTGATATTCTCTGCTTCAATTTCAGTTTTTTTTTCCTACCGTTACTATTGACGTTATCTGTCAATAAATTGCACTTAATTTTTTTAAAATATTAAATTTTCCAGATACTCTCTGTTTCAGTTTCAGTCTTTTTTTGCTTACATGCTTCATTTATAGCCTTTTCACACCAAATCCAAAAACGCGGTTTATGGCAAAAAGTTTTCAAAAACCACAAAAGCGTTCACACTACAAGTTTACAGGTTTTTGTTTGACGTTTAAAATGTTTTGACATCCAAATGTCAAGTTTTCAGTGGGATTTATTTATTTTTGTTGTTACAATCAGCTTGAGCTCACAAAATTGATCAAATAAAATAAACTCTAACAATTTAAATACAATTTTATTTATTTGGTCGTTAAATTGTGTAGTTTCATTTCATTTTAATATAGAGAGAATAATTACACGGTGTAACACTCAAAATATACGCGGGCGGAGACCTATCAGGTTTTGTAGAGCTAGTCGCACTGAATACGAAACGGCATTTGAAAATCCCCTAACACCCCCAAAATCTGGAGTTACGGGCAAAAAACGGTTTTTTGGACCTTCACCCATTGAAAAAATTCTAGCTTCGACAATTTTTTACCCATTTTCGATTTTTTTACAGTTTCTGATAGAAGATAAATATACCTTTTTAACAATGTATAAAACATGTAACTCGGTTAAACCACTTAGAATTTATAAGATGTCAAAGTTCAAAAATTCAATTTTTTTTGTCATTTGCCCAACTTCGGCATCAATTTAAAGTATATGTTTTCAAAACAACATGCTATTTAAAAAATATATTCTAAAACTATATCTATTTCCCAATTGATCGATGTATTTTTTATGAAAATCACTTCAAAATTGGCTTAGAAAAAAAAATTTTTCGATTTCAACCCAGATACAGAAATTCGAACTTTTAGGTATAGAACAAAAATGTTGTTTCGGCACGTAGAAGGATAAGTTGGACGCCAGGATTTGATGAAGAGTTTTTGTAGAGGAGCTCAATACAAACATTTTTTTTCTTTAAGAGGGGGGTCTATCTCCCCCCGTTTAGGTGGGAGGGGCATTTTTCTAAAAAAAAATTATCAAAATAAAAAAAAATTATTAAAAAACAACGGCAACACTTACAGTAATAAATGATACCATTTCCAAAAGGCAAAATTGTGCATTTGATTCTAATTTTTAAATCAATATAATATTACCAATAGTTTTTGAAATAATCGATTTCAAAGTTAAAAATAGGGGAAAAAAATTTTTTTAAACTCATTTTATACTATTTTTGGCCAGACTGCGAATTTTAGTAAAAAAAATTACTCACACAGAAAACTGCCTCAATTAATTCCTTATCGAACAGTGAAAACTATATGTTTCTATGTCTTCTAGTTTTTGAGAAAATTGAAAAATAAAAACAAATAAAAACAAAAAATATTTTGAAAAAAGAAAAATCTGATAAAATAATTTTTCAATTTTCCCAAAAACAAGAAAACATAGAAACATATAGTTTTCACTGTTCGATAAGGAATCAATTGAGGCAGTTTTCTTTGTGAGTAATTTTTTTTACTAAAATTCGCAGTCTGGACAAAAATAGTATAAAATGAGTTTAAAAAAATTTTTTTCCCCTATTTTTAACTTTGAAATCGATTATTTCAAAAACTATTGGTTATATTATATTGATTTAAAAATTAGAATCAAATGTACAATTTTGTCTTTCGGAAATGGTATCATTTATTACTGTAAGTGTTGCCGTTGTTTTTTAATAATTTTTTTTTATTTTGATAATTTTTTTTTAGAAAAATGCCCTTCCCACCTAAACGGGGAGAGATAGACCCCCCTCCCAAAGAAAAAAATGTTTGTATTGAGCTCCTCTACAAAATCCCGTTATCAAATCCTGGCGCCCAAGTTATCCTACTACGTGCCGAAACAACATTTTTGTTCTATACCTAAAAGTTCGAATTTCTGTATCTGGGTTGAAATCGAAAATTTTTTTTTTCTAAGCCAATTTTGAAGTGATTTTCATAAAAAATACCTCGATTAATTGGGAAATAGATATAGCTTTAGAATATATTTTTTAAATAGCATGTTGTTTTGAAAACATATACTTTAAATTGATGCCGAAGTTGGGGAAATGACAAAAAAAAATGAATTTTTGAACTTTGACATCTTATAAATTCTAAGTGGTTTAACCGAATTACATGTTTTATACATTGTTAAAAAGGTATATTTATCTTCTATCAGAAACTGTAAAAAAATCGAAAATGGGTAAAAAATTGTCGAAGCTAGAATTTTTTCAATGGGTGAAGGTCCAAAAAACCGTTTTTTGCCCGTAACTCCAGATTTTGGGGGTGTTAGGGGATTTTCAAATACCATTTCGTATTCAGTGCGACTAGCTCTACAAAACCTGATAGGTCTCCGCCCGCGTATATTTTAAAACCTCATTTTTGTAACACCGTGTTATTGGCCGCCCCTCAAATTCTTTAGACAAAGTTTCAACAGGAACTCTTCATCTTCGGTCCTCCACATAATTTTTTTTTTTTTTTGTTTTTTTTTGCTCTGCCATTTTCTGTAATTAATGAAAGAAATAAAAAAACGAATTTGATTTATATTATCAAAAAAAATTAACAAACCGCATTTGCAAAACAACTAGGTATAGTTATCTTTGCCTGTCAGTTCTTTTTTTTTTTGTCTGCTGTCAGTTCTTTTTTTTTTTTTGTCTGCTGAATTGTTGCTGAATTCCTCAAAAGGTTTGTTTGGTTATTTCGTTTGGAGTTGAATGTTTTCATTTTCAGGTTTTTGACGAGTTTAATCAAAAACTTGTGTTTTACGAAAACTTGTGGTTTATGAAAAATGTATGGAAAAACTTGTGTTTTTGATATAGGTTTTTGGGGTTTTTCGCAAAAACCGCGTTTTTGGCTTGGTGTGAAAAGGCTATTATGTTGATTGGATCCTTATAAAGTGAACGGGTTTTAAAGTTCATAGTATTGATTTAAAGCCTTTGTTTCAAGCTTTTTAATGGTGCAATTAACATTCATGTATGTCAATTACATCCTGGCCAATTAACGTTTTAAAAAAACGCAAAAGTTTGATTCCATTTTTTTTGCTCCTAAGTGTAGTTACATTTTGTTACTTTTTCCAACTCAGCTCCTGGACTTGAGTTTCAATGTTAATCTGTCAAACACAACTAAATGGGGAAGAGAGGGGATGATGTGAGAAGAGAATTTCTTGTTTGTTTCCATATTTGAAATTATTGAATGCATATTTTTGTTTCAATTTGCTTAGAATTCAATTAAAAAGAATTATTTCAGTACCAAATTAATTCTTTCTTGTTTATTCATTCATAAAATTAATCTCAAAAAATTTTGTTTTGACGGATCAACAAAATGTAACATTTAGTCGTTCCTAAATCAAAGTTGACATTTTGTAACAAAATCTAACAAAAACAAATACAACGATTTTTTTGACATAACAACAATAGTTAACATTGTTCAATAAAAGAACGGACCACTGGCCTTATGGGAGAGCTTTTTCAAAAACAATGGGACCTAACGATTGCTAAAAAGCAATTTACGAAAAATATGCCCCTGAAACACACAAGAACACCACAGACGCGCCATGGCATTGTTGTTGTTATTTCTTTATTAAGCGAAGTACATCCTCCTATAACCGATCTGCCTCACGATCTGTGGCAGAAGGAAACTCAATCATAAAAGCTGTTTATTAAAAGTATTCACAATACATAAGAGTTACCATTGGTAAACTTCCTTCATAAACTACTCCTTTTTCTATTATTTTTCTGAAAGAGCTTTCAGGATTAATGCTTTTTTCAAGCTTTTTGAACGAAAAGAAGCATATGTGTTGTCGTGGTGTTGGTGGCTATTTGATTTTTATTTTGTGTATGTAGGAAAACAGTTAATGTCAACATTTTAACATGCATTTTAAGATTTCAACAGGCAAAATTTTGTACCCATGCGTGGGGTCGGCCTGCGTCTTAAATGGGTGAATTTTTTATTTGTTATTTTGGTGTTAAACGAAAAATTTATTTTTTTTTCGTTTTTGTGAAATTTTACTGACAAAATGGTAACGCTGGTACCTTTTCGAAACATTTTTTTTTGATAATACGGCATCGCTAAGTGAGCTTTTTTATGTGATAGACATATCCAGAAGGCGTGAAGCAGAGTCAGAGTCAGAAGCCAATTTTTATCGGACAGAGTATAGCAGTCCATATATATTAAGTCAATGCTCAAAATAACTATCAGAACCGTTTGACTACTTTAGAATTTACGTGTAAATTGTAAACGAATTAAAAATTTTTAGGCCGTGTGTGAATTGCGTTAAATAGTTAACACCGTGTAAAATTTTTGACACTATTGAGGTGAATTCAAAATTTTCAGCTGTTAAAAATTTATTGGGCTCTGGGACCTGGTTAAATTTGAGTTAATTTTTTTTGCAGATGGTATTTTTTTTTTTTTTGTATTAAAAAGGAGTTTTATGACAGAAAAGAGGCAGAGAAAAATATTAAACATTAAGACATACAGCTGACATTTTTTTGTTCACCTCAATAGTGTCAAAAATTTTACACGGTGTTAACTATTTAACGCAATTCACACACGGCCTTAGACATTAAATTCACAAAAAATCCATTTTATTGTTTTTTTTTTAAAGAACAGACAACTGTGTACCGTGTTTCTGATTTTTAGAGAAATCTGGTACCTAAATACTGTTTAAATTTCAAAAAAAAAAAAAAACAACGATGGTACCATTTTATTATTGTTTTTTTGTGTCGTTTAAGAAACTATCTATTAAAAAAAAAAATAAAATAATGAAGAAAAATAAAAAAAAACTCTTTGACCCCGACGTGATTTGAACACGCAACCTTCTGATCTGGAGTCAGACGCGCTACCGTTGCGCCACGGAGTCAGTTGAAAATTATGTTCTCGAAACAAATTTCATTAGATACCTTCTTGTATGATTTAAGCAAAGCAAGAAAATAACCTTATAAAGATGTGAGTCATTGAAGTTTTGGTGCGTATCAAAACATTTCAAATTGTTTATCTGGTAATTAATTGCTAAAAATGTTATTTTTGCTGTTAATTTGTATTGTTTGCGAGCTAGCAATGTTATCTCAGCATCACAGTTTATGGATGTTAGCTATAGTTTTTCTTTATTGCTTTCGATAAATTAATATATTTTCACATTGAATTAAAATTCACAGAGTCCACTTAGGTAATATAAACAAAAAATAATGAAAACTATTATTTTGTTCACGTTTTTCCTCTTTACACCTACATAATATAAACAAATAAAAGCTAATTAATAAACCAAGGTAAGTACAGGTACATAATGTAGATAAAATTCAGTAAATCGTAGAAAATTCGGGCCCAAGATTTTCAGTAAAATCGAATAGGTAACATTTTTAGTTGAGGGTTGAGGAATTTACAAGTTAAAAGTGAATGAATAGCTGCGTTCCTTTGGGAACATTTATCTACCACTTAGTACCTACTTGAAACTACTTTTGCTATATTGAAAAAGTAGTTCAAAGCAGCTTTAAGTAGGTACTAGAGTGACCGCAACTCCCATAGAAAAAAATTTTTGTCGAATTTTTTTCGGGGGAACCCCATAAAATGTTCCGCCTTTGCAGATTTTTAGATAGCCAAAATTTCAGCTCGATTGAATAACTTTAAATGGTGCCGACACTCGCTCAAAGTATCAAAAATCTCTGTTTTTTCACTGTTTTTCGAAGAAAATTAGCTCTAGCTCCCAAACAAATCGGGTTATTTTCACTTTTTATATATTAAATTAAAGGTAGTGTTGTTACACATAATTCAAATGCTAAATTTGTTTAGTTTTACTAAAAACGAAAAATATTGTCATCAATTTAAATTTTCAGTACTTACCTCAAAAAGAGCTGAAGTGCAAACTCGATTTAAAATTAAATTTTTTTTTAACTGTTTTATTCTGCGGATTGGGATAGAATGGATGTTTCTCTATCTCTGGGCCCTCGGGTAGCAAAAGTATGAGGTATAGTCGTGGGGTGAAAGAGCTTTTAACAATGCAACTTTCTATGTTATTGGATCGATGTAAGGCATCTGATAGAAATGCTTCTCGCATAATTATAGCTACAATAGAAGCACTAGGGCAAAATCTAATTGACTTTGTAGTTTCAAAATCAAACTTACATTCAACAAGAAAAAACTTTTGCTTCGTTTAATGCCCCAAGAGCTTATCTGGCTCCTAAACAAGATCTTGATCTTTTGCATAATTGCATTGAATACCGCAAGATAGACAAAGATATTTCAGAGAAGGCTCTTGCTAAATTCTCAAACCATTTATGGTATTTGAGTTCAGAGCTGGCAGGTCTGGCGTTCTTTGACCTAACTTTACGAGATGGCGAAAAATTAGAAACGGCCAACATAATTTTGAAAACCAGTGAAACGTAAACCAACAGAATAGTAAATCCAAAGCTACAGACACATGAAGATGAACAATTTGTCACAGCAGGGTTAAAAAATATTGTGAACAAAAAAACATTGAACTTTTTCAGCCGATTGAAAATAGACACAAGTTTTCTCAAAGAACCTCCAAATCTTTGGCCCGAAAACCCGCATTTTAAAGAAGGCTTTAAAAAAGTGCAATCACTTAAAGTCGTAAATGACATGACAGAAAGAGGAGTCAAATTAATAACCGATTTTAATAACCTTTTTAAGTAAAGATGAGGAACAAAAACAATATGTAAGTTAACACGATCTCCTAGGTCGTCAGCGGAAGCGACGGTCGTGTATGTCGTCGTCGTCGTCGTCGCGTCGTCAATATCATCGCCGACATACAACATTATATGCTGACACAACGACTTCTATAAACGAAGTCGTTCACACCGTCGTCAGCCACAAAAAAGATAGAAAGCAATGTGATATTTTGCACACGCTGCAAAATATTATAATTGCTGCACCAGCAGCAGGGTAGAATAGAATTAGCTTAGAACTTAAGTCTTCAGTCTTTAAAGAGATTCGAATAAAATATCATATACCAAATACAAACGTATTATTATTACTGGCGCCCAACTTATAAAGAAGCTGAACCCACCAAGAAGCTGAACCAAGATTATTTGGAAATAATTAAATATTTTATTGAAGCTGCATCATATTTTATTAAATAAATTCGGAAATGTAAGAAAAAATTATTATTTTATCAAATTAAGTATTACATCATCAAATTAATTTATTATCTTAACATAACAGTGTAAGCAAGTGTTATTTTGTGCTTATGAAATTTCATGGGAGATTCTAGTAAAAGCTTAGATGAAGCTTTAGAAAGACTAGGATATTTAAGAATTAGTGGTCATATAGTAACTAAAGAACAGAAAGAAGCAATGAACGCGGCAGAATTAAAAATTGTGATTGAGGCTGCCGTTCGTGGTGCTTTAACTACACAAAAGGAGGAGTTCGAAAAAAAACTTAATGAAACTATTGAGTTTTTAAGTGTTAGTAATAATAGTGAAAATAAAATAGAAGTTTTTAAGGATATTGAAATTAGAGAGGGTGTTAAATGTGAGGAAACCCTAGACATAGTCAAATCGTTGCCCGAATTCGAGGGAAAACAGGGCACTTATGTTTCTTGGCGTCAAGCCGTACACGCCGCCTATAAAGTATTTGAGAAATACGATGGTAGTTCCAGGCACTATCAAGCGGTTGGGATAATTAGAAACAAAATAAGAGGTCCGGCCGATGCCGCTCTAGCTTCATTCAATACAGTTTTAAATTTTAAAGCTATTATAGCTAGGCTAGATTTTACGTACGCCGATGTTCGTCCGATTTATTTAATTGAGCAAGAACTCAGTACATTGCGGCAAGGGAACTTTACCGTTCTAGAATATTATGACGAGATTGAAAAAAAGCTTACCCTCCTTACAAACAAAACTAATATGTCATATGACAGTGCATTAGCCACTGCTTTCAACGAAAAATATAGATCTGACGCTCTGCGAGTGTTTATATCAGGTTTGAGGAAACCATTGAGTGACGTTTTATTTTCGGCTCGTCCAACTGACTTGCCCAAAGCACTAGCATTGGCTCAAGAAATAGAGTCGAACAACGAAAGGTACTTATTTGCAACAAATTTTGCACGTAATTTTGAAGAAAAACGCTCACAGAATAAATATCAAAATAAAAATTACTACGGTAATAACTTTGACAATCAGGCTAATAACTCTAAAAAGAATCCTTATTTCAGTCAAGATAGATCGAAGAACAGTCAATTTCTTTCAAATAATAATAATAATAATCATCAATATAAAATTAGTAATGAGCCTGTTGAGGAAATGGATGTTGACCCAACATCTTCGCGATTTAGACAGCCTACAAGCTTTGAACAAAACAAAAGTGGTATCAATTCATACAACAAAAGCCAAGTGTTCAAAAGACCAAATAGTGTTCAGAGACAATCTGGACAAAGACGTCAGAGGTTAAATCACATCTGGCAGGATAATCCTTCTCAGAGGGAAGAGTTTGACTATCAGTCCTTGGCAGAATCACAATCAAATGAATTTGAAAGTGAAATACCAAATTCTGACTACGTCCATTTTTTAGGGGAAGATCCCTCCTTCCATTCATCCAGCGAAAAGTAGGAGGGATATTAATGAAGTTTTTAATTGACACTGGAGCTTCGAAAAACTATATTAAGCCGCTACGCCAAATAAAAAATGTTGTTCCAGTAGATACTCCGTTCCTAGTTAAGTCCATACATGGATTCAATAGTGTTGAATCCAAATGTTTTTTTGAAATTTTCGGGGTAACAAGTACTTTCTTTATACTACCACACCTCGAAAAATTTGATGGGATAATTGGCTTCGATCTGCTAACGCAAATCAATGCCACAATTTCTTTAAAGGAAAGCTTAATCATTTTCGATTCTGGTTCTGAAAAAATTAGTTTTCATAGTTGTCAGAATGTTAACTTTACAAGAGTAGAGGATATAGATGTGCCAAAATCTATAGAAAACGACTTTAAAAAAATGATTAACAATAGAATTAAAACATTTGCAGATCCAAATGAGGCATTGCCTTACAACACAAATATAGTTGCCACAATTCGTACTGAATGTGAAGATCCTATTTACTCCAAATTTTACCCCTATCCTATGGGTGTAACAGATTTTGTTAACAATGAAATAAAAGATCTTCTACGGAATGGCATAATTAGACCATCAAGGTCACCTTACAACAATCCTATTTGGGTTGTTGATAAAAAGGGCACTGACGAAATAGGAAATAAAAAGAAACGTCTAGTAATAGACTTTCGAAAGCTAAATCAGAGAACCATAGATGATAAGTATCCCATCCCAAATGTCACAACAATTCTGTCAAATTTAGGCAAGGCACGATTTTTTACAACCTTGGACTTAAAATCAGGGTTTCATCAAATCGAATTAGCCGAGCGAGATCGGGAAAAGACAGCCTTTTCCGTTAATGGAGGGAAATATGAATTTTGTCGCCTCCCGTTCGGGTTAAAAAATGGCCCCAGCATGTTCCAAAGGGCCATAGATGATGTTCTACGTGAACATATTGGGAAAATTTGCTATGTTTACGTCGATGACGTAATAGTTTTTTCTGAAACTGAAGAAGAACATGTAGAGGATATCAGTATTGTTTTAAAAAAATTGTATGATGCAAATATGAGGGTTTCACGTGAAAAATCAAATTTTTTCAAAACAAACGTTGAATACTTAGGATTTATGGTATCTAAAGATGGTATAAAAACATGTCCCAATAAAGTGGAAGCAATAAAAAATTTCACTCAACCTTCAACACTTTTTGGACTCAGATCTTTTTTGGGACTAGCGAGTTATTATAGATGTTTTATAAAAGACTTTTCCTCAATAGCTAGACCACTGACTGATATATTAGGAGGTGAAAATGGTAAAATAAGTGCTAATCAGTCAAAAAAAGTTAAGATAGAATTGAGTCCCAAACAATTTGATGCATTTAATAAACTAAGAGACATTTTGGCGTCAGAAGACGTAACATTATTATACCCAGACTTCACGAAGCCTTTCGATCTAACGACGGATGCTTCATCGTACGGTCTCGGAGCGGTTTTGTCGCAAAACGGGAAACCGATAACAATGATTTCAAGAACTCTCAAGGGCAAAGAGTTAGAATTTGCAACCAACGAGAGAGAGCTTTTGGCCATAGTATGGTCATTAAAAAACCTACGTAATTATCTTTACGGAGTAAAGAGTCTAAATATCTTTACAGATCATCAGCCTCTTTCATTTTCAGTTTCAGACAAAAACACAAACGCAAAAATTAAGCGCTGGAAAGCTTTTGTAGACGAGCATAATCCTCGAATATTTTACAAACCAGGAAAAGAGAATTATGTCGCGGATGCGCTTTCAAGACAAAACATTCATGCATTGGATAATGAATCATCTTCTAATGCCGCTACAATGCATAGTGAAATATCTCTAACTTATACAATCGAAACAACAGATAAGCCATTAAACTGCTTCAGAAATCAAATTATTATAGAGGAAGCTCCAAGCGCTTCAACTCGTACATTTATAATATTTGGTAAGAAAACTAGACATTTCATAAACTTTTCCGATAGAAATACTTTAATTGACACTTTAAAAAACGTAATTAAAACAGATGTAGTCAACGTTATTCATTGTGAGTTACCAATTCTGGCTTTTATTCAAAACAATTTAGTCGAGTTATTTCCATCAACTAAGTTTTGGCATACTAATAAATTTGTATTAGATATATTTGACCCCAATGAGCAAAAAGAAATTGTAATTACGGAACATAACCGAGCTCATAGAGCAGCTCAAGAGAACGTTAAGCAAATTCTATGTGACTACTTCTTTCCAAAAATGACCAAACAAGCAAATGAGGTTGTGACAAATTGTAAAATATGCTCAAAGTCAAAGTACGATAGACATCCTAAAAAACAGTTGATTGGTGAAACACCGGTACCCTAGTCCATAAGGACAATCTCAAATAGATGATTTATTAAAATTTTTTTACATTTTACAATCAAAACTTAAAAAAAACGATTTTATTAAAGAAACCGACATCTTTCAGGATTATCCTATTTTTATTGATGACGACTGCGACAGGAAAATTAATAAATTATTCCAATTCGAACTATATACCAATAGTTGACGGTGATGTAATTCTCTGGCAAGTCTACGGCTATTTAAGCCACTCAGCGAATCTAACAGCCTACAGACAAGTAGTAGATGAGTCAAAGAACATGACTAATCTTTTTCCGCAGTCGCCTATGCGTAAAATCCTGGAAATAGATATAAGCCATTTAGAAACACTTATCGAAAGTATAAACATTCATCATAGAAACGCTAGGAGTCTTAATTTTTTGGGAACTGGTCTCAAAATTGTGGCCGGTACTCCTGATTTTGATGATTTCGAGAAAATTAAATTTAACCAGGATCAATTAGTTAATTCGAATAATAGACAGGTTATTATCAACACAAGGTACCGGGAACAAATTAACAGGCTTTCAGACACAGTCAATAGTATTTTAGCAAACTCAAAAAAACAACAAATTGACACCTTCCATCTTTATGAAACCTTGTTAGCAAGGAACAGAATTATAATTAACGAAATACAAAATCTTATAACCTCAATAACACTTGCAAAGCAAAAAATTGTAAACCCAGTAATTTTGAAAGATGTTGATTTAAATTCAATAAACGAAAAATTTGTAAACATAAGCATTGTAGAACTAATGGAAGCCTTTAGTGTTAAGATTTTGCAAAATGAAAATGTATTGCATTTTATAATTAAGTATCCTAAACCTAAGATAGTTTGTAAGAAGGTTATTATCTTCCCTGTTGCGCATAAAGGTAAAATTATATACTTCAACGGCAATAATGTGGTTGCAGAATGCGGAAAACATGTACTGGCAGTAGAAAATTGTGTAGAAACAACAGCATCTACATTCTGTAAGGAAGTTTCTATCAAGACATGTGCTCAACAACTGCACTTTGGTGGAACAGCGCATTGCAATACAGAACCAGATCATAGGGATGCAGTGTTTGTAATCGATGAGGGTATTATTGTTATAAATAACAACCATGTTATTATAAAGGAGGCCAACAATACTGAAATAGCTATCAACGGGACATACTTGCTCACTTTTGATGATGAAGTTTCAATAAATGGAACAAAATTTGTTAATTACAACAACATTCAGAAGAAACATCCGATTAGTGCAACATCATCGATTGTTAATATTACCGGTCATATGGAAATATTGAGCTTACCGTTTTTGCATAAATTAAACGAAGACAACTTACGCTACATTGGTGAAATGAAAACCAAATTGACGACTCACCCATTTATAGCCTCCTGCGTTACTCTTTCGATCATTGGAGTAATTTACATTTCTGCTAGACTGAAACAATGTCAAAACGAACGACGTCGAAAAGTCGACCTAAAAAACATGATCAAGGCCTTGAAGAAGACCGAGGACGGCCTTCATTTAAGTGAGGGAGGAGTTAACACGATCTCCTAGGTCGTCAGCGGAAGCGACGGTCGTGTATGTCGTCGTCGTCGTCGTCGCGTCGTCAATATCATCGCCGACATACAACATTATATGCTGACACAACGACTTCTATAAACGAAGTCGTTCACACCGTCGTCAGCCACAAAAAAGATAGAAAGCAATGTGATATTTTGCACACGCTGCAAAATATTATAATTGCTGCACCAGCAGCAGGGTAGAATAGAATTAGCTTAGAACTTAAGTCTTCAGTCTTTAAAGAGATTCGAATAAAATATCATATACCAAATACAAACGTATTATTATTACTTGTACTTCAAGTAGTCAGTGAGGGCCGAAAATTGTATCCTGATGCTTCCAAAACTACTTTGTAAATCTCTTGATTAAATTTTTTTAGTATTTACTTCAATAATTATGTATAAGAAATGTAACACGATGTTATTTTTTTTGTTTTTTAGGCCTATGTGAATTGCGTAAAAAAGTTAACATAGTGTAAAATTTTTGACACTATTGAGGTGAATAAAAAAATTTCAGCTGTTAAAAATTTATTGGGCTCTGGGACCTGGTTAAATTTGAGTTAAATTTTTTTTGCAGATGGTTTTGTTTTGTATTTTTTTTTATTAAAAAGGAGTTTCATAGCAGAAAAGAAGCAGAGAAAAATATAAAACAATAAGCCATACAGCTGAAATTTTTTTGTTCACCTCAATAGTGTCAAAAATTTTACACGGTGTTAACTATTTAACGCAATTCACACACAGCCTTAGAATTCTGTTAAATGTTTCGTTTTTTTAAATAAAACAGTTTAAAAAAAAGTTTCATTTTAAATCGAGTTTGCATTTCAGCTCTTTTTGAGGTAAGTACTGAAAATTTAAATTGATGACAAAATTTTTCTGTTTTAGTAAAACTAAACAAATTTAGCATCTGAATTATGTGTAGCAACACTACCCTTAATTTAATATATAAAAAGTGAAAATAACCCGATCTCTTTGGGAGCTAGAGCTAATTTTCTTCGAAAAACAGTGAAAAAACAGAGATTTTTGATACTTTGGACGAGTGTCGGCACCATTTAAAGTTATCCAATCGAGCCGAAATTTTGGCTATCTAAAAATCTGCAAAGGCGGAACATTTTATGGGGTTCCCCCGACCAAATTTCGAAAATCGATTTCTTGCGGTCACTCTAGTAGGTACTAAGCAATAGATAAATATTTCCAAAGGAACGCAACTATTAAAAAAACGTCGTAGGCAGGTAGGTATGTTAATTTTTCCTAAAATTCCAACGATATCTGCTATAGGCTATAGGTACCTACCATTTTTTTTAACGACAAAATGAAAATTTATGGAAATACTCTACTACAAACTTCACTAAACTTAGTGAGAGATTTCGAGAAAAACATATCTAATCTAGGTACCTAACCTACCTACTAAACCTAGTGGTTAGGTTTTTTTCGTTTAGAACGAAGCATTTTGTTGATAAATTAAACGATGAAGGTCGTGTGGGAATTGGGTTATAGTCCAGTGCATTTATGATGTTAATATATGGGCGACGGGCGACCCAGCAATTTGTACCACCCCCAAATTTGTTTTGTTCATTCGATAGACGATAGAGAATTGGCTGAATATCATTTCCATGATTTTTCGCACTCGCAAAATTCACCTTGCAGCCACCATCTTGCATTTTAGTTTTTGTTGAATATCTCGATTTCTATTTATCCTACATAAAAGTTGTGTAAACAAGAAACGTAGGCAATTAAATTTCGCGTCTTTTATGTTAAGAACACTTTTTCGATATGCTGAATATTAAAAAACAGAAAAAAAAATCACAATTTTAAAGATTTAAGCACTTTTTATCAAAATTATGAAAAAACGTATCGAGAAAAGATTATTCGCCTTAAAATTCTCTACAACTCTGCCATACATTTTTTTTGTATCGTTATAATTAATAAAGTTATTAATAAATTATTTCTATCTTCGTGACCTTTTTTAATATACCTATAATATTAACTCCTAAGTGGGCTTGAGGTCAATTTTGTTTATCCTAATATTTATTCGACATTTCGGTTGTGATTACAACCTTCTTCAGGAATCTATAATAAATGCTCTTAGTCTTAAAAATAATAATTAAAAAGAAAATAAAAATCTATACTTACAATGTTAAGCTTAAAAAAATGTTTTCTCGGAAGGTTTTTTTCATAATTTTGATAAAAAGTGCTTAAAACTTTAAAATTGTCACATTTTTCTGTTTTTTTTACTTTGTTGGCTTGTAACTTTTTTAATATTCAGAATATCGAAAAAGTGTTCTTGACATAAGAGACGCGAGATTTTAACAGAGTTTAAGTGGTTTCCATTTGATTTATTTTTATTTTAAGTAGGTTTGTATATAAATTTATAAAGGGCATCATCTTCATTCTAACTGCCTTATATTTATCTGTGTAGGTTTAGTTAAATAAAACAACAGGTTTTTGTAAAATTTAGGTATATCATTAAAATATGAAAAATTTTTGTTTGCTTATTTTTTGTGAATAATGGAAATTTTATGTACCGATTTGCAATATAAGATTAGATCGATAGATATTCTTCAACCTCCGTTACTTAATAACGCACTTAAGATTATTTCACCATTTAATTTGGTATCAGTCAATACAATTTATAGTTTTAGAGTGCAAAACAAATGTTGCGAGATTTAAACCAGGTTGTACAGTGGAAAACAATACTGAACAAATTACTTGATTATGGCAAAATTGATGACATGAGGAGCAGCATTTTATAAACCATTAAGCCTACAGAGACAGTTTAGACTCAAATTAAAAGTAATTTTAATAGCTTAAATTCCACAATACAACTAGTAATCACCAAAGACTGACACTCGAGTGTCTAAGGTCTGTAATACAAGGTCGTTACAGGCAAGGGTCGCAATACTTGGACCACTAATGATTATTATGGCTTCTAAATCAAATTTGAAACTAGATTGATCTCCTTCCAAGACAGGTACAAAAACAGGTTGGATCAAAACGGTTAAATTGTTGCCTTAAAAAAATTCTATTAATTCGTATCCTACTCTGAGATATCGTACGTTAATATTTTTTATTTCTGCATATAAATAAAAATCCCTCGGACCACCACCGTTACTTACCACCACCACTTCGATAACACAGGTACGGAAATCGCCATACATTTCCAATGCCCACAGCATATCCAATGCAGGACAATAGAAATTCTGTTTTCGAAGCCCATTTTCCTCGATTTTCGTCATGTTCGAAACGATCATGATCATTATTATCGGCACTACCTCCATCACTCGCATACATCAATTTATCCCTATTTCTGATGTCAGTTGTCATGGTGGTTCAAAAATTTGATGAAATTTTTTATCACTCGCACAAAATTTCTTTTTATTATTATTATTTTTTTGATTTCTAATGATCCTTGCCACAATCGGGCCAGTATATAATAATTCTTATAAATGAAGTAAAAAAAATTATATTATATAGGGAACACTTTATTTTTATATTATCTATCACACTTAATAATGATCCTTAATTTAGATTTCAAATTGCACTTTAATTTAAACGATCGCGTTAATCGAAATTACTGCTGGCTCTGCGGGCACATCGCGTTATCACTGGGAGCGTCCTGAATTTTAAATGAGACGAGCTCCCTGTTGAACGACCGATCACTTTGTGTTGATGATGACTTGTGAATCAATGCTTTCAACAACTAGAACCACGATACAAAATGTTTCTATTCAATTTGTTAAAAGGTTATAGTTGTAAGCTCATTTAACTGCTGTGCTATACGCTATACCCCGCGTTACTAGATGTGTACAAAAAAAGATACTTTTTTATTTGTGATAAGAAAACAAGGTGTTTCAGAATTAATCAAAGCCTTTGCACGTGAATGGTATAAAAACATTCAAAAGCTACTATTTATACCATTGATGCCGACCATATATACAAATATTTTACGATGCCCCGATTATTTCTGAAAAGCTTTACCGGTTTTTTTCTTTGTTCATCCGCTGATTGGTATAAAAATAAAATAATGTTATTGGTATAAAAACTGAATTCTAGATACATATTGTTATGGATAAAATAACAGTGGAATCATATTTATGTTTAATAAACCAAAATCTTTTTAATTGGTAGATTTATACCAGTTAAATAATGAATGGTCTAAACTCTATAATGTATCAAATAAGCACGTAAGCATATAAAACAGTTTTTCTTAAACTTATCAGAACGATAGTTATTTAACTAACATTCTGTATTTTATACCAGTTTATACCAGTTTTAAATCACAATAAAAGATTCATTAAACTAGCATTGTCATGAATATAAATTGTCCTTTTTTTGTTTAATTTTGTTTGCAACGAATGTTCCTTTTCATCAAAATCAGCCTTGATAAGTCTTATTAGACCTTTAACGTATTTCAAAATGGAGCAACAAGGTAAGGAACACCTTGTACAATTTAACTTGTATTATATGGCATTGATCGGATGATGCTGGTGGTTAATTGACCATTTTTGACACCGGTGACAGCCGGCGCGGTGGGTGGGAGTATAAATGTAGGAATAGAATCTGCTGTTCTAAGATATTATGATTCTCAATTTGATTCCTTAAGTGCGTAATGATGATCATATTTGATCATCATGTACCTACATATTCTAAATAGGCTGCTAAAAAATTTAAAATTCTTGAATCTTTCTCTATTATAGTTACACTTGCAATGCTTACAAAAGAGGGGACCAATATGAGTTGCAAAAAAATTTAAAGAAAAAAAAATCCAATTAACGCAGAAAAGATAAATATAAACTAACAGAGGTTACCTAAATGCATATTTATATAGCACATACAGTAATTTTTAATAAGGAAATTGCATTGCGCTAAATGGTTAGTATGCCAGTTGGTATTGTAATTTGAATGACCTATCACATCAAAAGGGGTGAATAGCTGCCTTGACGGTTTTTGTTTTAGATGCAATGGAAAAATTATAATTGTTTAGCTTGTCAATACTTTCATTTATTTAAAATTGTACTAAAAAAATGGTCATTGTCACAAAATATGAGGTAATTTGATTAAAAATTGGAACAGAGGAAATAGGAGTAAGTTTATTTTTTTAACGGATAAAGTATATTTTGTCAGGTTTAAACTAAAACAGTTTTGGGCGTACAAGAAATTGTAATATTCACGACTATCTCTGAAGATATTACATTTTTTCGTCAATTACCTACAGAAACATTACACAAAAAAATATATGTATTTTATAAAAATAAATAAAAAACACGTTTGGTAAAAAACAAGTTACCTACAAAAATCTATTCTACGATAAAAAGAAGCGGAGAAAATCACAAAAACGTATTTTTCAAAATGGCAGCGAAAGCATATGTTTTTGGGCTATGTGAAGTTGGCACCCCGAAATGCTAATTTAGTTGGTTTTGCACTGTGTTTCGTTTGCCCAACGTTTGCCCAGGATAGCCAAACTTTTTTTTCTTGATTCCACTATTCTTTCAAAAGATACAACAAAAAACTTTTTTTTTCTTATCAGAAACCGACAAAATTGTGATAATTTTTCCTGTGAAAAAATTTGCCCAAGTTAGCCCAGGATAGCCCAACTTTTATTTTTGTTGTCATACGCTTTGTTTAACCATAATTATAGAAGAATTAGTTTTTATTCACCACCAACAAAAAAGTAAACCACAGTGACCCTTTTTAAAATTTTTTTCGTTAGCCCACCTTTTTTTATAAAAAAGTTTATACCTAATTTGAAAATAATTTTTATCATAATTTTTGAAATGAGGGTGGGCTAAGTAAAAAAAGTGATGTAATTTGTTGGAATTTGTTATATGAAATATCAAATTCAAATCCTTTTCAAAAATTCTCAGATGATACATTTTCAACTCCTTGGTTACTGTACCCTAATAATAGTTATGTATTGCAGTCCATTTTATCCCAGAATTACGTTAAATAGAGAGAAGACGAAGAAATCCTTCAACTTATGAAATGGCTGGCACAATCATAGAATTTAAGCTCAAAAGAGTTGTTGTGGGAAGACGGAGGATCTGGATAGAAGGGTTCGGGATCAGTGCTCTTCATTTGAATTTGCGTTATGAAATATATTAGGACTGCTGGAGCAATATAGGTACAAGAAACATTCAAGAAATTGGTTTAAACCTTTTTTAGTTTTTAAATATCTTCTCAGCAGGACTGTCAAAATATCAGTTAAAAAGATGCATTTAAAAGTAAAAAAAATATTTATTGCAAATAAAAAAAATTTCCATTAAAATAAAATATAGCTATATTGCAACTGAAAAAATGTTCATTAAAAAAGAAAAATTTATTATATTTCCATTGAAAATAAAATGCACGAAGCACGACTGGGGTCGCACGTACTTGCTCTTGCAGTTCAAAGCACTTTTATGTTAGTCTACTTGTAGATTTTAAAAGCTGGATCTAAATTTAAAAAAAAAATTGATGTTGGGGAAGAGCCGACATTTAGGGCAAAATTTTGTTAAATGAAAAAATTTTTTTTTGTTATTTGACTTTTTTGAGAAAAATAAAAATGCAGTTTTATTGCCACTGCTTTAAATATTACGTATACAAAGTTTAATCAAAATCGTTAGAGCCGTTTTCGAGAAATTCGTAATATCGTATTTTTTTGTATGGGAGGTATACGTTCTAAACGAGATATAAAAAAACAAAAAAAAAACCAACTTTCAGAATTCCATAAAAATCATCTATACCAAATTTGAAGAAAATCCATCCACCCGTTTAGGCTGTGGAAATGTGTACACATGGACGCACAGACGCACGGACGGAATTGCGGGACCCACTTTTTCGGAATTCTCCATCATCGTAATGTTGGTTTTGATTAAAACCTCAATTTTTTTTTCGACACGAAACCAATACTTGCCCTATAGAGCAAGTAAAAATATTTGTTGCATTAAAAAATATTTTGCAATAAAAAAATGTTACTGCAACTGAAAAATATTTGTAGTGAAAGTAAAATTTTGATTGCAAACAAAAATATTTTGCATTAAAACAAAATTATTATTTCAAATAAAAAATTTTCAATGCAAAATGTGTGCATTAATGTTTTTTTTTTGTATACCTATTTGTGAATTTCGCACAATTTTGACTATTTGGTCTTACATTTGGTTCATTATTATTATTATCATTTATTAACAAGTAATTTAAATTACATGGTATTTATAATTTAATGAGCTTAGCTACGAGGACGATTTGCTCTACCTAAATTATGTTCAATATTATAGTTGAAATAACGACTGTATGGTAAAATAGTTAAAATTGTCAGAGATTCGACTAATATAAGAAAAATATTTATTTTTATTTGCAATACCTACATGTTTTTTAAATGCAAAATATTTTTTTTGCAAATATATTTTTATTTTAATTACAAGAAATATTTTATTAAAATTGCAATGGAAAACAAATGCAGTAAAAATAAATAAATTTCTTGCAACCTTGCTTTTTTTGTTTTGCTTATTTTAGTTTTATAATTTTTTGTTCAATAACACTGGTCAACAAATTTGAACTTTTGCCACAAGAACCAAGATATACTTTTCTAGAGGTTTTTGATGTGATGAACTCGAATCTGAAGTCAGAAAAATTTGATTGGCCTCCGTTTTTGAGATATTACCGTTATAAAATGCTAAAAACGTCATTTTGGAAATACAAATTTTCTGAGATTCGAGTTCAGCACATCAAAAACATTGACCAGTGTAAGAGAAGAAAATTGGACAGATAAATAAGTTTTAAATACGATTTAAGTGTATCGACAGCAGACTAGTTTTACACAATTTGATATAAATCCGTTAATAGGTAAGATATTTCCTAAATTTTTCCATTATAAGTACCTATTGTTATTCTTAGCACTTTGAAAAAAAAATTGAGGATTTAATCAAAACCAACATTACGATGATGGAGAAGATCAAAAAAGTAGTTTTCGTCATGCCGTCCGTCGGTCTGTGCGTCTGTGCGTCTGTGCGTCCATCTGTACATCGAGCTAGGGCCTAAACGGATGGATGGATTCGCTTGAAACTTGGTATAGATGATTTTTGTGTAATTCCCTAGACCCGTTTTTTTTTATTTTTTTTAATATCTCCATTTTATCGCATATCTCCCATATAACGTTTTCGAGGTATTTCAAATTTCTCGAAAACGGCTCTAACGATTACGATTAAATTTGGTATACGTAATAGACTTATTGATTCTAACAAAACTGCGTTTTTAGTTTTTCTCAAAAAATGCGGAGAACGGAAATATGGCGTTGCAGTTTTTCAAAAATCGACATATTTTTTAAGTTCATATATTTCATCAAAGCATAAGTCAATTTTATTTAAAATTTACAGACATAATTTTGAAGTGTCAAATATAAAAAAAAAATTTAAAAAGTTTTTGAAAATTTTTTTTTAAACAATTTTTAATTAAATTTTTTTAACTTGCAATTTTTTTTTTTGATTTTTTTTTTCTTGACACTTAACAAAATCTTAAATTTCCAATAGCTATTTTAGATAACGTACTTTGAACTACAAGAGCAAGTACGTGCGATCCCAGTCGTGCATTTTATTTTTTTAGATATTAAGTACTCTCTCTTTTTGGTCGCTTCTCCACTCCGTTCCCCTTACATTTTTTAATCCTGCTCTCTTTTTTCTCATCCCACCCCGTTTCCGGCCATCTGCTGCGATCCAACCGATTTTTTCCCTTAATATACTATTAATACCTACTAAATGTGTTCATCACTCATTTTCTGCCAATTATTAGTTTCCTTTTGGCCTCTGAAAACGGCTTTGGCACTGCGGTATAAGTAATTTGAGTGAGCTTAGAGTGCTTGCACGCAAAAAAATGATCAGTTAAAAACAACGTAAAACTCGTGTAAAATTAACAGAGGGAAATGTTAATATAGCACTTGCAAACTGACCCGTTTAAAATTACACGAGTCAACTCGGTTATTCAAAATTGTTTAATCTTACCCACTTTCTCGGTTAAATTTACTAATATTTCAAATTTTAGCCGAGTTTCTTGATCAAAATAAACAAGTTGATAAAATAACCTTCTAAAATGATGATTTCAAACAATTTAACTTCACCGAGGCGACTACATTGATTTTAGCAACGAGAACTACGTAGTTTCTTACCAAGACTAATTAATTATTAACACATTTTTTTTAACCCACCGAAATAAACTCTCGGTAGGTCAATTATTTTTCTGAGTGTGGTTCGATTAAACTATCACTATGTGCATGTGCAAGGTCCTCTATCTTTTAAATCTTCTCAGCATAAACGCAACAGCATACACTTACGCTATCTTAATCTTTAATCTTCCTAATAGAAGCAACCACAAGTTCTTGATAGATCAATAACAATCTCATAGTCAACTTTCATTATCATTTCGTTTAGCTAAGATGAGCAATAGCAAAAAGACTCAGCAGCAATTCAGCATCAACAATGCAACGTCTAAAGCAATAAAAACACTACGAAATAATAAACTTTATTTTTGTATTTGTTGATTTGTAGAGTCCAATGAGATTTTTTTTTTTGCGAGCATGAGTTTAATTTTGCAAAAATATTTATGTCATCCGAAATGTGCGATCAGCGCAGCACATACACATTAATTCGAACACATTTTATTTAAACTGTTTTCGTTTAATATATTTTAATTTGCCATTTTTTATATATTTCGAGAAAAAAAAACTGTTGGATTTAGTTCCAGAACCGCCTGATTGCAAACTTTTTGAAGAGCCCCTATTTTTATCTACCCTTAAGTCATGCATGTCAAAAAATGCTGCTTATTCGGCCCTTATACAAGCTCTACTTGCTTTTAATACAAACAAGCACAAAAGAGAGGCCTTGATGTTTAAGATAAATAAAGTTGGCCTGATGAAATAGATACTTTGCGCACAGGTATCAGCCGACCCTGGTATAAAACGGAAGCACTTTCAAAAGATAAGCGTTTCTTTCACAAAATTTAATTTAAAAGTAAATCTGACATAGACATTACTACACTTTTGTAAGTTCTATGTCATATTTTTTTGTGAGTTGATTTTGCATCATCAACCGAGAGAGAGTAAATCATCATTTTGTATCGTAGTCGTTAGAATTATTTTGATATTCTCTGTGCTTAGTATTAATCAGTGTGTTTTGTTAAATATTGGAGTAAAAATAGAATTATGGTCTATGAAACGTCATATGACACGGGTCTAAGACCGTTCAAACATGATAAGAATCGTGGCAAATGGTCATCACCGAAGGACTTTTTTTTTGCATGTCTTGGTCATGCCTTTAAACCAGATGCAATATTTATTTATCCATGGGTTGTGCTAAGATATAATGGAAGTAAGTTAAATTAAACTCGGTATTTCCTGAAAAAATTGTGAGGTCACTTTAGTGTTTATTTGTGTTTATGTTTTTGGCAGTGATGAAAAATCTAGATACAGAGCCACTGTTTTTCTTTTCAAAGCTATTAAATTTTACTTAAATTTCTTAAGGGAAAAAATGTATGTTGAGGTAATTTATGCTGAGTAAAATTAATTATTCCACGATACAAAATTGAAAAAAGTGAATATTCGAAGTTGATAAAATCGCTAAAACCAAACTTTGATTATGTTTGATGATTTCAATGCAAAACACACATTTTGGGGCTCTAGATGCATATAAGGCCCGAGCGTTATATGAATCTGGAATGGAGGGTGATTGCTACTTCCATTCTAATGGCATAGCGCAAATACCTGAGCTCATTGATTTCTTTAAAGTCATGGGGTATCTACTAATCCAGTTAAAATGACGGACATTTTAAAAAATTTCTTTTACCCTTCTCCCGTTATACGAAAGGCTTCTTAAAATTACAATACCACCCAGGATAACAAACGGCAAAACTTACTGTAAGAAAGATATCGAAGATAACGTTGAATCAAGGGTATTACACTACAAATGCCCCTTGAACCCGATGAAGCGGGAACTTCGTGAATATTATTCAAAAAGCCGCATTGAACAATATCCTTTACCAAAGAGAAATCACGCTATGGAGAGGTTAAAAAATATCTCCAGTAAATAAATGCTCCATAAAACACAGCTCATTTGAATCGCCACAGTAGTTTGCTTAAAAAGATGAGATTTTAAGAACTGTGAAGTCGGAAATTATCTTAAAAAATTGAACGGTAGGTAGTGAATCTAACTATCTACTCTTTATCAAAAGCTATAAAAGTTAAAAAAGACCAAACGATTGGCCTAAAATTTACAAAAGAAAACGTGGACGTTTTTGCTTATTATTTAGAGGACACATTCAAACCGTTAAATGGCCTAGCATTAAAAAAGCTCTTGAAGAAAAGCTAAATTTTACAATGGTCTTTTTAAATGTGTCTCAACTCTCAAGCTTCTGACAAAGTATGACACAAATGTTTCAATTTTAGTGTTATAGGTAAAAAAAAAACGTAACTGAAGGCGAAAATGGGCCCAAAAAGCTTTCGTGACTTTTATAAAAAAAGACATTAATAGAAAACAGTCACATTTTGACGAATTCAATAAAAATCACGGACTCGCGGTTAAAAGTTTGGAGTTGGAAATAAAATCCTTTCATAAATTTTTGTTTTACAAAATAACAGTGCGCAGGAACTTCTGGAACAAAATTTAACAAATTTTAAGCGCTAAAATTTCTTTTGCGTTTCACGGATCACCGAGACCCAAAAAAACTTTGTTTTTGGGATGCACTAATTTCAAAGTTTAGTTCTACCACAGTTTTGTCCAATTTTTTATAAATCGGAGCCCAAACAAGTTTAAGTTCGATACTTGCTTGAAATACAACATTTAAAAGAACGTTTTTCAAAATATTTTTTTTTTTTTACTCAGAGAGCACTTCTATAATACAAAAAATGCTGAGTTTGACCATCATGAGATTCATCATAATATACTTATAAAATAACAGTCAACTTCTCTCTTTTATCTTCAAACTTTAAAGATTATTCTTATCACATCGATAAATGTTCATTCTTCAAAAAACTTATCCGGAATATTGTTATGTATTCTAAGATCAATTTTCTTGAAGAGGCAGGCTTATTAAATTTTGACCCTCACCAGGGGTCAACTTAGAAAATGCATGGTTCCCCGGTGGCCCATTCCACCTCTGCAGAGCTCTGATTTGAACTTACCAAACCAACATAACAATTTAGTGTTCCGGTTGAACTCACCCCCGTTGGCGAAACAATTAAGCTTTCGATTTGGTGCGGTGAATCCAGAGGCGTACGTTGAGTTGCCGGGGCCCCGGGCCAAAATCTAAAATTTGGGGCCCCTTTGATATAGAAAAGAGCAAATAAAAAAGTACGTACTTTTTTTTGGGCCCTGATGTATCATTTGTTGGTCACTAAGATTATTCAAGTTACATTTTTTGGGGCCCTAAGATAATATACATATAATTTTTCTTTAAAAAATCCGAAGTATATTTTTGCATTCTCTGCATTGTTTCCAGTAGGGGCCCTGGCGTGTTGGGGGCCCCGGGGCACCGCCCCCCTTGCCCCAATTGTGTGTACGCCCCTGGGTGAATCGTTTGAAAATTGGAATTAGTAAGAACTTTCTCAAAGTTTTCAAAGTCTTTTGAAAATTTCAACACCTACCACTGAAAAAAAGAGTTTATTTACCTTGAAAAATTTTACTGTCAATACCGATACTTCTTTTGCTCTACAAAAAAACACTTCTTTAAAAAGAGGTAAACTTTTTAGGTGATCTTCCATTAAGAAGAAAAACCAAAAAATTTGTTTTTTTCTACTTTTTGGTTAATACCTGATGAATGCCGACTGAATTTTGTATTTCGAAGAACCCGAAGTTGTTAAAAAAAAAGGCGTAAGAAATTACGCTTATTTCTTGAATAGTGTTTAACAATGTGTGTAGACTTAAAAAAGGAAAAGTAGGTTAAAAAGGAATAGAAAATAAGACACAGTTTATGCCTCATACATTTCTTTGTACGACTTATTTATGTCGTTTTCTCAAAACACTGTTGAAAATTCTTAAAAATCAGTACTATTTGTCTGAACAATACAAATTAGAAAAAACACACAAATTTTTAGAGAGAATTCAAAGTTTTATTTACCAATAGTGGAGTAACTAAAGCTCAAAAAATTTTTTAAATTTAATTGAAGATTTTTGTGAACAAAAGCAAATTTTTTTCAAAAATTTTTCTTAAATTTCATAAATTAATTGATGCCAAAAGATTGTCTAGGAAATTCAAGGAAAAAAAATATATGGGAGTGAGGGACAATCTTCCATAGTTCAAGCGATAGATGCAATTTTCTTATTAATTGACTTCAAACACAAAAAAAAATTTTAAACACAACGGCAACACCTACAGTATTCAAATATACATTTTTTAAAAGCTAGAAGCTTAGTCATGTATGTAAAATTAAAATTAAGTTAATTGAATGAACGGCTTTTGAAAGAATGGTAATTGAACTCAGATTTTTGAAAAAAAAAAAAATTATTGAAAAAATTTTAACATGTCGTTTTTTAAACTTGGTCGTAATATAAAATGCATTTATTTCTAAATTTTTTTTGGCCGCATTTATTATGATTTCAAATTATAAAATTAAATGTTAATATGTATTACGGTTTATGAAAAAAACTAAAAAGTATTTCATTTTCGAAGAACTTTTTGTAATAAAAGTTTTGAAAAAAAATGAAACTTATTTTTTTTTTAAAGTTCAACATCTAAACATAAAATTATTTTTTATTCATTTAATAACCCTTACTGTTGAAAGTTAAATAGCAAAAATTTAAAGTTCCTATTTACCACAGTCTTTGAGAAAATTAATTATTTCAATGCAAAAATTCAGTTTTAATAAAAAAAAAAACCATTGAAATTGAAGTAATTTTTCATTTTTTTTTTTTTTCAAAAGTGTGATATATTTTACCTTTTTTGCTTCGAAATTCAACTGATAATATTTATGGCCAACAAATTTTTTTTAAATAAACTCATATTTTATTAGAAAAAGTTTGGAAAAAGTCATTTTAAATTTTTCTAATAACATTTTTTTTTTTTTAATTCTGAGTTTGAGGACCATTTTTTCAAAAAGTCTTGATTAAATTTAGTGGATTTAAATTTAAGAGATAAGAATGAGCTTCTGGCTTTTTACAAATGTATTTTAAAATATTGTAGGTGTTGCCGTTGTTTTCAAAATATTTATTTTGTGTTTGAGGTCAGAATGTTAGAAAATTGCATTTATCGCTTAAACGATGGAAGATTGTCCCTTATTTTATATATTCCTTAAATTACCTAGAGAATCTTTTGCTATCATTTGTTTTATGAAATTTAAGCAAAAAAAATGGTTTTGTTAAAAAAAAATTAATTTTAATTTTAAAAAACAATACGGCAACACCGGCAATTTTTAATCTATAGACTTTAAAGTATTTTTAATTACCTACGTTTGAAAAAAAATCGTCAAAATCAGAGCTGTTCGGCCGGGTTCCCTTATAATTTGCTTTAGTTACTCTACTACAACCCATAGCACAAAATTATGTAAATAAGAATAAACTTTTAAAAGTGTTTTACTTGTTTAATTTAATTTGTTTTAATATAATTTTGTTTAGTTTATGCTGTAATTCCGTACCTAGCTACACTATGTTTGTGTGTTATACCGATCGTATTCATGCAGTCATTCCTAGGACAATTTTCAAGTACAGGATTCATATCGGTTTTCCGAATTTCACCACTTTTTAAGGGTTTATATTTATTAATATAAAGTTAAACTTCTATTAACCATTTGCATTCAAGGTATTGGATATGTTTCGTTGATAGTAAACTTAACAAGCCTAGCTTACTATGCTGTTTTGGGAGCTATTCCATTGTTTTATTTTATTCATACTTTAACACCAACAATTCCCTGGAGTTGTGAAGGAGCTATAACTTGGATGAAACTTGAAGAAAATGCTTCTTCGGTAAATTTTTGAAAAACAATAAGAAAAACAAATAAAAACTTATTTTCAACTATATATATTTCAGATTTGCGCATATGTCAAAGTCAATTTAACTAATGCCACATGTATAGATGATGTTGAAATACCTTCAGTAGAGTTTTTTAAGTATGAATTTATTCAAAAAATATTAAAAAGATATTATGATTTGTTTATTTTAAAGTTTTGAATTAGATACAATGACCATGTATCATAACAATCATCCTAAAGCAAGATTTTCATGGGCTTTAATGATATGCACTTTTATTATTTGGGCCATGGTTGCCACCATACTTATTAAACCAATTGAATGGGTTAAAAATATTTTTATCATTTATTTTAAAATTTTTGAAAACATTCTTATTTTGTAGATTGGAAAGTTTCTACGTTATTCGTGTATAGCATTTTTGACAACCATGGGACTGGTTTTGATACGTTTACTATTTTTACCAGGAGCAGCAAAAGGCTACCAAGAAATAGAACCCGTTCAGAGTTATTTACAAACTTTGTTTTATGTGCCTTTGCTGGCTTTTACAGCTCTCGGTCCTGGATGGGGTTCTGTACTAACAATGGCAAGTTATAATAAATTCAATACGAATATATTTCGTTATAGTTGGGTCATGTGTTTTGGACAAATGGGAGTTATGTTCGGGCTGGCATTAATGTCACTTTTTATTACCAGTTTTATGATGAGTAAGATATAAAATTTTACTATTCACTGTGTGCGGTTAACTGGTATAAACACAAAATTTCATATTTATATACTTTTTTTCATAGTGTTTTCAATAGTTTCAATTATTTTTTAATTGGTATAAACTGGTCTAATGCACACAGTGAATTGGTATAAAATAATAAAGATTATTTAAAAACATGCTTTTAATAGAGGATGCTCCAACTGAAATAACGTTTAAATATATTCACACACAATGGATGGAGTTTTTGACCATTCCAACTGGTCTAACATATATGGAACTACCTTACATTTGGTCATTCTTATTTTTTGCAATGATTACTCTTGGATGTTTAAATCTTTTGGTAATTAAAAAAAACTTATTTAGACTTTGGATACTAATTTTGGAAATTTAGATTGTTCAACTACTTTCAGTTCTGACTTCTCTGTTCGATGAATTTGAAATGCTTCGACATTTAAAAAAGGAAATAACTATGGCAACAGTGGGCATTTTGGCTCTGACTTCCATTTTGTTTTGTACAAATGTGAGTCAAGTTTATAAAAATTTGTAAGTTTTTGACAATTTTGTTTCTTGTTTGTATACTTTCAGTATGGAATTACGTCCTTTGAGACACTTTCGCTATTCTCAATTATAAGTCAGATGGTCCTCAACTTACTTCTCCTGATTATTGTGGTTTGGATTTATGGACGAGAGCGATTTCAAAGAGATGTTTCTTTTATGACAAATCAAACTTATCCCACATGGATGATTAATGTTGTGAGATATGTTGCACCATTTTTCTTATTTTTAGCTTCGGTAAGAAAAAATATTTTAAGTAAAATTTGTCATCTTTGTAATAAATTGTTTTATATTTTTTTTCTACAATGAAGGTTATACCACTTGGATTTATTGATATACATTTTTACATGTTAAGAGGCATGATATTTGTTTTTCTTATCCTTGCTATTTCATTATTACCATTTTTAATTATACCGAGTTATTGTATTTTTAAAATGATACAAACAACTGGATTTTTGGGATCTCGAATTTTACGGAGTATTAGACCAACAGATTGGTATCCTGAAGATCCCGATGATAGACGAAGGTATGAGGAGCAATTTAATGAGACGGAAATTTCACATAATCTTACCACAGATAATGTTGAATTAAATTAAATTTTTTGTTTTCTATTAAAAAATAAAGTCTTCCTCAAATCTCTCTAGAATATATTTATTTAAAATGCTTAACTATTTTTTGTATGTAAAAAAAAAACTAAATAAAAAATAGTAAAAATAAATTTTATTTGTTTCCTTATTACAAAATTGATTCTCATCTTATAGGAGGTTGAGAAGGGTGAATGAAGGATTCTCGTAAAGTATGAATATTATTCTTCTTCAACCTAGTTTCTTAACCCCCAGCCAAAAAATTCACCTTTTGGAGTATTGAAGTCAAGGACGTTCACAAATACTGGTAAGAGCTCCTAGTCTATAAAAATATAGTTTATAATTTAACCTTAGAATCATTAAATTCTGAGCTTAAAAAGGCAAGAATTGTTTTAATTCTTTTTCTCAATAGTCTATTTAATAGATTTTAGATCTGAAAAAAAAAAGAATAAATTCGTTCAAGAGTTTTTACTGCTGAATATGATTCTTTGCCATAAAAGTATGCTTCAGGCAAAAATGCTACTAAATCCATTGGTGTATTTCTGAGTTTTCAGTTTTTTTTTTTTAATTTAACTCAAAAATCAAGCCTAACTTTAAAATGTTTCGAATACACTTTTCATAGAAAATTAAATTTTCTGTCAAATTTAACATTTTAAAAATTAGTTTAGACCAAAATTTTAACCTTAAATCAATGAAAAAAAGCTAAAAAATTGACGATTTTTATTTATTTTTTCAACTTAATTGGTTTCTGAAAATTTGTACTTGTGAAATAAAGTAGAGGCAAAACATTTCGATGTCATGTGATTTTAATTTTTTTTTTTAAGAAACGACAGAAATGTACTTTTTCAAAAAATTGAAAGCAACACTTTATAAAGTAAACCATTCTCTGTCAAAACATAGTCCATACGGATTCGTATTACCGCTGTAAGTTGTTTTGAAGAAGTTCAAAATTCTCCTTTTAATTTGCAAAAATCTTGACTGGGAATACAACTCTCGAAGTTCAATCTTGCTTTGTCAGACTTTTTTCGCAGACATACATAACTATCAAAATTTTTTTGTATTGCTTCATAATGAAGAAAAATAATCACAGCCACACAAAAAAATATAAAAGTTCTGACCTGGGGTTGCGACTAGGTTTTTCATATAGTTTTTGGGTCGCTAAAACTGAGTTCATGTATTTTGCCGTATCACGTCAGGTTTTTGAAAATGTCTAAACTTAAAAAAAAGTTTTTATCTGATATTTTTTGAGGATATCTCAAAAACCTGACGTGATACGGCAAAATAAAGTTCGGATTCGGTTTTAGCAACTCAAAAACTATATGAAAAACCTAGTCGCAACCCCAAATAAGAAATTTTGTTTTTTTGGTTTTGCCATTTTTTTGAGGATATCTCAGAAACCTGACGTGATAGGGCAAAATTGACTTCGAATCTGGACTTAGCGATTCAAAAACTATATGATTAACATATTCGCACATCCAGATCAGAGAAAAAAATTTTTTTTTCGTGACATTTTTTGAGGTTATCTCACAAACCTGACGTGATGGGGCAAAACGGATTCGGTTTCAGCGACCCAAATACTATATGGAAAACCTAGTCGCAACCCCAGGTCAGAACTTTTATTTTTTTTTGTGTGGCTGTAATTAATAGTTTTGAACAAAAACCTTCAATTCTTTCAATATTAATAGAATGCGTTCATTGCAGCAAATAAATTGATTAAAATTAGATTAATAATACATTTTTTGACAGCCGGATGTCCACAAAGCATTCATTAAGCTATTTTTCATAATTAATTTTATTAGTCTTACTATAACAGATGACAGAACAGAAACAAACTCTTAACAAATCAATAGTCCTATTATTAGCTTTCTTTATCAATTTGCTCAGCTTAGATTAGATGAGCAATAGAGAGAGAGCAGGGAGAACAGAATCGTCAGAGCTATGCAATGTGTAGTAATAAAAATAAAAACACTTTGAAATGATTAACTTTACAATTGCATTTGCTATTAATTTAATGTACACATGTGTAGAGTTAACATAATATTGTATGTCCGATGACATAAGGATAATATTCTGGATAAATTTAAAATGTTTGTTGGTATGTTTAGCATTTTTTCAAAAAATATTCAGTCAATATATTGTATCAACAATAAAAAACTAAAATAACAAAAAGCGCTCACAGTAAATACAATTATACACATTAATTTAAATGCATTTTTTTTATCTGGTCTAAATTGTTGTTGGTTAATATATTTTAATTTTAATTTTAATTTTTTTTTTTACGATTCTGGAAATGAGTAGTCTAAACCGTACTGCGGGTTTTAAAGCGCCTGATTGCAAAGTCTTTAATCCAGATATTTTTCATATAATTTTGTCTTAACAAAAAATCGTTTTTTTATGATTCAAAAAATCAGTAAAAAATTGTAAACCATTTTTATCAACATAATTTTAAAAAACAAAATTTGAAAAAAAATTAATTTTGGTTTTACACGGAAAAAAAAATTGATAATAACAGCTATCAAATCAAAATTAACATTTTTGAGGGACAAAAGTCGTCCAACAGTTAAAATATCAATTTTGATATGATTTTATCATATCATTATGATATTTTTTAATTCTAGGTTTAAAATGAATATTTCACTTTGACAATTTAAATATCAATATTGGTATTTTGTTGATATTTTTTATCATACAACATATTTTTCCATCATTTTTTGCTGAATTGTTAAGATATTTAATTTGATATTTAAAAAAATGTAAAATTATATTGTTTTTTTTTTCAGTGTAGAATTTTTTTTATTTTCCTTTGCAATAATATAATTTGGATTCTAGAGACCTCAAAACGCACCACTAACAGTAACTTTCATAATGTTAATTTTACAGAGAAAAATTAAGCTAAAAGATTATATTGGTTCCATTACTTCGAGCGCCTGAATGGATTAAATAATCCGCACACAGTGGCGACATAACCCTGACAGTTAACGGAAGCAGTCCCAAAAGATGAGCATCGCATTCTTTCGCCAGACTCAATCGAAAAGTGTATCTCTGATTATAGATAGACACACTTGCTATTTTTCAAGTTAATTTCGCATCGTGCCGGCGGTAGTCGTACATCGTCGGAAGAAATTGTTAGAAAAATATTTTCGTTTACAAGTTTATTTATTTGTTTTTTTTTTTTTTTTTGAGACGAAAGAGTAAATAATCAAAAATTTAAGAAGATAAATAAATAAATAAATACAAAAAAACTATTATGGCCTATGAAACGTCATACGACTCGGGCCTAAAACCGTTTAATCATGACAAAAACCGTGGGAAATGGGCATCGCCGAAGGATTTTCTATTTGCATGTCTAGGTCATACATTTAAACCAGATGCAGTTTTCATTTATCCATGGGTTATTTTAAGAGATAATGGAAGTAAGTAAAATTAAAACAAAAAAAAAATTATATTTTTTTGACTACTTGAACAATCGAATTTTAATAGAAATTCCTACTTTCCTACAAACAAAAATTGATGATAAACAAAAATTTTAATGAATTGTTTTATTTTTACCGGACAGACAAACAGAGATCAAAAGGTTATTCACATCAGCCAAATAAACAAAAAAAAAAAAACAAATAAACGAAATATGTAGAAAGTGTTTTTTTTATTTAGGAGATTTCAATTTTCAAAAATAGATTTGACACAAAAATTTAAATATGATAGGTACATATTTTGCAAAACACTAATTTGTGAGGTGAGACACATAATATAAAATTTTTCAAAAACGGCATTGACATATTTTGCTGAACGTTTTCAGTTACAGTTGAATTTATGAGATAGTCTGGCGCGTGTGTTCTGATTTTTGAATAAGTGGTCAGTAAAAAAGTATATTCATATAGATTAAACATTCCAGATTGAATCAAATGTATGTAGTCACTGTGGCGTATGCGTAACATTTTTTTAACACTCGTCCTATAGGGAAAGTAACGGATTCTTGTAAATGAAAATGTCAAGGTTTCAATCAAAACCAAATTCCGATGGTGGAGAAGTTCAAAAGACTGGTTTTCGTCTCACCGTTTCGCGTCCGTCTGTCCGTATATTCGTCTGTTTATCGTGTCGTTGAGCGTCGTTTCGTCTGTGCGTTTGTGCGTCCATATAAACACGGAGTAACTGCTCATACGCGTTGACGGATGTGGTTAGATTTTTTCTTATTTGTTATTTTTAAAGTTATTTTTTTTTTTTCAAGAAGGATACCTATTTCCTACCCTTTTATCATTTTTAAAATGTTTTTAAATTTTCAAAAAAAAAAAGATTATACATATAGTGGAGTAAAATTAAGCATAAAATTGGTAAAAATGTAGTTTTGCAAAAGTTCGAATGCGGGTAGCGCGGAAACCACGAAAACTAAACGTTAAACCATCATGGATTTGCTTTCTTACAGTCCTAGAGAACATCCTTACAAAGTTTGAGTAAAATTTAAAATGAGACAGCAATTCCGATTGAATGCTTTAATACAGAATGACAGTATGACAGGACCGTTCCTCAAAAATTGTTGTAATCGAGAGCGGTGAAATTTTTTTTTTAACTTCCTTATTTGACCTTTTAATAATACAGCCCTATACTAATTTTACAGATTCATCGAATATCCCTGGATTCCGAGGTATAAATCTAATTTTACTCCACAACTTTTAACTTTTACTGTTAACAACTTTTTTTACATTCTCTATTAGCGTAATGTCAAGTCTAAATGTAATCTCACGTTCAAACTTGCCCTATTATAGTTCCTAGTTTATCGCAAGTAAAAACATTTTTAATGAATTTAAGCTTCTAGAATTTGGATCCGCCATTATCATTACAGCAGTTTTTTTTTTTTTTATAATTTCTTACAAATAAATTATTAAAAAAAAATTAAAATAAAGACAAAATAAATAAATTTGTATACTTTTAAGTGAAAAGCTAACAAAGCTTGTATACTTTTAGGGGCCAAGCTAACAAAGCTCGATTAAATAACCTTTAATTAAAAAGTTTAAAGTTAAGTTTAGGTTTCGACTGTATCTGTATCTAACATTTCTACTGAGTGAATGAACGAAGTTTATATTGGTACAATTATGAAAGAATAATTAGTTTTTCAGTAGAATTTAAGAGTTCAAAGAATAATAAATTACCGCCATCAAATTCAAATTAAAAAATTTTAAGGTATTTGATCACGGAAATAGGTATCAAAGTATCATAACTGGCGATTGTCTCTTACATGCTTTATGACCCGGGGTCTTTCAAACGATTTCTTCACGGGTTGTAAGAGGAAACAATTTATTTATTTCTTATTCTCTCGTATTGAGGCAAACATTTTCATCTAAGGAAATTACATTTGTAATGATGGAAATGGGTTTAATTAGCAGAGAATAGCTGGATTGAGGTTATAAAGAACCAGATGCTTTTACTAATAGCCATTTTTAACCTGATCTAACTTAACCTTCTTGCACTTACCTATTCTTCAATAATAATAAATTTCCATTTCCAATTTCAGTTTTTACATTGATTCCATACTTTATCACATTAGGAGTGTGTGTTATACCGATCGTGTTTATGCAATCATTTCTAGGCCAGTTTTCAAGCACTGGATTCATATCAGTCTTTCGAATTTCACCACTTTTTAAAGGTTTGAATTTTTTTTTTATTATAATGTTAAACAGCCTTTAAAAATTAATAATCTAGGTATTGGATATATTTCGCTTATTATCAATTTAACAAGCCTTACATACTATGCTGTACTGGGAGCTATTCCACTGTTTTATTTTTTCCACACTCTTACACCAACAATACCCTGGAGCTGTGAAGGCGCAAAAACTTGGATGAAACTTGAAGAAAATGCTTCTTCGGTAAGTTTTCTATCAAAAAAGTTAAAATAACAATTTTGAAAAAAACATATACATACAGATCTGTGAATTTTACAATCATAGTAACGTCAAAAAATATGATTTAGAAATACCATCTGTAGAGTTTTTCAAGTAAGTTAGAAAAGTTTTTCAAAACTACAAAATTTTATGAAATTTTTAATTTTTAGTAATGAATTAGATACATTAACTATGTACCATAGTGAACATCCTGAAGGAAGATTTTCATGGATCTTAATGATATGCAGTTTTCTTATTTGGGCCATGGTTGCCTTCGTTATTATTAAACCTGTTGAAATGGTAAGGTACAAAATTTTATAGTTTTTATAAAGGTTTTTCAAAATATTCTTTTCTAATTTTAAGATTGGAAAATTCCTTCGTTACTCTTGCATTACAGTCCTTGGAATAATGGGATTAATTTTACTTCGTTTTCTTTTTTTGCCTGGAGCAATGAAGGGTTTAATATCCTTCTTATTTCATCCACTTATGTATAATTTGGAACCTTTAGTTTATGTACCTTTGGTGGCTTTTGCAGCCCTTGGACCTGGATTTGGTTCTGTACTAACAATGGCAAGTTATAATAAATTCGATACGAATATATTTCGTTATAGTTGGGTCTTGTGTGTGGCACAAGTTGGAGTTATGTTGGGTTTGGCTTTTATGTCACTCTTTATTTACAGTTATATGATAAGTAAGCATTAAAACCATTTGACCATAGTCACTATTTTAAAGCTTTTATTTTGTAGAAGACGATTACGAGATTGATTTCAAGTTTGTTCACACACAATGGGTGGAGTTTTTGACCATAGCAACTGGACTTACAGATTTGGAATTCCCACACATTTGGTCACTGTTATTTTTTGCAATGATTATTCTTGGATGTTTAAATCTCTTGGTAACTGGAAATAACCTCAAGACTTTGAAACTTTGACTAAAACTATGTTTTTTGATTTTAGATTGTTCAACTTTTATCAGTTTTGACTTCTCTGTTCGATGAATTTGAAATGCTTCGAGTGTTGAAGAAAGAAATAACTTTGTCAACTGTGGGAATTATGTCTCTGGCTTCTATTTTCTTTTGTACCAATGTAAGTAGCTTATTGAAAAAGCACCCAGCATTGTTAACAATTTTTGTTTGTATCCTTTCAGTATGGAATTACGTCCTTTGAAACACTTTCTCAAATCTCAATTATTAGCCAGATGGTCCTGAACTTATTTCTACTGATTATTGTCGTGTGGATTTATGGCCGAGAGAGATTCCAAAGAGATGTTTGTTTTATGACAAATCGAACATATTCTACTTGGATGGTTAATATTATGAGATATGTTGCACCATTTTTTATATTTTTAGTTTGGGTAAGTTAAAAAAAAGTGTTTCCTTTTAAGTACCTACAAAATTGTAATTTTTTTATTTTTTGTTGTTTTTTTTATGAAGCTTATAGCAGTTGGATTTGTAACATTACATTTTAGTAAATTAAATAGTTGGGCTGTTGTTTTACTCATCATCATTATTGGACTCTTACCATGGTTTATTATACCGAGTTATAGCATTTTTAAAATTATACAAACAACTGGAGCTGTGACATCACGAATAAGACGTTGTGTTAGACCAACTGATTGGTATCCAGTTGATGCAAATGATAGACGAAGATATGAAGAACGATTTAGTGAAACGGAAATTTCACACAATCTTACAACAGGAAATGTTGAGATGAAATAAATTTTTTTAATATTCATTTATTGGGGAAAATACATTTTAAATATAAAATATTGAAATTGATGGTTTTTATATGTGAATAAAAGTGTTTTCTTGTTTTTCTTAGTTTAAAATAGCTATAATAAGGTCAATTTAGACATAATTCGCAAGAGACTAATTAGTACA
This sequence comes from Episyrphus balteatus, assembly GCF_945859705.1. Taxonomy (NCBI): domain Eukaryota; kingdom Metazoa; phylum Arthropoda; class Insecta; order Diptera; family Syrphidae; genus Episyrphus; species Episyrphus balteatus. The sequence goes on along the minus strand of NC_079134.1, from coordinate 15,836,988 downwards.
CACTTTTGATTTACGATTGGATTGGAAACGCTTTTGGACGAGTTTTGGACGCATCTCGGTATCTCGGATGCGTTTTGCACGCGTTTCAGATGCGTTTTGGACGCGTTTTGCACGCTTATTGCAAGCGTTTTGGGCGCGTTTCAGACGCGTTTTGGAGGCGTTTTGGACGCGTTTTGAACGCATTTTGCACGCGTTCTAGACGCGCTTTGCACGCGTTTTAGACGCATTTCGGACGCGTTTTGGACGCGTTTTGAAAGCGTTTTGGACGCGTTTTGAATGCGTTCTGGACGCGTTTTGCACGCGTTTTAGACGCGTTTTGCACGCGTTTTAGACGCGTTTTGCAAGCGTTTTGGGCGCGTTTCAGACGCGTTTCTGACGCGTTTTGAATGCGTTTTGAATGCGTTTTGAATGGGTTATAGACGCGTTTTGCACGCGTTTTAGACGTGTTTCGGATGCGTTTTGGACGTGTTTTTTTAACGCGTTTTGCAAGCGTTTTAGACGCGTTTTGCAAGCGTTTTGGGCGCGTTCCAGGCACTTTTCGGACGCGTTTTGAATGCGTTTTGAATGCGTTATGGACGCGTTTTGCAGGTGTTTTCGACGCGTTTTGAACGCGGTTTGGGCGTGTTTTGGACGCGTTATGATCTCTTCAGGTCTTTTGCGCGGTTTGGTCTTGGACATGAATTTTTTCTATTTAGAATGTTAAATTTTGAGTAGATCTACAAAATTGGGGCTTAAGCAAAAAAAAACTGCAATTGCTAGATTCAATTTAAGAAATTTGTGTCAATGCAATACTTTTTTTTCTTACACTCAAAATAATCTAAAAATTAACATCTCAAAGAATGCTTATTCCATACTTATTCTGGCCTCATATATGTTACATATACGATACTTGTTTTATCTCAGTCAGAAGCCAGGGTTTTAAAAAATATTTTTTTTAGTTCATTTGTTTTCCATTACAAATTAAAAAAAATTGCTGCTTAAAAAAATATTTCCATTAAAAATTATTTATTGTATCTCAAAAAATTGGCATAACCTACTGAAAAATATTTGCATTAAAAAAAATTTGTATTGCAAATACAAAAATTTTGCATTCAAAAATAATTTTATTGCAACTGAAAAATATTTGCATTGAAAATAAAATTTTAATACAAAACAAAAATATTTTTCATTAAAAAAAAGTACATTGCAACTACAAAATTTTCTTCATTGAAAAAAATTCGGCGAAAATAACATTTTTCCAATCAGAAATTTTTTGATTTGCAATAAAATTTTTTTGTATGCAAAATAATTTTATTTGCAAATTTTTTTCAGTTGCAATAAATATTGTTTTTTTTTTTTAATTTCAAAAGCATTGTTTTTCAATTGATATTTTTAAAACTCTGGTCAGAAAAAACTAAATGCATTTTCAAGCAATTACATACACACAATTGTTATTAAACAAAACATAAATTAAAAAAACAAAATATCTATTTTATTAAGTAAATTTATTCATCTGTCTCTGTAAAAAGATTATGCGAAATTTCCCCTTCATTGAATCTCTCTTCATATCTTTGTCTATCACTTGGATCAACTGGATACCAATCTGTTGGTCTGGCACATCTTCTCATTCGCATGCCAACCAAACCAGTTGTTTGATATATTCTAAATAAGCTATAGCCAGGAATAAGTAATAATGGAAAAGCTGCAATCACAGCAAGAAGAAAGATTATAGCTCTAGAATCAAGTTTTTGTAAATGAATTAAAACAAATGCAAGAGCTGCGAGCTACAAAAAAAAAAATCAATTAATATTTCCAGAAAAAAAAATTAAGAAAAAAAAATACTTACCCAAGCTATAAATATAAACAATGGTGCAACATATCTCACAATATTAACCATCCATGTGGAATATGTTTGATCTGTCATAAAACTAACATCTCTTTGGAATCGTTCACGTCCATAAATCCACACTATCACAATCAGCAGCAGTAAATTAAGGATCATCTGAGTTAGGATTGAAATTTGTGCTAGGGTCTCAAAAATTGTTATTCCATACTAAAAATTTACAAAACAAATAACTATTTAGGCTTTTTTTTTACCATTAAAAAGTAGAACTTACATTTGAACAATAGAAAATCGAAGTTAGAGCCATAAATCCCATAGTTCCCAAAGTGACCTCCTTTTTCAAACCTCGAAGAAGTTCAAACTCATCGAAAACAGACGTTAGAATTGAAATAAGTTGAGTTATCTGAAATATCGATCATATTTTTCATTAATTGAATTTAGATTCAAAAGTTTTCAATTTTTGTACCAAAAGATTCAAACTTCCAAGAATTAACATTCCAAAAAATAATAAAGACCAAATATGTGGTAGTTCCATGTACGTAAGAGCAGTTGGTATGGTCAAAAACTCCATCCATTGTGAATGAATATATTTCAAGCCAATATTATCCGGATCCATTCCTTAAAAGAAAAAAAAAGAATTCAAGTAAAAATCCATTGAAACTGTCTTCGAACCCTTTCTTACTTGCAATATAATTCATCACTAAAAGTGACAAAAATCCTACCCCCATCATCATTCCAACTTGGGCCAAACATAGCAACCAACTGTATCTAAATATGTTTGTATCAAATTTATTATAACTGGCCATTGTCAATACCGAGCCCCATCCAGGTCCAAGGGCCGAAAAAGCCAAAAAAGGTACCATCATTATAGATTCTGGCATAAAAAAAGACGGATTGAAGACATCTTTTAAGCCGTCTAAGGCTCCCGGTAGAAAAAGTAAACGTAACAAACATAGTCCCATAATGCCCAAAACTGTTAAACAGGAATACCTTAGAAACTTTCCTATCTTTTAAAAAAATATTTTTTTTTTGTAAATCATCCAAAAAAAGTAATTAAAGTTTCTTACGATTTCAATAGGCTTTAAAGCTACGATGGCAACCATGCCCCATATCAAAAATGAGCATATCATTAAGAACCATGAAAATTTTCCTTCTGGATGGGTCCTGTGATACAATCCCATTGTATTGAGTTCCTTACTAAAAGTTTTAGAGATTTTTTTAAAAATCTTTTAACGATATTTTCATATTGTTGTTTTATTTACTCGAAATACTCAACAGAGGGTACCTCCAGTTCAGTGTAATTTCCATAGGTTTCATTGTTATAAGTGCAGATCTGTTAGGAATTGGTTTTGAAGATCAATACTATTTTTGTACAATGGTAGGTATACTTACTGATGAAGAATTGGCTTTTATATCCATCCAACTTTTGGCACCTTCACAGCTCCATGGAATTGTTGGTTTCAGAGTGTGGAGGAAAAAGAACAATGGTATAGCTCCAAGAACAGCGTAATAGGTTAAGGAAATTAAATTGATAACCAGCGAAACATAACCAATACCTAGATTTTAAAAGTGTATGAAATATTTGAATTATTTGATAAGGTGAGAAAAAAATAAAAAACTACCGACCTTTGAAAATCGGCGAAACACGAAAGACCGATATAAATCCAGTGCTTGAGAATTGACCCAGAAATGATTGCATGAATACAATTGGTACAACACATGCACCCAATGTTATAAAGTAGGGAATCAGAGTGTATACTGAAATAAAAATTACATTATTAAATAAAATGCACGACTGGGTCGCACGAACTTGCTCTTAGAGTTCAAGTTGCTTAAATATTTAAGACTTTTTATATAGAAACTTGGGAAATGTAGGTATAAAAAAAAAAAAAAAAAAAAACAAAACAAAAATTCATTTTTCAAAAAAATAAAACAATATCTGAAATCAAATCGCCCCACAAAACAAGTATGCAATTTTATTTGATATATTAAGGTGCATTTTTAGAAAAAAAGTTTTCAAAATCGTTAGAGCCGTTTTTTAAAAAACTAATTTTTTATAAATAATTTTTTGAAAAAAAAGTTTAAAAATAAAACTGGTATGCCATTTTGAAGAAATAACTAATCAACATCTAAAAACAAAATTTCAAAAAAATTCAATGTCCCGTTTTCGAAAATTTGATTTTTCAAAAAAAAAATTTCAAATTTTTTTTTAAAATCCAAAAATTATTTTTTTCAAAATTTTATTTTTGGCTTATATTAAAATTGTATAAATGCTTTTGTATAAAAAATTTCGTTGAAATACAATAAGTAGTTTTGCAGAAAATCCGATTTGAAAAAAGCGGTCCTATGGCAGGTACCGTTAATAATGATTTTCAAAAAAAAATTTTTTCTTTAAAAGATAGATCTTGTTTAAAAACTAACATTTGAATTTTTTTAACAAAATCGTTGGAGCCGTTTTTGTGAAATTAAACTTTTCCGAAATTTTTGTATGACAGGTACCTACCGTTATTTTTGGTCCAAAAAAATTAATTCCAAAAACCCCTCTGGAGAGTCTCCAAAAACTGCTACATAGCAAGTTTGAAGTCAATCGGTATATCCGTTTAGGCTCTAGTTCCTTATACAGACAGACAGACTGACAGACAGACGGACTTCCGGGACCCACTTTTTTCGCATTGTCTATCATCGTAATGTCATGGAAAAATGTTATCTCAACTTTTTTTTTTTGTACGAATGCATAACTTGATAATTTATCCTATTTTCGTGACCTTTTTTCCAATCAAAATTTTGATCCTAAGTGGGCTGTAGGTCTGTCTTGGTAATTTTAATATATTTCGTCGACGTTTCGGGCGTGATTACACCCTTCTTCAGGACTCTAAAAAATTTAATTCTAAAAATACTAAACAAATTAAAATTAAAATCTATACTTACAATATTTTAAAATAATAAATTTTAAGATATTTCTTAAAATTTGTGGTTGTTAGTTTTCTGGTATCTCTTTTATATTTTTGTAAATATTTCAAAATTCAAAAATTGAAGCCTTGAAAAAGACGTTTCAATTAATCGAATTTCAAAATAATGAAATCTAAATTTCACATTTGATAAGAAAATCAAAATTTGACTTTCAAAATCAAAAACGATCTTCAGAAATCAGGTCAAATATAAAATTTAGCCTAAAATATTTCTATGAACAAATTGGCTATATATACTGCTTAGTCCTTCGCAATCTGATCGCCTATTAACTGTATTATTAGTATTTAAAATATGCAACATTTCCAATAACATACGTTTACTATAGTGTTTTTCTGTCTGTAAAATGTCAACATTGTTAAAGTCTGGCCTATGTCCTTCATCTATACAATGTAAAGCTAATGCTGTTTTTTGTGAATGTCCGCTATTTATGTCTGATCTGTGACCAGCTAAACGATTTTTTAGCTTTTGCATAGAAGTTCCTACATAAACGGAAGGACAATGGTTTATTCCGTCACCTAAGCATTTTATCTTATAGACAATATTTGATCTTTCACTTTTCAAAAATTCACCTTTTAAATTTGAAAACAATGAACTTCTTAAGATATTTGACGATTTAAAAGCTAAACGAACATTGTCTTTATTTCTTATGGGGGCATTTAAAATTCTATTTGAAAGACCTGGAATGTATAGAATACTTTTGTATGAAAACTGTGTAACATTTGTTACTAAATTAGTTTGAACCACGGGATTGAAATATTGATTCAATATTGTTCTTATTATTTTTAATGGAAAGGAGTTAGAAAGTAAAGTATTGGTAATTATTTTTATGTTTTTTTGACGAAAGACAATGTCACTGATATCCAATACTCTGTTAACAAAATTTTTTGCTGTGTTGATAATAACATGCTTCGGCTGTTTTGAATTAAAATTAATAAGACGACCTGAAGATGTTGGTTTTTTATACCAATCAAACACTAATCTATTATTTTTTCTTTTCACTAACACATCAAGATAAGGAAGTTCTCCGTTATTTTCTAACTCAACAGTAAACTGAATTTTTGGATGAAAGGAATTTAAGGCAATTAGAGTTGAACTAACATGATTCGATTTGAGAGTAATAAAAATGTCATCGACATATTTTGTAATTAGCTTTGGTTTATTTGGAATTTTATCAAATACGCTATCTAATAATGCTTCCATTACGATATCTGCTAATATTGGAGAAGCAGGACTTCCCATAGGAACTCCTTGTTTTTGTTGATAAAATATTTTATCATATTCCAAATAATTGTTGTCGATTACACAGAATCGCAAGATTTCTAAGAATTTTGATTTTGGAATTCTTGTATGATCTTTGATAATATTCCAACTTTTTTCAACCAATTCTAGAGCCAATTGAATAGGAATATTGGTGAATAATGAAACAACATCAAAAGAAACTAAAACATGGTCTTGTTCTAAAACAACTGGTGAGACTGTTGAAATGAACGATGATGCATTTTTTACGTTATATTTAGAGTTAACAGTAATGTTATTTAAAATTTTAACTAGGTATTTAGATAACTGATAACACGGAACATTCATAGAAGAACAAATTGGTCTTAGAGGCATGTTTTGTTTATGAATTTTAGGTAATCCATAGATTTTAGGACTATTAGCAGTATATGTCGTCATATTCTTCTTTTCATATTCATTAATGAAATTATTAGTGAACAAGTACTTAACTAGATTATTATTGCGACTTTGAACCTTATTTGTGGGGTCACTTCTCAAAATTGTATAAGTGTTCCTGTCAGCCATCATATCTTTCATTTTATCAACATAAGTTATTTTTTCTATTGCTACCGTAACATTGCCTTTGTCAGCTGGAACAATTAAAATTTCAGGGTGCCGTTTTAAGAAATTTCTTGTATCGCTAAATATTTTATTTAAATACTTATCAAATTGAGGAATTGATACATGTCGCATATAATTTTGTAAGATTTGCGTGAAACATGACCGTGCAGGTTCTTGTTCACTATGTTCCTTACTTTTTATTAGTTCCTCTCCATCGGCTATAATTTTAAATATTGGTAAGTTTTCTCTTTTAACCGGTAAGGCAAATTTAGGACCTAGTGACAAAAGCCATTTGATATCTTCTGGAAATTCTATCTGAGTTTTATTAACGAACCAATTTTCTTGAAAATGGATTCTCATTTCTTGTTTAACTTTAGATTTTAATAGCTCAAGCTTTCTTTTTTGAGAATCTTTTGAACTATTATTTATTTTGTTTTTTGTAATATCCTGACTAATGAAGAAGTTCCTATAATCATTTTCTAATAACGTATGTTTAATTCTATTTTCTAGAGCTGTTAATAATCTACTTTGTTTTCTAATTTGGGATTGCTTCAATGAAATTGCAATGTTGAGTAATTTCAAGTGATACTTTCTTGAGGTTGAAGACAATTTTTTCTTTAAACCTACATCAAATTCTTCATTCTCAACATCGAAAATCATTGAAACAGTTTTGGTTGAATTCTGAATGAATTCAGGAATCAACCCGAATTCTCTACATTTAAGGAGAAAAACTAAAGTACTTTTATGTTTGATGTTACTTACCCCTATCCTGCTATAATTAACAGCTCTAGAAAATAGAATTAAACATACGTTATTAGAAAATGATTATAGGAACTTCTTCATTAGTCAGGATATTACAAAAAACAAAATAAATAATAGTTCAAAAGATTCTCAAAAAAGAAAGCTTGAGCTATTAAAATCTAAAGTTAAACAAGAAATGAGAATCCATTTTCAAGAAAATTGGTTCGTTAATAAAACTCAGATAGAATTTCCAGAAGATATCAAATGGCTTTTGTCACTAGGTCCTAAATTTGCCTTACCGGTTAAAAGAGAAAACTTACCAATATTTAAAATTATAGCCGATGGAGAGGAACTAATAAAAAGTAAGGAACATAGTGAACAAGAACCTGCACGGTCATGTTTCACGCAAATCTTACAAAATTATATGCGACATGTATCAATTCCTCAATTTGATAAGTATTTAAATAAAATATTTAGCGATACAAGAAATTTCTTAAAACGGCACCCTGAAATTTTAATTGTTCCAGCTGACAAAGGCAATGTTACGGTAGCAATAGAAAAAATAACTTATGTTGATAAAATGAAAGATATGATGGCTGACAGGAACACTTATACAATTTTGAGAAGTGACCCCACAAATAAGGTTCAAAGTCGCAATAATAATCTAGTTAAGTACTTGTTCACTAATAATTTCATTAATGAATATGAAAAGAAGAATATGACGACATATACTGCTAATAGTCCTAAAATCTATGGATTACCTAAAATTCATAAACAAAACATGCCTCTAAGACCAATTTGTTCTTCTATGAATGTTCCGTGTTATCAGTTATCTAAATACCTAGTTAAAATTTTAAATAACATTACTGTTAACTCTAAATATAACGTAAAAAATGCATCATCGTTCATTTCAACAGTCTCACCAGTTGTTTTAGAACAAGACCATGTTTTAGTTTCTTTTGATGTTGTTTCATTATTCACCAATATTCCTATTCAATTGGCTCTAGAATTGGTTGAAAAAAGTTGGAATATTATCAAAGATCATACAAGAATTCCAAAATCAAAATTCTTAGAAATCTTGCGATTCTGTGTAATCGACAACAATTATTTGGAATATGATAAAATATTTTATCAACAAAAACAAGGAGTTCCTATGGGAAGTCCTGCTTCTCCAATATTAGCAGATATCGTAATGGAAGCATTATTAGATAGCGTATTTGATAAAATTCCAAATAAACCAAAGCTAATTACAAAATATGTCGATGACATTTTTATTACTCTCAAATCGAATCATGTTAGTTCAACTCTAATTGCCTTAAATTCCTTTCATCCAAAAATTCAGTTTACTGTTGAGTTAGAAAATAACGGAGAACTTCCTTATCTTGATGTGTTAGTGAAAAGAAAAAATAATAGATTAGTGTTTGATTGGTATAAAAAACCAACATCTTCAGGTCGTCTTATTAATTTTAATTCAAAACAGCCGAAGCATGTTATTATCAACACAGCAAAAAATTTTGTTAACAGAGTATTGGATATCAGTGACATTGTCTTTCGTCAAAAAAACATAAAAATAATTACCAATACTTTACTTTCTAACTCCTTTCCATTAAAAATAATAAGAACAATATTGAATCAATATTTCAATCCCGTGGTTCAAACTAATTTAGTAACAAATGTTACACAGTTTTCATACAAAAGTATTCTATACATTCCAGGTCTTTCAAATAGAATTTTAAATGCCCCCATAAGAAATAAAGACAATGTTCGTTTAGCTTTTAAATCGTCAAATATCTTAAGAAGTTCATTGTTTTCAAATTTAAAAGGTGAATTTTTGAAAAGTGAAAGATCAAATATTGTCTATAAGATAAAATGCTTAGGTGACGGAATAAACCATTGTCCTTCCGTTTATGTAGGAACTTCTATGCAAAAGCTAAAAAATCGTTTAGCTGGTCACAGATCAGACATAAATAGCGGACATTCACAAAAAACAGCATTAGCTTTACATTGTATAGATGAAGGACATAGGCCAGACTTTAACAATGTTGACATTTTACAGACAGAAAAACACTATAGTAAACGTATGTTATTGGAAATGTTGCATATTTTAAATACTAATAATACAGTTAATAGGCGATCAGATTGCGAAGGACTAAGCAGTATATATAGCCAATTTGTTCATAGAAATATTTTAGGCTAAATTTTATATTTGACCTGATTTCTGAAGATCGTTTTTGATTTTGAAAGTCAAATTTTGATTTTCTTATCAAATGTGAAATTTAGATTTCATTATTTTGAAATTCGATTAATTGAAACGTCTTTTTCAAGGCTTCAATTTTTGAATTTTGAAATATTTACAAAAATATAAAAGAGATACCAGAAAACTAACAACCACAAATTTTAAGAAATATCTTAAAATTTATTATTTTAAAATATTGTAAGTATAGATTTTAATTTTAATTTGTTTAGTATTTTTAGAATTAAATTTTTTAGAGTCCTGAAGAAGGGTGTAATCACGCCCGAAACGTCGACGAAATATATTAAAATTACCAAGACAGACCTACAGCCCACTTATTATCAAAATTTTGCATAACTTGATATATAGTACCTATATCGCAAGTAAAAATGCATTATAATAATAATAAATTTTATTCTTGTCTTTTTTTATAATTTTTCAATAAATTTTTTCACTTTAAAACTGATCATATTTTTACTATTTCAAAGTAAGTAACAGGTTTAAAACTTAAGATTTGATAAAAAAAAACTGTTAAGTAGCTTCAACTTTGTAATATTATACTCGTATATTATGAGCTTACACAAAAATGATTTTTATTTTATTATTAATTAGGTACACGGTGTTACAAAAATGAGGTTTCAAAATATACGCGGGCGGAGACCTATCAAGTTTTGTAGAGCTAGTCGCACTGATTACGAAACGGTATTTGAAAATCCCCTAACACCCCCAAAATCTGAAGTTACGGGCAAAAAACGGTTTTTTGGACCTTCACTCATTGAAAAAATTCTAGCTTCGTCAAGTTTTTTACCCATTTTCGATATTTTTTACAGTTTCTGATAGAAGATAAATATACCTTTTCAACAATGTATAAAACATGTAACTCGGTTTAACCACTTAGAATTTATAAGATGTCAAAGTTCAAAAATTCCATTTTTTTCGTCATTTGCCCAACTTCGGCATCAATTTAAAGTATATGTTTTCAAAACAAGATGCTATTTAAAAAATATATTCTAAAACTATATCTATTTCCCAATCAATGGAGGTATTTTTTATGAAAATCACTTCAAAATTGGCTTAGAAAAAAAATTTCGATTTCAACCCAGATACAGAAATTCGAATTTTTAGGTATACAACAAAAATGTTGTTTCGGCACGTAGCAGGATAACTTGGGAGCCAGGATTTGATAACGGTTTTTTGTAGAGGAGCTCAATACAAACATTTTTTTCTTTGGGAGGGGGCTCTATCTCTCCCCGTTTAGGTGGGAGGGGCATTTTTCTAAAAAAAAAAATATCAAAATAAAAAAAAATTATTAAAAAACAACGGCAACACTTACAGTAATAAATGATACCATTTCCGAAAGGCAAAATTGTACATTTGATTCCAATTTTTAAATCAATATATTATAACAAATAGTTTTTGAAATAATCGATTTCAAAGTTAAAAATAGGCGAACAAATATTTTTAAAACTCATTTTATACTATTTTTGTCCAGACTGTGAATTTTAGTAAAAAAAAAAATTACTTACACAGAAAACTGCCTCAATTGATTCCTTATCGAACAGTGAAAACTATATGTTTCTATGTCTTCTAGTTTATGAGAAAATTCTCATAAAAATTGAAAAATAAAAACAAATAAAAACAAAAAATATTTAGAAAAAAGAAAAATCTGATAAAATAATTTTTCAATCTCCAAAAAATCTAAAATCAAGGCAATCTGACGTCTCTAAAAAATATGTATACCTCTTTTTCATCTGTTAACCCATATTATTATAACAGTTGCTAACTTACTACCGAAAAACCCTCAAAAGTTATGGTAGCTTATTTTCATTTCCATTATCATCGGAATCAGCATTAAAAAATACCTTGAAATCATGTATCATATGTGTATATAATACCATTGTCTATTTTTGCTAATTTTGAAAATCTGCATTTCGAGCTATGACCTTCAAAATCGCGACTTGCGGACATGAGATTTTTCTAGACTTTTGAGATATGTTTTAGAATGCCAAAACGAAGGTATTGAGCAAAAAAAATTTGTATTAGCATTCATTACGAGGTTTACCCCTTTTTTCACCTTATTTGACTGTATCTGTATTATTAGTAAATAATTAGTAAATAACATCAGTATGTTTTATGTGAATTTTTAAAAGTGCGTTTCTTTATTTTTTTAAGCATTCATACAAGTCAATATGATAAAGAAGTTTAACTTCTATTAAGCGTATTTAAGAGCAATCAAATCATTTTTATACTAGTAGGAATTGCTTGTTTACAAACTCTTCACTATATAGTTCATACCAACCAGAATCAATGACCATTATTGCGGAAAAAGTTGTGTTTTTTTGGGAAAGCTATCAGCAGTAGCATTTCTCAAATATCACCATTGTACACTTGCACGATAAAGTACATCGCTATTTAAGTAAAAATCCATTACCTAATATAACATCAAAGAATATTCTGATCCACTGAAAAAGCACCTTGTCCTTAAAACAAACGATTACAAAACTTGGATAGAATAATAACTTTTTGACACATGTTTGAAAAAATAGCGGACCTCACTTTGTTTTATAATAAATCTACTAAAATTGATGTAATGAAAATTAAATTGTTGCAGCCTCTCTAAGCCGGAACATGCAGTCTACGTCTTACACCTAGATATCTATAATGTGCTTCTATGAGTATGGAATTACATATTTCGCTAAAACAGTTAAACTCCGATTACACAGGTCAACACGAAATTTGTGCTTGGGTTGTGACAATTAAATTATGATAGCTATATTGATACTCATCTGGAAAACAATTTTCTTTTTTTATTTAATTTGCTTTTGAAGTCAGCATAGCAATTTCCAGTATTCAAGAAAATCTGTCCTTTACAAAAATTGTCGGATGTAATTTTGGCAAAAACTCGAGAACGTCTTAACCGATTTGGCTGATTTTTGTTTTGTTTTCTTCATTTTAATAATGTTTTCATATTCATATTCAGGAAAATAAAAAAAAAAGAAAATTAAGAAGACAAAAGAAAAATTAAATCGAAATTTTCGTTTTGTTCGAATTTGTGTCAAATGGGAGCTTGAGGCATTATTTGATACCTTCTATTTTCAATATTTATGGTAAAAGTAATTCACTCTGATGGTATTTTTAATCTACAAAAACAACTGTATCCAAACTGTAGCCATACTAGTTCATAATGAAATACTTTATTTATTGAAACAATAAATTAATTTGTTTGCTTAGTATTTGTATTATTTTGTTGCATATACAGGGTGTCTAAAAACTTATGGATCAGCCCAAATCCTTACGGTTTTCGATTAAATATGCAGTTCTTGTGAAATTTCCCTACTTTACATCAGTATTTTGCTTCCTCTGCCCATAATTGATTTTTGTTTTTTACAATTCTTTCAATAAAACATTGCTTAACAATAAGAAACAATTAATTAATACAAATATTTTTTATTTCATACGCCATTTTTCTGCAAATTAATGAACAGTTCCAAGTTTCGTAAAAACTCAATTTCTTGCTTTGATTTCAGAGCAACAAGACGAAAAAAATTTGTATCGTGTAACTCTGGTTTATTATTTTTAAAACTTATCCCGGTATTGCAGTTTTTAAAAAAGTATAAAAGTTTCCAAAGTTGAAGTTAGATAAAAAAAATATTACAGTTTGAACTTAAAAAACAGGGTTTTTCAGAGCAAAAAATCCTTGTATTTATCAAAACTTTTTTGTTATAATTTAAGTCGAATAAAGTGCTTTAGCAAAAATGTAGATCTTTCAATTATCTACATTTTATACTCAACAGTTTTTTTTGTACAATGCACGGTTCTTGCATTATAGCTCATTAAACTCGAGTTACACTCACAGGGTATGAAAATTGTATTTTTGTTCCCAACACTACAAAAGCAAATCTTAGGAGGGGAAAGGGTGATTATCTATTGTTTTGGTTTACAATGAACCCAAAAAGTGCAAATTAAACCCAAGCACAAAAAATATTTTTATTTTTGTCGACCTGTGTTATTTATTACTTTATAGCCACAGGTATAAAATCGAAAATTTTGTGTTAGTTGTAAAATATCACAAATATCCTTGTAGTAATTTTTTTAACAGCTCTGTCGATATTGCTGATAAAAAATTAATCATAATAAATTATTTAATAAAAACAAAAACATTTCTTTGATTTTTCCCGCTAACAAAGTGACCTTTGACAGACTGCTTGTCTATCGCTAAATTTTTTGTTTATTTTTTTTTAAATTTTATCAGCTGGCGAAATTCTTAGAACAAATTTTTTATTTTTTTTTTCTGTTTAAAACTCACTTCCAAGGTCGAAGAATAAAACCGATGGTAAGATGAAAACAGCATCAATTTTAAATGCATGTCCGAGGCATGCAAAGAAAAAATCATCCGGCGATGCCCATTTACCACGATTTTTATCATGATTAAAAGGTTTTAAGCCTGTGTCATATGATGTTTCATAGACCATAATTTTTTTTATTAACTAGAAATTATATTCACTTTAATTGTTACAAATTTAAAAAAAAAAAAAACATATGTAAATAAAAACAAAATAACAAATTGATGTTTTATAAAACAAAACAATTTGAAAAATGTAAACTATACACGGCGACTTTACGTATAAACATCGACGACCGACACGACAGCGATGAAGACAACAACCGAGATATACTTTTCGATCGAATCTAAACAACTTTGAATTGTAAATGCTCATCTTTTCAAGCTGCTCTCGTTCTAGGTTGTCATTATTATTTTTTTTTATTTTTTTTTCCTGAAATCTTACAATTAGTGAATACAAAGTGAAAATCGTTGTATATATCAACAACAATATCACAAAATGCCATAATAACCACAAGAGCAAGAGCAGCAAGAGCAATGCTAGTTTGTTTTTGTTTTAATTGATTAATTCGTTGCTTTGAGATAATAAAATATGTAAAATTTGTTTGTTTCAATTTGCAAGTGTTTAAAAGTTGTTATAAATGATACAATTTTTTTTTTTTATATATAGAAAAATATCTTACATTCATGTGTGACGGATGAGTAGAAATAGAATTTTTAGTGCAAGTAAAGGATTTATTAGGTATCTAATAATTATTGTCAGAAGAAAATTACAAAAAATGGGGGAGATTCTGTTCCTCATTTTAGTTTGCTCGATGACTCAGGTCAGTTATGCGTTAAGAATGAGTTATTATGAAATAGTTCAATGAAGATATTTAGCTTTAGCAGGATACTTCCATTCAAAAGAAAACTTCATGTTCATTTGAATTCTCAAGAAAATATGACGCTAGACGTGGAGGTTGTTCTCTGTTCTCGGTATCAATTTAGATTAGGTCTTCTGTTGCTATGTTGCCTTGCTAGTTTACATGATCGTCACACAAGATTTTAATGCCTCTTTCAAGAAGGTTTAAGTTCTTTAATACCATTATAGGCCAGAGAGACAATGAACGTGAGTCATCATTGAGTTTCTGCACAGAAGTCCTTTTGCATAAGATATTAATGGAATTCGCATGTCTCAATATCGTATTGTTGTGAGGTGGTACCTGTGCTATTGTTTGCTTCAATCATCTCAAAGGATTTTAATTTAATGCTTTGTATAAGAATGATTTGGGCGACCTTAATTCCAACAATTAATATGTTATATGTACCTCAGATCCTGTCGCAAATTTATTTTTATTGGCATATTTTTTATGGAAAACAAAAACTTATTTATTGTCTTTTTCACAAGGTTAAGAAAAACTAAAATTTTTTAAGACTTTTATAATAATTTGCAAAAACGTAAGAAATTATTATAACGCAAAAGCAGAAAATCCCATTAAGGACTGTCAGTTAGCCCCAGTAACTCTTTCGGACACAAACGAATGCTGTTTGAAACACAAATTTTCTCTCAAGCACCAAAATTTCATACTGTAATTTAATATTCCGAACAGTCTAGCTAAACAAAAGCAAAACTAAAAACAATTCTTTATTCCATCCACACATTTTAAGACGTAACCCTTTTTTACATCAGAACATTCTGATCAGAACTTGTAAATTTCTACTTGAATCCTTCCCCCTAAAGTAACTCTCCAAGGTTCAAGCTGCATTTTAAAAATATGAAATTGAAATAAAATACACGACAAAGGAATAACAAAGAATTATTTTTTTTTTTAAATCGTTAGTGGCGTTAAAAAAAATTATTTTTTATCCACACAAATCTAGAAGCATTTTTTAAATAAAAGTTAATATGCCACTTTTATTAAAAAAAACTTATAAACATTTAAAACCAAAAAAAAATTAAAAAAAAAATATCTTTTAAAAAAGAATGTATTTTTTTTTTAACATACATTCATTGGAATCATGTTAGTCGTTGACCAGAAATCCAAAAAACAGTGGTGTGGCAGGTGCTGTTTAACGGCTCAAACATATGTTTTCGTTTTTTATTTCTTATACGACAATATACGCCGCCTTTGAAACAAATTAGCTTTTCTATTTTGGTTATATTTTAGTTTTAACATTTAAAATAAAATTTGAATTTTCCCTCTAGAAAATAACCCAAAACTCTTTATTCCCTAGCTCGTAGTAAGTCGCTTCAGCGGTTTGTTATTTTATTTTAAAGATGTTTTTTTGTAAAGTGTAACTAATGAAGTTCTTTGATGAGAAATTAGAACCTATTTAATGGTGAAATAGAATAAAAAATGGTATATAGAGATAATTTTTTGTACACTACGGCGTATACGTACTTTTTATTATTGTATACATACATATTTTTTTTATAATATTTTTTTTTTTCAAATTAATCCACGGATCCTAGTACCAAGATGGTCAGAAAAATTAGTTAATGAATTTTCATTATTGGTATCTACACCCTTTGGTTCAAAGTCTCCCGAAATCTCACTATTTAATTTGTTTAACCCTGATTTAAAGTGCATCAGTAGGATAGGAGATACCTGTGGTATAACCGTTTTCTTCATTTTTTACTTTCTCCTAAATAACGAATCAGTTGTCAACAAAAAAAATTTAAGAAGCGTTTGACTGTAATATTAAAATTTTCAAACATTTATAAAAATATATTTTTGGATTTTTTGACGTGATAACGTCTTATGAATCGATGAACAATGACAACCAACACAAAAAAGTGACTCCATTTTCTCCCGTTCCACTCTCGCACTTTCGCAATGCGGCAAAAAATTTCAATTCAAAATTAAAAAAAAAAAAAACTATTAGAGATACAAAAATCTTCTATAGCTTATTTGAAAGATAATAACCTAAAGCTTAATCCAAATGAAGGATTATTAAAAATTCCGTCATTTAATAGGGTAAACAGGGGTAAAACTTAAAGATGAAATTTGGGCTAAAATCTAAACGCGAAGTTGTTGAGAGTTGATTTTTTTCGCTATAGATAGATGAGACTAATTTAAGAATAACTGCATTTAAGAAAAAATTCTAAAAAAAAGTGAAACTAAGCTATAACGTTTTGTTTGAACGTTAAACACGTGTTGGGGCTATGACAAAATGATGATTTTTGGTAGGAATTTTTTTTTTGACAATTCTAAAGGTGCCAGGTGAAAGATGAGGGAAAAAAATTAGGCGTCTAATACGAATTTTTTTCCAACACTCTGCGTTTCGAAATATGAATTTTTGAAAAACACCTCAAGTAGCACACTTGTGTATAAATTGGTGTAAATTCATTAATTTTGGTGTAAAATTGAGAAAATTGAAAAAATATGGTGTATTTCTCAAAATTAGTGGTATAAAAATTATACCACTGTCTTTTCTGTACAAAATTTCAACATTTTTTTAAGATTCCGTGCAAAAAATACACCGATTTTCAGTTGTTTTTATAATATACCATTAATGGTGCATAAAATTATTTGATTCTGAAATCAACCAAAACGGTTTATTTTGTACACTCTGTTTGGTGTAGGAAGCACACCCTGTGGACATAAAATTCACCAAAATGCATATGTGGGAGACGCCATATTTTTCAATGGACGCCATTTAAAAATAGAAGACAGCGATTAATTATTTTATTAAAATAGTATATTTATCGACCTAATAGTCCCGCATTCTTAGTTTTTTAGATTCATTATAAAAAAACTTTTCTTAAAAAAATGTAAAACAACACAAAAATTATAATTTTTGAAAAATGGATTCTTAAAATCGAAAAAAAAAATCATTAATTCACTGACATTTTTGAGGCGCTCGATTTTTAGAGGGGGTAGCATCTAAAATTAGTAGATAGAATGTGTTTCGTTTTAAAATTTGGCAAACAAAATCATATTTAACCATTGGTTTCTTATGGCAATATTATGAAAGTGAATAAAAATTCATTTTCATTTATTTCATAAGAAATGGTGTGAATTAGAATTCATCAAACTGTTTGAGATAAAAAATAAACTTTGGTTCAAATTTTAAATCAGAATAATTTAAATGGTGTATTTTATCCATAGATTTATTGTGTATTTTTCAATTTCAAAGGGATAATTTTCACCAAAAACAGATCATTTAATATACCACTAGTGCCATTTATACACCAAAATCGGTATATTTTTTTAACCACCGGAGTTTATTTTATACGAGAAAATGGTGTATTTTTTATATTCAAAATGCATATCACGAAAGTGCAAAAAATACACCAAATATTTTGGTGTATCTTAGACTTTTGTGCTACTTGAGACCTTGTTTTTTAGGGTTTTTTTTTGGGTAGTTTTTGATTTTTAGTTTTTTTTTTGAGCGTTCAAAAAATATCAAACTTATAGGACATGTATGTTTTGGCCTTATGCATACATGTGCAAAAAATTGGAATCGTTTAATGAGTTTTGACTGAATAACGGAAGAAACCAGTTTTAAAAAACACACGTGTTTTGACCGTTTTAACCTATTTTCATCGTTTTTTATTTTTTTTTTTTTCTTTGATAGATACAGGAATAAAGTATATTCAATAATGATAGACCATGACCACGACTAAATGTGAGCGAAGTTTCAATCATAGGTTATAACAGGTTATAACTTTTGACTAATAGTCCAAGAGCTAGTGGCACATTTGACTAAGGTAGCTCTTTTAAGGCTAAAAATTCTTACAGTGGTTATTTTTAGCACGCTAAGTAAAAAAATCTTGGTCTGGCAGGCCACAGCGGTGCACATCATATATATATATGACCTTGAAAGTGTAAAAAAAATTAAAAAAAAAAAGTTGCTCTTTTAAGGCTGAAATTTTTATAGAATTTAGTTTACCCATCGAGAAGATAAAAAAAAAAATTGCCAGACTTTTTTGAGGTGCACAAGTGCCTGCCAGACCAACTTAAAGGTGCGCATTTTACATGCATTATACGAAACTTTATTCTGTAAAGTCGAAATTTATATATGTGTTTGTCTAAGCGATTTCAAGAGGAACTGTGCAATTACAGCCGGTTCTGGCCAATATAAGTCCTAGTTAGGTGAGTGGAAAGATGCAACTTTCTAAAAAATGACTTAAAATCAAAAAAAAAATATTTAAAAACAACGGCAACACTTACAGGTATGAGAGATACTTTTTTTAAAAGCTTAAGTTGTACACTTAATTCTAAATTTTAAATCAAAGTATTTAAATCAATCGTTTTTAAAATAACCAATTTTAAAGTCGAATTTAGGGAAAAAAAAAACTTAAAAAAAAACATTGAGTAATAAAATTAACAAGACTGTGAATTAAGACCAACATTGAGTGATACAGAACGTTGCTCTAATGAATTTCCTATCAAACACTGAAAACTATATGTCTCTACGACTTCTAGTTTTTGAGAAAATTGAAAAATAAGAAAATATGAAAAAAATATTAAAAAAATATTAAAAATATAAATAAAAAAATAAAAATCTGATACAAAAATGGTTTTCTAAGAAAAAATTTTTCAATTTTCTCAAAAACTAGAAGTCGTAGAGACATATAGTTTTCAGTGTTTGATAGGAAATTCATTAGAGCAACGTTCTGTATCACTCAATGTTGGTCTTAATTCACAGTCTTGACAATTTTATTACTCAATGTTTTTTTTTAAGTTTTTTTTTTCCCTAAATTCGACTTTAAAATTGGTTATTTTAAAAACGATTGATTTAAATACTTTGATTTAAAATTTAGAATTAAGTGTACAACTTAAGCTTTTAAAAAAAGTATCTCTCATACCTGTAAGTGTTGCCGTTGTTTTTAAATATTTTTTTTTTGATTTTAAGTCATTTTTTAGAAAGTTGCATCTTTCCACTCACCTAACTAGGACTTATATTGGCCAGAACCGGCTGTAATTGCACAGTTCCTCTTGAAATCGCTTAGACAAACACATATATAAATTTCGACTTTACAGAATAAAGTTTCGTATAATGCATGTAAAATGCGCACCTTTAAGTTGGTCTGGCAGGCACTTGTGCACCTCAAAAAAGTCTGGCAATTTTTTTTTTTATCTTCTCGATGGGTAAACTAAATTCTATAAAAATTTCAGCCTTAAAAGAGCAACTTTTTTTTTTTAATTTTTTTTACACTTTCAAGGTCATATATATATATGATGTGCACCGCTGTGGCCTGCCAGACCAAGATTTTTTTACTTAGCGTGCTAAAAATAACCACTGTAAGAATTTTTAGCCTTAAAAGAGCTACCTTAGTCAAATGTGCCACTGGCTCTCCTACTATAAGAGCAGATAGAAATTTTATCAAACTTGTATGAGCATCCGGATACAATTACCTTTCATTTGGTATATCACACATAACGGAAGACGAACTACAAGCTACACAATGTTAAATCAAGAAACTTGGGAAAAACCTCAAAACACCAGTGCAGATCTATTGCCCCCCGAACAGCCACTAGTGTGGGAAGTACCGTAATCTCAGTCCGGAAATTCGACATGGTTGACTTTAAAAAATTCTAACTTCTCTTGTAGGCATCTTTGAAATGAGATTGATACATCATTTGAAAGGTGAAATAATAAGCTTTCACCTGGTATAAGATTGTTTTTAGGTTGTCAAACAAAAAAATTGATTCCATAGCTTGAGAACATAAAAATAAATGTTTTTTTTTGCTTTTTTTAATGAAATTTGATCGAGTTAAAAAAATTCTATCTCTTTTTGTAGATGTCTCATAGACCTGATTGATATATTTATTTTGAGCTTAGACAATGAGGTTTGGTATAAAATTTTTTATAGGTTGTTAGGGGAAAAAATGGAATTAATGACGTGAGAAGATAAAAATTCATGTTTTTTTTTGCTTTTTTTGATGAAAATGAATATTTTCAATAAATTATTTTTATACTTTCTGCGCATTGTAAAAATTAAAAAATGGTTTTATTCTTAAGAAGAAATACTTGGCTTTAAAATTGCATAATTTTTTTTTGTAAGCTTTTAAAATAAAAAAATTATATGATGAGAAAATAAAAAAAAGGTATTTTTTTTTAGCTTTTTCTTGTAAATTATGATTGTTTGAAATAAATAAACTCTTAAATTGGCTCATTTTAAACAAAAGCACACACGTGATAACACGTCAGAAAACTGACGACGTTATCACGTAAAATCATGGTCCGTAAACCGGCTTTACAGACAACCTCTTTTTTTTTTTAATATGTACCGATTTAATTTTTGTTTTAAAAAATCAATTTATTAAATAATAATTATTTAAATTTAAATTAATTAAATAAATAATTATTAAATAATAATTATTTAAATTATTTAAAGAGCAAACTAAATTTAAAAAATTTAGTTTGCTCTTACTATTTTCAAAATAAAATTCTCTGGCATAGAATATTATTAAATGGCATACTTTGTTTGGAGATCTAAACTGTTCAAAATAATGTTTTTGCAATTTCAAAGAAAAGTTTTTATTTATTACAATTATTTTTTTTTTTTTTATAATCTTTTTATAATAATTTTTCTTGCAATCAACGCTTTAACATCTTAGGTAACTTTTAATTTAAGAGCAAGTATGAACGACCCAGTGGTGTACTTGTTTTATTTTCTTGAAATTGCTTTTTAAAAAATTGTCAAAATCAAAAATCTTAAACCAAATTCTTGAATCCAAAGAAATAAGAGAATATCAAAAACAAATTATTTTTAATGTTTTAAGCTATGAAAGAATAAATTTTGAAAAACAAAATTCTAAGTTTAATCGAAACCAACAAGCACTCAACAATACACTAGATTATTGATTTTTTTCCGTTCACCTTTCGTGTTATTAGCTTAAGACCAAAATCAGCGGGAAAAAGGCTCAAAAATGTGAATTAGATAATTTTTGAAAAGCAACATTCATTCTGAAAAAAAAAAAAAATTATTATAAAATAGGGTAATGTATAATTTGAGCCCAACTAGATAATTGTTTTGATTTATCTTTTTTTAGTATATATTTTTGGACCTCTTTTTTTAATTCGTTCTTTAAATAAAAAATAAAAATTAATTGTTATGTTTAATGAACTTGAATACATCAAAACCCATACCGACTGTTCGGCGAGACAAAAATATAAAAATTTTTTTTTTATAATAACCGAAACATCATTATAAATTGTGTCTGTTGTACCTACTACTTTAGTACCGCATCGCATCCAACCCACATGTTCTATGTATTTTTATGAAGAGTAAAAGTCAGTGAATGAGATTACGGATACGACATTATTATTGCAATGTGTTATTAAATTAGTTTCAAACAGATTTTTTTTTTTAATAATTCTCTCACACAAGGTTAAGTTTATGATAAATTTTTGGTACCGAGAAACAAATTAGGTCTCGGATGTACGCTCAGTACCTACCGCAGAGTTCATCAGTTTAATACTCGTAGAGTGAACAGTTTTGTGTTTTGCTATTTTCGTTCCGGTTAGATAGTTAAGATATTTGTGATTTTGTATCTATTTTTGACTCTTGCTGGTGAATTTTAATTAAGTGCGGGAGAAATTATGACGTACGAAAGTTCATATGACTCGGGATTGAAACCCTTTAATCATGACAAAGATCGAGGCAAATGGTCTTCATAGAAGGATTTTTTCTTTGCTTGTTTGGGTCATGCATTTAAGATTGATGCTATATTTATTTTGCCAGCTGTTGTCTTTCGGGAATTCGGAAGTAAGTCAGTTTGATTAGAAAATTTATGTATTAGATAAATTAAGGGGCGTTTTGGTTGACATTATAATATTATTTTAGACACCTACTTTTTAGATATTAGAAAACTAAATTGTGTGATAATAGAAATAAACTGTTTGTGGGTGTTTTGTTTTTATCTCTACCTATTGTTTTTTTTTTTTTTTTTTAATTTGGGCCACAAAAATGTGATCTAGGTGACGTTGGAAATTATTTATTACTTTTTTTATATTTTTATGAACTTTCGTAAAAACAATACGAAATTCGTTTGTACTCAAAACAAAATATTGCAATAAAAGTAATAGAGTCACCATAGTTCTCTCATTTTACCTACAAATTGGAACTAACAAGTTCGTTTACGAGTATGATTGAATGATTGTCAAACAAACAAATCAATGGAATGGAACATCACATTGTTTGGGAATTGTTCACACACTAAATAAATATTTGTCATTTTTTTTATTTCAACATGACGTGATTTTTTTATTTAATAGAATAACTATCTTGACAAATTATAAGCTTAAGTATTTGACGACATGTGTAATTATATTATTATTTTTATATAGAGTGTAGGGTAGATTAGGTTTGTTGCATTTATTGGAACGCATTATACCTACCAGTTAGGTTATTGATGTGTGGCATACGAAGGTAAATATTTTGTAAATACATAATTTCATATTTATGCATATTAAACGTTCAGAAAGGTTAAAAAACATGTGCTGGAACTCAGAATTTTGAAAAAAAAAATTGAGTAAAAAATATTAGGAGCTGTCTTTTTTAAGCGAAATTCGTAATAAATATAATTTTTTTTTTAAATGTTTTTAGAGTTCAGAAAAAAAAGGAGTTGAAATAAAAATTCTGCGGGGGTCTTTTTGAAAATTCTGTTTTTTCTAAATTCTGCTTTTCATGTATTACAAAATTCTGCAAAAAAATTGAAAAGTGTTTGAAAAATATTAAAAGCGCGCACTTTTTAACATTTTCCAAACCCTCATCAGTTTTTTGCAGAACTTTATAAAATCATTGACTCGAAAAATTTGCTAGTTATTTGATTATTTACTTTGCCATTTTTTACTTGCGTTATACATAGGTACTATAGGCAATTTAAGGGTTCGTAAATAAATCTAACTCGAGATAACAATCAGAGAAGATAGAGAATGCAAAAAAAAGTGAGCTACTGCTTAAACCACTGATGCGATTTGCCGTGATTCCCTAGAGGAGAAATTGAATATTTTTTTAGGACCAAAACTTACGGAACTTACCATATGACCAAATTGGAAAAGGTTGTTATCCTCAAAAACGACTCAAAGGGTTTTGATAAAAAAAATTACATACAAGTAAGATCGTACTTTTTAAATAAAAATAATAAAACGAGTGGGGTCGCACGTTCTTGCTCTTATGCTAAAAGTAACTCTAATATTAAAGCTTTATATTCAAGAAAATTAAGAAAAATTTAAAATTTTATATTTTCAAAAAATTTCATAAGTAGTGTAAAAAAATAAAATCTTTTTTTTTTTTTTAATTAACTAAACACCGTTTTAAATGATGTTTTACAAAATACCAAGTATACCATTTTTTGCTTGTAGAAAAAGTTTATTTTAGAACAAAATTTTCGAAAATCGTTAGAGCCGTTTTAAAAAAAAAATACTTTTTTATATATAAAAAAATTCTAACATTTTTCAAAAAAAAAAATTTGGTATGCCATTTTGGAGAAATAATTAATTTACATATAAAAACAAAATTTCAAAATTTTTCACCAACCCGTTTTCAAAAAATTGATTTTTCAAAAAAAAAATTTGAAATATTTTTTAAAAATCCAAAAATTCTTTTTTTAAAAATTTTCCAAATCATTAATATTACTTTTACCTGAACGCTTTTGAATAAAAAAAATTCATTGAAATCGGGTTAATTTTGTACGAATATTCAGAAACAAAAAAAAAAAACGTTCTATGACAGGTACCGTTAATAACGGCACAAAAATTATTTTTTTTATTTTAAAAGTTGGTTGTTATGTGTCATACTACAAACAAAACCGTTAGAGCCGTTTTTGAAAAAATTTACTTTTCTATATCCGTTATCATGGCAGGTACCATTAGTTTTGGTCATAACAACAAAATTTCAATTTCCCCTCTAGGGAATCACCAAAAACTGCTAACTACCAAGTTTGAAGATTCACTCGTTTAGGCATGTAGCTCGAGATATTTACAGACAGACAGACAGAATTGCCGGACCCACTTTTTTGGCATTCGCCATCATCGTAATGTCATGTAAAATTGTTATCTCGAGTTCGATTTTTTTTACGAATCCTAAACTTGACGTCTCCTGTCTAACTTTTTTGCGATAATTAATGTTTAAATAAATTCTCACCAGCGAAAAACAAATTTATATACATATGTATTTAAATTGAGAACATTTATTTATCGAGCCCAACATTTCTTTAATTATTATGAAAATCGACAATCCAATAGAGTTTTTTCTTAATCAAAATATTATAGGTTTTTTTTTTTAACATAAAAGAATTTATATTGCATTATTTGACACTTTGTATATTGAAATCAAAAATATCTTACTGATTACTGATTTTTTTCTATATAGGTAATTCCAGTAATAAATCGAATTATTTTTCCGGGTCACTGTGGCGTATGCGTAACTTTGTTTTTTAAAGAAAACCTCAAACAATTAATATAAAATTCCTATTTCTGAATAAATACTTGATTTTGTTTAAGAATTCTCTTTTGAAATTATTATGTTGTGGATGTGTATTGTGTAATAATAATACTAGTTGATCAAATTTTAAATCTCAAAAATAAGTGTGGTTGGCTGCAATTCTTACAATATTTTGTTTTGTAAATATTATTTGGAACAAACATTATCCACTATTAAAAAGATATACATAGAAAGCATGTGTAAATAAATACTATGTAAGCATTTTTTTGTATACCTAATTTAAGTTGTGGTTCATATTTTTTTTATTTTTCTTACAGTTTACGCTCTTATACCTCATTTCATAACATTAGCTCTAGTTGTAATGCCAATAATCTTCATGCAGTCATTTCTTGGTCAATTCTCCAGCACCGGATTTATTTCTGTATTCCGAATATCACCACTTTTTAAAGGTACATTTTTGAAAACAATGAAAATTATTTCTAAATAATTTCTTTCAGGAATCGGATACGTTTCATTGGCCTTAAACTTATTAACACTAACTTATTATAGCCTCTTTGGTGCTATTCCATTGTTGTATTTATTGTATTCTATAAGACCATCTATTCCATGGAGCTGTGAGTCATCTAAAGATTGGATGAAAATCAATGAAAATTATACGTCAGTATGTTAAATACATTTTGCATGGCTAAATTCAATAATGTTGGATAATTTGTTTTGAACGATTTCAGATTTGTGCTAAAAACTACACCATCTACGATTTTGACAGTGTACTTATTCCATCGGTCGAGTTTTTTAAGTGAATATTGTCTACCTATCGGAAAAGCTCCCAAAAAGCTCTAAAAACTATTTTTAAAATATATTTTTTTTAGAACACACATGAATACTTTAAAATTGAACGATAGAGAAAGTCCTGAAGGAAGTTTTTCTTGGACCCTGTTATTTTGTAACTTAATTATCTGGGGCATGGTAGCGGCAATTTTGATCAAGCCTATCGAATTGGTAAAAACTTTTAACACCATCTTATCAAGATTTGATTTTTTTTTAAATTTAAATATAGATTGGAAAATTCATACGTTACTCTTGTCTAACTGTTATTGGACTAATAACTATTTGTTTCCTTCGTTTTGCCTTTCTACCTGGAGCACTTTTGGGCCTAGAAGAATTTTTCCATATAGAAAAATTAAGTTATGCCGTCTATTGGCCAATTATGACTTGCATGGCTTACTCTAACCTTGGCCCTGGATGGGGTTCAATTTTAACAATGGCCAGCTATAATGACTTCAAGACGAACATTTTTAAGAACACTTGGGTTCTAGGATTAGCTCAAACATGTTTGATGTTGGGTTTGTCATTTTTATCAATATTCGTGAGAGATTTTATGCTTCGTATGTAACAAGTTTTTAAAATTTTTGTAGAAAAATTAAAATGTTTCTATTTTTTTTAAGAGGACGATCCAAATCGATTTTTTTATCGAAGTTCCGACGCTCAATGGATGGATTTTCTGATGATACCAACAGGATTGACATTTATTGAGGTGCCACATTTTTGGTCGTTACTATTTTTTGGATTTCTAATTTTAGGAAGTTTGAATCTTTTGGTAAGTTTTGTTGGTCTTTTTTTATATTTTTAACTTTTTTTTAAATTCAGATTGTGCAGTTGTTGTCTGTTTTGACATCCTTGTTTGATGAACACGAGATCTTGCGAGGTTATAGAAGAGAAGTTTGTCTATCTTTAGTCGGTTTTCTAGCCATTCCTTCAATATACTTTTGTTCGAATGTAAGTTAAGTAAAAGTTTTGTGTTTTTCTTATTAGCAGTTATTTTTTTAGCATGGAATAAAATTTTTTGAGTCTTTGATAACTTTTTCCGTCATGACTCAAATGGCTCTAAACTTACTTCTATTGATTGTTGTTCTTTGGATTTATGGAAGAGAAAGATTTCAGCGTGATTTACATTTTATGACTAGTCAGACATTATCGACGTGGATGATAAATATTGTGAGATACGTTGCACCTTTGTTTCTTGTGTTTGCATGGGTAATTTGAAACTTCAGTCGACAAATATCTAACAACATTTACTAACAAAATTTTTTTAGGTTCACGGATTAGCAGTATTTTTATTCATTCCTATGCAACAAAGTCGAACGTGGTTTATGTTTTTGGCCATATTTGTGATAAGTTTACTGCCTTGGTGTTTTATTCCAGGATATTGTGTATTTAAAATAATGCAAACAACTGGAATTCTGGGAGTACGATTGAGGCGTGGTATTAAACCAACGGATTGGTATCCGGTTGATCCGGTATATAGACAAAAGTATGAAGAAACTATTAATAATTCAGATATGTCTCATCAATTAGCAGTAGAGCCGGATGAGTTGTGATTTATTTACATAGCTTTAAGTTTTTTTTTATTAATAAAGAGATATAAAAAAAATAAAGAGATTTACTTAATTCTATGAACTTCTTAACAATCCTACACTTAGTTCATGGGAACCGAGCGAAACTCAAACCACTTAATTTGGTAGCTAAGCGTTTTGGGTCATTCCCTTGATTGACTTTTTTTTTAACCAAAAAATTAATGGTAGGTACTTGTCATTTACTAAAATGAAAAAGGTTTTTTAAACGATTTGAATTTTCAAAAAATACGTGGTCGAATAAGGTCCTACTTTTGAAACAAGAAAAATATTTTCTGAATTTTTTTTAATTTAAATGTTAGTCATAAGTATATTATTCATAATTTATTTATTTAATTTTCTATTAGTATTTAAGTAATTTTGTATACCTACCTTAATGTATTTTTTATAGATTTAAGTAGCTTGTACTAAGCTTGTAATAAAATTTAAAATAAAATGTAATGATACCTGAGTTGCTCGTAAACTATTAAACCGATTTCAAAGCAAATTTTTTTTACGAAAATGTTTTAGGTATTATCCTCGACTTTTAAATTAATTTAAATATTAAAAAATTTCAATAATCAAGTTGTTCAAGGTAGATTAATGAATTTTCTTGAAATTTTTTGCAACATTTAACATTATGAATTTAAAAATTTCTGCATACTAAATTTTGTTTTGATTTTTTTTTTGAAATTTTGAAATGTAAAATATCCAGTCCTGATTTAATTTTTTGTCAGAATAGATGGTACATATGACAACAGCTATACAAGGAATAGCACATGATAATTTTAGAAAAGAATTATTACTTGGATTTATGTTATTTAAGGAAAGGTAGACATTTTCATGGAGGGGAATATAAAAGGGTTGATTTTTTTTCGGATCTGGAAGAAAGGTTTTTGAAAAGCTTTAGTATTAGTTTTCGGAATGCTAAACTCTAGCGAAATCCACCATTTAAAAAAAAACTCGATTTTATATTTACTCGTATCTTTTCTAAACTAATATTTTGCAAGAAAAAAAATGTAATTTTATTGTTGTAGGAAATATAATAATAAAATTTTCTTTTTTGTATATAATAACTTTTCTTCTGTGCGTTCAATATTTTTGAGGTTACGAAACTTGTTTAATTGTTTATTAATTGTTTTTTTTTTTTTCTACACAAGACACGAAAAGGAGTTATATCATGTAAGTCGATAAAAACAACGAACTACATGATGTGCGTAGGTCTAAAATGCGCATAAACGTACAATGCAATGTTCTTTTTTTAACCCTCTGTCGACACACAGGTGCTCATTTGACACGACAAAAATAAAAAAATAACAACTTTTTAAAAAAAGTGGGTGCAAAAAAGTCTCTTTATAATGGTGATAATATATTTTTTGGAATTGTGAATATACAATATTCGAATTGCTCAGAAAATTCTACATACATTTCATATACGTATTCTCTATAAAATGTGAGACATAAAAAAGTTCTAGCGACATGAAAAAATAGAAGCCAAATTCGCAACCGTTTGCCTATCACGTCACAAAAAAGAGGCGTGCCTAAAGAGGGTTAATAAATATGCCCTTTAAATGTTGCGTTTCAAAAAAATGAGTATATAGTAACATTTTAGGAAGGGATTTCTTAAGACAGGAAGCAGCCTCTGAACGTTGAATCTATTATCTGTATATTAAAAAAAATATCCTATATTAAAAAATGGTATGCTTTTAGCGGCTCATATGGTTTGAAGTAAAAAAAAAAATATTTCTCAATTAGGCTTTTAAGTCTCTTACTTCATTTTAACCCGAATTTTCTTATTTGAATAGCATGAGGTTTTGATCCTTGAATAATACATTATTAATTCCAGCCACACTATTTTCAGCTAAAATTTTAAAGTTGGCTATATTACATAATTTACTTACTTATTTATTAGCAAACAAATATATATAAGAAATTATAAAACTTATTAATCGCCATTAGTCCTTACATAAATTTTTCATCATATCTTTTCTTCTTCTTACAGTTTACGCTCTAATTCCTCACTTCATAACATTAGCTTTAGTTGTAATGCCAATAATTTTCATGCAGTCATTTCTTGGTCAATTTTCCAGTACTGGATTCATTTCTGTATTTCGAATATCACCACTTTTTAAAGGTATGTATTTCATTACTAAAATTTTTATTGAAAGCAATATAATGGATTCCTTAAAATATATTTTTCAGGAATCGGATATGTTTCATTAGCTTTAAACTTATTAACACTAACTTACTATAGCATCTTTGGAGCTATACCATTATTATATTTATTATATTCAATAAGGCCATCTATTCCATGGAGTTGTGAAGCATCGAAAGATTGGATGAAAATCAATGAAAATCATACGTCAGTATGTAAAAAAGATTTTCTATGTGAAAAATTTGTATAATTTTATTTTCTTCATTTCAGATTTGTGCTACAAATTACACCATATACGATTATGATAGTGTACTTATTCCATCGGTGGAGTTTTTTAAGTTAGTATAATCTAGAAGAAGAATTGCGTTGTCAGAAAAAGACAGCAATAGGCTCAATTTTGGTATAAGCTTTAATTTTCCGACTAATTTTCAACAATTTATCTGTTTTAGAACGCACCTGAATACTTTGCATTTTTATGAAAATGAACTTCCCGAAGGAACATTTTCATGGACTCTTCTCTTTTGTAACTTAGTCATCTGGAGTATTGTAGGAGCAATTTTGATCAAGCCTACAGAACTGGTAAGAAATCTTTAACACCACTTTATGAAGTTCTAATACATTCGCTTTATCTTAAATTAAGATTGGAAAGTTAATACGTTACTCTTGTTTAACCGTACTTGGATTGATAACAATTTGCTTTCTTCGTTTCGCATTTCTACCTGGAGCATTTCTTGGACTTGAAGAATTTTTCCACCTAGAAAAATTAAGTTACATCACTTTTTGGCCAATTATGACTTGCATGACTTATTCTAGTCTCGGCCCTGGATGGGGTTCAATTTTAACAATGGCAAGCTATAATGAGTTCAAGACGAACATTTTTAAATTTACATGGATACTAAGCTTGGCTCAAGTCGGTTTGATGCTGGGTTTGTCATTTTTAACAATATTTGTGACGGATTTTATGCTTCGTACGTAATTTTTTTCAAGGGCTATAGGAAAGTTAAACAGTTTTTTTTTGTTTTTTAAGAGGATGATCCAACTCGATTTTTCTACCAACATAACGAAGCTCAATGGATGGATTTTCTGATGATACCAACAGGATTGACATTTATTGAGATGCCACATTTTTGGTCGTTACTATTTTTTGGATTTCTAATTTTGGGGAGTTTGAATCTTTTGGTAAGTTTTGTTGTTTTTTATATGATAATTCTAACTTGTTCGAATTCAGATTGTGCAGTTGTTGTCAGTTTTGACATCCCTGTTTGACGAACACGAGGTCCTTCGGGGTTATAGAAGAGAAGTTTGTTTGGGTCTAATCGGTGTTCTAGCCATTTCTTCCATATACTTCTGTTCAAATGTGAGTATAAAAATATTCTAATTAATACTTTGTTTATATTTGAAATCTTCAATAGCACGGAATAACCTTCTTTGAGGCTCTGATGACTTTTTCAATCATGACTCAAATGGTTCTAAATTTACTTCTATTGATTGTTGTTCTTTGGATTTATGGAAGGGAACGATTTCAGCGTGACTTACATTTCATGACGAATCAGGTGTTATCAACTTGGATGATAAATATTGTAAAATATGTTGCACCTTTGTTTCTAATCTTTGGATGGGTAATTTAATTTTTTACCAAAAAACATTTTTTTAATTTGTTAACACACTTTTTTTTTCAAAGTTATGTGGATTGGTAGTGTTTTCATTCATTTCATTCCATAGTCGAACTTGGCTTATGTTGATGGCCATACTTGTGATAAGTTTGTTGCCATGGTGTTTTATTCCTGGATATTGTATATTTAAAATAATGCAAACAACTGGAATTTTGGGAGTACGATTGAGACGTGGTATTAAGCCAAACGATTGGTATCCGGTGGATCCGGTGGATAGACAAAAGTATGAAGAGACTTTTAATAATTCAGATATGTCTCATCAATTGGCAATAGAGCCAGATGTATTGTAATTAATGTACCTACAGAATTTAATTTATTTTTTTTTTTCAATAAATACAATAGCTTAAAATGTTAAATTTTTTCTTGCAAGAATAATTTTTTGAAGATATTAATGTAAGTATTAGGATAGGTAGCTACAAAAATGAGTGATTTTAATCGTTCTGGATTTTCTAAATTTTTAATAATTTTTGGTCCAAAACATACATACATATGTATAAAGACTTTGATGCTGGAATTGTTTTTTTTAAATAAAAATAGCGTTTTTAACGGTACTTGAACCGTTTTCTTGTTTTCTGACTTTCTCATTATTCACTTCAATGATTTTATGTAGAAGAATCTAAAAAAAAAAATAATAAAATGTCAAAAAATTTTCAAAACCTTCAGTTTTGTATTTTTAAAATTATTTTCAATTTATTTTTGAAAAATTTATTTATTAAAAACGGGTTGATATTTTTTTTTTAAATTTTGTTTTTATGTGTCGAATAAAAATTTCTTCAGAATAGTATACGAATTCATTTTTTGGAATAATTTGAAAATTTTTATTTAAAAAAAAAACTAATTTAATAAAAAAAAAATAATTTAAATAAAAAACGGTTTTCGAAAAAAAATTTAAAAATTTGTATACTCAGTTTGAAGATAAAAACAATTCAAAGCGGGTGGTATCTTGGGTAGGCAAAGGCGTAGGACAGTTTAATACATATCGATATCAGTGTCAGTGACCCCTGACAGCATAAGTCGACTTATGTATGTTCAAATTGAGTTAACGATGCAATTTTACTAACTATACTTTAAACGATGTATATTTTGTTAAACTATTGTATAGTTAAATATTATTTATTAAATAAAACGTGACCTAAATTCGGCTTTTTGTCTAAAATGAGTTGAATTGAAATTAAATGAATTTTTAAAAAAGAAAAAACTTTTGCAAAAATAAAAAAAATATTTTAAATCGTTTTTCATATTTATATAAATGTTACATTTTTTGCCCAGAAACATTTTGTGGAAAAACGAAAACATTTAATACTTTTCCTGAAAAGTAGCGAAAGGAGATGGGGCAAAATTATATGGGACCTGGGCCATGAGCGTACATTAATGAGACTAGTCTTAAAATGAAACTGAAGGTTAGTTTATTCAATCTATGAATTTTTTTCAAATCGTAAGTCAGGGTCTTGAGATACAAGGCTCCAAAGTTCGTTCTGATAACCCTTACAACTCCCTTTTAAATGCAAATATGTATCATGAGAGCTACAAGAGGTATATTGATGTTTTTGATGTCAAATGAAAGGTTGTTAAGTACTATGTAGTTAAAGACTTTACAAAACGAAGAAAAAAAATCGTTCCAAGAAATATATTTTAAACTTAAACTGAGATAAGAGTGGATTTATCGAAAATCTTCTTTAGTATGTATTTTGTAATCTAGTTTATGTAAACAAGAGTGTAGCCCAGAGTTCTTCACAAGAAATTATAGTTTTTGTGTCTCTCTAACATAATTTGGTCAAATAAACAAGCTTCTAATCCGCATTCTAAAAAATTAAAACAGTTTTATAACTACACCTGTGTGTTGATTGTAAGCATATTTAAATTGAAAATAAATAAATATTTTGAACAAAAATCGATTTTTTTAAATAACATTTTACTTTTCTTTATTTGTTCACCGTTTCTTTGTTTTTGTGTAATATGTTTTTTATATTGTTTAAAAGGCACTAAAACAACCTTTCATTTGACATCAAAAACATCAATATACCACTTGTAGTTCTCATGATATTTGCATATAAAAGGGACAAGAGTTATCAGAACGAACTTTGGAGCCTTGTATCTCAAGACCCTGACTTACGATTTGAAAAAAAATTCATAGATTGAATATACTAACCTTCAGCTTCATTTTGAGACTAGTCTCATTAATGTACGCTCATGGCCCAAAAACGCCCCATCTCCTTTAACTTATGCTGTAAGATCAACATAAAGCGAACTGTGTACTGTCTTAATAATATTTTTTGTATTTTTGTTTGTAGCCTTACACATCCTTGATGTAATTTAATTATTTTTAAATGAATTGCAAGTGATTAGTCTACCAACGATCCATACATTATTAAATTGAAAACTTCGTCAAACAAATCAAAAAAACGATCAAGTCGCTCTATATACTGAAAAGCATACAAATTTAGAATTTTCTCAACATGGACGGACAGAGATTATAATCCAATGAACACTTATTTTTCGTTGTTATTTTTTTCGGAAATATTCTTTTTTTTTTTTTAATATTTTGTTTATATTTATTAATAGAATTGTTCGGAATGATAATTGTAAAAGCAATCAGTTGATAGCGAACTTTTTGGAAGCGTGTGTCGGCTGTTTTTTTGTGTGGCTGTCTCTCACTTTTGGCACACATTTTTGTAAAGTTTTTGCAAGTTTTTTATGTGATTTTGTTGTTGAAAAGTTGTACATGTCGACACGAGCGTAGAATTTTCAAATGGAGTATGAAACTTCATATGATACGGGCCTGAAACCCTTCAATCATGATAAGAATCGAGGCAAATGGGCATCATCGAAGGATTTCTTTTTTGCATGCGCCGGACATGCATTTAAGGCAGATGCTATTTTGATTATGCCGATTCTTATATTTGAAGATTTTGGAAGTGAGTTTGTTATTTTCAAAAATTAATTAGTTTTTTTTCAATACATTGTACTATACTCAAAAACTATATTAAAAAAAAAAAAAACATTTTTTTTAGTCTACGCCTTGATTATGTACTTCATAACTTTGGCATTCTGCGTAGTGCCAATTGTGTTCTTACAATCATTTCTTGGTCAATTTTCTGGCACTGGTTTTATATCAGTTTTTCGGATATCTCCACTATTCAAAGGTTGGTTCTATCATTTTTGAATAAAAAAAAATATTTTTTGAAAATATAATTTTTTGCAGGCATTGGTTATGTTTCTCTTGTAGTCAATTTTTTAACTTTAACTTACTATAGCATTTTTAGTGCAATACCGCTATTATATTTTTTTAATACCTTGAGACCAGCAATACCTTGGAGCTGTGAGGGATCTAAAGAGTGGGATAGTAATTATTCATCGGTAAGAAAAATCTTTTGAAGAGAAGGACATTGTATTTTTTGTGACATTTGTATTATTATTTTATTTTGTTATAGATTTGCATACATAATGCTTCAAATCCAACTTATTTTATAACAAATCCATCTGTGGATTTTTTCAGGTAATTTTTTTTTTTATTTATCTGTAAAGTTAAAAAAATGAAAAATATATGAATTTATTCCTCAGAAATCCATTGGACATCGAAACCTATCGTTTTGAAGTTACCACTATTTTGTTTTCACTGGAACTAATGGTCTGTACATGCATCATTTGGGGAATTGTAACTTTTGTTATTTTAAATTCTACAGAAATTGTAAGAATTTTGTAATATTTTAAATTTTGATAATTTTTTTAACTACATTTTTCAAACTAGATAGGACGAATTATAAGATATTCATTTTTGAGTGTAGTGGCTATCATGAGCATTTGTTTAATTCGATTTGCATTTCTTCCGGGAGCATTTGTTGGAATATGGGAATTTATATTTCCACATAAACGCCACTTTTGGGAAACATGGATAATGATTCCAGGCATTGCTTTTGCTACATTAGGTCCTGGTTATGGTTCAATTCTAACCATGGCAAGTTTTAATAATTTTAAAACAAATATTTTCAAATACAGTTGGTTGCTGTGTCTGGCTCAGTGTGGACTTATGATGGGAATGGCATATTTGTCTATTTTTATCAAGTGTTTTATGGAAGGTGAGGTACATTCTATTTACTTATTTTAAATTTTACAAACAGAAATAAGCTTCTAAATCTTAAAAAATGTGTATTTAAATACTGTAGGTGTTGCCGTTGTGTTTAAAGATTTGTTGTGTTAAAAGTCAATTTGTGAAAAAATTGCATTCATCGCTTGAACGATGGAAGATTGTCATTCACTCCCATACATTTTTTTTTCCTTAAATTTTCTAGACAATCTTTTGACTTCAATTATCGATTTATGAAATTTAAGCAAAAATTTTGAAAACATTTTTTTTCGTTCACTAAAATCTACAATTAAATTTAAAAAAATCAATACGGCAACAGCTGCAATCTTTAAGCTTTAGAGGTTAAAGTATTTTTAATTACTGACGCATGAAAAAATAAATTGCACGACTGGGGTCGCACGTACTTGCTCTTATGCTTAAAGTAACTATAATGTTAAAGCTTTTTATTCAAGAAATTTAAAATTTGATATTTTGAAGAAATTTCATAAGTACCTAGTATAAAAAAATTAAATCTGTTTTTATAATTAATTAAACTCCATTTTAAATTATCTTAAAAAAAACAACAAATATGCCATTTTATTTCTTGTATAAAAAGGTATTTTTAGAAAAAAATTTTCGAAAATTGTAGGAGCCGTTTTTTAAAAAAATAATTTTTTATGTATAAAAATTTTTTAACATTTTTCAAAAAAAAAGTTGGAATGCCATTTTGAAGAAATAATTAATTTACACATAAAAACTAAATTTCAAAATTTTTCATTGATCCGTTTTCAAAAAATTGATTTTTCAAAAAAAAATTTTGAAATATTTTTTAAAAATCCAAAAATGCGTTTTTTGAAAATTTTCTAAGTTTTTAATATTATCTTTACTTACACACGTTTGTATCAAAATTTTCATTTAAATCGGGTTAATGTTGTACGAGATATTCAGAAACGAAAAAAACCGTTCTATGACAGGTACCATTAATAACGGTACAAAAAATATTTTTTTTATTTTAAAAGTTGGCTCTTATGTGTAGTACTACACACAAAAATTTAAATCAAAATCGTTAGAGCCGTTTTTGAAAAAAATTAACTTTTCTCTTTCCGTTATATGGCAAGTACCGTTAGTTTTGGTCATAAAAAAAAAATTTCAATTTCCCCTCTAGGGAATCACCAAAAACTGCTAACTACCAAGTTTGAAGAAAATCACTTCACTCGTTTAGGCTGCAGCTCCAGATAGAGACAGACACACAGACAGACAGACAGACAGACAGACAGACAGACAGACAGACAGACAGAATTGCCGGACCCACTTTTTTTGCATTCTCCATCATCGTAATGTCATGTAAAATTGTTATCTCGAGTTCGATTTTTTTTACGAATCCTAAACTTGCCCTATAGTACCTATATCGCAAGTAAAAATCATCCAAGACATTGCAAATAAAAAGGAAAAATAGAAAATAATAAAATTATTTTAAGACAAAATTCGGAAACACCCTGTCAACCGATTTTCTTGAAACTCGTTTACATTTATTAAAAAAATTATTAACATATCTCATCCAGTTCAAAAATTATGAATTTTGCATATTAAATGAAAATCAGTGCAGAACACAGTGGTGCCTATATTGCTTTTTGGTATCAAAAATCATTTGCACGGCCATTTCTTGACGAAAAGTCATGAAATTCGGTACACATATTAATATGGAGAAATCGAAAAAGGCGCAAACTTTTTTTTAATCCTAATTGCCTTCTCCAAAATGTTGGACAAAATATACGTTCAATTTGGAATTTCTTTTTCAAAATAGTATATAAGCTAGAAACTTATTGAAATACATGTGAAACCTTATGTATTTAGGTATTAGAAAATCCAAAAAGTTCAAGATTAATAGGCAATAAAGGGATAAAAATAAGTTTTCACAAGGAAATAAATGTCATATTTTAATTACATTTTTTAATATAACTTAGCACTTCGTCCAGAAAGCAGAAGGTATTATGAACACATTCATTCTCAATGGTTGGAATTCTTAACTATTCCAACGGGCTTGACATTTATGGAATTTCCACATTTTTGGACATTGCTTTTCTTCAGTATGTGGATTTTAGGCTCACTAAATATTCTGGTTAGTGTTTAATGTTTTTTAAAGGAAATTTTGCAAAAAACTAAACCATTTTCCAATCCAGATCATTCAGCTATTATCACTTTTAACTTCATTGTTTGATGAATTTGAAGGACTCAGAGAAATGAAGAGAAAGATCATTTTTGGAGTCGTTGGGTTTCTTACAGTGACTTCTATGCTTTTTTGTTCAAATGTTAGTATTAAAAAATGTTTTAGTATTTTTCAAAATGTATTTGAATATTTTTGTATTTTCGAATAAAATTTTTAGCATGGAGTGTACCTTTTCACTCTTCTTTCAATGTATGCCGGCATCACACAAATGGTCTTGAATTTACTTCTATTGTTGATTGTTTTGTGGATTTATGGACGAGAGCGATTCCAACGTGATTTGAATTTTATGACTTCGCTTGCTTACTCAACATGGATGATAAATATTGTGCGATTTATTGCACCTTTGTTTCTTCTTAGTGGATTGGTAAGAAAAAATTATATACATTTTTTTTTAAATTAATATATACATAATTAATATAATTATTTTAATTTTAGTTAGTTGCAATCCTTATAAGTATGGATAGAGAATCTAGACCAGCTCCAACATCCTTTGGAGTGGCTTTATTTGCTTTAGGAACTGTTATTTTCGTGTTTTCATGGTGTCTTATTCCGGGTTATTGTATATTTAAAATAAAACAAACAACTGGAAGAATTGGAATGCGTTTGAGAAGATGTATTCGACCAACTGATTGGTATCCTGCTGATCCAGTTTATAAGCAAAGATATGAGGAGAATTTTAATAGTGGAGATATTTCACATCAGTTGACAACTGCAACATTGGAATAAGATTTAAAAATACAAAAATAAAACTACGACTGAACAAATTTGTAAATATTTACTTTTACTAACTTACTAAGGGTGACAAAGATAATATAACCTTTCATTTGATATATCACACATGACGGTAAATGTTCTACAAGATACACAATCTTAAATTGAAAAACTTAAAAAATACCAAAAAACACCTGAGGAGATCTGTTGCCGCTGACCAGCCACCAGTGTAGGAAGTAGCGTAATCTCAGTTTGATATTTCGACATGGTTGACTTGAAAAAATTGTAATTTTGTTTGTAGACGTTGTATAGATATGATTGACATGAACGATCAAAGCTAAAATAATAAGCTTTTTAATGATATAAAATTTATGATAGGCTGTCTTATAAAAATATGGATTTTAAGGTGATGGAAGAAAAAAAGTTAGATTTTATTCGCTTTTTGTCAAGAAAAATGATATTTTCAATAATTCCTTTCTATACTTTTTAAGCAACGTAAAGACTTAAATAAAGATTGATTTTAGAAGAAATATTTAGCTTTTCAATGGTATAATTTTATATAAGCTTTTCATTTAAAAAATTGATATAATGAGAAAAGAGAAAAAAAATATATTTTGTTCGCTTTTTTTTATAAAATATGTTTTAGGCTACTGTAGATAATGCAATTTTTGAAATTTTTAATTTTGACTTGAACTTTCGGTCACTTAATTCGACCATCTGCAATTGCGCCCCAAGAGGGTTAAAGTTTTTTCTCATTTTAAATAGGATATGTTGGTTATGAGGCCATTTTTTTTTTTTAATATATCCTTTAAGTAAACATTTTTGATGAGGCTCTTTTCTACATAAAACACCGTTTTCAAAAGGATACAAACCATTTTTCTATGACAGTTGCAGTTTTCTATCGTAATAAATTATTTAGATTAAAATTTTTTTTATTGAATTCCTTATCTCATGCGTTCTATGAACTTGAAATTTATGCGAACATAAAAATCTAAATTTGTATATTTCATTATAGGGGAAGTGGGGCCAGATGGAGTACTTAAGGTTGAAACGTTAACAATATAAAAATTTACATTCAAATTTATTTTTTAATGAGCAACTTATTATTATTATTCTAATACCTGGTCTGATTAAGAACTTTTTGTAACACATTTTAGAGAAAAAAATTTAAATAAAAAAAGGTGCTTTGCCGTGTCTTGCCCCATAGTTTGGGTAAGATGGAGTACCCACCTAAGGTAAGATGTGTAGATGAGAATGATCACAGAGAATGATGATTATTTGAGCCGGCAGAACTCGCAGTCATGGTTGGCTTCGTCATCATAATCTTCTATTACTGCACAGCTATTATGAACCCATCTTGCACATCATGAGCAGAATATCCTACCTTCAAAGAAAACGGAATATAATTTCTCCTCTTCTTATTCGCTTTCATCTCAAGATGATGAAACTCTTCATCGTTTTGCTGTCTATCGTTTATAGACCATTCTTTTTTGAATACTCATTTTTAAGGAAAACAAATAAGAACTAAATTATTCTCATTATTCTCATGGGGTATGGGTACCCCATATTGCCTGCAGAGCAATTTTATAAAAAAAAAAAAATAAAAAAAAGTCGAACGATGAATGAACGATCGTAATTGGTATGTATTTGAACTGTGAGGCAACGTACCCAGTCTTACCCCTATTTCCCCTAAGTCGTTTTGTCCTACACATTATTATGCGGTGTTAATGTACACGTGTTCATGTTTTTAATGTTTTTAAAATTTTTTTTTAATTTTTTGCAAAATACAAATGTTTAGTCTAAAAAAAAAACGATCCATAAAAAATTGAAAACGTCATTCAAAAAAATGATTTAGTCGGTCATTGTACTGGAAAGCATCAAAATTCATAATTTTCTCAACTTGGACTCTTAGACAGACTTATTAATATGTTTTTATTATTTTTTGGAAA
Source organism: Episyrphus balteatus (assembly GCF_945859705.1). Classification (NCBI taxonomy): domain Eukaryota; kingdom Metazoa; phylum Arthropoda; class Insecta; order Diptera; family Syrphidae; genus Episyrphus; species Episyrphus balteatus. Next base: position 15,796,496 of record NC_079134.1, on the reverse strand, counting down.
TGTTCTTTTTTTGTTAATATTTTGTTTGTATTTATTAATAGAAAAAAAACCGAAATGATCTAAATTCTACAAGCAGTCAGTTGATTGTGAACTTTTTGGAAGCGCGTGTCGGCTGTGTTTTGTGTGCTTGTCTCTCATTTTAATAAATATTTAAAAAAGCAAAAAAAAACAAAAATAAAATCTGCAAGTTTCTTGATGTGATTCTGTTTAAAAAAAAGAGTTAACCTTGTTGAAACGAGTGCAGATTAATCAAATGGAGTATGAAACTTCATATGATACGGGCCAAAAGCCCTTCAATCATGATAAAAATCGAGGCAAATGGGCGTCATCGAAAGATTTCTTTTTTGCTTGCGCCGGACATGCATTTAAGGCAGATGCTATCATCGCTTTGCCGATTCTTATATTTGAAGATTTTGGAAGTGAGTTTAACTATTTTTTTTTTTAATACTTACTCAAAAAATAAATTTAAAAAAAAAAACAAATTTCTTTTTTAGTCTACGCCTTGTTAATGTACTTCATAACTTTGGCAGTCTGTGTGGTGCCAATTGTGTTCTTACAATCATTTCTTGGTCAATTTTCTGGCACTGGTTTTATATCAGTTTTTCGGATATCTCCATTATTCAAAGGTTAGATCTATCGTTTTTTAATAAAAAGAATTTACTTTTGGAAATATAATTTTTTACAGGAATTGGTTATGTTTCGCTTGTAGTCAATTTTTTAACTTTAACTTACTACAGCATTTTTAGTACAATACCGCTATTTTATTTTTTTCAATCCTTGAGGCCTGTGAAGCTGTGAAGGATCTGCAGAATGGAGAGACGAGGATGGATTATCACAACCGGTAAAGAAAATCCTATATACCTAAAGTGAAAGCTATTCCAGTATAATTTTTTTTTTTAAGATTTGCATACATAATGCTGAAAATCAAACTTATTTAGTATCAATTCCATCTGTGGAATTTTTCCAGTGAGTTGTTTTTTTTTTTAATTAAAGTTATAAAATATGAAAAATTAATTAATTTATTCCTCAGAAAACATTTAAACATCGCAACCTCTAAATATGAAGTTACCATGAAGTACATGCATCATTTGGGGAATTGTTACTTTTGTTATTTTAAATTCTACTGAAGTCGTAAGAAATTTGTAATATTTTAAACTTTCATAATTTTTTTAATACATTTTTTTAAACTAGATAGGACGATTTATAAGATATTCATTTTTGGGTGCAGTGGCTATTATGAGCATTTGCTTGATTCGATTTGCATTTCTTCCTGGAGCAATTGATGGGATATGGGACTTTTTAGTTGGAAAACGTCGCCATATGTGGGAAACATGGATATTTTTTCCAAGCATTGCTTTGGCTACATTAGGTCCTGGATATGGTTCAATTCTAACTATGGCCAGTTTTAATAATTTTAAAACGAATATCTTCACATACAGTTGGGTGTTGTGTCTGGCTCAATGTGGACTTATGATGGGAATGGCATATTTGTCCATTTTTATCAAGTGTTTTATGGAAGGTGAGTAAGATGAGATACGATAAAAAAATTTATATTAGAAAAAAAGGTTACTCATACACCACAGTGACTTTACTTAAAAAATAATACGTAGCTAGTAACTTGGGAGACTTGTATCCAATTGTTTTTTGGAGTTTTACGATACACTGCTGTAATTTAGGATGAAAATATTTTTAATTTCTTAAAAATATTTGTGGTGAAAGGGTGTTTTTATTTAATGGGGTGGTTACGTGTAAGAAAGTTATCATAACATCTGACATAAATTTTGTTAATATTTTTTAAGCTAAGTAAAAAATTTTTGTTTGTTATAACAACTTAGAATCTAAAGAATCTGCAAAATTTTATTCAATGAAAGGGTGTTTTATTTTAAAGAAATGATGAAATTTGGAATTAGTGCCACAAAAACTGGGACAAAATGTTACACTAATGAAAATTTGTACAAATGTTTTATTTTTAGTAGAAACCAAGTATATTTGCAGCCTATAAAAATATTTTAGATGAAAGGGTGTTTTTTTTTTGGGAAATAAGGAAAATCCGCGATAAGTCCTATAAAATCAATGAAAAAAAGGTACACTTACGTTATTTATTAAAAATGTTGTATTTGCCATGGGAATAACCAATAAAATACATATGTACCTAAGTCTATACATTTTTACTTGCGATATAGGTACTATAGGGCAAGTTTAGGATTCGTAAAAAAATCGAACTCGAGATAACAATTTTACATGACATTACGATGATGGAGAATGCCAAAAAAGTGGGTCCGGCAATTCTGTCTGTCTGTCTGTCTGTCTGTCTGTCTGTCTGTCTGTCTGTCTGTCTGTCTGTCTGTCTGTCTGTCTGTCTGTCTGTCTGTCTGTCTGTCTGTCTGTCTGTCTGTCTGTCCGTCTGTCTCTATCTGGAGCTGCAGCCTAAACGAGTGAAGTGATTTTCTTCAAACTTGGTAGTTAGCAGTTTTTGGTGATTCCCTAGAGGGGAAATTGAAATTTTTTTTTTATGACCAAAACTAACGGTACCTGCCATATAACGGAAATAGAAAAGTTAATTTTTTTCAAAAACGGCTCTAACGATTTTGATTAAAATTTTTGTGTGTAATACTACACATAAGGGCCAACTTTTTAAATAAAAAAATATTTTTTGTACCTTTATTAACGGTACCTGTCATAGAACGGTTTTTTTCGTTTCTGAATATCTCGTACAAAATTAACCCGATTTAAATGAAAATTTTTATACAAAAGTGTGTAAGTAAAGATAATATTAAAATTTTAGAAAATTTTCAAAAAACGCATTTTTGGTTTTTTAAAAAATATTTCAAAATTTTTTTTTGAAAAATCAATTTTTTGAAAACGGATCAATGAAAAATTTTGAAATTTAGTTTTTATGTGTAAATTAATTATTTCTTCAAAATGGCATACCAACTTTTTTTTTGAAAAATGTTAAAAAATTTTATATATAAAAAATTATTTTTTTAAAAAACGGCTCCTACAATTTTCAAAATTTTTTTTCTAAAAATACCTTTTTATACGAGAAATAAAATGGCATATTTGTTTTTGTTTTTAAGATATTTTAAAACGGAGTTTTATTAATTATAAAAACAGATTTAATTTTTTTATACTACTTATGAAATTTCTTCAAAATATCGAATTTTAAATTTCTTGAATAAAAAGCTTTAACATTATAGTTACTTTAAGCATAAGAGCAAGTACGTGCGACCCCAGTCGTGCAATTTATTTTTAATGCGAAAGGGTGTTTTTTATTTATTGGAAAAATTAAGTAATATAAGTGGTAACCTATTGAAATTCAGCAAGTATGTTATACTCTTGAGATTGGAAACAAGAATTTGAAGTATCTATGTAGAAGAATATATGATAATACATTTTCTTCAACAAGACCAAATTTTTGTCTTAAAGACGGAAATAAATACCATATTTTAATGAAATTTTTTAATTTAACTTAGCACTCCGTCCAGAAAGCAGAGGGTATTATGAAAAAACTGACCATCAATGGTTGGAATTCTTAAATATTCCAACGGGCTTGACATTTATGGAGCTGTCACATTTTTGGTCATTGCTATTCTTTAGTATGTTGATCTTAGGGTCATTAAATATCCTGGTAAGTGTCTTATGTTTCTTTTCGAAATCTTATACAAAATTAAATCATTTTCCAATGAAGATAATTCAGCTATTGTCATTATTGACTTCATTAATTGATGAATTTGAAGGACTGAGAGAAATGAAAAGACAGATCATCTTTGGAGTGGTGGGATTTCTTACAGTGACTTCTATACTTTTTTGTTCAAATGTTAGTATTTAAAATATTTTAGAAGTATTTTACGAATTTTTAAATCATTTTTAATTTTTTTTTTTAATACATAAAAGTATGGAGTGTACTTTTTCACTGTTCTTGCAAGATATGCCGGCATCACACAAATGGTCTTGAATTTACTTTTATTGTTGGTTGTTTTGTGGATTTATGGACGAGAGCGATTCCAACGTGATGTGAATTTTATGACTTCACGAATTTATCCAACATGGATGGTGAATATTGTTCGATTTGTTGCACCTTTGTTTCTTCTTTTCGGATTGGTAAGAATATAACAGTTTTTTTTTTTTATTTTAAACAGTAACATTATTTTAATTTTAGTTAATTGCGGTCTTTATAAGTATGGAATTTAACCATTCTCCAACATCTTTGTTTGCATTGGGAACGATTATTTTCTTGTTTTCATGGTTTCTTATTCCGGGATATTGTATTTTTAAAATAAAACAAACAACTGGAGGAATTGGAAATCGTTTGAGAAGATGTATTCGACCAACTGATTGGTATCCTGCTGATCCAGTTTATAAGCAAAGATATGAGGAGAATTTTAATAGCGGAGATATTTCACATCAGTTGACAAATGCAACTTTGGAATAAGATTTAAGAAATATAAAAGACTATGGCGAAATAAATTTGTAAATATTTATTTTAATTTACTTATTTAGGGTGACCAGGGCTTTGAGGCGGCTATAACCCATTGTGGATACATGCTTCACCTTCAACCAATAAACTTTCAATGTTCTACCTTCTTCTCCAATTACCATGAATTTATACGGACCATTATATCGTCCGAATAATTGCTTTATCAAACTTCCGTTTGATTTATGTAGATGTTGAGTTTCCTTTTTTTAAGAAGTAAATGTTATACTCATCATCAAAGCAGACAAATCATTAGAAGGACCTGAAAGTTACAGCCTTATCAAGTAGTACAAGAAAGAAAAAATATGAAAGTTTATCTGAGGTAAAGAAATTTTGCCAGAATAGCGATTTGGTTTAAGACAATTTCATAGCACCTCTCATCAAGTTAAGACAATCTGCGAAATTATGAAAAGAAATCGCTCTAAAGATAGATGCAGAGAAGTGATCATTTTAGATTTTCCTTTTAGATTGTTGCTTTTCATTTCACTTTTGAAAATTGTTCAAAGTTTTCTTTTGAATCCATTTTTTAAAGTGTTACCCAAGTTTCTGTACTTGGGTCAATCTTATACAACATTTATAGATACCTTATAATTATTGTGAATCATCAATATAATGCTGATAATACAGCAAAACTGTCACCGCATAAAATCAGTATCAATATTGAAGCAAATTTTTTTCAAGAACAAGATTTTTTGTCTTGGAATCAATAATATATAAATCAAAGGTAAAAATATTGTTTGGGAAAAGTCGGTTCTATAAAACATTTACAAAAAAGAGTTGAATTAAGAATGCTTTACTTAAAGAAAGTTTTATATTGAATAGTAATACAATATTATTTCACAAAGTTATATTTAAAATTGTTTTTGTTTTTTGTATGGGTTTCTAGTTTGGGGAGATTTTGTAAAATGCCATATAAAAAAAAAAACTATAAATTCCGCACAATTAGATTTTAATAATGTTGAACCGTGATATTATTAAATCACGAACTTTATAAAAGTGTAGGTGTTAAATTGAATTATTAAAGAATTCATTGATTAACCGAGTAGTTTTACTGAGAATAGTCTCGTTAGTAAACATTGCGCTTATAATAGCTCCAATACACCTACTTTCAACCAAGTTGCGCGGCTCCAGCTAAAAAAAAATGTTTTGGTTTCAACATTATTTATTTTTCACAGCTTAAATTTAGCGCGATCTGCGTATAAGACTTTATCATGTTACATGTTTATTAGCCTCTGTCCACTATATTCTTTATGTAATAATGCAACCATAAATATATCCTTATCTTATTATTTACTTACTTTTTTTTGTTTCTTTTACTATTTATTTATTAATTTTTTTTTGACGTGATAACGTCTTATAAATCCATGAACCATGGCAGCCACCACACAAAAGTGACGCCATTTTCGCACTTTCGCAGTGCGGCAAAAAATTTCAATTAAAAATTAAAAATAAACTGTTAGAGATATAAAAATCTTCTATAGCTTATTTAAAAGATAATAACCTAATGCTTAATCCAAATGAAGGATTTTTAAAAATTCCGTCATTTAATAGGGTAAACAGGGGTAAAACGAAAACATGAAATATGAGCAAAAATCTAAACGCGAAGTCGTAGAGAATTGATTTTTTTGCTATAGATGAGATTAATTTAAGAATAACTGCATTTAAGAAAAAATTCTAAAAAATTTTGAATTTTGTTTAAACGTTGCACACGTGTTAGGGCTATGACAAAATGATGATTATGGGAAGGGGAAATATTTTTTGACAATTCTAAAGATGTCAGGTGAAAGATGGGGGAAAAAAAATTATGCATCTAATACGGATTTTTTTTTAAATATACTGAATTTCGAAATATGATTTTTTGAAAAACATCTATTTTTGAGGGGTATTTTTGGGTAGTTTTTTATTTTTAGCTTTCTTTTTGGAGTGTTCAAAAAATCTCGAATTTATAGGACATGTAGGCCTATTCGCATACATGTGCAAAAAATTGGAGTTCTAAAATTATTTTTGACTGAATAACAGGAAAAATAAGTTTAAAAAAACAGATTTTTTGAGCGTTTTTAACTGATTGTCATCGTTTTTGATTTTTATCTTTTTTTCTTAAACAGATAGAGAAATAAAGTATATGGAGGGTTGATAGAATATAGCCAGGACTATGTGCGTTTTAAAAAACACAATTTTGAGATAACGGTAAAATAAAATGTTGTAATTCAACAGGTTATAACTTTTGATTTAGAGCAAAAACTAATTTAATTAAACTTTATTGATACAATTACCTTTCATTTGGTATATCACACATAACGGTAGACTAACTACAAGCTACACAATGTTAAATCAAGAAACTTGCGAAAACACTCAAAACACCAGTGGAGATCTGTTGCCCCATGAACAGTCACCAGTGTGGGAAGTACCGCAATCTCAGTCTGGAAATTCGACATGGTTGACTTTAAAAATTCTAACTTCTCTTGTAGGCATCTTTGAAATGAGATTGAACCGTCATGTGAAAGGTGAAACAATAAGCTTTCACGTGATATAAAATTTTTTGTAGGTTGTCATTGAAAAAAATTGATTTTATAGCATGAGAACATAAAAATAAATGTTTTTTATGCTTTTTTTGATGAAAATACATGGAGTTAAAAAAATTCTAGCTCTTTTTGTAGATGTCTCATAGACCTGATATATATATATAAGACAATAAGCTTTCAGATGGTATAAAATTTTTTATAGGTTGTTAGGGAAAAAAATGGAATTAATGACGTGAGAAGATAAAAATTCATGTTTTCTTTGCTTTTTTTTATGAAAATGATTGCTTTCAATTAATTATTTCTATACTCTTTGCGCATTATAAAAATTTAAAAATAAAAGAAGAAATACTTGGCTTTTAAAATAAAAAAAGTAATGTAATGAGAAAATAAAAAAGGTATTTTTTTTAGTAAAGTAAACTCTTCAATTGACTCATTTTAAACAAAACCACACAACCTGTTTTCTGACGACGCACTGTTGTCCAAAATGACTTATCTCGTTGCAAAAATCATAACTTTTGAACGGATTGAGGTAGCGGTACAGTTTTTTTTTTAATTTGAAGGAAATTTCCAGGGCTGTTACACCAATGAATTTCAAGAAAATTGTTTTACAGGGTGTTTAGGAATCATCGGCCGAAAACCGATTTTCTTAAAAAAAAAAATATTTAAATTAAAATTGGTATGCCATTTTGTAGAAATCACTAATTCACATCTAAAAAAAGTTCAGATTACACTTTTCCATGATATTACGATTATAGAGAATGCCAAAAAAGTTGGTCCCGGAAGTCCGTGTGTCTGTCTGTCTGTATAAGGATCTACAGCCTAAACGGATGAACCGATTGACTTCAAATTTGGTATGTAGCATTTTTTGGAGACCTTCCAGAGGGGTTTTTGGAATTAATTTTTTTGGGCCAAAAATAACGGTACTTGTCATACACCGATTTCAGTAAAGCTGTAATTGCTCAAAAACGGCTCCAACGATTTTGTTTAAAAAATTCAAATGTAAGTTTGAAAACAAGGTCTATCTTCTAATGAAAAAAATTTTTTTGGAAAATCATTATTAACGGTACCTGCCATAGAACGGTTTTTTTTAAATCCGATATTCTCCGAAACGGCTTATTCCATTTCAACGAAACTTTTTTTGAAGAAGCACTTATATAACTCAAATATAGGCCAAAAATAAAATTTCAAAAAAAATAATTTTTGGATTTTTAAAAAAATTTTGAAATTTTTTTTTGAAAAATAAAATTTTCGAAAACGGGACATTGTATTTTTTTGAAATTTTGTTTTTAGATGTGGATTAGTGATTTCTACAAAATGGCATACCAATTTTAATTTAAACATTTTTTTAAAAGAAAATCTGTTCCTTCTGCCTTCATTTTTTTTCAAAGTACAAAATCTCGGCAGTGCGCAAGCATGCGCAGCTAAATATTTTTATTTTGGATCAACAATTGATTGGTACACATACCCTATTCGGCTTAATGCATGGAACCGAATGGATTTTTTACGGTACCTGCCATAAAACCGTTTTTTTTCAAATCCGATATTCTCCGATACGGCTTATTCGATTTCAACGAAACTTTTTGTGAAGAAGCACTTATATAACTCAAATATAAGCCAAAAATAAAATTAAAAAAAAAATTAATTTTGGATTTTTAAAAAAATTTTGAAATTTTTTTTTGAAAAATAAAATTTTCGAAAACGGGACATTGTATTTTTTTGAAATTTTGTTTTTAAATGTGGATTAGTGATTTCTACAAAATGGCATACCAATTTTAATTTAAACTTTTTTTTTAAAGAAAATCTGTTTTTGGCCGATGATTCCGAAACACCCTGTGAAATAATTTTATTGAAATTCATTGGTATAACAGCCCTAGAAATGTCCTTCAAGTAAAAAAAAAAATTGTACCGCTACCTCAATCCGTTCAAAAGTTATGATTTTTGCAACGAGATAAGTCATTTTGGACAACCGTGCGACGTTATCACGTAAAATCATCGTCCGTAAACCGGATTTACAGACAACCTCTTTTTTTATTTATTTATTTGTTTATTTTTTCGTTTATTTATGTAGACATATTTATTTATTTAAAAAAAACAAATGTATGATCTAATCTAATATATTTTTTGAATTTTAAGGTTTTTTTTTTGAAGAATTATGTAAAAAAAAAAAACAACAAACAAATCATAAAAACTGAACAATTTTGGAAAAATAAAAAAAAAATGTTAAAATAAATAATAATTGATTAAATTTTGTTTAAATTTTAGTTTTTTTATGTTTTATTGACAAAAAATTTAATGAAATCTTGTCTTAATAAAAATTAAATGGATGTCTAATATTTTTATTTGCAAAGTTGTTTAACTTTGAAGTTGGTATTATAATATTCGGTGTAAATTTGTATTGAAAAGGAAACAATATATTTATTGCAAAATTTCCCAGCCGTGACAATAGAATCTCCTCTATGTAATTTACTAACTTATAGTAAAATTTCGTCAATATTTGAAAAAAAAAAATACTATTCTTATTTTGTTAAACAAAGTTCTTCAAATCACTATCTATAACACTGGTTTACAGCCAAAATGGACACTCAATTCAACTTTTTTTTTCTTACGTACCTACTTTGAGCTCAGGGACTGGGATACCAATTTAAAAAAAATTTCGATGGATAGGTTTTCGAAAAACATAGGTACCTACCTATGTATGTATTTTTTTTTTTCAAAATTTTTTGTCGTTTTTTTTTTCAACGTACTTAGTATTTGGGCTTTTTCTTGAGTAATACCCCATCACTTTGAACAGAAGAACAGAACTTGGAAGGTGAATAGATAAGCAAGAAACACTAAAGGAGCTTTCCATTGTAAAGTATATGAAATTTTGGCATGTTTTTTTCTCATTTTTGAATAGTTTTTCTTAAGTTTCTCACAATATTTTAATATTAAAATTTTTCAAAAGAATACATATCGATAGAAAATTTAATTATCTACCAAAATTTACTTAATAGAAATTTTCAAAGGAGATGGCACATTTTTCTATGGAGCTTGGGCCCAGTGTGTTCACTAACGAAATTGGTATCAAATGAAAGGTGACGGTAAGCACATTACGTGGGTAAAATATTTTCAAATTCGTTAGTGGGGTTTTGGAGATATTTGAGTTTGAAGTTTCGGATTTCACAATCAAGATTTCAGCTAATTTTTCGAACAATTAATCGTAGAATGCGTAATAATGGGTGTACAGAAATAATATTGGTATAAAATAAAAGGTATTTCTCTTGTCTATAAATCTGTATCAAAAGTTTTTTTCTTTGTTAAAAAAAAATAATACATATTAGGTATTTACTTCTCAAAAGGTGATTTTTTTAAGCGAAGCATTTGGCACATCGAAATATCAAAATATTCAGTGGTGACATGCACTTTTTTTTTTGTAATTTTTCGATAGCTTAATGTGTTACCTTTAATTCTGAAATATGCCTATTAAATAATAAGAATAGAAACTATAGTTCAGTCAATGGGGAAAAAATCTGGAAAAAGCTATGACTTGAGCTAAGTTTGAATGCAATATTGAAGAGGTGTTTATCCCAAGTACAAATCTCAGATTGCGTATTGTTTGGTCTTGTGGGGCAACCGCCATTTTGAAAAACGCATTTGTCTCAATATCTCGAGAACGACTGGTCGGACAGAAAACTAGAGAGGACTTTTTAGATTGGAAATTAGTTAATCTTTCTTTTTCTAGTACATCATTTTTCTCTAGGAATTATAATTTCAGAGTTACACTACCGAAAATTGTGTGTTTTTTGATATTTTAAATATTTTAAACAACCCTTAGAGTTAAGTGCGGAATTACTGAGAATGAGATACTTTGCGGTTCTGTTACTCTGAAAGTATAACTCCTAGAGAAAAATGATGTACTAGAAAAAGAAAGATTAACTAATTTCCAATCTAAAAAGTCCTTTCTACGCATTCTACGATTAATTGATCGCAAAAATAGCTGAAATCTTGATTTTGAAATCCGAAACTTCAAACTCAAATATCTCCAAAACCCCACTTACGAATTTGAAAATATTTTACCCACGTAATGTGCTTACCGTCACCTTTCATTTGATACCCATTTCGTAAGTGAACACACTGGGCCCAAAAATGTGCCATCTCCTTTGGCTTTCTTTTGATCGTTATAAAAAGGTCATATCTTTGTTACTTATCCATAAATTTTGAAGAAATTTATTTTTTTATCTTTGCCAAAAGGTGTAATACACATGGAAAATTTTAAAGTATGATGATTTTAAAGATTTTTTCTTTCAGTAAGAAACGTTGTTTGTAAAAAATATTCTATAAAAAATCGATTTTTTAAAAAAAATGCTTTGATACATTGGTATCTGGAGTTACCCAGAAAAGTTACCTCAGTGTTTCTTGCTTATTTATTCAGCTTTCACGTGCATGTTCTTCTGATTGATGGTTTATTAGTCAAGATATAGCCCGAATACTAAGTATGCAGGGAAAAACAACGACAAAAAACTTTGAAAAATCATATCTCGAAAACCTATCCATAAACATTGTTTTTAGATAAGATTTTCAAGTTGCCTGGACTCAAATCTATAAAAAAGTATAACGGCACTTGGTGTCCAAAAAATTTGTATTTTTGAGTAAACTAGTTTAATGCATTACCTATTTAATTTGTTATAACTTGCAAATCAAATATGGTTAAAGTTATCAGCCCTATGGTTCCATAGGTTCTTATTAGAGTATACATCTGTAAATTGTCTACGATAACAATTAAAAAAATTCATATGCAGTATATTTTCATCCACCAGCAATGAGGAAATATGAGATACTTACAAAATTTGCGGTGAAACTACTATTAGGTGTGCGATGACGAGAGTTAATAAATAGTTTTGCTCCCCTATCAAAAGCCATTCATTTACACATAGTGACAGTTGCAGTTTTTCTATCTTAATCGATTAAATTTACATTTATTTGTTTTTTTTTTTGTTTTAATTTAAATTGCTTATCTCTTTGCTTCTATGAACTTGACATTAATATGGGAACATAAAAATCTACATTCCTATTTATCTCATCGTAGGTCGTATTGTCTCACACATTATTTTGCGGCGTTAATCAACACGTGTTTGGCAAAATGTTTTGTATATGTTTTGTAGGCTTACAAAACTATTCATCCCATCCTTGGTGTCATAACAAAACTGTAATTTAATTTTTTTTTTTAAATTAATTGCAAGTGGTTAGTCTACAAGCAAATGATCCACATTAGATTGAAAACTTCATTGAAAACAAAATGATTTAGTCGTTCTATATTACTGGAAAGCGTTCAAAATTTATAATTTTCTCAACTTGAACAGAGATTATAATCTAATGCACACTTATTAATTTGTTTTTATTTTGTCTTTTTTTTCGGAAATGTTTTTTTTTTTTTTGTTTTGTTTGTATTTATTAATAGAATAGTCCGAAATGATCTAAATTCTACGAGCATTCAGTTGATTGCGAACTTTTTGCAAGCGTGTATCGGCTGTGTTTTGTGTGGCTGTCTCTTCCATTTGGCATACATTTTTGTTTATATTTTTAATTTGAAAACGCAAAAAAAAACTTAAACTAAAAAAATTAAAACAAATTACAAAAAAATTAAAACAGCCTAGTATGGAGTATGAAACTTCATATGATACGGGCCTGAAGCCCTTCAATCATGATAAGAATCGAGGCAAATGGGCATCATCGAAGGATTTCTTTTTTGCATGCGCCGGACATGCATTTAAGGCAGATGCTATTATGATAATGCCGATTATTGTTTTCGAAGATGTTGGAAGTGAGTTTTTTTTTTTTTTTTTCAAAAATGGATTAATGTTTTCTCATCATATTATTCAGCTCTTTATATAAAGAAACAATGTCGGTTGAAGACTAAAGTGGAATAGGATAATATGGCCCGTCGTCAGCTAATAGGTCTTATTTTACGGAAATTGTAAGATCTATGTAGCTACTTTCGAAAAAGATTGCTCAATCTGATAACTACGCAATAGCTTATTCGCTGTCGTTAGTTTAGCCTTTTTCTTTGTGAGATAAGACATAAGAAACTATTTTGCTGCTTAAAAGAATGTGTCAAAGTCCAAACCAAAATGTATTCATGTGTAAGGAATAACGTACTGACTGTCGTCGTCGGTTAATAAGGCCTACACCAACCATGTCAAATTCATCAATGTTTTCTTCCTGATACTTGAATTCTCTTCTCTACTACCATTTTATCAAGACTGATAATAACTGCTCGGGAGACGGACAGAATCCCGAAATCCAAAATCCAGAAAACCCTAAATCCCGAAAACCGAAATTCCGAAAACCCAAAATCCCGAAAACCCAAAATCCCGAAAACCCAAAATCCCGAAAACCCAAAATCCCGAAAACCCAAAATCCCGAAAACCCAGAATCCCGAAAAACCAAAATCCCGAAAACCCAAAATCCATAAAGGCCAAAATCCGTAAAAAAAAAACAGAAAAAATAAAACAAACTCTTCAAAACTGTGTTTCACTGAAATTTTAACTGAAACATAAAATTAAAACCAATTAAAAACAATTTAAACATACCATTATTATAAGTTAAATATTAAAACTTATAATTCTTTTGATTTTATTTCAACGATTTTCCAACTTAACTCAATCATTACAAAAAATTGCTGAAATCACAATAAGAACTTGAAATCATGTAAAAAAGAGACATTAACGGAATCATAAACTTATATTGTTTTTTACGTAATAACACCTTAATTTCACACTTAGGATTGTTTTCAAAACCGAAATCCCGAAAAATTATATAAAATGAAAAATTTGCGAAAATTTTAATTTTTCGGGATCCCATTCGGGATTTTGGGTTTTCGGGATTCTGGGTTTCCGGGATTCTGGGTTTTCGGGATTTTCGGTTTTCGGGATTTGGGGTTTTCGGGATTTTGGGTTTTCGGGATTTCGGTTTTCGGGATTTTGTCCCCAATCCTAACTGCTCGCATCGATAGATACCTACTTTGAAATTCGCAAACGGTTTTATAAGCCAATTTTCAAGTCTTCTCAAATCTGACTGTCAAACACTCTTTTAAAATTCGTGTATTCCAACTTTAACGCATTTTTAACTTTGTAGTCACACCAGAAACCGCTTGTCTCTATTTACATAGGTATGATTCGGCATTTATTTATTAATGGAAAAGGTCAAAGAAAATGTAGACGGCTTGTCTTTTAAAGATAAGTCTTTATCATTCATATACAGGGTGTCCCACAGTCACCGCCCCAAATGAAAACCATGGATTCCTGAGGGCATTTTAAGTCGAAAAACTTAAGAGGTAATTTTCTCGTTTTCGTCCTGTTTTCGAGTTACCACGGTTTTTATGATTTTTGCTTTCTTGTCCTTTAACTGGCCTTATCTTTGCCAAAGTGAGCAGTATTTTTCTGCTCGTCTTTATTACTGCAGCCTCTACAATCTATATATAGATCATCGGTACTAAGCCCCATCTTGGTTGGGGTCAAAATTCTGCCGTTGTCAAAATTCTGCTATTCAAAATTCTGTTTTTCAAAATTCTGCTTTTCAAAATTCGGCTTTTCATAATTCTGTTTTACAAAATTCTGCAAAAAATTAAAAAAATTGGTTTGGAAAATGTTTAAACGCGCGCGGTTTTAAACATTTTCCAAACCATTTTTTAATTTTTTCCAGATTTCGGTAAAATTATCTCCTCGCTGCTTATTTATCAAATAAAAGTGAATGTTCTTTCTTTTTAGTTTCTAATACATAGTTTTTATAGATGTCAATAATTATAAAAAAAGTCTTTGCATTATAACAAATGTTTGGGACAGTTAAACAATAAACAGTATAAGGAAAGTAGTAAAGTTGAATTATTATAATGGATTAATGAGATGCAAGTAAATATGCTATGGAAAAAAAAAAAAACAGAATTAGCAGAATTTTTTTGTTAAAAAAAAGCAGAATTTTGAAAGACAGAATTTTCATAAAAAAGCAGAATTTTGAAGCCAGAATTTTGACCCGATCCACTTCTTTTTGTGGTAGCCAAGTAGGTTATGTCCCATTAAGACGCCTATAAGGTAAGAAGTAAGATCTAACTGGGTCTTTTCTTGTCGAAATTCGGCCATAGTTTCTTGGTGTTACCACAGGTTTCTAGGAGGTTCCATTTCTCAGTGGTTTTTTGAAAAATATTTTGGGATTCTGATGTTATGGTTTATGAGAGAGGGATCAATAACAGTACCCCCTTTTGGAAGTTCATCCGCTTTTTCGTTGCCGAACACATCACTGTGGCCGGGAACCCAGCAGAGTCTTATTATTATTCTGCATACCAAGAACTCTATGCTCTTAGAAACCAAAGAAACAAGCATTGACTTGATTAAGATGGCTGAGATCGCTGTTATTGCCACTTGGCTAACAATGAAAAATGTGATGTCAGCAGTTGATATCGCCATCATGGATATTTGTTTAGCAGCATTTTTAACTGTCAAGATCTTGGCTTGGAAGACACTGCTATAATCGGGGAGCATGAAAGAACTGGCAAGTTTTCTGAGTAGAAACCTGCACGAACCCCACTATTCATTTTCGAGTTATCAGTGAAGATGGCGAGAGTTTCCTCAAAAAACTTAAAGTTCCTTCATGACTGCCTTGAAATGCTTTACCATACCTAAAAGCTGAAGGTGATGATAACAGTTCGAAGAAGTTGTTTATAGATCAGCGGTTTCGTTAATCCGTTGGGTTAATCCGTTTCTTTTCTTCATCAGGGGGCCTAAACGATGCATATTACGAAGGTTGGCTTTTTTGAGACTCGTTCGAGAGTGTAGATTGAACCTCAGGAATTAGTTAAATTGTATTCCCGTGTGTTTGGCTGCCAATTAAGTTCCATCTGGCAATTTTAGTGTGATGCTTATACAGTTTGCTGCCGAACGACTGCTTGGTCCTCCTATTCGGATTTTGTTGAGTTTATTAAATTGTTTTAGTAAGAAGTTGAGACTTCATCTGGCCCATCTTCCTTGGTTTTTATGGTTTCAATTGGTTTGAATTACATACATCTTGTTTTTTGATTCAAAAACAGCGAGTTTTTACTTGAGTATTTTTCTTTATACTTACTAGTATTGTTGATATGATAATGAAATTTTTACCTTCATTCAAATGGGCGAAAATAGACCCCTTTGCTATATTTTTTTTTGTTTCGAGTCAATGACCATTTAATTCTTTTTTCAGTCTTTGCGTTGATACCGTACTTTGTGACTTTGGCAGTCTGTGTGGTGCCAATTGTGTTTTTGCAATCATTTTTGGGTCAATTTTCTAGTACTGGTTTTATATCAGTTTTTCGGATATCTCCATTATTCAAAGGTAAAATCTCTCTTAGTTTGAAAAAAATGAATATTTACAAAAACATTTTTTTTACAGGCATTGGATATGTTTCGCTTTTAGTAAACTTTTTAACTTTAACGTACTACAGCATTTTCAGTGCAATACCGCTATTTTATTTTTTTCATTCCTTGAGGCCAACAATACCTTGGAGCTGTGAGGCATCTGCAGGATGGGCTGAAAATTCTACACATAGAATATCGGTAAGTAAAGACATAACAATTGGAAACTATTGTATAATAATGTAGAATTTATATAATTTTTTTTTTTTAGATTTGCAATCATGAAGCTGATAACAACTCAACTCTCTTAATTACAATTCCTTCTGTGGATTTTTTTAGGTATGTTTTTTTTTAATTAATTGTGAAGTTTAAAAAAATTTGAAAAATCTATAAATTTATTCCTCAGAAACCATTTGGACATCCCAAGCTTTGGCAGAGAAGTTAACGATAATTCGTTTTCACTGGAATTGATGGTCTGTACTTGCATTATTTGGGGAGCCGTAACTTGTGTTATTTTAAATTCTACAGAAGTCGTAAGAAATTTGTAGTACCTACTATTTTTAATTTTGAAATTTTTTTAATGAATTTTGTCACTAGATAGGACGACTTATAAGATATTCATTCTTGGTTGTTGTGGGTATTATGAGCATTTGCTTAATTCGATTTGCATTTCTTCCGGGAGCAATTGAGGGAATATGGCAATTTGTGTTTCCAGAAGCATATCGTATCTACTGGGATACTTGGATATTTCTTCCAAGCATGGCCTTGGCTACTTTAGGTCCTGGTTGGGGTTCAATTCTAACCATGGCAAGTTTTAATAATTTTAAAACAAATATTTTCACATACAGTTGGGTGCTGTGTCTGGCTCAACTTGGACTTATGGCGGGAATAGCGTTTTTGTCAATTTTTATCAAGTGTTTTATGGAATGTGAGTATATAGTGTGGCTTCAGTCTTTTGAACTCTGTTTAGCATCATAATGGTTATAGGGATTATTTATTTATGAATTATGAATACTATTAAGTATATTATGGTAGTGTTTTACTTGACTACAGCTAAGAAAAAAAGAATATTCTGTGTTTAAAATTTTTGTTTGTTTGTTCCTTCATAAAAATTCATTAGATAAAAGTTTCGTTATTATTACAGAGCAACTTTTCAAATATTTATCAAATAACCCCAAAATAATTAAAAATAAAAAAAAATTGTTCAAAACTGAAGACCTGGATATTTCATGATTTTGCCACTTGAGGGAGTTGCATCAAGTAATGCTTTATTGTTTATAACCAGCAAACAAAAAAGACGTTTTAAACGAAATCTATTTTGTACAATTATAATAAGTGGTTTAGAAGTTATGAGGAAACATACATACCGATTGCAAACCTTTTTTTTTTTTTGTTGAATAGATAATATTCATGATTCATAACATTTATTATATAACTTAGCAATCCGTCCAGAAAGCAGAATGTATCTTCAATTCCATCACTCTCAATGGTTGGAATTCTTAAGTATTCCAACGGGTTTGACATTTATGGAGCTACCACATTTTTGGTCTTTGCTGTTCTTTAGTATGTGGATTTTAGGCTCACTAAATATCCTAGTAAGTGTTTCATGTTTTTTGAATAAAATTTTACAAAAAATTAAACCATTTTCCAATCAAGATCATTCAACTATTGTCACTTTTGACTTCAGTGTTTGATGAATTTGAAGAACTAAGAGAAATGAAGAGAAATATCATCTTTGGAGCTGTTGGGATTCTAACATTGACTTCTATACTTTTTTGTTCAAATGTTGGTAAACTATTTTAAAATTTTCAAAATTTATTCTAATTTTTTAAAAATCTTTTTTTTTTTTTAAATAAATAGCATGGAGTGTACTTTTTCAGTCTTCTTTCAAAATATGCCTTCGCAACTCAAACGGTCTTAAATTTACTTCTATTATTGGTTGTTTTGTGGATTTATGGACGAGAGCGTTTCCAACGTGATTTGAATTTTATGACTTCACGAGTTTATTCAACATGGATGGTGAATATTGTTCGATTTGTTGCACCTTTGTTTCTTCTTAGTGGATTGGTAAAAATAAATGTTTTCCTTTTTAAATTAACAATAAAATTATGAAAAATATTTTAATTTTTATAGTTCATTGCATTGATATTGACTTTGGAATTCGATCATTCTCCAACATCATATGGAATGGCTTTGTTTGCATTGGGAACTCTGATTTTCCTGTTTTCATGGTGTCTTATTCCGGGTTATTGTATTTTTAAAATAAAACAAACAACTGGAATAATTGGAATGCGATTGAGAAGATGTATTCGACCAACTGATTGGTATCCTGCTGATCCAGTTTATAAGCAAAGATACGAAGAGAATTTCAATAGTACAGATATTTCACATCAGTTAACAACAGAAACTATGGAATGAGTTTTAAGAAATATGTTTAAAAAAAAATATGTTATTAAATTTTAAAAATACAGCTAAGACAATAATTAAAAATTAAATTTTGTAAATATCCATTTTATTTTCTAATTTGTGAGTGTTATTTTCTTTAATTTTTTATATTTTGTGTTCTATAAATTATTCTAAATGCGTCATATAGCATCAATCAGTACTTCTTTTTGGATATAATTTTTATAGCATCTGCTTTTTATATTATATACATTATGTATTAGGGTGCTTCTTAAAAATCAATTTTCGAAATTTAAATGGGACACCCTTTAATTTTGTTCTTCCTGCCTTAAATATAAATTGGGTAAAATTTGGGCCAGTTTACACACGTTCTAGGGGTAGCTACCACAATTCAAAGTTTTGAAAAATACACCAAATTTTGTTTTTTTTTTCCCAAAATTTTAAAATTTTTTACCAGAATTAAGTACTTTATATTAAATCTTTAGCTGTTTTGAAAGAAATTTTGATAAAAAATACAGCGGAATAAAAATTTTTGAATATTTTTGAATTCGACATTTTTTTTTGTGTTATTCTGTAGAATAGCTAACTAAGTGATCTTCTTAATTGAAAAATTCAATGTTTTTATCTGATTGTTTATGAGCCTAATATCTTTATTCGTCAGACAGTTAACTGACTGTTTATTAAAAGATTGAAAAATCGGGTCTTAAGCGTAGATACTTTGTATTGTAACAAAAAAGTTTTTGTTGAAATTGATCTTTTTTTTTTTTTACTTAAATCTTTAGTTAATGAAAGCGACCCCTAAATTTTAATATTAAAATCGGAAAAAAATACCATATACTATGCTTATATGGTAGAACATAATGCAGGGGTGTCCCATTAAAAAATCGAAAAAAAATTTTTTTCTACCATATAAGAAGCACCCTAATATGTATTAGGGTGGTCCTTATTTTACTCTTTTTCGTATGTTACAGGAATAAAAATTTGAAAAAATTAGGGCATTTTTTTTCCTGATTTGGAACCAATCAGCATTTATGTTATGTATGTTAAAGTAAGTACACTGTGGCGTATGTGTTGCATTATTGTATTTATGAAATTCCATGCCGGAAAATGCAAATTACCTACTTTAAAAAAGTGGTTTGAAAAATTGTTTTCTTTAAAAAAAAAAATAAACGCAATCAGGTTTAACACTTGCAGCTGATTTAAAAAAAAATGTCACATCATGATAAATTAGGGTTGTAAAAACTTATTTTATATTCAATGCAATTGCTTTTCATTACAAATTAACAAAAAGAATATTAAACATTTTTTGCTAATAAACTAATTGCATTGAAAATAAATTGCACGACTGGAGTCGCACGTACTTGCTCTTAGAGTTAATGTTGCTTATATTTTTAAGACTTTTTATATAGAAATTTGGAAAAAAAATAAAATTCGTTTAAAAAAAAAAAAATAAAATAAAATCTGTAATTAAATAGCCCTCCAAAACAAGTATGCAGTTTGATTGATATATTAACATCCATTTTTAGAAAAAAAATTTTCAAAATCGTTAGAGCCGTTTTTTAAAAAACTAATATTTTATAAATAATTTTTTGGAAAAAAAGTTTTAAAATAAAATTGGTATGCCATTTTGTAGAAACTACTAATCAACATCTAATAACAAAATTTCAAAATAATTCAATGTCCCTTTTTCGAAAATTTGATTTTTCAAAAAAAAAATTTCAAAATTTTTTTAAAAATCCAAAAATTATTTTTTGCAAAATTTTGTTTTTGGCTTGTATTTAAATTATATAAATGTTTCTTCACAAAAAGTTTCGTTGAAATCGGAGATAATTTGATTAAAAAAAAACGGTTCTATGGCAGGTACCGTTAATAATGATTTTCAAAAAAATTTTTTTTCATTTAAAGATAGACCTTAACGTAAAACTAACTTTTGAATTTTTTAAACAAAATCGTTAGAGACATTTTCGAGATATTTCAATTTTACTGAAATCGGTATATGACAAGTACCGTTATTTTTGGTCCAAAAAAATTAATTCCAAAAACTCCTCTGGAGAGTCGCCAAATAATGCTACATACAAGGTTTGACATTAATCAGTCCATCCGTTTAGGCTGTAGCTCCTTATACAGACAGACAGACAGACAGACAGACTGACTGACTGACAGACTGACAGACAGACAGACAGACAGACAGACAGACAGACAGACAGACAGACAGACAGACAGACAGACAGACAGACAGACAGACAGACAGACAGACAGACAGACAGACAGACAGACAGACAGACAGACAGACAGACAGACAGACAGACAGACAGACAGACAGACAGACGGACTTCCGAGACCCACTTTTTTGGCATTGTCTACCATCGTAATGTCATGGAAAAATGTTATCTCAACTTTTTTTTTTGTACGAATGCATAACTAGATATATAGTTACGGTGACCATATTTCTGGAAGCCAAACCCGGGACGGATAAAAAATTCGTTGGATCGCTTTGAAAATATTGATTTTTCAAAAAAAATTTAAATTTTTTTTAAATGAGTTTTCATAATTTTTCCTTTTTTTGATATCAAGATTTCCTAAGGGAGCGTTTTTGTTGAAATCGTTTAAGTCGTTTACGAAATCAGAAATCAAGAAAATGGTTTTTTAATAATGTCTGTTAATAACTTCTAAAAAAAATTTTTTTAATCAAAATCGGGAGAGCTGTTTTTTAACATTTTTATTTAAATGGTTTTGAAGTTGTATGAACTTTAACACAACATGTCCATAAAAGTTTTGAAACTTATCTGGGTTCTTTACTCTTCCATATGTTGTTCTTTATTCGAAAACATTTTTTCTGGTGTACCAACCTGACAAACAGAAGCTGGAACTAAATAATTGAGGAACATTTAAAAAAAACTAAAGCCTAGTCTAGAGGCAAAACGAAAATTTTCATACAAAAGCAGCACAACGAAAATTTTGCTTTTCGTTGCACAGTACGCAGTTTAGGCAACAAAATTCTTACCTGTGCTAGAATTTATGGAGAGTTTAATCGTTTTTTTTTACTTTGGAGACTTAGAAAATTTTTCGTTTTGCTTCAGCAGCGTACTAGAAAAATTTTAATTTCCAACCACTGTTTTCTTGTTTTCCGTACAAAGTATTTAAAATATTGAATTCAAAAATCAGAGAATGTGCAAATACGGGACTATCACGGGACAAATTACAAAATACGGGACACTTATACGTCCCGGGTTTCTTAAATAAAAACCCGGGACAAGCTGTAGAAATACGGGACAGTCCCGGGTAAACCGGGACGGATGGTCACCGTATATATAGTACCTATATCGCAAGTAAAAAAGTATTTATTGCTTTAAAATATTTGCATTAAAAAAAAATTTTTGCAACTGAAAAATATTAGCATTGAAAAAAACAATATTTACTAGAAATATTTTGCATTAAAAAAACATTTTATTGCAAATGAAAATAAAATGCACGACTGGGGTCGCACGTACTTGCTCTTGCAGTTCAAAGCACTTTTATGTTGGATTACTTGTAGATTTAAGATTTAAATTTATATTTGGGAAGAGCTGACATTTAAAGCAAAATTTTGTTAAATGAAAAATAAAAATGTGTTTTATTTGATTTTTTTGGAAAAAATAGAAATGCAGTTTTAATGCAATTGGTTTGAATATTACTGCAAAGTTTAATCAAAATGGTTAGAGCCGTTTTCGAGATATTTGGTTTAAATTGAAAAAATTGTATGGAAGGTACACCTTCTAAGCGAGGTATAAAAAAAAAAACAACTTTTAGAATTTCATAAAAATCAGCTGTACCAAATTTGAAGAAAATCAGTGGAAATTTGTACAGATGGACCCACAACCGCACAAACGCACAGACAGATGCACGGACGGAATTGCGAGACCCACTTTTTCGGACTCCTCCATCATCGCAATTTTGGTTTTGATTAAATCCTCAAATTTTTTTTTGACACGTGTCAGCTCTTCCCCAATATAAACAAATTTTCATTGAAAATAGAATTTTTATTCCAAAAAAACTTTAATGCAAAATGTGTGTGCGTCCAACTTCTTACAATTTTGACTTTTTGACCTTATATTATATATTTTTAATATTATAGTTGAAAAAGTTTACGTCTGGTCAAATAGCCACAATTGTAAGAAATTCGACAAGTATTTAGAAAAAAATATTTGATAGACATATTATTTAGCATCGTTTCTTTTTTTTCAATGCAATTTTTTTGATTAAAATATTTTTATTTGCAATAATAATTTGATTTTCAGTGCAAATTTTTCAATGCAAGACATTTTTTTTAATGCAAAATATTTTTACCTCCAATAAATATTTTTTTTCAATGGAATCTTTTTTATTTGAAATAAATATTTTTTTTTTAATTTCAAATGCATTTTTTTAAATTGATATTTTTACAATCCTAAGAAAAATGCGTCTTCTATGTTTTGTACTTTTTGTTTTTTTTTTTTTTTCTACTTTTGAGCTTCGATTTTAAATAAATTTTTTTAATTAACTTTTTTTTCGATTAGATAGAACCTAATTATTTAACTATTATATAAAAAGTTTAAAAATTTAACATATTTTTTACAGTTTTTATTTTTTAAATAAAAGATTTTTTCTAAAGCAGTTTTAAACACCTATTTCTTAATTGTTATTTGTTGGTAGAATTATTAGTACTGATTGCCATAGAGTTTAAAAAAATATTTTTCGGGCGGTCATAAGGTCATCCATCAGTCATTATTTTACCGAACACCTTGCAAACTGAAAAGCAAAACAAAATTTATAATTTTCTCAACTTGAACAGAGATTATAATCCAATACACACTTAATGATGTGTTTTTTTTAATTTTTGTTTGAGAAACATTTATTTTATTTTATTTTTTTTTTTTTATTTATTTATAGAAGAGTCCAAAATGATCTAAATTCCACGATCAGTCAGTTGATTGTGGACTATTTGTCTGCGTGTGTCGGCTGTTTTGGTTACACGTGTCACTCATTAAAGTTTATTTATATTGAAAAACAAAACAGAAACAAAAAGTAAAAAAAATTTAAATAGTCTGCAAGTTCTTTGATGTGATTCTTTATTCCTACAAACATTACTTCGTGTTGACACGAGAATATTTTTTGAAATGGAGTATGAAACTTCATATGATATGGGTTTGAAGCCTTTCAATCATGACAAGAACCGTGGAAAATGGGCCTCATCGAAGGATTTCATTTTTGCATGCGCTGGGCATGCATTTAAAGCAGACACTATGATGGTATTGCCGTATTTTATATTCGAAGAAGTTGGAAGTGAGTTTCTTTTTTTTTCAAAAATTAATTTTTCAATTTTTTTGCCTATGTGTTCATATGTTCCCTTTTAACTTTTTATCTATTTGCCAAAATTTGACAATTGAGATGTGGTTAGAAGCGTAATGATCACGTCCTAGTTATAACTTTAATTCTGATATAAAATTCAAAAGAACAGATACAAATTTTAATATTTTTATTTCAGTCTTTGCCTTGATACCGTACTTTGTAATTTTGGCAGTTTGCGTAGTTCCAATTGTGTTTATGCAATCCTTTCTCGGTCAATTTTCTAGCACTGGTTTTATATCAGTTTTTCGAATATCTCCTTTATTCAAAGGTAAATTCTATAGCATAATTGATTTTAAGGATATTTTGAAAACATATAATTTTTTTGCAGGCATTGGCTATGTTTCACTTGTAGTTAACTTTTTAACTTTAACTTACTACAGCATTTTTAGTGCAATACCACTATTTTATTTTTTTCATTCCTTGAGACCAACAATACCTTGGAGCTGTGATGGATTTGAAGAATGGACAAAAAATATTACAAATAGTAAATCGGTAAGAAAAGATAACTTAATTTTTAAAATCTTGTATTGTCTGAGCAAAAGTCCTTTCTTTGTATGTATTTCAGATTTGCCTGCCAGAAACTGCAGAAAATTCAAATTTATATTTAATAACAATGCCATCTGTGGATTTTTTACTGTAAGTTTTTTTTTCGAATTATGTGTTAATTAAAAAAAATAATAAATCTATTCCTCAGGAATCACTTGAACATCACAGGCAATGAAAGCCAATTTGATGATTATTCGTTTTCACTGCAACTAGCTATCTGTACTTGTATAATTTGGGGAATTGTAACTTATGTTATTTTAAATTCAACAGAACTCGTAAGAAAATCTTAATATTTTTCCTTTTTTTTTAAAGAAAATATGTTCTTTTCCTCAGATAGGAAAAGTTATAAGATACTCTTTCATTGGAATGGTTGCCATCATGATTCTTTGCTTAATTCGATTTTCATTACTTCCGGGAGCAATGCAAGGATTTTGGCAATTTGTATTACCAGAAACATATCGTCTTTACTGGGATACATGGATGTTTCTTCCAAGCATGGTTTTGGCTACATTAGGTCCTGGTTGGGGATCAATTCTAACCATGGCAAGTTTTAATAATTTTAAAACAAATATTTTCACGTACAGTTGGGTGCTGTGTCTGGCTCAATTTGGATTAATGATTGGAATGTCGTTTTTGTCAACTTTTATGAAGTACTTTATGGACAGTGAGTATATATATATTTTTTTAACTTCTCTCATTTCCAGCATTGCTTATTCAAAAATAAAAACAAATTTGGTGACAGTATTCAGCCCTGTGGGATTCCAATTTGAAATTCATTTTAATCTAATAATTTTCCTCTATGCTTAATTTAATTTCGACATTTTGGATTTTCTGTATTTTGGGTTTTATAGACTTTGGATTTTCGGGTTTACCTATGGGCTTTTGGGATTTTCTGGATTTAGGGTTTTCTGGATTTTGGATTTTTGGGATTTCGATTTTTTGGCTTTTGACCTTAAACCCGGACCACCAGGAATTATTCGGACTAGAGTTGTTATTTTTTTACTTGAATCCCCATTTTTTCCAAAGATTTTCATACATGCTTTAGCTTCCAGTTTAATTTATGGTCCAGGATGGCACCTTGGTTCCTTGTCGTAGAGAGACAATGTTAAGATATAATTGCAAAGCTATTGTTGAGAAAAGGTAGGAATTTTGGTTTTTGTTGTAAATAGCTTTAACTTCTGTTAGTTCTTAGACCACAGTTCTTAGCGCAGTTGCTAACTTTCCTCAAAGCCATTTCGCTGATTAATTTCCTGAAAATAGAATGAGCTTTTAAGCTTTACGAGAATATTGTTTGTGACAAGGAGCTATAACGATTTCATGGAGGATAGTTTCCCTACATTTGCCCCTCATATCGGCTTGCAGCGAACTAACAGGTGACATTAAATTTGTTAAAAATTACTCAGGACATGAGTTTACAAAAGTTGATCTAAGGTTTTAAGTTAGAAAGATGTCAAGTTGATGGGCTGAAAATTCTTCGCGGATTTATATTTTCTCCTTTCTATTTTGGGAATGAAGATAACTAGCTGTTTCCACGACTGGGTCTGGGATACATTAAGATATTTTCAAGGCAAGGAACTGGACTGAACTTGCTGATTTTACAGAGTCTTGGAATTTACATGGAAATAAATTTGAAATTTTAATAGGATAAACAAAGATGATTTTAGAAAATGGTCAAAAGCTGTTTTCTAAACAAAATGTAATAGAAACAAAATTTAACTTCCTATTTTGATTTCTTTGTTTTTTAGAAAATAATTCATATTCTTAAATTAAATTTATTATGTTTAACAAAAAAACAAAAAAACAATATTTAAAACTACTTTTCTCGGGACCTATAGTATGTATTGTAGAGATTGTTGAGCAAAGTAAATATGTACGCTTTGTTTTTTTTTTCCATTTACCCCCAAAATCTGGATTTTTAGGCACAAAAAGAACGGGTTTTAGACTAAAAAAAATATTTAGTTGATTTTAAAAGCGTACATTAAATAAAGTTTTTAGACCTTGCAACAATTTATAAAATATATGTGGTTTCGCTTTAAAAAAATTTCATTGAAATCGGTTAAGTCGCTTATGAGAAAGTCAGAAATCAAGAACGGTTCAAAAAATACTTTTTTTTGAAGAGTATATTTTTTAAAGCCGTTTTTGAGAAAAAACAAGCTTTTTCATTTTGGTCATTAGTAAGTACCCCTAGGGAATCGCACAAGACCCTTAACTACCAAGTTTGAAGCCAATTACTTTCTTAGCAAGCTTTTTTTTTCGTGGTGAACGCTGGGACTCGAACTAGGACCTGGGCCATCACTCGTTTACCTCTTGGCTTCTGTAAAATTAGGCCACAGATAGCGGTTAAACTAAGCTGAAGAAAAAATTAACCTTTGTAATCGTTCCTTGAAATGTTCCTGAGGCTTCGCATTTAATTTTTTTTAAGCTGTTTCTTTATTCTTTAAGTTGAAACTATATTGCGCTATTTATAAACCTTACTTATTCTTTAGCAATCCGTCCAAAACCCAGATTACATTATCCATTTCGTAACATTCAATGGGCGCAATTCTTAAGCATTGGAACAGGTTTGACATTTATGGAGCTACCACATTTTTGGTCTTTGCTATTCTTTAGCATGTTGATCTTAGGTTCACTAAATATCCTGGTTAGTAAGCTTAATTTTTTTTTAAAGAAATTTTTTAAGAACTAAACCATTTTCCACTCAAGATCATTCAACTATTGTCACTTTTGACCTCATTGTTTGATGAATTTGAAGAACTCAGAAAAATGAAGAGAAATATCATCTTTGGAGTTGTTGGGTTTTTGACAGTGACCTCAATACTTTTTTGCTCAAACGTTAGTATATAAAGCTTCAGTATTTCCGGAATTTATTTAAACTTTTTTTTTAAACAAATAGATTGGAGTGTATTTTTTAACTCTTCTTTCAAAATATGCAATCGTCACTCAAGTGATTTTGAATTTTCTCCTGTTGTTGGTTGTTTTGTGGATTTATGGACGAGAACGATTTCAACGTGATTTGAAATTTATGACTTCACGAGTTTATTCAACATGGATGGTGAATATTGTCCGATTTGTTGCACCACTGATTCTTCTTTGTGGATTGGTAAGAGTTTGTTTAAAACAAATTAAAATATAATTTAAACAAATTTTGTTTTTAATTTTAGTTTATTGGATTATTGATATTCGTTGAATTCGATGATGATTCACCAACAAATATAGGAATATTGGAAACTGTTATATTTGTTTGTTCGTTTTGTTTAATTCCTGGGTACTGTATTTTTAAAATAATAACAACAAATGGAATAATTGGAACGCATTTGAGAAAAAGTTTAAGGCCATCTGATTGGTACCCTGCTGATCCAGTTTATAAGCAAAGATACGAGGAGAATTTTATTAGAACAGATATTTCACATCAGTTAACAACAGAAACATTGGAATAAGCCTTTTAAAGGCTTATTCCAATTTTAAACCAAGGCTTATTCCAATTTTTAAACAAATTTTTTTTTAATGTTCAGCGGTTCTGTAAATACTTAATCATGAAAATATAACCATAAAATAATTAAAATAAATAATAAATTAAAAATCTTAATTCTGACTACCTACTCCAAAATCACGCACTTAAAAGTATAAAACAGGAAAATATTCTCTGGTAGTCAGATGTTAGTTTTTTAACTTAAGGCTGAAACCAGATTCAAAGTCTATTTTGCCCTATCACGTCGGGCTTTCGTGATAACATCAAAAAAGAAACGCACATCTTTTTTTATTTCCTGAGATATGACCAATTGTTTATAACGCTCTCTCTTTGTTTAACTTTTTACCAACTTCCAAAAAGGATGAGGTATTCAACTCTTTTGTTTTTTTTTTGTTTGTAACCTCACAACTTTGGAATAAGTGAACCAATTTTGATAATTATTTTTGTATTGGAAAGCTGGTATCGTCCCATTTCAATTTCGTCCAGTAATGGATATAGAAACTCAGTTTCGATCCATAGAAGTCGGTTTTGTTTTTCAGCAAAAAATGATTATTTTTCATTTAACAATTTTTGTTCCCTTTTTTGATTTTTGTTTTTCCAGTTTTTTTCCTTTTTAACAATACGAATGTAATATTGCATAGGAATTCATTTCTATTCTTAACACACACTAATAAGTGGAATCCGCTTAAATTTTGTTAAATTTAAGGTGAACTTCATTTCATTTTAATATGAATTTTCATCTTAAAAAAAATGATTAAAAATAAAATTTAAAAAATTATCGTCAGAGTTCAAGAAAGAGATAAGCTGATGGCAAGGCACTGACAGTTTTTTTTAATTGAAATGTTTCCACATAAAAAGAAGAAGATTTTACTCTTAAATTAAGTTGATTTCTTTTAAATTTACACATTTAAGAAATTAAGGATATTTGTCCGCTTAATTTTTGACGAAATTTATCTTGGCAAAAAAACAATGCAGAAATCCGATTAATTTAATACAAAATTCTTTTATTTTTAGGTGGTGTTTTTCGTCCGTGTAATATTGCGATTGTCTTTCATTTCAATTTGTATAATAGGGAAAAGGGAAGTATAAAAATCCCTGTTTTGTGCGTGGAAGTTTGTATTCACAAATATGGGCAAATGTGTTTTTATTCTTTTATTTTTACTAAACTGGTTTGGATTGCATTGGAGGGGCAAGGCGAATTAATTTTTCGATTCTATTCTATTCTATACTTAGTCGAAAGA
Organism: Episyrphus balteatus; assembly: GCF_945859705.1. NCBI lineage: Eukaryota > Metazoa > Arthropoda > Insecta > Diptera > Syrphidae > Episyrphus > Episyrphus balteatus. The sequence continues at coordinate 15,767,115 of NC_079134.1, read as the reverse complement.
GTTAAAAATGAGAATGAGAAGCCAAACTACAAAATACGTGCGCAGCATAATATTAAATAGATTTTTAAACATCACCATGTTTCATATCCCCAATCTTAAAAAGTTTCTTATAACAAAACAATATTTAATCTACCTAAATTTACTTGCAAATACATAAAGGCTAAATGCAATGATACTGCAGTGTTTTTGTTCACTACCGAGTTAAACATTATAAAACGCATTAATCGCATTCATAAAACATAAAATTGAATTAAAAATGCAATTTTAGTTTTGATTCAACTTTTGTAATATTTGGGGCTCTTTTTATCTGCGGCAATAAGGGATTTCTACCAAAAAAAAAAACTTCACATGTTCATTGAAATCGATAACGTGGATGCTTCAGTGACAGCGAATAATATTATTGTTTTTGTTTGTTTAGTGCACACTTTTTTGATAAAGGAATTCTGTCATCTTTTTTTTTGAGAATAGATTTATGATTATAAAGTATTTAATTCATATGAAAAACTTGTCCATTGACACTATCTAAAAATTTCAAACAAATTCCTGAAACAACTCAGACTAATAAAAATGTCTGTAATCATTTGACTGTAAGGTCAGTTCTCTTTTAGTTAACTGGTTTTAAATTTGCCGGTCGGTCGTCTCGATTTTAAACATCAATGTAAAACTTTAACAAAAAAAAAAAAATAATAAAAATGCACTCAGAATTTATGTAAATTCATTAATCTATGATGAATCACAATAACTTTCCGAAAACATTATACACAATTTTTGTTTTTGGATTTTTTTGTTTTTATTTTTTGTTTTTGTTTCTTTTGAATATTTTTTCCATTTCATTGATAGAAAAAAGTCCGAAATGTTTCTAAATATAACTTTGCAATCAGTGCTCTTCGAACATTTTCAAAGTGTATATCAACAAACATTTTTATTACTTTGTCAAAGTAGGTTCGAAGTAACTGAGTGAAAAAATAAAACAATTTTTTGTACTTAATTTTAGTTAATTTAATTCAGTGAAATTTATCCATTTGTGTTGTAACTAAACTGTTGTGTGTTATTTTAATGGAGTATGAAACATCATACGACACCGGTTCGAAGCCATTTAATCATGATAAACATCGTGGCAAATGGGAATCTTCAAAAGATTTCCTGTTTGCTTGTATTGGACATGCGTTTAAATTAGATACGGTGGCAGTATTGCCAATGGTGATTATCGAAACACTTGGAAGTGAGTATGAATAATAAATAAATTATAAAAAAAATACATAAAAGAAATGAATTTGTGTGAAGACTTGAAGCCATGGAAGAAATTAGCAAAGTTTTTCGTATCTTAAGAAAGATATTAGTATAAGTGAGAGCTATACAGCTTTGTTTATAATATGGCATGATACTATTTAGTACTTTATTTAATACTTATTCTGTAAGTAGGTAAGTTCTGAGACATATTTTTTAAGAATCAAGTTATTTCTATCAGAGATCTATCAGAATAATAGTTTTGTATCATGGGAGTTAGTAATCTTATCACACAGTAGTTTATTTTTTTTACTTTTTAAATTCATGCCAAATTATTTTTAATGAAAATTAAGTCAAGAAAATAGTCATTTAAAATCATTCAGACTCTTTGATAGAATTCAGTATCTGTCTGACCAAAGACCTTGATATTTAAAAATTTACATGCTGGTTGCATCCAGGTTATTTTTGTTTATATGTTTGATAAGAAAAATTGATTTCATTAAAAGCTTCATGTGAGATGACGATGATCTCCGAAAAAAACCCATTCATTATCTCTTGAATTTTTTTTAGTAATTATATTTAAAATGGATGCAGAGTCAATCTTTGTAATTTTTTTATATTTTTGTTGTCTTTTAATAATTTGTTTGTAATTTTTGTTCATGTACGAAGTGTACATGAATGAATTAAATTAGATACCTTCTATTTTAACATTATAAATTTTGTAGTACAAAAAGTCAACAACGTTATTACTTAAAAGTAATAACCTACTCCCTATCGTTTCACCTTCAATCAATTAAAAAGTAAATTTATATTTCGATAAAATTTATGAGGATCAAATTATTCCGAATCTTATTTCAATGCTATTTAGTTAAAAAATAAAACAAAAGAAAAAAAAATGAAAATTAATTATTTTAATAAAGATCAATTTTATTTTTAACTTGAAATTTAAAATGACTATCAGACAGATTTTAACTAATTAAAAATTAAAATCCTTTTTAGTATTTTATAGAATCCATATATTTAATTAAACAAAAATAAGATGTACTGGGTCACACAAACTTGCTCTAAATTTTTAAAAGTTTTATTTTTAAATTTGGTAAATGTAGATTTGAAAAAAAAAAAAAATAAAATTTGAAATAAAAAAAAAAGAAAAAGACAATTTAGTAAATATGTTTGAGCTCTATACAAACAACCTAACTAATTTTTTAATAATACACATTTAGTGAAAACTAAAATGAAAATTAAACTAAAGTAAAAAAATATCTTAAATAATTTTTTTAAAACTATTCTACATATTTACAGACGATTAAAACCAAAATTAAAAAAAAAAAATAAATTTGCCGTTTTTAAAAAACTTGGTTTTGCAACAATAACAAATATTTTTTTCAAATTGGTTTTAACGGTAATGAATTTTTACTTGCGATGAAGGTATTACATAGCAAGTTAAGGATTCGTAAAAAATTCAAACTCGAGAAAACAATCAGAAATGACTTCAGGTCCAACTTTTGAAAAATTAATTTTTTGAAAACGGATCAATGAAGTTTTTTGAAATTTTGTTTTTATATGTCGATTAAACATTTAAAAAAAAGTGCAATTTATTGACATATAGTGCTAACACTATCATGTCATATCATATTTTTATGTTTTTGCCAACAGGTCAAAGTAAAAAATACAAGCTTAAAAATGAGACCATGAGACTTTGAATAAAAATACTTTATCCATTGCAATTTTTGTTTTTAATATATATAATTTATTTGATTTCGTTTTTTTGCTCCTAAGTGTAGTTGAAAAAGCTAATTAATTGTCAAATAGACATAATTGGAAGAAATTCGACGAATATTAAAAAAAAAGTATTTGATGCAGACATATTGCATTGATTTTTTTTTTCAATGCAGAAAATTTTTTATTCACAATTATTTTTTTTAATGCAAAGCTCACTTTTGAGCTAAAATTTATTGCTATATAAAAAGAACTTTATGGAGAAACTAATCATTAGAGGTATGCATTCATACTGTGCATATTTAAAACATGACAAAATGTTATTTTGATTAATGAACTTGTTTATGAACTTGCACATCCCGGATGCACCTTAAAAATTTTATCGCGATTTGCTGAAAGCTGTAGAAACGTCCAAGCAAAGATATTTTCAAAATTTTTAGTTTAAACAAAATAATAAAAATAAAAAAAAAATGTTGCACATACACCATAGTGACCCCTCTATAAAATGTGAGAAAAAATTGTTGCTAATATTGTAAAATTAATAGTCTTGCGAAAATTCTTGTATTTATCATTAGCTTTTCTTATGTTTTGCTCTTAAAATAAATGTTTTCATTTTTTAGTTTATGCCTTGATTCCGTACTTTATTATACTGTCTGTTTGTGTTGTTCCAATTGTCTTCATCCAAACATTTCTTGGACAATTTTCCAGCACTGGTTACATATCTGTTTTTCGGATAGCTCCACTATTCAAAGGTAAGTTAAATCCTATCTATTCAAATCTTAATACTACTTTTTGAATTATCATTATAGGTATTGGTTTTGTTTCACTGACACTTAACTTTGTAACTCTAACATATTACAGTGCCTTCAGTGCACTACCATTGTTATATTTTGTCCATTCAATGCGTCCAACAATTCCATGGAGCTGTGTAGGTGCCAAACAATGGATGAATATAAATGAAACGGTATTGTTGTTAAAATTATAATCTTATCGTTTTGCTAAGTTCTTGAAAATTCTATCTTTTTTATGTAGATTTGCGATAAGGATGAATCTGACTTAGAGAAAGTTCCTTCAGTTGAATTTTTCAGGTAAGTTTTTTTTTTTATTCAAATTGTTAAAAATTCTTTAAGATTGCAACTTTTTTAGGCACAATTTTAACTTTAGAAAGACAACTAACGGTACAACTTTTTCATTTCAACTAATGATTTACACTGCCATTATTTGGGTGATTGCAACTTTAATACTTTTAAAATCTACCGAATTCGTAAGATCCGATAACATTTTTAGTAAATTGATTTTTAAAGACCTTGCTATATTTTATTTGAATAGATAGGCCGATTTATGCGATATTCATTTATCATTATCACAACAGTTATGGGCTTGTGTTTGCTTCGATTTATTTTTCTTCCTGGAGCATTCGATGCACTGTGGAGAGTTTTAGATCCTTTTTCCAATAGAAGAAGTTCAAGCATGGAATATTCGATATTTATTCCATTACTTGTTTTCTCAACATTGGGTCCAGGATGGGGTTCAATTCTAACGATGGCAAGCTTTAATGATTTTAAGACTAATATCTATAGATTCAGTTGGTTAATGTGTCTGGGTCATCTTGGAGTTATAACTGGAATGGGACTTATAGGAACTATACTTATGAATGTTTTGCGAAGTGAGTTTTATAATGGTACTGAAAGTGAAACCTAATTTTTTTTTTAACTATAGATTTTGGGACAAGAAGTAGAACTATAAGACCTTTACCCAACTGGACGCAATTTCTAAGGACTCCGACAAGTTTGACATTTATGGAATTACCAAACTTTTGGTCTATGTTATTCTTTGGGATGTTTGTTTTGGGATCTTTGAATCTTTTGGTAAGTTAAAAGCATTCCAATTTTTGACTAGATTAGCAAAAATTGTGTTTTTTGTGAAAAACTTTTACAATTTTGATGAAATATTACAAACTTCTACAATTTTAGATAATTCAACTTCTATCTCTATTCACGTCGATTTTTGATGAATTTGAAAACCTCAGAGAAATTAAAAGGCACTTTGTTCTGGGAACTGTTGCAGTCTTAGGGTTAATTTCTATGTTATTCTGTTCAAACGTAAGTATGACATTTTTTTTTGCAAAATACGATAAAGTTACTTATTTTTCTTCACAGCACGGAATGTATTTATTTGAAGTACTATCAAAGCTTTCAATCCTGATGCAAGTAATCCTGAATCTGTTCCTGCTGCTGGTTGTTCTTTGGGTCTATGGCCGAGAACGATTTCAACGTGATTTGAATTTTATGACGTCACAAATATATTCAACTTGGATGGTTTATGTTGTTCGATTTGTTGCACCGATTTTTCTATTTATTGGATTTGTAAGCAATTTAAAATAATTCAAGATTTTTTATTCTAATTTCTTTAATTTTTTTTTCAAGTGTATTGCATTCTTTTGGTTAGTTGTGTCTTTGATATTCCATCGAGATACACCATCATCATATCCAATCTTACTTATAAGTGCTATTTTATTTTCCTTACTGACATGGTGCCTGATTCCGAGTTATTGTATTTATAAAACAACTCAAACACTTGGATCGATTTGTGTACGCTTGAAAAGAAGTGTGAGACCAACTGATTGGTATCCTGCGGATCCCATTGATAAACAGAATTATGAGGAGCGTTTTAGTAGTACAGATACTGCGCATCCACTGACAGTTTTGGAGGAGGAAATTTAAATTAGAAAATTGCAGTTCCTACATTTATTGAATTTTATAATACTCGTGCTTCCAATAAAAATTTAAATTTTAAGAAGAAAGAATTGTTTTAATTAGATGAATTATCAAGGGAAATCGGGAATAAAAAGCTGATATAATTTATTTTCTATCAATAGACGATTTCCGAACATTATTTTTTTTTGTGTTGATTTATTTGCTGAAAAAAATTAAAAAATAAATTGCAATGAAAATTTGAAGCAATTATTTATCAACACCTAGAAACAAAATTTCAAAAAAGAAAAGATATGCAATGTTGTCTGTAAAGTCGGCTTACGGAACATAATTTTACGTAACAACGTAACGAATGGTCTTGAGGTGCATACTAAGGAAAATATTTGAGATTTTCAATTCAAAGTTCAAAATTTGGCTTTAAATTTGTATTAGTTAAATTTTGATTGTTGACTTGGAAATTTTTCAAATAACTTTAAAAATCCATAATTAAGAACAATAATTTAGTTTAATAAAACAATAAAATAAATTTAAATTTATTTTAAAATGATTTTGACTAGTTAAAAATTAAAATCCTCCTTAGTTTTTTACCAAAATCAAATATTTAATAAAATTTAACAAAAATAAAATCCACGACTGGGTCACAGGAACTTGCTTGAAATTTTTTAAAGTTTTATTATAAAAATGTGGTAACTGTAGATTTCAAAAAAAAAAAAAAAAAATAATAATAAAATTAGTTTAAAAAAATAAAAAAAAAATGCATAAAAAACTGATTTTATAATTTGTACAACCCTGGTCCTAGATGACTACACTTTTTTGCAGATAAAAAATTAAGTCTAGCATTTTTTTTTAATTAATAAGCTCACTTTTAAGACAAAATCTTGAATGTTTTAAAATATGAACTTCTAAACTAGAATTTGCACCAAAAATTCCAAGGCTTGACTTTATTCCCTTACATTCGCCTAGTTTTACTCCACTATTAATTTAGCAAACGAAAATTTCGGCTGAACAAATGTAAATTAAAAAAAAAATGTTGCTCATACGCCACAGTGACTTCTCATAAACTGAAAATTAATTCAAAATTTGCTATCGCTATGGGAAAAAATTATTGCTAATATCTATTGCTCAACAATTTTACAAATTCTAATAACTTTTATATTCTGAGTTTACAAACATACATAGCTCTAAAAAATAGTATTTTTCATTTTTCAGTTTATGCCTTGATTCCGTACTTTATTATATTGGCTGTTTGTGTTGTTCCAATCGTCTTCATTCAAACATTTCTTGGGCAATTTTCCAGTACTGGTTACATATCAGTTTTTCGAATAGCTCCTTTATTTAAAGGTAAGTTCAATTTAGTTTCAACTCAAATCAAATGTTTTTGAAATGTTTTCTTATTCTCTAGGCATTGGATATGTTTCACTCGTACTTAACTTTGTAACTCTAACATATTACAGTGCCTTCAGTGCACTACCATTGTTATATTTTGTCCATTCAATGAGACCAACAATTCCATGGAGCTGTGAAGGTGCCAAACACTGGATGAATATAAATGAATCGGTATTGTAATTTAAATTTTAGCAATTTTTTGTATATTTCTTGAAAATTCTATTTTCTGTAGATTTGCAATAAAGATGAATCTGATTTGGAGAAAGTTCCTTCAGTTGAATTTTTCAGGTAAGTTTTTTTTTTCATTCAAATTGTTTAATATTACAAATATTTTGGAGATTTTGCAGACATAATTTTAACTTTACAAAGACTACCAAAGGTACAACTTTTTCATTCCAATTAATGATTTACACTGCCATTATTTGGGTGATTGCAACTTTAATTCTTCTAAAATCTACCGAATTCGTAAGATCCAACGCAATTTTTTTTAAATCGGTTTTATTAGAGAGTTCTGCAATTTATATCAATAGATTGGACGATTTATGAGATATTCATTTTCGGTTATCGCAGCAGTTATGGGTTTGTGTTTGCTTCGATTTATTTTCCTTCCCGGAGCATTCGATGCACTATGGAAGGTTCTAGATCCATTTTCCGTTAGACATTCAGACAAGGAAATATCGATATTTGTTCCCGTCCTGGTTTTCTCAACATTAGGCCCTGGATGGGGTTCAATTCTAACCATGGCAAGTTTTAACGATTTTAAGACTAATATCTATAGAATCAGTTGGATAATGTGTGTGGGTCATCTTGGAGTTATAACTGGAATGGGGCTAATAGGGGTTATTCTTATGCATGTTTTGAGAAGTGAGTTTTTTGAGGATACTGAAAGTGGAACCTAATTGTTTTTTTTTTTTTATTAAATTTTAGATTTTGGGACAAGAAGTAGAACTATTAGGCCTTTACCCAGTTGGTCGCAGGGGCGTACACTCCCTTGGGGCAAACGGGGCGGCGCCCCGGGGCCCCCGACCGACCCCAGGGCCCCAACTTGAGACAATGCAGAGAAGGAAACTTTTAGAATAAATTGAGTTACGAAGTAGGTAAATTAAAATTATTTGAATCACTTCGGATACAAGGGAGACAAATTATATCATTCCGTGTAATGTATAATGCATTGGTAGCCACACAATATATACTGATTTAATATAAAGGTTACCCCAGGGGCCCCAAAAAAATAAACTGCTTTTTAAAAGAAAAAATTTTAATCTTAGGGCCCCAAAAAATATTACTTGAAAAATCTTTGCAACAACTTCAGGCCACGGGCCCCAAAAGTCTTTACTTCGGGGCTTCAAAAAAAATTAAATTAAAAAAAATTGTTTTTTTAAATTAAATTACATTTGTTGATGGATTACTAAATATTACTTTAGGAGCCCCAAAAAATATGACTTCGGGGCTCCAAAAATATTATATAAAGGGTCCCAAAAAATAATTTTTCAGGAACCCCGTTAGTTGAGAGCCAATCAAATATTAATTTGGGGGCCCCAAAATCCATTACTAAGGACCCCAAAAATATTCATTAAATTTTCTGATGGCATGACAAATATTATATGAGGATCCTCAAAAGCTATTACTTTAGTGGTTCAAAACAATCAAATGGAAAATTAAATATCAATTCAGGGGCCCCAACATAAATACATCAGAGCCCAAAATAAAAACATTATTTTATAGGTGGCATTTCGAATATTACTTCAGAACAGAGGCCCCAATACCTATTAATTCTTAGCTCCAAAAATATTATATTATATTTTATGGGCCTCTAAGCACTCACTTTTGAGGCCCCAAAAATAGTTTTTCAGGGACCCCAAAATAAAAAAAATTATGTCTGGTGACGGAAAATCAAATACCTAACCTATAGTATGTATTTATTACTTCAAAACAGAGGCCCCAAGAACTATTAATTCTAAGCTTCAAAAATTTTTTATTTTAGGGGACTCTAAATATTTAATTTTTGGGGCCCCAAAATTAATTTTTCAGGGGACTCACAGTAAAAAAAAATTATGTTTAATGATGGAAAATCAAATCTAAACATGTTCATATTACTTCAGAACAGAGGCCCCAAGAACTATCAATTCTAAGCTAAAAAAAAATTTATTTTAGGGGTCTCTAAATATTCAATTTTGGGGGCCCCTAGTACAAGGATTTGCTACTTTTATGATAAAAATTTTAAGTAAGTATAGCAAAGTGCATTACGAACATAATAAAACATTAAAATAAACCTAAAAATAAATAAGCCATACAAAAAAAAATGTATGGCGTATACGTACTTTTGTTTTTGTATCTAAGTGGCCCCCAAATATCAAAGGGGCCCCAAAATTTAGTCTTGCCCCGGGGCCCCGGCAACTCAACGTACGCCACTGGCTGGTCGCAATTTCTAAGGACTCCAACAAGTTTGACATTTATGGAATTACCAAACTTTTGGTCTATGCTATTCTTTGGCTTGGGATGTTTGTTTTGGGATCTTTGAATCTTTTGGAAAGTTAAAAACATACCATTTTTCAAAATTGTGTTTTTTTGAACCACTTTTCCAGTTTTCATGAAATAATTAATATCTTACAATTTTAGATAATTCAACTTCTTTCTCTATTCACGTCGATTTTTGATGAATTTGAAAACCTCAGAGAAATGAAAAGACACTTTATTCTTGGAACTGTTGCAGTCTTAGGAATTATTTCTATGTTTTTCTGTTCAAATGTAAGTATGACACTTCTTTTCGAAATAAGATAAAATTGCTTATTATTTTTGACAGCACGGAATGTATTTATTTGAAGTTCTATCAAAGCTATCAATCCTGATACAAGCAATCCTGAATTTATTCCTGTTGCTTGTTGTTCTTTGGGTCTATGGCAGAGAACGATTTTAGCGTGATTTGAATTTTATGACGTCACAAGTGTATTCAACTTGGATGGTTAATGTTGTTCGATTTGTTGCACCAATTATCTTATTTCTTGGATTTGTAAGTATACTTTCTTGAAGGAAAGATTTGTGTTTTAATTTATTTTATTTTCAAGTGTGTCGGATTCATGTGGTTAGTTATATCTTTGATATTCCATCGAGATACACCATCATCATATCCAATCTTACTTATAACTGCTATTTTATTTTCTTTACTGACATGGTGTTTAATTCCTAGTTATTGTATTTATAAAACAACTCAAACAGTTGGATCAATTTGTGTACGTTTGAGAAGAAGTGTGAGGCCAACTGATTGGTATCCTGCCGATCCAATTGATAAGCAGAATTATGAAGAACGTTTTAGTAGTACAGATACTGCTCATCCGTTGACTGTTTTGGAGGAAGAAATTTAAATTAGAAAATTGCAGTTCCTACATTTATTGAATTTAATAATACTCGTGCTTCCAATAAAAATTAAAATTGAAAAGAAGAAAGGATTGTTTTAATTAGATGAATTAACAAGAGAAATTTGGGACTCATGTTGTAAGTCAGTTGAGTGTTGTAGATGGGTGATACAGCTGAGCTGAGTTGGGCTGAGATGAACTGATTTCTTTGTGTTCTATCAATATTTTTGTCTTGATTTAATTGCTGAAAAAATGTTAAGAAATAATGTTGGTATTCAATTATGTAGCACTAATAATTTATAAGCCAACACAAAACCAAAAAAAATCGTTAAAAACAAAAGAAATTTTAAAGCAATTTGAAATAAAATAATAACGTTTCTATGACAGGTACCTACCGTTGATTTTTGAAAAAAAAAAAAAAATTCATTAAAAACTAATATTTGACTTTTTTTTTGAAAGAAAATATTTACAATTTTCCAAAATTGGTATATGACAGGTACCTGCCATTATTTTTGGTCCGAAAAAATTAATTCCAAAAAAACCAATCTGGAGAGTCTCCAAATTTGATGTTTGTCTGTACATCTTGGTAATTTGATATTATGAGTTCTCAGTGAATAAAAAAATTTTAAAAAGTAAAAAAAATTTATATTTTTTTTAACTTTGACCTCGAATTGTTTTTAAGTTTGAATATCTTTCAAATGGTTAGATTAATGAAAAAAGTTATTAAGAACTTTTTTGTGGAACAATCCGAAAAAAGTTTTTAAGGCCTTTTTTGTAGAGCGTTCGATTTCCTTCAAGAATATGTTAAGAAATTTGCTAAAAAGTTGATTTATAAAAAAAATAATTTTTTTTTGTTATGGAAAGTTGCGAAGAGGAGGACCTTCCCATTAACATAACAAGCGCTCATATTTGGTGAGTATATTTTAAAGGTATCTAGCAATCGATATTTTGGAGAAAAAAAAATAAAAAAAAAGGATTTTGATTTATGTTTGACCCACCTTAATATGTATAGTATAGATACCTATTACAGTTTTGAAAAAAAAAAAATAAAATAAAAATTACTTGTTTTTTTTGATAAAAACTGAGTTTTTATTATTATTAATTGATAATAAAAGAGTTTGACAAAAATAAGACCTTTAAACCAGTTGTTCAAAAACACTGCATTCAATTTACTTAGATAATTTTAATATAACAAAAAGGAATAAGTTTCTAAGTTCAAAAGTACACATTGTAAATATTGTAGGTGTTGTGGTTGTGTTCAAATATTTTTTTTTTTCTTAGACAATCTCTTTGCATCAATTTGTTTATGAAATTTAAAAAAAAAAATTTTGAAAAGAAATTTTTTTTTTGTTCACAAAAATTTTCAATTAAATTTAAAAAATCAATACGGCATCAGCGGCAATTTTTAACCTATACATTTTCAAGTATTTTTAATTTACTGACTTTTGAAAAAAAAAGATCATCAAAATCTGAGCTTTTCGGAAGGTTTTCTATTGTTGGCATTTTTTGAGCTTTAGTTCCACTTTTATTATTTAAAAACAAGAAACAATTCGATGCTTTTGGTGTTTTGTATACTTTTAAATGTTTGAGACTTATATTTTGAAATACTCAGCAAACAATTGTACTTTTGAAGTTTGAACCCAAAAGTGTTATTGCTATCTATAAAACGTTGCTAAATTAGCGCTATTATTATTTCTTTTTGTTAAGTTCTGCGGACTGAAAGTAATCTCGAAAAACATACCATAAAGTCTTTAAAAGATTCGTACCAAAAAAAATTACAATTTTACCTCTACAAAAGTTTTCCCTTAATAATACAGTCAAATAAGGAGAAAAAAGGGGTAAATCTCGGAATGAATGTTAGTAGAAATTTTTTTTGCTCAATATCTTCCTTTTGCCATTCTATAACATATCTCAAAAGTCTAGAAAAATCTCATGTCCGCTTGTCGCGATTTCAAGGTCAAATCGCGAAATAGAGATTTTCAAAATTAGCAAAAATAGGCTATGGTATTATATACACAAATGATACATGATTTCAAGGTATTTTTTAATGCTGATTCCAAAAAATCTAAAATCAAGACTATCTGACGTCTCTGGAAAAAGTTATACGGGTTTTTCATCTGTCAACTCATATTATTATAACAGTTGCAAACTTACTGCCGAAAAACCCTTAAAAGTTATGGTAGATGAACCAAATTTTGCATGAAGATTTAAGAATCCATCATTATTAAAAATCAAAACAATCCATTACAAAAAATATATATACCTACGAAATAATGGTATTTTTTGATGGAGGGATATTAGGATATGCACTAAAGAAGATTCTTGTTCATCTTAGGAATAAGTGCTAATAGGCTAATTTTTTTCATTTTAATCTTTGTTTGGATATTCTTTAACTACCCTCAAAAATCTAAAAAAATCTCATGTCCGCAAGTTCTAATTTTCTTGGTTTGAAGATAAGGTGCAGATTTGAAAAAATTGAAAAACTACTCTTCAGATATTTGTGTCAGATCAACATGAAAAAGGTACATTACTTTTCAGGGATGGTCATATTGATTTGATTGTGGGTTTTGTTGGAATCAGCGTTAAAATATACCTTGAAATGATATGGGTTATGTTGGTATACATATAAGAATCTAAAGTTTTCTTATTATTTTTTTTTAAATCTGCACCTAACTTAGTTTAACCTGGGAAATTAGAACTTGCGGACATGAGATTTTTTTAGATTTTTGACATAAGTTATAGAATATCCAAACAAAGATAGAAACAAAAAAATTAGCCTATTAGCACTAATTCCAAGATTGTACCAGGATGTTTTTTAGTGCACATCCCAAAATTTCCTCTTTTCTCAAAAAATACCACTTTGTCATAGATATAAATGTTTTTTTTTTGCATTGCATTGTTTTGATTCTTAATGATAATGGATATGAAAACCCTCATGCAAAATATGATTCCGCTACCATTACTTTTAAGGGTTTTTCGGTAGTAAGTTAGCAACTGTTATAATAATATGGGTTGAAAGATGAAAAACAGGTATAACTTTTTTCAGAGATTTTTTGGAATAAGCATTAAAAAATACCTTGAAATCATGTATCATTTGTGTATATAATACCATAGCCTATTTTTGCTAATTTTGAAAATCTCCATTTCGCGATTTGACCTTGAAATCGCGACAAGCGGACATGAGATTTTTCTAGACTTTTGAGATATGTTATAGAATGGCAAAAGGAAGATATTGAGCAAAAAAAAAATTCTACTAACATTCATTCCGAGGTTAAACCCTTATTTGACTGGATTATAAAGTTTTCCAACAAAAAGAAATTTAATTTAGGGCTTAAGTTTTTTTTATTTATTAATGATTTTAATTGTAGTTTTTTGTTTTAAGTAACAATTTTAAAGCGAATATTAAAAATATATTATTAAAAATATATATTTAAAAAAATATAGTAATTTCAATTTAAATATAAATTTAAGAAAAATAATTAAAAATGAAATAAGTTAAAACGATTTGAGCTCCAACAAAAACTAACATCGGAAAGATACGCAAACTATCTGTTCTACTAAAACCCTCTTCATAATTCTGTTTGTGAATTGGATCCGCTGGATACCAATCAATTGGCCTCACACATCTTATTAAACGTACACAAATTGATCCAGGAAGCTGTCTTATTTTAAAAATACAATAACACGGAATCAGACAGCATAATTTCAAATAAAATATACAAGAAATTATTAGAAATGGTAGCCATACTAATGTGTAATCAAAATATAATAATCGTTCCATAATCCATCTGAATGTAGTACACTTGAAAAGAAAAAGAAAACAAAAATCTAAAAAAAACAAATTTTTATTTAAAACTTTATAGATACTTACGAATAGAAGACCTAAAACAATTGGTGCAACAAATCGAACAACATAAACCATCCAAGTTGAATATACTTGTGACGTCATAAAATTCAAATCACGTTGGAATCGTCCTCGTCCATAGATCCACAGGACAACCAGCAACAGGAACATATTTAAGATTGCTTGTATTAGAATTGAAAATTTTGATAGAATTTCAATTAAATACAATCCGTGCTGGGTGAAACAATATTAAACAATTTTATTATATTTCGAAAAATATAATATATTTACGTTTGAACAGAAAAACATAGAAATAAATCCTAAAACTATAACAGCTCCAAGAATAAAATATTTTTTCATTTCTCTGAGGTTTTCGTATTCATCAAAAATCGATGTGAATAATGAATGAAGTTGAATTACCTAAAATTGTAGAACAAACTTTTTTAATATTTCATCAAAACTATAAAAATGGTTCGCAAGAACCAACTTTGCGTTAAACTTACCAAAAGATTCAATATACCCAAAACAAACATCCCAAAGAATAACAAAGACCAAAAGTTTGGTAATTCCATAAATGACAAAATTGTCGGAATGGTAAAAATCTTTGACCATTTCTCTAAAGGGCTAATATATGTAGTTATCCCATAACCTAAAATTGGAACAAAACATATTAAGTTCCAAATTCCAATATTTGGATAAAACTTACTTCGAATAACTTGCGTAAGGATCCTCCATATGAAACCCATTCCAATAAAAACTCCAATTTGACCCAGGCACACTAACCAGCTGAATCTATAAATATTAGTCTTGAAATCATTAAAACTTGCCATGGTTAAAATTGAACCCCATCCAGGACCTAATGTTGAAAAAACCAATATTGTAAGATCACTTATCGAAATTTCTATGCCTCTACGAAAGGAAATAGGTTCAAATAAGTTCAATTATGTATTTATCCAATGCTGCTGGAAGGAAAAGAAATCGAAGAAAACACAATCCCATGACAGCTATAATAACTAAAAATGAGTATCGCATAAATCGGCCGATCTGTTCATATAAAAATAGCAAGATCTTTAATAAATAATTTTATAGGAATTCTATTGGATCTTACGAATTTAGTAGATTTTAGAAGAATTGAAGTTGCAATGACCCAAATTATGGCAGTGTAAATCATTAATTGTAATGAAAAAGCTGTATCAGAATTAGTGTTCGAAATGTTTAAGTGCTGCCTGGAAAAATTTACAATTAAAAAAAAAAAATCTTAAACAATTTGAGTGTAAAAAAAACTTACCTTAAAAATTCAAATGAAGGAATTTTATGGAACGGAGGATGTTCCTTGTTGCAAATCTACATATAAACGTTTATTCAAGAAGATAGAATTTTGAAGAACATTCAAAAATATTACAATCACATATTACCGTTTGATTTATATTCATCCATTGTTTGGCACCTTCACAGCTCCATGGAATTGTTGGTCTCATTGAATGGACAAAATATAATAATGGTAGTGCACTGAAGGCACTGTAATATGTTAGAGTTACAAAGTTAAGTACGAGTGAAACATATCCAATGCCTTGAGAGATATTTTTTTAAAAAGTGTAATATTTTTAAATTGAATTTATAACTGAACTAACCTTTAAATAATGGAGCTATCCGAAATACTGATATATAGCCAGTACTGGAGAATTGCCCGAGAAATGTTTGGATGAAGACGATCGGAAAAACACAAACTGCCAATATTATAAAATATGGAATCAGGGTAAAAACTGAAAAAAAAAAAAAAAAATCATTTTATTTCACAAAATTATTTTGTAAGCTAGTCAGATATAATAGACTTAGAAAAACTCGAAGACCTTTATGCTGGAATTAGTGGAGTAACTCAATTTCAAGAAATGGTACTATTACGAAACCCGGATGAATAGCACCGATTTTGATAATTTTTTTCTAATCAAATGTCGGTAATTAAATATACATACCTTAACTTCTATTCTACAGGTACTAATATTTAAATTTGCTGCAGTTGCTGTATTGTTTATTTTTTTTTTATTTAAATAAAGTTTTTTTGTGAACAACAAGTTTTTTTTCGAAAATTTCGCTTAAATTTCATAAACTAAATGATGATAAATGATTGTGAATATTTAATGACAATCATTGGCCTTCTATACAATATTTAAATAAAATTTTTGAAAAAGCTTAAAATTCCTTATTGAATGAAGTGAGTTTGAAAAACTGGGTTTAAAAAAAAAAATCAACATGTTTTTTTTTTTTAATTTTCGTGATAAAATATGGACTTATTTTTCAAGTTTTTTTTTGTCTCATTTATTATTATTTGAATTCAAAAAGGAAATTTTAATATCTACCCTATATAGTTTATAAAAAAAAATAAAAAATTGTTTCATTTTCAAAGAACTTTTTTTAGTAAAACTTCAGTTCAACATTTTTAAGGTAATATTTAGTTATTTTTTTTGTTAAAGTTTTTGACAAAATCAGTTTCATATTTTAATACAAAAATTTAGTTTTTATCACAAAAATCCAATTAATTTAAGGTAATTTTAATTTTTTTTAACTGTAATATAACATTAACGTTTACTCTTCTGAATTCATCTAGGTAACAGTAGGTATTTATATTTATTTTTAACAAAAAAAAATTCATATATTATTACGAAAAAGATTAAAAAAAAGGTTATTTGAAAATTTTGTAATATTTTTTTTTTTTTTCAAAATTCTGAGTTTTAGAACCAAAACAATTTATTCAATTTATTAAATTTTATCCATTTATATAAATGAACTTATAGCTTTTAAAAAAATGCCTTTTTTAATATTGTAGGTGTTGCCGTTTTGTTCAATTTTTTTTTAAATTTGAAGTCAGTAGGTGAGAAAATTTCATTTATGTAGGTACATATCGCTTAAACGATGGGAGATTTTTCCTCACTCCCATTATATTCTTTTTTCCTTGATTTATCTAGAAAATATTTTGGTATTTTAAATTTATAAAATTTAAAAATAAATTTTTTTGTTCATGCATAAAATATGTATTATTCAACACATAAAAACGAAGTTAAAAAAAATTCAAAAAACTGATTAAAAAAAAAAAAAAAATGAAGTATTTCTTAAAAATCCGAAAATGTGTTTTTTTTTTGAAAATTTTATAAAATTTTTATATAACGTTTATTTAAGCGTTTTTGTATCAACATTTTGGTCGAAATCTGCTTTTTCATTTACGAGAAGAAATTGATAAATAAAAAAAAAGCGTTGTATGGCAGGTACCTACCTTTAATAAAGGTATAAAAAAAAGGTAATAAAAAAAGGCTCCTACTTGTAACACTTAACAGAAAAATTTTAATCAAAATCAATTGAGCCGTTTTTGAAATAAATTAATTTTTCTATTTTCGTTATATGACAGGTACCGTTAGTTTTGATCTTAAAAAAAAAATCAACTTGTCCTCTAGGAAATGTTATTTCGAGTTCGGTTTTTTTATACGAATCCTAAACTTGCCTTATAGTAAGTACCTATATCGCAAGTAAAATCATCAAAATCGGCCGGGTTCCCCAAAAATTTTCTACTCCACAATTCTATTATTTATTTGTTATTATTTATCTATACTCACTTCCAAGTTTTTCGATTATTACCACTGGCAATAATGTAAAAATATCTAGTCTGATCGAATGGCCAATACAAGCAAACAGAAAGTCTTTTGAAGATACCCATTTGCCACGAAGTTTATCATGATTAAATGGCTTTGATTCAGTATAGTAAAGTGTTTCAGACTCCATTTAATAAAACACACAAAAATTTAACAACTCAAAATGATATTATTTATATTTCACAGAAATCAACAATAAATTAATTAATATACAGCACTCAGCACTTTTACAAAGTAATAATTTCTTTTGAACAAAATCCAAAAAAAAAAACATAACAAACAAAAAGTTTGCTGATACACACATTGAAAATGTTTGGAGCCTACTAATGTTAGAGTGAGGTTTAAGAAATATTTGGGAGTTTTCTATCAAAAGATATTAAGAAAAAGAATGCTCAAAAGAAACAAAAACAAAAAAACCTACTCGCATACAAAAATGTTTACCATCATGTGCTTATGAGGTCATGGAGAAGGCATAGAAGCATTTTATTTTATATTTTTATTTTGATTGGTAGCTTTTGGTATAATCTTTCTCGGAATTACTACACTAGCCCAAAAAATGAAAGGAACAAAAAAAAATTATTATTTTTTTTTACTGATTTTTGATAAGCTTTATCTCAGTAAAAAATGATCGCATCATGAGATCAAGCTTTCAAAAAAATTTAAATTTTGAAAAAAAAATTTCATACCTACCGTTTTTGGATATTTTTCCATTTTTTTAAAATTTGGATTTTTCTTTGGTTTATCTAAAATTTAAACTGTATTTATTAATAAAATGTTCAAATAAACTCAAAAGAATTTGATTTTGCTCATAAAAAAGTGATTAGAAATAAATCATTTTCAGCTGCAAAAATGTGGTGTTTTAAATTATCTCAAAAGTTCAAACCCTCACAACAGAAAAACTGTTTGATAATTAAGTCTGAAATTTCAGGTCTATTAAGCTTCAATAATTAAGCCTCAGTTTAATCTTATCACCCATAGTTATAAAAAAGCGGCACATTTACTAAAAAACTGCAAAAAGGCCTATTTTGATAGATTTTCTAAAATGATATCAAATGTACGAAAACATTTTTTTTTAACAAAGAAAACCTTACTTCTTTGTAGAGAATTAAATGAAATTTTCAAATGCATCTTTATATTTTCTGTAGAATGATCCGCTGTTGAGATATTGATAGTCAAAGTCAAAAGTATGGTTTTTGATTCGAGGACCGATATTGTAGTCTAAAAAAAATCGTAGAAGTTTTAAACAAAAAGAATCTTGAAGCCAAATAAATAGCCTTTCTAAAAATTATTATCATTTTATCACAAAAAATTTTCCCAGTTTTTTATGAGAAAAGTAAAAACAAAAAAAAAATTTGAAAATGTTGGTTTTTGAACATTTCCAACGTTAACCTATTTTCCCTTAGAAGTAAAATATTTAATCATAAAACCCTAAAACTAGAAGAATGTAGCTTTCACATTGCTTTTTGATTTGTTATGATGCGATCATTTTTTACTGTGATACAGCTTATCGAAAATCAGTAAAAAAAATCATAATTTTTTTTTCTTCCCTTAATTTTTTGGACTAGTGTATTTCTCTAAGCTGCGGATATAGAGAGAACCCCAAACTTAACAAAACTCGAATGAGTACTGAATTTGGATTTTTACTTTCAGTTTCATCTTTTATAAATGCTGGTTTTATACACGGTTGCCATTTTGGTAGAATTCTATCACATTTGGTAGGTATTTTTGGCTTTGTTAGGTAGGTTTTTGGGTCAGCTTAAAGAAAACAATATCTTCTTCAAATTATTTCTAATTGCATACTTTTTTCAAGAGTGGCAACCGTGATTTTATAATGATTTACTCTTTAAAACAAAAAACACTGCGGTATCATTGCATTAAGTCGTTAGCTGTTTATTTTTCATAAACGGATTGTAATTTTGATATTAAACTAAATGCACGACTGAGTAGCTCGTATGCTGTTGTTGAGAAATTCATAGAATCAATATTTTAAAATTAATTTTATGTAAGTATTTAATTTATTCAAAACTTAAAAGTATACCTATATAAAATTTGTTTTTTTTTTATTAATGATCTTGTTTAAAAAATGAAGTATGCCATAAAATTTTGTATATAAAAAAGTTTTTAGATTTTTTTTTTTGAAATCACATAAAACTTACCGGCCAAAATGAACAACAAAAAAGAGGTTGTCGGTTTACGGACGATGATTTTACGTGATAACGTAGTCAGAAAACAGATTGTGTGGTTTTGTTTAAAATAAGTCAATTGAAGAGTTTACTTTTTTCAAACAATCATAATTTACAAGAAAAAGCTTAAAAAAAATAACTTTTTTATTTTCTCATTATATTAATTTTTTTTTATTTTAAAAGCTTACAAAAAAATTATGCAATTTAAAAGCCAAGTATTTCTTCTTTTATTTTTAAATTTATAAAGTATAAAAATAATTTATTCAAAACAATCATTTTCATCAAAAAAAGCAAAGAAAACATGAATTTTTATCTTCTCACGTCATCAATTCCATTTTTTTCCCTATAAAAAATTTTAAACCATCTAAGAGCTTATTGTCTTAGCTCAAAACATATATATCGATCAGGTCTATGAGACATCTACAAAAAGAGCTAGAATTTTTTTAACTCGATCAAATTTCATTATTTTTATGTTCTCAGGCTATGGAATCAATTTTTTTGTTTGACAACCTATGAACAATTTTATACCATGTGAAAGCTTATTATTTCACCTTTCATATGACGTATCAATCACATTTCAAAGATGCCTACAAGAGAAGTTAGAATTTTTTAAAGTCAACCATGTCAAATTTCCAGACTGAGATTACGGTACTTCCCACACTGGTGGCTTTTCGGGGGGCAAGAGATCTCCCCTGGTGTTTTGAGGTTTTTCGCAATTTTCTTGATTTAACATTGTGTAGTTTGTAATTAGTCTACCGTTATGTGTGATACAACCAAATGAAAGGTAATTGTATCAGGATGCTCATAAAAGTTTAATAATTTCTATCTGCCTGTTGAATTCTAAAATTTTATTTCACCGTTATCTAAAAGTTGTATTTACGAAAATGATTGAAACTTCGCACACATATAGTCGTAGTCATGGTCTATCATTACTCGATATACTATATTCCTGTATCTATTAAAGAAAAAAAGATAAAAATAAAAAAAGATGAAAATCGGTTAAAAACGGTCAAAAAACGTGTTTTTTAAAAACTCACTAAACGATTCCAAGTTTTTGCACATGTATGCATTAGGCCAAAACCTACAGGTTCTATAAGGTTGAGATTTTTTGAACGCTAAAAAGAAAGCTAAAAAACAAAAACTACCCAAAAATACCCCTAAAAAACAAGGTGTTTTTAAAAAATTCATATTTCGAAACGCAGATTGTTGGAAAAAAATCCGTATCAGACGCCTAATTTTTTTCCCTCATCTTTCATCTGGTACCTTATGAATTGTCGACAAAATTTTCCCTACCGAAAATCATCATTTTGTCATAGCCCCAACACGTGTTTATCGTTCAAACAAAACGTTATATCGTAGTTTCAAAATTTTTTAGAATTTTTTCATAAATGCAGTAATTCTTAAATTAGTCTCATCATCTATACCAAAAAAAAATCAACTCTCTACAACTTCGCGTTTAGATTTTAGCCCAAATTTCATCTTTCCATTTTACCCCTGTTTACCCTTAAATGACGGAATTTTTAAAAATCCTTCATTTGTATTAAGCCTTAGATTATTATCTTTCAAATAAGCTATAGACGATTTTTGTATCTCTAAGAGTTTATTTTTATTTTTTAATTGAAATTTTTGCACGCACTGCAAAAGTGCGAGAGTGGAACTTTTGTTTGGTGGCTGGTCCATAGTATACTATGCATAATGGGTTATAACGTCTATTGAAAAAAATGTACTTTTAGATTTATCTCAATTTGAAAAACGCGTGTTTTCATGTTCAAAATAAGGAAAAAAATGATTAGCTTTGCAAGAAAGAACAACTCCTCATTTCTACTTTTTGAATATTAGGTCTTGTATTCTTGTAGGAAACAAAAAAACTTTTCTTGAAAAACTTAAAAAATAAAAAAAAATTTTTGAGTTAAAAAAAAAAACGCTCCTCAATTTTAAAATCAAAGTAGAATATCGTTATTTTAAAGTGGTCTGTAGGTATTTATTAAAGATCCTTGAATGAAAGTTTTTGAGAAAATTGAAAAATTATTTTATCAGGTTTTCGTTTTTCAAAATATTTTTTGTTTTTATTTGTTTTTATTTTTCAATTTTCTCAAAAACTAGAAGACATAGAAACATATAGTTTTCACTGTTTATAAGGAATCAATTGAGGCAGTTTTTTGTGTGAGTAATTTTTTTATTAAATTTCACAGTCTGGACAAAAATAGTTTAAAATGAGTTTTTAAAAATTTGTTTCGCCTATTTTTAACTTTGAAATCAATTATTTCAAAAACTATTGGTTATAATATATTGATTTAAAAATTAGAATTAAATGTATAGTTTTGCCTTTCAGAAATGGTATCATTTATTAATGTAAGTGTTGCCGTTGTTTTTTAATAATTTTTTTTTAATTTGATAATTTTTTTTAGAAAACTGCCCCTCCCACCTAAACGGGGAGAAATAGACCCCCCCTCCCTAAGAAAAAAATGTTTGTATTGAGCTCCTCTACAAAAACCCGTTATCAAATCCTGGTGCCCAAGTTATCCTATTAAGTGCCAAAACAACATTTTTGTTCTATACCTAAAAGTTCGAATTTCTGTATCTGGGTTGAAATCGTAAAATTTTTTTTTCTAAGCCAATTTTAAACTCATTTTCATAAAAAATACCTCGTTTGATTTGGAAATAAATATTATTTTAGAATATATTTTTAAAACAGCATGTTGTTGCGAAAATATATACTTTAATTTGATGTCGAAGTAAATGACGAAAAAAAAGGAATTTTTGAACTTTGACAGCTTATAAATTCTAGGTGGTTTAACCGAGTTACATGTTTTATACATTGTTGAAAAGGTATACAGTAGCGAGCAAAAAAAATGCAAACGAAAGAGGTTTAAAGAGTTTTCAACAAGAACTAAGTTACCAAATTTGGCATATTGAAACTGTTTTATTTTCATTAAACAGAATCAATTTGTGGAATATTTTACTCCAAAACCATTATTTGGTCAAAAGTCTACCTAAATATGCGTCTTTAGACGAGCAAAAAAATGTAAATGTTTTTATTGTTTGCATTTTTTTTGCTCGCTACTGTATCTCCTATCAGAAACTGTTAAAAAATCGAAAATAGGTAAAAATTTGACGAAGCTAGATTTTTTTCAATGGGTGAAGGTAAAAAAACCGTTTTTTGCCCATAACTCCAGATTTTGGGGGTGTTAGGGACTTTTTAAATACTGTTTCGTAATCAGTGCAATTAGCTCTACAAAACGTGATAGGTCTCCGCCCGCGTATATTTTAAAACATCATTTTTGTAACACCGTGTTATTGATCAGCACCTGAAATCATAATTTCAAAAAAAAAAAAAAATACAATTTTTGTTTTTAAATCCAAAAATCATTTTTTTTGCAGAATTTTATAATGAGTATTTTGAAATATTTTTGTTTGTCTCTCTCTCCTCATTCAGCTATTGTCGTTGTTAATTGATGTGAAATTTCCGACTGACTAAATGCCTCCTCATACTGATCTCGATACATCGAATCAACAGGATACCAATCTGTTGGTCTTAAAGCTCGTCTTAAACGTACATTCAACATTCCAGTTGTTTGAAGTATTTTAAATATACAATATCCTGGTACTAATAGCCATGGAAGTAAAACAATTACAAGTATAGATGTCACAATTGAAAAAGAGTGTAATCCCAAACTTAATGATATCACAGCTCCAGAAGCCTGAAATTAAAAATATTTAAGAAGTGCCCAAATTTCAGATTTACAAACTTACCCATGCTATAAAGAGTATAATTGGAGCTACCAAACGAACAATATTTATCATCCATGTTGGATATATTCGATCTGTCATAAAAGTGACGTCACGTTGAAATCGGTCTTTGCCATATATCCAGAAAACAACTAAAATTAGGAACAAATTCAAAACCATTTGGGAAACAGTGGAAATTTTCGTCAAAAGTTCAGCAAATATGATTCCATACTAAATAGAAGAAAAATGTTAGAAAAAGGGCTCACGAAATGTCAGGACAGTTTTACATTTGAGCAGAAACAAATCGAAAGCACACATAAGAAGGCAGTTAGTACAACGGTCACTTCCTTTTTCGTTGCCCTCAGTTTTTCATATTCATCAAATAATGACGTCAGTACTGAAAATAGTTGAACAATCTGTTGAAATATTAGTTCTCATTTATTTTTATCTGTCGAATTTTGCTCTCTTACTATTAAATTGACAGTTCCCAGAATCATCATTGTGAAAAATATCAGCGACCAAAAATGTGGTAGCTCAAGAAATGTTAGTGTTGAAGGAGCTACTAGAAATTCCATCCATTGAGTATGCATGTACCGATAATGGATTGTATTTGGATCAGGTCCTGCAAAAAAATTAGGTTCATTTAGTTTGTTCCCATTTTGGAAGCAGTCAATTAACTTGTTAGATAATTCCTAACAAAAATCTCCTGAATTGCTAATCCAAACATAATTCCGAACTGAGCCAAACACAAAAACCAACTGTATTGAAAAATGTTGGTTTTGAAATTATTATAACTAGCCATGGTAAGGATTGATCCCCAACCAGGTCCAAGACCTGCCAAGGCCATTAGAGGCATAACAGCCCAAACATCTAGGTAACGAATGCTGAAGCCAGGTGGGGCAAAGATTTCTCTTATTCCAGCAAATGCACCTGGAAGAAATGCTAGACGGAGGAGTAAAAGGAGAAGGATTCCAATAACTGCAAGACAGGAGTATCGAATGAAACGGGATATCTAAAAGTGAAAGAACTGAAAGTTATTAATAATTTTGATAAAAAGTTGGACTTACAGTTTGAATGGGTTTAGTTAGAACTGTTCCAACTACAATCCAAAGGATAAAAGTGCAGAATACAAGTGACCAAGAAAAATTACGTTCTGCATTGGAATTTCTGTGGAAGTTATATTCAAATGGCTTGATGTGATTTCTGTTAGAAAATAATGGTTAGAAAATACCTTTTATTAGTTCGTATTTTACTCACGTGAAAAATTCATATGAAGGAATCTTCATTTCCCGACTCATATTGCTTGCCAATAATGATTCTTGTGTTTCTAGATCAGTGCATGGCTGAAAAAAATTTACAGTAATTTTTAATTATTTCAAGGCCGTTTTCCAAGTGCAAATCAACTTACTGTTAAAATGCTTTTAGATTGATTCATCCATTCTTTAGCACCTTCACAACTCCATGGTATTGTTGGTCTTAGTGAGTGAAAGAAAAAGAATAATGGAATAGCCCCGAAGAGACTGTAATATGTTAAAGTTGTTAAATTGAGTGCTAGTGAAACGTAGCCAATTCCTATTTGAAGCCATTTGGATTTTGGAGTATAGGTGTATCATATTAGTATGTCCGAATTTTTTTAAATATTGGCTTACCTTTAAATAGTGGAGATATCCTGAAAACTGATATAAATCCAGTACTAGAGAATTGTCCCAGAAATGATTGTAGAAAAACAATTGGAACAACACAAGTGGCCAGGACAATTAGATATGGAAGTAATCCATAAACTTAAAAATAAAGAATACAAAAATAATATTCAACTTGTGTAAGTTAGAAATAAATTAAAGGTTAAATTTAAAATATTAGGTATTTCATTAAAATATTTAATATGCAATTCCAAGCTATTAGATAGAACAATTGATGAACGAAAGAAAATTTCAGTAATTTGCAATTTTGGATGTTTTAAGTTATTCCGAAGAAGGAAAATTGATTTTTTTTGGACCAACACCTAACACCAAAACTAACGATTTCGATTAATAAAAACTTCTAGAACTTCAATTTAATCATGAGCGCTTAAGACCTCCCATGGCCGTTTGGTAGTTTTATGTATATATTTGTTAAACAATGTTATCAGAATTCATTTAAGACTTTTATCTGAAAAGTACATTGCGTATATCTCGAAATAATATATCCATTTCAATGCAACCATGCCAAACTAATTTTTGCTTATTTTTTCTATGAAAGCTTTTTTCAAACCTCATTTTCTTCGCTTTTTTTTAATTTTTTGGGTATTTCTGTATAAATTACCTATTACACTACAAATAAAGTACATTGGCATTACTGTTTTTATCGAGAAAAAAGAAAAATATGGATAATTTTTTCAAAAATCTATAGGTACAGATATAGTTTTTGTTGTTTTTAAACACTTAAATTGTTTCGATTTCAAATATCTCGATTAGGCTGTATCATTTTGAGGCTACTTTTCTTTTTTGAAATAAAAAACAGGCTTACCATTTTCGAAAATATGAAGATAAAAGTCTCTCAAAAGATGAGCTCTTAATATTAATATTTAGAAATAGATGTGCCTTTTTCTGATTTTCTATTTTCCCTATAAATAACATGAGAAAAAAATTTGCTTTTTTTTTATTTTGTAGTTTTGCAAAAAAGGATCATAATAACTAACTGCAATAATATGAATCTTATAGTTAATCGAGCGCTCTACAAAAAGTCTCCAAGGCGTTTTTCCTTAGAGTGAACCCCACTGAAGTTATTCAAACTTAAAGTTCAAAATACATGAAATTATGACTTTAATTTCGTATATTTCGTCGTTATTTTAAAAAAATTTAAATTTGTTTGCTCGCAATGGCTCACCTATATGGTTGGAAATAAATACAAAAAAATATTCCCAAAGTTTGAAGTCTCTAACATAATTCTAACTCATGCCACTAAGCCGTTGAAGTTTCTTATGGGAAATAACAAGGGATTTCGGACCTTGTCCCACCAGTTTTAAATTCCAGTCAAACTATTTGTATGTTTTCGAAACATTGGTTACTATGCGTGAAGGAATTTTTTTACGACGATTTGAGTTATACTATAAAAGTTAATAAAATAAATTGCACGACTGGGGTCGCACGTACTTGCTCTTATGATTAAAGTAACTATAATGTTAAAGCTTTTTATTCAAGAAATTAAAAATTTGATATTTTGAAGAAATTTCATAAGTAGTATAAAAAAATTAAATTTGTTTTTATAATTAATTAAACTCCGTTTTAAATTATCTTAAAAAAAAAAACAAATATGCCATTTTATTTCTTGTATAAAAAGGTATTTTTAGAAAAAAATTTTCGAAAATTGTAGGAGCCGTTTTTTAAAAAAATAATTTTTTATGTATAAAATTTTTTTAACATTTTTCAAAAAAAAGATGGTATGCCATTTTGAAGAAATAATTAATTTACACATAAAAACTAAATTTCAAAATTTTTCATTGATCCGTTTTCAAAAAATTGATTTTTCAAAAAAAAAATTTGAAATATTTTTTAAAAATCCAAAAATGCGTTTTTTGAAAATTTTCCAAATTTTTAATATTATCTTTACTTACACACTTTTGTATAAAAATTTTCATTTAAATCGGGTGAATGTTGTACGAGATATTCAGAAACGAAAAAAACCGTTCTATGACAGGTACCGTTAATAACGGTACAAAAAATATTTTTTTATTTAAAAAGTTTGCTCTTATGTGTAGTACTACACACAAAAATTTTAATCAAAATCGTTAGAGCCGTTTTTGAAAAAAATTAACTTTTCTATTTCCGTTATATGGCAGGTACCGTTAGTTTTTTTCATAAAAAAAAAATTTCAATTTCCCCTCTAGGGAATCACCAATAACTGCTAACTACCAAGTTTGAAGAAAATCACTTCACTCGTTTAGGCTGCAGCTCCAGATAGAGACAGACACACAGACAGACAGACAGAATTGCCGGACCCACTTTTTTGGCATTCTCCATCATCGTAATGTCATGTAAAATTGTTATCTCGAGTTCGATTTTTTTTACGAATCCTAAACTTGCCCTATAGTACCTATATCGCAAGTAAAAATTAGAACTCTGAAACAATTTTTTTAATGCTATAGATTTCAAAACATGTCTTTTTGAAAAACACCTATTTTTTTGTTTTTTGGAATTATTCGAAGGATAAAAAAAAATATAATTTACATTTTTCCATGCGTGTGCAAAAAAATTTAAATGCACGAAAGAAATGTTACTTGAGCGAAAAAATTTTGAACGTTTTTAACCGTTTTTATTAATGTCTTTTAATTTGATAGATACATATATTAACAAAATTTATAGGTTGGATAGATTAAATAAATTTGACGAGATTTAAGAATTGTCCCAGAAATGATTGTAGAAAGACAATTGGAACAACACAGGTCGCCAAAACAATTAGATATGGAAGTAATCCATAAACTTAAAAATAAAGAAAAAAAATAATAAGTACTCAGCTTGTGTAATAAAATATTTTATATGCAATTCCATTGGTGGTAGGCAATTTTTTGAAAAAAAATCTCTTTAAGATCTTAAATAAACAGTTACCTTTTCTTTCAGAATTCGTGTCGTGAAAATAAATTAATAAAAGCTTACACATAATAAAATAGACAAACATTAGCAACATTTTTTTACTTTTATCAAGATAGGTAATCTTGTTACATGAAAACTTATTTGCAAATACCTAGTTAGTTCTTTTCCATGAAATGATGCTTTCCATTATTTTTTTCTTCGGAATTACTGCTGTTATCAAGCAGATTAAAATAAAACAATTTCAATCAGTGCTGTACCTACATAAATATAGACATACTAAATTATGTATATGAACTATGCCAATGTATGCTAATAAATGCATTCATTTTTGATAACAGATGACACAATTAGCTAGCACTATTTTCCAGTAACCATAATTTTCTTATCACTTGAACTCACTTCCAAGGTCACCAAAAATTACCGACGGCATCACCAATATTGCATCCATTTTGAACCCATGAATTATGCAGGAGTAAAAGAAATCCATCGGTGATGACCATTGTCCTCGATTCTTGTCATGATTGAATGGTTTCAAGGACGTATCGTAGGAAGTCTCGTAATACATTCTAAGGAAGGGTCACTTACAATTCATACAACTTTGAAAAACTAAAGTGTTTTGAAACCGATTCAATTTTATTTTCAATGAATAAAATTTAAATACTGTCGTATATTAAATGTTATTTACAGTTTAGGTGCAGCTATAGTTAACAATTGACAGGAGCACAGTTTTCTTATGAAAATTCAACAGTAAACTGTGATCATGGTTCTTGGAGACTTCCTCTATGCAAAATGATTCTAATAATCTATTTTCTCTATACTCTTACAACTTTTTTATTACAAAATAAATTAATATTATTAATCATGAACAATGTGGCATTATTTGTTTATATGGGATATAGTAGACTCAAGACTCTATAAAAGCTTCCAGTAAATAACACAAAACGAACTCATTAAAATATGCGTTTTGGTGTATTGTGCATGTTAATTAGTGTCGATGTTGATGATCTGATGTAATTTATTTGTGTTCGTTTTCAAACTACAAATAGACTGCAACTTATCGCGCATTTAGTGCATATAAAATGCAACAATTGCAAAAAAATTTTGACATTGAATTAAAAATGAGAACGATGAAAGTTTTTTACTTTTTTTTTACTTTTGTTTTTATTGAATTCAATAAACATAGTGTAACTGTCGTTTCCTTGACTTGCGTCGCCATATCGATGTCGCTGACGTTATTGATAGTCGATATACGATATTGGTTATTCCTATGAATTCAATCTCTTATCATGATTATTTTGACGGAAACAGACAAGAACTCTTCTAACGATGATTTGGAGTGGAATGAAATTCATTGCTTATAGTTGGAATGGAGCATTAATGTTTTTAGTACAGGTAAAATAGTACATGAAATCAAGAAATAAAAAAAAAAATTGTTACACTCATGAAACTTGGCAAAAAGTTTCCTTTTGGGAGAAGAACCAAGTACAAAAAAAGTCTATAAAAAAAAGTTGGGTGGAAGGGTGTTTTTTCGCGGAAAGGGTGTTTTTTTGATGGGTTAAGTTGTGTGGGAGGAAGGTATCATAACAGCTGACTTAAATTTTATTAATTTTTAAAAATTGGTGTAAATGTTTTGGTTGGTATAAGAATTAAAAATCCAAAAAGTGTACAAAATTATCTTGAGTGAAAGGGTGTTTTTTTTTTTTAAGAAATGATGAAATTCGGAATCAGTACCACAAAAACTAGGAAAAAATTGTTAAAAAAATAAAATTTGGTAAAAATGTTTGATTTATAACAGAAACCAAGAATCCAAAAAGTCTATACAAATATTTTAGGTTAAAGGGTGTTTTTTTGGGAAATAGGAAAAATCCGTGATAAGTCCGATAAAATCAATGGTATAAATGATACCCTTCTTTAAATATGCTCTCTTTCCAATGGAAATTACGAATAATGTAAGTCTATAAATTTTTTTTTATGTGAAAGGGTGTTTTTTTTAGAAGTAAAGAAAATATGGGTATATTTGAAAAAGCGAGTAATACTAGAGTTATATTAGTTGTAACCTATTGAAATTTAGCAATTATGTTACTTTTAAGATAAGAAACAAGAATCTAAAGTGTCTATAAAAATATCATGGTCAAAAGGGTGTTTTATTGAGTGAAAACAAAAATGATGGGTCACCCTAATGAAATTTGGTAAATACATCGATTTTAGGATAGAAAGCAAGAATAAAGAGTTTTTATAAAAAAAATTTTGGTGAAAGGGTGTTTTTTTCGAAGAGACAGTAAAATCAGCATTTGGTCCCAAAAAGCCAATGATTCGCGTAAAATGTGCAAGAACTTATCTATAAATGTTTAATTTGTCATAAAAATCTTGTCGACATTTTTTTGTATCCCTGTTCTTTTTTTACTGTAGGTTATAATACCTTTTTACCTCGTTCTGGCCATGAAGATGTAATACCGCATTTAAAATATCTGTTTTTGATTAAAAGTATTAGAAATATATATTTTCTTGTACCAATTTGCTTATCTTTTTCCAGATTTGCAGCACAAATTTATTTCAATTATATAAACCTAAAAGCTTGCTTATAAATATAATTATGCCAAATCTTTGTAAACAAAATCGAAATAAATAAACCCACAAAATGTTTTTGTTTTTCTTCTTGTCGGTATTTTTCTCTTCATTTTTTTTGCTAAACTACAAGCACATAAAACTGATCAATCGCTGATCGTAAATTTAACAAAAATAAACAAATGGTTTCCGCTGAGTTATTTTTTTTTTCTTTTGATAACTAGATATCTAGGCGTCAATAACGTCACTTTTACAAACAACTAAAATCTCGGGCGCCAATTTAAAATACATTTTATTTATTTAATTAACAAAAACATTAAAAACTTTAAATCATGAATGAAAATTTAAAATATTTAGTGATGAACAGATAATAATTAATTTGTTTTACAAATAAGATCAGTAAATGCATGTTGTTGATGTTTAACTATTTTTAAATTTACTCAAAAGATCTAAAAGTTTTTTTCTACAAAAACTATTTTATCCAATTATATTGAGAGAACATTGATCTATTGTGGCTTAAGGTCATTTATTCGATTCATGAAAATAATTTCAATAAAACTTAATACAAATTTTTAGCTTTTTGAGAAAAAAAGCACTTTTGCAAGAATTGTTAGTAAACATTTTTTAAAAATTTTAAAAATTCTATATTTCTGAAAAATATACCATTGACTAAAATTTTACTTCAAAATTTTTTTAGAAATTTTAATTCTCCCTTAAACTTTATGATTTGGAGGATCATTATGAACTCTCTTTTGAATTTTAACAGAATCTGTAAAGTTGTTCAAAAGAGTAATCTTTTCAATTTTCTTAAAAATTTATTTTTTTGGGCGACTTCATGAAACTCCTACTTCCACTTTAAAAAACCGAAAAAAAATCCTTAAGAAGTTTCCAAAGATGCGGCTGCTGATGCGAAACACAATATTCAGTTCCACTGGACCCATTCGACTTCGACGAAACACCATACAGTCTTTTGTGTGAGCCGAAGCTGAGCATCTTCTTCTACTATGTCGCGTCAAATCGCGGCGCGCGATCTATAAATGCGAACATCAATTTTCATTTTCATTTTCTTTTTGACTTTGATTTTCTGTTTTTGTTTTTATTTTTGGAAACGAAACGTATATTTAGATCTTTAGATTTTTGTGAGAGATAGAATTTTTTTCGGTAAAAAAAAAGTGTAATTACATATTTTCAGGGACAGTTGTTTTTTGTTTAAAGTTATAAGAAATAATATAATTAGTGCGGCTTTTTATTTGTGTTCCTTTTGGTTCAATTAACTAATATGGCTAATCAGTGTTCTTCATCGTCATATGATATTGGCTTAGAACCATTTAATCATGATAAAAAGCGTGGGAAATGGGAGTCTTCGACTGATTTTTTTTATGCATGTCTTGGACATGCATTCAAAATTGACGCCATGATGGTATTGCCTTCGATGGTATTTAAAAATTTAGGAGGTGAGTTTGAGGAGTGAATAAGATAATGTTTAAATATAAATAAATAAGGTAAAAACTGTTTGAGGACAATAATATAAATGTAAATAAATTAATTGTTACTGGAACATACTAATGGAAAGCGATTTGAAATATCTTATTAATCATAAATCTTTGTTATTGAATGTAATTTAAAAGTAATTTAATTTTATAATTCAATTTCATTATTAACATTTAATTCTGTTGTTCCTCTTTTGACTTTTAATAAAAAATATTGATATTTCAACATGAAAATTGTTTGCTTTATTAAAAGCATGGAGTGGTTGCCTTTTTCTAGAGATTTGTAAAATTTAAATTATTTTAAATGCATATATTGTTTATGATATAAAAATTGTATTTTTATTTTAATTAGGTATAATTTTTAAAAAATATTTTTATTAATAAAAAAAAAAAAAATTCACAAATATATTTTTAAAATATTCACGAGTATTATTAGAACATTTATGATTCTTTTAAGTATTCTCATTCATTAATTGTAAGTTTAGTGTTTAATTTCTTTATTTACAATTATAGGTAGATTGGTTATGCTTCTAAACTAATTGAAATTAATTTGACATTCTTCAATTATAAGTAATATGCTACAAAACACAAATAAGCAAAATTTTCCCAATAATTGTCTCCTTTTGATGAAAATCAACGAAAGCGTAGCCAAAAGTAAAAAACTTTTTATTGCATACAAAACTAGAGACCATCAGTTTTTTTTAATAAGCAGTTCAAATATTACCTATCGTCTAAATGATAAAAATTTGTCATTTAATTTTTCTACTCAAAATCGATTCAAATTTACTTAAAACACTTTTTTTAATATTAGAAACAATGTAACAAATTAATATACTTATTGTTAATTTTTAATGAAAATACTTAATTTAGTGAATAGATAAATAAATAAAGCGAAAAACATACAAAAAATATGCATATTATGCTGTAATGGAATTACCCAGAAGTAAAAAAAGGTAAAAAAAACTAATTTCGAGGGGATAACTTTTCTATGACTGTGCGACGTCAGCAAAGTTTGAAAGCAGCATTGAAGACAGCTTTATTTTGATTATAAAATTTATATCTATTAATCCATTTTGCGTCATGTCTTCGTGTTTACTGTGGTAATTTGTATTCCCAATTAGAAAAGTTCGTAACAATTTTTTTACAAGTCTTTTCCGATATATTAAGAGTCATTCACAAAACTAAACGTTACAGGTTACACTAACTAAGATTTATACTACTTCGAATAAACCCCTCTTCAATACTCCAGTGTGGAACTGAAGTTATTGGGGAACAGGGGCTGCGCACATGAAAAAGTGTCACTTCCGCTGGAGCCAGAATTACATTATTATATATTAGTACTTAGTACATTTTTCTCTATGAAATTTTTCTATGAAAAAAACTTGAGCTTAAAAAATCTTGCACTTTTGACAGTTTTTGAAAAATAGGAAAGGAGCTGTTTAAAATTCTGCCAGCAAAAACCTTTACATATGTATTAAAAAAAATCTGCTTCTTCAGTTTTTGATTTTCATAGCCAAATTCGGTTTAGTCAAATTGAATTAATTTGAAAAAAAAATATTAAAAATCAACAAAAATATTTAAAAAAACGAACCCTTTTTTTCAAAATTTTATGTGACTAAGTAATAATTATGTTTTCAAAACCCAATGGTCTTTATTTATTTAAAAATATTTTTTGTTTTCAAGTAGCTGAACTTGTAAGTTAATTAATTTATGAAACATTAACAATTATTTCTTAAGTTACTTTTTAAAATTTAAAGTTGTATGAGGATCAGGGTTGTAAAAATGTTAATTTAATAAAAAACATTTGAAATAATATTTATTGCAAATAAAAAGAAAATTTGCATTTGAGAAAATATATGTATTGCAACTGAAAAATATTTGCATTGAAAAAAAAATATTTATTCCAACTAAAAATATTTTGCATTAAAAAAAAATGTTATTGCAAATGAACAAAAATATTTTCCATTTAAAAAAAAATTTTATTGCAAATAGAAAAATTTCTGCTTCGAAAAAAAATTCAATGCAAAATGTGTGCATACCTGAGAATTTTGTTACCTATGCCTTAAGGCCCTAACAGCTAGAATAATTGGGCACCGGGCGCCTCAGACATAGGTAAAAAAATTCTCAGGTAAGTTTTCAGGTGTTATCAATGGAAAAAGTTGATCAATTCAGGGTAAATCGAATACAGTGCCACTTTATTGTATCCTCATTTAAGACTAAATGTTTAAAAAATAATAGACGAATGGTAAATGATTTATAAATTAATTTATCTACGAGTCCCGCCACGTAAAAACAAAAAATAAAGGGGTTTCTTAGAAAAAAGTAGTTTTGGTTTTTTGTTAATTTCTCGAAAATGACAAGATATTTTTGGGATCGAGTCTTATGTTTTTATTTAAAAACAAATAAGAGCATCGAATTTTAAAAATTAAATTTTCCAAAAACTATGCAATAAAATGGCTTGATTTAAAATTTTTGTAAAGACTAGGTTTTTGGCCTTACAAAAAGGTATAACACTATATTGTTAGTATAACCGTTGATTTTTAATAATTTATTGAAGCAGTCAGTCAAAATAGTTGAAGTTGATGGTTTTTTTAAAACTTTTTTCAAACTTAGGTATCATATAGTCCTGTTCTTAAATATTCAATCATCAATTTATTTTCCATACCGATGTCTAAATAAAATATTTAAGAGTAAAATGTTCTTTTTTCTCTTTTGTTTCTTTCCAGTTTGCCTCATCATTCCATATTTTGCTATAATGGCATTATGTGTTGTGCCAATTGTAATGATCCAATCATTCCTCGGACAATTTTCAAGTACTGGCTTAATATCAGTATTTCGAATAGCACCTCTTTTCAAAGGTATTTCTTTACACTTTTCCATGATCTTGTTTAATAAAACAAATTTTAAAATTTAAGGTATTGGATATGTTTCATTGGCAATCAACCTAACTCAACTAACTTACTACACGGTATTTGCTGCAATACCATTATTTTATTTCCTTCATTCTTTACGACCCACAATACCATGGAGTTGTGAGGGTAGTAAATTCTGGATGGATCCTAATGCAACAGTGACAACAGTAAGTATGCTTTTTAAGAATTTTGAATTTTACTAAAAAAGTCTTTTTAATTGAAGCCATGCAATATTGACGAATCTCAAGAACCACCTGGCACTGAAGTCTTCATGAGAGTTCCATCGTTGGAATTCTTCAGTCAACACATGAACATCATTCACTATCTTCAATCAACACCACCAACCACATTCTCATGGTCACTTGTCGTCTTTAGTTTCTTATTGTGGTCAATTGTTGGAGGCATTGTTAGCAAACCGACCGAAATGGTAAATTTTTACATTTTACCTTGATACGAAGAATGGACTCATTTGATTTTTCTAGATCGGAAGATACATTCGCTATACTTGCACAGCTGTTTTAGTAATCATGGGACTTTGTTTACTGCGTTTCCTATTTCTTCCTGGTGCAATGGAAGGTGTTAGTACATTTTTTCGGCCGAAGAAACCTCAAGACGTTAAATCATGGTTATTCTTGGGAATGCTAGTACTTTCAACCTTAGGTCCTGGTTGGGGTTCTATTCTTAGTATGGCCAGCTATAATCGATTCAAAACAAATATTTCCAAATACAGTTGGTTCCTTGGACTGGCACAGTTCGGAGTAATTGCCAGTACAGCTTTTCTACAAATTTTAGTGACAAATCATATGAACAGTAAGTTTCAGCTAGATTTTACTCTGAAAATGCTTAACTTCCATGATTTTAGGATCAAATCCGGATTTGATAAGTTTCCGTAATGATGGAAGGCAGTGGCTTGAATTTTTGTCCATTCCATCGGCCTTGACATTTCTTGAGTTGCCGAATCTCTGGTCAATGATGTATTTTGCTATGTTGATTCTTGGAGCTATGAATCTTGTGGTAAGTTTGCCTTGAATCTTTAAAGAAAAAACTTGCATTGGTAACTCTTTTTTTAGGTCGTTCAATTATTTTCAGTTCTAACAACATTATTTGATGAATTTGAAAACCTTAGAGCAATGAAAAGAGAAGTCACTTGGATGACCGTGGGTACTTTATCGCTGTTTTCAACTTATTTCTGCTCAAATGTAAGACTTTTTTCCAAAGATTTCTTCAATAACTTAAAATTTCTTCTAGCATGGAATAATGTTCTTTGAAGTTGTTACCGAATTCTCAGTTCTGACACAGATGTTCCTGAATCTTTTGTTACTATTCGTAGTTCTTTGGGTTTATGGTCGAGAACGATTTCAACGTGATTTGAGATTCATGACCAATCACATGTATGCAACTTGGATGGTTTACATTGTACGATTTATTACACCGATATTTTTGATTACTGGATTTGTAAGAACGATTCTTTCAATTTTAAGGAAATAGCTATTTATCATTAATTGAAAACATTCTTCTAGGTTGTTGGATTTATCATTGCTGTTGTCCTTGATGAAAATTACTCCAAAATTGTACTTTATCTTGTAACTTGTATCACAATACTTCCATGGCTTTCAATACCAGCTGTTTGTTTTATGATGTTGAGGCAACCGAGTGAATTGAAACTATCAAGACGATTGAAGAAGTTGACAACACCAACTGATTGGAGTCCAGGAGATTCGGTTTATAAACATCAATATGAGTTGACTTTTGGAAGTTTAGAATCACCACCAAACCCCTAAATTAAAGTTATAAAAGTTGAAATAAATTGGTGGAGGTATTTTGGAGGAGATACCGCCTCTAGAATCTGTACTTATTTAAAAAAAAAGTTGTGATTGTACAAGAGATTTTATTCTAAAAAATGAATGTGGAAGTGTTTTTAGCATATTAATTAAATTATTAATAATAAGCATTTAAGTTCAAGCTAGTCATATACTTTGGAGATTAATTTATTAAATTTGTACTAATGTTGTAAGCAATATATACAATACATATATAAAAATAATTTATAAAAATAGTTTTACTTATTATTTTAACTATCTTTTTATCAACTATAGGTTATCTCTTTTATTGAATCTTGTAAATTAATATTATTTAATATTTTTTAAATTCTTAATGAAGAAAATTTAGAAAATTTTATATAAAAATATTTAAAAATAAAATTAAATTAATATTATTTAATATTTTTTAAATTCTTAATGAAGAAAATTTAGGAAATTTTATATAAAAATATTTATATACAGCTCAAAATTTTATAAAACTTTGTTATAGAATTTTTTTCTATCTCAAAAGAAACATCTCACGTTAACATCTCTAAAGCCATAGCTACATAAGTTTAACAAAGTCATACACTTTGTATGCAGCAGCCTTCAGGATTAATTAATTTTATATCAGTCTCATATATGAGGCTATGAGAACAATAGTGGCGTAAGCCACAAAATGAAGTTTTGAGCTACCAGAGATTTAAGATACTCATTTTTGAAAAAAAGTGGATACGCCACTATTGGTCTCATAGCCTCATCAAGGGGCACGGTAGTGCCCAGCCAAGTTCTCTAGCAACTTTGGCACTATACCCTTATTTACAGGAAACAACTCAAGCCATTTTCGACCCCCCTCTAACTTCCACACCAAAGATGCTAGAAACTCGCTACATTTGTTGAGCTGGTCGAAACCAAACACCTCGCAAAATTTCAGCCTCCTACGATAAGTAGTTTCTGAGATATAGGGCTTTAAAAATCGCAAAAACCGTAACTGACTCACTGACTCACTGATATACTGACTAACTGACAGATCATCAAAATTATGGAGAACTTCCCAATATCGTAGAAACTTGAAATTTTACACGGTGATAGGACTTGTGGTGTATACAAAGGAAAAAATCGAAAACTTGAGATTTTTAATTCAGGGGGCGTGGCATCCGCCCATTTCCGCTTTTGAAATTTC
Source organism: Episyrphus balteatus (assembly GCF_945859705.1). Classification (NCBI taxonomy): domain Eukaryota; kingdom Metazoa; phylum Arthropoda; class Insecta; order Diptera; family Syrphidae; genus Episyrphus; species Episyrphus balteatus. The sequence continues at coordinate 15,728,802 of NC_079134.1, read as the reverse complement.
TAGCATCTTTGGTGTGGAAGTTAGAGGGGGGTCGAAAATAAATTTCGATAGATAAATGTGGATAGATGAATGTCGATAGATAAATGTGGATAGATAAATGTGGATAGATAAATATCGATAGATAAATGTGGATAGATAAATGTGGATAGATAAATGTGGATAGATAAATGTCGATAGATAAATGTCGATAGATAAATGTGGATAGATAAATTTCGCTAGATAAATGTCGATAGATAAATTTCGATAGATAAATGTGGATAGATGAATGTCGATAGATAAATGTGGATAGATAAATGTGGATAGATAAATGTGGATAGATAAATATCGATAGATAAATGTCGATAGATAAATGTGGATAGATAAATGTGGATAGATAAATATCGATAGATAAATGTGGATAGATAAATGTGGATAGCTAAATGTGGATAGATAAATGTGGATAGATAAATGTCGATAGATAAATGTCGATAGATAAATGTCGATAGATAAATGTGGATAGATAAATGTCGATAGATAAATGTCGATAGATAAATGTGGGTAGATAAATGTGGATAGATAAATGTGGATAGATAAATGTGGATAGATAAATGTGGATAGATAAATGTGGATAAATAAATGTCGATAGATAAATGTGGATAGATAAATGTGGATAGATGAATGTCGATAGATAAATGTGGATAGATAAATGTGGATAGATAAATGTCGATAGATAAATGTGGATCGATAAATATCGATAGATAATTGTGGATAGATAAATGTGGATAGATAAATGTGGATAGATAAATGTCGATAGATAATTGTGGATGGATAAATGTGGATAGATAAATGTGGATAGATAAATGCGGATAGATAAATGTGGATAGATAAATGTGGATAGATAAATGTGGATAGATAAATATCGATAGATAAATGTCGATAGATAAATGTGGATAGATAAATGTGGATAAATAAATGTCGATAGATAAATGTCGATAGATAAATGTGGATAGATAAATGTGGATAGATAAATGTGGATAGATAAATGTGGATAGATAAATGTGGATAGATAAATATCGATAGATAAATGTCGATAGATAAATGTGGATAGATAAATGTGGATAGATGAATGTCGATAGATAAATGTGGATAGATAAATGTGGATAGATAAATATCGATAGATAAATGTCGATAGATAAATGTGGATAGATAAATGTGGATAAATAAATGTCGATAGATAAATGTCGATAGATAAATGTCGATAGATAAATGTGGAGAGATAAATGTGGATAGATAAATGTGGATAGATAAATATCGATAGATAAATGTGGATAGATAAATGTGGATAGCTAAATGTGGATAGATAAATGTGGATAGATAAATGTCGATAGATAAATGTCGATAGATAAATGTCGATAGATAAATGTCGATAGATAAATGTCGATAGATAAATGTCGATAGATAAATGTGGATAGATAAATGTGGATAGATAAATGTGGATAGATAAATGTGGATAGATAAATATCGATAGATAAATGTGGATAGATAAATGTGGATAAATAAATGTGGATAGATAAATGTGGATAGATAAATGTCGATAGATAAATGTAGATAGATAAATGTGGATAGATAAATGTGGATAGATAAATGTGGATAGATAAATGTGGATAGATAAATGTGGATAGATAAATGTGGATAGATAAATATCGATAGATAAATGTCGATAGATAAATGTGGATAGATAAATGTGGATAAATAAATGTCGATAGATAAATGTCGATAGATAAATGTGGATAGATAAATGTGGATAGATAAATGTGGATAGATAAATGTGGATAGATAAATGTGGATAGATAAATATCGATAGATAAATGTCGATAGATAAATGTGGATAGATAAATGTGGATAGATGAATGTCGATAGATAAATGTGGATAGATTAATGTGGATAGATAAATGTCGATAGATAATTGTGGATGGATAAATGTGGATAGATAAATGTGGATAGATAAATGCGGATAGATAAATATCGATAGATAAATGTGGATAGATAAATGTGGATAGATAAATGTGGATCGATAAATGTCGATAGATAAATGTGGATCGATAAATATCGATAGATAATTGTGGATAGATAAATGTGGATAGATAAATGTGGATAGATAAATGTCGATAGATAATTGTGGATGGATAAATGTGGATAGATAAATGTGGATAGATAAATGCGGATAGATAAATATCGATAGATAAATGTGTATAGATAAATGTGGATAGATAAATGTCGATAGATAAAGGTGGATAGATAAATGTGGATAGATAAATGTCGATAGATAATTGTGGATAGATAAATGTCGATAGATAATTGTGGATAGATAAATGTCAATAGATAAATGTGGATAGATAAATGTGGATAGATAAATGTCGATAGATAATTGTGGATAGATAAATGTGGATAGATAAATGTGGATAGATAAATGTGGATAGATAAATGTGGATAGATAAATGTGGATAGATAAATGTCGATAGATAAATGTGGATCGATAAATGTGGATCGATAAATATCGATAGATAATTGTGGATAGATAAATGTGGATAGATAAATGTGGATAGATAAATGTGGATAGATAAATGTCGATAGATAAATGTGGATCGATAAATATCGATAGATAATTGTGGATAGATAAATGTGGATAGATAAATGTGGATAGATAAATGTGGATAGATAAATGTCAATAGATAAATGTGGATAGATAAATGTGGATAGATAAATGTGGATAGATAAATGTGGATAGATAAATGTGGATAGATAAATGTGGATAGATAAATGTGGATAGATAAATGTGGGTAGATAAATGTGGATAGATAAATGTGGATAGATAAATGTGGATAGATAAATGTCGATAGATAAATGTGGATCGATAAATATCGATAGATAATTGTGGATAGATAAATGTGGATAGATAAATGTGGATAGATAAATGTCGATAGATAAATGTGGATAAATAAATGTCGATAGATAAATGTCGATAGATAAATGTGGATAGATAAATGTGGATAGATAAATGTGGATAGATAAATGTGGATAGATAAATGTGGATAGATAAATATCGATAGATAAATGTCGATAGATAAATGTGGATAGATAAATGTGGATAGATGAATGTCGATAGATAAATGTGGATAGATAAATGTGGATAGATAAATGTCGATAGATAAATGTGGATGGATAAATGTGGATAGATAAATGTGGATAGATAAATGCGGATAGATAAATATCGATAGATAAATGTGGATAGATAAATGTGGATAGATAAATGTCGATAGATAAAGGTGGATAGATAAATGTGGATAGATAAATGTCGATAGATAATTGTGGATAGATAAATGTCGATAGATAATTGTGGATAGATAAATGTCAATAGATAAATGTGGATAGATAAATGTGGATAGATAAATGTCGATAGATAATTGTGGATAGATAAATGTGGATAGATAAATGTGGATAGATAAATGTGGATAGATAAATGTCGATAGATAAATGTCGATAGATAAATGTCGATAGATAAATGTGGATAGATAAATGTGGATAGATAAATGTCGATAGATAAATGTCGATAGATAAATGTCGATAGATAAATGTGGATAGATAAATGTCGATAGATAAATGTCGATAGATAAATGTGGGTAGATAAATGTGGATAGATAAATGTGGATAGATAAATGTGGATAGATAAATGTCGATAGATAATTGTGGATAGATAAATGTCGATAGATAATTGTGGAGAGATAAATGTGGATAGATAAATGTGGATAGATAAATATCGATAGATAAATGTGGATAGATAAATGTGGATAGCTAAATGTGGATAGATAAATGTGGATAGATAAATGTCGATAGATAAATGTCGATAGATAAATGTCGATAGATAAATGTGGATAGATAAATGTCGATAGATAAATGTCGATAGATAAATGTCGATAGATAAATGTGGATAGATAAATGTCGATAGATAAATGTCGATAGATAAATGTGGGTAGATAAATGTGGATAGATAAATGTGGATAGATAAATATCGATAGATAAATGTGGATAGATAAATGTGGATAGCTAAATGTGGATAGATAAATGTGGATAGATAAATGTCGATAGATAAATGTCGATAGATAAATGTCGATAGATAAATGTGGATAGATAAATGTCGATAGATAAATGTCGATAGATAAATGTGGGTAGATAAATGTGGATAGATAAATGTGGATAGATAAATGTGGATAGATAAATATCGATAGATAAATGTGGATAGATAAATGTGGATAGATAAATGTGGATAGATAAATGTGGATAGATGAATGTCGATAGATAAATGTGGATAGATAAATGTGGATAGATAAATGTGGATAGATAATTGTGGATAGATAAATGTGGATAGATAAATGTCGATAGATAAATGTCGATAGATAAATTTCGATAGATAAATGTCGATAGATGAATGTAGATAGATAAATGTGGATAGATAAATGTGGATAGATAAATGTCGATAGATAATTGTGGATAGATAAATTTCGCTAGATAAATGTCGATAGATAAATGTGGATAGATGAATGTCGATAGATAAATGTGGATAGATAAATGTGGATAGATAAATATCGATAGATAATTGTGGATAGATAAATATCGATAGATAAATGTGGATAGATAAATGTGGATAGATAAATGTGGATAGATAAATGTCGATAGATAAATGTCGATAGATAAATGTGGATAGATAAATTTCGCTAGATAAATGTCGATAGATAAATTTCGATAGATAAATGTGGATAGATGAATGTCGATAGATAAATGTGGATAGATAAATGTCGATAGATAAATGTGGATCGATAAATATCGATAGATAATTGTGGATAGATAAATGTGGATAGATAAATGTGGATAGATAAATGTCGATAGATAAATGTGGATAAATAAATGTCGATAGATAAATGTCGATAGATAAATGTGGATAGATAAATGTCGATAGATAATTGTGGATAGATAAATGTCGATAGATAATTGTGGATAGATAAATGTGGATAGATAAATGTGGATAGATAAATGTGGATAGATAAATGTGGATAGATAAATGTGGATAGATAAATATCGATAGATAAATGTCGATAGATAAATGTGGATAGATAAATGTGGCTAGATGAATGTCGATAGATAAATGTCTATAGATAAATGTGGATAGATAAATGTCGATAGATAATTGTGGATGGATAAATGTGGATAGATAAATGTGGATAGATAAATGCGGATAGATAAATATCGATAGATAAATGTGGATAGATAAATGTGGATAGATAAATGTCGATAGATAAAGGTGGATAGATAAATGTGGATAGATAAATGTCGATAGATAATTGTGGATAGATAAATGTCGATAGATAATTGTGGATAGATAAATGTCGATAGATAAATGTGGATAGATAAATGTGGATAGATAAATGTCGATAGATAATTGTGGATAGATAAATGTGGATAGATAAATGTGGATAGATAAATGTGGATAGATAAATGTGGATAGATAAATGTCGATAGATAATTGTGGAGAGATAAATGTGGATAGATAAATGTGGATAGATAAATATCGATAGATAAATGTGGATAGATAAATGTGGATAGCTAAATGTGGATAGATAAATGTGGATAGATAAATGTCGATAGATAAATGTCGATAGATAAATGTCGATAGATAAATGTCGATAGATAAATGTCGATAGATAAATGTCGATAGATAAATGTGGATAGATAAATGTGGATAGATAAATGTGGATAGATAAATGTGGATAGATAAATATCGATAGATAAATGTGGATAGATAAATGTGGATAAATAAATGTGGATAGATAAATGTGGATAGATAAATGTCGATAGATAAATGTAGATAGATAAATGTTGATAGATAAATGTGGATAGATATATGTGGATAGATAAATGTCGATAGATAAATGTCGATAGATAAATGTCGATAGATAAATGTTGATAAATAAATGTCGATAGATAATTGTGGATAGATAAATGTGGATAGATAAATGTTGATTGATAAATGTCGATAGATAAATGTGGGTAGATAAATGTGGATAGATAAATGTGGATAGATAATTGTGGATAGATATATGTGGATAGATAAATGTGGATAGATAAATGTGGATAGATAAATATCGATAGATAAATGTGGATAGATAAATGTGGATAGATAAATGTCGATAGATAAATGTCGATAGATAAATGTCGATAGATAAATGTAGATAGATAAATGTTGATAGATAAATGTGGATAGATATATGTTAATAGATAAATGTGGATAGATAAATGTCGATAGATAATTGTGGATAGATAAATGTGGATAGATAAATGTCGATAGATAAATGTCGATCGATAATTGTGGATAGATAATTGTGGATAGATAAATGTGGATAGATAAATGTGGATAGATAAATGTGGATAGATAAATGTCGATACATAAATGTCGATAGATAAATGTGGATAGATATATGTGGATAGATAAATGTCGATAGATAAATGTGGATAGATAAATGTGGATAGATAAATGTGGATAGATAAATGTCGATAGATAAACGTCGATAGATAAATGTGGATAGATCAAGGGGCACGGTAGTGCCCAGCCAAGTTCTCTAGCAACTTTGGCACTACACCCTTATTTACAGGAAACAACTCAGGCAACTCCCGATATCGTAGAAACTTGAAATTTTACACGGTGATAGGACTTGTGGTTTATACAAAAATTGTATACATAAAATGTTGATTGTTTACTTGGCAATTTTTCAAATAGCTTTAAAAATCGGTAATTTAAAGAAAAATTGTCAAGAGAACAATCAACATTTTATTTTTACAAATTTAAAGCCAAGCTTTAGAACTTGGTACACTTTTACATTTCAGTACTTTTTGTGCTAGCATAACTTCAACATAGGAGAACTTGGCTCTTTTTTAACAGTAATGTTTTTGTTGTGATACATATATCAAGATGTTTTGGGCACATAGAGCTATGGTTACACAAAATTTTTTTTTTTATTTTATTATTTTTAACTGATTCCTAGAATTTTTTTTCCATAAAATGGACTATTAATATATTTTAAAAGCTACAAACAGAAAAATGTTCTTGGTTTTAAACTACAGGTATCTATTCCAGCAACATGCCAACAAATTAGTTTAGTGCAATTATATATTACTTACACTTTTCCAAAAAGATTTGTTTAAAAAACATTTACGGTTTTTTTCTGTTTTTCAAGGGGAAAGAGTAGTTGACAAAAGCTGTTATTTTCATCTATTGAACAGAGTTTAAAAATTTGTATTAAATGCAGGGTTGTAAAAAATTATTTTATTTTAAATGGCATTTGCTTTCCATAACAAAATAAAAAAAAAATATTTGCAAAAAAAAAATAAAAATAAAAAATATTTTTAATTAAAAAAAATTTTACTGCAAATCATTTTAATTGCAATAAAAATTTTCCATTGAAAAAAAAAATTCAATGCAAAATGTGTGCATTAAATATTTTGGCTATTTGACCATACATAAACTATTTCAACTATGTATATTATTGAAGATAATAGGTATAAGGTCAAGAAGTCAAATTTGTAAGAAATTCGACGAGTATTAAACAAAAAAATATTTAATGCACACATTTTTATTGAATTTGTTTTTTCAATGCAGAAACTTTTGTATTTGCAAATAAATATTTTTTCCATTGCAAAATATTTTTATTTGTAATAAAAATTTTATTTTCAATGCAATTTTTTTCATTTGCAATAAAAGTTTTTTTTAATGCAAAAATTTTTTTTTTTTTCAATGCAAATATTTTCCAGTTGCAATACAAATTTTGTTTTAATGCAAATATTTTTCAGTATTTTTTTTTTCAATGCAAATTACGACGAAACTTTGGAAGAAGTATGAATTAAAAATTTTTATTTGCATATAGAAGAAAGTGACCAAAAATATTTTTATGTTGTTCTGTCAAACAAATAAAGTCTAAAGACATTAGTTATTTCAACTAAAATATTGAATCGAATGTAAGGCCAAACAGTCAAAGTATAGGAAATTCGACGAATATTAAAAAAAAAATGACTTTAATGGACACATTTTGCATTGGATTTTTTTTTTTTTCAATGTAGAAAATTTTTTATATGAAATACATTTTTTTTAATGCAAAATATTTTTATTTGCAATTAAATTTTTGTTTTCAATGTAAATATTTTTTCAGTTGGAATAACATTTTTTTTTAATGCAAATTTTTTTTTATTTGCAATAAATATTTTTTTTAAATGCAAATATTTTTCAGTTGCAATACATATATTTTTTTTATTTCAAATGCGTTCTTTTTCAGTTGATATTTTTACAACTCTGGTCTAAACTAAATTATAAAACGAATAATTGATTTCTTAATTTATTTTTTAACTTAGTACATCCGCCTAGATATTAGCAAAAAACTATTTACTTTTGTTCAGTTATCAGTTGCTCGGCCATTTTTGGTGTTATTTTTTCTAAAAAAGCAGTAATTAACAGAGGGCTAAAAAATTAGTTAGGAAAATATTATTTACAATTTAAGCTTTTTCCAAAATAATAACGTGGTGTTTTTTATGAATTAAAATTTGACTTTAACTGTGTGCCATTTTGTATTTACTAGCTAAACACACATTGTATCTTTATTTTTAGGTCTACGATACATTGAAGCTTATAGATATTCGCTTAGAAGCAGAATATTCCAAAAAAAAAATGCATTTTGGATCCATTCCCTTAAGATCCATGAACAAAAGCTGACAGTTCCTCTGCATCATAGATCGGCCCTATTTCCGATGACAGGAGTTTTCGGTCAACAATAAGAAAGAATGTTTCCAAGAGTTAAGTGTCAGCCTCATCATATTTTCTTTCTGGTCTGTCAGCTGTCACTTTAAACTCAACCTTACTAACTTAAACTTAGAGGAAGATAAAAAATATAAGAGATAAAACTCAAATCATATATAAAATACAGATTTATTTCGATCAGATCCACAACTTTGTTAACGGATATAAAGGTACTATAGGGCAAGTTTAGGACTCGTCAAAAAAATCTAATTCAACATAACAATCAGACATGGCATTACGATAAATAATAATAAAATACTGATAAAATACTGAAGTGATTTTTTTTTTTTTTCAAATTCGGAAGTTATGAGTTTGGGCAAATTGAAATTGTAATTTTTAGTTCATAAAAGCTATCGATAACTATTCATATAAAAATTATTTACAATAAAAAAAATATCTGCAACGATTTTCTAAAAAAAATCTATAAATTCTTCGCCATAAAATAAATCAAATTGAATCATTCATTAGGAGTTTGAAGCCTTTTCAAAGTAGTATATTTTACAATTTTAAAAACCAATTTGAAGTTTTTCATTTATATTATTCTTTTAAATTAAATTGAATTTATTCTTTTATATATTTTACTATTTATTTTTGTTAAGATCTCTTAAATTTTTTACTTTTAATATAAGAGCATATCCGTGCGACACATTTGTGCATTTAATTTCCTATTAGATCTCTTAGTAAAACACAATGTCACTCGATGATGTATATGAAATGAATTCTAACAGATAAAGATGAACATAGATTAATTAATTAAAATAAAATCTTGTTCTTTCTATTTTTGTAACTTTCTTGATGACAGAAGGCAGTTAGTTGAAAGCGGTGATTCTGTTAAGTTCACGAATTGTATAAATTTTCGTTTTTTCTTGTACCTCATTAAAAAACTAGGAAATCTCCTGTTTTGTTGAAAAGATGTCATATCAAACGTCATATGACTCAGGTGGTTGCGTGCCATTTAAGCCAAACAAAGATCGTGGATTTTGGTCAAGTTCAAGTGATTTTTTTTATGCGTCTGTGTGTAATGCATTTCGAATGGATGTGGCATTTGGAGTGGCAGCTGTTCCATTTCTTCATAGTGGAGGAAGTAAGTTTTTAGCAAAAATACCCTTTATCGAAAAGATGCGTTTAAGATTTACCTATTACAATTTGACATAGAGAGGGCGTATAAAATGTGTTATCAATATAGTTCACATAAAAAAAATAATAATTTCAGTCAATTTATTAATATAACTTTATTTAAACTGACTCGTTTTTAAATTGCAAAGTGATTATACATAATTAGGTTTTATTGTTCTGAAGACGTTTTGAGATATCGTTAGGGGGAGGTCTAGTACAATGTTCCAGGTGCTGGAGCAACATTGACTGAAGCAGCTGAGTTAATGTGTCCGTCTAATGGAGCAGAGTGAATAGCTCCGCGGGTTTTGGCAACATAAGTTGCACCTGGTGCAATAATTCCACGGTGACCGAGACTTATAGCTGCGGTAGGAGCACCCAAAATTGCTGGTCCTTGAGACAATGATTGTCCAGGAATACCATAAGTAGCTCCAGATAGATCAGAACGATAACCCAATCCAATAGGGCGCAATAAAGTATTGAGTCCTAGATTGTTAATGCCACCAATTCCTAGATTAAGTCCACTAAGTCCAAGTCCAACTTGTGTCAGCCCAAGTGGGTTAACACCTAGACCGAGTCCATTTAAACCAAGTCCAAGGATGTTACTAGGGATATATGAAGATTGTGCTCCCAAGATAACAGCCAAAAAGGCAATAGCAGTGATGGTGAACTGAAAGTATTGGACAAATATTATCCTGCTATGAAGGAATATACATTTTTCTTACCTTCATTTTGATATTTTTTGTTGTTGAGGTGGGTTACTTTCAGCTAAATGCTAGAAAAGGTTTTCTTACTAAATTTTATCAACTTATATAGTAGAATAGTTATCGAAAGTTCATTGCATCAAGCTTTGAAGGTAATTACCAATTAGTCAACTTTTTGCAGATTTGCATTATCAAACAGCTGGGCCATATTAAGTTAATTGTATTTTTATAGTTTAAGAACCATTTTATTAGTAGAAGGTGTGAGTTAAGCGATTTTTATTTATTTTAGCTTTAAAAAACAATGAAATATTTGGTTATATTTCGTCAGTTTTGTTAAAAAAATAAGTGAAGGTACTAAAAGGATTATAATTTCAGGTTAAATAACTTTTTAAAGACATTGGTTTAGGGACAAGTTGTATCATGAAAACAATGGGATTGACGGTTATTTTTAGCTGAGTTTTTAAAAATTAAAAATAATTTTTTCGTGCACTTTTTTAAGTGCTTAAGATATTTACCTACATATTTTGAAAATTTTCTATCAACTTTTAAAGTTTGACCGAATTTTTAAGTAAAATACTTCAAAGTTGCCTTTAATTTATCTATATTTTTTATGAAAACACTTAAATTTAATTCGGTTAGAGTAAATATAGATAATGATATAGATTTGAAACGAATGTTTTTTTTTTTAATTTATTTAGAACCTTTTGAGCCCGTATACATCTTAAAATTCAGCTTTGTTCAAATTAAGAAACTGATGAGCAATATTGAAAAACTCCTTAAGTCAACATTTCGAAAAAAGGTAATGGTCCGTTTTGGAAAATATAATTTTTCAAAAATTAAATAATTTTTCTTTTAATCCAAAAAATCAAAACTTAATAAATTCAAAAGTTCAGGATTTAGAAAAACGGTTCTAATAGCAGAAACCCAGAAACCGTTTATATAAAGATTTTCGAAAAAAATACTTTTCTAATCATAAAATAGACTTTATCTTAGAACTAACACGAAAATTCTTTTTAACAGAATCGTTGGAGGCGTTTTTGAGAAAACTATAAGTACTTATTTTAACTGATATATGAAAATTAGGTATACCATTAAAAAGTTATTTCCAAAAACTTCTCTAAAATGTTTCCAAGCACTTCTAGTTACCTAGTTTGAAGGGATGTCACAATTTGCTGCCTTTTTATGATTTTTTAGGTCCAAAATTCTTTTTCATTACGGAAGTTAGTGAAAATTGGCAAAAATTTGCACTTTAACTTGCTGAGTCTAAAAAAATTACCGACTTTTGATTTTACAAAATGGCGTTCAGAACAAGAATAAGCTATGAATTTTCAAAAACATGTTAGAATTTTTAATTATGTAGATTATGTAAGTTTTGCAGTTATTTTTGATATTTTTTTTTTTTTTTCATTTAAGTCGCTTTAAAGAAAATTTTCTGTTCCCTCTCCCTCATCTTTTAAACGCGAGGAGAAAGACCTTTAAAAAAAAATGCATTGCGGAACCTTTTTTTTTTAATAACGGGTAAAGGTCAGAAATTTTACTATATTCCTATTTTATTTACTTATTTTCAGCTGTAAGCTAATTTTTTTCGATATTTGTGCTAATTTTATGGGACTCTATCAATGATCTAAAATTTGTATTAAATTTTCTTTTAGTTTATATGCTCATTGCGATGATCATCAATGTCATCCTTTTTTCCTATCCAATTGTGTTCATGCAATCCTTCTTGGGACAATTTTCAAGCACAGGTTTTATATCATGTTTTCGAGTTGCACCTTTATTCAAAGGTAAGTAGGAACCAATATTTTACAATTTTTTTTAAAACAATTTTATATATTCCAGGTATTGGCTACATTTCTCTAGCAATGAATCTATTTTCACTTTCATTTTATGCAATTTTTGCTGCTGTGCCAATTTTATATTTTTTACATTCTCTACAATCAATGCTACCTTGGGGCTGTGAGGCTTGGAAACTTAAAAACTCAAGTGACTCTCCCTACATCCTCTCTGTTGGTATTAAAAATCATATAGTAATATACCTAATTTAAGAATACATTTTTGAAATTTTATCTCATTTAGCACTGCAGTGAAGCTTATAGAAACCAAACTGAAGATGATGAATCATATTATAGACCAATGCAAATCCCTTCAGTTTATTATTTTTCGTAAGATATTCTAATGAAGTTATAGATAAAAAATTTAATGTTTGATATTTTCCAAAAAACCTTTTTTTTAGAGAACAATTCCATTCAGATTTTTCATTTTCCTTATTCGGATGTGTAATAGTTGTTTGGACAGCAGTTGCAATTGTACTTTGTTCAACCACTGAAAAGGTAAGAAATCTTTCAAAATTTTAACAAAATCAATCCTTTAAAATTTTAAACAAGACTTTTAATAGAATTTTTCTATTTTTAGATTGGACAAATGCTACGATATTCATCCTTAACACTTTTCAGTTTACTGATTATCGTTGTTCTGCGAATGGCATTTCTACCAGGTGCTTTTGAAGGTCTTCAAAAAACTGTTGCTAATCACGTTGAAACGGATTTTGACTTTCATACGTGTATATTCATGGCACCTATGCTTACACTGGCAACATTTGGACCTGGATGGGGTTCAATTCTCAGTATGGCTAGCTATAATAATTTCAAAACAGACATCAGCAAATTCAGCTGGTTGATATCCTTTTCGCAGCTCGGAATTTTAGTTCTTTACGGATTTCTTTGCATGTTTACAGAATCACACTTATCATGTAAGTTACGTTACGTCATGTTACGTAACGTCACGTTACGTTACGTTAAGTGACGTTAAGTTGCGCTACGTTACGTAAACACATTTTTTAAAAATTTGATTACTATTTTGATGACTTATCGTTCTAGACAATAAACCAAATTTGATTATACCATCACATGCCTTGCAATGGGGAGCATTTCTAATGATTCCAAGTTCGTTGGCTACTATGCAGTTTCCTCATTTGTGGACATGGATGTTCCTCGCTGTTCTTATTATTGGAAGTTTTAATCTTATGGTAAGTGAAAAGAAGGGATTGATGATCGAAGAAAGAATTAAAAGCTCCAAAGTTCCAAATTTTTAATTATTTCCAAGTAAACTACAGGTACAAAGTTGGACCTAGAACACTACCTTGTGGTCACTCAGCTCTTAAATTTTGAAACTCTAAGACCTGAGTACTACACATGAAAATATAATTTTACATTTTTTCCAGCTCAGTCAAATGTTCTCCATTTTGACAGCTCTCTTTGATGAATACGAAATACTTCGTTTGTACAAAGTTGAAGTTACTTTTGGCGCTTCTGGTATTTTAGCACTTGCTTCAGCGTATTTTTGTACTACGGTAAGATTTCAACCTTTTTGTTAAGATTAAAATAACTGAAAATATTTTATCTTATGATAGAATGGAATCCACTTTACTGAACAAATATCCGAATTGAGTATCTCAACTCAAACAATTTTAAACCTTTTTTTATTGATAACTGTTGTATGGGTATATGGCAGAGTGCGTTTTCAACGTGACGTTGAATTTATGACAAGTCAAATACTTCAAACATGGAAGGTTTACACTGTCCGATTTGTGACGCCATTTTTCTTGACTGTAACATTTGTAAGTTTTTTTTATAGTTTTTTTTAGAGAAATATTAAAAATATTTTTTTCTTTTCTTTTTAGTTCATTGGATTTTATTTATTACTTTTTAATGACCAACCATACGGTAACATAACGGAAAGTATTAACTTTGGTGTTTTATTTACATGGCTATCATTTTTTGCTGTACCAGTTTATTGTTGTTTTAAATTATTACAAACAAATGGATCATTGACAATGAGATTTAAGCGATGTGTGAAACCAACAGATTGGTATCCAGTGGAGGAAGAAGATAGACAACGGTACGAAGAGACAATTAATAACCCTGAAACATTTCAAACTTTAACCAATATTGTTCTTTAAATTTTATTATTAAATAAGATTTTTACGATTTATATAGTTTCTGTATTTTAAGTGTTAAGTCAATTATGTATTACTTATGTTATAAAAATTACCTCTACTGCTATTTTGATATGTTTTGGGTTTTTCTTTTAAACGATAACATAAATGTATTTAAGAAACATATATTGGCCATTTCAAGATCTCAGTTCCTGTTTAATTTCTAAAATAAAAAAGTTAAGGGTGGATGAAGTGCACGAAAATACGGGAGATGAACACATTCCCGAAATTCTGAATCCAGAATTCCGAAAATAAAAAAAAAACTCAGAATCCCAAAAACCCATTATTCTTAAACCCAAAATCCCGAAACCCCAATATTTAGATTTACCGAAAATCCGGAAAACCCAATATCCAGAAAGGCCAGAGTCCCAAAATTAATGTTTGTAGGTATATTATTTTTTGGGATTTCGGGATTACATTCGTGATTTTGGCATTTCATGATTAGGTATGGGTTTTTAGATATTCGGGATTTCGGGTTATCAGTTCATCGGATTTTGACCACATCCTCAAAAAAAAATTGTGTGATCTTCTGTGACAACAAATAAAAAAGCTGAAGATACAAAGCTCACCCATAACTATGTTAGTTATGGGCGAGCAACTGCTTTGGTTACCTATGTTACATAACAAATTTAAGGATACCTTTTAAGGTTAAAATACAGCACAACAGGCTATGCTGGTACTCTCATGTACTACAAAGAAGTTAAAAAGCCTCTAAAACCTAGGATGTTCCCAAGCAAAAGCACAGAAAAGACATGCCTTTAAAGTCCTGAAACAAATAAATAGAAAGACTCCTTACTCCTGCATACAATTTCCCCAAGACATGCAACAATTTAGCAGGCTTATTGACGCTGTTTGAGGTCAACCCGGTAAAGATTATGATAATTTTCACTAAATAAAAAGAAGAAGATGTAGGCACAATGCAAAATATTACACTTTAAAATAAAATGATACCACTTAAAATACCATCTGCCTTATTAAAGTAAATGGTATCTGTTAAAATGAAACGATTTTCAGGCAAAATTTATCTAAAAAGTTTTGCAAAATTTTTTATAAGAACCATTCTCAAAATAAAAGGGATGGTTAATTAAATCAGAAAATGTAAAGTATTTAAGTGCCTTACACTTTATTTTAAATCGAAATCAATTTTAAGTAAAAAGATTGTCTTGTTAAATTTAATAGATTCATTCAAATTGAAAAAATTATGAAATTAAGATGATTTTTTCCGCTCCATTTAAGACTGAAGCCATGCAGAAACCTTCTTATTTTAATACAGATTCTATTAATTTTTGGCATGTTTTTTTCTAATTGTATTTATCTTTTTTATAAGATCACTAGCTTAAATTCAAAAAAACTTTTAAAGCGTTAAAGAGCTATGATTTTTGGAATACAAAAGCTGTAACGAACTACAGTGCGTCTCACACTCACAGTGGTGCCCTTCCAGTTTTTTGGGGGTTGGGTTCGATATCCCGCTTTTTATATTCCCGTTTCTTAAAATCCCGCTTTTTAAATCTCGTTTTTTACAATCCCGCTTTTATTTCAGGATTTCAAAACACGGGATTTTGAGAATCGGAATTTTAGAAGGCGGGATTTAAAAACTTTTTTTTTCGGGATTTTCGAAACACGGGATTATAAAAACCGGTATTCGGATACGCTCCCAGTTTTTTGGCGTCAAAAATCGTTTGCTTGACTGTTTTTTTTTTTTAGAAAAGTGATTGACATTGAATGATATTAGAATTTAACGAACGGAAAAAAAAATGCCAATAAACGTTTAAATAGAAATTCCATTAAATTCTTTTTTTAAAACAGTACCTATATAAAGATAAATTGAGCTAAATTTATAAAAAAAAAATGTGTTATAGTTTGGGTTCATATTCAAAATTTCATAAAGTATGAAATAACAATAAAAAAATATAAAGGTTCAACAAAGCTGAATATTAAAATTTTTTGAACTGAAATGATCCAAATTTCACCACCTTTCGTCACGGCGCAGCGATGCATATTATTTTTGAAGCCAAAAAGCATGCTTATAGCCAGTAAAAGCCAAAAAAATCAACATACCTATTTAGTATTTAGGAAAAACAATACTTGACATTACTTTTCAATAAACCACTGACCAAAGTTCAAAGCAATTAATGAATCATCATACACTTTGATAGTAGCTGGATGAACACACTGTGAATTATAAGAGTAGAAAAACAAAAAATAAAACAAATATTTTTATTATTATTTTTGGATGAGCTACAAAGGTTGTTCTTGGTGACAATGTCTCGTGATTAGTCGGAGGCACAGAAGGCTGTACTATACCCGGTATAGTCTTATGTGCCATTCAAAACTGGATGTTATCAAGCTAGCCGAAACAACCAGTGGGTCTTAATACTCAATAATTCATATATAGTTGAATAAATTCAGTCAACAACTATTGTAAAAATAATAGTTTTCATATTTTATTTTCCTCAAATCTTATAATTCACAGTATGTTCTTTCAGGGAAATAAGTAAGCAGAAAATCGTTTATAGAAATTTGTTTTAGCTCAGTTTGTATTAATTTGCATCATTGCGGCAGCTAAATTTATAAAAAAACTTTCTTTAAAACAGATGGCAACCCTGCTGTGGAGATATGGAGCCACAATCCTATCACGTTTTATTTATTTCAACAACATTCTGCACACTTGTTTTTTTTTTTTAATCGATGAAAGAAGGGATTTTTTACGATTAATTTCAATAACAACTACAGACTTCATTGGAAATCAACTTGAACATAGTATGCATTAGCACCATGCTAGAGCGTCTTTATGATCAGGCCCTTTTAATCAACTAAACCAAAAGTAAATGATCTAAGCGCAAGCGTTGACTGATTTTTAGCTGCTACTGAAATCTGAAAACGTATAATCTTATTCCGACCTATTACTGATAACGAAAATCGAAGTTTTTCCAATTGGATCGCTTTAGGAGAAACACATGTCACTCGACGATGATGTGATTAAGTTATTATATTATTTAGTATTGAAACTGATAAAGATGAAGCAAAAAAAAAAAAATATAAATCAAAAACAAAATTTTTTGATTTCTATTTTTGTATTAAGAATTTCTCAATGACAGAGGGCAGTTAGTTGAAAGCGACGACATTGTTAAGTCTGCGGACCGTCTTTCTAAGTTTTTTTGTTTCTAATTTAAAAAAAAAAAATAAATAAATAAGAAAACCACTATAGTTTTCTTTGTTTTGAAAAGATGTCATATCTAACGTCATATGACTCAGGTGGTGGCGTTCCATTTAAGCCAAACAAAGATCGTGGATTTTGGTCAAGTTCAAGTGATTTCTTTTATGCTTGTGTGTGTAATGCCTTTCGTATGGATGTGGCATTTGGAGTGGCAGCGGTACCGTTTCTTACAAAAGGAGGAAGTGAGTTTTGAACAAAGAAAGTGATTTTTCAAAATGATTTTTTCGGAAGCGAAAATACTCTTTATCTGAAAAAGTGTTTTTTTTAAGGTTAACATAATTAAATTTGACATATAGAGGGCGTTTAAGAGTGTGTTATCAAAGACAAGTTTATTTACTTTGGTCAATAAACAAAATAACTTTATTTAACTGACTCGTTTTTACATTGCAAATTGATTATAATTAGGTTTTATTGTACAAAAGCCGTTTTGAGAGAGATCTAGTTGTTTTTTTTACAAAGTTCCAGGTGCTGGGGCAACATTGATTGAAGCAGCTGAGTTAATGTGTCCGTCCAATGGGGCAGTGTGAATTGCACCACGGGTCTTGGCAACATAAGTTGCACCTGGTGCAATAATTCCACGGTGACCGAGACTTATAGCTGCAGCAGGAGCAGCTAAAATAGCTGGTCCTTGAGACAATGATTGTCCAGGAATACCAACAGCAACTCCAGATAGATCAGCACGATGACCCAATCCAAGAGGGCTTAATAGAGTATTGAGTCCTAATGTATTAATTCCACCAATTCCTAGACCAAGTCCATTTAGTCCAAGTCCAACTTGTGTCAAACCAAGTGGGTTAACACCTAGACCGAGTCCATTAAGACCAAGTCCAAGGATGTTACTAGGGATATACGAAGATTGTGCTCCAAGGATAAAAGCCAAAAAGGCAACAGCAGTGATAGCGAACTGCAAGTTATTAAACACAAACTTAAATATCCTTCAAAGGATGTGAATATAAAACTTCTTACCTTCATGTTGATATTGTTAGATTGGTAACTTTCAACTTGATGGTTGATACTGATTTTTTAACTAAATTTTATCAGCTTATATAGTAAAACAGATACCGACCATTCACTACATCAAGTTTTGGAGATAATTACCTATCAACCAAGTTTTTGCAGATTTATGGTTACAAGTAAACATCTGGGCCATGTTAAAATAATAATTGTATTTTTATGACTTGAGAGTCATAATATTTACCAGGAGGTGAAATATTTGGTAGTATTTCATCATCCTGAACTAGTAACTTATTTAACAATTTATTTTTCTTGTGGCTTAGTTAGCTGTTGAAGTAAATATAAAAAGGTGCCAAAATAAGTAAAATTTATTTATTTTAAGGAAATAAGGTCTAATGATCTTAAGAACTCAGTTGGGTAGAGTTTTTTGTCAGCTGTACCTATTTTAAATGTTTAAATTTTTTTTATGTAAAAAAATTACGCATACGTCACAGTGACCCAGCATGTGTTCGAATTTTCTCTATTTATTAAATTTTTGCCCTGTTCGTCGAGTCAATTTTTGTTTAAGGGGGGAAAATTCTAGAGTAAAAGCTAACTTTTTTTTTTGTGGCGCTAAAGTTGTCGAGCAAAATTTTTTACACAGCACACCAACATGAGAAAATTCTGAAGAAGTAGGATTTTTTCTTCTTAGTTATTTGTGCATTATAAAATAATATTTGTTTTTCATTCAAAAGAACAAAAGAGAGATATTTCCACGGTCTTGAAATAAGATACAATAAACCGTACAGGAATGGATTAAAATGGAAGCATTTGCCGGCTTTAATTAATCTCCGCATAACGAGGAAATTTAGACCAATTTCTAGTCATCTTAAGAAAGTAAGATAACATGCGAATTTTGAAGCTCAGCTAATGTTATGCCTTTTTGACCGACTTTCAAAAAGGAGGAGGTATTCAATTCATCTGTGAACTGAGTGAACCAATTTTGATAATTCTTTTTGTATTTGAAAGCTGGTGCCTACAGGTCCCATTTCAATTTCGTTCAGTTCTGGCTATAGAAAAACCATAAAACCCAATTTTGATCCATGGAAGTCGGTTTTGTTTTGTTTTTTTTTTTTTTTGATAAAAATGATTATTGGTACAGCGGATAACTTTTCCCTAGTTGTTATTTGTACTTACAAAAAAGTTGAAATCAATATCAGAGATGATATTACGATGATGAAGAATACAAAAAAAGTGGGTCTGCAAGCCCATCTGCCTTTCAGTCTGTACATCTGTTAATGAAAGCTTATATTCTCAGCTACCCGATAGTGGTATAATCCGGTTTTTGGATTTTTTCAAAATTCCGAGAAAATCGCGTTTGAAAGTTCGGGTAAAATTTTTTTTCGAAAAATTTTTGGGAGTGATGCCAAATGATAGCTTGTGTCCTGGGCCTACGCTTTGCAGATTGTCAGATTTTTAAAAAATCATCTTCCGCGTTAAACCGCCACATCATTTCTATTTTTTCAGAATCGGGCTTATTTTTTTTACCTTTAAGTTCTCCCGGTTTGAGATCGCGTGCACCTACAGGGATGGGAGTTGTACCCAAATGTAGGTTAGAGTCCCCTCTACATTTTGGCATTTATTTCAATTCTTCAAAATTCCGAGATATAGGCGTTGGAAGTTGGGGGCGCGAAAAAGCTTCTGGGAGCTGAATGCTTTGACCTAGAGACATGGGAGTAGTGCCATATTGTCTGTCTGTGTCATATTGTCTGTCTGTTCTACAACCTCAACAACAATGTCAAACTTGGTATTAAGCGTTTATTTGGGGATTCAGCAGGGGGTTTTTAGAAGTAATTTTTTTGGGCTAAAAATAATGGTATCTGGAAACTAACAATGTTGGAAACGTTTAATTTTCTCAAAAGCAGTTCAAACGATTTTGTTTTACAAAAAATTTCAAGCTTGTTCTTAGGCAAGGTCTATCTTCTACTGAAAAAAAAAAAAACAAGTACATAAAATATTCTTCTAATATTGGTTTTTAGCACCTATTGATTAAAATAATTGCTTCAAAACTGCACAACAACATTATTGAAATTTTCGTAACATGTACATATTTATAAAAAAAATTGTTATTTTTCTAAAAACTGATCTACCTTACGATTTTGTAAATTTTTTTCTTAAAATTTATTTAATAAAAGAAATAAAATTGCATACTTGTTTTGGACCTCAATTTAATTACGATGTTGTTTATTTTTTCCTTTTTAGGAAACAATTTTCGGTTTTTTTGTTTTTCATTTTACCAAATTTGCATATAAAAATACTCAACCACTAAGGAACTTAAATTTTAATAGCAAGTTTGTGCGACCCATTCGAGGATTTTATTTTTGTAAAAGTAAAAATCGTAAGATTTTATTTGTGTATTTATTTGGGTTCAATATTTTTCTACAGTATTTCTGTTCAATGATTTATTGTCTAGCTGTACGTTAAGATTTACTTATAATTTGTACAGGATATAACATAAATTGATATTTTGAAGTATGCAAGAAATTTAAACAAATTAAAAAAAGTATAGAAAGACATAATTTATAATCACAAGAATTAAACAAAACTAAATTAATTAACAATAAATAATTAACAAAAATAAATAGTAAAAACAAAAGTCGCAACCAGTATAAAAGGAGAAAATGAGAACAAAAGTATATTTCTTCAATTAAAATTAGAGAAATGTTCATGAAAAAGTTTACAAAATTTAATATAATCGATCCCAGACCTCAGATGAATGGGAAGATTATTCCATAGTCTTGACCACTGAAGTTATTTTTTTTTTAACTTTCCTCCCTCGGTTTTGAACATGTCGTCTTCTTAAAATATTATATCTTATTTTCAAGAGAACTACATAGTTCGTTTTAGATTCACACTTTTCAACCCCTTTCAAGCTACCCCCGGGGTTCCTCAAGTTACTCACAAAGGGCCTCTTCTTTTCAACCTCAATATCAACGATATCAAAATGGTCGATCAAAATTTCCATTATACACTGACGATACCAAGGCTTATGACTTTGGATAGTTTTTCAGTTGTGTGTTTTTATAAATTGCAAAGATCTAATTATATCAAAGTGTGAATCAATCGCTTTAGTATTGCACCCAGTTAATAGTCTGATTTTTTGCAGTATTTTTCGTGCTAGCTGGCAATGATCATAACTTTTGTCTCTTTTAGTTTATATGCTCATTGCGATGATCATCAATGTCATCCTATTTTCCTATCCAATTGTATTCATGCAATCCTTCCTGGGCCAGTTTTCAAGTACAGGATTTATATCATCTTTTCGAGTTGCGCCTTTATTCAAAGGTAAGTAGTCTTAAATTCGTTATTATTTTACAAATTTTTAAAATAAATTTTTGTATTCTTCAGGTATTGGCTATATTTCTTTAGCAATGAATCTATTTTCACTTTCATATTATGCAATTTTTGTTGCTGTACCGATTTTATTTTTCCTACATTCTCTACATCCAACTTTACCATGGAGCTGTGAGGCTTGGCAGCTTCGTAATCACACTTACGAATACGATTACTCTGTAGGTATTGAAGAAGAATTCTAATAACGTTTAAAAATAAATTTAAAATTGTATCTTATTTAGCATTGCAGTGAAGATGTTGATGGAAATGAAACTGAAGAAGCTTTCTTCAGATTGATGCAAATCCCTTCAGTGGAATATTTTTCGTAAGATTTCTGATTAATTTAACAATGAAAAATAGTAGTTTTAACTATTTTTCTTTTAAAGAGAACAATTTCATACAGCATTTTCGTTTTCCTTATACGGATGTGTTGTAGTTGTTTGGGTAGCTGTTGCAGTTGCACTTTGTAATACCACTGAAAAGGTAAGACATCTTGGAAAAGAAAGTAACTTTTTAATACAAGTAGTCTGTTTAATACCTTTTTTCTGTTTTTAGATTGGTCAAATGCTGCGATATTGTTCAATAACACTTTTCGGTTTACTGAGTATTGTTGTTCTCCGAATGGCATTTCTGCCAGGAGCTATTGAAGGTCTTCATAAAAGTGTTATAAATCATGTTGAAATTGGTTTCGACTATCACATGTGTATATTCATGGCACCTATGCTAACACTTGCCACTTTTGGACCTGGATGGGGTTCTATTCTGAGCATGGCAAGCTACAATACTTTTAAGACGGATATCAACAAATATAGTTGGTTGATATGTTTTTCGCAACTGGGAGTTTTGATGTTTGTTGGATTTCTTTGTTTGTTTACAGAATCTCATTTGGCATGTAAGTTTAAGGCTCAAAAATGTATATTATTTACTTTAAATACCTATGTTTTTTTAACTTGAAGATTTTTTATTTAGATAATAAACCAAATTTGGTGATACCAACTTATGATATGGAATGGACATCATTTTTAAGTATTCCAAGTTCATTGGCTACAATGCGTTTTCCTCATTTGTGGACGTGGATGTTTCTTGCTGTTTTGATTATTGGAAGTTTCAATCTTATGGTGAGTAAAAAAATGATCGTTGAAAAAATAAACGAGTTTGTGATATTTTCAGAAACGGGTCGTTATTCTGTATTCCAAAATTCTGTATGGCCAAGATTCCGTATATGAATAAAAAATTCTGTATGAACATAATTCTGTTTTCCTTTATTCTGCTTTTCTATTATACTGTATTTCAAAATTCTGTAAATCCAAATTTCTGTTTTCAAAATTCTTCAAATCTATTATTCTGGTTTTTGGAATTCTGTATATTCCAAACCTTAAAAAAAAAACAGAATTTAGGATTTACAGAATTTTAAAACACAAGAATTTTGGAATAAATTTTCGAAAATTGGTCTAGGCTCTAGGAAGTTTGTCTAAATATTATTAAATTGATGTAGATTAAAAGCTACTCAAAATAAGGTTCAGTTTTTAAAATATTAAATATTTTTTTACCATTATTTACGGTATTTGACATAGAACCATTTTCTTGATGTCTGACGTTCTCCAAAATTATTTATAACCGATTCAATCGAAAATTTTCATATGTTAAATGCCATAATATTAAAAAGTTTTCAATTTCAAAATATTTAGATTTTTTGATAATTTTTTTGAAATTTTGTTTCGTGTTAAATAATAATTTATCAAAAATATATCACCAATTTTTTTTTAAATTTTTGAAAATTTGTTTTTAATAAAACAAAAACGGTTAGTTCAATTTCAGAAAAAAATACAAAAAATCCTTGTTATGCAACAAATTAAACAGCTTGCTTGGTTTGGAAATTATAGCCATTTACATATAAAAGTGTTTTGTTATTAACAAAAAAATAAAAACAATTTTGAAATTTCGAATATTTATACCTATATCCTTAAAAATCAAAGAAAAAATTAAGTTAAATTAATTTAACAATGGAATAAATCGAAAATAACCTGGAATATTTTTCAAAAATAAAGGGGGATTGACTTCAAGTGGAACTTTTTTTTTAATTTTTCAAACTAAAAGTCAATATTAAGAAGGGTTTGGATTTTAGAAATTAAAATTTTTTTTTGTTGCATCGTTAACATTTTGTATTTTTCAAAGTTTCAAGTTTTAATATTTAGAAGAAGAGCGTTTAAGTCAAAAGGGTGTCTGGAAATAACTTTTTCCTAAAGATCTTAAATGTAGAAAGGTTTTAAGTGGGAAAATGTTCGAAAATCTGTAGCTTCTATAAAAACTTTTTTCTAATATTGTATAAACTGCTTTAAAAAAACCATACGACCTCAAATTTTTGGAAAATCAATATTTAAAACACTTTTTAGAAGATAGAAGAAAGAAAAAAATATAAAAACTTGAAAAAAAATGAAAAAAAGGCGGCTGTTTGAGCCTTATAATGCGACAGTATGGATCGATATAATGTTTATATTTATATTTTAACGCCGAATTTGTTTCTCGATTTTTCTTCGCTTATTTGCATTTTTGTACAGCAAAAATTATAACAAATCTAATTTTATTTACCTATTTGCGAAAACCGGTATTGGAACTTCTTTTTAAAGACTATACGGTATAGAAATAAGAATGGGAAATATCATTCGTTTTAAAACGTTTTTTTTCTGAAAAAAGTTGCTTTTCTTTAAATATCATGAATATACTGATTTATTTCAACATTTTTTTAAGGTATATACAGTACAAATTTAGGTACCCATGATCCATGCAGAACTTTATATCCAAACTGTTAATCTCTTCATTTTAATTTGTGTTGGTAGAAAACTTTTGCAATAAACAAATATTATGTTTTACATTTTCCAGATTGGTCAAATGTTCTCCATTTTAACAGCTCTCTTTGATGAATACGAAACATTGCGTCTGTATAAAGTTGAAGTAACATTCGGAATATCTGGTATAATGGCACTAGCTTCAGCATATTTTTGCACTCAGGTGAGTTTAATTTTTTTTTTTTAATTTATGAAAAAACAGATAATTTTATAAACAAAATTCTGTATTTAATTTAGAATGGAATATACTTTACCGAAGTCATATCCGAATTGAGTATCTCAACCCAAGCAATTTTAAATTTCTTCCTTTTAATAATTGTTGTTTGGGTTTATGGCAGAGAGCGTTTTCAACGTGACGTCGAATTTATGACAAGTCAAGTACTACAATCATGGAAAATATACACTGTCCGATTTGTGACACCTTTGTTCTTGTGCATAACATTGGTAAGCGTTTGTGTTTCTTTAGAGATATTCAATTAATTTTTGTGTTTCTTTTAATATAGCTCATTGGAATAATTTTGCTAATTTTTAGTGATCAACAATATGGTATATCGAGTGATGTTAACTTTGGTGTTTTAATTACATCTTGTTCATGGCTTGTTTTGCCAATTTATTGTGTGTTGAAATTATTACAGACAAATGGATCATTGGCAATGAGATTTAAGCGATGTGTTAAACCAACAGATTGGTATCCAGTCGAAGCAGAAAATAGACAGCGCTACGAAGAGACAATTGATAATCCTGAAACATTTCAACCTCTAACAACTATTGTTCTTTAAAATAAAAGTTATTGTCTAAGAATTTTTATTTTTTTTTTTTCAATGGCTCGAAAGGGTAATTTAAATGCATTTATTGTTAAAAAATATCATACAATAGCCCAAAAAAATAAGGAAAAAAAATCGTGATTTTTTAGTGATTTTCTATAGGCTGTAGGTATCTCAGTAAAAAATGATCGTATCATAAAAAAATAACAAGATTTTGCAAGCTACATTCTTCTTATTTTAGGATTTTGTGACTAAATATTTTATTTATAGTCTTTTTTTTTACTTTTCTCTTAAAAAAGTGGTAACATTTTTTCTGATAAAATGATTATTATTTTTATAAAGTCTTCTTTTTTGGCTTCTACGATTTTTTTTAGACTGCAATATCAGTCATCAAACCAAAAACCATACATTTGACTATTTTGACTACTGGACTACTGGATCTCTTTACGGAAAATTAAGGTTACATTTAAAAATTTCATATTTTCTAAAACAAAATTAAGTTTACTTTGTTAAAAAAAAATTTCTTGCATTTAAGATCAATTTAGAAAAGTTATTAAAATAGGCCTTTTTACGGTTTTATTAGAAAATGTACCGTTTTTTTTTATAACAATGGGTAATAAGATTAAAATCAGGCTCAATTATTGAAGTTTAATATACTTAAAATTAATCTGCAAAGTAACAGATTTATTCATCAAACAGTTTTTCTGTTGAAGGGGTTTGAACTTTTGAGATGAAATAAAACAATACATTTTTGCAGCTGTAAATACTTCTAATCACTTTTTTATGAGAAAAATCAAATTCCTTAGAAATAATTTTAAAGTTTTATTAATAAATATCTTTTAAATTTTAGATAAACCAAAAAAAAATCAAACATTTTCAAAAAAAAGGAAAAATATCCAAAAACGGTATGATTTTTTTTTCAAAATTTAATATTTTTTTTGAAAAATTATTGAAAATTTAGGTAATATAACACCAAATCAGTTTATTTGCTTATCCAAATTGGATTTTTTTTTTTTGGCGAAGAATGAAATTTTGAATTTTTTTACTTAAATTTAATTCGTGAAAATGGAAGCATATATTACATGATTTATGTGTTAAAATCTGCAAAAAGAGTTGTTTTTACCTATATATCTAAGCATTTAAAAATCACTCTAAATCATGTACAATATCCATTGCGTCAGAGTAAAATTATTAAGTTATTAAGTCTACCTTTTCATTCTGTCCAAAAAAAAAAAACACCCTTTCATCTTGGATATTTGTGTATTCTTTTTTGCCTCTTAGTTATTATATCAACTGCAATACTTTCACTTAATTTTACAAATATTTTATTTTATTCACAGGGTGTTTCAGTTCTAGTTGCAAATCAATAATCAATATAAATATACAAAATATACGTTCTCGCGTAGAAAAAAATTAAAATAGACTTTATTAACTTTTTATATGCATGACAAATAAAATTGCAATGCTAAATTTTACTACCATACTACCATTTTCAACAGTTTTTTGGCTCTGTTTAATGGACAAAAAAAAAAAGGAATCATAATGAAAAATAATCCTGTATAAAATATTGAATTAGTTTAAATTTACAACTTACCCCCGGAACAATTCAATTTAATTTATTGCGGCATGAAATTTACATTAACACTATTTTTTTTAAGAGTGGTCTCATTATTTCTCGTTCAATTCAGAATTATCTATAAAATACTTAAAAATAATATCTATGTAAGTTTTCTCTTTACCTTAGAGTTCAAGTTGCTTAAATTTTTAAGACTTTTTATAAAGAAATTTTGGAAATGTAGGTATCTACATAAAAACAAAAACAAAATTTTTAAAAACATAAAATTCGTTTTTAAAGCAAAAAAACAACATCTGAAATCAAATTGCCCCACAAAACAAGTATGCAGTTTTATTGTATATATATTAAGATGCATTTTAAAAAAACATAAAAAATGATAAATAATTTTTTGGAAAAAAGCTTTAAAATAAAATTGGTATTCCATTTTGTAGAAATCACAAATCAACATCTAAAACCAAAATTTCAAAAAAATTCAATGTCCCGTTTTCAAAAATTTGAATTTTCAAAAAAATATTTCGTTGGAATACAATTAGCAGTTTGGCAGAAAATCTGATTTAAAAAAGTGGTTTTATGCCAGGTTTGAAGTCAATCGGTCCACCCGTTTAGGCTGTTGCACCCACTTTTTTGTCATTTGAGATAACTCAACTTTTTTTTGTATGAATTCATTAATTGTTATATAGTATCTATGTATATCGCAAGTGAAAATCCAATAAATATATGGGGCATTTCACGTGAAACCAGCAGCGAAAAATGTGGTGGGTCGTCAAATTTGTTCATATTTGGTATATGTATTCCTCAATCGAATTAAAAAATACATCTGGAAGGATTTTGAATTTTAAGCCTTGATAGCGGAGTTATGGGCTTCTAAAGTTTTGGAAAACTCTGGGAAGAGTTTATTTGAAAAATTTATATAAATTAAACGAAGGGGTAACAAAATTATTTTAATGATGGATTATACGCAAAATTAGACGTGCTTTTCAAATATGAAATCTAAACCGGAAATAGATTTATTTTTTCGACAGAAAACCGGAAGTTGGCACTTCAAATCCAAATTTAAGAAACTTCGACCATTTTGATATTTTTTTAAATAGTCTTAAAATAAAGCTTATACAATTTAGAAACTACATGCCAAGTTTCAGAGTGGGATATCAAGCCGTTTAGAAGATACATAGGTTTTAGTGAGGGGTCTTCGTGCATGTAAAACCGGAAGTACCCAGTTTTCTCTGCTCTGACCCAGCAGTTTGTACCACCCCCAAATTTTTTTTGCCCATTCGATAGAGCATTGGCTGAATATCATTATCCTGATTTTTCGCACTCGCGAAATTCACCTTTCAGCCGCCATCTTGGATTTTAGTTTTTGTTGAATATCTCGATTTCTATTTATCCTACATAAAAGTTGTGTATGCAAGAAACGTAGGAAATTCAATTTCGCGTCTTTATGTTAAGAGAACTTTTTCGATATTCCTAATATTAAAAAAGTTGCAAGCCAAAAAAGAAAAAAAAAACGAAAAAAATGACAATTTTAAAGTTTTGAGCACTTTTTATCAAAATTATGAAAAAAGGTCCTGAATTTTCTCTTGTAACATAAATCTCTTAAATACTTACTAATCATTTAAAATTCAATATTTGTTAAAAAAAAAAAATAAGAAAAAAGTAAAGATAAAAACACAAACAAAAAAGAGCATTTTTTAACAAAAAAAGTTTAATAACGTTTGTGTTTATAGCGTTACAAAAAAAAGTTGTATAGGAGAGTTGTAGAGAATTTTAAGGAATAATCTTTCCTCGGAAGGTTTTTTCATAATTTTGATAAAAACTTTAAAATTGTCATTTTTTTCGTTTTTTTTTTCTTTTTTGGCTTGCAACTTTTTTAATATTAGGAATATCGAAAAAGTTCTCTTAACATAAAGACGCGAAATTGAATTTCCTACGTTTCTTGCATACACAACTTTTATGTAGGATAAATAGAAATCGAGATATTCAACAAAAACTAAAATCCAAGATGGCGGCTGAAAGGTGAATTTCGCGAGTGCGAAAAATCAGGATAATGATATTCAGCCAATGCTCTATCGAATGGGCAAAAAAAATTTGGGGGTGGTACAAACTGCTGGGTCAGAGCAGAGAAAACTGGGTACTTCCGGTTTTACATGCACGAAGACCCCTCACTAAAACCTATGTATCTTCTAAACGGCTTAATATCCCACTCTGAAACTTGGCATGTAGTTTCTAAATTGTATAAGCTTTATTTTAAGACTATTTAAAAAAATATCAAAATGGTCGAAGTTTCTTAAATTTGGATTTGAAGTGCCAACTTCCGGTTTTCTGTCGAAAAAATAAATCTATTTCCGGTTTAGATTTCATATTTGAAAAGCACGTCTAATTTTGCGTATAATCCATCATTAAAATAATTTTGTTACCCCTTCGTTTAATTTATATAAATTTTTCAAATAAACTCTTCCCAGAGTTTTCCAAAACTTTAGAAGCCCATAACTCCGCTATCAAGGCTTAAAATTCAAAATCCTTCCAGATGTATTTTTTAATTCGATTAAGGAATACATATACCAAATATGAACAAATTTGACGACCCACCACATTTTTAGCTGCTGGTTTCACGTGAAATGCCCCATATACAAAAAAAGCACGTATACGCCACAATGTACATGTGATGCGCTAATAACATGAATTACAACTTTGACGTAGGTATTAGATAACACTTGCTTTAAATAACTTGTATTAAATAACACTTGCACTTACATATTAAACGAACAAAATTTACATACAGAAAAACCAAAAAACAAAATCCTTTCAAATGAGAATTTTAATAAAAAATAAACTTCTTCAGCTTTCTAAATGTGTGGATTACATTAAGCTCAAAAAACGGCAATATTATTTGTGAATATATTTTACGGAACGAAAAATAAACAAATACAAATTTGACACAAAACAAAGCGTGCGTTAGTTTTGAGCAGGTGTTTATTGTGCGTATTTTGGAATTTACCCATTTTTGGTCATTAAGGCAATTTATATTAAATTCTCGTAAAATCAAGCTATTTTAATTTCTGTTTTAATCAATGATGATTGGTTACACTACTTGTATATTGTAACGACGGGATTGAAAAAAAAAAATTTGCAAACCAAATCAATATTTTTGATAATTCGATATCAACTCAGACATTACTGAAATTTGTATACTATTAGAATCAATCTACAACTTGGCTGGCTAATAACCTAGATTAATCCACACAAAATCATCTACTGGTGTGCGTGTTTTATTTTTTATGTATTTCATATATGGCGTTGAAAACATAGTCAACAAATTTTACTTATCCATCAATCTTTTTTCGTTGAGTAGTTTCGAACTGAAAAAAGTTATATAGAAATCAGTCAGTTCATCCTCGTAATATTATCAAAAAAAGCCATTCTGTACTAAATTATATGAGAACATTTTTTTTTCACACATTTTTGAATTATTGTTTTAAAATCCAAAAAAAAAAATAAAAGTTCAGAAAATTGTCCCCAGCTGTTCTTGTTCTTGAGTTTTCTAAAAAATTCAGCACAAGGACAACGATCTTTCACAATCTACAAAATTGATCTTTTTAAAAATGAAATCAAATCTTTCCAAAGTTGGTTTACATTTCTCTCTTCTTTCGCTAAACCAAGAAAAAAATACTAGAACACTTTCTTGAAAAAATTGTATTTACTTCCTACTTTTCTTTTGCACTACAAACTATTTTAGTTACTATTTTTGTTTTATCTTAAAATTGCTGATCCGTATCGAAATGTATTTCTAATAGCTGATGTGCGTGATCGGGCAGTCCAATAGCTTGTTCATAACGTCGACAATCACCCGGATTAGCTGGATACCAATCACTTGGTTGTATGCATTCTCTTAATTTAGCTGTAAACGATCTTCGGCGGGATTTGGATAGTGCAAACATTATATAAATAAGTACAACCATCCATGGAAGAGATTGGATTAAGCAGCCTAATACAACTAATATGGAATCATAATAGCTCAATTGAACTTTTGCAATTACCTATTTAATTAGAAAGAAAATTTAATTAAAATATGTTTGAAGATTAGGAGATACATGGAGAAAAAATAACATCAGGAATAAGTTTATTTATGGTATATTTAATCATTAAATATAGTTAAATCTACCAGATAACTAGTTAAATTTACCAGAAACTTGTTAAATACACCAGAAATAATGTTAAATATACCAGAAATATAGTTAAATATATCAGAAATAATGTTAATTATACCAGCGTTATTTTTACTCTGTGTACTTTTAAGAACTTACCATGGGAAAGCAAAGTACAAATGGTGCTATATATTGAAGTATAAATATCGCCCATGTAGACATTGTCCGACCGACCATGAATTGGGCATCTCTTTGGAACCTCATTTTTCCATAAATCCACAGCACAACCACCAAAATGAGGAAGAAGACAAACGTTTGGGAGAAAACTGCTCCCAAATTGAATATTCCCAAGGAATGAAATCCATGCTTTTAAGAAAAAAAAAATCGTTTTTTAGTTGGAAAAGGTTAAAATTGATAGAATAGAGGTCCTAACCTGTGTACAAAAGAAGATGGAAATCATTGCCAGGAACCCAACCAATATGGCCTTAATCACACGACTATGAGGACGTAAAAACTCAAATTCATCACAAAGAGCTGTCTGAACTGTCATCAACAGGGTAACCTTTAAAAATACCTTCCGATTAGATCATAAAAATTTTTTTTGTATTGCATACTTACAAGCTTAATAACTTCAACAAGACACAATGCTCCAAAAAATAATGCACACCACAAATTGGCATAAGGCAGTTCCCCCAAAAGGAACGCATAACACAGATAAATAAATTGCAAAGAATGCTCTTCGTCCACTTGCAAATACAGCCCCCCAACATGATCTTCAAAATGATCCCAAACAATTCGTCCACTAGTAGCTGCCAGCATGATCATACCAAAGCCACTCAAACACACCATAAATGACATTTTCATGATGTCAGTCTTAAAAGTATTGTGACTGGCCAAGTTGACAATATTGCCCCATCCAGGCCGGAAAAATAACATCACAAGATTTGCTCCCACATGTGGATGTATTAGATGCAGTTCGGGTATTTCAAAAGAAAAACCCTTTAAAGCCTCCTGAAAGCCTGACAGGCAGAAGAGCCTTAGGAAGACGACCAGGAAGGCGGCAAAAAGTATCACAGCTGTTATTCGAAAAAGCTTTCCAATCTTTTTGTCCGAAAGTTTTTGGGAAGATTTTGGAAGATAATTTAGATTCAAATATTTTTTTTTTGTTTTAAGTTAGAAAAAAGCCAAAAGCATTTTGAGTAATTACAAGTTTGATTTTTTGGAAAAACACCAGGCTAACCATCAGCCATATGGCGAGGGTGTTTATGAGTAACCCAGATGATATCGAGAGCGGGCCTCGGTCTCCGTCAATACCTCGAATTTTCGACCTGAAAGAAAAACCGTTTTTCAAAATTTGTTTTATTTAGAATTTTAGGTTATTTTATTACCGAAAAAACTCCACTGTTGCATGGGGATTAACTGCTTCATCCTAAAAACACAAAAACTTATAAATTTTTCTAAAATTTTTAAAAATTAATTTCAAACTAACCTCAAAATCAAAATTATTTCGAGTTGAACAATTTGGTGAATTCCAAGATTGATTACAGCTCATCCATGGTAGAATTGGCTGAATAGATTCGATAAAATAATATAATGGTACTGCAGCAAATACGCTGTAATAGGTTAATGAGATGACATTGAAGATCACAATGAGGTAGCCAATACCTTCAGGGAGCAATATTTTAAAAAAATTTTGAAAAACAAAAACAATTTGATAGAGAGAGGAAGAAGAAAAGACAGTGAAGACATAGAAGATAAATTGTGATACAACTTACCTTTAAATAATGGCACAACTCGAAATGCTGATATCAATCCGGTACTGGAAAATTGTCCTAAATATGATTGAATGAAAAATATGGGAATGCCAACGAATAAAACTGAGAGCAGGAATGAGATTATTGAGAATCCTGGAAAAAAAAGAAACAGATTTATTTTTGTTTTTAATGCTAAATTTGTCTTAAAATATTTATTTTGCACATAGAAATGCATACGGTATTTTTAAAAATTTTACTACAAGTTACGTTCATTAAAAAGGTCATTGTGATAAATAATAAAGATAAGGTTTTTAATAAGAGGTATTTCTTCGTCACGGGTGGGACAGTTGAACAATAAGCTTATTGTTTTGTTTGCTTATTGGTTCTTTTTCAAACACTTAATATAATTTACATAAACTTTAATTGTACCAATATGAATGTCAACTTGATTTTTTTTTTACAGATAGGGTGGAATATTATTGTCACGGGTGGGAAAAAAAGCAAATCCAATGTTGGGTATTTGCTTTCAGAATCGATGTTAATCTATTTCAAATTTGTATTCGAATCCATTGACTTGTAAAGGGAGGGATACGAGTTAATTACTCTGGGAGAAAATTTTTTTTTTCAATGAATTTTAAAATCTGCTAAAATTTCCTACAATTGAATTGATATTTAATAGATATTTACGAAATTTCGAACGTATTTCGTAATTTCGATACAGTTTCTGTGTTATTTCAAACATGCATTTAACGAGCTACTGTATTTTGTCTGATTAAAACGGGTTTAATGATTTTGATTACATACTTGATATAGTCCCATTTTCTAGATGTCTGACT
This sequence comes from Episyrphus balteatus, assembly GCF_945859705.1. Classification (NCBI taxonomy): domain Eukaryota; kingdom Metazoa; phylum Arthropoda; class Insecta; order Diptera; family Syrphidae; genus Episyrphus; species Episyrphus balteatus. The sequence continues at coordinate 15,694,655 of NC_079134.1, read as the reverse complement.
TTCTCATAAGCGGTTCGACCTACATATTTCAATGCATATTTTAGTACAAAAACTTTGTAATTATTTTAGTTTTCATATGTCGATTAATATAATTCCTTTTTATGGCTTTCCAAATATTTTTTTTTTTTTTGAAAACTTTTGAAAATGAATTTTTAAGTAAAAAATAAAATAAAAATAACAACGGCTCTAAGCGAAACCCCCTGTAAAAATCCAATTATAATTGTAAAATTGCAGTTGGTATGATAAAACATTAACACAAAATTAGAGTTTGTTCAAGTATCCAAAATGAAAGGGTGTTTTTTCGAGAGAAAAGGAATGTTAGATTTTATAGCTTCAATTGAATTTCTCAGCAATGGAATCATTTTGTACGAGATTGAAACGTTTTTTTTGGAACATAAATCTAAAAAAAAACTGAAATTGAATAATGTATCGAAAAGTTGTTATTATATTAAAAGCATTGAAAAATTCTGCATGCAAAATAATAATTCCATTACTCCAAAACATACTAATGGCGTTTTCGATTGGCTCTCCGGAAGCGTCCGGAATCATTCAGAAGCCTTCTGAAAGTGTTTTATTCGCCCGAGTTTGACAGGCAGAACACTTCTCAGAATAAAAATTCTCTTCTTGATTTCAAAACAGAATTCACTCAAAATCACTAATATTTAAATAATTAAACGTCAAACCAAATTTCCTAGTAGAAAAGCAAAAAAATTTTATTTGATTATTCACCAATACATATATAAAATTTCAGAATTGAGAAGAAACGATTCAAACTGTTTTATTGGATTTCAGAATGAGTGAATCCTTGAGTGATTCCAATCGAAAACGACATAACAAAATCGAACTTTTGTTTTCACTCAAAAAAGAAATACCCTTTGAACTTGGGTATTTGATGAAACGCTTTTGCTTCTTAGTAATCATGCCAATATTATTCTATACCTAGGTATAAAAAAATTCATGAATTAATTTTCCGACCATCTCCATACTAGATTTTCTATCATTTCTGGTATGGTCTATTAATGTAAGTAGGTATGTACCTACAGGGTATAAATATTAGAAAAACAATGATATAAAAGCAACAAAAAAAATCTGATGAATTTCAGTAATAATTCTGTTTTGCCAATAGAGTTCAACTCAATAACTAAATAATTAACACTTTACACTTGTGTTACCAATACAGTTTAATATCTATGTGAAATTCAGTAGAAATAATATTTTTGCTATTATTTTATGCCCTTCACTCTAACTAACATTCATTTATTATTGGGTTTAAAGTTTAAAATGTGAGTAATTTGAGCTTATGTTCGATTTTTCATTATAAAAAAAAAAATATCAGATTAGATTCTAGGAATCCAAATTGTTTTGAAAAAAAAAAAAAAAAAGATATTTGTTTATTCATGAATTCCTTTGTTATTCTTTTAATTGCGATATAATAATTGATAGTAATATTACCTACTAAATATAAGGGTCAAGTATGGTTTTATAAAAAAAAATATACCCTCCGCTTTGAACCCACTTTATAAATCAAAAAATTTTACTTTACAACAAGGTTAAAAAAAAAAAAAAACAATTTTAGTATTTTTTTTTGTGATTTTAAAGAGGCTTTATATACCTAAGTGAAAAATGAATCGTATTGAAAATTCGAAAACAGAATTTCCAAGGTCAAATATTTTAGTTTACAGATATTTTATAAGAAATTTTTTTTTAAACAATTTTTTTAATTTTTTTCTTATAAAACAATGAAAATTTTATAATATAATTATAATTATTTTTCACTCATATAAAGCCTCTCAAAATTCACAAAAATAAAATCAAAATTGTTCTTGACCCTTACATTTTTTTCACAAGTGTATTAGAAATGACTTCCAACTAAATAAATATATACAAAACCTTAGTATTTTATTACATTTATTGCAATCATCTTGAACTGAAATCAAAAGTTCGTGCGAGGAAGTCGTGTATTTAATTTTTTTATTTTCTTTACATTATCATTAGATTCAATATTTATAACATTTAATTATTCTGAAATGACACATTTTTTCATGCTGATGGGTGGTTTCAACTATTGTTTAAAAAAAAGTAACAATAGAAACAATAAACTTAATCACAATTCAAAGATTGATATTTGCCACCCATATTATTCTTATCTGTTAAATTTAACCAACACAAACCAGAAGCATATGACAACAGGCTGATTGATAAGAAACTTTGTTGACAAATTTTTGGTAAAATATTCGAATTATCTTCTTTGGAGGTTGAAATAAAATAATTGATTATATTCAAAAACAACAAATAAATAAAATAAAGTAAACAAAAATTAAGCGGAATTGCAACAAATTAAAACATTTTATATATTTTTAAACATTTATATAATAAATAATTAACTATATCAATAATTCAGAAAACTAGAAATGAGTTTGCATTTCTTTTTTGTTATTTTTACTTCTGAGTAATTATTAAATAAAAATAAAATTCAGCATAAAAATCACATTATTATGATATCACTCATTTAATCAGAAATATACATACAAAAGAGATATCATGTCATTTTTTATCTTGCAACTTTTTCGTTTGTTTGTTTTATATTTTTTCTAAACGCCAATGATTAAAATCAATGCATTAATAAATTGGTAATAGGTATAACAAAGCTGATAATAACATAATATTTTTAAATTTACGTGGGTTAACCTGAAAAATATTATAATCTGATAATCAAATTTATCTAATCACTAACTCGAATCATAAAAAAGAACAAGAATGTGAAAAAATAAATGCATACGAATTGATTGAAAGTAAATATTTAATAAACATTGGCTGACATTAATGACTTTTTTATCTAAAAATAAAATAAAGAATTTTAACAAGGAGTTTTTTGTTATGGAATGAAAAAAAGGTGTTATTTTGAGACATTTAAGACATCAAAATTCTTAACAACATTTGGAAACCTTTGCGTTTTCAAAGAAGTTTTTTTTTAGGTATTTTTTTTAATACTGGAAATTCGGCAAAGCATATGCTTTTAAAAATTCTTTTCTTTTAAATTTTGCTTTTTGCTACCAAAAAGATACTTTTTTTTATTTTCATTCACTATTTTAAATTCTCATATACTTTGTTTTTTTTTTTTCAAAATATCTTATTTAATTTTCAAGTTTCATGTAAACTCCTTTGAACTTGATCATTAAAAATAATAATAATGTAATTAATAATCTCATTTACGTTTTACAATATCTGAATAGGTCAAACAAGCATCAATTAAAGTTTTGAGTAATTGATTGGCATCAAGGGTACGTACTGAATACTGAAAAGCAGCTATATCTGTACAAAAAATATTTCCTCATTTTTTTTAAATATTTTTATTTACCATATAATTAGCGTTAGAATCTCTTGTTATAAATTTGACCATGACCATTAAGAACTTATAATGATAAGCTTATTAACTTCTGGGTTAAGATTGTCACAATCAGACCTATATTCTATTGAAGTTTTCTATTATTTTTATAAATACACGCCAATATTATATGATTTTTTAAATCAGAAATAGCTATGCTTTTTTTGTGTGCATTTTGAAGAAGTAAAGAAGTTTTCAATATTCTATGTTCTTATGTACAGTGACTCATATTTTTTTTATGTGAACGAAAATTTTGAAAAATATCCCTGATCGTTCAAATTGAGAACCATATTATTTTAGTTTTTTTTTAATATCATTTAATTTTCATATTCAAGAAGTGGTTATATTCCAAAATAATGTTTGGTCAAATTCTGTACATTAATCAAAAAATCTGTTACTTGAAAGCCGAATTTCAAAATATGTCCCCAACTCCGACAGAAAATGTATGGTCAAATTAAAATGTTCACTCAACCGGTCACTGTGGCGTATGCGTAACATGTTTTTTTTTTGTGCTTGTGCTTGTGCAATTTTGTCTTACTTTGATTGATTATTTGGTTTCTCAAGATAAAAAAATGTCTTCGTTTGAGATTTAGAATTTCTTAAAAAAATAAAGAAATTAAATTGCTTATCTTCTTTATTATTATTAAGAACGAATTGTATTTATGTATTGCAGCAGGAATTTGACAAATGGGAGCTTCAAAATTTATTTTTATGCAACTAATTTTGTTTTAAAAAACCACAATTTCGACTCTCCACAGGGGTTTATGGAAAATAAAAAATAATAGGTAACAGTACTTGTCATATACCGATTTTAGTAAAGTTGAAATTGTTCAAAAACGGCTCCAACGATTTTTTTTAGGAAATTCAAATGTTAGTTTTAAGACAAAGTCTATCTTCTAATGAAAAAATTTTTGTTTGAAAATTATTATAAACGGTAGGGGAGAGTGGGGCTAAATGTAACAGGGGTAAGAATTAACAGCTAAAAAAAGCGATGTTCCTTTCAATATTAAGAAACGCGTAAAGGAGAAAAATGCTCAATTTTTGCATATCTACCGGCACATTTTCTTCAGATGAAGATTAGACGACAGGGTGAGAAGTTACACTAGTGGTGCCCAAAAAATGCATGTTTGTAACTTTTTTTTTTAATTTTATTTTTGGTCTACCTCTTTACCCGAAAAAGATAGAGTGCTAAGTGTTTTTTTGTTATATGCAACTGTGTTTTGGCTCAAATTGCGTATATATGTTATGTCTATATCAGTTTCACTTTTTTTTTAAATTGATTTTATGTGCCAAATTTCATGCTGGGGCTAGTTGTAACATTTTTCCGGGGCAAGTTGTACCATGTAAAAACCTACCTATACTGAAAAATTGTTTACTTAATATAATTAACAACCCTGAATATGAATGCTTGTAATTGAATTTGTATTTATTTTGAAATTGGAAACACATTTTTGAACCACCACTTGAATTCATAAAGCTTATAAAACAATTTATGAATTCGAATAACTTTTATTTAAGACTACTGTCAAATTTTCTCTGGAAATCTTGGATTTGCTCCACTTTTTACAAATTTGCACCAAAATTTCATGACTGAGGTTTGTTTTTATTGTTATTAATTAAAAATAAATAAATATAAACAAATAAAGGTATTTTTCTCTTATTTTTAGTTCTTGGTACAACCTACCCCGGTATGTGTTACACTTTGCCCCGTATGTGGGGTAAGTTGAAACAACACGATTTTTTTTTTGGAAGCTTTATTTTTCAACATTACCGTTATGTTTTGCTAAATTTTTATGATGGATCTTTTAGCTAAAACATGGGTCTTTAATTTAAAAAAGGTCAGGTTGACCCACTTTCAAATTTGTAGGAGAACCATCGATTTTAGAAAAAAGTGTTACATTTGGCCCCACTCTCCCCTACCTGCCAAGAACCATTTTTTTTTTTTTTTAATCTGATTTGCCCCGAAACTGCTTATTCGATTTCAACGAAACTTTTTGTGAAAAAGCATTAATATAAGTTTAATATAAGCCAAAAATTAAATTTCAAAAAAATGTATTTTTGGTTTTTTAAAAAAATTTTGATTTTTTTTTAAATCAAATTTTCGAAAACGGGATATTGCATTTTTGGACGTTTTGTTGTTTGGTGTTGATTAGTGATTTCTACAAAATGGCATAGGTACCACTTTTATTATAAAACTTTCTTTCCAAAAAATTATTTATAAAAAAATAGTTTTTTAAAAAAAGGCTCTAATGATTTTGAAATTTTTTTTTCATGAATGCATCATAATATATAAATCAAAACTGCATATTTAGTTCACATTTGGTTTTATTTTTTTTTTAAACGAATTTTATTTTTTTTTTTTTATTTTTGTATGTGTTTTTTTTTGTACCTCTAGAGTACCTACATTTCCCAAATTTCTATATAATAAAGTCTTACAAAAAGCAACTTGAACTCTAAGAGCAAGTTCGTGTGGATTTTATTTTTGTTTGCAAGCGAAAAATTGAATTTAGCATTTTTGAATGTTTTACAAAGTTAAGGTTTGTACCAAATATTTTGTTCCAACAAAATTTATTTTAAACCAAATTTTCAAAAAGGTAATTTTTTCAAAATTTAAAATTGAAATAAAATAATTTTTGAACAAGAAGTTGGCATTTAATTGATATAATTTTTGACATTACAAAAAATACTACGTGTTTTACGCTAACTTCATTCTTATTTTACCCCAATTTTGAATTAAAAAAAAAAACTTTGGCATGACTGAAGGTGTCATTACACTTATCTATCCGATTTTGTTAAAACTTTGTCAAGAATTATTTTTTAGTATTGTCAATACTTTGTTTAAATGTTAAAAAAAAAAGATTTTACTTTAGACATTTTTTCATCAACTCAATTTTGGATATAGTCGAATTCTTAAAGCAAAAAATAATTTAGAGCTCGATTGGTCTAAAATAATTTTTAGATCAGTGAAGACCTCGAATAAGACCACAATTTCCAAGTATCCAAATGTTAGGTTCCCCGGGTTGACCTCAGGAGACCTCAGCAGGCCTCCCGGTTTTAAAATTCGCATCTGAGATAATCTAAATGCAGTCATCCTTGGATTTTTTTTGCATGAGCCTATTGATGTCAGATTTAGTCCTTTGCCTAATTTACAGTATTTAAAAAAAAAATAAAAAAAAAACAAAAGTTCTAGTATTAAATAACCATATTCAAATATCCAAAATCTCAGAAAAATTTTGAGGCGGTATCCAACTTGAAGGCTCAAAAATTAAAAATCTAAAATAAAAATAAGACAAAGGCTCTTTAGTACATAATTGATCAAAGATTATAAACCACCAATCTTCAATTAATGACATTCAGTTTAAAAAAGGATTAATAAAATCCATCAAAACAATTAATCACAACTTCAAAATAAATATTCAAAAAATTATAATAACAATAATGCAACAAATATTTATGTAAATTTCTTTCAACATAAAAGAAAACCCGCTTCGAATACTAACAAACACTCAATATATATAAAATTCCATATTTAAAATTCTCAACCCTACCCCAACATAAATATTCTGCAACTAATAAATAAATAAATCAAAAAGTTGTTGCATTTAATTCCAGTGTCATATAAATTCTCTTCATGTCGCTGACTGTCATTGTCACAAATTCATAAATATAAAAATCTCTCAACCAAACCAAAAAAAAAGCTCTAAAGAAAATGCATCAAAAGTTGAACTCCTGCACATCTCTCTATCAACCAAAAAAAAACATAAAATCAAAAAGCTTCTTTTTTGCAACCCTATAAGAACCTTCAACCCACATAAAATTCTACCACCCACCTTAAAAAAAAAATCGACAGACAAAATATAAAAACGATTAAAAAACCACCCCTATCAGTTACCCCCATTCTATAATTTTTTTTTTGCTCACCTCCTCCAGTAAAAAATATATAAACTGGAATTTCACAGAGAGCCTCCCATCCAAAACTCTGACACAAGCAGGCAAAGTAAAAGTCCAATCGCGATGACCACTTACCCCGTTCGGGGTCGTGCCGGAAGGGTTTCGCACCGATGTCATAAGAAGATACATGTCGGTGATTATCTGCCGAAGTCATTGCGTCACTCTTTAGCACTTTCAAGATAGAAAAATTCGAAAAAAAAAATAAAATTGAAAGAAAAAAACTACAAAACAACACTGTCACTCTTCTTCAAGTTACTGCAAAAAGCAACTGCACCCGATACCAAAGCCAATGACTTCTTGTCTTCTTCTTGGTCTTATGGTCTTCACTATACTCTTTATGGCACTACGACTGCAGCGGATTGGCCATATATAAAAACAATTGAAACTAGTTAAACATTTCCGCGCACCTGACAATAACTTTGCAGCAACACAATTGAAAGCGTCTTTTAGACGTTGACGGACGACGGGTATTTTGCGAATTCGTATCGGGGATCCAACCGAACCGAGGAAGTGCTACCAGCTATATTAATATAGCTGCTATTTCTCACAACCACTTGGAGTCCGGTTGTGAGGAATTATCACACGAACGTCTGCCAGCGAACTGTGTCATCTTTTTGCTCCTCAAAAAGTTTCACACAGCAAAAATGACCAAGTGCAAGTACGCGAGTATCTGGTATAGAGTTATAGTGGAGTATAGTGTCGAGTCGTTGTCCGTCCAGTGGGTAGTCTAAGTCTCAAACTGGGGATACGAAAAAGTTCTGCGATGTTCGTACATAATCTTGTTTACAATTTTTTTTTTTCATTTTTTTTTGCTCAAAATTTTATTTTGTTTTTGTTTTATTTTTCTCACTTTTTCTCTCACTTTTTTTTTTTTGTACTATTCTCGTTGTGGTTTCACTTGATTTTACACTCAGAACTCTCGACGGGTAGAAATTGTTGTAGTAAGAGAGGGTTTTTTTGTATGCTTTTTTTGTATATTTTCACTCTCGCGCAAATCTATTGTGTTGGCTTTGGCTCTGTACGCTTATGGGTGTATGTTTTGTTGTTGCCATTTCTCTGATATAGAATTCCAAAACTGGGTGGACTTATCGATCCAGTAATGGGGGGTAGACATAGACGTCTTTATGTGACTATTTCTAGGAAAACGATGAGACCCACCACAACACACCATCACTGTGAACTGAGTTGAAGCTAGCTTTAGCACGACGACGTCATTAGATATTGAAAAACCAGTTAAAGGAATAAATTTTGTCCCATGGACTTGCTTTTGATTTTGTTTATGTGGTTTGAAGTAAAAAAAAACTCTACTTATATTTCACAAAATAAAGGCAAAAAAAAATTTCTTAATTACTATTAAAAACCAATTTTTAAAAAAATGTGTCACTGTGGCGTATGAGGAACATTATTTTTCTAAATATTTTAACATTTATGTTTTTGTTAAGATTTCACTACTTTTTCAGCAATGCTTTACTGGAGAATTTAAAATCTAAAGTACTTTTGAGCTATTAAGTTGGGAGTGTGGGTAAATGCCACGCCCCTTTCTTTAAAAAAAAATATTAATATTAAAACGGAAAAATGTGTTCAAGGTATTTTTTGTAGAGCGTTCAATTTCCTACAAGAATATGTAAAGAAATTTTAAGTCGATTTATAAAAAACTGATTTTTTTTTAATGTATAAATGGAAAATTGTGAAGCGGAGGACCTTCCCATTAATGAAAAGAACTCATATTTGGTTTGTATATTCTAAAGGTGTCTAGCAATCGATTTTTCCGAGTATTTGTATAATAAAAAAAAAGGATTTTGATATTTTTTTTGAACCACCCTAATATACCTACATACGATCGAAATATTATAAGGTAAGGTTTATAAGGTAATCAGTAGTGCTTTAAAATTTGTATAAGAATTAAACAGAAATGGTGACCCAAAATGGAAATTTACCTAAGTACCTGGGATATTTATAGAAGAATATTTTTTTAATTTAGTTGCAAGAAAATTAAAAATTTTCAAAATATAAAATTTTCAAAGAAATAAAAAAAAAAAAAAAACTGGTACCTTTCCAAAAAAAGAACATCGACATATAGAAACAAAGTTTCAAAAAAAAAAATTTCTCTTTCTCTTCTGCTTAAGATAGCGAATTGAAATTTCACAACGTTAATGTTATAGATAAGTGGAACAAATTTAGCTGATTACCCGACCAAAAATCGAAAAAAATATTTTTTTTGGACCACCCTAATGTACATTGCACATGTGTATGTGGAGATTTTGGACATATATTGTCCAACTGGGTCGCACGTACTTGGTCTTGGTAAAATTGCATTTCATGTTAAAAAATGACTAAAGACTAGTTTTAATTAAATGTAATATAAAAAGGAATGTAAAAAAATATTTTTTTTTCAATTTATCAAAAACAATTTTTTAAATCCTTAAAAAAACGCATGCCATGACATCAATTATGCATTTATTTATTATTAATTATAATTAATAATTTTTGTAAATAATTTTTTGAAAAAAAATTCTTATTTAAATTTCAAACTTTTTTTTTTTTTTTGCCGTGGGTAGGTGTTGAAATCTTCAAACGATTCTATGAGGATCGGAAAACGCGTGCTCATAGATATGGGACCACTAAAACTACCTCCTCCTTCAAACTTAAAAAAAAGTATGCCACAAAAAATATAAAATTTAATCGTTTATGTGTATCGAAAAAATTTCAAAAAAATTCATCGATCCGTTTCCAAAACAAAAATTGAAATTAAAAAAAAAAATATTGATGTTTTTTATTCAAACAGTGTTTTCGGAAGTTTTTATTTAATTTTTATTTTAAAATAACTTTACGCTTTACTATAAATTTTTATTTTAAATCAAAAGTTAATTGCAAAAAATCAAAAACAAAATATTTTCAACCTCATATCGTGTTCATGATTTTTGGTTTTATCGTAAATTACTTAACCGATTTCACAAAAAGAAATATATTAAAATTTTACCATAAAGTTAATATTTTTTTGTTTTGAAAAATTAATTTTTCGAATTTAAATTGATAAATTTTTACTTAAATAAAAATATTTGTTATTCTACCATAAGAGCTCGAATATTTTTAAATTTTATATTAAAAAGAAAAATAAATTAAACAAAACAAAACTAATTTTAGGAATTAAAAATTAGATAAAAATTTGTTTTCTCTCCAATACGCAACGTTTGAGATCTCTTACGCATAAAATAGAATGTATTTTCCACTTTTTTATACCTACCTACGCACAGTGTGGTAATTCGCCAATCTGACTGGACAAAATAGAAAAAAAAAAGTTTAGCCACATGATTTTAAATCATGAGTTGAGCTTCTCAATACAATGGGTAACTGTAATTCATGTTTGGTTTTTTGGTTTTCATCTCGGATAAGCGTAAGCTAAGCTTGAAAGTTGGTTCTTGTCAACAGTTGGATGGAGATAATACAAAGTATTCTATTTTTCGCTTGAGTTTGGTTGACGATTAAAAACGCTGTGGTAGTTTTTTTGTTGTAATTGTTTTTTTTTAATTGTTAATCTACATTTGGAGGTAAAGTATTATAATTTTTATTTATTAATTACCATTGCAACTACCTATAAAAAAAAAAAAATTCTGTAAGAAGGCTAGGAAGTGCAAAAAAAAAATATCTTTGTTTTTCAATTAGAGGTAAAGTTAATTTTTCCGCATTTTTCCGGTCTGAAATTAATTAATTAATGTATTGTGGAGTGTTGTCATTGAGATTAGCTATTTACATGTCTCGCGTTTTCTCGACCGCCATACAACTTTTTTCACTTTTCAAAATGAAGTCAAGATTTTCAAAAAAACAAATTTTCGAAAAATGTGTCAAAACTGCCAAATAAGATCGAAAAGACAGTTTTTTTGTACTTTTAATGAGCAGGTATCATCTTTGGAACATTTTTGACAATAAATAAAAATTAAAAACATATATAAAAGTTTTGTTCTTCAAGTTAAGCGAAAAAAAAAACAAAAAAGGTGGAAGACACTTTGGACCGCTCTTTAAACTGAATTTCATTTTGCTTGACCAATATTATGTGGTAACTAAATAAACAAAAACAGTAGATAGTGAAACAAAGAAAAAAAAATTTTTTTTAAATTAAAAAAAACGGGAAAAATATAACAAACGGAAGGTAAAAAGTGCACCTACCCATTAGAAATAGTTTAAATCAGTAGAATCGCTCTCCGCAAAATTGAAAAAGCATATTCCAATAAAACCGTAAAGGATTTAACGAAATTTTCTTTGAGTGAAGGATCAAAATGTATAAAAGATTAAGTTATGATCCTCTGGAACCACTAAACCACTGGAATTTTCAACTAATGAGGCATTATCATTGATGAACGATGCTTTTCTGTCGGAACACCTAAGACAAGTTAAATGCAAAAAGCAAGCAAGTGTAAAAGGCCACAAATAGGGTCACGAAGAAATTTAGAGAATTATTGATTGAAAAACATCGAAGGTAATATGAACACAGCTGTTTTTAATATGCCCTTAAGTTTCAAGTTTGCATCGCACGAAAAGGAGTTACTTTTTTAAAATATCTGTAGATATTTTTAAAGGTGATGCCATTTTTTATGATTGGGAAACATATTTAATTAAAATCATTGCTAAAATTTTAATTTAAAGCATGATATTGAGAAAATAAATCATATATGTCACCTGTCAAAAACGTGTGTAAAAGTTCTATTTTTTAATAAAAACTAATTATTCTGTCTCTCTTTTTTCGTGAATAGCAATAGAGTTTTTATTTATTGAGATTTTTCAAGCGTTTTTTTAAATAATTAAGTAAATCCAATCATAGAATATGTTTACGGAAACATAAATTCAAAAATGCATTTTCTTCATAACCATTTTGACCCACTTTTTGCAGAAATTATGTATTTCTTTTTAAAAAAATCTTTCTTTTTTATAGAATTTTACCTATTCACATTCATTTGTTTAAAACTGTTTAGAAAAAAAGTCGATTTAACGCGAGTTATTAATTTTGTCCAGCTAGATTCGTGATTGGCCACACTGTGCTACGTAGGGAGTACCAAAAGTTGTGTTTTGAAATCATAAATCTTGAAAATAAATTCTAAATTTACAAGTCTATTGTATCGTAAGAGGTCTCAAAAGTTGCGTATTGACGAGAAGAAGGAATTAAGAAAGTACTTATTTTTTTATTGAGACTTATGTTTTGGGCCTTAACTCAATTAAATACCCCATTTTTTACCCATTAAAGTAAAGTAAGGCCAATATTTTAGAAACTACTCGTTAATACAACTTTTTATACCTCTTTCGGTAAAATAGAATCAAAAACAAAAATGTTTTAACAGCACTTCGGGACACTCTAATGTAATGTTTTGTCAGCAAATAAATGTACCTATAAAATTCTGAAATAAAATAGATTTTATAAATATTAGAAAAAGCAAAGGACTTGAAATAGAACCTTTAGGAATGCCAAAACTAGTAAGGAATAAACTACTGAATCCTCTTTTTATTTTTATGATTCCAATACTTCACCCTAATTAACTTTCAAATGAATGAAAAGGAAAAACTCGCTCTTTGTTTTAAAGTTGCTTCAATATCAAAAAGCTACTTTCTTATAACAGCTCTATGCTCTACTCTACAATGTTAAAACTGTTATGGATGCGGTGCTTTAGTTTAAAACATAAGAGTGAAGCTGCGCTGCGCTGCTTCACTGCTGCGCTTGAGGTCAGCTTCTTCATGTTCATTGTTCTTCATATAGTTTCATTACAAGTTGTAGATACCTACTATAATAAATTGACAAATGGATGAAGTGTCATTATTTATCGGGCAAGGCCGATGCCACTTCGAACATATACACTTTGTATGTGCCAGAATGCATCGTTCGTAAATCGTAATGCCTGTAATTAACAAAATTATCTTTGTGAATCAACATTAATACCTGTTGGTTTGATGTGGGCATATCGGAGAAGGAGGTGTATTCTATCTTTATACTTATATCGTATCGTTCGCTAGTTTTAGTATGAAGTTAAAACAAACACAAAAACAAAAAAAAAAACAACACTCTTGAGTTATTGAGATTGATTGACAGACGACGTGTGGCAGAGGTGGCAGCCGGTAACCGGTTGTAAATTACCGTGCTGATGAACTGATGAATGAATAAATGATGATATTAGTCTGCTAAAAAAAAGAGTTGCCATCAGTCTGAAGTACCTTTTTGAAGAAGGTAGCAACATATGAAAAGTTTAATGAAATTTTCGGAATTTTTTACAACTTTGGGAGAGCATATCTTCTTGTAGACATTTCTTAGAGATTTCAACCCAAGACATATAAATGTCCGATTTCAACCTCTACATTATAGACCTTTAAAATTTTTCCTACAACCTCGATACAATGCAATATAGGCATAACTCAAAAAATACGATTTTTTCAGAAAACTTATTTAAGATTTCCGACGAATTTTTTGCCGGAACTTGAATCTAATCTAGGACTATTGGCATCCCTAAAATTGAATGTAACGAATCATTACCAAAGTTCACATCGTCGATTATAAAGACGCAGATATAAAAAAAAAATAATAACAAATTAATCGAAGGCATTTTCAAGTGTTGCCAAAAATGTTTATTTAATTTTTTGTTTCGTTTTCGCTTCCTTTTTTGTTTTGTTTTCTTCTTACTTTTTTTGTTTGTATTATCCGAATTATTTTTACTTCTATATCATAAAATTAAATATGACTAAGGTGAAAATAATGAATGCAATATTAATCGATGAATAGAGGCGTTAAGCTAGAAAACAAAGGCTTTTGTAGACGTTGAAGGCTATGACGACCGACGTCGACGGAAAATATTTTGAAGTGGTTTTAATATTTTGGTATTTTTTTTCTTTTTTCTTTGATTGTTTATCTTTGTGGGATATAGCGGGTAGATAGATATTACTCGTTAAGATATAGCCCTGAAGTGGTTTTTTGGGGGAATTTTGTTATTAGAAGAGAAGTATTTTCTGATGGAAATATAAAAACTCTTTGTTTTCACTTTTTTATTATTTTTTTTTTTTTGTGTATTTATTTAGAAAATACATAGAAGGTATAAACAATAAATATAAGCGCACTTTAGTGGTTTTTAATTTTCTATTCAAAGTAAAATAATGATTTAGAAATGAAAATTGCATTGTTTCGATTTTTGTTTTTTTTTTTTTGAAAATTTATTGTCGATAGGAAATTGAGAATATTCATTGAATAATGAATTTTTCTGGTAGGTATTTTTATTGAGGAATGTTATTTTTCGATATTTTTGTTTGTTTTGTTGATTTTTGTTTGCATTAGTGCAATGGCCTTTTAATAATAATTAAACTTTTTTATTTGACCATGAAATATTATACCAGTCAAGGTCTTTTGGTAGAAAAATATTTATTATTCACTGTGGCACGTTTTTGATTTTGTGTATTTTCATTTTGACCAAAAAAGTGAAAAAAAAAATATTTTTGATTGAAATGTAAAGAATTTTCGAACCGATAATTTTATTTATCGCTTGGGCGCCAGTAATAAGTTTTTGAGGAGCTAATAATATAGAAAAGAATCACAACTTTGGTATTTTCAAGTTAAAAAAAAATATTTCTGCAATCGTTATTAACGGCATCTGGGATATAAATATTATTGGTAGGTAAAAGATTCAATCGATTTTAAAGAAAGTATTTTTTCAAAGCATTTTAGAAATCATAAAATGAAAAATAAAGCCTCAAAAAAAAAAATTTTGGATTTGAAAAAGACAAACAACATTTTTTTCGAAAAAGCATTAAAAAAAATTCCATCTTTTTTTCTAGATGTCATACAAACATGATTGAGCTGAATATTGAAAGCTTAAATAATAAGATTTCAGAAAATATAAGATTTATTAAAGGTTGTCATATAAAAAATTTGAAAATATGATGTGTTAAGAAAAAAAAAATAAAATGCACGACTGGGTCGCACGTACTTGCTCTTGTAGTTCAAAGCATCTTTATCTTAAATATCTATTGGAAATTTAAGATTTTGTGGAGAAAAAAAAATAAAAACAAAAAAAAAAAAGTTAAAAAAATTCAATTTTTTATATATTTTTTTAATTTTTTTTATATTTTACACTTATATTTTTGAATTTTGGTGGGGGCAGCACCCCCATTTATTCGGCTTAATTCAAGCTACAAAAAACTTAATCTAACTTAAAAACTAACTTATAGCTAACTTAGAGGGTGATCGGGACAGTTAAGAAGGCGGTGTTTAAGAAGAGACGTGCTGATGTTGAAATCAAAATAGTCAAGGTTAGTGTTTATACTCCGCAACATTCGAGTGAGGGGTTCGTTGGATCCATAGGATGTACGGTGGGAGGACAAATAAAAAAGGCGAGGATTTCTCAGATTTCGGGGGTTAGTATTAAAAGAGATGGAATTATAGAGAGTTTGACAGTCAACAGATCCGGTGAGAAGGCGGTGAATAAATAGAATATCGTTTATTTTTCTTCGTTCTTCTAAAGTTTTCAGGTTGATTAGTTGGAGACGATTTTGATAGGGAGGGAGGATAAAGGGATCGTCCCACGGTAGGTGACGAAGAGCGAAGCGAAGAAAGCGACGTTGAATGCTTTCGATTCTGGCTGTGTGGACATGGTGATATGGTGACCAGACTTGAGAGGCGTATTCAAGGATGGGTCTAACGTAAGTTATATAAAGGGAGCGAGTCACATAAGGGTTAGAGAATTCTTTGGACCATCGTTTAACAAAACCGAGGGCTGAGTTGGCTTTGTGTATCATGTTATCGATGTGCATTAGAAAATTGAGTTCTCGGTCACATATGAGACCAAGATCTCGAATCGTTTCAACAATGGGAATGTGTTCATTGTGGAGTAGGTAGTAACGGGGAGGAGATTTTATGCGCTTACGTGTGAAGGTCATTGATTGGCATTTGGTTACATTTAATTCGAGACAATTTTTAAGACACCAAACTGAGAAGCTGTCAAGGTCTGATTGAATAAGTTTTGAATCATTTACCGATGATATTGTTTTAAAAAACTTAGTATCGTCAGCATACAACGAGATATGGGAGTGCTTTATGATCATATCGATGTCATTAATGGCAAGAATAAAGAGGAGAGGGCCTAAATGACTTCCTTGGGGGACCCCCGAAGTAGCGAGAAAGGGGGTAGAGTAAGCATTTCTGAAACGCACTCTATAAGAACGGTTTTGGAGGTAGGAAGATATCCATTTCAAAAATATAGGTTCGAAACCAAGTGCAGTAAGTTTGAAAAGTATTAGGCTGTGGGAAATTTTGTCAAAGGCTTTGCTGAAATCGGTGGAGACAACATCGACCTCTAACCCAGCCTCAAGTGCTGAAAGGGTAAAAGATACGAATTCGATGAGGTTAGTGGTAGTGGACTTACCCTTGAGAAACCCATGTTGTCTAGGGGATATAAGTGACTTACAGCGGAAGCTTATGAGTTCGTTTAGGATGCATTCAAAAATTTTGGGTATATGGGAAAGTTTAGCAATGGGGCGGTAGTTCTTAACGTCATTTTTTGCACATTTTTTGTGAATTGGAGTTATAAAAGATGATTTCCATACCTGGGGGAATTCTCCTTGAGATAAAGATAACTTAAATATTTGATAAATCGGGAAAGAGAGAATATGAGAACATTTTTTAAGAAGAATGGCAGGGAGTTTATCTGGTCCTTCAGAGTATTCATCATCAAGTTGATTTAATTTATCTTCGATAAGATTTATTTCGATGAAATCTGGGAGAAATGGCCCGAATGAAAAATTTTGCAAATATTTAAAATAAGCTTCATCTGGTTTAAAAGAATCGTCTGTGAAAGATTGTTTGAAAAATGTGGCAAACAAGTTTGAGATGTGTTGCGCATCGCTTGAAGTTTCGTTGTCAAGGGAAAGAGATGTTGGATATCCATCAGACTTTTTCTTGTAGTTGACGAACTGATAGAATGTCTTAGGGTCATTAATGAGGTTGGCTTGGGTTTCAATAAGGTACCGTGTGTAAAGGGAGTTGTAGAGTTCAGTAAAAGCGAGATAAGTT
The DNA here is from genome assembly GCF_945859705.1 of Episyrphus balteatus. Classification (NCBI taxonomy): domain Eukaryota; kingdom Metazoa; phylum Arthropoda; class Insecta; order Diptera; family Syrphidae; genus Episyrphus; species Episyrphus balteatus. The sequence goes on along the minus strand of NC_079134.1, from coordinate 15,677,286 downwards.
CCGAGATAGTTAGAATAATCCGCACTTAATCGAGTACGAAGAAAAATGTCCCACAACTTATTTCTCTTATTTCGCAGAGAACGTAATCTCTGATTATACCAAGGAGGAGAAGAAAATGAGTTTTTACGTTGTGTAATTGGGACAAAGAGAGAAATTGCATTATAAATTTCCTCGTACAATGTAGCAGTGGCATCGTTTACAGATTGGTTTGCAAAGTTAAAAGGGACTCTACTAAGATATTCGTTTATTTCTCGGAATTTTGCTTTATGAAAGTCGAACGAACGAGTTGAAATGTTTAAGTTCTGGATAGGACACTCTTGAAACATAGAGAGAAAGAGAGGTGGGTGGTAGTTGTCAATGATTGAAAGAGGAAGTGATGTTTGTAAATTTAAAAAAAATTGACTTATGCTTTGATGAAATATATGAACTTAAAAAACATGTCAATTTTTGAAAAACGGTAACGCCATATTTCCGCTCTCGGTATTTTTTGAGCAAAACTAAAAACGCAGTTTTGTTAGAATCAATAAGAGTACTGGGCACACCAAATTTAAACGAAATCATTAGAGCCGTTTTCGAGAAATTTGAAATACCTCGCAAACGTTATATGGGAGATATGCGTTAAATTGGAGATATTAAAAAAATAAAAAAAAAAACGGTCCTAGGGAATTACGTAAAAATCATCTGTACCAAGTTTCAAGCAAATCCATCCTACCGTGTAGGCCCTAGCTCCATGTACAGATGGACGCACAGACACACAGACGCACACACGCACAGACCGACGGACGGCATGACGAAAACCACTTTTTTGATCTTCTCCATCATCGTAATGTTGGTTTTGATTAAAACCTCGATTTTTTTTTCTACACGAAACCAATACTTGCCCTATAGAGCAAGTAAAAAATCATGTGTGCAATTCACACGTGGTAGAAGTGAAACCTTAAAAATTATTTTTTTTGCAAGAAATAAAAATCGAAAAAATTTACCTTATTTTATTCCATCATCTTTAAATCAATATCTTTTATATGACAACCTAATAACTTAAATAATAATAAATTTTATATCATCTGCAAGCTTTTTATTTCACCTATTATCATGTTTCTACCATGCCTACAAAAAAAGTAAGAATTTTTTAAAGCCAACCATCTCAAAATTTAAAATTGAGATTACGGTACTTCCTGCACTGGTGGCTACTCATCGGCAACAGATCTCCACACGTGTTTTGAGGTATTTTCACGTTTTTAAATTAAAGATTTTGTAACTTGTAGATCACGTACCGTTATGTGTGATATATCAAATGAAAGTTAATATTATCAGCGTATTAAACTTAAATAAAATTGTCATGTGCCCATATAACGTGTTTAGAAAAAGAACATCTTTTTACCGTTATCTCAGGATTTTGAATATTAAATTAAATTGAATCTTGCACAATAATAGTTTATTTTTGTACCTATCTACAGTAAAAATTTCATTCATCTATCTATTAAAACAAAAAAGTTATAATCAATTGATTTTTCCTGCCGCTTTTTCGTTTCATCTTGTTTTAAATCCCTACGATACTAAAAAGGTTTTCACTTAAGAAAATTACACCATTAAAAAGCTTATAAAATTTTCTGAAGAATAAAGCCATACTTAAATATTTATAATGCACAAAAAGTATAAAAAATAATTTATTGAAAACAATCACTTTCATAAAAAAAGCGAAAAAACACGTAATTTTATCTTCTCACGCTATTAAATGCATTTTTTTTCCCTAGCAACCTATAAAAAATTTTATACCATCTGAAAGCTTATTGTTTCACCTTTCATATGACGTATCAATCTCATTTCAAAGATGCCTACAAGAGAAGTTAGAATTTTTTAAAGTCAACCATGACGAATTTCTAGACTGAGGTTACGGTACCTACTTCCAACACTGGTGGCTGGTCATCGGCAACAGATCTCCACAGGTGTTTTGAGGTATTTTTCAATTTTTTCAATTTAAGATTGTGTAACTTGTAGAGCACGTACCGTGATGTGTGATAATAAAAGGTTATTTTATCAGCATGCGTATTAAAGTTAAATCAAATTTGTATGTGCTCTAGATCAAAAGATATAACGTGTGTAGGCAAAGAACATCTTTTTACCGTTATCTCCGAATTTTGAATATGAAATTAATTGAAATTTTGTACAATTATAGTTTTTACCTATCTACAGTACAAATTTCATTTATCTATCTATTAAAACAAAAAAGTTATAACAAGTTGAAGCCGTGTCGCGTTTTCGTTTCATCTTGTTTCAAATCACTACGATACTAAAGAAGTTTTCACTTCAAAAAGTTAATATTTTTTCTCTTTTTTCATGAGAAATAATTTTTACACTTTTTACAAAACTCCCGTATACCTAAATCTTCTCGACATTTTAAATTCTCCGTTGAGTCTCTTTCAATATTAACGTAGAATGGAGCACTCTCCAGTGTCATCCTAACATAAATTTGGCTTGAGTTACCAAAACTAGATATGGCGTTTCTTGCCATATCTAGTTTTGGTAACTTGGCTTGAAATCGATAAAAAGGTTGTGTTGTGTATCGGTCGAGTGGATTATGTCGATTCATTTAATTTTGTGAATAATGTATAGTGACATTTTCCTAACCTACACACCCAAGATTTTTGTGTGCATCTAATACAAATCACCCTGTTCATAAGTTAAAAAAAAAAAGTTATAACATTTTAACAAATTAAATTTATTATTTGCGTTATTTAGGATGTTGATAAAAAAATATTTAAATGATCAGCAAAGATTAAATTTATAGCTTAGCAATCGTTCAAGATTTCATGAAAATAGTCAAGAAAAACTTATAATGAGATAGTAGGTAGAAGATAACCCCTTCAATTTGAAAGGGTTAAATTGTGATTCTTAACTTACAACCATACCAGTTGAATTCGTCGCGACGTTGTGTTAACTTATTACATCCTATACCTGTCCCGTGTATTCAAAATGAACATTTTAGTGTTTTTCGGAGTAATTCTCGTGATTGCTTGCGCCCAAGCCAATTATACTCGAAACGTTACACCTTTCTTCCAAAGTTTTATAGATTTTACAAACTTTTCATCAATCGCTGATATACAAAATACAAACAAATTAAAATCTCTATCAATTAAAATTAATGCATTGTATAGAACCACTGAACGATATCATGTTGATGAACGAGTTTATCAATCCATTTTCCGAATATTAAACAATCTTCGCAGTTTAATTACTGAAATTAAAACTCGTGATGATTTCTCAGACAGTATTCGTTCCAAGCAAAGTGATTTTGATGCCCTATTTGATAAAATGAATGCAGAACATGAAGATGCCAAATCAGAATTTTCATATGAAATCGACGATATTATAATTGATCCTTTATTTTATGAATACGTAAATAAATCAGTTAATCTTTTCGACATTATGATCACAAAATTTAAAAATTTTGAGGAAAAAGTTGAAGAAATGGCTAATGAGCTTAACAAAATGGTTACCAGTTTTGCAGAAAGTATTGGAAAATGTGTGGTTATTCCTACGTTTGATTTGGAAGAAATTTACCTATGCCATAAGGAGGTTAGAGAAATTTATCCAAATCTAACTAAAGGTTTCAAAAAGTTATATGATATTCATAGAGATTTCGAATGGTCAGAAAGAACAAATTTAGGGGAATTAAACAGTGAAATAAACAATTTGAAATATCATTAGGTTGATACTTAATAAGTTATCTGTGCGTAGATTATCTTCTAGTAAAATAATGGTTTGTTATTTAAATATCTCCATAAAAATATTTTTTTTTTTTTTAATAAAATTTTATATAAAAAACTATAACAAACAATCTTTTCTTTAGTGAGGCGGCTTAGCAACAAAATCGTGCACTTTGTGATAAAAGCATGAAATTAACATGGTTGGTAGTACCCAATATAAGAGTTATTTTGAGATATTGGGCCACCTTGTATTCCATCCGGAAGGGTAGATACAAGACTTTTCCTGTGTTGCACTCGATTTGTTGCATATCATAGTAAAGGCAATGAAACCTTTTTATTAATATGATACATGATTTCGAGGAAATTTTTAACGCCCGATCGAATAAAGTCAATACTAAAATGTCTCGACCATCATGTAAAAAGTTATTGGATTCTTTATGAATTGCCTTTTACTCAAAGAGCAAGAGTCAGAATATTACCAAGTACTCCTTGAAAAAAAGGTGGAGGTTGATAAAATTTTGTGTGGACGTTTCATATACCATAGAAAAAAATAATTAAATATGTTCATAAAAAAATTTCAGGTCAAAGGGTGTTTTTTTTAGCGAGAAAGAACACTTTTGAAATGGTACCATTGCAGCGCATGGAAAATTTTTGCATTTTTTTGAACCGCATATATATTTTATACATCGTATGAGAATCAAAAATAATCAAAAAATGAATTACATTTACCATGGAATATTGAATTTTCATGCAAAACTTAAATTGCTTGCTTTTATTTTTTATTAAATTTTCACACAGATAAATGTTTTGAAGGAGTGAGGTGCAAAAGTAAAAGTATGAAAAATAATTGTGCAGTTTGTGATAAAAGGATCAAATCAATAGGATTGTTAGTACGATATCTAACCCTCATTTTAAGATATTGGGCCACCTAATATTTTACCTATAAGGGTGTTTATAATGATGCACAGAAAGCTATTTAAATGTAATTTTGTGAAATTTGGGGTTATTAGATGGCTCATGTACATCCTCATAGGTGAAATATTAGGTGGCCCAATATCTTAAAATGAGGGTTAGATATCGTACTAACAATCCTATTGATTTGATCCTTTTATCACAAACTGCACAATTATTTTTCATACTTTTACTTTTGCACCTCACTCCTTCAAAACATTTATCTGTGTGAAAATTTAATAAAAAATAAAAGCAAGCAATTTAAGTTTTGCATGAAAATTCAATATTCCATGGTAAATGTAATTCATTTTTTGATTATTTTTGATTCTCATACGATGTATAAAATATATATGCGGTTCAAAAAAATGCAAAAATTTTCCATGCGCTGCAATGGTACCATTTCAAAAGTGTTCTTTCTCGCTAAAAAAAACACCCTTTGACCTGAAATTTTTTTATGAACATATTTAATTATTTTTTTCTATGGTATATGAAACGTCCACACAAAATTTTATCAACCTCCACCTTTTTTTTAAGGAGTACTTGGTAATATTCTGACTCTTGCTCTTTGAGTAAAAGGCAATTCATAAAGAATCCAATAACTTTTTACATGATGGTCGAGACATTTTAGTATTGACTTTATTCGATCGGGCGTTAAAAATTTCCTCGAAATCATGTATCATAGGGTAAGGTGGTATAAGAGTGCGCATTTTAGACAAAACACCATATAAAACAATAACAAAAAGAATTTAACTACTTTTTTTATATATAGTTTTTAGTTTATAATCAAAGCAACGAAAAAAACTTAAAACTGGTAACAAAAATGTATTAATTCAAAAGTTATAAACAAAATACCACGTTAGGTCATTTGCGCACTCTTATACATCCTGTTGTGTAAGAGTGCGCGGCTTAGTTTGTAAGAGTGCGCAGCTGCGTACAGGTATAAGTTCGCACAAAAGTCGCAAATAAAACTGCCTACCTTTAAATAAACAGAGTATTTTTCAATCCATCACTCCTTGCATGAGGAACAATCAATTTAGTCTTCGATTAATGGTTCCGAGAAAATTTCAATATTTCCTAGTTACTTTCATTCGGTTGTTTTTTGTAAAACTTGTATTTGGTTTCTTTTTGGTTGGAATTGCTTTTTCTAGCTGCTGTTTGCTGGTATATGGACAAATGCCAGTTATTTTAAATCCTTGGATAGCATTTACTGCTCTTTTAACCCGCGCACTCTTATACATCATCATGGTGCGCACTCTTATACCTTCAGACATGTAATCGAAGAATATATATGTATTTCACAATGCACTTTATGACCAATCTTACGTGTTCCTCAAATTTTTCTTTTTGACGACTTTTCAATGTCCTATACTTTGTTTATTGTTATTTTTTGTTGTTAAGCGGAAAATTTAATTTGTTTGGCAAGAAAAATTGGAAAAAAAAGTGGTAAAAAACTTAAACTTAAGTAGCACCTCTGTTTACAAACAAATTTGCATGAAATTTTGACAGCAGATCAAACTCATTTAGATCTTTACAAAATAAGTGCATTCAGTCTTTTATTCCCTTTCAGACCGTAGAAAATCGCTTTGCGCACTCTTATCAACCGCGCACTCTTATACCATCCTACCCTATTAATAAAAAGGTTTCATTGCCTTTACTATGATATGCAACAAATCGAGTGCAACACAGGAAAAGTCTTGTATCTACCCTTCCGGATGGAATACAAGGTGGCCCAATATCTCAAAATAACTCTTATATTGGGTACTACCAACCATGTTAATTTCATGCTTTTATCACAAAGTGCACGATTGAACTCTTTTTTAATGCTAAGCCGCCTCACTACTTTTTATTTATTTTAAGTTGAAATAAGAGAACAGAGTATCAAATTAAATAGCTCAAAATCATGGAGGTGAAAAATTTGATGTCCAGTAATTTTTTCTAAATCAAAAGAACATTTAATTTAATCTTTTTCTCATTTACCGAATAAAATTATAATCACGAATCAAGGAATATTTAAATGTTTTGGCTAGAAAAGTTACCATTTATTTTTTATTTCATCTAATATACTCAGAAAAACGTTGGCAGACATGTCCAAAACTTAAATTTAAATATGTACCTTAAAAACTCGTAAAAGTCAATTATTTTTAAGTATTTATTTTCTTACAGGACTTATTCACAATATTCTTTATAAATTTGTAAATTTCTTACCAAAAAAAAAAAATATACAAATTGGGTTACAATTTATATGTTAATAAAAGTTGTCCAAAGAAATATGACGTATGAAACAAGAATTTATTAATGTGTCAACATTTTAATCATCTAACGTACAAAAATGGTGTTAGTAGAAGTTTTTTTAAGTTGTATGGATAAATATATTAAATGTATGTATACCAATCAACCGTCATTCGGAAACGCTTGTTTTTTGATATATATTTATATGAAAATTTAATTTTTTACTTGCGATATAGGTACTATAGGGCAAGTTTAGGATTCGTAAAAAAAATCGAACTCGAGATAACAATTTTACATGACATTACGATGATGGAGAATGCCAAAAAAGTGGGTCCGGCAATTCTGTCTGTGTGTCTGTCTCTATCTGGAGCTGCAGCCTAAACGAGTGAAGTGATTTTCTTTAAACTTGGTAGTTAGCAGTTTTTAGTGATTCCCTAGAGGGGAAATTGAAATTTTTTTTTTATGACCAAAACTAACGGTACCTGCCATATAACGGAAATAGAAAAGTTAATTTTTTTCAAAAACGGCTCTAACGATTTTGATTAAAATTTTTGTGTGTAGTACTACACATAAGAGCCAACTTTTTAAATAAAAAAACTATTTTTTGTACCGTTATTAACGGTACCTGTCATAGAACGGTTTTTTTTCGTTTCTGAATATCTCGTACAACATTAACCCGATTTAAATGAAAATTTTTATACAAAAGTGTGTAAGTAAAAATAATATTAAAATTTTAGAAAATTTTCAAAAAACGCATTTTTGGTTTTTTTAAAAATATTTCAAAATTTTTTTTTTGAAAAATCAATTTTTTGAAAACGGATCAATGAAAAATTTTGAAATTTAGTTTTTATGTGTAAATTAATTATTTCTTCAAAATGGCATACCAACTTTTTTTTTGAAAAATGTTTAAAATTTTTATATATAAAAAATTATTTTTTTAAAAAACGGCTCCTACAATTTTCGAAAATTTTTTTCTAAAAATACCTTTTTATACAAGAAATAAAATGGCATATTTGTTTTTTTTTTTTTAAGATAATTTATAACGGAGTTTAATTAATTAAATCAAATTTTAAATTTCTTGAATAAAAAGCTTTAACATTATAGTTACTTTAAGCATAAGAGCAAGTACGTGCGACCCCAGTCGTGCAATTTATTTCTGGATATGATGATCAAAAATCCAGGCCAATACAATAAAATCTCAAAAATGTTTCGTTTACTTTTGAACATAAAAACTAAAATTCAATATTCATTTCTACTTGTTTTTGGTATGGCTTTAAATTACCAAAAAAAGAGGTTGTCTGTAAAGCCGGTTTACGGACGATGATTTTACGTGATAGAAAACAGGCTGTGTGCTTTTGTTTAAAATGAGTCAATTGAAGCGTTTACCTATACAAAATTTTATACCATCTGAAAGCTTATTGTCTAAGCTCAATATATATATCGATCAGGTCTATGAGACATCTACAAAAAGAGCTAGAATTTTTTGAACTCGCTCAAATTTCATTACAAAAAAAGCAAAAAAAAAAAAACAATTATTTTAATGTCCTCAAGCTATTTTATCAATTTTTTTCAATGACAACCTATAAAAAAAAATTATACCATGTGAAAGCTTATTGTTTCACCTTTCTTATGGTGCTTCAATCATATTCCTGAGATGAAGTCAACCATGTCGAATTTCCAGACTGTGATTACGGTACTTCCCACACTGGTGGCTGTTCGGGGGGCAACAGATCTCCACTGGTGTTTTGAGGTTTTTCGCCAGTTTCTTGATTTAACATTATGTTAGCTTGTAGTTAGTGTACCGTTATGTGTGATATACCAAATGAAAGGTAATTGTATCAGGATACTCATAAAAGTTTAATCAAATTTCTATCTACTCTAGATCAAAATTTATAACCTGTTGAATTTGTATTATTTTACCGTTATCTCAAAATTTTGTTTACAAAAATGATTGAAATTTTGTACACATAAAGTCCTGGTTATGATTTATCATTTCTCAACATACTTTCTTTCTCTCACTGTTGAAGAAAAAAAGATAAAAATCAAAAACGATGAAAATCGGTTAAAAACGGTCAAAAAAACTTTTTTTTTTAAACTTGTTTCTTTCGTTATTCAGTTAAAAATCAATCAATCACTTCAATTTTGCACACGTATGCGTTTAAACAAGCCCTACATACCCTATAAGTTTGAGATTTTTTGAACGCTCCAAAAAAATGCTTAAAATCAAAAACTCCCAAAAATAGCCCTAAAAAAGAAGGTGTTTTTAAAAAATTCATATTTCGAAACGCAGAGTGTTGGAAAAAAATCCGTACTAGACGCCTAATTTTTTCCCCTCATCTTTCACCTGGCACCTTTAGAATTGTCAAAAAAAATGTTCCCTACCCAAAATCATCATTTTGTCATAGCCCCAACACGTGTACAACGTTCAAGCAAAACGTTTTAGCTTAGTTTCAAAATTGTTTAGAATTTTTTCTTAAATGCAGTTATTCTTAAATTAGTTTCATCTATCTATAGCAAAAAAATTAACTCTCTACAACTTCGAGTTTAGATTTTAGCCCAAATTTCATCTTTCCGTTTTACCCCTGTTTACCCTATTAAATGACGGAATTTTTAAAAATCCTTCATTTGGATAAGGCTTTAGGTTATTATCTTTCAAATAAGCTACAGAAGATTTTTGTATCTCTAATAGTTTATTTTTAATTTTGAATTCAAATTTTTGCCGCACTGCGAAAATGCGAGAGGGTAACGTTAGAAAATGGCGTCACTTTTTTGTGGTGGCTGCCATGGTTCATCGATTTATAAGACGTTATCACGTCAAAAATAGCCGACAACAAGTGGATGGAAGTCACAAAAAAAAGAATATCTAATATTTCTCTTCAAATACCAAGTGAATGTAAACTGTATAACTGTATCGAAAAAAAAGCTTTAATTACATCGCTTCATTTTTTTAATGTAAAAATAATAAAACATTTTATATGGAACACCTTGTGTCACCAATATTATTTTCAAAAAACTTGATGTAATAATAATAATTAAATACCGAATACGTTCCACAATAATATTATTTTTTCTTCTTTCTTATCTATAAACATAATTTATGTGTATGTTAGAAGTAGTGCTATTTTTTTAGTTATCAAACAGCGAAGTTTTTTTTACTCACTTGATTTCCGGCTACGGTATAATTAAACCCTTCTTGTTGATTTCAATATTTACACGGTGAAAAAAAGAGCACCTTAAAATAAAACAATACCCACCTTAAATCGTACCCGTTTAAAATACGATATCCGCTTGAAATTCTATTAAATTTTAGGTGAAATTCATTTTATTTTAATATGAATTTTAATCTTAAAAGAAAAACCAACAAAAAATAAAAATTTTAAAAATTAAAATGTTTCCAATTTCTACATAGAAATAAAATTATTTTCCGCTTAAATTTAGTGGATTTCTTTTAAATTTGTGCATTCCAGAAATAACGAAAATTTGTTCGGTTTTATTAAGACGGAAGTCATCTTAATAAAAGTAAGATGATTTTCCGCTTAAATTAAGTGGATTCAAGAAATTAAGAAGATTCGTCCGCTTAAATTAAGATAAAAGTCATCTTGGCAAAAACCATGCAGAAATCACCTTAATTTAATACAGAATCCGCTTGTTTTTGAGTGGTCTTTTTTTCTCCGTGTATGATAACTTAACTGTTATCAAAGAATATATCCATCAACATATGCAAATAAAAACTGATAATGTTTTACCAAAAAAATAAAATTTTATAAATAAAATAGTTGATTCGTAATTAACGACCATCAGTTGAAGTCGACATTGTGTAAAGTTTGTGTAAATAAATTTAGTTTTTGCTGTGCGTCGTCAATATGAATATTCTTGTGTTTTTCGGATTAGTTCTTATGGTTGCTTCTGCCAAAGCCCAAAACAATACTCAAAATTCCTCATCCTTTTTCCAAGACTTCATAAATTTAACAACTTCTTCAATAAAATCGGAAGTTAATCCAAGCAATTTTAAAATTGTGTCAGCTAAAATTAATGCATTGAATGATATCATTCGACAATATAATGTTAACAAAGAAGTTTATAAATCCGAATTACGAATCTTTAACAACATTTTGCACTTACAAATTAGAACCCCCGATGATGTTTTGGATGATCTTCATTGCGAACAAGATGAAATTGATGCCATATTCGATGAATATATGAACCGAAAAGAAGTTATAAGGTCTCCCGAAATCAACGCTCGAATCGATGAGTTTGTCAGGAAATCCGTTGCATCATCAATTGAACTATTTAATAGTATAATCATAAAATCTAAGGACTTGGAGGAAAATGCTGAAGAAATATTTAAAGAACTAAGCAAACTGGTTGATATTTTTGCAGAAAATATCGGTAAATGTTTGGTTATTCCTAAAACTGAATTTAAAGAAATTTACCAATGCCGTCAGAATGCCAGAAATATTTTACCAAATTTAACAAGTTATTTTACAAAGTTGGATAATTTGGATGGTATGAAGTCATCAAAAAAACTTGTGAATGAAATAAGTTACGCTGGAAGCAGATTGCTTAGACATTAGACATATTAACGGATTTAAGGTTAAACTGCTGCGTAATGTTTAAAATTATTGTCGCTGATAGAATAAAATGTTGTCAATTAAAAAACTAATTTGAAATCTAAAAAAATCGCGTTTTTATTTTTTTTTAAGAACGTGTGCTGGTAAGTTTTTATATACTGCAGTCGATTCTTAATCCAGCTAAAGCAAATGGTCATTAGAGCTGTGTCCAAGCCAAAAACTTGCCAATATCCTTTTGAAGTATTTTTTAGGAGAGGTATGTAAATATGAATAGAATGTTGTTTATATAGTTTTTTTTAGCATAAGAACTGAATTTGAATGAAATGAATGAAATGAATGAAATGAATGAAATGAATGAAATGAATGAAATGAATGAAATGAATGAAATGAATGAAATGAATGAAATGAATGAAATGAATGAAATGAATGAAATGAATGAAATGAATGAAATGAATGAAATGAATGAAATGAATGAAATGAATGAAATGAATGAAATGAATGAAATGAATGAAATGAATGAAATGAATGAAATGAATGAAATGAATGAAATGAATGAAATGAATGAAATGAATGAAATGAATGAAATGAATGAAATGAATGAAATGAATGAAATGAATGAAATGAATGAAATGAATGAAATGAATGAAATGAATGAAATGAATGAAATGAATGAAATGAATGAAATGAATGAAATGAATGAAATGAATGAAATGAATGAAATGAATGAAATGAATGAAATGAATGAAATGAATGAAATGAATGAAATGAATGAAATGAATGAAATGAATGAAATGAATGAAATGAATGAAATGAATGAAATGAATGAAATGAATGAAATGAATGAAATGAATGAAATGAATGAAATGAATGAAATGAATGAAATGAATGAAATGAATGAAATGAATGAAATGAATGAAATGAATGAAATGAATGAAATGAATGAAATGAATGAAATGAATGAAATGAATGAAATGAATGAAATGAATGAAATGAATGAAATGAATGAAATGAATGAAATGAATGAAATGAATGAAATGAATGAAATGAATGAAATGAATGAAATGAATGAAATGAATGAAATGAATGAAATGAATGAAATGAATGAAATGAATGAAATGAATGAAATGAATGAAATGAATGAAATGAATGAAATGAATGAAATGAATGAAATGAATGAAATGAATGAAATGAATGAAATGAATGAAATGAATGAAATGAATGAAATGAATGAAATGAATGAAATGAATGAAATGAATGAAATGAATGAAATGAATGAAATGAATGAAATGAATGAAATGAATGAAATGAATGAAATGAATGAAATGAATGAAATGAATGAAATGAATGAAATGAATGAAATGAATGAAATGAATGAAATGAATGAAATGAATGAAATGAATGAAATGAATGAAATGAATGAAATGAATGAAATGAATGAAATAAATGAAATGAATGAAATAAAATAAATGAAATGAATGAAATAAAAATACCCCAAAAAAGTAGGCGTTTTTCAAAAATTCATATTTCGAAACGCAGTCATCAGTCGTGCATTAAATGTATCTATCAATTAAAAAAAAATCAACTCTATACATTGTCGCGTTTAGAAAATAGCTAATTTTTTGAAATTTTGTTTTACCCCTATTTACCCTATAAAATGACGGAATTTTTAAAAATCCTTCATTTGTATCAAGCTTTAGGTTATTATCTTTCAAATAAGCTATAAAAAATATTTGTTTCTCTAATAGTGGTGGCTGCCATCGTTCATCGATTTATAAGACGTTATCATGTCAAAAACAAAACTGAAAATGACCGCCAAAAAACAAAATCCTAGATCCGCTACTGATTTTGTTGTATTCAATCAGTACAGAAATTTGTTCCTCTTAAGAAACTGGAAAACCCAAAATATTTTTTATTGCTGGTTTTTCCCACTATACAAGGTGATGCAATAAGATAAGACAAAAAGCTAAAGTCTAGGGCCGAAACAGGAAACAAGAAATGTTTTATATTATGCTTATCACCTTGCATTAATAAACAAACTAATTAATTTTGGTGTTTACTCAGGATGTTGATAAACAAAATTAAAGGGTCAGCAATGGTTAAATTTTTTGTAATTAAACCTTCCAACCTCCAAAAATAAACTCTTATCAAAAATAAGCTTATAATGTGAAAGTATAAATAAGAAATTTTCACATCGTAGACTTCAAGTTTTGATTTGTCACTAACGATCACTAGTTTAAGTGGAAATAGTGTTAACTAAATACTTCCTACTTGTTCGCGTCTGTTCAAAATGAAAATTTTAGTGTTTTTCGGATTATTTCTCGGGATTGCTTCTGCTCAGTTAACAAATAATACAAACTCAGAAATCGACAATAGGAAAAATCGATGCAAAGTCAAAATTATAAATTTAATATGTTTTGACTCTATTGTGAACCTCGAAGACTACCCAATTTATTCATCCATTTCAGATATCATAATCGAACTCGTCCAATTGAATCGTAATATTAAAAATCGTCATTCTGCCTTGCAAGATATTCGTTCCAACCAAAATAAATTTGATGCAATATTCGATGAATTGAATGCGCTAAAAGAGGTCCAAGCTCCTTCGGAAATCAACGATCTAATTGATCAGTTTTTTAATAAATATGTAACATTATCAGTTGAAATTTTCGAAAAAACATTGACAAAATTTAACCAAAACGAGGACAAAATTGAAGAAATTTCTAATAAGCTAAGTAAAATGCTTACCAGTTTTGCAGAAGATAAAGCAAAGTGTGCGACTATTCCTGAAACAAAGTTTAAAGAAATTTACCAATGCCATCAGAATGCTAGAAGTGTTTTTCCAAATCTAGCCCATACAAAAGAAAAGTTAGATTATGTCTATCAAGATTACGAAGAAACGAAGCTGAGTTTAGAGAAAACATGTGAACAACTTCAATTAAGTATGCTTGAAGAAAAAAACAATATAAAAGAACGTATTGAAGAAATTAAGAAAATAATCAACGTAAAGTAGAAGAAAACTAATTATAAGGATTATGAGGATTTAAACAGTTGTCTGCATTATTTGTATTTCCTTAAAAATGTTGAATAAATTTATATATTTGAAACAATATTTTCTTTTTATTTGTAATAGTTTTTCAAATCATCGTTGAATATTCTCTCAATGTAATTTGTAGTTATGATAAATATAAGTGGTCCTAGATGGCTCCCTTGTGGAACGGCAAATGTTCCATTCATTGAATTTAAAATACAAAACTCAATAAGAGTGAGTTCAACAGCCTTTCTTATAGGAATCCGTTGCTACGCAAAGTAGCTATTTTTGATGCAGTTGTTAAGAATGATAGCAAAGAAGATTATTACTATTTGTGGGAGCCTCTTTATGATGAAGGTGGAAATACCATTTCTACAGCTTCCACGGGTTAATTATTTTAACAATCTGTTCTGGGTAACTCATGTTCCGCTTACCAGCACTCAGTAAGCTGTAAGCTGGATTGCAGTCATCTGAAATTTTAAATTTCTGAAACCAAATTATAGTTTTATTATACCTGTTTACAATAATCCAGATTTTCCACTTAAAAAAATGGCCGCAATTAGAAAAAAAGGTAGGTACCTACTTAAAAACAACGGAAAGATTAAAAGTGAAGATAGAATGAAATTATTTCAGGGAATGGCTTTTGAAATAATTAAAAAAAAAAAAAAAACAATGAAGTTAAGTACTATATTTCTTAACACTTTGAATTTAAATACACAATTTACTGATTAAATTAATTGTTTTTTATCAAATACGGAAATCCGTAAGACTCAATTATGCATTTTATAGTATTTGAGAAAATTGAAAAACTATTTTTTATCAGATATTATTTTTTCGGCATTGTTTTCAACAGCAAGAATACGATAATTCGAGGTAAGAAATAGTAACGAATTCTTGTAGCGGTGTAAAATACAAGAATTTTTTTTATTTTGAGAGGGGGATCTATCTCCTTTGCCGATGGGGCAGTTTAATGAAAAAAAATGATTAAAAATAAAAAATCAACAATTTAAATTGAAGAATTTAAAATCAACGGCAACACTTACTGCTTTAAGGGAAGTGGAGGCAAGACCGTTTTTGTACTATGTTGTATGAAAAAAAAGTAAAATCGGCAACACTTGCAACATAAAATAGGTGTCTTTTGGTATGATCGATCACGTCTGTAAGTTTTGGGAAGTTCAGGTGCGACGCCGAAGAGTTTTGGTAAATTTTGTGATTTTTCATCAAATTGTTATCGTTCATGTGAAAAGTCAGTTGTATTTTCAACACTTAAAAAATTCAAAAATTTTAACTTTTCCTTTTATTAAAGGCGTGTTTTTTCTAATACTGAGTAGCTACTCATTTTTTTATTTTATTCAAAAGTATTTTCTGCGAAAGAAGGAGTCATAAAGATATGATATAACTGGGGCAAGACCGCCCATGGGGGAAATCTAAAGCTCTGGTAGCTTAAAAATAGTGAAAAAAGAAGTTCTTCGTTTAAATCTTCCAGAAAGCTAAGCGACAGGCGCCAAATAATTTTGTAAGTGATGACTCTGAGGAAGAGGACTTTGCAGACTGTATTTATACCTTCTACCTGCAACTGTTTTCTAGATCCAATTCAAAATATTGTTAGAATACTTAAGTGCAAAATGTGTACCAAATGGTTCCACAAAGCTTGTGCTGGAGTGAGGACTAATGAAAATATAGCATCATTTTGTTATTATAGCAAATAGACTAGACCGTTTTTTGTTAGATGTTTTATTCAAACTTATTATCTTTTATTCATTTTTTTTTTAATTTTTTTGACGTGAAAACGTCTTATAAATCGATGAACCATGGCAGCCACCACAAAAAAGTGACGCCATTTTCTAACGTTACACTCTCGCGGCAAAAATTTCGTGGCAAAAATTTCAATTAAAAATTAAAAATAAACTATTAGAAATACAAAAATCTTCTATAGCTTATTTGAAAGATAATAACCTAAAGCTTAATCCAAATGAAGGATTTTTAAAAATTCCACCATATAATAGGGTAAACAGGGGTAAAACGGAAAGATGAAATCTGGGCTTAAATCTAAACGCGATGTTGTAGAGAATTGATTTTTTTTTCTATTGATAGATGAGATTAATTTAAGAATAACTGCAATTAAGAAAAAATTCTAAAAAAAATTGAAACTAAGCTATATAACGTTTTGTTTGAACGTTGTACACGTGTTGGGGCTATGGCAAAATGATGATTTCGGGTAGGGAAATTTTTTTTTGGCAAATCTTAAGGTTAAAGGTAAAAGATGAGGGAAAAAAAAAATTAGGGGTCCGATACGGATTTTTTTTCCAACACTCTGCGTTTCGAAATATGAATTTTTGAAAAACACCTTGTTTTTTAGGGCTATTTTTGGGTAGTTTTTGATTTTTAGGGCTTGGCTATACGCATACGTGTGCAAAAAATTGAAGTAATTGACTTTTGACTGAATAACGGAAGAAACAAGTTTCTAAAAAACAGTTTTTTTTACCGTTTTTAACCGATTTTCATCGTTTTTGATTTTTATCTATTTTTCTTCAACAGTGAGAGAAATAAAGTATGTTGAGAAATGATAAATCACAACCAGGACTATATGTGTACAAAATTTCAATCATTTTTGTAAACACACGTTTGAGATAACGGTAAAAAATTTTCAAATTCAACAGGTTATAAATTTTGATCAAGAGCAGATAGAAATTTTATAAGACTTTTATGAGCATTCTGATACCTTTCATTTGGTATATCACACATAACGGTAGACTAACTACAAGCTTCACAATGTTAAATCAAGAAATTTGCGAAAAACCTCAAAACACCAGTGGAGATCTGTTGCCCCCCGAAGAGCCACCAGTGTGGGAAGTACCGTAATCTCAGTCTGGAAATTCGACATGGTTGACTTTAAAAAATTCTTACTTCTCTTGTAGGCATCTATGAAATAAGATTAATATACCTTTCATATGAAAGGTGAAATAATAAGCTTTCATATGGTGTAAAATTTTTTATAGGTTGTCATTGAAAAAAATTGATAAAATAGCTTGAGGATTGTTTTTTTTTTGCTTTTTTTAATGAAATTTGATCGAGTTCAAAAAATTCTAGCTCTTTTTGTAGATGTCTCATAGACCTGATCGATATATATATTTTGAGCTTAGACAATAAGCTTTCAGATGGTATAGGTTTTATAGGTTGTTAGGGGAAAAAATGGAATAAATGACGTGAGATGATAAAAATTCATGTTTTCTTTGCTTTTTTTGATGAAAATGATTGTTTTCAATAAATTATTTTTATACTCTTTGCGCATTATAAAAATTTAAAAATAAAAGAAGAAATACTTGGCTTTTAAATTGCATAATTTTTTTGTAATGTTTAAAGTAAAACAATTAATATAATGAGAAAATAAAAAAAGGTTTTTTTTAGCTTTTTCTTGTAAATTATGATTGTTTGAAAAAAGTAAACTCTTCAATTGACTCATTTTAAACAAAATCACACAACCTGTTTTCTGACGACGTTATTACGTAAAATCATCAACCTCGACGTTATCACGTAAAATCGGACAACCTCTTATTATATAAAAATTTTCCAAAATTTTTGAAAAAAAAAAAAATTAAATCAAAAATTTTTTTTTCCTAATTTTTTATTAAACTTACTTATAAACTTTTTCGTACAAATATTTTCATTGTAATCAATCGTTTAAGAGAGAGTCAGATATCAAGAAAAAGGTTCTAAGGCAAATAGCGATAATAAAGGTCCAAAAAATGTTTTTATTTAATTTCAAAAACTACACCTTGCCACAAAACATGTTTTAAATCATCAATTTTGAATCATGTCATGTTATTGTTTTATCAAATCCATTTGTTTCTCTAATAGTGGTGGCTGCCATGGTTCATCGATTTATAAGACGTTATCATGTCAAAAACAAAACTGAAAATGACCGCCAAAAAACAAAATCCTAGATCCGCTACTGATTTTGTTGTATTCAATCAGTATAGAAATTTGTTCCTCTTAAGAAACTGGAAAACCCAAAATATTATTTATTGCTGGTTTTTCCCACTATACAAGGTGATGCAATAAGATAAGACAAAAGGCTAAAGTCTAGGGCCGAAACAGGAAACAAGAAAAATGTTTTATATTATGTTTATCTCCTTGCATACATAAACAAACTAATTAACTTTGGTGTTTACTCAGGATGTTGATAAACAAAATTAAAGGGTCAGCAATGGTTAAATTTTTTGCAATTAAACCTTCCAACCTCCGAAAATATACTCTTATCAAAAATAAGCTTATAATGTGAAAGTATAAATAAGAAATTTTCACATCGTAGACTTCAAGTTTTGATTTGTCACTAACGATCACTAGTTTAAGTCGAAATAGTGTTAACTTATTACGTCCTACTTGTTCGCGTGTATTCAAAATGAAAATTTTAGTGTTTTTCGGATTATTTCTCGGGATTGCTTCTGCTCAGTTAACAAATAATACAAACTCAGAAATCGACAATAGGAAATATTCAAGCAATTTCGAAATTCTAAATTTAAAATGTTTTGAAATTATTTTGAACAGCGAAGATTACAAATTTTATCCATCTATTTTCGATATCTCATTCAAACTCATCGATTTTAAAATTCGTTATTCTGTCTTGCAAGATATTCGTTACAACCAAAATAAATTTGATGCAATATTCGATGAATTGAATGCGCTAAAAGTGGTCCAAGCTCCTTCGGAAATCAACGATCTAATTGATCAGTTTTTTAATAAATATGTAACATTATCAGTTGAAATTTTCGAAAAAACATTCACAAAATTTAATCAAAACGTGGAAAAAATTGAAGAAATTTCTAATGAGCTAAGTAAAATGTTTAGCAGTTTTGCAGAAAATAAAGCAAAGTGTGCGACTATTCCTGAAACAAAGTTTAAAGAAATTTACCAATGCCATCAGAATGCTAGAAGTGTTTTACCAAATCTAGCCCATAAAACAGAAAAGTTAAATTATGTTTATCAAGATTACGAAGAAACGAAGCTGAGTTTTGAGACAACATGTGAACAACTTCGATTAAGTATGCTTGAAGAACAAAAGAATATGAAAGAACGTATTGAAGAAATTAAGAAAATAATCTACGTAAAGTAGAAGAAAACTAATTATAAGGATTTCAGTTTTCTGTATTATTTGTATTTGCTTAAAAATGTTTGAGTGTTTTTAAATAAATTTATATAATTGGAACAATATTTTCTTTTTATTTTTAATAGTTTTTCAAATCATCATTGAATATTGTCTCAATGTAATTTGTAGTTATGATAAATATAAGTGGTCCTAGATGGCTCCCTTGTGGAACGGCAGATGTTCCATTCATTGAATTTAAAAAAGTTCAACATTAGCCGTGTTTCGGTGGTACCCAGTATTTTACTGAATAAACATTTTCTGCTGTTAACAACAATAAACGATTAAAATTAAAAGTAAAAATAGAATGAAATTATTTCAGGGAATGGCTTTTGAAATAATTAAAAAAAAAAAAACAATGAAGTTAAGTACTATATTTCTTAACACTTCGAATTTAAATACCTACACAATTTACTGATAAAATTAACTGCCCTTAGTGTTTTTTATTTCTATTATGCATTCTATACTTTTTGAGAAAATTGAATAACTATTTTTTATCAGATATTATTTGTTTGGCATTGTTATTCGGCATTGTTATATGTATAACTAGGGCAAGACCGCCCATGGGGGAAATCTAAAGCTCTGGTAGCTTAAAAAAAGTGAAAAAAGAAGTTCTTGCTTAAATCTTCGAGAAAGCTAAGCGACAGGCGCCAAATAATTTTGTAAGTGATGACTCTGAGGAAGAGGACTTTGCAGAGTGTATTTGTACCTTCTACCTGCAACTGTTTTCTAGATCCAATTTAAAATATTGTTGCAATACTTAAGTGCAAAATGTGTACCAAATGGTTCCACAAAGCTTGTGCTGGAGTGAGAACTAATGAAAATATAGCATAGTTTTAGACTGCAATTAAAACACAAGAACGGTCTTTCAACCCACAAAATTTGGTAAAGCGGGCGGTCTTACCCCCATGTGGGGGACAAGACCGTTTTTTGTTAGATGTTTTATCCAAACTTATTATCTTTTATTCAATATTTTTTATTTTTTTATAATAATGAGAGTTCCTACAGTAAACAACGAACTTAATGAATAAAGACTTATAAAACTAAGTTTGATAACACTGATCAACAAGGTTTTTGCCACAAAAACCGAAATATACTTTTCTATAGGTTTTTGATGTGCTGAACTCGAACCTGAATTCTGGACTCTGGACTCTGTTTTTGAAATATTACCGTTATAAAATGCCAAAAAAAAACATAATTTTGGCTGTTTTCAAGGTTATGTTTTTATGTGGGGTGGTTCATAATGAATTTATTTGTAACGGGGCCTGTACGAACTGGTTTTATTCTTCCAAAAAATGTTTAAACTTTAAATCATTCCGATAATATCCTTTATTGTCCGAGAAATACATATATATAGGTATTTCCAAAACTATATTTTTCTTGTGGTGTTTGGGTTGTTGAACTCGAATCCGCAATCAGAAAAATTCGATTAGCCTTCTTTTTTGAAATAAAATGCAAAAAAAAAGATTTTTTTTTTAATTTTTGATTCATGTAGTTGTAGATCTTGTTTCAATTTTATTCACTGGGCTGCATCATTTCGACAATGTTTTGTGGAGTGATGAAACCAATGTTTCTCTCCAGTTTTCTACTTCTGTTTCTCATCAAAGAATATATGTTACGCGTCATTTTCCTAAGAGTTCCCGTTCTGGTAGGCCTGAACTCGTCGTTTTGCCGTGTAAGTCACTGGTTCATAGTAATAGTGATAGTTGAGCCACATTCCTAATTAGCCTCGCCTTACTTCGTCCTCTGCTTTCCTAGTTCCAATACTCTTGCCTCGTCTTTTTCTTTAACTGCTCAGCCTTCTTAAACTTATATTTCCACGTACTTCCTTTTCGTCGCTAGAAGGTCGATAGGAGACGGGCGGCTGGTTCCGACAATGTTCGTGAAGAACTGGCCACACGTAGAGCCCCACAATCTTTGCACTGCTGTCATCTGTTTCGCTTCGAGTATTTTTTTAGCTGAAGTGCATCCATCCAGATTTGACAACAGTGCAAAACGTGTGTTTTCGCCATTGATTTTTTGCCGTTGATATCCCCCAAGTTCGCTGCTGTAATTTATGGTTTCAGTAGCTTTTCAATCGCTTACCGCGATGCCATTGTAAAAATTGCAGAAGTTAGGTATTTCTTCAAATTCTCAGCATCATTTGTGATTCTACTTCAATGTTTTCTTGTTTATCTCTGTCTGCTGGCTTTAGATTGAGGTCTATGACTTAAAGATGTTCAAAATAGCTCTAAACTTCATAGTAGTAGTTACCGTAAGCCCATCCAACACGTCAAGACTAACAATAAATTTCTTTATATGACGAAATAATCGAAAAATAAAGTACACCAAAAAGTAAAGTAAAAAAAAAAAACACTGTCATATTGTATAGATATCAATTTTTTAGTTATCAAACAGTGAAGTGTTTTTTATCACTTGATTTCCGGCTATGATATACATCGGTAACCCCTTCTTTCTAATTTCAATAGTTACACGGAGAAAACAACACGATTTCCGCTTAAAATAAGTGGAATCTGTTTAAATTTTGTAAAATTTAAGGTAAACTGCATTTTATTATTATATGAATTTTCGTCTTATAAAAACCTACAAAAAATAAAAAATTATCATCAGACTTCAACTTTACTTGTTTATTTCCAACAGAGTGATGGTAAAGCACTCGCCTAATGATCCAAAAGTTGTTAAATCGATCTCTTGTGGCTAGCAGTGTCTTTTTTTTTAATTAAAATGTTTCCGATTTCCACATAAAAATATAATTATTTTCCGCTTAAATTAAGTGGATTTTTTTTTTAATTTGTGCATTCAAGAAATTAAGAAGATTTTTTAAATTGAGACAGAAGTCATCTTAGCAAAAAACTATGCAGAATCCCGCTTAATTTAATACAGAATCCGCTTGTTTTTAAGTGGTATATTTTTCTCCGTGTATGATAACTTAACTGTTATCAAAAAATAAATCCATCAACATATTCAAGATTCCAAGAAAATATTTTTTAATAAAAAAAAACTGATAATGTTACCTATACCAAAAAAATAAAATTTTACAGATAAAATGGTTGATTCGTAACTATCGACCATCAGTTGAAGTCGACGTTGTGTAAAGTTAGTGTTAATCAATTTAGCTTTTGCTGTGCGTCGTCAATATGAATATTCTTGTGTTTTTCGGATTAGTTCTCATGGTTGCTTGCAGTGGCGTATTGAGGGGGGGGCTCAGGGGGCTCAAGCCCCTCCCAAGAATTCAAGATCATGTTTGTATTTAGCTGATTTCATCATAATGTACATGATTAACTGAAACTTGTTCGTAAATCTTAGAGATTAAGAGGCAGCACAGATGCTCGAGCCCCCTCCAAATTCTGAAACGGTTGTTTGGGTTTGTTTGAGTAAGAGCCTAAGCTGACTATGAGGGTTGGGATAATTTTTGTTTTTCGGATTTTAGTCCAATTCAGAATTCTTTATACCTATCATTTTTTAGTATTTTGACTTCCAATTACATCCTCGTTAAATTATTGCAAAACTTCTTATGCAATCTCAAAACGCCGTATTTGATCGTCTTAAGTATATTTACTTTTTTTTTAATAATATTTTTCTCAAAGATATTGGAAATAGAAATTTTTGATATCTCAAAATCTAAGTGGCAAACAGGTTTCTTTAAGAAAATTGCAGTTTGCGCTTCCGATTTGGATTGCTGTTGCTGTTTTAATCCAAATCGGAAGCGCAAACTGCAATTTTCTTAAAGAAACCTGTTTGCCACTTAGATTTTGAGATATCAAAAATTTCTATTTCCAATATCTTTGAGAAAAATATTATTAAAAAAAAGTAAATATACTTAAGACGATCAAATACGGCGTTTTGAGATTGCATATTACGAAAAAACATATATATTTCGGATTAAACATCAAAAAGAATTTCATTCAAAATTGGTTTTTCAGACTTTCACGTTCTGCATTTCACTTTTTGCGTATTCACTTGCCGAAAGTGAAATAGGTGTTCTGCATTTCTTCACTCATTTAGATTTTCTGATCGAATTCAATTCACTATGTTACTGTTCGTGAATTTGGGGGCCTTTTTCAATGAATCTGCAATTGCAGTAATTTCACTTTAGAAACAAAATAAAAACGGAAGATCCTTCAGTTTTGACAGTTAGAAGCAATTTCGAAGTTTTCGAATTCGATCGAAGTGAAGAATATTGATATTTCATTTCACGTGAAATTGAAAAGTGATTTGAATTCACTTTCGTTCGAATTGTGGAACATGGGCGTAATTAACGAAAATATTGATGAGTCTAGCTCAAAAACTCTTGACGTGATAGGAATAAATCTGTTAACAGTTTTGGATTCAGCCCATGACAAAGTTCGAACGAAATGAAGTGCTTTTTTTTTAAGGATGACACAACTTCTTGCTGTTTGTGTAAAATGTTTGGGACACAAGAACTTTGAAAAACCACTAGGTACTCTGAATGTGAAAGGAGGAGAAAGTAGTACGAATCTGTCGAGAGCAGTATAATGCTACTATACAACTTTCAGTACCGCAGCACAGCGTTTAACTCTCGATCAAAGACTAATAAAAAGAAATGAAAATTTTTTCCCACATTTACCCTCTAAAAATTTTTGAAAAATTTTCCAGCCCCCTCCAAAATTTTTTCTGGATACGCCACTGGTTGCTTGTGCCAAAGCCCAAAACAATACTCAAAATTCCTCATCCTTTTTCCAAGACTACATAAATTTAACAACTTCTTCAATAAAATCGGACGTAAATCCAAGCAATTTTAAAATTGTATCAGCTAAAATTAATGCATTGAATGATATCATTCGACAATATAATGTTAACAAATACGTTTATCAATCCGCATTACGCATCTTTGACAACATTTTGCGCATAAAAATTAGAAGTCCCGATGATATTTTGGATAATCTTCATTACGAACAAGATGAAATTGATGCCAATTTCGATGAATTGATTCGAGAAAAACCTGTCCAAAGGTCTTCCGAAAACAAGGATCTAATCGATGAGTTTGTCAGCAAATATGTTGTAACGTCACTTGAACTATTTGATAGTATAATGATAAAATCTAAGAACTTGGAGGAAAATGCTGAAGAAATATTCAAAGAACTAAGCAAACTGGTTGATATTTTTGCAGAAAATATCGGAAAATGTTTGGTTATTCCTAAAACTGAATTTAAAGAAATTTACCAATGCCGTCAGAATGCCAGAAATATTTTACCAAATTTAACAAGTTATTTTACAAAGTTGGGTAATTTGGATGGTATGAAGTCATTGAAAAAACTTGTGAATGAAATACGTAACGTTGGAACCAGATTGCATAGTCATATTAACGGATTTTAGGTTTGAGGAGAATCAAAAACTGCTGCGTTATGATTTAAATTTTTTTCGCTGATAAATTTTCATTTAGTTTTTTTTCAATTGTAAAAGTCAAAAAATCTTAAGTTTTCGTTGCCATTTATTTTTTTCAAATTCATTTGTTTTTTTTTTTTTTATTTCCTACCAAATAACCTTTTTTGAGCCTAACTACCCCAGTCCAAATTCATTGACACTCCATTATATTTAAAATCGCGATTTAACAAGTGAAATTTTGTACGTGACTGTTTTTAAAAGGAACTTTACAAATAATGGAGAGTGAATAAATTGAGCCTTAGTGTTTAAGAAACAAAATGTTTTATAATACAAAAGTAAATAAATAAATTGATTTTAAGTTTAAAATGGCTTCTTTTTTATTTTAAGAACGTTTATTAAACGATTTTTTTCCATCTTGTAGCAATGAGGAAAGCAATTATCTAAGTTGTTGTTAGCTATAATCGATTTCGAAAATTCGTCAAGATTTTGGTAAAAGTGCGTTTTGTCAAATTTTCATGAAAAAATGTTTATGTGGCAGAGGCTGAAAGTCAAACTCAGACCCTTGGCGTCATAGTTCATCGTCCTAGCCATTGCGCCTATTTTTTTTCAATTTAAAAAAAAAAATTTGTTGAATCGTTTTAAAAAAATTGGTTTAAAAAAAAAATAATAATATGAGTTTTCATAATTTTTCCTAATTTTGATTTTATGAGAACGTTGAAATCATTTAAATCGTTTCCAAGAAAGTCAGAAATCAAGAGTACGGGTTTAGATTAGGTAACTAATGTTAATAACTTCTACAAAAATCTTTATTTTTTCCAAATTTTGAGAACTTTTTGTTAACATTTTAATTTTATTTTAAATTCAATTTTTAATACATATGTCCTTAAAAGTTTTTTTTTTCATCATACGAAAAAATAACTTTTTCTGGTGTAGCTTTTCAACCTGACAAACACAAGCTGGAGCTTAATAATTGACGAATTTTTTTTAAAAACTAATGGTTAACAAAATTAGTAAAATTTTTTGTTAGGTATAGCCTGGTACGCTGCTCGCGCTAAAATTTTAGCTCCCATACAAATTATCGAAAAATTTTAGCTGAGCTAAAATGGATCCCATATACAAATTTTCGATAACTTGTATGGGAATTTTATCTTGGCTAAAATTTAGCGCGAGCAGCGTACCAGGCTTATACAAGAAATATAATGGCATATTTAGTTAGGAGATTCGTTATATATTACGAAACGATTTTTTATCATTTTTAATAGTGATGGGAACTATCGGTAGTTAGTAACTGAATGATTTGAACTATCGAATAGTTAATTCATTCATTCATTTATTCATTCGAATAAAAACTATCGAATAAAACTATCGAATAAAAATTATCGAACAAACTATCGAGTAATCTATCGAATAAAAACTATCGTATAAAAAAACTATTCAAAAAGAAAAAAAACTATCGTTTAAGAAAACTATTTGAATGAAAAAACTATCGTATAAAAAAAAACTATTCGAATGAAAATAGTAACTAAACTATCGAATGAAAAAACTATTCGAATGAAAATAGT
Source organism: Episyrphus balteatus (assembly GCF_945859705.1). NCBI lineage: Eukaryota > Metazoa > Arthropoda > Insecta > Diptera > Syrphidae > Episyrphus > Episyrphus balteatus. Next base: position 15,650,749 of record NC_079134.1, on the reverse strand, counting down.
AACTAAATGAATGAATGATTTAAAACTATCGAATGAATGAATATTTTACTACTATCGATAGTTTGATAGTTTTTATTCGATAGTTCCCATCACTAATTTTTAAAATTAATGCCTACTTTTTTAAATCTAAAAAACATATTTTGTTAATGCTACAAAAAGCTCTAAGCAACTTTTAACATAAGAGAAAATACATGCGACCCGAATATTATTTATTTTTATTTCAATAGGGTTGTTACATTTGTAGGCGAACATTGCTATTTTATTATTATTATTATTTTTTTTTTTCTATTATTTAGGTACATTTTTTTTTGTTTGACATTTTTTTTATATGATCAAAAAGCAAAGACATGACAAAATTAGCTATGAGACAATTTTTCCTTTAAGATCGGATTGCCAGATAAAAAAATTTTTTATTAAATTTGAAAAACCTATTTTTTAGTATCAACTTATTTTTCAATTGCCACCAATTTTAATCTTTAACCTCATGACTTTTTGACAACGGACACCGCGCGCTGCACAGTGCGGTTTTTTGAACTAAAACGTGGTCATAAATGAAATTTCTCAATTTTGCCCTCCAGGATTAACCTTATGTTACATAACAGTTAGATAAATAAACAAAGTAAGTCTATCTATAAATTGGTCAACCCGGTTCATGAAACTGTTAGTTGAAACTTACACTATTTGGATAAACACAATTTTTTTTTTTGGGTTTAAAAAAAAAAGTGAATTTTTCTTTTTTTTTTTAACTGAAAACTGTTTTTTGGTGAATAAATTTGATATGGATATTTACAATCAAGATATATGTATAGTATTAAAAAAAAATTTATTTGTATACCTATACGCAACTCTATTCATTCATTTTTAAAACTTAATTTCTCAAAAACTATTTTTTCAAACTTGAGTCAAAAAAAAAAAACAAAATAAAAAATAAATAATTAGCTTTTTAAGAAAAGATATAGCACAAAATTGTGCGTGCTCTTTATATTTTTAATGATTTTTTTTCCCGGCTGATCGAGGGGTAAGAACTTAAGTGGGTTTTACTGTACCAGGAAAATGAAAATTTTTCCATCCAAAAAACTTTTTAGTCATTTGGTGCATATTTGATGTGAAAAATATGTTTAAATATTTTTGGCCAGGTTTTTGACCAAAATACCGCACTGTGCGCCGCTTGAACTACTTATAAAAAATGTGAAGGGAAAACAACCTTTTCAATACTTAAGTAGGTATGTATATTTAAAGTTGTGCTAGTGGTTATCTAAACAATGCAACAAATAAATATTTAATTAGCCTCCGTTTGTAAATATACTGAAGTTCAAAGTCATTAAATCAATAAAATAACTACCACTTTAAACAAATAATGGCTAGCTTCTGTCAATTAAAAATGCAACTCAAAACATCAATTGAATGCTTTCTATAAAATATTGAAAATTCTTAAATAAAGGGCCTCAAGGCTGATTTGACATTCAAATAGAAACTCAAAGGCTTACAACGAAACGAATTGTGTCAGCAGAAGGCTACCACAAGGCGGAGTCTTTTCCCCACCATTGTTGTTAAAGATCAATAAAAACTAAATCACAAAAACTTTGTATGCTAATGCAAATATTTATTAAATGTTCATATTAATAAACAAAATTACGTTGCCAAATTATTCCTCACTTTCAGCAGAACTATTGGAATTCTGCTTATCTTTTTCAGCTTCCCGTTGATCTCTAACTTCTTGGATATTGTTCAACAATGTGTATCTTTCACGACCAATTTCACTCAAAAGTTGAGTTAAAGAAGTCTCACCATCCAAATGCAACCTATCCAATTGATCTAAATCACTAACAATAGCACTCAACAATGCTGAATTGTGTGCTAGATTTGGCAAAACTCCTCTCGTATTTTGATGGCATTGATAAATTTCTTTGAAATCAGTCTTAGAAACAATCAAACATTTTCCAATATTTTCTGCAAGACTATCAACCAATGTACTTAACTCGTCAGCTAGTTTGTCAGCACTTTCTTCCAAATGTTTTCCTTGTGTAAACATATTATCAAATAGTTCAATAGATGATGCAATATATTTGCTGACAAATTCATCGATAAGTTCATTGATTTTCGAAGGTAATTCACTTTCATCGACATCGCGTTGCAAATTCAGTCCGTCAAATATGGCATCGAAGGAATTTTGCAAGTTGTTGATTTCTTCCAAAATATTATCGGAATTCTTCATTCGATAACTCAAATAGCGAATATTCCTTAGAGTATTGAAAATTGATTGATAAACTCGTCTGCTAACGCCATAATACTGGGTTGTGTCGAACAATGCATCGATTTTAATTGACAAAATGTCAATTTTGCTGGGATTTTCTTGCAATGTCAGTAATGAATTTGTTATGTTAGCAAAGTCCTCGACAAAGGCTGCTTGGGAAGAAGCAACCACAAGAATTACTCCAAGAAAAGCAAAGGCTTTCATTTTTAAAACACACGGAACACGGTAAGAAATTGTAAGTTTAGATTTGTTTCACGTCAACTGATGAATGTTGGTACGGAATTGACCATTTTATACACATTTAGTTGATACTTGAAAATTTTAAAAATTGTGTTTTTTTGTTATCAGCTTTTGTAATAGAACTAGAGATTCAATGTTTTCACTGTCAAGAACATTTTTTGTATTGGAAAAGAATGTTGATTTTTAATTAATTTTTCAATTACTCGTCGATACCGACGAGTGTTGTTCAGATTTTTCAAATTCTCAAATTCTTTGTATTTATGTTTTATTTTCATGAAAAACGATAGGTAGCTTGCTCTCTTATTCACCAGTGTCCTGCCACAACTGGTAAATTGGTTCCAAAATTATTAAACTTGCAGTTAAAAAAAATGCACGACTGGGTCGCACGAATTTTTTCTTAGGGTTCATGACTTTTTATAAAGAAAATTGGTAGACTATGAAGGTATCTACTTCATACATAAAAACAAAATAACAATTTTTTTTAAATGCATTTTCAGAAAAAAAAAATTTCACAATCGTTAGAGCCCTTTTTTAAAAAACTAATTTTCTATAGATTCTGGGAAAAAAAGTTTTAAAATAAAATTGTTATGCCATCTCGTAGAAATTACTAATAAACATCTAAAACCAAAATTTCAAAAAAATTCAGAGCGCGTTTTTTGATTTTTTTTTAATTCAAAAATTATTTAAATATAAATTGTTCTTAACGTAAATCTGGGAGATCTAGCTTTTTTAATTAAAATGTTTCCCCATAAAAATAAGATGATTTTCGACTTAAATTAAGTGGATTTCTTTTAAATTTGCCCATTCAAGAAATTAAGAAGATTTGTTGGCTTAATTTAAGGTGCAAGTCATCTTGGCAAAAATCCATGACAGAAATCCGCTTAATTTAAAGTGGAATCCACCTGTTTTAAGGTGTGTTTTTTTTTTTGTAGCTTCATTCAGAAACAATGAAGTCAATGTGATTGGAAAAGGTTAAATATTCTTTTTTTTCATAAGTCTGGCTAATTAGTTTTCATCCAGGCTATAAGAAAAGATAATTAGAAATTGACTTTGATAAAATTTAAACAAAGGCATTTTGACACATTAAGATGAATGTTGTTTGCTTCATATCAATCAAAAAGTCAATTCAAGCTATTTTGTTTTTTTTTTTTTTTATAAATTAGTGTTTTTAAGAGTTGACATGATACCTACTGATAAAAAATTTTTATGTTTTTTCATACATTTTACATTTGAAATTATTAAATATATGTAGGAGACAAAACAATAGTGGTCTCAAATGGCTACCTTGATGAACGCCAGAAGTGACAAGGTGGATTATTATGATTGTTATGAAACAATGGAGGCAAATTTCAGTCATTATTGTTAGGATAATAACACTGTGCTAGTTAAAAAAACCGACAGATGGCGCTCCTATCTACTAAATATAATTCGAGTATGCTGAATACGATGGCTCAGTTAAGAAAGATTTTGGCCTTTGAAATTTTCTGTTTCATATATATTTAGCATTGACTTAATTTGGAAGAGATTATACCTATTCGATAACACACCCACTAGAGTGCTTCTTAAAAATCAATTTTCGAAATTTTAATGAGACACCCTTTCATTTTGTTCTTCCTACCTTAAATATAAATTGGGAAATTTTTGCGGCAGTTTACACACGTTCTAGGGGTCGCTATCACAATTCAAAGTTTTGAAAAATACACCAAATTTTGTTTTTTTTTTCTCCGAAAATTTTAAAATTTGTGATCGGAATTAAGTAATTTATATTAAATCTTTAGCTGTTTTGAATGAAATTTTGATAAAAATACAGCGGAATAAAAATGACGTTTAATTTTAAATATTTTTGAATTGGACATTTTTTTTTGTGTTATTCTGTAGAATAGCTAACTAAGTGATCTTTCTTAATTGAAAAATTCAATGTTTTTATCCAATTGTTTATGAGCTTAATACCTTTATTCGTCAGTTAACTGACTGTTTATTAGAAGATTGAAAAATCGGGTCTTAAGCTTAAATACTTTGTATTGTAACAAAAAAAAATTTGTCTTTTTTTTTACTTTAAAACGAGAAAAAAATTAAAAAATCAATTTTTAAATCGTGAATAACTTCTTCAGAACTCAATTTAGGGAAAATTACTATGAGACCTTTTTTGTAGAGAATTAAATTTCCTATAAGAATCTGTCATGGTTTTATTTTTCTATTCACTTATTTGCTCATCACAAAATTCCAAAGTGAAACAGTCAAATTGAAAAAAACACTTTGATTTAAAAAGCTTAATTACTCGAATACGGCTCGTCTGACGAAAATTTTCAATCAGATCTTTTTTATAGGAAATTTAATTTTATATTAGAAAAAATGAACAGAAATTTTTTTTACTTTGATCGTCTAGCAGTTCTGTTGTAACACATCATTTCATGTATAAAAATAAAAAACACCGATGATAGACCTCTTAAAATTATTTTTAACGGCTCAAATTTTCACCAAATTTTTTTTTCATCATCCTGAACAAGATTTTCGAAGTAACTTTCACAAAAAAAAAATATTTTATTTTTTTGGCCCAGTCTAGCAGGGGGTATTAAAAAATCGAAAAAAACCGAATTCAAAATTTTCTTGATAACTTCCATATACAAATATTAGCAAAAATACTTGTCTGTGTTTTTTTTTTGTGTTTGTCAGTTTTTGCTTTTAAGCTATTTTTTTCCTACCAATACATTAATTTTATATGTAAAGTTTTCATTTTCGAAATAATTGGATATACAAAAATACGTTTGATCTAGGTAAAAAGTGTGAACTCATCAGTTTTATACTTACTTTTATTAAAACCACAACAAAAAAACCACTGTGAATTCTCGATTGTCACCTGAAATATCATGAATATTCATTATAATACACGAAATGATATGAATCATTTTACAGAATTACATATTTATAAGAGGTAAACAGCTTTTCAACTCTACAAAGTACTTAAAGCTATTATGATAGTCGTAATTAAAACAATATAATAAATAAATAATAATAATTAATCAGTTTGTTAATAAAATATAGTTCATTAAAAAACAATTTAATTTAATTTCTTGATAGTATAATGTCGTTTAAAGTATATTTATAACTATAACACATTGAACGTTTAATCGCTTTTGTCGCCGATTAAAAATGCAACTCTCATCACATCAATTTAATTCTTTCTAGAAAATATTGAATCTACTTGAAGAAGAGAGAACGTCATAGGTGGATTTGACAGTAAATTTATTTTAAAGGCATAACATATAAATGAAATTTCTACTGAAAGAGTACTGGAATTTCCTTGGTTCCTCTCATGAGTATTAAAACAAAAGGACCAATATTGATTCCTGGTATATTTAACTTTATTTTATGATTAAATATGCCAGATGTAAAATAATCCCAAAAATAATCCCAAAAACTGACGTTCATAGCTAATTTGGAGTTAAATCGTTCGAACAATAATTAAAAATTCAAAGATTTCACTAGGTGTAATTCTTGACCAAAAACTGCCTAAGTAAAAATTTAACTTGTTTAAGGTTCAATCGAATCTATTTTTTGACTTGATTAGATAAGCATTAGATTAGTTTATTTTTTTTTTTTTTAAATTGAATTTAAATTAATGTTATAAATTACTGTTAAGCATGGTTTGTTGCCTTCTGACTTGTGTAAGAAGAAGGACAGGTCTTATGGAAATCATTTTGGCGCAAATTACGGAATTTGCTCAAGACCTTTTTTCACAGGCATTCCACAAGCTAATAGCCAGCGTAAAACGACCTTATGGAAACGTTTTTACAAAACAACGAAACATTTTAGCGAGGCTATAGCTTCGCTAATGAAACTATAACTTGCATTGAATGTTAATAAGGCCTTATAAAGGTTTTTACCTATAAGATGTTGAATTTATGAATAAATAAAAAAGATTTTATTGAATTTTCTTTTAATTTTTTACTATTTTGTGTTTTCTTCTTTTTTGGCGATTTTAATGCTTTTTCTGTTGCTCTGAAATGGGAAAAATTTTATTTTAATTGAAAAAGAACATATTTTTTTAATTTCAAAGGCCATGAATCGATCCCACGTACCTCCGCATTCCAGTGCAGCACTCTACCAGTAGACCATGATTGAACAATTAAGATGAGTGAAAATTAGGGAGCTAATTGATACTTCACATTCAAATGCAATGTGTTTTTCGAATGCACCAGAATTTTAAGAAAAAAACATTGCATACTTATAGGAAGACGATATTGCATACTTAAAAGATAAAAACATTGCATACTTAGAAGAACCTCTTGGAACAGGTCTTAAAGAGGCATTCTGTCCTTGAAAATACGAGGCTTCTTAGAATGGAGACCTTCTTTCTTTCCAAAATGGTTGACTTGCGTAATTAAGCCTTAAACTAAACCATTCAAATACAAGCTATAGCTTGTCGAATCGACCTTATGAAAGCCAAATTGTTACTTATGTGAGCTGTAAGCTAAACATTGAAGAACAGGTCAAGAAGGCGAGCATTGTTACTACATATGCCTTTAAAAAAAAATTTGGAAAAAATAAAGTCTCAAATCAAAGTTGCAAAGAACAGCAATCGTAGGGACTGGTGCTCTCCTAACGTGTCTAATTGAGGCACTTAGCATTTGCCCCTAGAGCTACAGATATCAGGTATTCTGCAGTGCTTAAGATTAAGATAAACCAGTTTTTGTGACGAGATCCATTTAAAGGGCGACCACCAATTGATCTGCATCTGGGTCATTTTAAAAACTAGATTTAAGTTGACTGCTGGCGAAAGCTGTTTGATCTAATCGAAAGCAGCCACTTAAAACTGTTTGATTGCCGGCGATTTTATTTTGATTTTCCAAAAATTGTAATAAAAGATCTATAAAAACTAAAACACAAAAAAAAAAAAAAAAAAAAAAACAATTTATGCTTATCAGAATATTTATTTATAATTCATATTAATAAACAATAATTGATTCAAACAAAATTGCTTTGCCAAGTTTATTTGATACTTTTAACAGAATTATTAGAATTCTTCTTATCTTTTTCAATAATTTCAACAATTTCCCGTTGATATCTTAATTCTTTGATATTATTCAACAATGTATATTTTTCATTACCCATTTCACTCAGAACTTGATTGATAGAAATCTTACCATTCAATTGAATACTACCCAATTGATCCAAATCACTACGAATAGCACTCAACAATGCTGAATTATGTACTAGATTTGGCATAACTTCTCTAGTATTCTGATGGCATTGGTAAACTTCTTTGAATTCAGTTTTGGGAACAATTAAACATTTTCCAATATTTTCTGCTAAAATATCAATCATTTTAATTGATTCATCAGCCAGTTTCTCAGCACTTTCTTTCAACTGTTTTGATTGTACTAACATATTATCAAAAAGTTCAACAGAAGATGCAATATATTTGCTGACAAATTCATCGATAAGTTCGTTGATTTTCGAAGGTAATTCAGTTTCGCGTTGCAAATACAATTCATCGAATATGGCATTGAAGGAAACTTGCAATTTGGTAATACGATCGAATTGTGTCACACGATCAGTCAAATATTCAAGATTATCTAGAAATTTGAAAATGGGGTTATCGTTATTTGTGTAATAGCCATATTTCGAGGAGGTATCAAGCAGTGCACCAATTTTGATTGACAAAATTTCAAGTTTGCTTAAGTTGCCGTCCGATGTGATCCATTCTGAATTTTTTTTCGTATACTCCTCGAAAAGGGTTGCTTGGGCACAAGCAACCACGAAAATTACTCTGATAAATATAAAAGCTTTCATTTTAAACACACGGTTAGAAATTATAGGTAAGTTTAAACTTGTTTTACTTCGACTGATCGATCGTTTGTTCTGAATTGACCATTTTATACTTACTGAAGTTGATACTTGTTATCTATTAACAGCTTTTATTATCAATGTTTTCATTGTCAAGAACACTCTTGAATTGCATTGGAAAGGAATGTTGATTTTAAATTAATTTTTCAATTACCTACTCTTTGATACCGATTTGGGTTTTTTTTTTATCAAATTCTGCAAAATAAGTTTGCTGGGGGGTGAAACTAATAAATTGCAATCAAAAAGGCGTTGTCTCTGCGTTTCGAAATATGAATATTTGAAAAAAAACTTACTTTTTAATTGTATTTTTGAGTGGTTTTTTATTTTTAGCAATTTTTTGGAGCGTTCAGTTCAGTTTGAAATTTCGACATGGCTTTGAAAAATTCTTATTTCTTTTCTAAGCATTGTACAGATATGATTGAAGCATCATATTAAAGCTAAAATAATAAGCTTTCAGATGATATAAAATTTTTAATAGGCTGTCATATAAAAAAATGGACTTTAAGGTAATGGAAGAAAAAAAATTTGATTTTTTGCTTTTTTTATGAAAATTATTTGGTTAAGACATGATTGATAAGAATATTGTGAGCTAAAACAATAGGCTTTCAGATGGTAGAAAACTTACTATATTTTGTCATATGAAAAAATGGATTTTTATGTGATGAAAGTGATTTCTTCAATTTTTTCATACAAAAATGATGGTATACCTTTTGCAAGTTGTAAAAATTTTAGTGCCTATTGTTTTATTATTTTGAAGAATTATTAAGCTTTTAAATAGTATAATTTTTTTTGTAGTAAATTTGACAAAAATGATGGTCTAATGCATATTTCAAATAATCTAAATTCTAAATGCATGAATTAATGCAACAAAGCATTAATTTCATCTTTTCCTCTGTTTTTTTTTTTTTTTTTTTTTTATTTTATCCTCACAAGAATCAACATCAACTTCCAAAGAGACACCATAAAAGTAAATTCCCTGACATAATTTATACGATTACACAATAAGTAAATAAATCAAACGTAATGTGTGGATGTTTTTTTTTTTTTTTATTCAAAATCAACGATTTCCGGTTGGGTGTGGTGTGTGTTTGTGTAAAATTCCAGTCTCTTTCTCTGTTGCCAATAAAATTCCCACATGAAACAAGGAAACATTTACCAATACTTGATAAGAAACATTTTTATATTTTTATGCTGGTTTAATTTTTTTTTTTTTCTGTCACCAAAAAATGTACCTACACACAGGACCACACTATAGATTTTCTAGAACTTAAAATTAAATGTTCCACCTGAGTCGTATGGTTTTGCTTTAGATTTAGATCATTGTTCCCAATAAGGTCAAAAATGGTTTTTACATTATTTGAAAATGGCAAAGCGAAAGAGAAGGTTATAAGAAGGTTAGTTTGTATGCGTAAATGTTTGTTCCCTCATAATTTCGAAACTACTTATCATAGTTTAAAAATTAAGTATTTTTAAAAGCATTCTGTTTGACAGCTGGCTATAGACTATATAAACATTTTTAGTATACCCCCCTCTAGAAAGGTATAAAAATAATTTATTAAAAACAATAACTTTTTATGAAATAAGTGAAAAATTTACTTTCAACAAATAAAAGTCCATTTTTGTATATGAAAACTTACAATAAATTTTATAATATCTGAAAGCCTGTTGTTTCAGCTCAAAATATTTACATCAACCATGTCTGTACGAAATCTACAAAAAGAGCTAGAATTTTTTGAACCCAATCAATTTTCAATAAAAAAAGGAGGAAAATCAATCTTTTTTTCTTCCATTACCTTTTAGTCGATTTTTTTAAATGACAATCTGCAATAAATTTTATATCAGCTTGGCTGGTCGTCGGCAATAGATTTCCAAAAGTGCTTTGTGGTATTTTTGAAGTTTTTCAATTTAAAAATGTGTAATGTGTAGCTTGTAGGTAATGTACCGTTATGAAAGTTAATATTTTCAGCATGCTCAATTAAGTAAAACTATATTTGTCTGCTATAGATCAAAAGATATAACGTATCAAAAAAAAAGAACATAATTTTACCGTTATCTCAAAATTGTGTAGGTATACAAAACTGGTTGAAATTTTATAAAATAAAGTCTTGCCTTTTAAACAAATAACAGTATTTATTTATCAGTTAAAAAAAAGAGAAAAATAAAAAACGGTTAAAAATGGCCAAAAAACTTTGGGCAAAAAAAATTATTTTTCCCGTTATTTTGCCAAAAATCATTTTAGTATTCAAATTTCGCACATGCATGCACATTAGAGTGACCGCAAGAAATCGATTTTCGAAATTAGGTCGGGGGAACCCCATAAAATGTTCCGCCTTTGCAGATTTTTAGATAGCCAAAATTTCAGCTCGATTGGATAACTCTAAATGGTGCCGACACTCGCTCAAAGTATCAAAAATCTCTGTTTTTTCACTGTTTTTCGAAGAAAATTAGCTCTAGCTCCCAAACAGATCGGGTTATTTTCACTTTTTATATATTTAATTAAAGGTAGTGTTGCTACACATAATTCAGATGCTAAATTTGTTTAGTTTTACCAAAAAAGAAAAATATTGTCATCAGTTTAAATTTTCAGTACTTATGTACCTCAAAAAGAGCTGAAGTGCAAACTCGATTTAAAATGAAACTTTTTTTTTAAACTGTTTTATTTAAAAAAACGAAACACTTAACAGAATTCTAAGGCTGTGTGTGAATTGCGTTAAATAGTTAACACTGTGTAAAATTTTTGACACTATTGAGGTGAACAAAAAAAATTCAGCTTTATGGCTTATTGTTTAATATTTTTCTCTGCCTCTTTTCTGCTATGAAACTCCTTTTTAATAAAAAAAAAAAACAAAACAAAACCATCTGCAAAAAAAATTTAACTCAAATTTAACCAGGTCCCAGAGCCCAATAAATTTTTAACAGCTGAAAATTTTTTATTCACCTCAACAGTGTCAAATATTTTACACTATGTGAACTATTTTACGCAATTCACACACGGCCTAAAAAACAAAAAAAAATAACATCGTGTTACATTTCTTATACATAATAAATGAAGTAAATACTAAAAAAATTTAATCAACAGATTTACAAAGTAGTTTTGGAAGCATCAGGATACAATTTTCGGCACTCACTGACTACTTGAAGTACATATTGTTTTTGTTCCTCATCTTTAGTTAAAAGGTTATTAAAATCCGTTATTAATTTGACTCCTCTTTCTGTCATGTCATTTACGACTTTAAGTGATTGCACTTTTTTAAAGCCTTCTTTAAAATGCGGGTTTTCGGGCCAAAGATTTGGAGGTTCTTTGAGAAAACTTGTGTCTATTTTCAATCGGCTGAAAAAGTTCAATGTTTCTTTGTTCACAATATTTTTTAACCCTGCTGTGACAAATTGTTCATCTTCATGTGTCTGTAGCTTTGGATTTACTATTCTGTTGGTTTCCGTTTCACTGGTTTTCAAAATTATGTTGGCCGTTTCTAATTTTGTTCGCCATCTGGTAAAGTTAGGTCAAAGAACGCCAGACCTGCCTGCTCTGAACTCAAATACCATAAATGGTTTGAGAATTTAGCAAGAGCCTTCTCTGAAATATCTTTGTCTATCTTGCGGTATTCAATGCAATTACGCAAAAGATCAAGATCTTGTTTAGGAGCCAGATAAGCTCTTGGGGCATTAAACCAAGCAAAAGTTTTTTCTTGTTGAATGTAAGTTTGATTTTGAAACTACAAAGTCAATTGGATTTTGCCCTAGTGCTTCTATTGTAGCTATAATTATGCGAGAAGCATTTCTATCAGATGCCTTACATCGATCCAATAACAAAGAAAGTTTCATTGTTAATAGCTCTTTCACCCCACGACTATACCTCATACTTTTGCTACCCGAGGGCCCAGAGATAGAGAAACATCCATTCTATCCCTATCCGCAGAATAAAACAGTTAAAAAAAAGTTTAATTTTATATCGAGTTTGCACTTCAGGTCTTTTTGTGGTAAGTACTGAAAATTTAAATTGATGACAATATTTTTCTTTTTTAGTAAAACTAAACAAATTAAGCATCTGAATTATGTGTAACAACACTACCTTTAATTAAATATATAAAAAGTGAAAATAACCCGATCTGTTTGGGAGCTAGAGCTAATTTTCTTCGAAAAACAGTGAAAAAACAGAGATTTTTGATACTTTGAGCGAGTGTCGGCACCATTTAGAGTTATCCAATCGAGCTGAAATTTTGGCTATCTAAAAATCTGCAAAGGCGGAACATTTTATGGTTCCCCCGAAAAAAATTCGACAAAAAATTTTTTCTATGGGAGTTGCGGTCACTCTAATGCACATGGCCACTATCCTATAAGTTTGAGATTTTTTGAATGCTCCAAAAAATTGTTAAAAATAAAAAAAAGCGAAAATTAACCCTTAAAAAAACTACGTCTTTTTCAAAAATTCATATCAAAACCCAGAGACTAAAAAACTCGTTTTAGATTGCAAATCTTTGATTTTTCATTATCTTTCGAATGGCATTTTTCAAATTGTCAAAAAAAATTTTCCCTATCCAGAATCACAACTTTGTTAAAGGACTTCCACATGTTTTAGTTTTAAAAAACCGTTTATAACTTGGTTTTGAATTTTTTAAATAATTTTTTCAATACCTTTGTTAGCCTAAAAATAAATTTATCTATCTCTCTCTCTCTCTAATGAAACATGTTGGTAGCAAAAGCCAAAATGGCAGTGGCTTAGCATCCTTTGAGTGGTGAAATTTTGAATAAATTTTCTATATTCTTGGGAGTTTATACACAAAACGGTCGAAAAACTAAACAACTGCGTAACTAACAACTGCGTTACCACACATTTATATTTTTATTAAAAAATCATATAATTAAGTTCTCTAATACGTCTATTTAAAACTAAAGTTTTCAACGTATGTCTCACAGAAATATTATTTTCAACTAAATATTCTTCATAGTTTATATGACTGCATTACCAAAAATAAAATTGGAGCAGTAACGCAGTAATAAATATCTAGTTATATCGTAAGTATGACTTTAATTGAATAACACATTGAAAAAATGTTGTCACTTTCAAACTTGTTAGCATAAAAACTGTGTAGAAGAATAACAATAATACAAATTTTGTCTAAACTAATCTTACAAATGCTGTAACGCGGTGGTAACGCAATAAACACTTGTTTCTCTTTCAATGACTTTGAAGCTTTGTATTTTATAAAGGTTATTTAATTGATAAAGTGCAGCTAAGATTTTTCAGGATACTCTCTGCGACAACAATAAAATTTGTTTGAAAAACAACTGCGTTACCAAGATCGACGACAATACTACAGTGATTTTAAAACAACTCAATCAAAATTTGACTTCGAGCGCCTAACAAGTCCTTACAGTCAATACGTACTTCAGTATGGTATGGTATCATAAGTTTTAGCACTGCGTTACCCAATAACTCTCGAAGAAAGAACACAATATGTAATTATTATCTTTATCACATACGACTGCCAGGTATAACTGATGTAGGCAGAAATATATATTTCTTTGTATCTTATATCAATGTCAACTCCTTTCCAAAGACAAGATATATCTTACCTCCAAACACAAACAAAAAAAATGTTAAATAAAAAAGGAATTTAAAACCACTTTGTATCTCAACTGAACCGGAAAAGATATAAAGCCATACACAATCACTGTAGTGTATTTGCAACTTATTGGTGGCAGAATGGCAAAAGTGCGGTGGATGGCGACGACGACGATGGCGACCCCCGACCTAATTGCACACCCAACGTCACAGCGCCAAACTAATAATAATTGCTGCCACCTGCACAGCACATGTTTTGAGATTTTTGTCGAAGCTGGAGCAAACGATGGCGAGTGCCATAAGTATAAAACTGAAAACCAGACCAGTGCCAGTGCCACACTTCCCGACCCGAACTATACGAATTTTGTATTTACGAATTGCGATTTTTTTTTTTTTTTCAACTATAGCAACAACGCAGATATCCGTCGTCGTCTATATTGTATCTATGCACTGTGCCCTCAATCAATTACATTATTATTCTGGTGCATTCCGCAATATGGGGGAGCTCTGAAAGCTAACAACATTTCAGAAAGAAATGCGAACACGTACCACCACTCTCGATTATAGAGATCTTTATACTTTAGCTTAGCTATGCTTGCTTATAGTTACTTGGTGCTGGTGCTGCTGCTGTTTATGCTACCTGCTTCCATCCACATCCACGAATGCAAAGCGTAAAATAGTTCAAGCTCAGTTCAATCAAACTATGAATGTGTAACTAGCTTCTGGGAGGAGATTGCAGAAAATATACAAAAGACAAGGAGGTAGAAAAGTGGACTTAAGTTTCTACAGAAAAATATATATTTGTTCAAATTGGATAAAATGATATGATATTATCATAAGCCATGATGTTCGTTTATAGCTGCATATGCCTGGGATATCAAACAACAATAAATCTTTAAGAGACTGTGCAAAAAGTTTAGACAACCATTAATATTTTATATAAATTTCAGCAAAAATATTGTTCATGGAAGCTATTATTATAAGTCACTGTGGCGTATGCGTACCATTTTTTTTATAAACAATTTTGTTCCATTTTCTGAACATTAGCGTTATTCAAGGGTGAGTCGTAGAACCTAATTAAAATTGGCGATGAACTTTAAAGACGTTATTTATGATTACCTAACTATTTTTTAATGATTCATCCATTTTTTTTGTGCTTTATCCATTTATATTCGAAAATAAAATTCCAATATGAGAAACTGATTTTAAAGTTCAAACACTACCATTTAGTTAACAAACACGTTAACTTGCATATACAAAAAAATTTTATGAAATTCAACGCAACTTTTTAAGAAATATTAAATCATTCTTCCTCCCGAGCTGGACGCTTCAAAGAAGTAACAAGCTTCTTTTTAAATCACATATAAAAGCAAAGCTTTAAGAAATGAACGTAAGCCCTTAAAAAAATATAACTAATTTTTCAAAAAAAAAAAAAATTCTTTAAAATATCAAAGAAAGTGAAAAAAAAAACGGTTCTAATAAAAGATACCTAGATTCCTATCGTGCTGAAATTCCCCGTCTTGGTTTTAATGTTTTTTTTTTTTGCTTGATGACAACAAATTCAGTCATGCTGTAGAAAATCCACGATTGGGTACCACGAACTTGATCTTAGAGTTTAAGTTGATTTAATTTTTAGTAAAATTTGGTAAATTTATATACATATATGGAATGTAGTTAAAAAAAATTCATTAACAAAAATTTTCTTCAAAGGAAAAAAAAATTTTAAATAGTTAGAAACGTCTAAAAAAATAAAATGCACGACTGGGTCGCACGTACTTGCTCTTGCAGTTCGAAACACTTTAAAGTTAGTTTACTTGTACATTTTAAGAGCTGGCTCTATATAAATTTTAAAGACATTTTGTTGATGTTGGGAAAGAGCCGACATTTACATGGAGCCAATTTTTTTTGTTATTTGACTTTTTTGAGAAAACTAAAAATGCAGTTTTATTGCAATTGCCTCAAATATTACGTCTGGCAAAGTTCAATCAAAAACTTTAGAGCCGTTTTCGAGTAAATTGGCTTGTAGTGAAAAATGTGTATGGGAGGTACAATTTTCTAAGCGAGATATAAAAAACAAAAAATAACCAGCTTACAGAATTCCATAAAAATCATCTGTACGAAATTTGAAGAAAATCAGTCCATCCAATTAGGCTGTGGAAATGTGTACAAATGGACGCACAGACGCACGAACGGAAGACCCACTTGGTTGATTTTGATTTAAACCTAAATTTTTTTTTTTCGACACGAAATCAACTTTTATACTATAGAGCAAGTTAAAATTAGTATAAATTATTTTTTTGAAAATTAATGTAAAGTTGGCATATCATTAGGATAAACACCTAAAACCAAAATTTCAAAAATGCACAAAGTCGTGGTTTTAAAAATTTGATAAAAAAAATTAAATTTTTTGTTTTCAATCAAAATGTCTACGTTATCAAAATTGTATCTTTGATTTATATTAATAAATGCTTCCGTATGAAAAATATCGTTTAAATAAAATTAGACGGGGGAAATTAAGAATTAAAAAAAATGGTTCTATCGCTGGTACTGATAATGATTTTCAAAAAAAAGTGATTTTCTTCAAACTTGGCGGAATATTGAAGAAATTGGTGGTTTTAGGACCGAACGGTACCTACTTGCCATTTCACCAAAACGAAATTTTCTCAAAAACTTCTCTAACAATTCCGATAAAAAAAAAACGTTTACTGCGGTTTATAAATAAATACCTTCTTTTTATATAAAAACAATAATTTTTGAACCGTCATAAATAGAACCTGCCATAGAACAAATTTTTTAACTTTTAATTTTTTCGTAAACGACTTTACTGATTTCAACAAAAAATTGTGTTACAATAAAAAAAATTTAGCAAGATTTAATATTACAACTTAGTAAATTATTCAAAAAAAAAAAGATTGCAATATAAAAAACAACATTAATTTTTTTTAAATGTATGTGTCCTTTTAAATAGCATACCTACAATTTTTTACTGAAAAAACACCGCTTCAATAATTTTGAAACTTTTTTTGCATTTTTACATAAAGAGTTTAAATATTCTAAGAAACATTTCCATTTAATTTCATAATAATAAAGTTTTCATTCATAAAACCATCAAATTTATGGAAGATACCTACATACTTACAAAAAAAAAACTTGCTTTTGATGGACCTCTTAATAAATTTATTAAAAAAATTTTATCTGAAATAGTAAAATTTTAGCAATCCCTAACTTTTGGCATTTACAGATTTCAATTATATCAACTCTTACATAAGTTATCTTGCATACGAATTTCAACACACAACAAAATGTTTCAAAAAATATATTTTGTATCCATTTCAAGACTTTTTTTGGTCGTAGAAAAATCGGTTAATCGTTTTATTATCCATTTCTACATGTGTAAAAAAAATGGGAATAAGTTTGATAGATAGAAATGTACCTATAGCAAAAAAAAATGTTCTTTTTGATGATAAAAACAGCAAAATTATATTATTATCCGAATTATTTGAGAAATACTAAAATTAAATGATCGAAATGTAAACTTAGACAAAATCATAGATTATTATTTCCTCTTTACAATTACTTTTACTTTATTAAATTTTTATTCTCACCTTAATTGGAAAAATGCATTTTTACATCATCAGCACTTAATTTTATAGACTTTTATGTTTTCTATATTTTGTCAAGAATAGAAAATAGAAGCTTGTTAACGAATAAATTCTTTTCAAAATAGCACTTTGTTATTTTGGTTTTGGCTACCACATAAAAAAATAGTAAATTAAAAAAAAATTTATAAATTAATGACTGCTGTTTTTCTATGAGATTTTTAAAAATCTTTCTCCCTAATCAAGAGTTAAAAAACACTTGTTTAGTTGAACAATATAACTAACTTGGTACTTACTACCCCAATCACGTTTGGCTCACATCTTCTGAAATTTATCTCATCACAACTTCTTATCAACTTTTTGGCCCCACTGTATTATTAAATAAAATATTTCATTTTTAAAAACGTGTTACCCTTGGCACATGGCGCACCACACCACATTAAACCGTGCATATATACATTGAAAGATATTGAATTGACAACCGGACGGAAAGCGGACTGAATTAATTTATTTTCTTCACCCAGAACACTTTTTTTATGAACCATGAAATAGCAATTTTCTTGACCATAACAGAGACAGAGACCAACAACTTCTAGAAGAACATAAATCCAAGCTTCAAACACTCTCAATAAAAATTATTTTTATCTTTTTCTTAGGTATGCGGTTAGTGCTGTGAAGTTATTTCTTTATTTCTCACCCAAGAAAAGCGTGTGCCTTCACGATGATAGAAGAACTGGTACCAACCACTTACCACTCCATGCGGACCTGCCATACCCAGCGGCATAACACTGCAACATTCAGCTTCCGAGATGCTTGTGGTTGGCTTGTTCTGATCGCGTGTCATGGCAAGTGCGGGAGCTGCATAAGGTAATGAGTTGAGTATATGCAACTCATGCCCCTAGGCGTGCTTCTTAGGTATGAATAAGGTGGGGCTAGGAATTTCTGTATAAAATTGTCGCACACTGGTTGACCTTAGTGGGACGGGGAAGTCCAAAAGTGTGCGTGGACCCTTTCTTTTGAGCCCAACCAGAAAAAATGACCTTTCACTTGACAACGATCATTTAAGGAAACCTGAACTCAAGAAAAAAGTGTGTGGTATGCTAAGTAGGTAGCTGCCAAGCCGCATGTTGTGCGTCAATGGCTTGAACTAGAGCTGTCATTAAGAAGGTGTCTTGATGGTGTCTTGTCTTGGCTGGAATGGTGTTAAAGCTGCCACAACTTGAAACTGGACCAACAGACACTTTTTTCTTTTTATATTCTTTATGTCATAAAAAACAACTTTTTTTTGTTTATTTATTATTAGAAGTTGGTTATTTATTCTTTAATGGAAAATGGTTGTTGTTTGGTTCTTGCATCTTTTTCTAGCTCAAAAAGCTTAGAATAGGTGTGGTTCTTTCAATATGCATTGTTTTCTTCCTTTGATTACTTTGCGATGCTAATTTCAGTATAAAAATTGAAACATTTCCATGTTAAAGTCGTAGTCAAAGCTTCTAGCTTCAATTGAACAGTTCTTCGCTGATCTCGCTTAGCACAAAGAAAATCTCAATTCTCAATATGAAAGTGAGTTTTTTTCAAAACCAAATTTTTGAAAACCTTCTAAAACCAACTTTTTTTTTCCTTTTAGTTCGTTATTGTTGCAGTTGTTGTCTTGGCCCTCGCCATGAGTGTACAATCCTCTGTTCTCCCATTGGGAATTGGTTTGGGATTGGGTCACCGTCTTGATGTTGCCGGACATGGACTCTCATACACCGCTGTCTCTGGACCAGCTCTAGTTCCACAAGTTGTTGGTCTTTCAGCTTTGGGACTTCCATCTGTGGCCGTGCATGCTGGTATTCCAGCTGCTGTTGCTGTTTCCCCACACGCTGTTGCTGTTGCTCCACATGTTGTTGCTGGCGGTACTTATGTTGCCCAGACCCGTGGTGCTTCACATGTTGCCCCATTGGCCGGACACATTAACTCAGTGTCGAGTGTGAATGTTGCCCCAGCTCCAGGAACTTTGTAAGAAGTTTTTATTCGTTCAAACAAATGCCAAAAGATAAGAAAAAAAAAAGGAAAATTTTTACATGATTACCTGGTCAAGATGTGTTTTGCTTTTGTTTTGTTGAAGGAAAAAAAAAACAAAAGTAAAACCAAAACAAATATAACTTAAATAATAAACAAAACTGAGATATCCTTTGCTCTGTCTATCATCTCTCCGTCTCTGTCCTATTTTTCTACATTTTTCATACTTTGTCTATCTTTTCTGACTTCATGAAGCAAACCTTTTTAAGGGAAAAAAAATATTGTTTTCTTAGAATTAATAAAAATGTTGAAAAAAAATATTAATTATTTGTTTTGTTATTTTATTTTTAAGACACCTTATTAACTATTCTTTTTCGACGAAACAAAAATCAACCCATCTTAAAAAAATGTTGGCTCAAATTTTTGTGAAGTAATTAAAGGAGTAAAAACGAGAATTTAGAAAATCCAAAAAATTTCGACAAAAAAAAAACTTGAATTCAATCATGCTGATGTAAAAACCCAAAGAAGCAACTGTTCTGTTAACAACTTTATGTTTTTCCAATCCATTATAATTAAAAGCCATTCCCCGTTGAAGAAATGAAAACATAAGACCCTAAACACTCTTCTAAATAACAACAAGTTACTTGACCCTTTGCATGGAAAAGATATTTCTTCATTATTTCCAACTTGTTTTTTTTTTTTCATTTTAGTAAATATTGTCGCCTTGAACAAATCAGAAGTACCAAAAAGTATGCAATTTTATTTATGACTGTGACACTTGGTTTGAAAGACATCTTAAATTTGTAATAAAATGTTAATAACAGATGAATTTTTGTTATGGTAATGTTATTCTACAGAAAAATTTTCCTTTAGTGTTGTTTAATGTTGTGTTTAATGTTTTTTTTTAGCATAGGATAGATAACATAGTTTTTTGTTGAAGCCATTAAAATGGAGATGAATATTTTGAGTTTTTAATGGTTATTAAGTTTATACTTTCTGTAGAATTGGAATGTCTTTAATCTAAACAAAGCCTTATATAACAACGCATACATGGTTTAGGGCAGAATTAGCATAATTTTTAGCAACCGATAACGCAACTGCATACATCTTTTTGAATAATAATGAAAATTGTCAATTTTCAATTGGTGTTTACTTCCGTTGAGTGTGATGTTTCCTTTCGTTGTTGTTCTTAATTTTCCACGTTGAGAACAATAGTAAAACTAAACAAAAATAGACATGTGAGGGACACGAAACACGAGTGATCTCATGTAGAAATTAAACCAGTTATCAGGGTGACGATCTTTGTTAAAGATGGGTGCTGTATACCGCAATTTCATAGCATACTTTTAGCTGGCTATAATAGAAGCCAGTTTCTTTTTAAATTTTTAAGATTTAAAGTGAAGTGTAAAGTTTTTTTTTTTTGTTGCGAAGTTGAAAAAAAAACATCAATCGAAAAGTTTTATAGCTACCCTATGTTGATACAAATTTTAAACTAAAAAATGCTCGTTACATTTTATTCAATCAAGTCAATAAATAATTTAATTTTCCCACAATGAGTTAATCGTTAAAAACTACACAGTTTTTTCTGTTGCGATATTGGTAACCAAGGATTGCCCAGATCTTTGAGCCCAAAATGTATAATTTGTATTAACAAATAAATTATTTTGGCACAGTCAAATGATATTAAAAAAAAATTTATTTACTAATTAATAAGAATTAAATTAGAGCAGGCATAGCCCCAGTTTGTTCACACTCGATTATCTTTTAATCAAGGATTACTCCAAGGGGAATCCTTGATTAAAAGATAATCGAGTGTGAACAAATCGGCCCTTAGAGGGTCACATTTTTTAATACAACTTTTTCTTTTTTAGAATAATATAATTGCTGAGTTAACCTTTTTTGACCATTTTGTAACCATTAAAGATTAAAATCACTTTTTCTGTCTAGCAAATGTTTGCAAAAAGAATACGAATCTATGTATAAGTAGAGTGACGATATCGTTCCTTAATGAAAAGTGGACATCTCTATATTTTATACCTATCAAATTTTATGGATTTGGTCTCATTAAGCCCAAAAATCATATTGGTTCCTTCTAGCAGTTCTAGTTTTGAAAATATATCAAGGGGCACGGTAGTGCCCAGCCAAGTTCTTTAGCAACTTTGGCACTACACCCTTATTTACAGGAAACAACTCAGGCCATTTTCGAACCCCCTCTAACTTCCACACCAAAGATGCCAGAAACTTCACTACCAAGTTCCAAAGTTTGAGTTCAAATTCGTATCAATAAAATTTTGATTGTTCTCTTGACAATTTTTCTTTTAATTACCGATTTTTAAAGTTATTTCAAAAATTGCCAAGTAAACAATCAAAATTTTATTGATACGAATTTGAACCCAAACTTTGGAACTTGGTACACTTTTACATCTCAGTACTTTTTGTGCCAGCATAATTTCAACATAGGAGAACTTGGCTCTTTTTTTAACAGTAATGTTTTTGTTGTGATAATTCTTACTTGTTCTATAGTCAAAACCAACATTACAATGATGGAGAACTCCGAAAACGTGGGTCTCGCAAATCCGTCCGTCCGTATGTATGTCTGTGCTTCCATTTGTACACATTTCATCATCCTAAACGGGTGGACGGATTTTCTACAAATTTTGTACAGATGATTTTTATAGAGTTCTGAATGTTTTTTTTTTTGTTTTTTTTTTTTTTAATCTCGCTTACAAATTTTTCAAATAATAGCAAATTACTCTAAAACGGCTCTAACGATTTAGATTATTAGACATTGCGTGTAATATTCAAAGCAATTGCAACTGCATTTTTAGTTTTTCTCAAAAAAGTCAAATAAAAAAAATTTTATTCATTTAAGAAATTTTCGCCCTAAGTCTCGGCTCTTCCTCAACATCAAAAAAGTTCTTTAAAATTTATATAGAGGCTTAAAATCTACAAGTAAACTAACATAAAAGTGCTTTGAACTGCAAGAGCAAATACGTGTGACCAAGTCGTACATTTTATTTTATTAACATTTACAAGAAAAATGTATATGCATTGATATGTACCTAAGACTAAAGTCCCATAAGAAGTTGTGATGAACTTGTATGCATTTTTATGTAGAATAATATAAAATCAAAGTCAAAGTAGAACTAATGTTATTTTTGGAATAAGCCACCTTCATATAGTCGGAAATAATTTAGCCTGGAAAATGTTTGTCTGTTTTCCAGTGTTATTAATTGCTTTCTCATCATTTTGGAGTTCTAACCACCCCATCTACGATCGTCCGAAGTTATGCCATTTAATTTTTCATATAACAAAGTATTTTTAGAGTTTTTTTTTTTTTCAAAAATTGCAGGAAATGAGTTTTTTAATTTTTTTTTTTAATTAAAAATTTCAAAAACCTAAAAAAAAATTTGGTTCTAATGCTAAATTATCACTCGTCAAATGAAAATTAAATTTCAAAATAATATATAAACCCACTTAAAAAATAATTTTTTTTTCAAGGGGTGAATTTTTTTTCTAAAATCTAAAGAAAATAATTTTGTAGTAAAAAATGATAGTTCACAAAAAAGGGATAGCTCACTGTGAACTCATAGGTATCTGTAAACCAAAATTGATTTTAAATCCTTGGCTCCAAGTTATCTCAGAAACAAAAGAATTCGATTGTAAATTAGGTTTCACTTATGAATAGAGCTTAAAAAGACCTTTCGATGTCTCACTTGATTAAGAGAAACAAATTCACATTGCCACGGGGAAAAATTTAATCGTAAAGTTTTTGGACTTAGTGAACTCTCGGCCATATTCAATTTTTGATAAAAATTATTCAGGCAAAATTTTATAAAACATTTTATTTTCTAAACATTTTATTACAAAATTTTAGTAATTTTGAGTAATTTGCGACATTTTATGTGTTTTTGAAAATTTTGCGTTTGACAATCGAGTCTGAAAAGTTCGGATGTTCATTGGACTCTCATAATTACAGATAACTCTGTTTAAAATCAGAACTACCAGATATTACAAACGGCCTGATATATAAGGTAACTGTACTAAAAAACGACATTTTTGTTAAGTATTAACAAACGAATTTTTGGTTTATGAGACATTTTTCCAAATCTCGAATATGGAAGAAGATTTAAATGCCTTCTATATGTAAAGTGCATTTCTTGAATTTGTAATGTTTCCACTTAAATAAGTCAAAAAAGTTTTACATTTCCTTGAATAAGTATGCAAAAAGACATCAAAAATTCAAGATAAAGAAATTGTAGATCAAATAAAAAACAAAAAAAAACAGCACTAAATTTTTAGTAAAAGTTCTATATTATTTACTATTCCTGAATGAAATTTTGAATAAATTACATGACATCGTTTATTATTATGGCAGCGTCTTTGAGTGTTTTTTTTTCTTTGTCGTACAGAGTGGCGTTTTAATATCCTTTGTCAATTAAATTTACAAGGTTCCTGGAGCTGGGGCAACATTCACTGAAGCAGCAGATTGGATGTGTCCTGGCAATGGAGCTGTATGCACAGCACCACGGGTCTGGGCAACATATGAGGCACCATGCACTGGAACGGCAGCAGCAACGGCAGCATGTGGGGCAACAGCAACAGCAGCTGGAATACCATGAGCTGCTAGAAGTGGACCACCAGCAATGTTAACTGCAGCTGGGAGACCAGCCAAACCGCCCAATCCCAAAACAGCTGGTCCTTGAGCCAACACGGGTCCGGGAACTCCAAGCCCAAGTCCCAAACCGTGAATACCAAGACCGTGAACACCAAGACCCAATCCGGGAATTCCTCCAATGATGGAAGATTGGGCACCCATGGCAAGAGCCAACACGACTACGGCAGCAATGGCGAACTAAAAATAAAAGTTATTAATCCTTTTTTCTTGATATCCAATTTGTAAGAAAATCCTTTTACCTTCATGTTGATTATTTTTGTTTTGGGGGAGTTTGAAAGAACTGTTCAGTGAACGATTTGAGTTAATTCTGATTTGATCTTGGGAATTAGTGCAACTTTTATACCAGCGACATAGAGAACCACACCCTTTCACCATCAACATGTCATATAGAGCAATTCTAACGGCAACCAGGTTGTTGTTTACACAAAAACAAATAAACATAAAGTTTTGCTTAAGCTTGACATTAATATTGCAGTTTGGTTCGACTTGACTCCAAATGATGGTGATCTGATAATCACTATATACTTTGACATGCGGTAGTGCGTAAAACTACAAGAATAGAGCGCTTTGACGTGTTAATTACTGTCGATGGAAATATAATTACAATTAAGCCATAAATAAAAACAATTTTTATTCATATTG
This sequence comes from Episyrphus balteatus, assembly GCF_945859705.1. Taxonomy (NCBI): domain Eukaryota; kingdom Metazoa; phylum Arthropoda; class Insecta; order Diptera; family Syrphidae; genus Episyrphus; species Episyrphus balteatus. The sequence continues at coordinate 15,625,922 of NC_079134.1, read as the reverse complement.
TTGAGATATAGTTATTAGTTATTATGAGTATTTTTGCATGGCAACACAAAACTATTGCATTCTGTGTGCACCTAATCAATCAAAACTGCATTAATTTACAAGTTTTGTTTTATTTTTTTTTTTGTTTCACTTAATAAATGACAAAGAATTAATCATACGACCGGAAATTGATAGATAGTGTTGAAAATCAGATAAATTGAAAGTTGTAGATTAATATTGACAGCAGGGGGTTTTCTGTAACTTGCATTCTTTAAATGTATACTCCTTCAATAAGGTATTAGTCTTATGCTTTTATGAAATTGTATAAGAGGTTAGGTTATTCAGCAGCTTTGTACGGCTATTTCATTATTTTATATGAAAAAAAAAATTCGGATTTTACACTTTTCTTGCAGGTTTATGGATAGTTTTTCTTTCAGCCAAATAACGACTTTAGGTTCCTATTCCTAAAGCTCACTCTTAGTTAGGGAATTGTTGTTTAGGCTTCATTTGTCATTCATCATTTATCATTTATAGAGGAGCATTTTTTTTTTTACGAAAAGTGATGAAATTTGGTACACTGAAGGACATTTGGATTGAAATACAAAAAAGGTCCCAACTATTGTTTCAAAATGGTGGTTTCAAAAAGTTGTCCAGAATCATCATCATCATATAATTAAACGGCGAGCATAGTTTTTGTGGTACAAATTACCGGGCCCCCAAAAACCGAAGGGGCATAAATTATACACGGAACGAAAGAGAATGACGCGTAGATGTGCAGAATCACATTTTTTTTTACTTTTTATTAACCGAAATAACGAAATTAAACAAATTAAAATTCGATACAACATAAAAAAAAAAAAAACAATACAAAAACAAAAACAAAAATAACTGGAATTCTATTGGAAAATTTCCAATCGACTGGAATGAAATGTCATTCATGACTGAATGAATGAATGAAAGCATTCAGCGAAAATAAAAAAACATTAAGGTGGTTTCACATTGGTGTGTTGTTTTAACTATGGTTAACTTTCATTGTTTAAGTAATCTAAGCTCAGAAGTAAGATGTTTGTTTTATTACCATGAATTTTTTTTGTTAAAATCGAATTCTATTAAAATCGAGTCTATTACTAAGGTCAAATCTTTTGTAAACACTTTTGATACCAATGAAATCTATTTTCGTCCTTTTCTCTCTTGAAAGAACATAAGAATTTGTCAGCAATTACATGAAACCTCAAGAAGCGCGACTCTTTTTAAACATAATGAGTGCAAAAGAGAAAAAAGATGAAAGAAAAAATTATCCGACCGGAGAGTCGTGGGTCGTGAGTCCGAGACTCTTTTTTAACGTTTCTTTTTCCACTTTTTCTTTTTTCAACATTCCCTCACATTTCTTTTTGCTTCTTGGTGCAATACAACAACAACAAATTTTAATTCAAAAGATAAATGTCAAATTTGAGTCCTTGACTCAAGAGGCATCGTGTAATAGTACGCGCCTCACAGAATGATTACACACCCGACAAACAATTTTGGTTCTATAAAGCTTTACAGATGCAATTGTTGCTTCTTTAAAGCATTATAGAAGCAAAATTGTTAGTAGGGCAGCCACACAAAAAAATATAAAAGTTCTGACCTGGGATTGCGACTAAATTTTTCATATAGTTTTTGGGTCGCTGAAACCGAATCCGAAGTCCGTTTTGCTCCATCACGTCAGGTTTTCGAGATAACCTCATAAAATGTCACGAAAACAAAACATTTGTTTCTCTGATCTGGATGTGCGAATATGTTAATCATATAGTTTTTGGATCACTGAATCCAGATTCGAAGTCAATTTTGCCCTATCACGTCAGGTTTCTGGGATATCCTCAAAAAAATGTCAAAACCAAAAAAACAAAAGTTTTTACCTGGGGTTGCGACTCAATTTTTCATATAGTTTTTGGGTCGCTGAAACCGAATCCGAAGTCTATTTTGGCGTATCACGTCAGGTTTTTGAAATATCCTCAAAAAATGTCTAAACTCAAAAAATCTGACATTTTTTGAGGATATCTCAAAAACCTGACGTGATACGGAAAAATAGAGTTTGAATTCGGTTTTAGCAACCCAAAAACTATATGAAAAACCTAGTTACAACCCCAGATAAGAAATTTAGTTTTTTTGGTTTTGACATTTTTTTGAGGATATCTCAGAAACCTGACGTGATAGGGCAAAATTGACTTCGAATCTGGATTCAACGGTCCAAAAACTGTATGCTTAACATGTTTGCACATCCAGATCAGAAAAAAATTTTTTTTGTTTTCGTGACATTTTTTGAGGTTATCTCGAAAACCTGACGTGATGGGGAAAAACGGACTCCGGATTCGGTTTCAGCGACCCAAAAACTGAAAAACTATATGAAAAACTTAGTCTCAACTCCAGGTCAGAACTTTTATTTTTTTTGTGTGGCTGTGTATCAAAAGAAAATTCGAAAAAAGAGTCAAGCCTCTTGAGGCTTAATGTAATAGCTGACTTTGACAGTTCCTTTACCATTTTACCAAGTTTTCACTTCTAGACGTTTACATTTTTGAATAAAAGTCACTAATATTTTATCGCCGCATGGCAAAGCGTTTTTCTTATGAGGTTCAGGGAAAACTAACAAAAACGTCTTTTTTCTTCCTTATACCTTCCAGCAGAAAGCTTATTTTTTCGTTTGAAAAACAATTTTTGTAGTTTTTTTCAAAAACAAATGGAGTTTGAAAGAAATAAATTTTTTTAACTTTTGTAAATTTCCCACTTTTTCACCTTTTACTTCATTGTTAAGCCTTAAGGCTTTAAAAGTATAACTACAACGGCAACTTTTTGCGAAAAGTCAAAAAGTGATAGATTTCAAACTCATTTTATGACAGTTTTTACGACGACAAAATAAAAAATAATGATGCAAAAAGCTTATTTTTTGGATTCCAAAAAAATTTTTGGTAGTTTTTTCCAAAAATTTTTACAAAAACCAATATTGCTAGAATTTAGTTTTGTAAATTTCCCACTTTTTCACTTTTTAGGTCATGGTAGTTATGGCTTTAACATGAAAAAACGTTGTTGCGCGAAGTTGTTGTGAACGCACCTTTAATAAATGTGAACCTATCTTTAATCATTAATAAGTAAGCTAAGACGAGAACCTACAAAGTATACAATGATGTGAATGACAAATTTGAGTGAAGTTGGAAGAAGTTGAATGATGGACTTTGAATGAATGGAACATGAAACAGGTTGAATTGAATCGCAAATGCAAGGTGCAAACACAATGCATTAAGGCGAATGCACTTTGCATTTTCTTTTTCGATACTTTTTTTACGTAGTTGAGTGCAGTTAAAACGTAGTTCAACAATATCTAAATCAGGTTTAAAAAATATCAAAAAGTAGGTATATTATATATACCTGTGTATTTTGTCTTCAAAAAGTGTAGTTAATCGCAACAACAATAACTCAAAATAATGAAACTATTTTGGTATAATTGTGTTTAAAGTTGTTGCAAATAAAAAAAAAATAAAGAAATTGGCTCTCGAATTTCGAGGGCGGGGTCGGCTGGTATATATTTAATAGATTTTTTTTTTTAAATACTACACGTAATTTCGAAATTTATATAAACTTATAATTATTTGGTATTTAAGGGGTATTGTGAAAAAATTGCACTACATTGATTTTCTCTTTTTGAAGTTATAAATTGCTGCCTATGTTTTAAGGCAAATACAATAAAAATTACAATGCTCAAAAAACAGAACATTTAATTTTTCTTTGATCCAATCATTGAATACAAAGTCAGAAAAATCTATGAAGTCACGTTTTTGTAATAAAAAACCATGTTCAAGCTACATTATTATATATCCGAGTATTATAACACGGAGCTGTTAGTCCTTCTTTTTGGAAAGTTAAAAAAAAGTGTTTGCTTGGAATATTGTATTGTGTATTTCTTTTTATTTTAGAAACTTTATGAAACAGCAATTCAAATTTTTAATTCAAAATATATGATTGTTTACAGTGGAATGCATTTAATTCAGTATTTTTTTTTTAAATCGACGCAAAAGCCTTTTTTTTTTTCTTTTTCATTATATTATTTATCTAAATGAGTAACAATCAAAAAATCATGAAGATAAATCCTGTTGAGAAATAAGAGTAAAACTTTCTAGGACATCCTTTTTCAATTTTCATATTTATGGCCGTTCCCACTAAAATACAAAATAACACAATATCAACATGGCCGATAGAGCGTTACTGAAGAACAATTTTTTCTTAGATCTTGCCCAACAGCCACCCTTTAAATTTTTTCATGTTATTACCGGACACCCTGTTTAGTTTTAATACAGGGTGTCCGGTAAAAAATGGATAAGCCTGGAATGGCTGATAGCTGAACTTATGACTGTACTAAAAAAAAAAAAAAAATTCTATCGCAACCAGTTTAGAAAATATTAGCTTTTTTTCGTTCAGGGTATTTTAAATTTCATCATCTTACGTTTTCGTTCACCACAACCACGAATCAATGAATTTTATAAACTATTTTTTATAATTTTTTGCAATAATTGACTAAAACCATGAGCATTTAAAAATTTTCATAGCTGTTGCACTTTTTTTTTGAAAAAATATTGAAATTCGTTTTTCGTTGCAAAATGTAAGAAAAAATATTTTATGAAAAATTTTTAACACCTTGTGGTATAAACCAAATCTATAGGAACGTAGGTGGCCAACTTTTTTAAAAATATGCGCGTCCAAAGAGAATTGCAGAATGGTAATAATTTTTATCAAATCTAGAGTTACTAAGAAGTTATTGGTACCAAAGTGCAGAAAAAGCCTAGCCACAAATGCATGCATAACTGGTTTCATAGAAATTTTTTATTTTTGGTTTAAGTGCAGTCATAAATTTAGCTATCAGTCATTTCAGGCTTATTAATTTTTTACCCGGCACCCTATACAGGGTGTCCCACAGTCACCGCCCCAAATGAAAACCATGGATTCCTGAGGTCATTTTAAGTCGAAAAACTTAAGAGGTAATTTTCTCGTTTTCGTCCCGTTTTCGAGTTACCACGGTTTTTATGATTTTTGCTCTCTTGTCCTTTAACTTGCCTTATCTTTGCCAAACCACGTTTGATTTGAAAGATTTTTTTTACAACCAGTCAAGAATTTACTATAGTTTAAGTTTGTCTCAAAACTTTTTTCTCTGCGGACAACCGTTTCGCCACAATTTTGCATCAAACACAATATTCTTCGTTTTTTAAGTTGTTTTTTACACTTTCATATCATTTTAGTAAAAAAAACACGTTAATGAGTATTAATTTTTTGTGCTTTTTATTAAAGCCCAGTTTATTTTCATAAAAAAAATAAGTTTTATTTCATAAAAAAGACTACTGAAAGTAATTAAAAAAAAATAAACAAACTGAGTGAATTCAAAAAAAAATAATTTTTAAATAAAAAATTATTTTAAATGATTTAAAAACTTTTACTGAGCTATTGTGGTTAAGAAAAGAACAAAAAGATAAAGCCCAGAAAAAATTTTAATTCATTTAAATCAATTTTTTATTTAAAAATTATTTTTTTTTTAATTCACTCAGTTTGTTTATTTTTTTAAAATTATTTTCAGTAGCCTTTTTTATGAAATAAAACTTATTTTTTTTATGAAAATAAACTGGGCTTTAATAAAAAGCACAAAAAATTAATACTCATTAACGTGTTTTTTTGACTAAAATGATATGAAAGTGTAAAAAACAACTTAAAAAACGAAGAAAATTGTGTTTGATGCAAAACTGTGGCTAAACGGTTGTCCGCAGAGAAAAAAGTTTTGAGACAAACTTAAACTATAGTAAATTCTTGATTGGTTGTAAAAAAAATCTTTCAAATCAAACGTGGTTTGGCAAAGATAAGGCCAGTTAAATGACAAGAGAGCAAAAATCATAAAAACCGTGGTAACTCGAAAACGGGACGAAAACGAGAAAATTACCTCTTAAGTTTTTCGACTTAAAATGACCTCAGGAATCCATGGTTTTCATTTGGGGCGGTGACTGTGGGACACCCTGTATAAATCAAAAATATAATTTTGAAAAAAAATTGGTTTTAAAAAAAATTGAAATTTGTTTTATAAAATCAAAAAAACGAAAGATTTAATTTTTTGAAGTTTTGAGTCCTATTAGGTAGTACAATACTAACTACAGTATAATGGCGTACCAACTTTTTCTTAAAATAAAAAAAAAAATTTATACAAAATACATCTTAGTAAAATTAATGCAAGAACAAATTTTATATTTTTAGTTTTTTTTTTGTTTTTTTTACATAATTTTTATACAAAATCTTTTAAGCAATGTGCATTGCGATAGTTTCATATAACCCAATTGTTCATTTTATTTTATAAAGGTAGTTTAAAAAACTTTCGTATGATACAAAACCGATTGCTGCCGTATATTGTTGTACAATTATATGAAAAGACTCGGGAATATTTGGACATAAACAAACTTTTTTGTACAAAATTGTTTTGGTAACATTGAGTTAAAACAAATTTTTAAATTTACTTACGCTGAGTTTTTCCTGGTTATTTCTTTTGAAACATTTTGTTTGACGTTACAATTGTTAAATTATATTAGAAACAAAAAATATAATTAAAACAAAAATATGTCTCTTTGAGATTGCTTAAGAAATTTTGCAAAAAAAAAACAAATTTAACAGCGATGAAGATCATATCTCAACGTCAAGAGTGCCCAAAAACCACGTTTTTAACCTGTTAATACCCAATATTTCAAAAACGTCACGTCTCAGTGAAATTTTGAATTTCGATTTGGAATCAGAAGTAGAAAATTATGGATTGGTTTAGTCTCTGTTTTCTTTGCCAACCAATTATATCACCATTACAAACAAAATACAACAAATTATTTTTAAGTAATAACTTTATTTTGCTATTTAATGAAAATTAGCTCTTTTCCATCCAAAAAGGTTGTTCAAAATATACCTCACACTTAACAAACAAAACTTTTCATGAACTATTTTATGGGTTACAGAATGGTCAATAAAGGCCAACTTGTCTTATTAATTCCTCAAGAATAGAACAATTTACATTATGATATTTCAATAGAAATAAGTTCCACATACGCCACAGTGACCCTCTTATTTAAAAGCTTTAACAATAGTGTACCAACTAATGTTGAAAATGTACATGTGGTGTTCTAAAACCTTTGAATTCGCTTTTACAAGAAGTTTTAATTCATTAACGTATGTAAAAAATTAACTAGGTAGGTATGTAAAAAATTTAGACTCAAAATAAAAATAATTTATGTAAATAGTATCACAACAAAAACATTACTGTTAAAAAAAGAGATAAGTTCTCCTATGTTGAAATTATGCTGGCACAAAAAGTACTGAGATGTAAAAGTGTACCAAGTTCTAAAGTTTGGGTTCAAATTCGTATCAATAAAATTTTGATTGTACCCTTGACAATTTTTCTTTTAATTACTGATTTTTAAAGTTATTTCAAAAATTGCCAAGCAAACAATCAAAATTTTATTGATACGAATTTGAACCCAAACTTTGGAACTTGGTACATCTCAGTACTTTTTGTGCCAGCATAATTTTAACATAGGAGAACTTGGCTCTTTTTTTAACAGTAATGTTTTTGTTGTGATTTCACTACTTTTTGCAAGGTATGGCTGTAGAATTGAAAATCTCTATATGGGATGAAAATTCAGTGAAAATGGGCGGTTGCCACGCCCCCTGGCTAAAATTCTCAAATTTTAATTTTTTTCCTTTGTATAAACTACCATTTCTACCATTCAACAGAATTTCAAGATTCTACGATAAAATCAGAAGTGCTCTATAATAATTGATGAAAATTCAGCGGAAATGTGCGGTTACCACGCCCCCTGAATTGAAAATCTCAAATTTTCGATTTTTTCGATTTTTTGTATACACCACAAGTCCTATCACCGTGTAAAATTTCAAGTTTCTACGTTAACGGGAAGTTCTCCATAATTTTGATGATCTGTCAGTGAGTGAGTGAATCAGTCAGTCAGTCAGTCAGTCAGTTACGGTTTTTGCGATTTTTGAAGCCCTATATCTCAGAAACTACTCACCTTAAGAGGCTGAAATTTTGTGAGGAGTTTGGTTTCGACCAGCTCAACAAATGTAGCATCTTTGGTGTGGAAGTTAGATTGGGGTCGAAAATGGCCTGAGTTGTTTCCTGTAAATAAGGGTGTAGTGCCAAAGTTGCTAGAGAACCTGGCAGGGCACTACCGTGCCCCTTGATTTGAAAGTCTTATTATGGTTTTAGCTTGGTGTCTGCAGTGTCTATTAGATTTTTGGGTTTAATTAAAAAAATGCTCTCTACCATTTTCAGAAACTTTTTCATTGTATGATGTAGCTGGTAGCCTCCACAATATGTTTAATTTTTCTCTCTCTGAACTATGTACATCAGCAAATAAGTGCGACCCGTTCGTATGCTTTAATGTCTTAAAAATCTAAACCGTTTTCTATTCAATGGTAAGTTCAGGATTTAAATTTCGATGACCAGCCACTGACCCACCAAAAGAAGAATGCAAATTAGTTAAAATTACAATTTAAAGTTGTAACTGTCACAAAAATCTGAAATAAAGCCTATTAAAGTATTGCTTCAAAGAAAGAAAGAAAATTTATAGTTGTCAATACAATGTTGGCGTAGGTTACGGATCTTATTTAAATCGCCCACAGGCTTATAGCAACTAACTCATAAATGTGTCTCCAGTTACAATGTGTTACTGTTACATTTTTTATTTGTTCCTTCTTATTTTCAATTTTCTTCCTTATTGAATTGCGATACAATTTTCTTGTTTTGTTTATTTTTTGTTTTCATATTTCTTTTCTTTTTTTTTTTGGATAAACAAATTTTAGACTTTGATATTTTTTTTGGCTGATGTAAGAATCTTAAAGCATTTCAACTAGAGTTTATGCAAGAAAAAAAATGCAATCCACTAATAATTACACATGAGACGTTCAATGTAGACAAATTTTGTATTGTAAAACAGTGAAAGGGTGTGTCTGTTTGTGCCACCGATAGAAGAGAGATGTTTGGTATAAAAGTTTGTTCAAGTTGGCTTATCAAATCAGAATTAACTTGCAACGTTCACTGAACAGTTAAGTCACTCCCTCACAACATACAGTCAAATATGAAGGTAAATTTGGAATCTTAACAACAGCGATGATCCTTAAAGGATTAATAAAATTTAATTTTAATATTTTTAGTTCGCTATTGCTGCCGTAGTCGTGTTGGCCCTTACCATGGGTGCTCAATCATCATTGATTGCTGGAATTCCCGGACTTGTAAGTCCTTTAGGATCCATCGATATTGCTGGTCCCGGACAAGTTTTGGCTCAAGGACCTGGAATCTTAGGATTGGGATTGGGTTTGGGTGGTTTGCCAGCTGCTGTGAACATTGCCGGTAGTCCTTTGATTGCTCACGGTGCTATCCCAGCTATTGCTGCTGGTATTCACGGAGTTGGTGCAACTTATGTTGCTCAAACTCGTGGTGCTGTACACACTGCTCCATTGGCTGGACACATTCAATCAGCTGCATCTGTTAACTTGGCTCCTGCACCAGGAACTATTTAAATTTGATAATAAAATGAAATAAACGGAAGCACACAAAGTCTCCACGAACACTGCCATCGATATTATACTATGTAAATGACAAACGCAACGACAACCAATACCTGCATAATCTCATGTTATTTCTTGTTAATAATTTTTTAAGTTCATAAATGATCTATCAATATTATACGTAACTAGCAAACTCAAGCGAAAAGTAAATAAAATTAAAGACTCAAAAGCAATTAAATAGAAAAATGTTGTTATTTTTTATTGGTTATTTGCTAGTCGATCAAACTTACCTAATCACAGTTTTAAGTGAGTATTTTATGACCAAGTTTCTGATAAGAAATTAATTGGTTGTGCCTATTTTTTGTACCTACCTAGATTTGTGGTTTTAATTAATATATTCAAAATCGACAAGGATAAATTAAATATATTGTCAATTCATAGCAATACTGACTCTTGGATAAAAAAAAATAAATTTTCAAACTAGACTATCAGAGGTCTTATTTGAATATTCGAATTCCTCGGAAAATTCTACTTAAATTTCATATATTATTCTCTATAAAATAGTGAGACCCAAAAAAGTTCTAGCAACATGAAAAAGTATAAACCAAATTCGCAAAAAAGAGGTGTGCGGGTTAATTTGTATTGAAATTTGGGAGTCATGTATCGATCTGTAGAGTAAAAGTTTCTAAAGAATAGCATTTTGTACTTTATTTTACATTAAAATTTTATTTTCTAAAATGTTTTAAAAAAACACTTCTCCAATACCTCGTTTTTAGTTAAATTTCTTTAAAGGCCCATTTTAATAGATGTTTTCTTATTTTTAAACTAGAATTTGAATTCCAAACGTTTTTTTAATAACAGCAACGGTTAAATAAACTTTTTTTTATTTATCGAATTAACTGAAGGAAAACATTTAAAAATGTTATGTAAACTATCCCAAACTTAACCAATTTTCTCTTTGCTCAATGTAACTTTTGGACTATTGTTCTATTGTTTTAAGTACCTAAAAGCTCAAATGAATATAAGATTTTTGAGATACAGACTTTTTTACAGAAAAAATCAAAAAATCTTCATTCATAAAAATGAGTATACTGAACATTTATTATTCTAAAACAATGTTAATTTTTTGTTATTCGTTATAGCATAGGTAATTCGGACCTCAAAATATTCCACCTCCACTTTTGTTTTTGTAGTCTTTAAAACATTTGTAAAGATAATTTTATTGTCATTTTTGATTAAATTGCTTTAGTACGTCCCTTACTTTGTCGGACACTTTGAAGCGGAATAAAAAAAAATGTATCTCATTAATTGTAGCTTATTAAATGCTAATTTGTTGCGCAAACCAAAAATTTGTAGCTCGCATAGTTCTTGAATTATTGAATTTTCCGCTAAAATATGAACTTAGCGGACAAAATCTGAAATGATTGAAATTAATGAGTTAATTTGTTTGTAGCTTTTTAAATGCTTTTCATTTATAAAAATTACAGTTTTTTTGATATTCAAAATTCCGCTAAAATTAGACTGAAGTTAGCGGACGAAAGTAGAAAAATTAAAAAATTAATATTTTTTTGATGCCCAAAATTGTAGCTAATTAAATGCTAATCTGTTGCGCAAAAATTAATTTTGTAGCTCCACTCAGTCATTTTTTATTTCAACTTAAAGTTTCAGAAGTGCACTTCCGGTTTGATGAGGCCAGTGGAGACTTTTTTAAAAAATCATTTTCTTAAGTTTTTTCTTTTGCCATTAATTGTAGCTTTTGATTACATTATTTTTGATATAAACCCCAATTTTGTAGCTCAAACCGTTTTTAAAATAGGTATTCAAGATTTTGTTTTAACAAGATAGCTCAAAAGTAACCTTTGAAAATCAAAAAAAAAATTCGAAATAACATTTTTTTTTTTTTTTTTTTGAAGAAATTTGAAGTAACCTGTAGATCGTTTAGTTTTTTGTATTAAATATTCCGCTACAATAAGACTCAATTTCATATGTAACGATCAAAATTTTCAAAAAAGTTGAATTTTTTTAATTTTTTTCTTTTCTAGAAATTGTAGCTTTGCAAAACAAAATTTGTCAGTCATTTTCTATTCCAATTTGAAGTTTAAAAAGTGATTTATCCCGATTTTAACTACTATGAAAATAGTTAAAAAATAGTTAAAAATGCTATGTTTTTCTCTGTGTGATAGTGAATATTATGGATTTGGATTTATTTTTGACATTTCAATTTCCTTAAATCCAGATGTATTTTTTAAACTGGTGAATAATATGGCCGTTAAAGCACTTTTATCAAAAATCTTGTTAAATTTTATCAGGCCCTTAAATATTTGTCTTCATCGTAAGCAAACCATTTAAATATGTATTAATAAAAACATGCGATATGAAAAGTCAAAATTTATTTCTTTTGTTCTCTATCTCCAAAAATTAAAAATTAAATTTGTTAAAAAATAAAAATATCAGCTATTATATTCACTTTTGTACTGCATCTGATCATCTGATGTCATTTCAATGACACTTTTAAAATTAAATGAGCCAAAAATGGGCATTTTACTTCATAGGAGTGTTTAAAATCTTGTTAAATTTAAAAGTGCTTTGTAAAACCAAAAAATCCCATTTTAAGGTTTAAATGCCTGTTAAATGATAAAACGTCCTTCGTAAAGCGGCCCAAAGCCACCACACTTGTGTGCACACCGGAGTGACAAAATCAAAACTTTTTGATTTTTATGTGTCGGTGTCATGATCGGTGTACCGTCTGTGGTGCGGTGCACAATGGGACCAAACGACCAAAACCATCTCAAAATTGGTTTTAACAAATGAGATAATTTCAAAAAAGTAATGATTGTTTAGCACAATAGAAATGTGCGCAATTATGATAGCATACATTGTTTTTAATATATTTTGGATAAAAGTACTTAAAATGAGTCTCGAACCTTACATTTCAATTTTTATTGTTTTTTGTCCTATTTTATTTAACAGTTTAAACTTGGTTTTCTCAGAAGTTTGTGAAGAAACCTTATAAGTGTTGTATATCAATAAAAAGGCCAGAATCTCTACTTTATAAATCCGTTATTTGTTTTGGAATGTACTTTAAATTGATTGTTTAGAAAAAATAACAATTAATGGGAAGTAGTTTGGCCAATTTTAATTTTCAATTGTAGATTTCTCCTTTGCCGACGACTGCCGATGTCGAGTTATGAATGAATTTAGAATCTCATTTTACTCAAAATTAAGGAATACAAATAAAATTTTGCGCATATTTGCGCCATTTTGATTTACGGTCAAAAATGTATAAAATAAAACTTTTCCAAAAATGTTTGAAAATCTTTTTTTTTCTGTCATCTACAGGGTGTCTCAAAATTAATGATTCAAATGAAATATTCTGATAGGCTATTTAATCTTAAAATTTGGTAACTTGTCTATCCCAAATATTTACGGTTTTCGATTAAATGCACTTCTTGTGAAATTTTGAAAAATTCCTACTTTAAAACAGTATTTTGACTCCCCTGTTCATAATTAATTTTTGTTTTTTTACAAATCTGTCCCTAAAACAATAATTGACAATTAGGAACAATTGACAAATAAAAAAAAAATTATTTCGCTACAAATTAGTTTAAACAAAAGCCTATGTTTTTTATTGTTTTTTTTTTTTTTTACTCTGAAAAACCTTGTTTTGTTGAATTCAAATTATAGTATCTTTCATCTTAACTTCAATTTCCGAATTTTTTATACTTTTTTTGAAAACTGTGATAACTAGGCAAGTTATAAAAATGATAAACCAGTTACAAAATGTACAATTTATTTTTTAAGGTGTTGCTCTAAAATAAAAGTAAGAAATTGAGTTTCATTAAAACTGCTTTGTAGCGATATGGCGAACAAAATAAATAATGTTTTGATTAAATAATTGATTCTTATTTACCAATGTCTTAGTGAACGTTTGTAAAAACAAAAATCACTTATGAACAGGGGAAGTAAAATACTGTTTCAAAGTAGGAATTTTTCGAAATTTCACAAGAAGTGCATTTAATCGAAAATGGTAAGAATTTGAGATATGTACCTATGTATTTTAAATTATTACTTTTGGGATCCCCTATAAAGGGAATTCCCAACAAGCTTGACATTCTGAACGGATTTCAAGTCCCATTTTATGCCGCAAATCAAAATCTGCAGATTTGATTTTATTTTATTTCATCCCATTTTTTCAAACTTTTATTTTTTTACGCTGTTTTAATTCTTATCTCAAGCTTTTGTTTTATTTAAAAAGTCTTCTCTATAAAATATAAATTATTTTCATATTCCATTTCGTTTTAATACATTTTCCTCTTTAACCCTTTTTTGTTGTTTGAGTTTTATAAAATACACAATAATTTTGATTTTATTACGAAAGTGGTTAATTTGGTCTCTACGTTTTTGGATACTTATCCCTTTCACATTTTTTCTTCCTTTTCTTACTTATAAAATAAATTCTACGTACAATGAATTTTATATTATCTTTCATTCGTATGCTTTTTTTAAATTTATAATCTTTTAATTTTTGCTTTCTTATCAATATATTATATATATGATAACTTCGCTTATATTTAACACAAATAACAACGACTTAAAATATAATTTTGTATATGAATTAAGCCATTAATTGACGAATTTGAGCTATTTTTCATAATTTCTGTTTCTGAAAATATTATAATAAATACATACATAATTTTTTTAGTTCTGATTTTTATTACATGTTGAAGCATATACATTGTAGTATATTTGTGCCAAATTTCAAAAAAAAATATTGAGAAACAAAAAAGTTATGGAATTTTGAGATGATTTACATCGTTTGGTCCCATAGTGCGGTGTACACACAAATGTTCGCACACGTGTGCACACAAGTGTCTTGTGTATGGGCCGCTTAAAATCGGCCAAGAGAAAGCAATAATTACAGTAAGGGAAGGGTGTATCTGCAATCATGTAAAAAACTCGACGTAAAAAACTTCAAAACTACATGTAAAAAACTCACTGATGTAAGAAATGGTAAAAATGAAATTTCTTTTGAAAACCAAAACAAAAAGTTCTTTTTAAACTTTTTTTCAACTATTTGGATGAAAATAGAAACACTACAATTTTTGTACGATGGTAACTTATTTAATTTCATTAAATTCATTAACATTATTGTGAATTAATTTCCTCGACTCTTGAATGTTAATGGACGCGTTTAAATTTAAATTTTGAGCAATTTGGGTTGATGAATCGGGCAAATTTAATAACCTCAAAGCTAAAAAAACAACACATTTTTCAATTAGTCCACTTTATTGCTTAAAATTACCACGTTCTTAAATGCTCTCTACTGACAAGTAAAAGTTATTTGATAATTTTTCAGAATGTTGCTGCAGAAAAATGGATAGAAATAATATAAACAGGGAGCATAATCCATTTTCTGAAAGGTTTTCAAAAAATATTGTATTGGATTTAAGGAGCACAAAATTAAACGCTTCAAAGTTTATTGTTTGTGGAACTGGAACTTTACAGCATGTTTTCACTAGAGCCCAAATGAGTTAATTTTACAAATTAGTTAATTTTTAATGTGTAAAGGAAATTTCTTTCAAATTAGATTATTTGCGAAATTATCTCATTTGGGCTCTAGAAAAAACAGACCATTAATGACTTTGGAAATATTTTAATTATGATTTATAAACGTTTATTAGAATTCAATGAAGTGTTCTATACAAAATATTATGTACTTCGAATGGCAAGCTATCAAAATGAATGCGTTTTTTACCATTTTTTACAGTTTTTTACCGTTTTATACCATTTTTACGTTTTTATATTTACCATTTACCATTTATTTATCGCCCATCAGTGTCTGCAATGTTGAAATAAGTAAGCGATGATTTAATACTTACCATAAGCTTCGCTAAATTCTCTATTTTTTTAAGAAATGTTATTTTTTGCTATATATCATTAGAATGTTTCCCCCTTATATATTTTATTAAACTCAGTTTATCCTTGATTCTCAATTCAAATTAAACATTTACCTATGCCAAATTTCATTTTTGTCCTATTTATATCGCACCCTCAGTGCAAAAGAGCGATAAGTCAAAAAATGAATGAAGGGCTTGTTGTTAACGTAAACGAAAAATTCGAAAGATTATGACTGTTTTTATCCAATTCCTACTATATTAAAAGTCAAACTCTTTCCTAATTTAAACAATTTTAAAAAATAAATTTATTAAAGCTACAAAATAAACATAATGGTTCTTGTAATAGAGCTTTGACATTATGGAAATTGCTGTCCCATGGAAAGTTATAGGGGAAAGTTTAGAGTCAGTATGTATTTTGCAGAAGCGTTTTCTCGAAATAAACTTTTTTGAGTTCTCGCTCTTTTGCACTGAGGGTGCGATATTTAGATTTTTGTCCTATATTCCATGAACGATGCACAATCTAACTACTTGGCTTTAAGAAAATCGCTTTAGCGGTTAGAAAAGTCTGTAGCTCAAGGTGCATACAGGCAGATAAAAAGAACTAAACATACAATTTTTCGAATTTTTTTTTTGCCTTGTATATTATTACCTCGAGTACGATTATTTATGCCAACCTAATATGGTGCATCTGGTATAACACAGGCACACGAATATAAGAATATTTATGTAAGAATGAGAATAACAAATATCAAACAATTTCTTGAAAGACTTCTTTTTCTAACACCGTTAATAAAAATATTTAAATACTTCAAGTTTTAACAGATATCGACCTTCACCCAGACGGTCATTTAAGGAAACCTATCATGTTTACCCTTAAACTATGCCTTTATAACGGCAAATTATTGTAGTTTGGACACAATCAAAGTACAACGCACAAACACCCTGATGCGACCAGCCAACACTTTGTGGTCGACATTCTCATTACCTATGCTAAATGGTCTTTTCTTATTGAAAGTTGTTATAGGTCTTTTTTTTCTGTATAGACTCACATTTTTATGATTGCATCACAAAATAGCTCATATGCTTGTATCTTTCGCACTCATTTATGTGGAGTAGGTGTGGCGGCAAGTGTATTGTTTAGATTCGATCTTGTTTTTACTATAAAATTGTAGAATTTCCAGGTTCACATCATAGTCAAAGCTTCAAGCTCCAATTGATCAGTTCTTTCAAGTCCAAAAGAAAATCTCAATTCTCCTCTCAAAATGATGAAAGTGAGGGATACATAATTCTAGTACACACGGAAGGATCTAAAATACTAACTTGATTTTTTTTCTATTTCTATAGTTCGCTATTGTTGCCGTTGTCTTGGCTCTTGCCGTTGGTACACAAGCTTCAGTTATTCCATGGGGACTCGGCCTTGGATTGGGACACACTCTTGATGTTGCCGGACATGGTCTCTCATACACCGCTGTCTCTGGACCAGCAGTCATCTCGCCATGGGGACTTCCATCTGTTGCCGTGCATGCTGGTATTCCAGCTGCTGTCGCTGTTGCCCCACACGCTGTTGCCGTTGATCCACATGTTGTTCCCGGCGGTTCATATGTTGCCCAAACTCGTGGAGCTACACATGTTGCCCCATTGGCTGGACACATTAACTCAGTGTCGAGTGTGAATGTTGCTCCAGCACCAGGCACATGGTAATGAGAGTTATCGATTGAATCCAAAGTAAAAAAAAAATGATGTTTAAATGAATCCTGGTCAGAACGCTTTAATTTACTTCCTCTATTGTACTCATCTGCGATAAATGTATCTATACTTTTCTACATCTTTCTCTTTATTCTTTTGTCCTTTCTTTTTTTTCATTCTTATTATCTATCTTTTTTATTTTTATTATTTTTTCATCATAAGTTCAAATGCCTTATAGAGGATTACTTGTTTGTATGTAATAAAGAACATTAATTAAATCCATATATATTTTTGTAGTCAACTTATTTTAACTGTTAAACGAGAACTACAAAACTGAGACTTTTAACACAAATCTTTTGTAGGGGATGTAGTCATAAATACACTCATCATCTTATCAATCAATTTCAAGTATAGCCCAGTCATTTTAGTCATTTTTAAGCCCAATCTGCGGAAAAATTCCTACTGGGCTGAATTTTGGTATACAGCTTAATGACGGCTTTGTTATGAAGATGTGAAAAATCGACATTGATATCGTGTCCGCGTTAAGAGTTATAGGGGTCAAAAGGTCACAAAAACTGGTTTTTACGATTTTCAGCAAAACGGTAAGTCTTATCAAAAAATGTTCAATGCAAGAATTGTAGACCAGATTATTATATATAAAAAGTGTCATGACACTTTTTTTCCTAAGACCCACCGTTTCTTAGGTATAACGATTCAAAAAGTTGAAGTTTAGTTGTAATCGTCATAATCCTATTCCTGAAAAAAAAACTCCTAACTGAAAAGTTCCTGAAATTTCATTATTTTTTTAGCTTGAATTTCGTTCCTCAACTGTTAAGAATATGGGGAAACCAAAAAAAAAATGGAAATTTTCTCCATTTTTCCGATTGGGGCCCTTCTCCCGAAACCATTTCCCTGGGAATTTTTGTTTAGAATATGTCTGAAAATATACAGGGTGTGCAATAGAGAATGGACAACCCTAAAACGGCTTATAGCTACACTTATGATTGTTCTGAAAACAGATAGAAAAAAGTTCTATCGCAACCAGTTCATAAAATATGGACTTTTTTTCGTTCAGTGTATTTTAAATTTTATCATCTTATGTTTTCGTTCACTACAACCACGAATGAATGAATTTTATTTATTTCTTTTTTTTATAATTTTCTACAATGATTGGATGAGTACATAAACACTTTAAAAATTTCATAGCTATTGCACATTTTCGTAAAAAAAATTTTGAAATCTGTTTTTTGATGCAAAATGTAAAAAAAGTATTTTATGAAAAATTTTAAACACCTGTGGTATAAAATAAATCTATAGAAACCTAGGTGGCCATCTTTCTTAAAAATATTCTATCTGTTTTCAGAAAAATCATAAGTGTAGCTATAAGCCGTTTTAGGGTTGTCCATTCTCTATTGCACACCCTGTATATTTTCAGACATATTCTAAACAAAAATTCCCAGGGAAATGGTTTCGGGAGAAGGGCCCCAATCGGAAAAATGGCGAAAATTTCCATTTTTTTTTTGGTTTCCCCATATTCTTAACAGTTGAGGAACGAAATTCAAGCTAAAAAAATAATGAAATTTCAGGAACTTTTCAGTTAGGAGTTTTTTTTTCAGGAATAGGATTATGACGATTACAACTAAACTTCAACTTTTTGAATCGTTATACCTAAGAAACGGTGGGTCTTAGGAAAAAAAGTGTCATGACACTTTTTATATATAATAATCTGGTCTACAATTCTTGCATTGAACATTTTTTGATAAGACTTACCGTTTTGCTGAAAATCGTAAAAACCAGTTTTTGTGACCTTTTGACCCCTATAACTCTTAACGCGGACACGATATCAATGTCGATTTTTCACATCTTCATAACAAAGCCGTCATTAAGCTGTATACCAAAATTCAGCCCAGTAGGAATTTTTCCGCAGATAAAACCTAAAATTACTGGACTAGTAGCTAAATAAAAAAGAACATTTTTGAAAGCCTTCAAGGAGAGATTCGAACTCAAAAAATGTAAAGTCTTCATGCTGAGAGGCTACAAAGAGATATAATGAGACCTCCAAAAATTTAAAGTTTTAATGTAGCACAGGGTCTATAAAGAAAGGTAAGGCCTCAATGAATTTGACGTCTTCATGCAGTAAAGAGCTACAACAAGTTATAAGACTTTTTTTTAATTTTAAATTTTCATGCTGTAAAAAGACCACAACAATTTAAAGTTTTCATGCAGTGGAGTTATAATCCTTAAAAAAAAATTGTAAGTCTTCTTGCCATATGGGTAATAAGAGGGATACGACTTCTTAAAAATTAAATGTCTTCATTAGGGCATTCGTTATTTTTGAATCCAGTTCCTAAGTGGAAAAACTGTTTCTACATAAATAATAAAGAAAAAAATCCCTTAATTTCTTCAGATTTTTAATTTGACGCTAGATGGCGCTCCAAGAGAGTTAAAGTCTTTAGTTATTTGAAATAGGTAAAGGTTGACTTATGAGGCCTTTTTTTTTTTAGATATAGCCTTAAATTAAAAATGTTTGATGAGGTTTTTGGCTACATTAAGCACCGTTTTTAAAAAGGTATAAACCATTTTTCTAGGACTAGGGGTTTAGTCGATCTTTTGCGCTGTTGGGGTATGAAAATTTATTTTTTTTGAAATTAAATGTAAAAGAGATTAGCCAGTAGCACCATCTAGTGCTCATAAATGCAACAGTGGTTTCTTATGGTATGAAATGAACCTACTAAGTGAATTTCTTTGAGAAAGAAGTTTCTTCAATCATGAAATCATGAACGATTTAACGATGTTTTATTGAACAGTTATTATACAATTTGCTGACAGAGTTACCTAAAGATGTACATTGACTATATTAGTAATATGTTGCCAAAAAAGAAGGCCTAACGGTTTTACATTGTTTTTTTTTTTTTTTTTTTTGTAAGCTAATTTTACGTTTAATTATTGTGATCGTGCTTGTTTTTAAATATTAATTCTGTTGGCAGCTTCTTCACTCAGGTTGTTCAAGTCCGGTTGTCATTGTGTAGGTTGGATTAGGGAGGGATGAGGCGTTCAGCCACGATATCTCTTCTTATTATTGGGTTTGCGTGATTGGTCAGTACATGGTTGGCGTGTACATGTGTATACACTCGTCATTGATAACGTCTGAATTTTTCTTACTTTGTATGGAGCTTTTAACGCGTTGTGTCGCATTGTGTCGCATTGTGTCGCATTGTGTCGCATTGTGTCGCATTGTGTCGCATTGTATCGCGTTGTGTCGCGTTGTGTCGCATTGTGTCGCGTTGTGTCGCGTTGTGTCGCATTGTGTCGCGTTGTGTCGCGTTGTGTCGCATTGTGTCGCGTTGTGTCGCGTTGTGTCGCATTGTGTCGCATTGTGTCGCATTGTGTCGCATTGTGTCGCGTTGTGTCGCGTTGTGTCGCATTGTGTCGCATTGTGTCGCATTGTGTCGCATTGTGTCGCATTGTGTCGCATTGTGTCGCGTTGTGTCGCGTTGTGTCGCATTGTGTCGCGTTGTGTCGCGTTGTGTCGCGTTGTGTCGCATTGTGTCGCGTTGTGTCGCGTTGTGTCGCATTGTGTCGCATTGTGTCGCATTGTGTCGCGTTGTGTCGCGTTGTGTCGCATTGTGTCGCGTTGTGTCGCGTTGTGTCGCATTGTGTCGCGTTGTGTCGCGTTGTGTCGCATTGTGTCGCGTTGTGTCGCGTTGTGTCGCATTGTGTCGCATTGTGTCGCATTGTGTCGCGTTGTGTCGCGTTGTGTCGCATTGTGTCGCATTGTGTCGCATTGTGTCGCATTGTGTCGCGTTGTGTCGCGTTGTGTCGCATTGTGTCGCGTTGTGTCGCGTTGTGTCGCGTTGTGTCGCATTGTGTCGCATTGTGTCGCGTTGTGTTGCATTGTGTCGCATTGTGTCGCATTGTGTCGCGTTGTGTCGCGTTGTGTCGCATTGTGTCGCGTTGTGTCGCGTTGTGTCGCGTTGTGTCGCATTGTGTCGCGTTGTGTCGCATTGTGTCGCGTTGTGCCGCGTTGTGTCGTGTCGCGTTGTGTCGCGTTGTGTCGTGTTGTGTCGTGTTGTGTTGCGTTAGAATATCTTCTAACCGTTTAAAGCAGTCAATTTGATTCCAAGGAATTTTTTATAGAACGTTTAAGCCCCTACAGGAATATATCTTGCAAATTTGAAAATAATGAATTTTCAGTGAATAAGAAAATTTTGAAAAGTAAAAAATGATTTTATAATTTTTTTTTTAACTTTGACCTCGAATATCTTTAGAATGGTTAGATTAACGAAAAAAGTCATTAAGACCTTTTTTGTGGAACAATCTATTTCCTACAAGAATATGTCTTGCGCGTTTGATTATTATAATTTTTCAATTTGTTACAAAATTAAGAACAAAAAACGAATTTTTAAAGATTTTCTCGATTTTTGGACTTCAAATATCTATTAAACGATTAGATAAACGAAAAAAAGTGAACAGGGCCTTTTTTGTAGAGTGTGCAATTTCCTACAAGAATATGTAAAGAAATTTGCTAAAAAGTCGATTTTAAAAAAAATGATTTTTTATTAGTAGAAGCTTGATGTAAAAATGGAAAATTGCGAAGCGGAGGACATTCCCATTAATATTAAGAGCTCATATTTGGTGTGTATATTCTAGAGGTGTCTAGCAATCGATTTTTCGAGTACCAAATCAAATTTTTGACACACCCTAATAATTATGTTGCTTTTAAAAGAACAGGTTTTTTTATCAGCTCTTTTGTTTAGTAACTACATTAAATAAACATGATTAATGTTTATTTTTTTTAGATAAGAACTTCGATCATCCTGACACATAACATTCTTTTATAAGGAACTAAAATCCAGCTATCCGTGTTAGAGTATATCCGGCCAAGTTACTTCAGCATGATTCCATATGGAATTAACTAACTTCCAGACTTTCTATACACAAATTCCGGTACAATGTGGTTTTTTTTTACCAAGTCTGCAATAATTATTTCCATGACCTTGAACAAAAGTTGTCTGCATTCTATTTTCTATTGTTTAACCACACTAATTAACTCTTTTAATAATGTCATTCTTCATAATTACTCACAAGCTTATAAAGTTGTTACCATAGTAATTAATAAATCTATAAAACAATTTTAATTATGCATTGATTTTATATACTCTTTTTATACTTCAAAGACCTTATAAAATCAAAGAGTCCAACGTTTACAAAAAAAAAACCAGCTTGTCTGACCATAAGTCGAAAGTTAACCAGTAACAACAATTATCATCCCCTATTGTATGGTCGGTTCTCTCTGCATGATCTCTAACCAACAAAGAATATTATAAACAGTTTCACAAGATGTCTGTTATTAACTGGGATGGGCCGTTATATTATTATTTTTGCTATACTTTGACCATATTAAAAAAGACACATTCATCATTCCACCAAGTCCAACATTTACCTATTGAGTACAGTCTCATAAAATATTCATATCGATTCGCAACGATTTATACCAAATAGAGTCTTGAACACCTCTTGACCTAGCAAACTATATATCCTATACCAGAACCAACATAACTATGCTCTGCTATGACTAAATTGTAAGTTTCGGTTGACGAAATTTGGCCAAAACAATATTATCCGCGGCGTGCTGCCGCCACAACCGTCACACACTGGCCGGCCGCCGCCCATGATTTTGCTTGCATTATATCTCGCGCAGCATGCTTACGGCAATTAAGTTGCAATCAATGCCAATAGCTGGGGTGTTAACAGCGCCAAACAAAAATGTGTGTGCACCAGCTTACTTTAACTATAACCTACTAGAAGGAGTGAAAGGTGCAGCGCAGCGCACCGCAGCAATTCAGCTTCGATTCGTTCGTATATAAGTTGCAAAAATTTGGTAGATCAAATCAGAATCAGTTCAAATCTTTCATTGAGCAGTTTACCCAACTTCCAATCCACACAAAATCAACATGAAGGTAAGGAATTATTTCATACCCAAAAAGGATATTCTACAAGGATTCAACACAACTAATAACTGTCTTTAATTTTAATTACAGTTCGCCCTTGCTGTCGTAGTCGTGTTGGCCGTTGCCGCCGGAGCACAATCATCCTTGATTGCTGGTTTACCCGGTTTAGGACTTGGACCACTTGGTCTAGGAGTCCATGGTTTGGGAGTGCATGGATTGGGAGTGCATGGATTGGGAGTGCATGGTCTTGGTTTGGGAGTGCATGGTCTTGGCTTGGGAGTTCCCGGAATCGGCTTGAGTCATGGATTGTTGGGTGCTCCAGCTGCTATCAACATTGCCGGTTTGTCACATGGAATCCCCGCTGCGCATATTCCAGCCGCTGTAAACATTGCCACCGGTCATTTGGGTATTTCACATGCTGCCCAAGCTACCCTTGCTGGTCCACATGGTGCCACTTATGTCGCTAAGACTCGTGGTGCTGTGCATACAGCTCCATTGGCTGGTCATATCCAATCGGCTGCATCTATCAATGTTGCTCCAGCTCCAGGTACCTGGTAAATTCTTTTTTGAATTTACGACCCAAAGAGACTACTCCATCAACTGTTTACATTTGTTAGTATTATACTCACTTATACATATATACAAATACTCTGAAATGACAAAGAAGTTAACTTCACAATGACCCACCCATAAAAAAAACTTTTAATTGTAGTTTGCATAGTTCAATGAAAGATTGATTCAATAATTTAAATAAAAATATGATTTTTATTAATTGAAAATGGTTTTTCTTTATTTGTTTTTTTTTTTTTTACTACTTTTTGGTTTAAAAGATAGCTGAAATCTAAGACAACATTTTGTTTGTATGCAACTAGTAGACGTTGAAGAGATTTTTATAGCAGTTGATTAAACCTATAGAATCTATAGGTTTAATCTAAAGTATATATGACTGTAAAGATTATACCGGTATCTTAATGATTGAACAACAAATTAAAACGCGACTCTTTTATAGAAAAGCGAATAAAGAATTGCAAAATAAGTAGATTAGTAGCGTATAAGAATATATTAATTTGTTAGGAAAAGCTACAAGCTTGGAACTTCCGGACTATTACAAAATCAAGTTCTTATAACGATGTTCAGGTACTGGCTATATGTTCCGATATATTCTTGGAAAGTTGCCACGGGTTTTTCTAAACTTGTGGAGAATGAATTGTTTAGGTAAACCTTTCCTTTAAAAACTAACAATTAAATACCGGAGAATTTTCGGAATAACCATAAAAATAGACTCAATTAAAATGACCTCTTTCCTATTCTATTATCTGTTCTTGATAAATATTTCTTCAGTCTTAAGTGGGTTTTGGATAGATGAATATCATCATGTAACTTGAGCTTGAGCTAATAGATCAATTCAAAGATAGAGTATATATAATCAACTTTGTTTGTTTGATAAAAAAAATTCATCCTCAATTGTACAGTATAAACAATACAAAGCTACAATTACGGGAAGAATTACAAAAAGATAATTCTTCTTTTTAACTCCATACACAAAAAAATAGCACATGATGGATGGAACATCCTGAAGTCGTGATATTCATATAAAAAAAATGTTCGTGTCTTCTTATCAGTTTTACCTTTGTGGCCACTTATCAATAGCTTGGCCATATTTAAGATATGAAAATATTACTGACTCAAAGCTATGAAATAAATTAGAAAAATGTTAAACATTTATAAGATTTTTTCGAAATATGAAATATGGAAAAAATGTTTTTTTAAGAATTAGACTTTAAATGTTTGTTTTTGCGCAAAGTTCTATCCTTGAAATAGAGAGCAGACAGTGACTTTGCGCTCAAGATCAAAAAACGGAAGGTTTGAATCTTATATTTATTAATATTAAAGATTGCGTGTAAGTTAAATTTTTCATAAAAAAGTATTATAAGAATAGTTTTAACCAGAAAAACAAAACAACTCCTACGTATCGAAACTTCGATTTATGTTTTTTTTTACTATACTAAGTCAAAACTGGACGAAATTGAAATGGGATCACACTGCAGGCACCAGCTTTTGAATACTAAAGAATTATCAAAAAATAGTCCAATATTATGAGGTAACGAACCGAAAAAAGAAAAAATACAGGCGATAACCACCACTTTTTTGTAAGTCGGTTAAAAAGTGTAATTTTGAAATTATTTTCATTGTTTTTCTGTTTAATTAACCAAAGCCCTAAATTAAACATTTTAAATGGAAAAAATTAGATCGTGCAATTTTTTTCATAGGACGGTAGAGGGGGTCACGGAAAGCTTAGAACCAGTTTTTCGGGAAAATCGACCTTGAGCCAAAGCCGCCATTTTGGATTAAAGGTAAAACACGTTTTAGTGAATAACTCCGCCAATTTTGATTTTTGAATTGTCTATAAGTTTTTATAGAAAATTTGTAGAAAATTTTATTTTCTATAACTTTTATCTTAATAAATTTTTCTATATGACCCATATTTTTCGAGTTAATTTGAAAATACTTTACCCCTACTCAGCTTAAACTTTATACCCGCTTTGAGTATAGATTTTTAGATCAACGCAATATGGGAGTGTTTTTATATGTTTTTGGGGATAAGAAATCTAGCTGCAATGTTAGTTTTTCCAAATTCCTAATTTTATAAACAAAAGGAACTATCTCATAATCGGTAGGTGTTATTTTAAACAAAATGACTAAATATTATGATTGATGTCTAGCAAGACAATTAAATCTTTGAATTTTTCAAATCGGTTCATTAATATGCCTGAGATATGACCAATTGTTTATAACTCACTCCCTCTTTTAATCTTTTATTATATAGGAGTAACTAAACCATTCGTGCATTTTTGTATAGGTACATAAAAATATCTCATTACGTTAAAACCAAAAAAACTTAACTTAAACTTAAAAATTTGGAGTTACCATTTTAATTATGTTTATTTTTGTAAGTTTCTTATTAAATAAAATTCTAAGTCGAATTTTCATTTCTTAATTGAGAAATTCTTAGTTCCTGATGGGCATTGGAAAAAATCCTAGATTTGAACAACTTGTTTTTTTAAATATCTGTATATTAAAACCTGCGCAGATATCTTAATTCTGAGAACTGACTCTGACAAGATCAGAGCACACCACTTTTTATTTAATTCCGCCAAAAAATTTTCAAAATTTTATCATTGGTGCGTGTTTTCAAGTGAAATAAATTTATTGTTTTCTCAACAAATCAAATATATTTTCTTAACCTATTCAATGAATTTTAATATATCGATAAAACAAATCGTTAAGAAAAAGATGCATAAGGTTTTCTAATAAAATGAGATCTCAAATGAATACCTACAACAAAAAAGAAAAATTGCAAATTAAAAAAAAGCTGAAAACATTTAGTTGAATTAAAGCAGTAACATTTTCAGAAAGGGAAGTGAACATGCGTTCCTTTTGAGTTTCTCGTGAAGAACCTATAGGGAAAAGTAAGTATTGACAACTCAATTCGCAGACTGAACCTTTAAAAAAATTTAATAAAGTTCAAGATGGTACAAGTAAGTTTTTCTTTTATTCATAAAAAAACACACATTGAAAAGAATTCAAGACAAAATAATAAAATTCTACCACATTGAACCCCGCTTAATTGATAAGCTATTTTGAATTTACAAACAAACAAATAAGCGGTTTCAATTAGAGCAATTAGAAAGGAGAATGGGCAATTTTGTATGGAACTTGGACGTTCCGCCGCCACGAACGATTTTATTATTTTTTGATGTAGTTAAGTCTTACATACATTTTGCAGAAGTTTTATCATTCTAACGTTCTTCACAAACGGATAAAATGCATTTTTGCATTTAAAAGTTAATGCAAATTGTCTCAATATTTAAAATTTGACGTGTATTTTAAGTGCAAGATATGATAATCTGTCATTTTCCCAACACTAATATTGCCATATTTTCCATTCCAAATGCAATACAAAGAAACGGACATAGTAAAAATTTTTCCTACGATATAGTTCTTTGATTTGATACCAATTTCATTACTGGCCGCCAAACGTCCAATATGCCCATTCTCCTTTGTATGAAAAATTAGTTTAAAAAAAAAAACTCTTTTGAAATTAATTTAATACGAGTTATTTAATTGGGGCAAAACACATAGGATTAATGTAACCATCAGAAGAAAAACCAAATTTAAATGATTGGCAAAATATCATACAAAATAAACTTACATTATTTTATCAGCGATAGGTTTTTATAACATTTAAAGTTAAACACTTAATAAATTGTTCTATAGAAAAAAATGTTACGCATCATTTGGCACGGAAATTCTTGAAAATGAATAGGGTTTTAACCGAAGAGACTCGGGTTGCTGCAATTCTTTGGAAAGATTAAGAACCAATGGATGTTTTTTTACTTGCGATATAGGTACTATATATCAAGTTATGCATTCGTACAAAAAAAAAAAGTTGAGATAACATTTTTCCATGACATTACGATGGTAGACAATGCCAAAAAAAGTGGGTCCCGGAAGTCCGTCTGTCTGTCTGTCTGTCTGTCTGTCTGTCTGTCAGTCTGTCTGTCAGTCTGTCTGTCTGTCTGTCTGTCTGTCTGTCTGTCTGTCTGTCAGTCTGTCTGTCAGTCTGTCTGTCTGTCTGTCTGTCTGTCTGTCTGTCTGTATAAGGAGCTACAGCCTAAACGGATGGACCGATTAATGCCAAACTTGGTATGTAGCGTTATTTGGCGACTCTCCAGAGGGGTTTTTGGAATTAATTTTTTTGGACCAAAAATAACGGTACTTGTCATATACCGATTTAAGTAAAATTGAAATATCTCAAAAACGGCTCTAACGATTTTGTTTAAAAAATTCAAATGTTAGTTTTGAGCTAAGGTCTATCTTCTAATGAAAAAATTTTTTTTTGAAAATCATTATTAACGGTACCTGCCATAGAACCGTTTTTTTTTTCAAATCCGATTATCTCCGAAACTGCTTATTCGATTTCAACCAAACTTTTTGTGAAGAAGCATTTATATAATTTAAATATAAGCCAAAAATAAGATTTCGAAAAAAATAATTTTTGGATTTTTAAAAAAATTTTGAAAATTTTTTTTTGAAAAATCAAATTTTCGAAAACGGGACATTGAATTTTTTTGAAATTTTGTTTTTAGATGTTGATTAGTGATTTCTAAAGAATGGCATACCAATTTTATTTTAAAACTTTTTTTCCAAAAAATTATTTATAAAAAATTAGTTTTTTTTCTAAAAATGCATCTTAATATATCAATCAAAACTGCATACTCCAAATTTCTATATAAAAAGTCTTAAAAATTTAAGCAACTTTAACTCTAAGAGCAAGTTCGTGCGACCCAGTCGTGCATTTTATTTAAACAACAATAAAGACAAAAAGAGAGATTTGCTTTACCAAATCGCGGCAGAAATAATTCGTATGAGTTGCTTAATCTTGTCTACAATTTTTATCATACTTTTAAGATATTTTTTAAGTAACTTTTAGTATCTTTAAGAAGTGTTGAATTTAAAAATATTTCACTCATGTAAAATATAAAGTAAATATATCGAAAAATCTGAACAGCAAACAGCATGACACCCAAAACCGGAAACAACAAACTTGTTGACAGAGTAGATTTATGAGCAATGTTACACCAGTCAATGTACCCAGACCCACAGAAAACGCACCTTCAACAAGTATCTAGATACATTACCGCATAATCCCAAAACACTTATTCTTTAACAAACAAGTAAACTAAAAACACAACTTATAAATTAAGAAAGAAAAAAATCCAGTTTCCATACATTTGAGTCAATCTTATAATTGTTGCAAAAACTTAATATAAATGTGAAAAAAATACTAAAAGAGGTGGAAAGTTGAAACAAAAAAAAAAGGTGAAAATATAAAAATAAAGGACAAAACAAAAAATAGGTAGATACAAGTATACATAAATAGATAAAATTGAGGCAAGTGGTGTGTCTAAGTGTGTTTGTACGAGGAAAGGACGTTGACGAAAGAGGAGAGTGAGTGAGAGTGTTCTTATCATTATAATGGCTCGGATGGCTAAGATGAGAGGTGGGCGTTGATGTCTTCATATGTCTTTTCGGCGAATCTCTGCTGTCAATCAATCTACCAGGTTCCTGGAGCTGGGGCAACATTGACTGAAGCAGCCGAATTAATATGTCCTGGCAATGGGGCTGTATGCACTGCCCCACGAGTCTTGGCTACATAAGTGGCACCATGCACTGGAATAGGAGCAATAGCTGCATGATGTGAGATGGCGGCATGTGATGGAGCAATAGCAACGGCAGCTGGGATATGCGCAGCTGGTAGACCAAGATGGCCTAAACCTAAACCATGCGCACCCAATAAAGCAGGTCCTTGTGCTAGCAATGGCCCTGGATGCGCAACAGCTGAAACGTATCCGTGTCCAAGTCCCAGACCGAGACCGTGAAGACCACCATAAAGGGAGGATTGGACACCCATGGCAAGAGCCAACATGACTACGGCAGAGATGGCGAACTAAAATAAATTATAAAAATAAATAAATTAGATATCCTTTAAGGCTTTCAGGACTACAAAGATTACTTACCTTCATGTTGATTTGTGGTTTTGGGTAAATTTGTTAGAAAAAGGGAGAAAAAAAAGAGAGATCACAGCTGTTCAATGAACGCTTTGAGTTTATTCTGATAAAACCTACGAAATTATTCCAACTTTTATACCCAAAAGTCTATTACCCTTTCACCGCTAGCTGACAGCCAGTGGCGGATATGCTACACAGAGGTTGGAGCTGCATTCGAACCAATACAAATACCAGCCTCTCTGTTGGCATGCAGTTCTATAGACCTGTGCTCTGACAGCGTCCGTGAGTTGACTCTGTTGCAAAATAACCTTAGAAAAAAAAAAAAAAAAAACAACAAATGGTCCACATAGTTTTGTCTACAACCAGACTATAGTGACGACGATCAACGGTGCCAACGCCACCCAAATGCGAGAGAAATAATAAAAATAGCCAAGAGGTCAGGAAACAAATCAGTAAGTAATCAGACACACATTCAAGTCCCGCACTTAGGTTTTAGCTTGCGAAGTAGGCGGTTTTTTTTTAGGTGCATGAATGAGAGTTATAACTAACGGTGACCAGGCCACAAACACACAAGCTTTTGTAAATTGGCTCAATGTAATTCGGATTGTTTTGATTTTTTCCAGTTGATATTGTTTCTCGGTGTGTTCCGAACTAGATTCCATCAAGATAAGTTTGTATTGCAAGTTGGGGGTAGTACCTACCAGATGTTGGTTTCCAACTTAAAGCACCAGATGGACGATATTTTGTGTTATTAGTTAATTTTGTGTTTCTTTTGGTTTTTTTTTTTAATGGTTTTTAGGTTTTGATAAGAATCACAACAATGTTTAAGTAATTTGAACAAGTTTCTTTGGAGTTTTTTTTGGTTAATTTACTTTTTAATAAAAATTATCTGATTTTGGGTCTCAAGGCAAATTGTTAGAATTTCAACAAACATGTTTTTTTTTTTTGTGTTTAATTCATCTTGACAGAGAGATCTTTAGGTTTTAAGGTATCTTAATTCAAATATTTAGGTAAGGTTTGTTCAAGAAGAAGAATAAAGATACAAGTTTGAAAAAGGATCTGATTAAAAAGAAGTCTTAATTTAAGAGTGTAATATTTGAGTTTCGTAGCAGGTATATTTAATTAACACATAAAACATAAGATAATTTAGCAGTGCCATCTAGATTGGCAAAACATAAAGCTTGTTGATTATGATGCGATTAGTTTCTAAAAAGAAGCTCAAGCAATAACTAACAAATAATGTTAGCAAATCATTTTTTTTTTCTTAAATGTTTGAAAATACAAGGTTTGAAGATTTAATAAAACTCAATTTCTAAGACGGTTCCAATACTTACTCTCTTTACCAAGTAAAATAAAATACACGACTGGGTCGCACGAACTTGCTCTTACAGTTCAAGTTGCTTAAATTTTTAAGACTTTTTATATAGAAATTTGGGAAATGTAGGTACTATTATAGGTACAAAAAATAAAAAATAAAAAAAAACATAAAATTCGTTTTTTAAAAAAATAAAACAAAATCTGAAATCAAATTGCCTTCCAAAACAAGTATGTAGTTTTGATTGATATATTAAGATGCATTTTTAGAAAAAAAAATTTTCAAAATCGTTAGAGCCGTTTTTTAAAAAAACTAATTTTTTATAGGATAATTTCTTGGAAAAAAATTTTTTTAAATAAAATTGGTATGCCAATACAATGTCCCGTTTTCAAAAATTTGATTTTTCAAAAAAAAATTTTTTAAATATTTTTAAATCCAAAACTTATTTTTTTCGAAATTTTATTTTTGGCTTATATTTGAGTTATACAGGGTGTCCCAAAAGTTAACGTCGAAACGAAAACGGTAGATAGGGTAGGTGGTGACAGTTATCAGAAAAATAATAAAAAAAATCGCAGCCATATATTTTGGGAGTTATGGGCATTTGAAAAAAAGTCGAAAAAATGGTCACCCTGTGACGGTTTTTCATGTGCCGTGACTACAAATCTTAAGTTTTCTCATTTTTTTCTTCTGTTACGGAACCTTGAATAACCCTGCTATCAAATGCATTCAAAAATTTTAACTCAGCTACATCAGTTTTAAAGAAAATATTACTTTTTTACCCAACTTAGTACTAAAAAATTTTACATGACTCTAATCCAATGAGCCGTAGTGTAAAAAAAATGCACTACGACGTTTCGGCAAGTTGCTTTAAAAGTTGGTGTGTTCAATTCTCTTTTCAAAATGGTATAACATTGTTGGGAACATTTCATAAATAACCGAGATAAAATTTATTTTCTTAAGAAATCCGACTTTTTTTTAGGTAATTTTTCCATATTATTTAAGTTTTTTTATTCTGAAACGTTCTGAAAAGGTACAAAACTTGAATAATATGAAAAAATTACCTCATAAAAAAGTCGGATTTCTTAAGAAAAAAAAAATTATCTCGGTTATTTATGGAATATTCCCAACAATGTTATACCATTTTGAAAAGAGAATTGAACACACCAACTTTTAAGGCAACTTGCCGAAACATCGTAGTTCATTTTTTTTACACTACGGCTCATTGAATTAGAGTCATGTAAAATTTTTTAGTACTAAGTTGGGTAAAAAAGTAATATTTTCTTTAAAACTGATGTAGCTGAGTTAAAATTTTTGAATGCATTTGATAGCAGGGTTATTCAAGGTTCCGTAACAAAAGAAAAAAATGAGAAAACTTAAGATTTGTAGTCACGGCACATGAAAAACCGTCACAGGGTGACCATTCTTTCGACTTTTTTCCAAATGCCCATAACTCCCAAAATATATGGCTGCGATTTTTTTTATTATTTTTCTGATAACTGTCACCACCTACCCTATCTACCGTTTTCGTTTCGACGTTAACTTTTGGGATACCCTGTATAAGTGCTTCTTCACAAAAAGTTTCATTGTAATCGAATAAGCCGCTTCGGAGAATATCGGATTTAAAAAAAAAAAAACGGTTCTATGGCAGGTACAGTTAATAATGATTTTCAAAAAAAAAAAAAATTTCATCAGAAGATAGACCTTGTCTTAAAACTTATATTTGAATTTTTTAAACAAAATCGTTGGAGCCGATTTTAAGCAATTTTAACTTTATTAAAATCGGTTATGACAAGTAACATTATTTTTGGTCCAAAAAAATTAATCTCCAAAAAATGCTACACTGAGGGAAAAAATAAATTGAAGTTGAAACGTCGTTGTTTCAAAGATGAACTGCTTTGATTTATGTGACTTTAAGATACGAAACCATCAAAAATTAACATTTTTTTCCACGTTGATTTTAAAATGTTCATCTTCAACCCAAAATCATTCCGAATAATAGTTAAATCAATGGTTTTCATTGATTTTACGTTGTTTTTAGTGGCTTTCCTCTCAGTGTACATACTAAGTTTGAAGTCAATCCTTCCATCCGTTTAGGCTGTATAGCTCCTTATACAGACAGACAGACAGATGGACTTCCGGTACCCACTTTTTTGGCATTCTTTACCATCGTAATATCATGGAAAAATGTTATCTCAACTTTTTGATAACTTGATATACCTATAGTACCTATGTATATCGCAAGTAAAAAACCATATGTGGGTACACTTTTTAAGCTTTCCGGCATTAAACTTAACGCTTGTTATGTTTTCAAAGAAGAACTATAATAAATTATCACATGAATTCCTCGATTCCTCATTAAATTCTTCAATTTTCTTAGTTTAAAAACATATAAATCAGCTATAAAATTTCAGTGAAATCAAAATACAAAAATGACACTATCTAAGTAAAGTGACGCATCGTTATATGTAAAGTGTCAAAATCAATAATAATGTCATAACTGATAAGAATAATCTTATCAAATAGACAGATGCAAATTGTGCAGTGTTAATGACTCATTTATAATAAAATGAATAGGTACATTGATAAGTTTTCAATTTTTTGTATGAATACATTTTGCACCATGGCACAGTGGGTACCCTCCCATACAAAGTGCGGTCGAAAATATAATGCCCATTTTTTTTTTTAATAAATCAAGTCAGTTTTTTTTTTAATTTTTGTTATTTTGAAGAAAAATAATAGAGGTAAAAAAAATTTTTTTTTTTAATATAAAAAAAAATATGGTTCATGATGGAAATGGAACCTCACTGTCAGTAGTCAGTCGAGCACCTTACCCTTACCCCCTAGTTCAGTCTTTTATAAAAATAATAGTGCCAAAAAGGAATTTTTTTTAGTTAAACGTTGTAATTTTTTTTCTCCGTGTATAGTTATTTAAACTCGTATTACTCGAAAAGGGAAAAAAAGGGAAAAAAACTACACAGTTAAATAAATAAAATATTAAATTTGTTTTTTTCTCCGTGTGAGTGTGAACAAAACCATAATGATGATAAAATCAATCATTTTGGTTTTGTTGAAATTGAAATTATATTTTACCTTATGATTTATAGCACTTCTTTATTCACAAAACAAAATTGAAAATCACAACTTTTAAGCAGACATATACGAATGGCCCCTGGCATACGGAGATTTATTATTGGTTTTCACATAAAATATTCCAACTTTAGGAGTTGATGGCTCACCACCCATTTTGTACTGATTCAATCCTTCGGGACAATCGCCTTCCTTCATCTGTTCTCTATCACAGAGTACTCCCCAAAATCCAGCAGTAGAATTTATAGACTCGGCAAAATACTTATAGGCCCTTCTATGCGAACACCCAAGACCAATACAATACTGATATGTTCCTTTGTTGGGATAGAAAGTTGCGTGCCCCGAAGGCTCTTGGAAGCCCAAGTTCTCACTCGTCTGAATGGAAGTCAATCCTTCCATCCGTTTAGGCTGTATAGCTCCTTATACAGACAGACAGACAGATGGACTTCCGGTACCCACTTTTTTGGCATTCTTTACCATCGTAATATCATGGAAAAATGTTATCTCAACTTTTTGATAACTTGATATACCTATAGTACCTATGTATATCGCAAGTAAAAAACCATATGTGGGTACACTTTTTAAGCTTTCCGGCATTAAACTTAACGCTTGTTATGTTTTCAAAGAAGAACTATAATAAATTATCACATGAATTCCTCGATTCCTCATTAAATTCTTCAATTTTCTTAGTTTAAAAACATATAAATCAGCTATAAAATTTCAGTGAAATCAAAATACAAAAATGACACTATCTAAGTAAAGTGACGCATCGTTATATGTAAAGTGTCAAAATCAATAATAATGTCATAACTGATAAGAATAATCTTATCAAATAGACAGATGCAAATTGTGCAGTGTTAATGACTCATTTATAATAAAATGAATAGGTACATTGATAAGTTTTCAATTTTTTGTATGAATACATTTTGCACCATGGCACAGTGGGTACCCTCCCATACAAAGTGCGGTCGAAAATATAATGCCCATTTTTTTTTTTAATAAATCAAGTCAGTTTTTTTTTTAATTTTTGTTATTTTGAAGAAAAATAATAGAGGTAAAAAAAATTTTTTTTTTTAATATAAAAAAAAATATGGTTCATGATGGAAATGGAACCTCACTGTCAGTAGTCAGTCGAGCACCTTACCCTTACCCCCTAGTTCAGTCTTTTATAAAAATAATAGTGCCAAAAAGGAATTTTTTTTAGTTAAACGTTGTAATTTTTTTTCTCCGTGTATAGTTATTTAAACTCGTATTACTCGAAAAGGGAAAAAAAGGGAAAAAAACTACACAGTTAAATAAATAAAATATTAAATTTGTTTTTTTCTCCGTGTGAGTGTGAACAAAACCATAATGATGATAAAATCAATCATTTTGGTTTTGTTGAAATTGAAATTATATTTTACCTTATGATTTATAGCACTTCTTTATTCACAAAACAAAATTGAAAATCACAACTTTTAAGCAGACATATACGAATGGCCCCTGGCATACGGAGATTTATTATTGGTTTTCACATAAAATATTCCAACTTTAGGAGTTGATGGCTCACCACCCATTTTGTACTGATTCAATCCTTCGGGACAATCGCCTTCCTTCATCTGTTCTCTATCACAGAGTACTCCCCAAAATCCAGCAGTAGAATTTATAGACTCGGCAAAATACTTATAGGCCCTTCTATGCGAACACCCAAGACCAATACAATACTGATATGTTCCTTTGTTGGGATAGAAAGTTGCGTGCCCCGAAGGCTCTTGGAAGCCCAAGTTCTCACTCGTCTGAATGGATTCAACATATTTGGCATCACTTGAGTCAAGTCGTTCTTCAATACTCCTCTTTTTGAAAGACGGCCCAGCGGGATCGAGAGCAAAAATTGTATTAAATTTGTCAGGATAAATTTGTCTGCCAGCACTACCAGCTATTTGGGCACCCAAACTGTGTCCGATTAAATATATGTTATCATAATCCACCTGGAAAGTATTGTGCAAATGTTTGGCCAAATCTGCCACATGTCCACCAACTTTATCAATGAGTTTTACTACTTTGTAGTAGTTTATGTTGTGGGACATTGAACTCCAATCCACAACAATTATATTAAAGTCTCCAAGACTAAAATAAGCACTTGATACACTTTTAATGAAGCGATTTTGACTTGAGCTCATCCAGCCATTAATAATGATTCTGACGAAAATAAAAAAAAAAAAAAAACTTAGCAAAGCCATGAAAAGATATTGTATCTTTTGTATTACCTTGTGGGATGTCTTGCATCAAATGAGGAATTTTGCAACGAATCATCATCGATTCGAATCTCCTGAGCACACGTTGGAAAGTCTCGCTTATACAAGTAGAATGAAACGGTCTCATTTGGAGTGCTCACCAAATTCTTAACAGCTTTTTCTAAAATCTTTGCTCCAGGGATATTTTCATAAAAATGCTTCTTCTTAAGAGGTGCTAAACTATGAACACACAATTTCCCAGATTCAGTATCGTATTCGTCACTGCTAATCGCACTATCAGTGTCAGCCTTGCAATGAACTATACAAAAAAACAATTTATATTTGTGTTATTTATTGATTTATTTTTTTGCAACTTACCCAATTGGACAATTATAAATACGAAAATCCCAACTTGTATCAATCTCATTATACTCATCTGCCTTAGAAGCTTAAGGTAAGGCAATTGGATTTTGACTAAACCTTATAGCGTTTGTGAATAAACGCATAAAAAGATTGTTTTGGTGGAGACATGGTTCCCACTTTAATATAATTTTCTAATATTATTCTTATTCACAGGTTGAAGAAAAAAACTATGCCAAGAAAATCATTTATTGATAAAGAATTATAAAAATTATTGAAGGGAAAACTTCTTTAGTATCGTAGTGATTTGAAACAAGATGAAACGAAAAGGCGACACGACTTCAACTTGTTATAACTTTTTTGTTTTAATAGACAGATGAATGAAATTTGTACTGTAGATAGATAATTAAATAAATTATAATTGTACAAAATTTCAATTAATTTCATATTCAAAATTCGGAGATAACGGTAAAAAGATGTTCTTTTCCAACACACTCTACAAGTTACACAATAATTAAATCTCAGGAAATTCGACATGGTTGACTTAAAAAAATTCTAACTTCTCTTGTAGACATCTTTGAAATAAGATTTATGCATCATTATACAAGGTGAAACAATAAGCTTTCACATGGTATTATAGGTTGTCAAAAAAAAAATTGATTTAATAGCATGATAACATAAAAATAAATGTTTTGTTTTGCTTTTTGGATGAAATTTTATCGAGTTTAAAAAATTCTAGCTCTTTTTGTAGATGTCTCATACACCTGATCGATATATATATTTTGAGCTAAGACAATAAGCTTTCAGATGGTGTAAAAATTTGTTTATGTTGTTAGGGAAAAAAAATGGATTTAATAGCGTGAGAAGATAAAAATACTTTTTTTTCGCTTTTTTTGATGGAAATTGATCAAGTTCAAAAAATTCTAACTCTTTTTGTAGATGTCTCATAGACCTGATCGATATATACATTTTGAGCTTTTTGAAGTTATACTTCTTATGGGAGGGTGAGTATGAAAATTTACTTTTTGACAAGAATGTCAAAGGGATTATGACGCGATCACCCTGGGTAGCAGGGCTGTCGTTTCACCTTTAGAGTAGTCAGTACTTTAGTATTTAAAAATGCAGTACGCCGCAGTACGGCAAACATAAAACACACAACACGTTGCAAGTTACATGTTTCATGTGGCAAGTTGCATGTGGCAAGTTGCATGTGGCAAGTTGTATGTGACAAGTTGCATGTGGTAATTTCCATGTGGCAAGTTGCCAAGGTTGCAAAAAGCTCACATTTCAGCTCAGCTCAAATTTGAGCTAGCTCATTTTTGAGCTAGGTACCATAGCTCAGCTCATTTGAGCTGAGCTGAAAGTGAGCTGAGCTGAAAGTGAGCGCCCCCAACTACCAACGCCTATATCTCGGAATTTTGAAGAAAATGAAAAAAAAATGTTTGATGCCAAAAGGTAGCGGGGACTCTAACCTACATTTGGGTACAACTCTTATCCCTGTAGGTCCACGCGTTCTCAAACCGGGAGAACTTAAAAGTAAAAAAAAAATAGGCACGATTCTGAAAAAAAAGGCATGATGTGGTGGTTTAACATGGAAGCGATTTTTTAAAAATCTGACAATGTGCAAAGCGTAGGCCCATGACACAAGCTATCATTTGGCATCACTCCCAAAAATTGCTCTCAAGCGGTTTAGCTTCTAGGAGCGTTCAAAGATTCGGGGATTTTTCGAAAAAAAATTTTACCCCAACTTTCAAAGGCGATTTTCTCGGGTTTTTGAAAAAAATCGAAAAACCAGATTATACCACTATTGGGTAGCTGAGAATATAAGCTTTCATATGGCACCACTTCCCTGTCTCTAGATCAAAGCGTTCAGCTCCCAGAAGTTTTTTCGCGCCCCCAACTTCCAACGCCTATATCGCGGAATTTTGAAGAAAATGAAAATAAAATTTTTGATGCCAAAAGGTAGCGGGGACTCTAACCTACATTTGGGCACAACTCCCATCCCTGTAGGTCCACGCGTTCTCAAACCGGGAGAGCTTAAAAGTAAAAAAAAAATAGGCACGATTCTGAAAAAAAAGGCATGATGTGGTGGTTTAACATGGAAGGCGATTTTTTAAAAATCTGATAATGTGCAAAGCGTAGGCCCATGACACAAGCTATCATTTGGCATCACTCCCAAAAATTGCTCTCAAACGGTTTAGCTTCCAGTAGCGTTCAAAGATTCGTTGATTTTTCGAAAAAAAAATTTTACCCTTACTTTCAAACACGATTTTCTCGGAATTTTGAAAAAAATCGAAAAACGGGATTATACCACTATTGGGTAGCTGAGAATATAAGCGTTCAGCTCCCAGAAGTTTTTTCGCGCCCCCAACTTCCAACGCCTATATCGCGGAATTTTGAAGAAAATGAAAATAAAATTTTTGATGCCAAAAGGTAGCGGGGACTCTAACCTACATTTGGGTACAACTCCCATCCCTGTAGGTGCACGCGTTCTCAAACCGGGAGAACTTAAAAGTAAAAAAAAAATAGGCACGATTCTGAAAAAAAAGGCATGATGTGGTGGTTTAACATGGAAGGCGATTTTTTAAAAATCTGAGAATGTGCAAAGCGTAGGCCCATGACACAAGCTATCATTTGGCATCACTCCCAAAAATTGCTCTCAAGCGGTTGAGCTTCAAGGAGCGTTCAAAGATTCGGGGATTTTTCGAAAAAAAAAATGTACCCCAACTTTCAAACGGAATTTTGAAAAAAGTCGAAAAATCGGATTGTACAGGAATTTTTTTTTATGATAAAAAAAGAAATATTTTACTAAAAAAAATAGAAATATATTTACTATTAAAAAAACCAAGAAAAAAGATCACGAAAAATTATCTGTTTTATTTATAAAAATATCCATGTGTTTAAATAATTCCATTAATAACTAGAACCAAACATCTTAAGCTATGGTGTTTTATAAAAGTTTAAAATATCTTCATATTTCATTATACTTTCCAAATAAAAATCAATGTATCCTCTCACCCATCACAGCTCAGCTCAGCTCACTTTACCTTAGCTCACCCAACAGCTCAGCTCACCGACAGCTCAGCTTACAAAACAGCTCAGCTCAACCATCAGCTCAGCTCACTTTCAGCTCAGCTCAAATGAGCTGAGCTATGGTACATAGCTCAAAAGTGAGCTAGCTCAAATTTTGAGCTGGGCTGTGAACTGAGCTCAGCTAACTTTTGAGCTTTGTAGCAACCCTGCCAGTTCCATATTGCTACTACTAGTGCTGAAGCACACACAATTGACAATTCTCATAAAATTACCACATTGCACATTTTATGCGCAATTCATTTACTTTCGTTAACCATATACCGTACGGTCTGAACCCCACAACATGACTAAATTTCACAGAATAAATTGAAAATTACATGCGGACGCAAGGAGGATGAAAGAATTAATTTATTGTTCACTTGATAAAAATGTAAAAAAAACTAAGTGTGAAATTCATTTACATATAGGGTCAATGTGGGTAAATGTAAACAGGGGTAAATGAAAACATGGCTCATAACATGGCTCAGTTAAATCTATTTGATGCATACATAAGTACAAATCGCGGACGCATGTATCTTTTAACTTATACGTCAAGCTCATTGCTGTCAAGAGAGAATTCATTCGACGAGCGTATTTTCCGTGAAAGATAATTTTTTAAAGTGCCAAACAAGTCGTTAGTCTTTCAGAAAAATTAAATATTTTTGCAGATTCAATAAAGTCAGTATAATTTGCAAATATTTTTTTGTTTTTAATTTTGATGTAGATTCTATGTGATACAAGCAAATTTTAAAATACAGGACATTTATGTCGATTTGCATGTGTTTACATTTACCCCAGAATATTTTTCATAATGGGTAAATGTAAACAACGTATTCTGGGGGTAAATATAAACATACATTTTTGGTGAAATTATTGGTTTTAATAAAAATAACATATTTTTAGTCAATTACTACTGCTAAAGTGCCGCGGAGTCACATTTTAAAGTAGCCAACACCATCATTTTCAGTGGATGATGTTGCAAAATCGGCCTTTGACGTAAAAAAACAAAAAATATTACGTTCAGAGCTGCTCAGGATGCATATTGGGCGCCTATATAAGAATAGAAAGGAAGAAAACAAAAACTTTTATTGGAATTTGAAAAAGTTTTTGTCAAATACCTTCTTGAACGTTTTTCAAGTTGTTATCCATATGATAAAGAGGAAATTCTAAATTTTATACCACCGTTTACATTTACCCAGAATTTGCAAAAAAACACAAACATGGTGGGGTATTTGTAAACATGCCATATTTGACAGTAATGTAAACAA
Source organism: Episyrphus balteatus (assembly GCF_945859705.1). Lineage (NCBI taxonomy): Eukaryota > Metazoa > Arthropoda > Insecta > Diptera > Syrphidae > Episyrphus > Episyrphus balteatus. Next base: position 15,584,955 of record NC_079134.1, on the reverse strand, counting down.
TTTGGGAAATATTTGTTTATATTTATAAAGAAGAATTGCCATCATTTCATATTTGCATTTGAAGATACCATTCAAGTTGTTCCGTGAAAACATAAAAAAATCTAAAGTCGAAAGAAAAAAAAGACATGAAATTGTTTACATTTACCCACATTGACCCTACTGAATGAGAAGTATAACTTCAGTCGCGTGTACATGTGTACACACACTCTTTTTTTTTAATAGGTTGTCATATAAAAAAACATGGATTTGAAGGTGATAGAATAAAAATAGGTAGATTTTTTCTATTTTTTTTTTTTGCAAGAAAAATGATTTCTAAAGGTTTCACTTCTAGCACGTGTGAATTGCACATGATTTTTTTGAAGTTATACTTCTTATGGGAGGGTGAGTATGAAAATTTACTTTTTGACAAGAATGTCAAAGGGATTATGACGCGATCACCCTGGGTAGCAGGGCTGTCGTTTCACCTTTAGAGTAGTCAGTACTTTAGTATTTAAAAATGCAGTACGCCGCAGTACGGCAAACATAAAACACACAACACGTTGCAAGTTACATGTTTCATGTGGCAAGTTGCATGTGGCAAGTTGCATGTGGCAAGTTGTATGTGACAAGTTGCATGTGGTAATTTCCATGTGGCAAGTTGCCAAGGTTGCAAAAAGCTCACATTTCAGCTCAGCTCAAATTTGAGCTAGCTCATTTTTGAGCTAGGTACCATAGCTCAGCTCATTTGAGCTGAGCTGAAAGTGAGCTGAGCTGAAAGTGAGCGCCCCCAACTACCAACGCCTATATCTCGGAATTTTGAAGAAAATGAAAAAAAAATGTTTGATGCCAAAAGGTAGCGGGGACTCTAACCTACATTTGGGTACAACTCTTATCCCTGTAGGTCCACGCGTTCTCAAACCGGGAGAACTTAAAAGTAAAAAAAAAATAGGCACGATTCTGAAAAAAAAGGCATGATGTGGTGGTTTAACATGGAAGCGATTTTTTAAAAATCTGACAATGTGCAAAGCGTAGGCCCATGACACAAGCTATCATTTGGCATCACTCCCAAAAATTGCTCTCAAGCGGTTTAGCTTCTAGGAGCGTTCAAAGATTCGGGGATTTTTCGAAAAAAAATTTTACCCCAACTTTCAAAGGCGATTTTCTCGGGTTTTTGAAAAAAATCGAAAAACCAGATTATACCACTATTGGGTAGCTGAGAATATAAGCTTTCATATGGCACCACTTCCCTGTCTCTAGATCAAAGCGTTCAGCTCCCAGAAGTTTTTTCGCGCCCCCAACTTCCAACGCCTATATCGCGGAATTTTGAAGAAAATGAAAATAAAATTTTTGATGCCAAAAGGTAGCGGGGACTCTAACCTACATTTGGGCACAACTCCCATCCCTGTAGGTCCACGCGTTCTCAAACCGGGAGAGCTTAAAAGTAAAAAAAAAATAGGCACGATTCTGAAAAAAAAGGCATGATGTGGTGGTTTAACATGGAAGGCGATTTTTTAAAAATCTGATAATGTGCAAAGCGTAGGCCCATGACACAAGCTATCATTTGGCATCACTCCCAAAAATTGCTCTCAAACGGTTTAGCTTCCAGTAGCGTTCAAAGATTCGTTGATTTTTCGAAAAAAAAATTTTACCCTTACTTTCAAACACGATTTTCTCGGAATTTTGAAAAAAATCGAAAAACCGGATTATACCACTATTGGGTAGCTGAGAATATAAGCGTTCAGCTCCCAGAAGTTTTTTCGCGCCCCCAACTTCCAACGCCTATATCGCGGAATTTTGAAGAAAATGAAAATAAAATTTTTGATGCCAAAAGGTAGCGGGGACTCTAACCTACATTTGGGTACAACTCCCATCCCTGTAGGTGCACGCGTTCTCAAACCGGGAGAACTTAAAAGTAAAAAAAAAATAGGCACGATTCTGAAAAAAAAGGCATGATGTGGTGGTTTAACATGGAAGGCGATTTTTTAAAAATCTGAGAATGTGCAAAGCGTAGGCCCATGACACAAGCTATCATTTGGCATCACTCCCAAAAATTGCTCTCAAGCGGTTGAGCTTCAAGGAGCGTTCAAAGATTCGGGGATTTTTCGAAAAAAAAAATGTACCCCAACTTTCAAACGGAATTTTGAAAAAAGTCGAAAAATCGGATTGTACAGGAATTTTTTTTTATGATAAAAAAAGAAATATTTTACTAAAAAAAATAGAAATATATTTACTATTAAAAAAACCAAGAAAAAAGATCACGAAAAATTATCTGTTTTATTTATAAAAATATCCATGTGTTTAAATAATTCCATTAATAACTAGAACCAAACATCTTAAGCTATGGTGTTTTATAAAAGTTTAAAATATCTTCATATTTCATTATACTTTCCAAATAAAAATCAATGTATCCTCTCACCCATCACAGCTCAGCTCAGCTCACTTTACCTTAGCTCACCCAACAGCTCAGCTCACCGACAGCTCAGCTTACAAAACAGCTCAGCTCAACCATCAGCTCAGCTCACTTTCAGCTCAGCTCAAATGAGCTGAGCTATGGTACATAGCTCAAAAGTGAGCTAGCTCAAATTTTGAGCTGGGCTGTGAACTGAGCTCAGCTAACTTTTGAGCTTTGTAGCAACCCTGCCAGTTCCATATTGCTACTACTAGTGCTGAAGCACACACAATTGACAATTCTCATAAAATTACCACATTGCACATTTTATGCGCAATTCATTTACTTTCGTTAACCATATACCGTACGGTCTGAACCCCACAACATGACTAAATTTCACAGAATAAATTGAAAATTACATGCGGACGCAAGGAGGATGAAAGAATTAATTTATTGTTCACTTGATAAAAATGTAAAAAAAACTAAGTGTGAAATTCATTTACATATAGGGTCAATGTGGGTAAATGTAAACAGGGGTAAATGAAAACATGGCTCATAACATGGCTCAGTTAAATCTATTTGATGCATACATAAGTACAAATCGCGGACGCATGTATCTTTTAACTTATACGTCAAGCTCATTGCTGTCAAGAGAGAATTCATTCGACGAGCGTATTTTCCGTGAAAGATAATTTTTTAAAGTGCCAAACAAGTCGTTAGTCTTTCAGAAAAATTAAATATTTTTGCAGATTCAATAAAGTCAGTATAATTTGCAAATATTTTTTTGTTTTTAATTTTGATGTAGATTCTATGTGATACAAGCAAATTTTAAAATACAGGACATTTATGTCGATTTGCATGTGTTTACATTTACCCCAGAATATTTTTCATAATGGGTAAATGTAAACAACGTATTCTGGGGGTAAATATAAACATACATTTTTGGTGAAATTATTGGTTTTAATAAAAATAACATATTTTTAGTCAATTACTACTGCTAAAGTGCCGCGGAGTCACATTTTAAAGTAGCCAACACCATCATTTTCAGTGGATGATGTTGCAAAATCGGCCTTTGACGTAAAAAAACAAAAAATATTACGTTCAGAGCTGCTCAGGATGCATATTGGGCGCCTATATAAGAATAGAAAGGAAGAAAACAAAAACTTTTATTGGAATTTGAAAAAGTTTTTGTCAAATACCTTCTTGAACGTTTTTCAAGTTGTTATCCATATGATAAAGAGGAAATTCTAAATTTTATACCACCGTTTACATTTACCCAGAATTTGCAAAAAAACACAAACATGGTGGGGTATTTGTAAACATGCCATATTTGACAGTAATGTAAACAATTTGGGAAATATTTGTTTATATTTATAAAGAAGAATTGCCATCATTTCATATTTGCATTTGAAGATACCATTCAAGTTGTTCCGTGAAAACATAAAAAAATCTAAAGTCGAAAGAAAAAAAAGACATGAAATTGTTTACATTTACCCACATTGACCCTACTGAATGAGAAGTATAACTTCAGTCGCGTGTACATGTGTACACACACTCTTTTTTTTTTAATTTAAGATAGAGAATTTTATTTATCCAAACTTATTTATTAAATAAATCATGATTTAACTTCATATCATAGTTAACTCAAGTTTAGTATAAAAAGTTAATTGACTCTGAATCAGTTCACAGATTTTTGTCAAAAAAAAAAATCATTCAAATCCTAGACCCTTTTTTTTAAATGTGATTGTACTTTTTCATTAAAAAAAAACTATTTTTTAGTTAACTTGGGTGTAAGTACCTAAATAAATAAATTTGTAAATTTGAAAATTTAATTCTGAAAATATTACAAAGTGGCATCACTGATATAACTCATATTTAAATAATTGACAAATGTTTGCGATACTTTTTCTTGTAATCTTTTTGCGTTTGGTGTTTTTTTTTTCAATCTTCAATACAGTGACCGTGAAATACAAATAATGTTTTGTGTCCAAAATAGGAACTTAACATTTGGTTTATATTTGGTAGCAATTGAAATGAAATCATCACGACAATGGGAACGATAGCGTTTGGGGAACTACCCGATGAACATCTTTCTATATCTTCATCAGTTTTTTTTTTCTGAACTTATTGTAGATCATTTGTCAATTTATAAAAAAAAATAAAAGTGACAGCAGAAACACAATACACAATAAATTAAGTATTTACATATGTTCTGATTTTTCTTAGTTTTATTTAAATTTTTTTAGTAGTAAAACCACAGTCAAAAAGTCGACGAAAAATGCAAAATTGAAATTTATCAAACATATTTACAGCCTGCATAGAAGAACAAATTAATTTATTTAAAAAAAAAGTCATGAAGAAAACAATATAATATAACTTTTTTTTTTGGTTATTTGAAATAAATACCTAGTTTTTTTTTGAAAAATCAACTCTTCGAAAATTTGAGATTGATTTTATTTTTTGAAATTTTGGTCTTAGATGTTATTATTTTTTTTTTTTCAAAAATATTGGTACCAGTACGATTTTTTGAACAACTTTTTTTCTAAAACATTTTTATAGACTTTATGTTTTTTTTGTTACCTCATAACTTTGGACTGAGTGAAGCAATTTGATACCTAATTCTTGTATTTAAAAGCTGGTGCCTACAGTGTGGTCCAATTTCGTCCAGTTCTGGCTATACAATGTATATGAGAAAACCATAAAACCTATCCATGGAATTCGGTTTTGTTTTTTTGCGCACTCAAAAACTTGGGGAGTTTTAGATCTAGCAATGTATCTTTTACTACGAAATGATTTTTTCAATGATTCGGAGTTCGCGACATCTTCTGTTTTGACCTGATTTTGATTTTCGATCTATCCGATTTTGTCTCTTTATTTTTTACTTGGCGATTTAAGGCTCCTTTAAAATTAAAGCATTTTAAAGCAAAGATTCTACAAAAATGCGGACAAATTTTGCATACATTTTTCATTTGATTTTCATTTAAAATTTAATTTTACGCCCGTAAATGAGCATGAAAACCAGAATATACATATCAACAAAATGAAAAAAAAAAAAGATAATTATAATTGAATTCTGATAGTGATAAGATAAGCAAAAGTTATTTGAATATTAAAAAAAAAAAATTAAAATCTCATGCCACAAAATTTGTTTGCGTTTTCTTGGACCATTTTTGAACGCGGCTATTTTTGGCTCCAAGATTTTTCATAATCGGCTCCTTGCATCCAAAATATTCTGGAAACACTGTGCCAATCAACTATTCAGAATGCAAAAATTAGGAACTTGAGTTAGGTATATTCGACTTATTTGCCTTGTTATTGAAGTTATACTTCTTATGGGAGGGTGGGTATGAAAATTTACTTTTTGACAAGAATGTCAAAGGGATTATGACGCGATCACCCTGGGTAGCAGGGCTGTCGTTTCACCTTTAGAGTACGCAGTACTTTAGTATTTAAAAATGCAGTACGCCACAGTACGGCAAACATAAAACACACAACACGTAGCAAGTTACATGTTTCATGTGGCAAGTTGCATGTGGCAAGTTGTATGTGGCAAGTTGCATGTGGCAAGTTGCATGTGGCAAGTTGTATGTGGCAAGTTGCGTGTGGCAAGTTGCCAGGGTTGCAAAAAGCTAACATTTCAGCTCAGCTCACAGCTCAGCTCAAATTTGAGCTAGGTACCATAGCTTAGCTCATTTGAGCTGAGCTGAAAGTGAGCTGAGCTGAAAGTGAGCGCCCCAACTTCCAACGCCTATATCTCGGAATTTTGAAAAAAAATGAAAAAAAAATTTTTGATGCCAAAAGGTAGCGGGGACTCTAACCTACATTTGGGTACAACTTCCATCCCTGTAGGTACACGCGTTCTCAAACCAGGAGAACTTAAAGGTAAAAAAAAAGTTAAGCCCGATTCTGAAAAAATAGGCATGATGTGGCGGTTTAACATGCAAAGCGATTTTTTAAAAATCTGACAATGTGCAAAGCGTAGGCCCATGACACAAGCTATCATTTGGCATCACTCCCAAAAATTGCTCTCAAGCGGCTTAGCTTCCAGGAGCGTTCAAAGATTCGGGGATTTTTCGAAAAAAAAAATTTACCCCAACTTTCAAACACGATTTTCTCGGAATTTTGAAAAAAATCGAAAAATCGGATTATACCACTTTCGGGTAGCTGAGAATATAAGCTTTCATATGGCACCACTCCCCTGTCTCTAGATCAAAGCCTTCCAACGCCTATATCTCGGAATTTTGAAAAAAATGAAAAAAAAATTTTTGATGCCAAAAGGTAGCGGGGACTCTAACCTACATTTGGGTACAACTTCCATCCCTGTAGGTACACGCGTTCTCAAACCAGGAGAACTTAAAGGTAAAAAAAAAGTTAAGCCCGATTCTGAAAAAATAGGCATGATGTGGCGGTTTAACATGCAAAGCGATTTTTTAAAAATCTGACAATGTGCAAAGCGTAGGCCCATGACACAAGCTATCATTTGGCATCACTCCCAAAAATTGCTCTCAAGCGGCTTAGCTTCCAGGAGCGTTCAAAGATTCGGGGATTTTTCGAAAAAAAAAATTTACCCCAACTTTCAAACACGATTTTCTCGGAATTTTGAAAAAAATCGAAAAACCGGATTATACCACTTTCGGGTAGCTGAGAATATAAGCTTTCATATGGCACCACTCCCCTGTCTCTAGATCAAAGCCTTCTAACGCCTATATCTCTAAAATGAAAAAAATTTTTTTGATGCCAAAAGGTAGCGGGGACTCTAACCTACATTTGGGTACAACTTCCATCCCTGTAGGTACACGCGTTCTCAAACCAGGAGAACTTAAAGGTAAAAAAAAGTTAAGCCCGATTCTGAAAAAAAAGGCATGATGTGGCGGTTTAACATGGAAGGCGATTTTTGAAGTTATACTTCTTATGGGAGGGTGGGTATGAAAATTTACTTTTTGACAAGAATGTCAAAGGGATTATGACGCGATCACCCTGGGTAGCAGGGCTGTCGTTTCACCTTTAGAGTAGGCAGTACTTTAGTATTTAAAAATACAGTACGCCGTAGTACGGCAAACATAAAACAAACAACACGTTGCAAGTTACATGTTTCATGTGGCAAGTTGCATGTGGCAAGTCGTATGTGGCAAGTTGCATGTGGCAAGTTGTATGTGGCAAGTTGCGTGTGGCAAGTTGCATGTGGCCAGTTGCGTGTGGCAAGTAGCATGTGGTAATTTCCATGTGGCAAGTTGCCAGGGTTGCAAAAAGCTCACATTTCAGCTCAGCTCACAGCTCAGCTCAAATTTGAGCTAGGTACCATAGCTAAGCTCATTTGAGCTGAGCTGAAAGTGAGCTGAGCTGAAAGTGAGCGCCCCAACTTCCAACGCCTATATCTCGGAATTTTGAAAAAAATGAAAAAAAATTTTTTGATGCCAAAAGGTAGCGAGGACTCTAACCTACATTTGGGTACAACTCCCATCCCTGTAGGTGCACGCGTTCTCAAACCGGGTGAACTTAAAGGTAAAAAAAAAGTTAAGCCCGATTCTGAAAAAATAGGTATGATGTGGCGGTTTAACATGGAAGATGATTTTTTAAAAATCTGAGAATGTGCAAAGCGTAGGCCCATGACACAAGCTATCATTGGCCATCACTCCCAAAAATTGCTCTCAAGCGGTTTAGCTTCCAGGAGCGTTCAAAGATTCGGGGATTTTTCGAAAAAAAATTTTACCCCAACTTTCAAACGCGATTTTCTCGGAATTTTGAAAAAAAATCGAAAAACCGGATTATACCACTATCGGCTAGCTGAGAATATAAGCTTTCATATGGCACCACTCCCCTGTCTCTAGATCAAAGCGTTCCAACGCCTATATCGCGGAATTTTGAAGAAAATTAAAATAAAATTTTTGATGCCAAAAGATAGCGGGGACTCTAACCTACATTTGGGTACAACTCCCATTCCTGTAGGTCCACGCGTTCTCAAACCGGGAGAACTTAAAAGTAAAAAAAAAATAGGCGCGATTCTGAAAAAATAGGCATGATGTGGCGGTTTAACATGGAAGGCGATTTTTTAAAAATCTGATAATGTGCAAAGCGTAGGCCCATGACACAAGCTATCATTTGGCATCACTCCCAAAAATTGCTCTAAAGCGGTTTAGCTTCTAGGAGCGTTTAAAGATTCGGGGATTTTTCGAAAAAAAAAATTTACCCCAACTTTCAAAACCGATTTTCTCGGAATTTTGAAAAAAGTCGAAAAACCGGATTCTTCCGGAATTTTTTTTTATGATAAAAAAAGAAATATTTTACTAAAAAAATAGAAATATATTTACTATCAAAAACACCAAGAAAAAAGATCACGAAAAATTATCTGTTTTATTTATAAAAATATCCATCTGCTAAAATAATTCCATTAATAAGTAGAACCAAACATCTTAAGCTATGGTGTTTTATAAAAGTTTAAAATATCTTCATATTTCATTATACTTTCCAAATAAAAATCAATGTATCCTCTCACCCATCACAGCTCAGCTCAGCTCACTTTACCTTAGCTCACCCAACAGCTCAGCTCAACCATCAGCTCAGCTCACTTTCAGCTCAGCTCAAATGAGTTAACCATATATAGTACGTTCTGAACCGCACAACATCAGTAAAGTTCACAGATTAAATTGAAAACTACATGGACGCAAGGAGGATGAAAGAATTAATTTATTGTTCACTTGATAAAAATGTAAAAAACGAAGTGTGGATTAATTAATTTAATAATAGAAATTAAAAATATTAAATGAAATTCATTTATATATGTATACTGAATGAGAAGTATAACTTCAGTCGCGTGTACATGTGTACACACACTCTTTTTTAAAAATCTGATAATGTGCAAAGCGTAGGCCCATGACACAAGCTATCATTTGGCACCACTCCCAAAAATTGCTCTCAAGCGGTTTAGCTTCCAGGAGCGTTCAAAGATTCGGGGATTTTTCGAAAAAAAAATTTACCCCAACTTTCAAACGCGATTTTCTCGGAATTTTGAAAAAAGTCGTAAAACCGGATTGTACCTGATTTTTTTTTATGATTAAAAAAGAAATATTTTACTAAAAAAATAGAAATATATTTACTATTAACCCTAGAAAGATAATCTACGTCTGTAAGACTTATGGCGTGTAAAGAACTGTTTTATCTTATTCAATTCAAATTTCTGGGTTTTTGTTAAATTGATTTGATTTATTATATCATTTCTTTAAAATAATCTAAGTAATGAGTTAAATAAATATGACAAAAAGTGTTAACATAAGACCAAAAATCTTTTTTAGAATCATACGTCTCTGAGACGTATATTATGATTATCTTTCTAGGGTTAAAAAAACCAAGAGAAAGATCACGAAAAATTATCTGTTTTATTTATAAAAATATCCATGTGTTAAAATAATTCCATTAATAACTAGAACCAAACATCTTGAGCTATGGTGTTTTATAAAAGTTTAAAATATCTTCATATTTCATTATACTTTCCAAATAAAAATCAATGTATCCTCTCACCCATCACAGCTCAGCTCAGCTCACTTTACTTTAGCTCACCCAACAGCTCAGCTCAACCATCAGCTCAGCTGACTTTCAGCTCAGCTCAAATGAGCTGAGCTATGGTACATAGCTCAAAAGTCAGCTAGCTCAAAATTTGAGCTGAGCTGTGAGCTGAGCTCAGCTCACTTTTGAGCTTTGTAGCAACTCTGCAAGTTCCATATTGCTACTACTAGTGCTGAAGCACACACAATTCTCATAAAATAACCATATCGCACATTTTATGCTCAATTCATTTAGTTTCGTTAAGCGTATACCGTACGTTCTGAACCGCACAACATGTGTAAATTTCACAGAATAAATTGAAAACTACATGGACGCAAGGAGGATGAAAGAATTAATTTATTGTTCACTTGATAAAAATGTAAAAAAACGATGTGTGGATTAATTTATTTAATAATAGAAATTAAAAATATCAAATGAAATTCATTTACATATACTGAATGAGAAGTATAACTTCAGTCGCGTGTACATGTGTACACACACTCTTTTTTTTTTTTATTTATATTAATAGGTTTCTTTGGCACATAATTCACTTTGGGGCCCTTGCATTCATTGGGCACTGTTTTTTTTTTACCTTCACCCATTGAAAAAAAATCTAGCTTCGTCAAATTTTTACCCATTTTCGATTTTTTTACAGTTTCTGATAGGAGATAAATATACCTTTTCAATAATGTATAAAACATGTAACTATGTTAAACCACCTAGAATTTATAAGCCGTCAAAGTTCAAAAATTCCATTTTTTTAGTCATTTACCCGACTTCGACATCAAATTAAAGTATATATTTTCACAACAACATGCTGTTTAAAAAATATATTCTAAAATAATATTTATTTCCAAATCAAACGAGGTATTTTTTATGAAAATCAGTTTAAAATTGGCTTAGAAAAAAAAATTTTACAATTTCAACCCAGATACAGAAATTCGAACTTTTAGGTATAGAACAAAAATGTTGTTTTGGCACGTAGTAGGATAACTTGGGTGCTAGGATTTGATAACGGGTTTTTGTAGAGGAGTTCAATACAAACATTTTTTGAAGTTATACTTCTTATGGGAGGGTGAGTATGAAAATTTACTTTTTGACAAGAATGTCAAAGGGATTATGACGCGATCACCCTGGGTAGCAGGGCTGTCGTTTCACCTTTAGAGTAGTCAGTACTTTAGTATTTAAAAATGCAGTACGCCGCAGTACGGCAAACATAAAACACACAACACGTTGCAAGTTACATGTTTCATGTGGCAAGTTGCATGTGGCAAGTTGCATGTGGCAAGTTGTATGTGACAAGTTGCATGTGGTAATTTCCATGTGGCAAGTTGCCAAGGTTGCAAAAAGCTCACATTTCAGCTCAGCTCAAATTTGAGCTAGCTCATTTTTGAGCTAGGTACCATAGCTCAGCTCATTTGAGCTGAGCTGAAAGTGAGCTGAGCTGAAAGTGAGCGCCCCCAACTACCAACGCCTATATCTCGGAATTTTGAAGAAAATGAAAAAAAAATGTTTGATGCCAAAAGGTAGCGGGGACTCTAACCTACATTTGGGTACAACTCTTATCCCTGTAGGTCCACGCGTTCTCAAACCGGGAGAACTTAAAAGTAAAAAAAAAATAGGCACGATTCTGAAAAAAAAGGCATGATGTGGTGGTTTAACATGGAAGCGATTTTTTAAAAATCTGACAATGTGCAAAGCGTAGGCCCATGACACAAGCTATCATTTGGCATCACTCCCAAAAATTGCTCTCAAGCGGTTTAGCTTCTAGGAGCGTTCAAAGATTCGGGGATTTTTCGAAAAAAAATTTTACCCCAACTTTCAAAGGCGATTTTCTCGGGTTTTTGAAAAAAATCGAAAAACCAGATTATACCACTATTGGGTAGCTGAGAATATAAGCTTTCATATGGCACCACTTCCCTGTCTCTAGATCAAAGCGTTCAGCTCCCAGAAGTTTTTTCGCGCCCCCAACTTCCAACGCCTATATCGCGGAATTTTGAAGAAAATGAAAATAAAATTTTTGATGCCAAAAGGTAGCGGGGACTCTAACCTACATTTGGGCACAACTCCCATCCCTGTAGGTCCACGCGTTCTCAAACCGGGAGAGCTTAAAAGTAAAAAAAAAATAGGCACGATTCTGAAAAAAAAGGCATGATGTGGTGGTTTAACATGGAAGGCGATTTTTTAAAAATCTGATAATGTGCAAAGCGTAGGCCCATGACACAAGCTATCATTTGGCATCACTCCCAAAAATTGCTCTCAAACGGTTTAGCTTCCAGTAGCGTTCAAAGATTCGTTGATTTTTCGAAAAAAAAATTTTACCCTTACTTTCAAACACGATTTTCTCGGAATTTTGAAAAAAATCGAAAAACCGGATTATACCACTATTGGGTAGCTGAGAATATAAGCGTTCAGCTCCCAGAAGTTTTTTCGCGCCCCCAACTTCCAACGCCTATATCGCGGAATTTTGAAGAAAATGAAAATAAAATTTTTGATGCCAAAAGGTAGCGGGGACTCTAACCTACATTTGGGTACAACTCCCATCCCTGTAGGTGCACGCGTTCTCAAACCGGGAGAACTTAAAAGTAAAAAAAAAATAGGCACGATTCTGAAAAAAAAGGCATGATGTGGTGGTTTAACATGGAAGGCGATTTTTTAAAAATCTGAGAATGTGCAAAGCGTAGGCCCATGACACAAGCTATCATTTGGCATCACTCCCAAAAATTGCTCTCAAGCGGTTGAGCTTCAAGGAGCGTTCAAAGATTCGGGGATTTTTCGAAAAAAAAAATGTACCCCAACTTTCAAACGGAATTTTGAAAAAAGTCGAAAAATCGGATTGTACAGGAATTTTTTTTTATGATAAAAAAAGAAATATTTTACTAAAAAAAATAGAAATATATTTACTATTAAAAAAACCAAGAAAAAAGATCACGAAAAATTATCTGTTTTATTTATAAAAATATCCATGTGTTTAAATAATTCCATTAATAACTAGAACCAAACATCTTAAGCTATGGTGTTTTATAAAAGTTTAAAATATCTTCATATTTCATTATACTTTCCAAATAAAAATCAATGTATCCTCTCACCCATCACAGCTCAGCTCAGCTCACTTTACCTTAGCTCACCCAACAGCTCAGCTCACCGACAGCTCAGCTTACAAAACAGCTCAGCTCAACCATCAGCTCAGCTCACTTTCAGCTCAGCTCAAATGAGCTGAGCTATGGTACATAGCTCAAAAGTGAGCTAGCTCAAATTTTGAGCTGGGCTGTGAACTGAGCTCAGCTAACTTTTGAGCTTTGTAGCAACCCTGCCAGTTCCATATTGCTACTACTAGTGCTGAAGCACACACAATTGACAATTCTCATAAAATTACCACATTGCACATTTTATGCGCAATTCATTTACTTTCGTTAACCATATACCGTACGGTCTGAACCCCACAACATGACTAAATTTCACAGAATAAATTGAAAATTACATGCGGACGCAAGGAGGATGAAAGAATTAATTTATTGTTCACTTGATAAAAATGTAAAAAAAACTAAGTGTGAAATTCATTTACATATAGGGTCAATGTGGGTAAATGTAAACAGGGGTAAATGAAAACATGGCTCATAACATGGCTCAGTTAAATCTATTTGATGCATACATAAGTACAAATCGCGGACGCATGTATCTTTTAACTTATACGTCAAGCTCATTGCTGTCAAGAGAGAATTCATTCGACGAGCGTATTTTCCGTGAAAGATAATTTTTTAAAGTGCCAAACAAGTCGTTAGTCTTTCAGAAAAATTAAATATTTTTGCAGATTCAATAAAGTCAGTATAATTTGCAAATATTTTTTTGTTTTTAATTTTGATGTAGATTCTATGTGATACAAGCAAATTTTAAAATACAGGACATTTATGTCGATTTGCATGTGTTTACATTTACCCCAGAATATTTTTCATAATGGGTAAATGTAAACAACGTATTCTGGGGGTAAATATAAACATACATTTTTGGTGAAATTATTGGTTTTAATAAAAATAACATATTTTTAGTCAATTACTACTGCTAAAGTGCCGCGGAGTCACATTTTAAAGTAGCCAACACCATCATTTTCAGTGGATGATGTTGCAAAATCGGCCTTTGACGTAAAAAAACAAAAAATATTACGTTCAGAGCTGCTCAGGATGCATATTGGGCGCCTATATAAGAATAGAAAGGAAGAAAACAAAAACTTTTATTGGAATTTGAAAAAGTTTTTGTCAAATACCTTCTTGAACGTTTTTCAAGTTGTTATCCATATGATAAAGAGGAAATTCTAAATTTTATACCACCGTTTACATTTACCCAGAATTTGCAAAAAAACACAAACATGGTGGGGTATTTGTAAACATGCCATATTTGACAGTAATGTAAACAATTTGGGAAATATTTGTTTATATTTATAAAGAAGAATTGCCATCATTTCATATTTGCATTTGAAGATACCATTCAAGTTGTTCCGTGAAAACATAAAAAAATCTAAAGTCGAAAGAAAAAAAAGACATGAAATTGTTTACATTTACCCACATTGACCCTACTGAATGAGAAGTATAACTTCAGTCGCGTGTACATGTGTACACACACTCTTTTTTTTAATTGGGAGGGGGTCTATCTCACCCCGTTTAGGTGGGAGGGGCAGTTTAAAGAAAAAAAAATTATCAAAATAAAAAAAAAAATATTAAAAAACAACGGCAACACTTACAGTAATAAATGATACCATTTCAGAAAGGCAAAATTGTACATTTAATTATAATTTTTAAATCAATATATTATAAATAATTGTTTTTGAAACAATCGATTTCAAAGTTAAAAATAGGCGAAAAAATTTTTCTACAAACTCATTTTATACTATTTTTGTCCAGACTGTGAATTTTAATAAAAAAAATTTCTCCTTATCGAACAGTGAATACTATGTGTTTTTTATATGTCTTATATGTTTTTATGTTCTCTAGTTTTTGAGAAAATTGAAAAATTATTTTATCAGATTTTTCTTTTTTCAAAATATTTTTTGCTTTTATTTGTTTTTATTTTTTAATTTTCTCTTTCTCTATGCTTATCCAATACACTGTAATTCTACAATTCATTATTATGTATTTTGTTGTCACAAAATTAATTGTCCAATTTGTTGTTTTTTTTTTTCTTGTTTACCTAACCACCCCATTTTCTTATTAAATGTATTTCCTCAACCAATTAGAACATTAAATACCATTGTGAATATTGTGTTTCCGTCGCTTCGCTCACTCTGTGTGTCGTTGTCGTTTTCAATTATTTATATTTCCGATATATAGCTGCACTCACTATAAGTTGTTATTCTCTTCAATTGTACTTGAATTCTGTTAATAGAAAACAAAAAAACAACGTATTTATGGTATTTTAGTTTTCCGCTTTATAGGAACTTTTATTAATTGTTGCCACTTTATTTTTTTTTATTGTAAATTTGGCTTGATTTGTAACAAAGTGTTTAACCTCCCAATAAGATCTGACCAAAATCAGATGAAGAAACAGATGTTGTTTATCTGGTAGTTCCCCAAAACAATGTCGTGCCCACTATCTGATGATCTCATTTCAACACATGGTTTTACAATAAAAAAAATAAAAAACAGCTATGAAATGTAAACCACATGTTGAGTTTTTTACTTTGAACACAAAACAGTTTTTCTTTATTTGCATTTCACAGTCACAGTGTTAAAGATTGAAGATAATAATAAAAAAAAAACACCTTTTGACAAAAGAACACAAACAAATATCGCAAAAATTTGTCAGTTATTTAAATATGAGTAATAACAGTGATGCCACTTTGAATTTTTTTTAGAATTTTTATATTTATAATTTTTTTTATTTTTGTTTACTCATATTTTTAACTCAAACGAGAAATACCTAGAAGATAGTTTTTCATTGAAAAGTGAAATAACTGAAATCCTTAAAAGAGAAATGGTCTTTGATTTGAAGGTTTTTTTTTGACATGGAAACGCCGAAAAAATTTTTTCAACTGATTAAGAGTTAAAACAATAAGCTTTTTAGTTTAACTCTGAGCTAACTCAGGAGTTTAATCTTATTTTGTTTATGAATAAGCTTGACTAGACACAATTCTAGTTGTGTTACACAGTTGGTCTTCAACTTTTAAAGAAAATTCTTAAAAAAATATAGTAAAGTGGGAACTCTGGTCACCACCAAAACAACCTTTTTATACCTCGATTCTCAAATGCTTCAAAGTTTAGTCAAAATACAATTGCCTTACCTCAAGCTTCATCATATTCTAACAAGCAGTGTGTGGCAGATGAGTAAAAATATAATGAGACTGATACAAGTTGGAGCTTTGGCATTTATAATTCTTCAATTGGGTACGTTGCAAAAAGTTTGTTTTTCTTAAAATAACTTGATGATTCCACCAACACACACTTTGTAAACAAAAGAACCAAAACAAATATAAATTTTTTTCTTCATAGTTCATTGCAAGACTGAAACTGGCGCAGCGAGTAATAGTGACGAATACGATACTGAATCTGGTGAATTATGTGTCCATAGTTTAGGATCAAGGAAAAAACATTTCTATGAAAGAATTCCTGGAGCAAAATTTATTGGAAAAGCTGTTAAGAGCTTAGTGAGTACACCGAAAGAGAATGTTTCATTCTACTTGTATAAGAGGGACTTTCCAACGTGTGCTCAGGAAATTCGAATCGATGATGATTCGTTGCACAATTCAGCATTCGATACTAGACATCCCACAAGGTAATGAAATAGATACAATTTCTTTTGCTAAATCGTGTGATAACTAACTTTTTTCCTTTTGATCAGAATCATCATTAATGGCTGGATGAGTTCAAGTCGAAATCCCTTTATTAAAAGTGTATCAAGTGCTTATTTCAGTCTTGGAGACTTCAATATAATCGTTGTGGATTGGAGTTCAATGTCCAGCTCCATCAACTATTACAAAGTGGTCAAACTTATTGATAAAGTTGGTGGACGTGTGGCAGACTTTGCCAAACATTTACACAAAACTTTCCAACTGGATTTTGATGAAATGTATTTAATCGGACACAGTTTGGGTGCCCAGATAGCAGGCAGTGCGGGCAAACAAATTCATCCTGACAAATTTAATACAATTTTTGCTCTCGATCCTGCTGGTCCTTCATTTAAGGAAAAGGGTATTGAAGGAAGACTTGATTCGAGTGATGCCAAATATGTTGAATCGATTCAAACAAGTGAAAATATGGGCTTCCCAGAACCTTTGGGACATGCAACTTTCTATCCCAACAAAGGAACTTATCAGAATTGTATGGGCTATGGTTGTTCACATAGGCGGGCCTATAAGTATTTTGCTGAGTCTATTAATTCTACTGTTGGATTTTGGGGAGTTCTATGTGATAGAGAGCAAATGAAGAAAGGTGATTGCCCTGAAGGATTGAATCAGTATAAAATGGGTGGTGAGCCATCAACTCCCAAAGTTGGAATATTTTATGTCAAAACCAATAATAACTCTCCATATGCCAGGGGCAAGAGTGATTCGTATTTGTATGCTTAAAAATCATTATTTTCTTTTTTTTTAGAATAAAGTGATTGCAATAAATCAAAATGCCAAAATGTCATCCAGTGATAAATTCTTTTTTTATGAAACTTAAATTGTTAAAAATTGAGCTCATTTTGGAAATACAAATTATTGTTGTTATGTATTTATTCAAACTTGTTGACAGTTATTAATACACATTCTCATACAAATTCTTAGTTCCTTAAAATTATTGTATAGAGATTCGTTGGGTATTTTCTTCTAAAACTTCCTCAATACCGATTTTACGGTTTCATATTAGGTATTCATGAATTTTCCAAAATCTCTGTTTCACATTAAATTTATTTCTTTAGGAGCTTTTTTAAATTTTTTTTTACGATTATTTGATGAAAATGTCTGTTTTTCGCTTAAAAAAAAACTCTTCCAATCCAAGTATTTGTATGAAATCTGCTATCTGTTTGTCTTTTATTCTTTCGACAAATTTAAATGTATCGTTCTTCACATTGAGTCATTTAGTTTGATAAAAACATGAATATGTCACTTTGGTAAACACTTTAAAACTTATCTACCTTCTTACGTGCTTTAAAATATCAAGAGAACGCAATTCTTCGTCGATTCTATTTATTAAAATGCATTTAATTTTCGAAATAGTGAGTATAAATAATCATTTTATCTTTATATTGAACTAATACAGCTGTATTGATTTTGCTTCTTATATAACTTTGAATTCTATTCTTCTCACTTCTGCAAAACTGTGAGTAAGCAGTACACGCGTTGCACAGATTTTGGGTAATCTTTGGTGGTTACTCAATTTTGAATATAATGTTACAAATGGGTTTCGTAAAAGTTTTTACTTGTTTCCAAAAATATATGGAAATATTGCGACAAGGTTATATTCAAGTCAAAAAATTGATAGTTGATTGAAAGAAGAGCAATAAACAAAACGTTAACGTATATGATCGTAATCGTGTGCGGTCATTCGACCTCAGGTCTTTCGGCTTTTGATTCAGATCCGTCATCTTAACGTTCTTAAAAAACCTCGGCTTGCAATTTTATCATCAAAACTAGTGATGGGAACTATCGAATGATTTGAACTATCGATAGTTAGTAACTGAATGATTTGAACTATCGAATAGTTCATTCATTTATTCATTCAAATAAAAACTATCGAATAAAAACTATCGTATAAAAAAACTATTCAAATAAAAAAACTATCGTTTAAGAAAACTACACCGAAAAAAAAACCAATATCAATTTAACATTTTTTAAATATCAGCCAAAAATGCTCTATAAAATGTGTTTTATGATATTTAAAATGTTAAAACAACATTTTTATTATCAGGATAATATTTAAATGTCACATTTTGGAATTTTTTTTTGATATTTTTTTTATCATTTTTTCATATCAATTTCTCATTCCAAATTATTGAAAAATGTTAGATAAAAAATTCTTAATGTTTTTTCTTTGTGTTTTTTCGAAGTAAAATGTATGATTTACTGAGAAAATTTGATCGGCACTAAGATTTTACTTCACATAGTTTGGGAGAAAATAACAAAACAATAATATCACCTATAATAGAACAAATAATATCACCATTATTTTGTAAAGAATATTCCCTTTCAGTAATGTTTTGAAAAAAGAAAGAAAATTCTTAAAATAATAAAAATAATAAAAATGAAAAGGAAAGAAATAGGTTTCATTATAATAAACTAAAACGTAAAATCTAGTCAACATTGATGTTTTAATTGTCAAAGTGAAATTTTCACTATCCACTTAAACTTAAAAAAATGTCAAAATGATATTTTAATTGTCAAAGTGAAATTTTCACTTTCCCATCTGAAATTAATAAAATGCACGACTGGGTCGCACGAACTTGCTCTTAGAGTTAAAGTTGCTTAATTTTTTAAGACTTTTTATATAGAAATTTGGAAAAAAAAAAATAAAATTCGTTTAAAAAAAAAAATAAAATAAAATCTGAAATTAAGTTGCCCTCCAAAACAAGTATGCAGTTTTGATTGATATATTAAGATGCATTTTTAGAAAAAAAACTAATTTTTTATAAATAATTTTTTGGAAAAAAAGTTTTAAAATAAAATTGGTATGCCATTCTTTAGAAATCACTAATCAACATCTAAAAACAAAATTTCAAAAAAATTCAATGTCCCGTTTTCGAAAATTTGATTTTTCAAAAAAAAATTTCCAAATTTTTTTAAAAATCCAAAAATTATTTTTTTCAAAATCTTATTTTTGGCTTATATTTAAATTATATAAATGCTTCTTTACGAAAAGTTTGGTTGAAATCGTATAAGCAGTTTCGGAGATAATCGGATTTGAAAAAAACGGTTCTATGGCAGGTACCGTTAATAATGATTTTCAAAAAAAAATTTTTTCATTGAAATATAGACCTTAGCTTAAAACTAACATTTGAATTTTTTAAACAAAATCGTTAGAGCCGTTTTTGAGATATTTCAATTTTACTTAAATCGGTATATGACAAGTACCGTTATTTTTGGTCCAAAAAAATTAATTCCAAAAACCCCTCTGGAGAGTCGCCAAATAACGCTACATACCAAGTTTGGCATTAATCGGTCCATCCGTTTAGGCTGTAGCTCTTTATACAGACAGACAGACAGACTGACAGACAGACAGACAGACGGACTTCCGGGACCCACTTTTTTGGCATTGTCTACCATCGTAATGTCATGGAAAAATGTTATCTCAACTTTTTTTTTTGTACGAATGCATAACTTGATATACATATAGTACCTATATAGCAAGTAAAAAATGTCAAAATGATATGATAAAATATCAAAATTGATATTTTAATTGATGGACGACTTTTGTCACTGAAAAATGTTAATTTGATAGCTGTTATTATCAATTATTTTTTTTCGGTGTATTCAAATGAAAAAAACTATCGTTTAAGAAAATTATTGGAATAAAAAAACTGTCGTATAAAGAACTATTGGAATGAAAAAACTATCGTATACAAAAAACTATTCGAATGAAAATAGTAACTAAATGAATGAATGAATGAATGATTTAAAACTGTCGAATGAATGCATATTTTACAACTATCGATAGTTTGATAGTTTTTATTCGATAGTTGCCATCACTAATCAAAACAGGTGATAAATAGATTTTATAAGTAGATTTGATAAGTTCATGGAATTCAGTAGATCTACTGATCTACTACTCTAGAGTAACCCCAGTTTCAGCAGTAGGTGATACGAAAAACAGTTTAATCAAATACTTCAAATGCAAGAAGAAAGTATAGATTATGTGTTGTCTGCTTTTTATGTTTTTTTTTAAGCCTTCATTGTTTGTATTGCAACAAAACGTAAAAAAAACTGAACTTATTTCCCACTCTTTTGAAAAATTAATGTAAAAATATTTCATGCAAATACTTTTTGTGGCAGATTTCATAACAATTTTTAATTGTAAAATCCAACTCAGAAATAGCAAAATAAATCTCTAGTATTTCGGTCAAAAATTAATACAACCAAAGAGACTTAAAAGCATGCAGGACCAAGCTTAAATGATTATGTAAGAGCATGTTTTTGACTAATTTATTGTCTTATAGCCATAAGACATACAAAATTTAGTTATTAAATTATCATAGAAAAAGCAAAGCAATATCAACCTGGGGCGTTGTTAAACCATTTTTCAAAAAATTAAAAAAAAATAAACAAAATAAACTTACATAACCTCATTTTTTACAGTAAAGCGCCTGTGTCTTACTCTATCCACCCAAAAAAGTGTTATTTTTGGATAAAACTTCAAAAATGAACAAAAACAATATCTGCTTTGCATGTTTTCTTAATTGCAAAGTGGCTTTTTTGCTTATCTCTAAGGTGGCACTTACGAGGTCGCGCATGAGCGATCGCAAGTTATGTGCACTGCTCGATCAATAAGAAGTAAAAAAATCTCATTTCCCGAAATAATAAATCGCCTACGCAACTCCAAAAAAAAACTCAAGACACTTGGCCATAAAAATAATGTATGCTGCGAGGTCCACCTGCATACCGCAGAATCGCAGATATATGTACAATGATCTATCTGATCGCGCTGCTCAACTCAGGAGACCACAAAGTCTGTATCTGCGTTGTTGACGACGTTGTAGTCGTCGCCAATGATTTAGTCACAATCGGACCAGTTTATTTAACTGCACGATCGCGTTGCACCGCGGCGAACGATGACGACAACGCATAGTGATCGGTTAATAATGGTGCGCGAAAGGCGTGCGCCTAATGCTCTCTGACATCGGAAATGGGAAACGTTATTGCTGAAGCTGGTGCTTTGTGTTGTGCTCCACAAGACACAGCATAAGGAACAACAACTGTGTGTGATTGAGTGTTTTGACCAGTGTCACTGGTTCTAGTCGCCTGGAGCAAGATCATTGCCAACTGGTGCCGTAAGCAGTTACGTTAAAATGCATATAAATACGTTTTAACTGTTACTGGTGCTGGTGAATTAAAGTCATTATACATGAGAGCAAGCCTGTGGCAAACTTCTTATAGATCAATAAAAAAAACCACGCCATATGTGTGTTTCATGCATTCATATCTTTGGTGTCTTATTGTTGTTCGCATCTGGGTGTTTTGTTTTTTGTTGTTGTGAGAAGTGGGAGTGTTCTAGAATGGCAAATACAGTAATTGAGAAATATGATTTTTATTTTTGCCAACATTCTAAGAATCAAATTAGACAGTCTTTGTTTCTGGTTCTAGTACAGGCTATATGGAGGCAAGTAACAACCTTGGAACGAAAATTATATTCATGCAAAAATGTGTCATCATGAATGAGTTATAACCAAAGAAACTAGAATTATTATTAATTGTTGGAACGTAAATTTTGCTGACTGACAGGAAAAACAAATAGAATTTTGGAAAAAGAGATAAGATTAAACGTTTAAAGTAGATATTTCTGATTTATATTATAATTTAACTAGCTGACCCGGCGGACTTCGTTCCGCCATTTTTTGTATTTATTTTTAGTTTTCGACTCTACAATTAGTTAACATTTTAAATGAAAAAGGGAATCAAAACTTGAAAAGTTCGTAAAAAGAGTTTAAAAAAAACTTTTAGCAAAAGTGGCCTATGTAAAATATGGCCTATGTTAAAAACGGCCAAAAAACTTGGGACAAAAAAAATTGTTTTTCCCGTTATTCTGTCAAAAATTCAAAAGTTTGTACATGCATGCGCATGATTAAAACCTATATTTCCTATAAATTTGAGATTTTTTGCAGACTTTTAAAAATTCCAAAAAAATAAAAGACTACTCAAAAATGTCCCTAAAAATTAGGTTGTTTTTCAAAAATTTTTATTTCAAAATACAGGGCCTATGAAAAAATCCTTTTTAGACCCCTAATTTTTTTTTAAATATCTTTCTCATGGTGTAACTCAAATTTCTGTGCAAAATTTTGCGTACCTCTAATTAGTCTTTTGTCGAAGAAGGTCTATGACTGCACAAAAACCTTCACAACTTGGTTTTGAAATTTTTTTGAATTTTTTCAATACCTTTTTTAACTATTGAATAAATTTGTCTATCATTTAAAAAAAAGTCAACTCCTTACGACTTACCGTTTAGAAAATAGGCTCATTTTTCAATGTCTTGTTACCCCTATTTACCCTATAAAATCTTAAAATTTTTTTTGCCTTAAACCTTCTCTTCTTATGCCTCTTTAATTAAAAAAAAATTAAGAAAATAAGTCAGTCGGTGTGGCCGGTTAGCGAACGTACACAAAACCAAACTTTAATATATATAATAGATAGTCGAAACATGAATTGAAACATTTTTAGGTCTTTAAAATATGTATGCAAACTTGTGACAAAATAATTTACACCTCTCTTAAATGGTCTCAGTTATGACTATGAGGGTATAAATTGATAAATTTGTTTATATAACAAGAAAATGTGGTTTTTTTTTTAAGTTACGCATACGCCCGAGTGAACAATAAGAAAATTATTGAGAATATCCAGGCTTTTATTTACAGATAAAGTGAGCAAAATTTTATTACAAATTTTACTATTTTAATGATGAATAGTTTTGATTTTAGTGGGTAAAGAATTTTGTAAAGTTTGACCTCAAAAAGACGCATATTAACCGAATTATGGCCTTTTTTCCGAAAACATAGAATATTTTTTTTAATGTGAATTTTTCTAGGTCCGGTTTGTATCCAACGGAATTGAATAGCATAGAACAAAAATTCAGGGCAAGGATGATGAAAAGTAGATAGTCTTCCAATATGGTTAATGTTCATATGTATATAAAATAAAAGGAAAAATAAAGGGAAACAAAAAATTCCAAATATTTTGAAGTTTTTCAAGTGACTGTATTTCCCTTACAAATGGTTGAACTGGAATTTAAAAAAAAATGGATAATTTTTGTGACAACCTGAACCCCAAGCAAAAATTTCAACATTTAGAACTGATAGCATAATGACTCTAATATGATTCCAAGTTATTTCCAATTGCGACTTAACAACTTTTACTGTGAACACTTTCTAAGAGCAACGCCAAGTTTCATGTTAAAGCACTCAGTAAAAACAACATTTCATCATATGCATTGAAAACTATACCGAAATCCACGATAGTTACTGGGCACCGAACACTGGACTAAAGTGCAACTTGCCAATAACCTTAAAATTAAACGTTCGCAATTTGGAGAGACTGATCAAGTTAAGTGTGTTTTTTGAAGTGAAAACTTTTTTAGTATCATAATGATTTGAAACAAGATGAAACGAAAACGCGACACGACTTCAACTTGTTATAACTTTTTTGTTTTAATAGATAAATGAATGAAATTTGTACTGTTGATAGGTAATTAAATAAGTTATAATTGTACGAAATTTCAATTAATTTCATATTCAAAATTCGGAGATAATGGTGAAAAGATGTTCTTTTCCAACACACGTTATATCTTTTGATCTAGTGCACATACAAATTTGATTTAACTTTAATACGCATGCTGATAACATAACCTTTTATTTGATGTATCACACAGAACGTTACGTGCTCTACAAGTTACACAATCTTATATTGAAATTTAAAAAATACCTCAAAACACCTGTGGAGATCTGTTGGCGATGACCAGCTACCAGTGTAGGAAGTACCGTAATCTCAGTCTCTAAATTCGACATGGTTGACTTTAAAAAATTCTAACTTCTCTTGTAGACATCTTTGGAATAAGATTTATGCATCATTATACAAGGTGAAACAATAAGCTTTCACATGCTATAGAATTTTGTATAGGTTGTCAAACAAAAAAATTGATTTAATAGCATGAGAACATAAAAATAAATGTTTTTTGTTTTTGCTTTTTGGATGAAATTTCATCGAGTTTAAAAAATTCTAGCTCTTTTTGTAGATGTCTCATAGCCTTGATCGATATATATATATTTTGAGCTAAGACAATAAGCTTTCAGATGATGTAAAAATTTTTATAGGTTGTTAGGTAAAAAATGGATTTAATAGCGTGAGAAGATAAAAATACGTGTTTTTTCGCTTTTTTTTTATGGAAATTGATCGAGCTCAAAAAATTCTAGCTCTTTTTGTAGATGTCTCATAGACCTGATCGATATGTATATTTTGAGCTAAGATAACAAGCTTTCAGATGATATAAAATTTATATATAGGTTGTCATATAAAAAACATGGATTTGAAGGTGATAGAATAAAAATAGGTAGATTTTTTCTATTTTATTTTTTTTTTTGCAAGAAAAGGGATTTTTTAAGGTTTCACTTCTATCACGTATTAATTGCACACATGATTTTTTTTTTAAGAAAAGTGCAAAATTTGAAACAGCATGCTGGAGAGTGTGGTCTGAAACTGTGAAGTATTATTGAAGTGCCATCAAAATTTAATCTACTCTGTCTTTTTATTTACCCAGAACTGGCTTCTTCAACGCATTGAAATATAGTAATTAATTTTTCGGATCAAAAAATCCGGCAAAAAAACACATAAGCTTTAACAGCTATTTCATGAAAAGCACTTTTGTTATCTTTGACTTAAAATTGTAGATCAGAGATGATATAAAAGAAACATGTACCTTGAAAAATGGAATGTTTCACCTCTTTAAGATCAAAATTACTCACTGTCCTAAAAACAATATCAACTGAATAAATAATTCGATTTCGACAAAATTGACGAAATTGAAAACCAATATTTTTGAAACCATTAATCTTACAGAGAAATGTGTATATTATAAGAAATTTTGATAGCTGACCTAAACTCCACGATACATCAACAATTAGACAAAGAATCAGGTGTTTTACGACATTTTATGTATTTTTGGCAATATGATGCATTCACAGCTTTTGTCCGAAAACTTACCTAGAAAGTTCATTGGGAGATAAGCATAAACAACCATAAACTAACAGATTTAATGCACGATGTGTGATGAATTTTTCGATCAAACAATCAAACTTTAAAAATAATTTTCTGGATACGGAAGTTCATTACTGTCAGGGTAAAAATAAGTTATCATCAAAATAAAAGCAAGCTCTTATCGGATCTTGAACGAATTTTTCATGGTTTTGGAACTCAAAAAACTACAAAACTGAAAACTTTCATGAAACTTTAATTTTTTTTTTTAACAGCTTTTTGATCTTTATGTTATCAAATTTAGCTATATTTAAAGCCAATTCCTGCATTCAGATGGCGATACGATGCAGAACTGAATAACATATTTCTATATTTGCAATTTTCCTGAAACTATCAAGCAAGTTGATTCTATCTTGCTTCTTAGATAACATATCTTTTCTAGTTTATTTTTTCTCAGAATAATTACCTCCAATATTGTTGCATGCAAATAAGATTACAACCAATACCACATTAATAACAACTTCTCAGAACACTTTCTCATTCATTGTGAGACTTCAAAAAAGTGGGAAACTTCTAATCAAAACAAAACTAAACCACCTTTACACCGCCAGACTATATTAATTTTATTATAAATTCTCCCAGCTGTTTGTGTTAACTTTTTTGTTTCGTTACGCCTCATGCGCTATTCACAATCAATAAAATTTAATGATTCAGAAAGACTATATTATAGTAAGCTGCTGCACTCCTGATACAAATCAAACTGATATCTCATTGCAAAAATAAAAAAAAAAACTTAAAACTGTCATTTAACTAACAGTCAAGTTTATAGCTTATTAAAGTTAGTTAATGGTTTTAGCTTAATTTGCATTGCAAATGTGACTTAATCGATTTATTGGATTGATATGACGGTGGTGGCGGTTCGGCTGGCGCGCGGTTCATTTAACCGGAACAATAAACTCTCACGTAAATAGGTATAGTATACTTTGTCTTGTGCCGCGCAAAGTCTTTTGTTACCAAAAGTGACGGTCCAGTTAAGACCAATATTCTTATCAAATAAAAAAGATTTTTATCAAAAATTGCCATTCTAATACCAACTTTTCAAAGTCTATGAATTTCGATTGACAGTCAAGACACTTCAATGTTATCAAAATGGCCATTCTTTGATTCATAAAAAATGCAAGCTTGAAATAAATGATCCATTTGGTATCGATTAAATCTCATTCAACAAGCAAATCATTGACCGGGGCGGTAACAACCCCTTGTTAGAAACTAAGAAAACTTTAACATATTAAAAAGACTTTGAATGGACAATAAAAATGGTTGTTTTGTTGTTCTTATTATTCTTGGACATGGACATGAACAGTTGTTTTGTTCTCAGATTGTAACTCTTACAAACATGTCATTTGAAGGTAAACTACTTTGCAACTTCAGATATCGTCTACTAGGATTTTATTTTTAGATCCGTTTATGCTACGTTTTTTTTTGTGATTTGCATATTTATAAGGAACAATTGCTGTTATTAAATTTTTTAATTAAATAATTGTAGATTAGTATTGTGTGGAAAATCAATAAAAAGTTAAATGTAACACGCTAGTTTGTAAAATAATTAATTAGTATAAAAATTCTTAATAAGGAATTGTATTTTATTTTGAATGATCTACTTTAAGTCCGTTATTACGAAGGTTTATGTAAATGTTTCCCATTCATTACTCTTGTAAAGATTCAATTTCTTCAAGATAAAAATTGATATGTTTCAAACCCAAGCAAAATCTTAGTTAGTGTGCAGTTTAAGGCATAAAGAAAATCGAGAATGTTGGTCTGATAATTCATTGAAAACATGTGGGAACTATGGCAGATCAATGAATATAAGCTCAGAGAATTTTGGAAAAGAGTCATATAATCCATATGAACAAATTTTACAAAGCGAGGCTTAAAGTGTTTATTTAAACTATATTTTTCATCTTTCGCGATAGTTCTTACTATAAATAAATTAAAAAAATAGAAATATTATTTGGCAGTTTATTTGTACAAAACTAAGTTCGGTTGGACAATTAAGGAAAAAACCAGATTAAACAAAAATTCTATTATTCTATGAGCTGGGAACGGAATTGTGTTCAATAAACCATGTTAATGAATTTTGTTTACCGCCCACAACAATAACAAATTTCAAAAATTACTGCAAGCTAGAATCAGTTATGTTATGACCTTTACACACTTAATTAAGAGCTTTTGCTATATAATAAGTAATATGGGATTTGTAAAAAAAAATCGAAATCCAGATAAAAATAAAAAATTGTCATAAAAAAATTGGGTCCCGCAACTTTATCTGTCTGTCTGTATTGCTGTCTAGTGCTTGTCTATCCTGAGCTACAGCCCAAACCACAGAAGCGAATCAATTCAAACTTGATAGTTATGTGGTTTGGAAGAATCCCTGCACGTTTAAAAGTTCTGCCGTAGTTTTGACAACCTTTGCAATTAGGCCGTTTTCAATTAAAAAAAAAAAAACAAAAAAATAAAACGGTCGACTGGGTCCCACTTACTTTCTCTTATAGTAAAAAGTACATTTTTTTAATGGAATTTTAATCAGAAAAAATTAAAAAAAAAACAAACATTTTTTTAAAATTATTTTCCCCACTTATTGTTTTGAAAATTTGAATAAACACAATCCTTTTTATTGATAAGAAATATCTATATGTCTGGTTTGAATAAAATCGGTCTATTGATTAACGCATAAATAATCAAAATGTCAGCAAAAAATGGCAACGCCATATTTCCACTATCCGAATTTTTTGAGAAAAACTAAAAACCCAGTTTGATTAAAATAGCTTCTGTCATCATGAACACCAAATTTAATCGAAATCGTTTGAGCCGTTTTTTAACAAAATTGCAATAACTTAAAAAATTTGTATGGAAGATACACTGTTCAAGTGTGATCACCTTGAAAATTACGAAAAAACCATCTGTACCAAATTTAAATAAAAAAATAATTTTTCTTGCCAAAAAAAAACCTTTTGTATAACCTGAAAGCTTATTGTTTCAGCTGAAAATATTTACATCTACCATGTCTATACAACATCTACAAAAAGAGCTAGAATTTTTTAACCCAATCACTTTTCATCAAAAAAGCAAAAAAAAAAATCAATCTTTTTTCTCTTCTAACACAATTAAATAGGTACATATATTTTTTTAAATGACAACCTATAATGAATTTTATATCATCTAAAAGCTTATTATTTCACCTTTTATATGACCCTTCAATCATATTTCTACACTGTCTACCAAAAAAGTAAGAATTGTTTAAAGCCAACCATGTCGAAATTTCAAACTGCTGTGTGCTCTAGATCAAAAGATATAACTTGTTTAGTAAAATAACATCTTTTAACCGTTATCTCAGAATTTTGATGGTGAAATAAATTGAAATTTTGTACAATTATATTTTATTTACGTTATAATTTTCATTAATCTATGTATTTAAACAAAAAAGTTATAATCAATTGATCTTTCCTGTCGCTTTTTCGTTTCATCTTGCTTCAAGTCACTACGATACTAAAGAAGTTTTCACTTCACTTCACCCGTTCAGGCTGCAGCTTCATGTATAAATGGAATAGACGGCGCACAGACGCAAAGACCCACAGACCGACGAACATCATGAAGAAAACCACTTTTTTGAACTTCTCCATCATCGTAATGTTAGTTTTGATTAAAATATCGAAATTTTAGAATTAGAAATTTTGATAGAAACTAATCCAAAATCTTTAACAAATTAATTATTCAAATGTCGAAAAAATTTCTAAATAATTAATTGGGGCTTAAAAAAATGACCAATTCTTCAAGACTTTTTTTAACTTTATGTATTTTTATGTGGCAATTAATGTTTTTTGTTAATGGCAAAGCAAAATTTTTGAATTGTTGGTTCCAAAAATGTTTGAAATTTTTTTTAACTCAACAAATTTCAATAATCAACACATTTCACTCCTCTTTTAGAATTTATTTTTATTTAAAAATACATGATAATTTTCTGCCCTCGCAGACTACATACATTTTTTCATCGGATTTCTCATTTCAACTTCAAAGGTTTTTGAGATTATCTTCAGGTTGTCTGGTTTCTTGATTATTTTAGAAAATGATGACTTCACTTCACGAGAAATGAATACTTTTTTCTTCTCAAAATCTCAAGAACTATATCCATTTGCAGCATATCCAGTCATCATACAATCTTGGCTTTGGCAACAGATTTTTGTCTCTTTTGGGTTGGTATCTAAGCATAAGCTTTGCATCCATACAATTACATCGCATTTGCGAACTCTTTCAAGCATTAATGATTTTCAGTAGAAAAAAATGTTACTCATACGCCACAGTGACTATGTAAGTTAAAATGATTTCTAATACCTAATAAAACAATGAAACTGATTTTTTTTTTCACACATTGCATGGTACAGCAATATCAATCATCACCCTTTTTTAAAAATCTTCATTAAAAAAAAAAAAAAAACAATTTCAAAAATAAAAGAAAGGTTTAAAATGTTTTTAACATTTATTTGAAAAAAATTGAACTAAAAAAAAAAATAAAAAAAAAGACTAAACACTCTACTGTTGTTTTCTTTTTCTAAAAAAGAATACCTCTGAATTCCAAGGCTATGCTATCAAAAATATCAATGGAGATTTTGTATGTAAAAGATTTTCTATGCATGTGAACTAAATAAGGAGTTTAGGAGAATTATATCAGTTTTTTTCTGTTTTTATATTGTTCCTGGTGCTGGTTCCAAATTCACTGAAGCAGCTGAATTTAAATGTCCTGGCAATGGAGCAACATGCACAGCACCACGAGTCTTAGCGACATAAGTTCCTTCAGCAGCAACAACAACTGGAGCTGGAACTACTACGGGAGCAGCATGAACAGCTACTGTTGGTAGTCCGGCAATAGTCAATGTTGATCCATGAACGGCAGTATATGAAATTGGAGCTGGAGCTCCCAAAATCAATGGAACAACAGAGGCTTGAGCAGTGATGGCCAAAGAAAACACGACTACGACGATGGCGAACTAAAACGATAAAATTGAACAAAATAGTCAAACGAAAATTCCGAAAGTCTCAATGTTAAAAGCTATGCCGATCTTCATACCTTCATGTTGGTTTGATAGGTGTTAGATTGTCTTCACGATGCGACAGATAAATCGATACTGATGCTCAATTGAGACTTTAAGTGACATTTTTATAGCTGGTGGTCACATTTAAAGTTGATATTCGTACCAACTCCAGAACTAATTACAAAAGCAAAATGGGAACACGGAAATATTTTACTAAAGTCTGGTTAAAGACTGGCTCTTAACTAATAGCCATGGAATCTGCAAACAATAAATAATCAACCTGACAGTGGATTAGCATTTGTGTCTTTTAAAAGCTTGACCCGTCTTGTGAAGTAATGCGATCGCATTCAGATGAAATTAAACCACATTTCAATTCATGAATACCTATCTACGGGTTGAAGGTGGTCATGGAATTTCTTTTACTTTTTATTTCTTTTGATAGACAGAAATCAGAGGGTATGGTGGACTCTCATGCGTAACAACAAAATTGATTTGTATGGTCTTTCATTAAGGCTTGATATTGAATTGAAGTATCTTATCCACTGACCCTCAATGAGAAAACTAAAATCAATATTAAAACACCCTCAAGCCATCCATTTTTTAATTGATATATCAGATTTTTATTGATCAGGTCCGTTAACCGAAAAAGGTTTTGGGTATTATTTTTCCTTCTTATCAAATTAAAAAAAAAAAAAACACTGGTAGAAGGGGGAGCATTTGCCAGTGGGGTACCTTTGCCAGTCCAGGTTTTTTTTTCAAACCAACAGAATATTAAATACCGAAAAATCATTTTCTGTTGCACATTTATTATTGAAAACTTTGCACAAAGTTTGACAGCTTTTGGCTGGACACGAAATAAATTAGACGCTTGCGTTAGTTTTTTAATGTTGAGAACCAAAATATGAAGGTACATAACCGTCGTAAATTGTAGGTATTTGTCGTGTTAAATTACTTTTTGATACAAATATCTTTTCAAAATTATGTGTACTATGCTATGTAGAAGCGATTTTTTTACTGTTTAACTTATAAAAAAGTTATAAGTAAATTTTTGAAAGATTAGCTTGTGGGGTGCATTTGCCATTTGTTTTTGGGTAGGTTTTGCTCTGGCAAATGCACCCCATGGGGTACATTTGCCAGAAGCGAGCTTCCTCAAAAGAGGATGGCAGAATCCTTAAAAATCAGTCAGCTAAAAAGAAGTTTTGTTTATGATTATTGGTTTTATTTTTATTAACTTTGATATTTAGGTAACTGGCAATCCCTCCCCACCCCCGTGGCAAAGCCTCCCACCTGGGGAGGCTTTGCCACATCACTTTTCGTTTTTTTGAATAAATTATTAAAAATAGAAATAATTAATATAGCAAAATGAAAAAAATATTTTAGTGAAGATAATAAAGTCAATAATAATATCAGATATAAAAAAATTAAAAGAAACGTAAAAACTTTGCGTTAAGTCAATTTTCCTAAATCCTGGCAAATCCTCCCCCTTCTACCCTACTGGTGAATACGAATTTGAAATAAAACCGCAAAGCTTGAGTCTACTACCTATTAAATTTTTGAACTGAAGTTCAGGGTTATAGCAAACCCTTTTCAACTAGCAAGAAAAGAAATAAATTTTAAATCATATATGCATTTTGGCTTTGTATCAACAAAAAGATTTTTAATTTATAACAAATTGGTTTAAAAAAGTTTCAATTTCATTGCAAATCATTGAATATTGCATTTGTTTTGAATTTGAGCAACATATTTCAAAGTTCAAGCCTTAAACACATCGAAAAATACAATAAGAGCATTTTATCAAGTTCAAAATCGATTGCAAACTAGTTGCAAACCAACTTTAAAATACCTATTATAAATTAAGTGCAACTTATGTAGTTCCAAAATTCATATGTATAGGTACATAACTCAAAATTTATCTGTAGCTATTCTTTACAGCGAGAAGTTGAAAAAAGTATGCCATCAGACGGAGATTAGTCCGACCCCCTTCGATTTATTGTTTAAAATTTGTATACGCTCTTGATCCTCATCTACTCTACTGTACAGGTTTAATTAATAGAAATAATTGTTTGCATTAAAACATGAAAATCTAATTAGACTGAGTGTCTGAGGTGTACCTAATGAATTATTAAATCTGCTTTATCACACGCTACCGTTTAAAAATGAAAATCTAAATAAAGCTTAAAGAACTTGAAAAACTAGTTTTAAATAAATATACATATAAAAAAAATGTTTAAAAGCTATAGATACTTACAATTTAAAGCTATTAGTCTAATGGTCATCAAATCAAATGGACAAGATTGGTAGAGTTTTTAGGATTTGCATAAGGCTCTTCATACTGTAAACCCAGAAAAAAAAAGCACCAACCGTGATCTTTTTTGGTGGGTTAAAAAAATGTGTTAAAAACAATGTAGTCTTGGTTAAAAATTACGTAAGTTGTTCTCGTTGCTATAATGCCGACTTTTAACAAGTCGATTTTTGCCGTGCGGCGAAGCTCTTCGGCGTAAGTCGAATCGAGTGATCGTAAGCCGCATGTGACTAAAGTGACAATCCCTATAGAATAATCCTAGTCCACTTAAGCCGTGCGACATTATCGTGTGGCTAAAATAGACTGGTGAAAAGTCGGCATAATCAATGAAGTTGGTCAAAATAATTGTTTAAAATTACCATTTTAGAAGGGTATTCTAACTCACCAACTTGTTTATATTGATCGAGAAACTCGGTTAAAATTTGAGATTTTAGTACAATTTAACCAAAATATTTGGTAAGATTGAACAATTTTATACAACCAAGTCGACTCGTGTAATTTTTACCCAGGTTAGTATGCAGGTGCTTTATTAGCAAACTGCCTCTGTTAATTTTATACGAGTTTTTCGTTTTTTTAACGGATCATTTTTCTGCGTGTACACTTGTACAATGTACAGTGTTTTTGAATTCACTCTATCAGACAACCTTAAAGAAGTATCTAGTCTTGCTCCAAAATCCAAATAAAATATTTGGATATAACGTTAACATTGAGAAGGAATGCTTAAAAACATAAATTTAAATTTAAAAACAATGAACTATGACCTTTTGTTTTAATTTACTACATTTTTGAAGTTATACTTCTTATGGGAGGGTGAGTATGAAAATTTACTTTTTGACAAGAATGTCAAAGGGATTATGACGCGATCACCCTGGGAAGCAGGGCTGTCGTTTCACCTTTAGAGTAGGCAGTACTTTAGTATTTAAAAATGCAGTACGCCGCAGTACGGCAAACATAAAACACACAACACGTTGCAAGTAACATGTTTCATGTAGCAAGTTGCATGTGGCAAGTTGTATGTGGCAAGTTGTATGTGGCAAGTTTTTTGTGGCAAGTTGCATGTGGCAAGCTGCATGTGGCAAGTTGCGTGTGGAAAGTTGTATGTGGCAAGTTGCGTGTGGTAAGTTGCATGTGGTAGTTTCCATGTCAGCTCAGCTCACAGCTCAGCTCAAATTTGAGCTAGCTCACTTTTGAGCTAGCTCACTTTTGAGCTAGGTACCATAGCTCAGCTCAATTGAGCTGAGCTGAAAGTGAGCTGAGCTGAAAGTGAGCGCCCCCAACTTCCAACGCCTATATCTCGGAATTTTGAAGAAAATGAAAAAAATTTTTTGATGCCAAAAGGTAGCGGGGACTCTAACCTACATTTGGGTACAACTCTCATCCCTGTAGGTCCATGCGTTCTCAAACCGGGAGAACTTAAAAGTAAAAATAAAAATTAGCCCGATTCTGAAAAAATAGGCATGATGTGGCGGTTTAACATGGAAGATGATTTTTTAAATATCTGACAATGTGCAAAGCGTAGGCCCATGACACAAGCTATCATTTGGCATCATTCCCAAAAATTGCTCTCAAGCGGTTTAGCTTCTAGGAGCGTTCAAAGATTCGGGGATTTTTCGAAAAAAAATTGTACCCCAACTTTCAAAGGCGATTTTCTCGGAATTTGGAAAAAAATCGAAAAACCGAATTATACCACTATCGGGTACCTGAGAATATAAGCTTTCATATTGCACCACTCCCCTGTCTCTAGATCAAAGCGTTCGAACGCCTATATCGCGGAATGTTGAAGAAAATGAAAACAATTTTTTTGATGCCAAAAGGTAGCGGGGACTCTAACCTACATTTAGGTACAACTTTCATCCCTGTAGGTCCACGCGTTCTCAAACCGGGAGAACTTAAAAGTAAAAAAAAAAAATAGGCACGATTCTGGAAAAAAAGGCATGATGTGGCGGTTTAACATGGAAGGCGATTTTTTAAAAATCTGATAATTTGCAAAGCGTAGGCCCATGACACAAGCTATCATTTGGCATCACTCCCAAAAATTGCTCTCAAGCGGTTTAGCTTCCAGGAGCGTTCAAAGATTCGGGGATTTTTCGAAAAAAAAATTTACCCCAACTTTCAAACGCGATTTTCTCGGAATTTTGAAAAAAGTCGAAAAACCGGATTGTACCGGAATTTTTTTTTATGATAAAAAAAGAAATATTTTATTAAAAAAATAGAAATATATTTACTATTAAAAAACCAAGAAAAAAAATCACGAAAAATTATCTGTTTTATTTATAAAAATATCCATGTGTTAAAATAATTCCATTAATAACTAGAACCAAACATCTTAAGCTATAGTGTTTTATAAAAGTTTAAAATATCTTCATATTTCATTATACTTTCCAAATAAAAATCAATGTATCCCCTCACCCATCACAGCTCAGCTCAGCTCACTTTACCTTAGCTCACCCAACAGCTCAGCTCACCCAACAGCTCAGCTCAACCATCAGCTCAGCTCACTTTCAGCTCAAATGAGCTGAGCTATGGTACATAGCTCAAATGTGAGCTAGCTCAAAATTTGAGCTGAGCTCAGCTAACTTTTGAGCTTTGTAGCAACCCTGCAAGTTCCATATTGCTACTACTAGTGCTGAAGCACACACAATTCTTATAAAATTACCATATCGCACATTTTATGCGCAATTCATTTACTTTCGTTAACCATATACCGTACGTTCTGAACCGCACAACATGAGTAAATTTCACAGAATAAATTGAAAACTACATGGACGCAAGGAGGATGAAAGAATTAATTTATTGTTCACTTGATAAAAATGTAAAAAAACTAAGTGTGGATTAATTACTTCATAATAGAAATTAAAAATATCAAATGAAATTCATTTACATATACTGAATGAGAAGTATAACTTCAGTCGCGTGTACACGTGTACACACACTCTTTTTTTTTTTAATTTACTTAATTCGAAGTTTTGAAGTTGTCATTAATAGATAAAATTAGAAAACATTATTTTTTTGAAAACAGAAATCGCTTGGTTTAATGGACTGTTCACACCATAGTTTGATTTACTTAATATAACCATATAAGGCTTATTATGTTATTATGTCTGGGCTGATACCAAATTAAGGAGTAAGTAAAAAATATGTATGTAAAAAAAATATCCTTGATTTAATAAATGGAAAAAGTACTATGTTCAGTCATTGAGGTCGAAAATAAAGGTCATCCAGACTGCTAAAAACAAAATAAAAGTTTTTGGTACAATTATTTATAGTCTGTTGTATAATATTTTTGGACTTTAACTTCTATTTCCTTTCAATGCTTATCTATGAAGTCTATAATTCATTATAATGTCTCACTACAAAGGGAATGAATTAACGTCACAATTTTATTCTTACAACCAAGCACTTATTCTGCACCTACAATCAATAATTAATAAAAAAAAAACAATAACACATTGTTAACTAAAGTTTCCGTCAACAATTTCTACACTTCAGAGTGCCGTTCCCATTAAGATCAATCAACGCCATTCTTGATACTTAGTTCAGTCACATCGAACAGAATTTCAAGCTGCGCACTGCAAGGCAGTAAATTCTTATTTTTTGTATTGCCTTTCTAAGCAATTTTATAGGTTCAGTTGGTATCTAAGATCATAGACTTGGTGACTTCTTTCACTTCTTTTGTAAGAAAATCTCAAAGCCATTTACAACAATTCTTGTGGTGGCATTGAAATTCTTCCGTGAATATAGTACAAAAACAAACAAATACAAACACCACATCAAAGTGGATTATGAGTTATGAATAAATAATCAGATTGGCGTCTGCGAAAACGATACGCATTGAACTGTCAATAAAAAGTTAGTAATAAAGGAGCTAGACCAACATCAGATATCAAGAATCTAACAGACTTGTTGGATTTCAAGTCTTTTATATCCAATAGTGTGTATGAGTTTAACACAGTAGGACACTATGCACATGAACGCATTTTTGGTAATGAACTTTTTAAGAAAAACCCCGTAGGCGGAATGTGGTTTATTCGGTTAAAGCAGTTAACAGATCGTAAATTGTCTCCTGTAGACCACGCACTTGATTGCCTGAGGCTTAAAACCATTTAACCATTGCAGTTATTCGCACGCACTGTGCTGCAAACAGGTTGGAATTTTATAAACGCGTTTTTTACGGGTAATTGATCCTATTAATCTTGACACAATGATACGTTTGACTACATTGATTTCTAGTGAATTCGACATTGCACTTGCACTTGCACTTGAACTTGTGACTTAAGATGCAATTAAAAATAATTTTTGTTGAGTTAAGTACCTATCTGACGTGCTCTGCAATGG
The DNA here is from genome assembly GCF_945859705.1 of Episyrphus balteatus. NCBI lineage: Eukaryota > Metazoa > Arthropoda > Insecta > Diptera > Syrphidae > Episyrphus > Episyrphus balteatus. Next base: position 15,547,465 of record NC_079134.1, on the reverse strand, counting down.
ATAATTGATTTAGTAACAAGCATATGAAAATCTATGTAACCTACCTACATTTTCAAGTGATCTTTCAACATTGATACCTTTGTAGATACAAGGTTTCTAGGGTAATAAATTAAAATTAAATCGAGATGTGGTTAATGGTTTTTAATAAATGAAATTGTTTCTAAATTGATAAATTAGTTTTCTTCTAAGGTAGATCCTTCAATTTTACTAAGATACTTGTTCAATAGAAATGAAGTTATTGTTTAAAAGGAAATAACGCTTAAAATAAGGTGATTCCACTTAAACTCAGTTAAATTTAATGTGAAATTCATATCATTTTAATGTGAATGTTAGCCTCCTTAATAACACCGGCACACAAAAAAAAAAAAAAGTGTCATGAACCAGAAACCAGACCTATATTTCTATATGTTTTTGGACCCGCTGAATCCGAATTTGGCCCTGTCACCCTCCAGTTTTGAGTAAAATGCAAAAAACTCAAAAAAAGGTAGTTTTTGGGGTCTTTTTTGCACTTTTCTCAAAACTGGAGGGTTACCGGGCAAAACGGACTTGAAATTCGGATTCAGCGGTCCCAAAAACATATAGAAAGATAGGTCTGGTTTCTGGTTCATACAACTTTTTTTTTTGTGTGCTAGCACTGTCGCAACATGTCGCTGTCATACCCGGCACACAAAAAAAAAAGTTTCATGTACCAGGAAGCAGACCTATCTTTCTATATGTTTTTGGGACCGCTGAATCCGATTTTCAAGTCCGTTTTGCCCGGTCACCCTTCAGTTTTGAGAAAAATGCAAAAAACTCCAAAAAAGTCATAAAAATTCAAAAAAAATGCACTCACAGCTCAAAACTGGAGGGTGATGGGGCCAAACGGACTTCAAATTCGGATTCAGCGTGCCCAAAAACATATAGAAAGATAGGTCTGGTTTCTGGTTCATGACACTTTTTTTTTTTTGTGTGCCGGTGTAATTGCTGGCGTCTATACGGCCTTGATAATATATCACGGTCAAAGCAACAGCATATCGTCGCTGTTCTAGAAAACCGGAATCACTCAAAAATCCTGGTTTTTGAGTTATTGATACCATTAAACTAGAAACAATATATTCTTAATTTTTGTAAAACGAGTATAAATTTAAAAGATTTGCATCAGATAACACAGCTGATTCTTTTTCTTCAATTTATAATATAGTATTAGTCCAGTAAAATTAGCAAAATATGTTTATCTACAAAAATAGCTAAGGAGAATTTTACTGTTTTATTATAAAGATTAGGTATTCTAAAACCACACAGTTCCAACAAAATAACCCGCCATTTTGAAAAAAAGCTGATAAAAGCATTTATTTGATTTTATCGGTCGTTATTAGTCGGTGGGTAATTATTTTTGTTTAGTTTTAAAGAAAATCACATTTTCTAGAGTTTTTGTTAGATATGGCAAAATTTTTGATAAGTCTAACCAATAAAAAGTTATTGTCGAAAAACTGTTCGAATTTCGGTCCAAAAAACGAATTTTAATGTTAACCTCGTCCAATAACCATATCTGATCTATAAATCACTCTTAATACTTTTTATAGACCATAAAATTTCCTTCATTTTTGTATCTAGGATGTCCTAAAAGTAATGGATCAAACGAAATATGCTGATAGGCCAACTTAAGGGCTCTCAGAATTTTGTAACTTGTTCATCTCAAATCCTTACGGTTTTCGATTAAATGCAGTTTTTGTGAAATTTCGAAAATTCCCGACTTTGCAACAGTATTTTGCTTCCTTCGCTCATAATTGATTTTTGTTTTTTACAATTCTTTCACTAAAGAAGAAGAAAAGAAGAAGAACGGATCTGAAGTTTCTGGAGCCTGAAATGAGCGTTTATGAAAAAACTGCTTACAAACGGAAACATATATAATGCTTAATTTTTTTATTTTACGGTTTTTTTTTTGAAAATCTTTACTTTTATATTGGACTTTGTGAAGGATATGATTGGTTGATGTTAAAGTTCCGCAAGAGCTGTAAAAATACCATTCAACTTTAGATAACCAAAAGAGAGCTAATATAAATAAGAAAGAAGGACGCAGTACAGAACCTTGTGGTATTTCATACTTTAGACATCGAACTTTGATTTATTTATTTACCATTTAATTCTGTTCTTCTTACGTGACCCAAAACGAAAATGTGTATGCAGTAGAAAAGCAGCTTTTTTTGGCTTTAAAAAATTAAAATATTAAAAAGCTTTAAAACTGAGCAGTCTCTGATCTACGATTTTCGTATTAAATTTTATTACATTTTTGATAAGTAATTTTCTTTCAATCATTTTCTGTCAACTCGAAATTAAAAACAATTTCACAACATGGCCTTAATAGCATTCAACGAAAGAGTGTTCGATGATGCTAATCAAAGATTTAAAGTACATAATTCAATATCACATTAAAAGAACAAGAATGATTTTTAATTTCTGTCTACAGTTCAAAAAATCAAAAGGCTACAAGGGAATTAATCTCCTTCTCGAGCCATCTCCAAAACAATGGTGGGAAGATACCGATGCCTTAGTCGCGTAAGTAAAAGTTTTTTTTTTTTTATTTTCTTTATGAATTCATCGCTGCCAATATAATCATTTTTCTAATAGAATTTGACGATATTGTTTAGAAATTTATTTGTCTCGTGGCAAAATCTTTATAGGTTTTGTGTGCGTTTTATAAGCCATTGTCATAAATCAATTCAAAGAAAAGTGTTTTTCTTACCACCTGGTGAAGTTAACTGCCACGTGATATCAGTGACTAAGATATTCAACGTTGGGTTTTTTTCGTTCTTATTCTTTTGTGTGCGTTTTATGTTCGAACTCAATATGAACTAAAATGGTTCAAGGTTTATATGCACCATATAAATTTTCCATAGTTTTAGCTTCATTTATGGTGTTGAAGAAGATTTTTTAGTTTTTGATTTTACAGGGATTCATTTGGCACTAAAATTTTTAGCTATTTCCTTACAAATTGGTTACTCCTTGTTAAAAGTTTGTCAATAGTCATTGTTAATTTGAAACTGGTATTATAAAAAGAGGTCAGTATTTGATCAATTTGCATACCTACTTTCTATTTTTAGTTGTACATGAAAATGACACAAATCTTGAGCACGATTTTTAAAATAATTGTAGGTAACCAATAATTTGTGATCGCGTTAAACATATTTGAAATAATTCTCAATTATTGCATCATCTAAACAAAACTACGTAAATGACACCTGTGACCCTTTATATCCATAACACCAGTTTACAAGAAGTTCATTACTTATGTGAGAAATTGTGCTAGTTGTTTTTCTCACAAGGGTCACTCGTTCAATGGTACATTACCATATAATTATTATTACATCAATGGTCTGGTATTTCAATAATGGACAATCAATGTGTAATTTTTATAGTCTGGTGAATAAAGATTTTTTTTAGGTAGGTATAATCACAGTGGGCAGGGTTAATATAATTGTAATGCATAGGGGTATAGAAAGAAGTAAAACTTGTATGAGCCATTAAAATGTTTCTTGAACAATAAGTCAAATTTCGTTGAGTTTACAAGGTTGCGGTCGAAAACAGAGACCTTAAAAAATTCTTTTACAATATTTTATAATTTTGTAAGTTTTAATAGTGTTCCAATAATTTAGCTTTAAAACAATGTATATATACGTACGTATTGTATAACAATTATAACAGAATATCGAAAAGATCTAATGAAAGATATTAGTTTAGTTTCTCAAACGTTATTTGCCGTTTTTCATTCAAAAGCGATGCCATTTCCTCCATTTCCATTGATCAATATATTTTTCCTTTTATAATTTCTTGTTTATTTCAATAATAATTATGAGTTTCAAAAATAAGTAAAAATAGTTTTTTTTTCTACTCAAATGTTCATATGCGCATATTGGATTCTCAAATTAATATTAGATTTAGCGGGTCACTGTGGTGTATGCGTATCATTTTTTTTATTTTTTTACGCAAAACGTAAAATGTTAATTCAATTTTCAATTGTTCACGAAATAATTTTCAACTTATTTATTTTGTATTTTCTCAATATACACTTAGGAGCAAAAAAACGGAATCAAATAAATTATATTATATTAAAAACAAAAATTGCCATGGATAAAATATTTTTATTCAAAGTCTCATGGTCTCATTTTAAAGCTTGTATTTTTTACTTTGAATTGTTGGTAAAAACATAAAAATGCATACGATAGTGTTACCGCTATCTGTCAATAAATTGCACTTCATATTTGTTTTAATGTTAAATTTTCCAGATACTCTCTGTTTTAATTTCAGTTTTTTTTTTTCCAACGATAGTATTAGCGTTGTCTGTCAATGAATTGCACTTAATTTTTTTTAAATGTTAAATTTTCCAGATAATTTGTGTTTTAATTTCAGTTTTTTTTTTTCCTTACATACTTCATTTATGTTGGATGGATGGAACCAATGAACGGATTTTTGAGTTCTTAGCATTGACTTAAGACTGGGTTCCCTTTTTCAGCAAAGTCAAATCTCATGTAAAAGCATTTGTGTGTATTAGTGAATGTGTTTCGCTCTCTCGCCATCGAATTCTCTGGTTTTTTACTCTCAGGATGTTGGTTATGGTTTTCATTCATTGTCTCTTTGTGAGATCGCCATCGCACTCACGGGTGCGGGGCGACATGCAAATGGATGTAGGTATACTACATAGATCTTTATATGGATATGGTTTGTAGACGAAAACTGGTTTGAAATTCAATATTTTCATGAAAGATTTCTGGAGTGTATACCTATTTATTTTTGAAATGAAAAAGAAACTTGTTTCCATGTTGCTGTTGTGGATGGCATTTGAGTTTTTTGTGTATCAGAGAAATATTTTGCATTATAATAATTATTATATGTAGTTGTTCAGCGGAGAAGCAGGTAGAGGATGTGTTATATGGGTGCATTGATATAATATACTTGACAGTATCCTTTGTGTAGTTTGTATAAAAATATGAGTAGATGCGCAGAAGGATTGATTTTCAGGTTCTTGCTCACTTTTGAGTTGTTCTTCTAAATTTTTTGTCTCGCACTCGCGCGTGCCGGCTGACATGGAAATGTATTTACTTACAATATATAGAATGTTTAGGTGCTTATGTGTATGTTGTTTGAGGATGGACTCGATATCAATCCAATTTACTTTCAACACCTTTTTAATAAAGATTTTTTATAAAGTCACCAATGCAATGAACTCAGTTCGTAACTGAATCGATTTTGTTTTTTATTTACTTATACCTACATTATTAGGAAACAAAATTAAGGCAGCATTAATAACTTATAAGTTACTTTTTTTTAAACCTTGAAATTAATTTTTCAATTATGTAATCAAAGTTTAGGGAAGTTTTCAAAAATAATTTTCAAGCTCAACACTTTGAAAAACAATGATCTATTTTTTCAAACTGATATTTTATTTATAAATTCAGATAGGCATTAGCTACATTTTTGCTTCTGTTTCCTCAGTAGCAAAACTATTTCCATAAATACCATCAAGTGCATTCTAACCACAAATACACTTATACCTATAACCCTTTACCCATTCACCAGCGAAAATATAACTATTATACCTACAAACCTACAAAAAAAAACCGAATCCGCAACATATAAACAAAGACAATGAAAAACAAAAGGACATACATATTTATATTATATAACCCCGCACGCACGCGCGAGTGTAATATAATAAACAATACAACCCAGAAATCAACCTAAATATGGAAATCAATCATTGTGCACAAGCACATGTCAAATGTCAATACACATTTTTACACACAAACAAATGCATACCACATATCTAATCCTTTACCTATATCCCCGCACGAGCAATGTGAATATTACACAATGCAAAGAATTTCGCTTACACCAAAAAAAAAAACCAAAAGTGTCAACTCGCAACCGCGGGTGCGATATTATAAACACGAAATGAATTGTTAGAAAAAAACCCAAGAGTCAACAAGAACAAAACAACCCTTTTTGAAAACAAAAGATAATGATCTTGCAAAAAATATCTACTATCTACCTACTCTCTGCAGCATCTTCATAATTTCATGAATGATTTCTGCCTGCCTGAGTGAGGAAATAGGAAACAAAAAAAAAAAGGATTATGTAAACACAAAAAACAAAAACAAAATATAACGAGAAAATGAGAGCGCAAGAGCAAGTTTTTTTTCAATAAATAGAAAAGAACAGAAAAAAAGAGTTCATCAGCGCCAGCTTATGCGTGGCATTCTTTTGAACTAAATTTGCATGTGTGCGTGATCAATGGAATTTTCAAAGTAAAAAAAGCTAAAATAGACACTTTTTCAACAATTTATATTAAAAATACTGTGAGCAAAAATATATATATTTTTTTTGAAACTGATTTGAAATATAATGAAAAAAAATAATAAAAATAAATTGTGGATGCTTTGACTGCCCCTTCCTCAAAAACAGAATGCAAATATTGGTTTATTAAAATCAAATTTTTAGTGTGTAAATAAAAAAAATATTTTTTTTGGCAAACGGGTTGCATGAACAACTTTATTAACTTCTCATTAAAAAATACAAAAACATTTTAAAAAATAATCACGCTTTGCCCCACGACTAAAATGCTAAAAAAGTGCATTTTGACACCTTTCCTTCAAATTAACCGTTCAAACTAACTTCAAATTAAATTTTAGAAATTTTATTGGATTCTCCTAATTTCCCTTTATTGTTTTCTTTTTGTTTCATCTAAAAACACTAATAAACGGTAAAGTTATTCTAAGAAGAGTGAGTAAAAAAACATGAAATTACAACAAATTAACAAAGCTTTTTTTCTAATAAAAAAGAAAAAAAAAAAAATCTGTTTCGCGTAGTGCATGAAAACACATTTGATCATTATAAAAAAAAAAAAAAATAAATAAAAAGTTTATAAACAACGGTGCCCCAACCAAAATTCTGATTCAATCTAAATTTGCAGGAAAAAAATCATTTTCGACCCTTATAAAAATCGCACAAGAAATGTTTCTAAAATTTAAATGATGCAAAAATATTCGTACGTTTATTACCTTTTCAAAAAAGTAAGTTTCATAAGATTATCTTATAAACTGCAAAAGTAATACAACAATTAGTCAACCATCTTCCATTAAAATGCTATGGAAACCCCCCCTTAAAGCTTTTGTTTCAAGCTTTTCAATGGTACTATTAACATGCATGTATGTCGATTACTTCACAACCAATTATCGTTTTTACAGAACTCAAAATTTGATTCCATTTTTTTGCTCCTAAGTGTAGTTAGTTTAGTTTTAGTTTATGACTTTTATTAAGCTTTATATAAGTAAAAATAATACAATATTTATTGCATTAAGTCTTAAGTCTTTTCTCAATATATGTCACCTTTTTAATTTAGTTTAAAGTTATTTTGTAGCTTCTCTACTAAATGCATGATTTTGATCGCCACATGATGTACAAGAAATCTTAAAGATAACAACTTGTTAGATAATGTCTAATACATAGTTCGAAACAAGTGTTAATGTAGTTTCTTACCAAACAATTTTTCACTAATTCAAATTTTCAAACATTTTTCAAAAAAAATTTAGAAGATCATTCTTTAGAAATTATTATTTTCAAAAATTGATTTTTCAAAATGTAATTAAAAATATTCTTTAAAAAGAACAAAAATATAAAAAAAATCTCTGACATTCCTTTTATTTATTTATTAGTAATCCTTTGTTGTTGAATGGTCGAAAATATATAAATTTAGACAAAAATATTCTGTGTAGGTAAATCAAAACAAAATTTTACTGACATAAGTACTGAATTGCCAATATAACGGGTTATATCGCATGTAAAAAATGAAATTGCTGAAAACCAGCTTTAAAAGAAATGTTTTTAAATTTTAGCTTGAAAATCTAATCACAACAAAAACATTACCGTTAAAAAAGGAGCCAAGTTCTCCTATGTTGAAATTATGCTGGCACAAAAAGTACTGAGATGTAAAAGTGTACCAAGTTCTAAAGTTTGGGTTCAAATTCGTATCAATAAAATTTTGATTGTTCTCTTGACAATTTTTCTTTTAATTACCGATTTTTAAAGTTATTTCAAAAATTGCCAAGTTAACAATCAAAATTTTATTGATACGAATTTGAGCCCAAACTTTAGAACTTGGTACACTTTTACATCTCAGTACTTTTTGTGCCAGCATAATTTCAACATAGGAGAACTTGGCTCCTTTTTTAACAGTAATGTTTTTGTTGTGATTTCACTACTTTTTGCAAGGTATGGCTGTAGAATTGAAAATCTCTATATTTGATGAAAATTCAGTGAAAATGGGCGGTTGCACGCCCCCTGGCTGAAATTCTCAAAATTTAAATTTTTTCCTTTGTATAAACTACCATCTCTACCATTCTACCAAATTTCAAGATTCTACAATAATCAGAAGTGCTCTATAATATTTGATGATAATTCAGGGGAAATGGGCGGATGCCACGCCCCCTGAATTGAAAATCTCAAATTTTCGATTTTTCCCTTTGTTTACACCACAAGCCCTATCACCGTGCCCTATATCTCAGAAACTACTCATCGTGCCCTATATCTCAGAAACTACTCATCGTAAAAGGCTGAAATTTTGTGAGGAGTTTGGTTTTGACAAGCTCAATAAAAGTAGCGAGTTTGAAATTTCTAGCATCTTTGGTGTGGAAGTTAGAGGGGGGTCGAAAATGGCCTGAGTTGTTTCCTGTAAATAAGGGTGTAGTGCCAAAGTTGCTAGAGAACTTGGCTGGGCACTACCGTGCCCCTTGATAATAAGATTTTTTTTTTTTTGCTTTTTTGTTGAATTGGTTAACGATTAACATAAAAACATAAATCTTCATTTTTACAGAGTGTTTTTATCTATTACTTTCATTTTGATATTTTCACGGGAGCGGGTCATAATTCTGCTTGTCAAAATTCTGTACGACAAAATTCTGTGGGGTCAAAATACTGTAATACCATAATTCTGTACGTCATTATACTGTAAATACAAAATTCTGTACGTCAAAATACTGTATCAACAAAATACTGACATGCAAAATTCTGTTTTGTAAAATTCTGTACGGCAAAATACTGTATATCAAAATTCTGTAAAAATGCTGTAAAAAAATATCGTTTTGATAATGTAAAAAAGTGCGCGCGCACTTTTTTACATTATCAAAACGATATTTTTTTACAGCATTTTTACAGAATTTTGATTTACAGAATTTTGATGTACAGAATTTTGAAATACAGTATTTTGACCAACCAGAATTTTGCTATACAGAATTTTGACTTTCAGAATTTTGTTCCTACAGCATTTTGCACATACAGAATTTTGACATACAGTATTTTGGCATACAGTATTTTGAATACAGAATTTTGCAACATACAGAATTTCGACCCCAACCCTATTTTCATTCATAACCTGCATGTACGCTCTTTGCTTGGAAAGCATTTTGGATATTAGATATTATGTAAACAAATGTTTTGTTGGGCAACAAAAAGACTTGCACAACTGTCATTTTAGAAGGGAGCGGGTCATAATTCTGCTTGTCAAAATTCTGTACGACAAAATTCTGTGGGGTCAAAATACTGTAATACCATAATTCTGTACGTCATTATACTGTAAATACAAAATTCTGTACGTCAAAATACTGTATCAACAAAATACTGACATGCAAAATTCTGTTTTGTAAAATTCTGTACGGCAAAATACTGTATATCAAAATTCTGTAAAAATGCTGTAAAAAAATATCGTTTTGATAATGTAAAAAAGTGCGCGCGCACTTTTTTACATTATCAAAACGATATTTTTTTACAGCATTTTTACAGAATTTTGATTTACAGAATTTTGATGTACAGAATTTTGAAATACAGTATTTTGACCAACCAGAATTTTGCTATACAGAATTTTGACTTTCAGAATTTTGTTCCTACAGCATTTTGCACATACAGAATTTTGACATACAGTATTTTGGCATACAGTATTTTGAATACAGAATTTTGCAACATACAGAATTTCGACCCCAACCCATTTTAGAAGGATCATAAGAGCCCTAAAAAAATCATTTCATTTCAGGAGCAAATAGATATTAGACAATCCTACTCAAATGCTAAGAAAAACACCGCACTTATTTTTCTACGGAAATGTACTATATTAGATAGAGTTAAAGGCTAAAATATACATCAGACCTTGGGTGAGCCCCTCTTCTATCTTGAAAATGTCAGATGCTATCTCTTAGGTGCGAGCAAGTACTTGGAAATTCTACTCAAATGCCTTGAAATGTAAGAAAGACATATCCAAAATCTGCATCATATTAAATAGAGCCATAAAATTTTAGAGATGACACTCGTCATTTTTAAGATGGTAATTTTTTGCTAAATTTAAAATTATATTTTAGTCTTTTATTACTATTTTTATCAAAAAAGATTTTTCAAATTTTGTTTTTTTTTTTTCGTTTGTTTTTTTTTATTTTAATATTTTTTTTGTTTTTTTCATTATTTCATTATTTTGCTACCAAACTACAAAGATGTGACAAATTTATTTTTGTGACAATTTTTCCTTTAAAAAAGGACTGTCATAGATAATCTCCTATTTTCAAAGTGGCAACCCTGTTTCGTTCTTTTACAATATCAATTAATGTTTATGTTTTTGATATTAACTGAGATTTATTTTTTTTATGAAAACAAAATGTTACACATACACCTCAGTGACCCATTTCTAAATTTAAATTAAAACCGTGCTTTTAAATTAAAACCGTGCTTTAAGTCTGGTATAGTTTTGATTTTGGGCAGAGAATTTGTTATCTCGATGACATCCACCATTTTTAATAAATGATACACAAAGAGTGCATTTCATCAAATACCTCGAGACAAGTACGTACATTTAAGGTAACATGAAATCTTAGCAAAGTTGTTAGAACCTATAGAATAAATCTTTTGATATTCAAATTAAAGTATTTGACATGCAGCCTTAAATATGTAGCTTTGCCAAAAATTGTTGTTTCTTAAAATGAACAATTTATTGTTTCGAAAAATGTACTCATGTCGCGTTACGACATTCACTTTTGTATATTTTTGATTCAAAATAATTCCGGTTTTCCCTGGATGTCCAAATATCTAAAAACAAAAATGAACAGAAATTGAAAAGAACAGGGGTCAAATCACGGCACACGATTACGATCATACGTTAACGTTTTGAATATTTCGGTCATATATAGCAACCATACATTAACGAACGTATGCCTTAATTCAACCCCTGAGCTTTTAGGGGAAACTTATTCACTTTAAGATTGACTTCAGATGATTTTGGGCCCATTCTCCGCAATACTTAACGCTTTATAATCGCTTTACATCAAATTTGTCTTTAAGAGCTAAAATCAGCAAAAACTTAAAAATTCGGGTAGCTATTTCTTGTCATTTTGACATTTTTGGCAATGTTGCGTTCGACACACAGTGCGGCGACCAGTGGAAAAAAGTCAAAAAATTTAGCCTTCTAAAACCGGTTTTGAAGAATGCAAAATTATAGCCAGATGTCTAACTTGATGAACTGTAATTTTTTGTTTTTTTAAATGCAACTACAGCAAGCTACACAACCTCTTAAAGGTAACATGTCAAAAGTAGGCCATTTAGTGATGATTTACGAATAGCTGCACCACGGAGTTAAATTGCTCCAATTAAACCGGTTTTTAATTGGATACTCGTAAGAAGGGTAAGCTTAATATATTTTATTGGTTTTTTTGCACTCCAAAGTCTTAGATCGTTTTAATAACCGGTAAAGTAACGGTTTATTTCTCACAAAAACAGCTTATTTTCAAAGTTCAGCATAATTTTTGATTCACGTGCATTCATCAAAAAAGTTAATAGGTTATAAAGTGGGAAATACGACCTTTCCAAAAAGGTATCATTAATCCGCGTCCACCCGCGTCCCTGCTAGCTATGACTGATTGTTTCAAGCCTTTTTACACACAATTTGTATGAAAAACGCACTTTTTGAGTTATAAAAATAACAATCCTTAGTGTACTTATATGACAAAAACTTATAACCGAAATAAAAAATGTTTTTATACACTATTTACTTGCCATGAGACTAAAAAATAATGTTAAAAGAAAAGATCATAAAAATTAGGTTGTTTTGAATTTTTTCCATACTTTGCACTGAATCAACGCACTGTACGACATTCGTGTCCAAAAGGTTAGAATGTTCATTGGGTCATTGTTATAACGCAATTGTGTCAAAATCACAACTACAAGTTTTCACGCACGGCGCACACTGGGGAAATTTGTATGGGAGTGCGGAAAAAACTCAATAAAAACTGAACCACTGAATCTATTTGGATGAAATTTTCAGGAATGACAGCTTAAGTCGTAAGAAACCATTATTATTCACTTGCACCCACTGCCACGCCCTTTGAAAAATATTGTAAGAGTTATTAAGGATCCAGATATTGTTCTTAGAAAATCTAAAAACTGCTATTTACAATTTACATGTACTTAAAGCATTTTTTTTATTTGTTTGTATTACCTATTGGAACCACCTTACCGATTTTAATTACATTAAATGCAAACGAATAACTCATTATACTGTTGTCTAGGTCCACGTCCACGCAAAATGAAAAAACCGAATTATAGTTAAAAAATACTCAAAAAACCACTTCTATCACATTTTATACAATTAAAAATATATTGGCATCACACATTTTTCAAGAGTTTATTCTGTTAAGAGAGCCATTACTCACTTAAATGACTCTGATTCTTCTTAGTAAAGGCAGGGCGAAGGATTCAGATGATCTGTATTTTTCTATAATAATGTCAATTTAAACCTATTATGTGACATTCCATGAGCTTTCGGCTTAGATCTTCCTATGAAATGCTAAAAACTGCCATTATTATAAAACATTTAAGCTACATACCTATATGTATAACGAAAATTCATTTTTCTGAAGCAAGGTCAGAAAATCAAATGCAATTTTATTGAAGTAGATTTATTAAAAAAAATCATGTGTGCAATTCACACGTGGTAAAAATGAAACTTTAAAAAATCATTTTTCTTGGAAAAACAAAATGGAAAAAATCTAACTTTTTTCCCATCACCTTTAAATAAATTTTTTTAAATGACAACTTATAATAAATTTTATATCATCTGAAATCTTATTATCTTTTATATGACGCTTCAATCAAATTTCTACGATGCCTACAAAAAAAAGTAAGAATTCTTTTCATTGTTATTTCAGGATTTTGAATATGAAATTTATTGAAATTTTGTACAATTATAGTTTGTTTTATTATCAATCACACGTATAAATTTCATTCATTTATCTATAAAAACAAAAAAGTTATAATCAATTGATTTTTCCTGTCGCTTTTTCGTTTCATCGTGTTTCAAATCACAACGATACTAAAGAAGTTTTCACTTCAAAAAGTGTTGCTAATTAATTTTACTTTCTCCATTTGTCTTTTCGGATAAGGATCTCTAGCTTGCAGCCAAAAAAAATAAAAATCTGACAAAAAGGAAGAAAATCTCCTTTTTGTCAGATTTTCAATTTTCTCGAAAACTAGAAGACATAGAAACATATAGTTTTCAGTGTTTGGTAAGGAATCAATCAAGGCAATTTTCTTCATAATTCAATTTTGTATGCAAATCCCCAATCTTTACAAAAATAGTATTGGATGTGTTTTTTTAAATTTTTTTTTTCAAAATTTTGACATTGAAATCGATTATTTCAAAAACAATTAACTTAAGGAACTTAATTTAAAAATTCGAATTAAGCGTAATATTCTGGCTTTTGAAAAAGGTATCATTTATAACTGTAAGTGTTACCATTGATTTTTAATATTTTTTTTGTTATTTTAAGTAATTTTTAAGAAAATCATTTTTGCGACCAAATGAAGTTTTCAATTGCCAATAAAAAACGCAGTGGCACCTGGTGGCACCCAAATTTGGTCTTTATCGAAAGGTAATTTCATAAGGAAAATGTTTTTAATAGTCTGTAGGCAAGTGTAGCTAAAATTATATATGTATACAAAAATATGAAAAAATTAAGCCATTTTTTTTTCTCTTTTCTTTAAATGATTATATAAAATAATTAATACCTTTAAAATTAATAATTTCTTCGATTAACAATAGACAAATGATGGCATCTTTAAGGAAAAATAAAAGTGTATGAGTCGGCTCAAGCAAAAAAAAATTACACAACTTTAATTTCAGGGTATTTTCACTTCGTTTTTTATACTTTCAACAACTTGTCCCTTAACAAAGCTCTAAAAACTAAACTACAAGTCCGATTTTAGTAATTATTTCTGATTTTGATTCAGATATTATTCTAGAATTTAGAAATAGTATTGAAAATGTTCTCCGAGGTACTTAAAATTTTGGACTTTTTTCCGCAAAATCCCCAGTGTGCGGCGTTCCTCTATAAAATTGACAAGGTTAATTTGATCACAAAAATCTCAACTTATTTCTTACAAGATAGTCGTTTTCAAAACTAAAGTCTAGCTGATCAATGTAAATCTTATATTTCTATAGATTAGAAGTATGTAGAAAATATCGCATAAGAAAGTTATAATATAGAACGCAATCCAATTGAACCATTAGAAGTCGCGTTTTTATAGAAAAAAGAAGTGGCAGTTCCAACTCCACAAAAAGTGATAGAATTGAGACTTTTTTACAGAAAAATGGAAAACTCCATATAAATACCTTGCACGCTATACCATATATCTCCTTCCCTTTTCCCATAAAGAAGGGTGGTAAAGATATAACTAATAATAAATCGAATTATGACACGTAAGCCAATTCAGCCCTTAGCCTCCTCATATAAAAGGTGATAGAAAAGATAGAAGGTATATAACATTGGAATGTATCCAAAAGGGTGTCAGGTGTCAAAAACTTCCTTTCAACTTAACTTTTTGTTTCTAACCCAATTCGAGATTCCGACGGGTGTAGACGACGACGGCTATGACGGCGACGACGACGTCGACTATGGGTTGCAAGGCTATACAAGTAAAAACTTGCATAGGAAGCAAGTAGATGTGTCTTTCGCCATCCGCATATCAAATTCAGGCGTGCACCGTGCCAGAACTAATTCAAAAGTGTACTTCGCGCCCGCCGCCATACGATATAGAAGTGAATCAAAAAAGGCTCTATTCATTGGTTGGCGTTAGTTCTAGGAGCTGTTGCAATTGAATATTTTTATAGCGACCCGGTTACATTTAATTGGATTTCACACTGCTCCTGGCAGTGAGAGTGTTTGGGTTGCAGTGAAATAGTAATAACAAGCAAGTGCATCCGATATGAATAACTGACAGCAAGTCCTTGAAATTGAAATTTAAATTTTATTCGAACTTAAAATAGTTTTGTGATTTATTTTGGTTGATAAAGTGTGTGGAATTTCCTTACAACAACAACGAAATCAGTAGTAAATAATAAAATGGCTGGAATTTCAGTTTTTGGTGATTTGAGAGTTCGAAATCGGTCAGTCGATGAAATTTCTTCCTACGGTGACGGTACAATGAATGTATGGCAAACACTTGAAGTAATTTCGGGAAATAATTTGCGAAAGAAATACCATTACGAGGGTTATAGTGATGTGGAAAATGTTTTAAGGACTTTAACAACTTCGTCACATCGAAGAGATAGTTTTGTGGATAAAGTTAATACACCAGAAGATTCAAAGAGGAATGATTATGGTGATGGAGGTGATAGTGGGAAGCCATCACGATCTGATCAAGCGAATGCATCAGATGCAGTGAATGCAACGAAAAATAATGGAGGTGGAACAAAAAAACGAGGGCGTGGAAAAAGTGTCAAATCTAAGAAGAAAGCTGTGAAGTTACCACCAGGAGTACCACCAGAAGAAAGTGAAATGATAGTTCTATCGTTGGATTGTACAGATTTGGTGAAGTGCAGGTTTGTAGATTTAATTATTAAATTAAAATCTATAGGTATACCTAATTTGGCTCACCTCATTTACAGTTGTGGAAAAAAAAGTTGAAACAAATTTCTACTAAATTAAAGTTTTTATAACTCAAAAATATTAATTATTTTGTGAAATTTTGGATGGACTATGAATGTTTCGAAAACAAGATTTTACATACATTTTCCAAAATAAGATTTTTAAGATCATAAACTAAATTGATTTTTTTGTTATAAATAAAATTTAAATTTTTTTCTGAAATTCAACTTCTTTTTAAAATTTTTCAACATTTTATACTTTCAACTATTTTTTAAATCACATTAAATAACTTTTCTATGGTAGACATGAGCCGTTAAGAATAATATTTGGCCAATTAAATTGCACTTGGGAAAAATTTAAACCTCCTTGAAATTTGGTAGACTTGTCTATTATGTCATAATTTAACAGGAGTGTATCAAATCCCAATTAATCTGACATAATGCGTACAAGTTATCCCAGGTCAAGCCTTGAAAATATCTGTTTTTCAGTCCCAGTTGTTTAAATTTTAGATCAACAAAAAAGATTTTTATGTAGAGTTATAAGTTTAAAATACATCTCAAGATTTTTTTTCTAAAAGTGTCCATTTCAATGAAATCAAAAATTGGGCTAATTTTGCAGATAGGTTTTTCTTAATATACACTGAACCAAATCCTTACGTAAATACAACGAAAAAATTCGTTGAGCCAACGAAAATTTAATTAATTTTCAGCCGATGAAAAATTTAATTGGCTCAACGAAATGGCTTTCATACGTTAATGAAAAACTTCATCAATTAACGAAAACTTTCGTATTTTAATGAAATTTTTCATAAAAATTTTTGATCAAGAATTAATGAATTTTTACATCACTTTACGAAATTTTTTCATCGATTAATGTAAAATTTAATTAACCACGGTGATATTTTTAGTTAGTCAATGTATTTTTTGATTAATTTATGAAAGAACTTTCCTTAGCTAACGAATTTTTTCGTAAATTTTATGAATAGTTTAATTAAATTACGAAAAAATATTCGTTAGGTAACGAAACTTTTCGTTGTATTAATTTTTTTTTAATAGGTTATAATATATATTTATTGGACTTGTTAAATTATTATTAATTTAATACAGTCCAAAACAAAAAAATTGGCGTTTCGACCCGGTGGAGCTCACTTGGACTCATCAGTTGACTTATCCGTGAGACACCTTGTCAATACGCAAATATTTTTTATATTCAGCTCAACTTACATAGATTTTTAAACAAAAACCTAATGTGAACTATATCCAGCAAGATTCAATTTTTAATGCATAAAACAGAAATGCACCCAAGTCTACGTATTTTTTTTTTTTTTTTGTAAGGCAACGATTTTTTTTCGTTAACTGATGTATTTTTTCATAAGCCAATGTAATATTTCATTAGTATATGAAGAATTTTCATAAGCTTATGAAGATTTTCGTTAGTTAATGTTGAATTTCATAAGTTAATGAATTTTTTCGTTACTTAATTAAAACTTTGATAAAGTAAGGAAAAAATTCTTATTTTTGTTCTTTAAAATGGGTATGAAATTTTTCGTTAATTGATGAATCTTTTCATTGAATTGGATTTTTTGGCACTAAAAAGGGAGAAAAAGTGTATGAAACGTTTTCATTAATTGATGAAAGTTTTCATATTACGAAAAATTACATATTTTCGTTGAGCCAACGAAAGTTTCGTTGGGCCAACGAAAATGTAGTGTATGAAACGATTTTCGTAATTTTACGAAATTTATTATTTTCAGTGTAGTTTATCATAATTTCGTTTGCAAGGTGTATATTTCAAAAGTTGTTGAAATTAGTTTTATCGTACGTACTCCAGTGAAAATGGCCAAAATATATTTAAATGTGTTTGAGTAAATTAATATAAAAACTAAGAAAATTTTTCAAAATTATAAATTTTATATTTGAAAAATAAAAGATTTTTTTTTTGAATAATCAATTATTCCAAAACGGGTTAGTGAATTTTCTTTAAAATGGCATAGCAATTTTGCTTTTGAGAAATTTGGACAAAAAAAAAATAAATAAAAAAAGATTTATGAAAACTCTTTGTTATACATTTACTCATTTTTATCAACAAAAAACCGACTTCTAGAGATCCAAACTTCCACTAGGTATGCCATATTCAAAACTGGACCAAATTATATCACAAGCTTTTAAATACAAAGAGAATTATCAAAATCGGTTCACCCAGTCTAAAGTTCTGAGGTTTTAAAAATTTCACAGAAACTTCACTTAAAGGAAAACCGTAAGGATTCGGGAGTATTATATTGGTCTTAACCATTTTCGGTTTGAACCATTAGTTTTGGGACACCCTGCGAAACTTACATACAGCCAACACTCAATGCAAATTCTAATATTTTGGGGAAATCCGATTACATTTAGGTACTTAAACTCAAAAACAAACTTTAATTTGAAATGAAATCCACAAAAAAATGAATTATTTATAAGTTAGCTTTCTCAATAACCGTTATTGTGGTTTTTGAGAAAGACATTTTGTTAATATTTATGTTATTACTTTAATTTGTGTTTCGTTTCATTTTACAACCAAAATCAGGGTCTTAAAACAAAATAACGACACATTTTGAAAAATAAATTCAAATCAACCGACAACAAGGCGAATAAAACTTGCATTCCACTTTGAACTTTTAAAGCAGCTTTTTTATTTCCATAAAATGGTGCGAGCATGAACTAGAAAATGATTTAAGTCTCCGATAATAAGGTAAGAGAACAGAAGTTCGATTTAGCAAACAAACATTGTGAACACACAAATAAGCTATACCTAATTAAAAAGTTTGTTCATATTTTCAACCAACTTCCAAAAAGAAGGAGTGTATCAATTCGTCTATATTTTTTTGTTTGTTTTTTATGTTTGTTAACTCATAACTTTGGAGTTTGGACTGGATGAACCAGTTCTGATAATTCTGGTGCCTGCAGTGTGATCCCATTTTAGTTATGACATCAGGAGTATCCAAGAGAAAATCATAAATTCAATTTCGATCCATAAATCATTTCTTTGATATTCCCATTTAAATAAATGATTAGTAAGTCAGAATGTTCAATATAATTTGTTTGTGTATGAAAAAGGGTTCTACACGGAGAAAAATGATCGGTTAAAAATAACGTAAAACTCGTGTAAGATTAACAGAGAAGATTATTGATATAGCACCTGCAAACTAAATCCGGTTAAAATGTACACGAGTCGACTCGGCTTTTCAAAATTGTTAAATCTTAAACACTTTCTCGGTTAAATTTTACTAAAATCTCAAATTTTAACCGAGTTTCTTGATCAATATAAAAAAGTTGATCGGTTAAAATAACCTTCTAAAATGGTAATTTTAAACAATTAAACTTAACAGAGGCGACAATTGATTTTAGCAACGAGAACTGCGTAGTTTTCAACCAAGACTACGTTATTTTTAACACATTTTTTTAATCCAACCGAAAAAACTTCTCGGTAGGTACCTTATTTTTCTGCGTGTAAGCTTTTTTTGTTTTGAAATATTTACATACTTTTGTACATTAACTTTTTAGTGACAATCCTAATATTACTTGCGATATAGTTAGTTAAGGATTTGTAAGAAAAATCGAACTTAAGATAGCAGTCAGACATCATGACATTAAGATGAAAGAAAAAGAGCTAATATAACAGAAGTGATTTACATCTAATTTGGAGGTTATGAGTTTCGTAGGATTCCCTAGATGCGAAATTTAATTTTTTTTTAACGGCAAAAATTAATGAAACCTCTCATCTCCGCCGATTCAGTTAAAGTCTTCATTTATAGTTTCGCAAATATCTATGTACATAAGGCATTAGTGTTGAAATTAAAATGCAAAAATTTTTTTTCGAAATAATCGTAATAGAAAAATGGGTAAAATATTGTAATTTGAAAGACAATTTTTTTTTTAATTTTTTTTTATTTTTTTGAAAACGAACCAATGAATTTTTTTGAAGATTAATTTTATTATTTCTATTTCATACCAGATTTATAAATGTAAATTTTTTTTAAATTTTTTTGTACAGAATAATTCTTTGTTTCTTTAAAATTATAATATTTTTTTTTTATAAAAAATTTTGTTTCTTTAAAATTATCATAATTTTTTTTATACAAATAAATTTTAAGAGAACTTGCTCTTAAATTGCTAAGATTGTTGAAACTTTTTACTTAAAAATCTTGACTAATTAAATTAAAAATAAAATAAAAATCTTCTTTAAAAAAAAGGGGGAAACAAATAAATATGTTTCTAAATAAATATAGACAGTATTAAAAATCTTTCAAACGATTTTATTTTTATAAAACTCGTATTTGCCGTTTTTGAAAAGTTTTAATGGGATACTTAATTTGAAAAACTCCTCTGGGGAGTCTTCAAACAACACTTACTATTCAATTTTGAAGTGAACATTTAGGCTGTAGTCGAATTTTCCATATCCTTAACATGTTTTACTTGAACCTTTGCATACCTACAACAAATAAAAATCAAATGACGTTGGTAACACACTTTTCTTATCGCTCTTCCACATCCATCAAACATGATAACAATAAGAATCAAGGTAACTTATATTTAGAACCTTTTTTTTTCGACTTTTACTACTCTTAAACAGCAAATAAACTTTTTTTAGCATATAAATTGTTAAACTCTTTTTCTCTATTATCATATATCTTATAACAAAACAAAAAACTAAACCAAACCTAGAAAAAATATATACTTTTTAAATTGTTATCATCTTGGCGCTCGCATAAGGCCTAAACTGTCGGATGCATGCAATGTCTCACATGTCACGTGTACGACCTTCAGACTATGCCACAATTCTTGATTGAACCGAACTCTTCCTCCCACAAATATGTCAAGCTGTCAAAATGTTATTCATGTCTCTAAGGGATTAGCGAATTGTCATTCTTTTAGTATATTGTTTCACCTTTTCCCTTTATCCTCGAGGCACCTAGTTTTTGTTTTAGTTTTTTTGTTACTTTTTGAGAAACTCCATCAAAACACATGGGTGACGATTATAATGGAATTGTATGCGCGGGTGTGTATTTCTTTTTTGTCATTTAAACTCCTTTTTTCATACTCTCACAAACAACAACAAAACAACACAATGACACAAAACACATCATCAGCAAACCTTGTTCTCAGAAGTAGGAAAGTTCTTAGTCCTGGAACTAGTTATCGTTGGTACTTTATTCGCGCTTGTTTTAGCGTAAAATCCCACTCTAACGTGTTCCACAGAAAAAAAAACAAACTTAAACTAGAAACTAAAAAAAAAATAAAATAAAATTACTTTTTGTTATATTCACTCGTTGATACCTGATACATTGTAGAAAAGTTGGAAAAAGTTTGACTCATTTTATAATTAGTGACAACAGCTGCTGTAAAAAGGAAAGTTCTAACAGAGTACTCGTACCTTTACATACTTTGGAAAATATGGATGATATGGATTTGGACTTTGTTAAGTGTATTTACCAACCAAAGCCGAGGTTAGTAGGTTGTGTGATGATATTTTGAAAATGAAATTTTATGGAAATTTTAAAGCACAGTTAAATGAAACGTTAAAATTAAGTAGATACCTACTTTGTTTTTAGTGAGAACATCTTGTAGGAAAACTGGCCTCGACCTATTTACATAATTTCAAGGATACTTATCCTTCAACTTTGGCATCCTATTTATTCTGATTTAAGTTAGAATCACTATTTCATATAATTTGCAAGGACTTTTAAAAAACGAGTAGCTAATCCAACTTTACAATACAAGGTGACGCAATAGTAATGTCATAATGTAAATTGACTTGTGTTTAGGAACGTTTGTAATTCAATGTTTAATTTAAAATAGTTTTAGGTACAATTAGCTAAATAACTTTTTTCAAGGTTACCAAAAAGTGAAGCAATAATTGAATCGTTTACGCAGATGAGAGAGCAAAGTAATGGTTTAGGGAGCATTCTCATTCTATATGGAGCCTCTGAGCTCTACCTACTTCCTCAAAAATTTAAGCAGCTTTAAATAATCAGAGCTTTAAAAAAAAGGCTTTTCCTGATTTTTCAAAGATTTTTCATGATCTTTCGTGAATATTTTAATTCATTAACACTTAGAATATTAATTTGTTTCATTGTTTATTATATTAAAAATATCCTAACTTTAGTGCTGTCTGAGAATATCTTCAAATCATATGTAACGGGTGTGACTTTTTTTTTAACGTCACACCCGTTACATCTAATGAACTTAATTTCATTAAAAAACCAGCCGTGCATTTTGTTTACATAAAATTCTCGGTGTTAAAAATTTTTGAATTTCCTTAATAAAATATTAGAATTTATATATTTTGACAACACATCTTCGTTTTTAGAGCAAAGATATTTCAAGATTTGTTCGATAAAATACACGGTGCGACACTGAAAATACACCCGACAAATTACATAGTGTAGGCTGTTCGTATGGTCGAATAATTTTTTACAGACCTTACGAGGTAATTTATCAATATCTCAGTCATTTTTTTAATAATTCGCAATATGTTATATGTTTTTGGAAAGAGGGTTCTCAGACCTTTTGAATGATGTATAAAAGTCTATTGTTTAAACCAATTAATTATGGGTTTTCATTCCATAAATCTTGAAAAAGTGATGTTTTCCTCAATTTTTTCAACTTTTACCCATTTTTTATTGCACAATAATTTTTTTAATAATTCGCAATATGTTATATGTTTTTGGAAAGAGGGTTCTCAGACCTTTTGAATGATGTATAAAAGTCTATTGTTTAAACCAATTAATTATGGGTTTTCATTCCATAAATCTTGAAAAAGTGATGTTTTCCTCAATTTTTTCAACTTTTACCCATTTTTTATTGCACAATAAAACAAACAACAAAATAAAGTTAGGTTATATTCTGAAAGAATACATATATCTATTGTACAAAGCCAAAACCACGAATCTGCAACATTGTAGTTTTGAGAAAAACGGCTTCAAAATTTTGGAAAGTAATGCAATCTTATGGAAACTTTTGTACGGAAATTTATACTTTAGGTTTCTAGGCAACAGATGGAGGATTGGGATCGACTAAGTGAATAGTTTTTTATTTGGGAAACCAACACTATCTCCAAAAAAAAATCTCAATCGGATAAAATCTCCAGAAAATTTTTGACCCCTTGGACAAAATCCCCATGGGGAAAGGCATCCAATGGACAAAATCTCCAATAAATAATTTTTTCTCCCATTTTCTCCAAATCCCAAAAAATCTCCAACTAGTAGAAACAAAAACGATATAGAATGATACAAAAACACTTTTAGTCAAGCAAAATCAAAACCAAACACGACAATTTTGAAATCATAAAGGTTCCTCTTTTAAAACGGAACAGAAAAAATAATTTATGTAAACAACCGTGACTTGAATCTTCGTTGTTTGACCTATGGTTCTAATATACTGGAATTATACAGCAAGTTGAACTAAGCATAATCTTTTGAGGCAAGTTATCATAGCTTACAATTAAATATGTGTAAAAATAAGTCTTTCCAAAATGAAGATGCGCAAGTTGTCTATCAAGCAATCAACTTGCGCATCTGAAATTTTGGGATTTTCGCTCGGAGATTTTTTTTGTTTGAGATTTTTTCCTAGAGATTTTGTCTATACCCAGGTCTGTCTTGGGGATTTTGGCTTTAGGGATTTTCTCTTTGGGATTATGGGTTTTGGTCATTCATCACCAACCCTACTACAGTACTTTTTCTTAAATCGGGAACACGTATTTTTAAAATCGATGTAAGTTGAAGAATGAATATACACAATAGGGTGGGTCAAAATACAATTTTTTGGATTTTAAAAAAGGCTCAGCGATTTAAAGGTGCTAAATGGTTCGGTTAGCTTATAAGTAAAATTTCATTTCATTATTTTAACTTTAAGTGCCTCCGGATTGTGGGTTAATTTTTGAAAAAGCTGATTTTTGCCTAAAAACCACACATGCTTTGCTTAATTGATTATTATCTCATTTCTTATAAAATCTAATTCAAGATCATGTGCCAAAAAGCTTAAGCGTGTAGGTTGGGTCCGGACAAGAAAAAAATCGTATTGGAGGGGATTAATATTCACCCCCGTTTAGTCAGGAGGGGCAATTTTCTAAAAAAAAATGATTTAATTAGGAAAAAATATTATTAAAAATCAACGGTTATACCTACAACAACATGTTATACCTTTTTGTTAAGCCCAAAATCTCTTTTTTATTTTGCTTTCAAATAAAGCTGTTTTATAAAACAGTTTTTGAAAAATTAATTAATTTTCAAAATCAAAATTTTGAAAAAAAAATTTTATTAAATTTGCGAACTAATTTTTTTTTTTTCTTAATTTTATGTGATTAAGTACTATTTAAGTTTTCAAAATTCAATGCTCTTATTTGTTGGTAAGCAAAAACAGAAAACCGGATGCAAAAATGTTTTGTCGTTTTTGAGAAATTAAAAAAAAAAACAAAACTACATTTTTCTAAGACTTGTTAATTAATTTATGAAACATTATATCTTTCTTTTATTATTTTTAAGGGGATACCACGCCTCCAAGGTAGAAAATCGTTAGTTTGAATATGTTTCCTTTGCATTAACTACAATTCTACCAAGTTTCAAGATTCTAGGGTATTCAGAAGTATACTTTTTAATAATTGATATTAATTCTGCCAAAATGGGCGGTTACCACGCCCCCTGAATGTAAAATTTCAATTTTTCGATTTTTTTCCTTTTATGTACTTCAAGATCCATGACCATAACAAGTTTCTATGAAAACTAGAAGTTTGCCATAATTTTTATCATATGTTAGTTAGTGTGTTAGTGAGTAAATCAGTGTGTTAGTGTGTTAGTGAGTAAATTTGCGATTTTTTAAGGCCTTTTACTCAGAAACTACTAATCCTACGTAGCTGAAAGTTTTTGAGGAGCTTGATTTGGACTATGTTAACAAATAAAACGAGTGTGAAATGTTTGACATTATTGAAACAAAAGTTAGAATGGTTCGAAAAAGGCCTGAGTTTTTTCCTAAGGTTTTAGGACCAAAGTTCATAGAGAACTTGGCTGGGCAACCGGAGGCAGAAGATAAAGTCTGATTATAACCAAACTTTATAATATTGTTCTATTCACAGTTTGGCACCTTTTCATCACTGTGCCCGTAAAAAAATCAGCAAAAAAAAATTTCTCCATACATTTTTGACCCAGCCTAATACACAACTAATTTATTATATAACTATGAACTGAATATACATTTTAAATATACATACCATGCTTATTTGTGAATAAAATGTATGTTTTTTTTTTAATTTTTTGGCATTAAACGTGTAAAAAGCGATATTTTGAAAAAGTCTGAAAAAATGATTTCCTTCCTTAGGAGCTTAGGAGCGACAAACTGTGATAAATTCTTGATTGGTTGTAAAAACATCTTTCGTATCAGACGTAGTTTGGCAAAGATAAAGCCAGTTAAGGGAAAAAAGAGCAAAAATCATAAAAACCGTCATAACTCGAAAACGGGACGAAAACGAGAAAATTACCTCTTAAGATTTTCGACTTAAAATGACCTCAGGAATCCATGGTCTTCATTTGAGGCGGTTGCTGTTTGACATACTGTATACACAAAATATTTAAAATAGGCTGAATTTCATGCAAAGTGTGAAAATAAATTTAAAAAAATGCATGTTATAAGTACGTTTTAGTACTATTAGTAGTAGTAGCATTTACAAGTAGCATTTGGATTAAAATTAAGTTGAGCAACGAATTAAAGTCATATTTGATTTTTAAAAGCCTTTAATCCATAAATGTAACATTGCACCATTCAATATGGTATCATTTCTCTAAGTCTTTTGGCTTCTCTTTTGTGAATTTTAAACTTGCATTTTTATTCCCAAATCTAAAATTAAAAAGTTAGCATTAGGTCCAACTTAAATTTCTCATACTATGAATAAATAGTATTACAATAATTTAAACGCCATAATAAACAATGAACAAATGTAATGAAGATGTCAGCACTCAAAAAAAGAAGAACCTGTGACACTTGTTGATGGGCCCACTTATTTTCGAGAGCTTCATGTGAATCTTATATCAAAATACTCAGTACAAAAATAAACATTTCTATCAAATTCAAATCAAGAGTGTTCTTGACAATGAAATTGTAGTTCAATTTCAACAGCTGATAATAGAAATAGAAAACCATAGCATTGAATTATTTTCGAGTACTAACTTCATAGCTATAAAATGATTGATTCAAAACAAATGATCAACAGTTATAGTGAAAGAAGTGTAAACTAACAGTATTCCATTAAGATGAAAGGCTTTGGTTATATTATTGGAGTAGTTCTCCTTGTTGCTTGTGCTCAAGCTGACACTGAAAATACCCCATCCTTCATGGACGATTTTAACAAATTAACCGATTCATTCCTTGCATCGGAACAAAACCCAAGCAATTTTGATGCTCTTGGACTCAAAATCGATGCATTATTTCAAGTTAGCGAGGAACATGGAGTCAACAATGGAGTCTACCAAACTGTTTTCAACACTTTAAGGAACTTCCGCTATTTGAGTCATCAAATGAAAAACTCTGACCAAATTTTGGAAGAAATTGCCCAATTGCAATCTAATTTCGATTTTATATTCGATGATTTGAATTTGCAACGAGATGTCGATGAAAGTGAACTGCCTTCGGAAATTAACAAAGTTATCGATGAATTTGTCGATCGTTATACTGCGTCATCAATTGAACTTTTCGACAATATGCTCACACAAACTAAACATTTGGAGGAAAATTCTGAAAAATTGGCCGAAGAATCCAGCATACAAGTTGTAACTTTTGCTGAAGATATTGAAAAATGTTTAGCTATTCCAAAAAGTGAATTCAAACAAGTCTACCAATGCCATC
Organism: Episyrphus balteatus; assembly: GCF_945859705.1. Lineage (NCBI taxonomy): Eukaryota > Metazoa > Arthropoda > Insecta > Diptera > Syrphidae > Episyrphus > Episyrphus balteatus. Next base: position 15,520,665 of record NC_079134.1, on the reverse strand, counting down.
AGGATACTAGAGCAGTTTTGCCAACTTTGGCTCATAACACGGTATTATTAAATGCTATCGTTACTGATATCAATCAATTGGATAGTTTGCCATTGGATGGTGAGAAATCTGTCTATCAACTTTTGGCTGAAATTAACAATGAAAGATACAGATTGTTGAATCATATTCAAGAATTAAGGGATCAACGTGAAGCTGAAAAGGATAACAAGGAATCAAATTCTTCATTAGCAAATAACGAATAGTTTGAGATTTTAAAAAGTTACTTTAAAAAGTGTTTAATTTAATAAAAAAATGTATTTTATTTAATTAATAAGACTATGATTTATTCATTCTTTTCCTTTTCAAATAGAAATTTGTTTTGAAAAGAATAAATCTATGTCGATCTATATGGACAAGTCTTTTCAAGGTCTGTAAATAAAAAGACAAATTTTATTGCTCATTTAACTTCTAAGAAATCTTATTTGTGTACAAGGAATTCCATTACAATTTTCCCTTGAAGAATATGAGAACAAGGTTATTGCATTCAAGATGTTTACATAAGGAAATGAATTGGTTTTCATCTTCATTTCATTCTCTTTTATGATAATAGCCTTGAAATACTAAAACTACGACTCAATTCTATGTAATGGCCTTCAACATTTTATTAAAGAATGTACATCATTTGTTCGTGTTGTAAAGTAATTCAAATGATCAAAGAGTACCTACCTAAACAAATTAAAAATATTGAAAAAAAAAAAAACAATTATTAATGCCATGATTCATTAGATCTTTTAGTTTCGATATTATTTAAATTATATGACCCATTTTTCTATGGAGCCTGGGCCCAGGGCGTACACCAACGAGACTAGTATCAAATGAAAGCTTATATTGAGCTCTATTAGTGAGACAAATATTTTCAAAATTGGTTTTGGGGATTTCGAGATATTTGAGTCTGAAGTTTAGGACGAAAAAATCAGAAAAATCGGAATTTTTCGAAACAAATCTTGATAGCATCCGAAGTATAGAACCTAGAAAAACAATTTTGGTACCAAATGAAAGGTTAAGGTAATACCTTTCGACTGATACTAATATCTTTTTTTTATGTATTTTTTATAGTATTTTTGTATATATGTATTATGTATGGTTCTTAGACTTTTTTTGAAAAAAATTCCTTAAGACTGATTTCTACAACTGATATCTCGAAAAAATAAGTTATGACATACACTTTTTTCTACACCAATACAATCTTCAATTGATAACCTTTTATTTCATATACATAAAAGTTACATTACTTCAAACAAAACCGTATTTTAAACAAAAAAACTAAAAAAAATTTTTAAAAATGAATATATGTAAATTTTTTCTACTTTATTCAAAGCTTAATTAAAAGCTGATACTAAAGAATGATTCCATTTAACATCATAGTCTAAGAGCCGGCAGCATATTTTGGCAGTTTTGGTATAACCGTTCTAAAGAAATTACCACCTTTATCTCGAAAAAACTATCTAATTTCGTACCATCATGTTTTTTTATACGTACTTTATTAAACGCTACGACCAATTTATTTGGATATTTAAGTGTTATGAAAATTGGCCATTAAATATTTTTCACCCTACTTTCCCAACCCACTAGTTTTTTAAATCGCTCACTTAGCATTCTTTTAAACATATTTTTTGTGTACTCCATGAAAAGTGTATATTTCAATAATCTGACAATTTGAGCGTGGCATACGAAAATGGGAGAGGCACAAAGTTGTAAAAAAAAAACGTCACCTCGAAATACTCGAGCGCGATTAATTTTTTTTTATTCTGAAGGGAATTTTATCAGGAACACGAAAAACATATAATCTGACGGTTTTCATGGGGCAATATAGCCAAAATTATCGATAAAGCATGCACGTACAATAAAAAAATTCTAATTTTTTGGTTCATGTTGGTGAGTTTTTAACGTTTTTGTCGAAATATCTTAATTTTGTTTGCCTAATTTACTTACATTCATTATGTGGATTGACTTAAAAAAATCTAAAGAATTCATTAAATTTGATAAAAAATAACGTGCCCAAGGGAATAAGCCCTAAAAGACGTTTTATATGGAATTCATTATCGGAGAATTTCCATACCGGTCCCAATACTTAAATTTGTGTTTATAGCAAAAGCCCCATCTTTAATAAATATAGAAGCTCTGATCGTATGGTCATTACGTAATGTTCTTAGATTTGGGGTATTTTTTTCTTTCGTAAAAGACCAGACGACAAATATAACTCGAATAACATTTTTTTTTAATTTTTTCTACCGCTTTTTTCAGCCACCCATACCACTGTCTAATTGTCAGATTAATATATATCGGTTATCACAAAGCCAATGCGAGTATACTCTATTAATATCTGACGCGCTCGAGTTTTTCATGTGACAGTTTTTTTTTTTTAAATTTTTTTAGAGTGTTTATAAGCTCTTTTCCCCACTTAAATGGAAAACTTCCATATACTTTTTTTCGTTTTAGAACCTAATCTTCGCATTCCAAAAGATCCCCATGACGCTCGAGTAACTGCAAATTTAGCATCTCGGGCTCCCCTACTATTATAGTCCGATAGATGACTGTCCAGCTAATTAGCTCAAAAGGTTGGGGCTAACATTGGAGCCAATTGAATGATACTAGAAAAAGAAAAAAATTGTTTTGCAATTTTTAAAATGACAACATCTACATATCGTTGGAGTAAAGCAAAATTGTTCTAAATCCAATTTTTATAGAAAATAGGTTAATGTTGAAGTTTTTCTAATTTGAGGGTGCTCTTTCCGAATTTGAAAACCGTTTTTGTCAAAAAAAATTTCATTCAGCAGATAATATAATTTAATGGGACATGGAACAATAAAAACAGGGAAGTAACCTTTTGAAAATGAGCCCGAGTATTCTTGATTGTTCTAAGTCCACTTTTTATTTAAGGAAAAAACGTACTTGTAACTATAGGAAGTGTTCTATGTCCAATTTTAGGTTTTTAGTTTTAAAAAATATTTAAAAATAGTATGCATCTACTAATGAGGTAAACACTTGTATATTTTATTCAAGAGAAAAGAACAAACTTTATAAAAAAAACATAACTTGAGTGGCAAACGAGCAGAAAATTGTCGCTTTAAATCAATTTGAAACTTAAAAATCGTCCCCTGTAAAATTTGCTTTTTGTGACTTAGAACAATTTTGCTTTACGGCGACGATATGATGGTAACTCTATTTTAAAGAAAAATTGCTCCATAAACATTGAACAAATTTGTCATATCTTTTTAGTTTGCTCCTACAAAAAAATGTTAAAAATGTTAAAAAAGTCTAAACAGTAAACAAATTTATACTACTAAATATTTTTTTTCGTTGTACCTATAGGCTTTTGTTTGGAGTTTTTAACATTTCCTCATTGAAAAAAAAAAAACTGCAAAAATATGAGAAATAATGTTATAAGATAATTTTTCCTTCAAAAAGGGTTTCCACATTCAAGTTCCCATTTTAAAAGTGGCAACACCTCTTGTCATTTTCAACATAAGGTTAAAAATAGAAACTATTTTTATTAGTTTTCAAAAACTCCAAAATAAATACTTTTAGATGACCTATTAAAATCACCTGTAACAAATGCTTTCTAATCATGACATTGTGTAAAACTAAAACGTCAGCATGTACGAGTATAGGTATGTCGAAAACACCTCATGTCTATATTAAAAATGGTTCCAATACAATTCTTTCTATAAATTCTACGTACAACCACGTTGAATGAAAATCCTAATCAATTGCAATCGATATATCTTCAATCGTGATACTACTACACCGTAAATGACGTGTGCCAAAAGATAAATCCTCTTCGAAAGCCTAAACTCCTCAAAGATAGAAGAGTAGAGAGACGTTTTGGCTGAAATGGTTTCAATATTGCAACAATATTTTATGTCATCATCATCATATACAACATTTCAATCTTCCAACTACAACTCCTTATACCCCACCCACTTTCTGCTCCTGTGTATATATGAATGCAATATTGTCATTGACATTCAACACGTCAATCCTGGATGTATACGTATAGTCACCTCGATCAGGACATCCACAGAGATGTCCTCGATTCAAATTGTATAAACACAGCAAAACAGTAACACAAACCTCAAGCATTGACATTCGAAAAATGACATTCGAAAATAATCAATTTATTTCGATTGAAGTCTTTCATATGTGAGTTAACATATAAATATCATCATTCACTCATACATCTTTATAAACGTCTACAACTTTATATTGGTTGTTTGGTTCGGAATAACTGAGTTACTCTTTATTTCGTCCTCAAAATTTTCAATAGGTGCATCAACGTTCCTTAAATTCTTAGCAAACATAAACAATTTTAGTATCTGTGTTGGAAATTTTGAAGTCAATGCCATCTGGGGCTCATGAAAAAAGAGTTCAAGGACAATGTGAGTGCATCTAGCTATATTGCCTTGTGTAAATGTAGGAACGTTAATCAAAGACATATTTTCCATTTTTTTTCTTCAGCTATAAAGTAAGAACCATAAAATATCATCAAACCCCTCTTTCCTTCGTTCCTTCGTACTGCTACTAGAAGAAGTCTAGTATTTCAATCGTTAAAGTTGATATTTACCTTGAGCAATAATTATGTCCATGGACGATGATACGAGTATTTTACTACGAGGTCGTTGTTTGATGCAACATTTGTATATATAAAAATGTTAGCAGTGTATTCATTCAGGAGTTAAAAATTAGCACGAATAAAAATTACCAGTAGGTATCAGTGGTAATAAAGTTAATGTTAAAATGTTTGATGAGGGTGGATGAAGCAAACATACATATCAATAAAAAATTTAATGTTGAGATTTTAATCTAACATGACATTTATGGTAAAGGAGAAACTTGGTCGTGTTTTGTGAATTTCTGAATTTTCATTTACCTCTCAACCATTTCCGAGTCTAGATTGAAAATTAATCAGTAACAATTACAACCACAGTTTAAAGGTTTTGTCCTATTAAAGACCGTTGAAGTGTGTTTTTTTCTGATGATGATTTGGAATTTTTTGTGTTTAGCTTATTTATGAATAAACAAATAATTTGAAATTCATATACTTTAATATGAGTCGTGTGAGTTGCGGAAGTACCAGTAAAATGTATGTAATTAAAAAAAAAACTGTACCTATTTAGTAAAAATATATTGTGATTTAAACTTTTCATCAGTCATTTTGTGGAACGAAATACGGCAGATTTTTTCAAATCTGAAAGAAGGATATTAGAAAAGCTTAAGTCCCTCGTTTTCGGGACGCCAACCCCCTGGCGAAATCCGGCATTTTGAAAAACGCGAATTGGTCTATATCTCCCAAACTATTGACTTAATCAATAAGTTACTTATACAAAGTTGTAGGTAATATAAATTAAATATCTTTTTTTGTGCATTCACTGTTTTTCAGCTAGGACAACACTTTTGAGGTTATGTCGTTTTATTTTTTTTTTTCGTTTATTTTATTATTCCTGAGTTTCTATGATAGTTACACATTTTTTTCATCAAAAAAGTTTTAGAGCATCAAATTTCCATTAATTTGGTATACTTTCGAATATTATATGACTTTTCAAACCAAAGATACGGAATTTTAAAGAACAATCCTTCTAAAAATTTTCAAACAATATACTAATATATTCTTGCATAAGTTATGAAAAAAAGGCTAAATCGTGTTCGTTATGTAAAACCAAGAAAAATTTGATATGAGAGGAAGTGTATCTTTTATTATTTAGGTGGTGAACATTCTAGAATAACCTCGGAATAAATGCTAATATGCTTATTTTTTCTCCTATCTCAAAAATTTCAGAAAATTTTATCAGAGATCAGAAATGCCACCTCTGACTAATTTTAAGTACTTACTCCAAAGCCTTAAACCTATAAGAAAAATGCAACTTTGAGCTCGTCTTTCGGCTGACTTATTTTAAGTGGTGGTAAGGCCTAAAATTGCTTAAAAAACGCTTTTGTCACTCGTTTATCGGGTGTTTTTGGGTGAGATATCTGCCATGTATATTTTTTGAAATAAGAAAAATGTTATTTTATTCATAGAGTGATTCAAAATAAGAAGGCGAAAGGTTATGGGGCTATGGGATAACAATTGCAATTTCAAGGAAAACAAATTTAATAAAAATTATGAAAAAACAATGAACAAGGGAGTTTATAAACTGAATTTTTATACGGAGTAACCATGTCAGCTGTCTGCAAGATGAAAGAAAGTAAGCTGTGGGGCGCGTTCAGGTGCGTATTTACACAAATTATTTGGATGTCACTACGAAGGTCCACATTTTACTGCAACGGAACGCATTGAAGAATTGCTGTGAGAAGGAGGGGAAGGTAGGAATGGCAATGGGTGAAGATTAGGATAACAGGAAGTGACTAACTAAAAGTGTCTATAAAATGCTATGATTTGAGGTCGGAAGAAGTTTGTATGTCGAAGATTAAGGAAGAATTGACTTTTCAGGGCAATATTTTTCAATTATTTTTTTAGGTATTTTAGCTCTGGTTCTTAAGAAATTAAGAAAGTTAAACTATAGTCTTATCCAGCAGAAATCTACAGGAATAACTTTTTAAAACTTCTTCATTTTTTTTTTTCTTAAAAAAAAAAATTGTTCTTTTGTTTCAACAGGATTGCACAATCTTTACCACTTCTTGCCCATTTATCTAAATAAGGTTAATTGGAGCCACTTGCCAATAAAAACCACTACAAACTTTTCTTCTAAATTGTAAACAGAAACACGAAACAACTCCTCATTAACTCAAGTGGTGAGCAACAAGTTAGCCTTTTTGATTTTCTTCTTTTTAAAATAAAAATAACTTAAGATCCTTCGTTGAACAAAAAAGAACAACTTAAACTTCAACAACAATATAGTTTGCTAAATGCGAAACATTTTTAAACAAAATTAAATTTGTGGTATCGCTTAAAATAGCTGCTACCTTTCCATACATATACCCCCCTTTTTATCCTGATGATGGATATAATGGTAATGGCGTATAGTTACTGTTGCACTATGCGAGCGCCAGCTCCTAAAGAGAAACTACTACCGCCACCACTATCACTATTCCATTTAACACCATCGGTAAAAAAGTTGCACAATCACGTCGTTTTGCCGCACTTTAATGGACCGACTTTTGTGTACACATTCAATGTAGGTTTTTAGCTTGTTGCTGTCTGTGAAAGGTTATGCTCGTAGCTATTGGTTGGGGGTGTTGTTGTCTTTTTTTTGTTTGTTTTTTATTTCCTGGTGCAATTTTAAACGATAGCTTCCGAAGGATACGGATACCACACTAATGCAGGGCAGTGATAAATAAATCTTTTAGAAGGCCAACACGTCCAAAAGCTGTATGACTGCAGGCGGGTAGGTGTCCGTGTTTGGGTGTTGTACTACACTTGCATCATGCAGGTTTGTTTAGGAGTTTTGCAAATATCAAGGCGTTCAGTGATGTGAGTGAGTAAGCCACTGCAACTAGTGGTTTTCATGATTCTGTCGAAAACAGATAAACCCTACAGGTACATAGGTTAATTTTACCTGGGTTATACGAGAAAATAGGTAAGTTGAAATCACTTAAAAGTTTTTAATAAAGGTTTTTGTGGCTTAACCGATAAATATGATATTAAGTTACTTTGGGACTATATAACGATAAACCCATACCTCAATTAGCATTTTAAAGAGACTCTGAAATAATTGAGAGCATCAGCTTTTTTGATAGGTTAAGAATTAACGTCATCAAAAGGTTTTCTTAACATTTGCCCTTAAAAAAAGGGAAAGAAACAATTATATTTCAATTTAACCTTTTTTTTTTTTGGAATGAAAACTCTTCTTTGGTTTGTTTTTTTGTTAAGTATCGATTTGTATACATAGCATGGTGTCCTTTTAGAATCATATTACTCTTTGAGTAGGAAGTATAACCAGAAGTCGAGCAGAATAGAAGAAAAAAAAAGTAATAATTTTAAATTAACCCTTAACGTTTAAACCACAAAACATGATACTGGTGGGATGTTTTCTGATATTGTTTAGATTCTAGGAATAGAAAAAAAGGATAATTCTTCATGTGAAATTTATTGTTATGAAAATTGGTTTTAGTAGGGGTTTAAAAAAAGGAGATTAAAGATTTTCATTCTTACCACTCATATAGTAAGTAAGTTAATAAGTAAGTTAAATTCATTTAAAAAAACCCCCGCATACTACAGACTTTCTGACTTAAGAGTCGGGTAGGTTATAAATACTTTATTTTAAAGACAATTGCGTTGTATCAGCTGACAGTAATTCGTGCTATGACTAAACCAATATTGAATAAACGTCTGTAGTGTGCGGGAGCTCCGATAACAGCATCATTGCTTTTCGGACGTCAGTCTTTATTGGTAGCGTATATTTAGCTCATTTGATATTAAACTTAACAGTATTGACGAATGGAAAGCAGAAAACGATGGATAAATCAGTTTTTCAAAATCTCAATGTTTGTTTACATTGAAGTTTGACCTACTTTCTAAGTCACTGTCCATGATTGGAACATGTGTCGAGGAAAATAATCAGAAACTATCATTTTTTAAAGAATCAAATACTGGAGTTACGAAAAACACTGATAATTTTTCAAATCCACATTGAATAGCTGTGTTTTTTAGGCATTGCTATCCGTATTCGCAGTTGGCGTTTAGATGCATTACAAAAACAACATGCAGCTGCCGATAAGAATAAAAGCTAAACTAAGCTGCAGATAGAATTATGACGAAGTGTATAAAGTATAAGTTTACGTTTTCCTTTCTCTTGGTGCATGCATATATTATATACATTTTTGTTCTATGTTGGTTTTTGGCAAATCCTACTGCCTAATATACATACTCATTATCGAATAAGGTAGTTCGAAATATTTATTTCAAAATTCAAAAACACTCTCATTCTCACTCACTTCTTGAAGTCATTTGACGGATAATTATCCTTTAGATTAAGTGTCAGACTCCATCGAATTCTCCATTTCCTGTAAAGTCTACTTATCGTTTATCACCAACAAAAATAAAATTGGTAACAGTATGCAGTCCTGTCTGACTCTACTTTGAACTTGAAATTCATCCGAACAAAGCACATTAGGTAGCATCTTAATCTTTCACATATCGCTGGCTGAGAATTATAGGGTTGTATGTCAACCCACCTTAGTTCTGAGAAAATCGATCTCAAAGTTTTTTAAGGCTTGTTTTTGGATAAAATAGTTACATAGTATTGATGCAATCTTATAAAGGACCCTAAAAAAATCATAAAACCATGAAAAAAAACATTAATTTCACAACAAAAAAAGGATTCTATGAGCATTTTAAAAAAAGGACATAGAACCTTTTTATGAAAAAGTTTGTAAAAAAATTTGAAAAAGGTTCAATGTTCAACATAGAACCTTATAGTTATAAAGAGCTTACATGTAATAAATGGATTTTATATGAAATAAAGTGACTTCATCGTGAAATAGGTTTTGATTTAATTTAATTTTATTCAAGTTTTGCACAAAACAGTCGAATTCTATTTTAAATAACAGAAAAAAATACCACAAATCACGTTGTTGCATTTATAGAAAACAACAATTCCTGCTTTTGTTGAATTAGGTAGGTACACAAAAAAAAGAAATGCTAAAAACAATTAGAATTTGTATTAAATCAATCGGATTTTTGCATGCTTTTTGCCAAAAAGACAGTCGTCTTAAGGCAATCATCTTCTACGGTGCAAAATGTATGCAAAAAAAAAAAAATTTTACTTATTTTTATTAGAAATCTTATTAATTTAAGAGGATTATATCTAGTATATCTTGCCATCGGATTTAGGTTTGTCTGAAGGTACGTTTTTGGTACTTTTTGAGTTTTGACTTCTTTTGATTTAAGTTAAGGAATCTACCTAGGTGCTAGGTGTTTCTTTAACTTTTGGTTTCTTATTACGAACTATGAAATTCCCAACCTCGATTATGAAAAAAAAGTTTCAAAAAATCACTTCCAATTCTTGGCACACAAAAAACATTACTCTAATTTAATTATGATGTAAGAATATCTAGGTTAGGTAACCCGAATGAATTATTGCAAAAGTTAAGGTTGGATAGTACATATTTTGGTTTAAAGAGTACAGAACGAGATACAAAAATTCTTTGCTGTTTAGCAAAAGCCCTGGAGTGAAATCCGCTAGCTTAATAGTCGATAGTTGATAGTCAAAAACGAAGAATTATGGAGCAAAATCGTCGTTTTTTACTGTCAACTATCAAGTTAGCCGATTCCACCCCTGTGGTTCAATACCAGCAAAAACATCAAAAGATCTTTTATTTTTGCTTTAGTTAAAAAAAAGATCATTTCCATAAGATTTCATTTTGAAAAATTTACGCAAAAAAGTTCTATGTAACTTAAATCAATGTATTTTTTTGTTTGAAAAAAATCAGTAAAAGGGTTCTATGCTGCAATTTGAATGACGTAGAACCTTATTGTATTAGTACATTTATGTGAAATCATGAAAGTTGTATGTCTTTTTTACCTGTACCGCCGCCATTAATTTTTTTCTAATTTTTTTTTAAATTTTATCTGAAAGCCGTTGAAATAACGAAAATTTTGGTGTATAAAACTCATTTTTTGTATTTTGTATGAAATACACCCTTATAATTCTCAGCCAGCGATATGTATCTAGTGTTTTGAGATCTATACATTTGTGATCTCTTTGGTTATCCGTTGAACTGTTCTGCTATCACACTTGTTTCTGGCATCTTTTATTAACTACGCCAAGAAGTTTCACTTCGCATACTTCGGCGAACTTCCTTAGTCTTCATGCAGTGTAGATTCTAGCTCGGTTCAGTTTTCTCCTGGTGCAGCAGCTTAGATATATTTTATATCTTTTCCATATCTTCTGGACAGCTTGCTCTACTTTGTACAGGACACACTTTTCTTTCTGCACCTGATATCGATTCAGTATTGCAGTAGTTTTCGATTCAGCTGGGTGTCGAGCTGCTGATTTTTCGTGAGGAAAGTGGTCCCACAGTTGTTGGCGCAGCATTTAGTCTTCAGCAATAAACTTGGGTGTTTGGGTGATTCAATTGGATCATCGAACATAGCTGTCTTGGGAAAGCCCCAAGTAGGCGACTCCTACTCGTCTATTTCGATTATCTAGGAAACTACTTCTTCAACTTCGGCTGATCACGAAAATGTCAATTTGAATGGAAGACAACCGCAGCATTTAAATTTCCCATTTTTAAAATACCCCTTCACACATGCGTTTTTTGACGCCATTTAATTTTACAGAAATCATACACAAATGTGGTGACACTGGGCCAATCTCCTGATAAATGTAACCACTCGTGCGGTGACGCTGCAAGGAAAAAAAAACTGGCTGGTTCCCAAAGCACCGCAGCGTCACCGCACTTGTGTTTGATTTCTGTTAAATGAGATTGCAACGGATAAGCTGCGTCATTGGTGCCTCCTCGTGGTATATTGTACTAGGCGGCACCTATAGCAGGATTCCTTCTTTTTGTTAATAACGGGCCCTGTCTGTCTGATGGTGACGTCCGAAATCCTGCCTTGATCATCAGTTCACCTAGATCCTAGAGGCTACAATAAGATTAGGCTACTGATAGTAACTGACCAGCAAACCAAATCCAGGTTCGCGAGTGCGTTCCAGGTGACTTTGAGGAGTAGAGGAGTATAGTGTAACTCATGTTAGCCCGATCCACTATCATAGTACACAGTCATCGAAGTGTAATTAGTCCTTATCCGAATCGGAGTTTCGGTTTCAGTATATCTGGATTTTGTCAGTTAGAGAGAAAGCTTACCTTCGTATCCTAGCTTCGATCTTGAAATGTTTGCTTATTTCAGTAGGTATATAAAACATAGTAAGTATCAATTTCCAACAAAAGAATTTCACTTGGGAAAAGCAGCGTTACCAATGATTTCTATGATTTCACTATACTTTCTCCAAGAAATTTAGTGATGTACTTGAAGAAAACAATATTTTATGTTTCGCATGTCAATCTTTCTAACCGGATAGCGTGTGTGCCTTTCGTGCCCTTCAAAAAAACTATACAAAAAAACACATGACTTTCTCTTTATTCATATTTCTACATATCGTGTTCACCTCAAATTTCTTTTTCGAATTTTATTTTCTATATCAAATATGTTTGTGCCATTGAGAATATTTTATTTATTTTTTTTTGTTATAAGAGACAAAATATATTCTATCATATGGGAATATTGATTTTATGATTTTTAGTTGGATGAATTTCTGTTTACCAAAATCATCAGTTGCCATAATCATGAGCAGGAAATACCTATAACAAATAATATGCAGACATTTTCTTCTATTTACCTTCTAAGACCGGTGATGGAAATTGGTGTCGATAGTCTGTGTTTGTTGTTTATTTAAGACAGTTTTTGAAAGGGTTTTCTCAGTATTTAAGTTGGTTTTTCTTTTGTTTTAATTTTTCAGCTTTAATATTCCAAGAATTTCGGCTAGATTGGAAAGATTGATGGGTACAAATGTTGTTAGACTTACCGACAGGAAATACATGAAGGAACTAAGAGAACGAATAGATGAAGACTATCGGATGCAACTTACAAATCGGATAAAGAACAGAGAGGTAAGTCCTTTGTGCCTACATAACATTATAAAGTTTATTCAATTCGTTTAGATGATTTAATAATTTATTTATATTTGTGAAAAAAAAAAAACAGTAAAAAATTCCATTTATATTTTCATACTTATTTTACATTGATTATTTTTGGTCAACGTTTCATAAAAATAGCACCAATAAAAAAAAAAAAAGGATTAAAAATTCTCTATTGCTTCCTGTTATAACCATTGAAATAGGAAGAGAATTCTGTGAAATTATATCTTTTTTAACAAACTTGCGGTTAGAGTAAAGGAAAGGTTTCAGGAAAAATCTGTTTTTTAAATGTTTTCTAAACAACTGTCAATTGTTAAATAATTGTTATATTCAATTATAAAGGAGATGGCACATTTTTGGGTCCAGTGTGTACACTAACAAAATTGGTATCAAATGAAAGGTGATAATAAGCAAATTACGTGGGTAAAATATTTTCAAAATCGTTAGTGGGGTTTTGGAGATATTGGAGTTTGAAGTTTCGGATTTCAAAGCTGAGAATTCAGGTATTTTTTCAAACAATTAATCGTAGAATGCGTAATAATGGATGTACAAAAATAATATTGGTATTGTGGCGATTCATGAAATTCATAAAATCCACTTAGTTTTAAAATCATTTTCAAATATTAATTTACTTTAAGAACAAATTTTATATTAATCACCTATTCTGTGCAAAGTTTGTTTATCGAATGTAAACAAACTTTTTGATATAAATAGTGCTTAAAAAATAAAATTAAATCAGTTCTGTTTAAGAATTCAAAGAAGTAGTTTCCTTTCATCCGAAGCTACTACATTGGTGACCCCGAGTAAACACTCTAATAGGTATCCCCCGACCAACGGTAAGGTACCACACTCAATTTACAAGGTATCCCCCGACCCACGGTAAGGTGCCTCACACAAAACATTCACACACAGTTAAGAAGGTATCCCCCGACCAACGGTAAGGTGCCATCATTAACCCATACGACAGTTGACACCAACACAATGCCTGACACCGTAGACAAGGTCCAAGAAGAGGTTGTTGGCAGAGTTTCCATCAAAGTGCCACCATTCTGGAAGCGGAGCCCTGACCTGTGGTTCCTCCAGCTTGAAGCCCAGTTCCACACCAGTGCAATCACATCTGATGTCACAAAGTATTTCACTCTTGTTGGAAACCTTGAAGCAGATGTCCTGACCGAAGTTCGAGATGTAGTCACCAGCCCTCCTGCTACAGAAAAATACAATGGTCTGAAGAATCGACTTCTAGCAGCGTTTCAAGAATCTGAGCAGAAAAGACTCCAGACCCTTCTCAGTGGCATTACTCTCGATGGAAGACGACCAACTCAGCTGCTTTCTAAGATGAGAGAGCTTGCGTCATCCACTATTTCTGAAGACATCCTCAGAACCTTATGGATGAAGCAGCTCCCGAACACCACCCAGTCCATCCTGTCGTGTAGTGCCAACCAAGAACTCAAGACTTTGGCAGAAATGGCAGATAAAATTTCTGACGTTTATTCCAATTCAGATGTTGCTTCTGTCTCAAAGCCCTCCAATGTTTCTGAAATTTCTGAGTTAAAAAATCAGATTGCTTCTCTTCAAAAGGATATTGAGCAACTTAAAGTATCCAGAAGCCGAAGCTCTTCACGTTCCAAAAATTTTATCCGGAATAAATCAAAGTCAAGAAATCAAAAAATGTGCTACTACCACCGTCGATTTGGCAAACAAGCAAGAAAGTGCCAAGAACCTTGCCAGTTTCAGACGGGAAACTAATTTGCGGACAGCAATCAGCGACTTGCCAGCCCGCAGACACCATAAGTCGCCTTTATGTCAATGAGAAATCTTCAAATAAATGTTTTCTCATTGACACTGGAGCCACAATTTCCGTCATTCCACCATCAAGCATAGAAAAGCGGAACAATCAATCGAACCGTGTTCTCTATGCAGCAAATGGCACTGAAATTCCAACTTATGGAGAGCGTTTGATGTCCCTCAACCTTGGTCTTCGAAGAAACTTCACCTGGCCTTTCATCATTGCCCAAGTCACCGAGCCAATCATTGGTTCCGATTTCCTGTCCTTTTTCGATCTTTTAGTGGATGTTAAAAACAAGAAACTAATTGATCGAAAAACAAGTCTTCAAACACATGGCTTTGGCGCAACAACATCTTCAAGTGCCGCAAACATCCAAACAATAAATCCGTCCTCATTCATTTACGATTTATTGAATGAATTTCAAGACATCACCAAGACGAATCTGTTGGCTAAAACCAAGCACAATGTGACACACCACATCCAAACAAAAGGACCTCCTGTGTTTTCAAAAGCAAGGCGTCTATCTCCGGAACAGCTAAAGACAACCAAACAAGAATTTGAGTTCATGATCAACCAAGGGATTTGTCGACCATCAAAGAGCAGCTGGGCGAGTCCTCTTCACATGGTCAAGAAAAAAAATGGTGACTGGCGTCCATGTGGCGACTATAGAAGGCTCAATGCGATAACCATCTCAGATCGCTATCCCATGCCTCCCATTGGAGATTTTGCTCATCATCTGAAGGGTAAGAAAGTCTTCAGCGTCATAGATCTGACTCGTGCCTACCATCAGATCCCTGTGGAACCAGAAGATATCCCAAAAACAGCTATCATCACTCCTTTTGGACTGTTCGAGTTCATGGTGATGACTTTTGGTCTGTGCAACGCTGCACAAACTTTTCAACGATTCGTTCATGAAGTGACCAAAGGCCTTGATTTCTGTTTTCCATACATTGATGACTTCTTAATCGCATCAAATTCATCTGAAGAGCACCAAAAACATCTCAAACAGCTTTTCCAACGTTTTCGAGAATTCGGTCTTACCATCAATCCTTCCAAATGCACTTTCCAGTCATCATCCGTAAGCTTCTTGGGTTATCTTGTCACTGAAGAAGGACTCAAACCATTGCCATCCAAAGTTGAAAACATCATGTCATACAAGAAACCATCAACAGTCCAAGAGCTCCGAAGATTTTTGGGCATGCTTAACTTCTACCGACGTTTTATTCCAAATGCTGCTCAAATCCAAGCTCCACTTCATGCATATCCATGTGGCAACAAGAAAAATGATAACACATCTATCAATTGGACGGCCGAACTAGAAAATGCTTTTCAATCCTGTAAAGAAGCTCTAGCCAACTCAACTCTCCTAGCACATCCAGATACTGACGCTTCATTGTCAATCATGACAGATGCATCCGATACTGCTGCAGGTGCAGTTGTTCAACAGCTTGTCTCTAACCATTGGCAACCTCTTGGCTTCTTCTCAAAAAAGTTTTCACCTACACAAAGCAAATATAGCGCCTATGACCGAGAGCTGCTAAGTGCTTACATGGCAATCAAGCATTTCCAGCATATGGTGGAAGGAAGAAAATTCGTTCTCTACACTGACCACAAACCTCTTACTTTCGCTTTTTCAACAAAAGCCAGAGAAATCAAGCCCTCGTCAACTTAGACATTTGGACTTCATCGGACAGTTTACAACTGATATAGTTCACATCAGCGGCAAAGACAACGTAGTCGCTGATGCTTTATCCAGACTAAACGCCATTTCTTCACCATCCTCAATCGATTACAATGATGTGTCTCATAAGCAACAAACCGATGAAGAACTCAAGAACCTCCTCAACTCTACTTCTTCGTCTCTACAGTTGAAACAAATCACTCTACCAGATACAAATCACCAAATCTTTTGTGATATTTCAACAGGCAAAGCACGACCATACATTCCATCAGATCTGCGACGTCAAGTTTTCAATACAATTCACAACATGTCACATCCCAGTGTTAAGAAAACTACCCAGATGATAAAAGAACGATACATATGGCCTGACTTGAAGAAAGATTGTCGCAAATGGTCTCAAACGTGCCTAAGCTGCCAAAAAAGCAAGATTCAACATCATATCCGATCTCCAATTTCAAATTTTTCACCTCCCGAAGAAAGATTTCATCATGTTCATCTTGATCTTATTGGACCCTTACCATACTCAGCCGGAAACTCGTATGCCCTAACATGTATTGATCGTTTCACAAGATGGCCAGAAGTTATTCCTATACCAGACATCACCGCCGAAACAGTGGCCACAGCTTTTCTTTCTGGATGGATTTCCAGGTTTGGAATCCCTAAAGAAATCGTGACGGACCAAGGAAGACAGTTTGAATCCTCTCTTTTCAATGAACTGTCAAAACTTCTGGGCATCAAGAGACACCGTTCATCGCCTTATCATCCCCAGGCAAATGGAATGATAGAACGATTCCACCGGACTCTGAAGGCAGCAATCAAATGCCATGAAACAGAAGATTGGGTTGCCAAACTCCCAATTGTTCTGCTCGGCCTAAGATCATCCCTACAAGAAGACTTTAAAGCAACTTTAGCTGAACTTGTCTATGGAACAACATTGAGACTCCCAGGCGATATGTTTATTGCAACTGACTCTTCATCAAGCCATGATTTTCTCAACAAATTTCGAGATAATATGCAAAATATTAAGCCTATTCAACCTGAACGTCATGGTTCAACCAAAATTTTCATCGATAAGAACCTTCAACATTCAAGTCATGTTTTTGTTCGTAACGATGCAGTAAAAAAACCACTACAACAACCTTATGATGGCCCATATCTAGTGAAATCAAAAACAAGCAAATACTTCACACTAGAAATCAAAGGACATCAGAAAAACATCTCCATTGATCGCCTAAAACCAGCATTTCTTTTAAATGATCAACACCAAATCCAAGAAAGAAATCTAACACCTACTCCACCTCAGATGCCAACCACTCAGACTACAAAAAGCGGTAGACGTGTCCATATTCCAGACAGATATCGTTGTCACTAGAGGGCGAGTACTGTGGCGATTCATGAAATTCATAAAATCCACTTAGTTTTAAAATCATTTTCAAATATTAATTTACTTTAAGAACAAATTTTATATTAATCACCTATTCTGTGCAAAGTTTGTTTATCGAATGTAAACAAACTTTTTGATATAAATAGTGCTTAAAAAATAAAATTAAATCAGTTCTGTTTAAGAATTCAAAGAAGTAGTTTCCTTTCATCCGAAGCTACTACAGTATCAAATGAAAGGTATTTCTCTTGTCTTTAAATCTGTATTAAAAATCTTTTTCATTGTTAAAAAAATTATACATATTAGGTATTTACTTCTCAAAAGGTGATTTTTTCAAACGAGGCCTTTGGAATACGAAATATCAAAGTATTCAGTGTACCTACATGTACTTTTTTTTTGTAATTATTACATAGCTTAATATGCTACCTTTAATTCTATATATAAAAAAATTCTATAAATCATACAAAAACCTTATAAAAAGCAAAATAAAAAAAAAAACACGCTTAAATAAGCCTATTGACTAATAAGAATAGAAACAAGGGTAATCGAGTTATTCGTTTATACCCGAATACAGTATTTTTGTGTACCCGAGTTTATACTTATGTATGTATGCATGTATCTGTATATGAATGTTTGCATTTATAATCATTTATTCCATCATAACTTCCAAAATAATGATCGTGATTTGACAAATCAGGTATCGCTGATAGCTCAGGAAAACTAGATTTTTTCAAGGAAACAAATTGTAACAGGCTGATTTTTGGTATACAACTTGGTGTTAGGGTGGTTTACAATCTGTGAAAAGTCCTGAAATTTCCTCTGTCCGCCAGTACCATTATAAGGGGTCAAAGGTCACAACATTATTTATTTTCAAAATGGTAGGTTTTAGACAAAAATTATGTTCTACAAAATTGTAGCTGAGGTTATTTTAATAAAAATTGTCGTATAAAGTTTTTTTGTGCAGTTTGTGATAAAAGTATCAAATTAATAGGAGTGTTAGTACAATATGTAACCCTCATTTTAAGATATTGGGCCACTTAATATTTCACCTATGAGGATGTTTATAACGATGCTCAGAAAGCAATTTAAATGAAACTTTGTGAAATTAGTGATTATTAGATGGCTCATGTACAATTGTTTTTCATACTTTTACTTTTGCACCTCACTCCTTCAAAACATTAATTTGTATGAAAATTTAATAAAAAATTAAAGCAAGCATGCGGCTCAAAAAAATGCAAAAATTTTCCATGTAGTGCAATGGTACCATTTCAAAAGTGTTCTTTCTCACTAAAAAAAAACACTTTTTAACCCGAAATATTTTGATGAGCATATCTTATTATTTTTTTCTATGGTATAGTAAATGTGCGTACAAAATTTCATCAGCCTACCACATATTTTGAAGGAGTACTTGGGTAATATTTTGGCTCTTGTTCTTTAAGTAAATGACTATTTATAAAGAGTGCAATAACTTTTTACGTGACGGTCCAGGCATATTGGTTTTATTTGATCCGGCGATAAAAATTACCACAAAATCATGTATTATATTAATAAAAAGGTTTCATTAGCTATACCTACTATTATTAACATTTTTTATATATATATTTTTTTTTTTTTTTTCATAAAAAAAGAAAATTTAGCAAAAAAAAAAGATAATTTCAATCGATAAAAAAAATTAAAAGTATGATATTTGACTAACTTATTGTACTAATCCAGTAACTAGACATTATTATCTTTCAATTAAGCCATCAAAACCTAATAAATTATTTAATGGATTTTTTTTACGAATTTTTAAATATATGTTACATGAGAAGAACGCTGGGTCCGAAAGGGTTAACATGCATTTTTTGGTCTTATACGCAAAATCAAAAATTATTTAAAACTTTTTATTCCACAAACATCTACAAATAAAATGCACGACTGGGGTCGCACGTACTTGCTCTTGCAGTTCAAAGCACTTTTATGTTAGTTTACTTGTAGATTTTACGAGCTGCCTCTAAAATAAATTTTAAAGAAATTTTGTTGAGGTTGGGGAAGAGCCAACATTTAGACTAAATTTTTTTCATATAAAAAAATTTTTTTTTTTGTATTTGACTTTTTTGAGAAAAAATAAAAATGCAATTTTATTGCCATTGCTTTAAATATTACGTATACAAAGTTTAATCAAAATCGTTAGAGCCGTTTTCGAGAAATTCGCAATATCGTATTTTTTTGTATGGGAGGTATACGATCTAAACGAGATATAAAAAAAACAAAAAAAACCAACTTTCAGAATTCCATAAAAATCATCTGTACCAAATTTGAAGAAAATCCATCCACGCGTTAAGGCTGTGGAAATGTGTACAGATGGACGCACAGACGCACAGACGCACAGACGCACAGACGCACGGACGGATTTGCGAGACCCACTTTTTTGGAATTCTCCATCATCGTAATGTTGGTTTTGATTAAAACCTCAAATTTTTTTTTCGACACGAAACCAATACTTGCCCTATAGAGCAAGTAAAAAAATGCTCATTGCCACATTCGGTGGACAATTAGGTTGAAAAATATTTCGTTTTTATGGATATTCTAAACTTTTCAAGCTTTCAACCTTTGTATAAGAGCTGAGTAACTTTGAACAGTATTGAATAAAATGCACGACTGGGGTCGCACGTACTTGCTCTTGCAGCTCAAAGCACTTTTATGTTAGTCTACTTGTAGATTTTAAAAGCTGGATCTAAATTAAAAAAAAAAAATTGATATTGGGGAAGAGCCGACATTTAGGGCAAAATTATGTTGAATGAAAAAATTTTTTTTTGTTATTTGACTTTTTTGAGAAAAAATAAAAATGCAGTTTTATTGCCACTGCTTTAAATATTACGTATACAAAGTTTAATCAAAATCGTTAGAGCCGTTTTCGAGAAATTCGTAATATCGTATTTTTTTGTATGGGAGGTATACGTTCTAAACGAAATATAAAAAAACAAAAAAAAACCAACTTTCAGAATTCCATAAAAATCATCTATACCAAATTTGAAGAAAATCCATCCACCCGTTTAGGCTGTGGAAATGTGTACAGATGGACGCACAACCGCACAGACGCACAGACGTACAGACGCACGGACGGAATTGCGAGACCCACTTTTTTGGAATTCTCCATCATCGTTATGTTGGTTTTGATTAAAACCTCAATTTTTTTTTTCGACACGAAACCAATACTTGCCCTATATAGAGCAAGTAAAAAAGGAAAGCTTTGATTTCCTTTTTTCAATACTGTTCAAAGTTACTTTTTTTACTTCCTCTACTAAGACAACTTTTGGTTTCTTGTGAAAAAATCAAGGTTTAAGACGAATTTGTTTGGTAGATAGGCATAAATTTTTTTAGATTCAGAGGATAGTTTATTTTCGTTGTTCGTGTAGGTACCTCCGAAACGAATTTTTCGAATTCTTGCACAATTTCTGAATATACCTCAGTTAATTCGAATAAATTTGATTTGTGTTACTCTTAAGTAAGCTAACATAACTGTGTTTTTAATTTTACTCAAAAAATTCCAAAAGTGGAAATATGGCGTTGCCGTTGATTTTTTTTCGTTTTAAATTATTTTTCTAAATCAATTATACATATTATAATTAATTCATCTCAAGATCTAAAACAACTGTTTTTTTTTTAATCAGTTAAGTATGCTGGATATCGATGAAAATAATCTAAATTTATTGCTATTGCATCACTTGTGCCTATGTATATTCTTTGTCGTTTCGAAAACAACTCTTTTTTTTATTATTTTTGTACTCATATCTGACTTCTTAAGTTTTCAACAAGTATAAAAAGTTAAACTTTCCATAATTCAATCTTGATAAAAGTCTTAATATTATGTGTAAACATGCCAACGAAATATCCCAAAATATTCCTACTTGTATACTTTTTTATTCTTTTATTAATTTTTCTTTTGGTATACGAAATCCCGTCACATCAAATAGCTCATAAAATTGATTACATCGTCAGGAATTTATCGATTTATAAAAATGTTATTCATGGGAAGTTGAATTTTTAACCTCGCGCTTGTTTACTTTAAAAACAGGGTGACCAATCTCTCTTTTCAAGTAAATGATGATGAATATCTCGAACGGGTGCCAACTCTTTTTGTGGTAGGCAAACTGAGTACTGAAAAGATTTATGATTTTTTTCTCTAACCCTTAAAAAAATGTACCGACGTCGTAAAATCAAGACGTTTTTGAGATTAAGTGAGTTTTCTTTGAAATTTTTGGAAACCTATGAGATTAATTGTGCTTCTAATCCTCCACTTTCTTTTTGTTTTGTTTTGAAATATGGTCACCCTTTTTAAACCCGAAGTTATACAAAAACGAAAATCCCACAAAAGAAAAAAAAAAAAAACACAGACAAAGTGGTACTTTAAGTGTACCCGCCCATCCGTCACTCATTCTTTTTGGTGACAAATCCAATCGACCAGAAAACAATTCTGCAACACTGTGCGGCATGTTTTCGGTTTTCGTGTGAAACTGTTATTTGCCAAGTGTTTTAGTTTTGAAGCGCCACCAAAACGCTGCCATGAGGAACCCACTTCAAATCCTTGACAATTGATTCTTGATGCTTTTCGAACACGAAGAGTTGTCTTTTACACAGAAAAAGCTAGGTACCTAACTACTATTACTGTCTATATAGCTATAGCGATGATGGCTTTTTCCAATGTGTTTGTGAAGGGCTATGGAAGAGAGTACAGATAGCTATTGAGCTAAGGGATTAGATGAGGTGGCATTTGGCACATCACACCACCACTTTGAAATAACTTCATGAAGTTAAATGCAAAATCGTTGTTTCGCTTGCAGCTTTTTATTTAGTTCCACGAAGAGTTTATTGTTTGTCCTTAACCCAGCCATCATCACGTCCTTTGGAAGTTCTCTGTTCTCTTTCAGCAGAAATAATATTTTTCTGTTTTGTTTTTTTTTTTGTATTATAAAATTGCAATCACGTTCTGGTTATTATATTTTTCTTTAATTAAGTTAGCATCAAACAAAGCTGCATGAAATATGTATGTATTACCTCTATACGATACACTGAATGGGAATATAAACAGGAAATAGAGTTCCGGAAGAAAATAACCCATATCCTAGCGCGCAAGGAGTACGAAATTATGTCTGGGAAGGCTGTAATATTTCATGGAAGTAGGATATGAGTATTTTCCTTACTTGTTTTGTTTACATAGAACCGTTGGCTTACTTATAGGCTAGGTGGTTAAGTTTCAAATGAAAAAAAAAAAATTCAAGTAAGTACAATGTATGTATTTATGTATATCTAATTTAAGTTCACATTGGGATCAAAATTCCTTAAAAAATATTTATTACAACTAAGAGAGCAACTGTCCTAAAGAGGTGTTTAAATTAAGAAGAGGTACAAAACTGCAAAAATATCAATAAAAGAACCAATATTGACGTATAAATTTGAACTAAAAGGACATTTACACATATGGGGGAAGTGGGGCCAAGACCACCCCTTTAGTGTTTGATTGTCCTAAAAACCAATGAAAAATAACTTTTAATTAAAATAAAGTCTTTATTCATTAAGTTGTTTACTGTTAGAACTCTCATTTTTATAAAAACAATAAAAAATATTTAACAAAAAGATAATTCGTTTTAAAAAAAACCTGTAACAAAAAACGGTCTTGCCCCCACATGGGTGTAAGTAAATTAAATCTTTAAATTTTGTTCATGTGTTTTTTTAAGTTTAGAGAAAATGTGGGTATATTTGAAAAAGTGTGTAATACTAGAGTAATATTGAAATTCAGCAATTATGTTACTTTTAATAAGATTAGAAACAAGAATCTAAAGTGACTATAAAAATATCATGGTTAAAAGGGTGTTTTTTTCAGTGAAAACAAGAATGATGGGTCACCCTAATGAAATTCGGTAAAAACATTAAATTTGGGATAAAAAACAAGAATAAAGAGTTTTCATAAACAACAAATTAGGTGAAAGGGTTTTTTTATGAAGAGACAGTAAAATCTTTAATTGGTCCCAAAAAGCGAAGGGTTCATGTAAAACGTCTTATAACTTAAGTATAAACGTTAAATTTGTCATCAAAACCAAAAATAAAATGTATCATAGTTACCAATTTACTTTCAAAAAGATGTAGTGTTTGCGATCGTAATTTTTAAAGAAATAAAATGCACCACGAGGTTGCTTTCATGATAAAAGTAGCACTTTTGTTAACGCTTTTTAAAAAATTTTAATAAATATAATTTGATTTCCTTGGGAATTTTATGAGAAATGTATAAAATTATAAAATTTGTTTTTATAATTATCTAACAACATTTTAAATGATTTTTAAGGAAAAAAAAAGAAAACAATAGTAGGACTAAAAAAAATTAAATGGTATTTAGAATAAATGTGTTTGAATATCATTAGAGTCGACTAGATCGAATGATGTTGCTCTTATAATTCAATGTACATAAATATTATCTTACCACTGGAAATTCATCGAAAACATCAAGAGAAAATTTTAAAAGACATTTAAAAATAATAAATATAATATAATATTTATATATAATAAAATTTTAAAATAATAAAAAAATCTGCAAATTTTGATTAAAATACGTTATTTTTTTGCGATAAACGGCAACGCCATATTTCTACTCTCAGAAATCCTTAGAAAAAATAAAAACGCAGATAAAATAGAAATTTTATGTGCCGTTTTTGAGAAAATTACAGTAATTTGAAAAATTTGTATGGCGGTACAAGTTCTTAGCGAGGTATTAAAAAAAATAGCCTGTATCAAATTTCAAGCAATTTTCAGTTTCAAACTACGCGCTTAGGCTCCAGCCCGTTGTACAGTTGGACGCATGGACCAACACGGACGGAATGACGAAATCAATTTTTTTAGGGGTAGGTACTCCTCCATTTTTTTAAATAAAAATTTTATAAATTTATTTCGAAAAAAAAACTTGGAACGTCAATTTTAAGAAAAAATTAAACGACGCGACGATTAAAAATGAAATTTAAAAAAATTCATCAACTCGTTTTCAAAAACAAAAAATTAAAACTTTTTATAAATGTGTTTTTTTTTTTAAACAGTATTAGAATTTCTTAAACGCTTCTGTATACAAATTTTGGAAATTTTCTAATTCATCATAACTTCTAAGCCATTTGCTATACTTTAGTTATTACAAATGAAGGGTCCAGGGGAAAAACAGCACAAGTTTTGAGAAAAACGCATTTTAAAATTTTGTTCTCCATACAACTTAGAACAACTAAAAGCACACAATTTATTTATTTTTTTAGCAAGGCTTAAATTTGTTTTATAAAAGTAAGGATGTCATCAGATAGTGCTCAGTAAATACTACAAGACCTCATCATTAGTTTATTTTTGACAAAAAGTGGATGTGTGCCGTTTTTCCCCTGGACCCATCAAATGGTTCATCTTTGGAAGCATCTTGCTTGTTCAATGTAAACCATTGAATATGTATGATATGTTCCCTTACATTGAATTGAACACAACGGGCTTGCTTCATGTTTTTTAAGACGTAGTTTTAGACAACTCGGTTTAAATTTTTGAATTAATGTTTTATGTATATCATCAGTGGTGTATTGTGATAAACTTCAAAGATGTTGTTTTTATAAGTAAAACTTCTATGTTATTAGGTATCTTGACGCAATAGAACAGTACTCCAGGAACTAGTCAATTCACTCTTTTTCAACACACAAAATAATTACGGTATCGCCATTTTTTTTTAAATCTCTCACTTAATGACTGACCCCTGTCCTTGTGGCGAAATAAGCAGAATGGGCTTGACATGAGGTGCAATAAAGAGTACCACCCTGTCAAATTAATAGCACAACATACTTTCTCCGACTCTTAGGAGAATAGCAGATAAAACAGTATAGCAGATAAAGTTAAAACTAACTGAATATTTTCAATTTAAATTGCAGAGTAGGTACATTAAACCTTACATAGGAAAAATACTGAAATGTTTGGCAGAAAATATATATTTCATATTTTCAGTAAACATACAGGGTAGATATACAGGCTTTCTCACCGCCACAGAAAAAAACCATGAATTCCTGAGGTGATTACAAGTGAAAAATGATATAAATTTTTCGTTTTCACTTTAAATTCGAGTAATAGTTTTTTATGTTTTTTGCTGCCGTTTTCTTTTTTGCTTTTTTTTTCAACCTGGAACACCATCTACGGCACAATAGAGGGTCTTCTTAGGATCTACTCTCACCTCCACTAAATTTTAATTTATTTTGTTCTTACCTTAAAATTTTGATTAAATGATGGAAAAATCTATTGTCAACTATTGAAGTATTATCTTCATCTCGCGAGATACGAACTTCTTATAGCGGTTCCAAACTGCGTTCAACGAAATATCGAACCTACCCACTAATTCATTTTGTTTTTATTTTTTTAGAAATAAATATACAACACTTCCATCCAGACTATTAAGTCTAGGGGCATTTTTTCTATCGTTACTGTAGGAAAAAATTATTATATTCATTTATTATTAATTTCAAAACTCCTCCCACACACTGTCTCGTTTCATGAACCAATATTTCCGTACACGTCTTCCACCCACCCGTCAATCTGGCACAGATTTTATTTATTTTCAAATTTAAAAATCTTAAATAAGGTCCATTAGACTTTTTATTCTCCCTTCAAAAATATATTTTTAAGAACATAATCTCAAATGCCAGTTAAAGTTCACAAAAAATATTTTTTTTTTCTTCCTTTTTTAATTCTTCTTATCGTCTACGTTTAGATCAAAGAGTTGGAACGTGAACGCAATCTTATTCTTGATGGCAAGACTGATGCTATACCCGAAGAACTGTCAGCTGATCCAATATTTGTTGTCAACAGAAGAGCAAACATTGAAATTGTCAAGCGTCGTGCAAAGGTTTGTATTTTACACTGCTCCTACCTACGCACAAAATATACACTGACACTTCTTGGAAAACGGTACCATACCAACCTTACAGAAAAATGTTATGATTACACAAAACAACAACTCTTGCCTCTTTTGCTCCTTCAAAATCATTCTCTAAAATCAACACAAGCAACAAGATTCTTTTGAATAAATATCACACTTCTTCGTTCGTCCTTTATTAGAACGCATCGCCACCCTTCGTCTTGTTTCGATGATGTCCTTATATAGCTTTTGTTGATTTCTTTCTTCCCTTTCTTTTTTGTTGTGTCCTTTGCAGCTCAAAACAAACCGTGAGAAAAATGCAGAACGTCTGTTGCGTCAAGGCTTGAAATGGGAACGAGAACGCTCCCGGCACGAGGAGCAAGAGAGACAGAAACAAAAGGAATTGGAAAGGATAAAGAAGGAACAGCAGGCTTTGGAGGACCAGTATATTGAGGAGGATGCACAACGTGGTCTGGATTTGTTGAGGTATTTGAAACGCGCCAAATGCTATTAAAAATTTATATATTTTGTTTTGCCTCTCTCTGTTTGGGTTAGAACTTAGGATAGGAGCGGAGCGCATACAAAAAAAAGTTAGCTGACATCAGAACCAAACGCCAACGCATATCAAAACATAGAGTGCAAAGCTCCCGGGTGCCTTTTCCTTATCGTACCGTAATCATCTAACTTGTTTAATATCCCAAAACCCCCTTTTTTTTTGCTGTGGCCTAGCTTTTACATTAACATATACTGTGTCTGACATTGAGTAAAACAGGAAATAGGGTATAATAATAGATTGCCAAAGGGACCCTTTCGATGGTGTGTGTGTGGCACTTTTTTGGAGTGATGGGATTTGGAGGATGTGGTCTTGGTTAACATCAAGTGTTTATAACGTGACGTAGCAAAGAGTAAACAAACAAAAAGTTGGAGCTAGAGTGTTGCAGTGTAATTTTTATTTTAATGACGTCACTAAATTACATTTGGGTGCCAATCGGTTTAACGATAACAAAGAGTGGTTTGTTTTAACATGGTAACAAAGTTTAAAGTGAAAAACTTGTACTCATGGATGAACTTGCAGATTTACTTTTTTTAATTACTTCTTGGTATTGGGTTCGTTCACTTTAAAAAGTTTGTTTGTATTTCATGTGGTTAAAATGTTTTTGAAATTTATTCGAGTTCGAGTTATTTCTTTAATTAGACTCTGTATCATTCTTGCGATAAATATATTACACGTAGCTTCTTTGTTCTTTTTTCGTGTCCAGTTAGCAGAAAAAGTGTTTATTTAAAATAAGTATTGTCAGTTGTAGTTATGGTTTCCAAATTGGATTTGAATACGTAGTTAAAGGTTAGGTATAAGGGTTGGAAGTATCTTTTTTCAAAGTTATTGGTTTAAACTTTTGCTATGTAGGTACCTACTTAATTATTTTATCAAAAATAGAATTAGTTTAATTTTTTGTTACACTGACATAAAGTTCTGAATAAGCTTACTTTTAAATGGTCACTGTGGCGTATGAGGAATATTTTTTTTTAACAAACGCTTTTTGAGTCAAGAAAAATTTTTATTTCGCTTAGATGAGGCCAAATGGTTTTTGTGGAATATTTTCAGAATTTTAACATTACCTTTGTAGTAGTATAAAGAAATTTAACATAAAGGAGGCGCACAAACTAATGCGCACATTTTGCATTAATTTTTTTTGACGTGATAACGTCTTATAAATCGATGAACCAAGGCAGCCACCACAAAAAAGTGATGCCATTTTATTACGTTCCACTCTCGCGGTAAAAATTTCAATTAAAAATTAAAAATAAACTATTAGAGATACAAAAATCTTCTATAGCTTATTTGAAAGAAAATAACCTAAAGCTTAATCCAAAGGATTTTTAAAAATTCCGTCATTTAATATTGTAAACAGGGGTAAAACGGAAAGATGAAATTTGAGCTAAAATCTAAACGCGAAGTTCTAGAGAGTTGATTTTTGCTATAGATATGTAGATGAGACTAATTTAAGAATAACTGCATTTAAGTAAAAATTCTAAAAAAAATTGAAACTAAGCTATAACTTTTTGTTTGAACGTTGTACACGTGTTGGGGCTATGACAAAATGATGATTTTAGGTAGGAAAATTTTTTTTTGACAATTCTAAAGGTGCCAGGTGAAAGATGAAAAAAAAAAATTAGCCGTCTAGTACAGATTTTTTTAAAAACACTCTGCGTTTCGAAATATGAATTTTTGAAAAACACATTGTTTTTTTAAGGGTATTTTTGGGTAGTTTTTGATTTTTGAACTTATAGGACATGTAGGTTT
Source organism: Episyrphus balteatus (assembly GCF_945859705.1). Taxonomy (NCBI): domain Eukaryota; kingdom Metazoa; phylum Arthropoda; class Insecta; order Diptera; family Syrphidae; genus Episyrphus; species Episyrphus balteatus. The sequence goes on along the minus strand of NC_079134.1, from coordinate 15,492,004 downwards.
TGCATACATGTGCAATCGTTTAGTTAGTTTTGACTGAATAACGGAAGAAACCAGTTTATAAAACAATCGTTTTTTGACCGTTTTTAACCGATTTTCATCGTTTTTTATTTTTATCTATTTTTCTTGAAAATATACAGGAATAAAGTATAGTAGATAATGATAGACCATGATCACGACTAAATGAGTGCGAAGTTTCAATCATTTTCGTAAACACAATTTTGAGATAACGGTAAAATAAAATTTTAGAATTCAACAGGTTATAACTTTTGACCAAGAGCAGATAAAATTATTATTAAATTTTTATGAGCATCCTGATACAATTACCTTTCATTTGGTATATCACACATAACGGTAGACTAACTACAAGCTACACAATGTTAAATCAAGAAACTTGCGAAAAACCTCAAAACTCCAGTGGTGATCTGTTGCCCCCCGAACAGCCACCAGTGTGGGAAGTACCGTAATCTCAGTCTGGAAATTCGACATGGTTGACTTTAAAAAATTCGAACTTCTCATGTAGGCATCTTTGAAATGAGATTGATACGTCATATGAAAGGTGAGATAATAAACTTTTACATGGTATAAAATTTTGTATAGGTCGTCAAACAAAAAAATTGATTCCATAGCATGAGAACATAAAAATAAATGTTGTTTTTGCTTTTTTTTAATGAAATTTGATCGAGTTCAAAAAATTCTAGCTCTTTTTGTAGATGTCTCATAGACCTGATCGATATATATATTGAGCTAAGACAATAAGCTTTCAGATGGTATAAAATTTTGTATAGGTTGTTAGGTAAAAAATGGAATTAATGACGTGAGAAGATAAAAATTCATGTTTTTTTTTATGAAAATGATTGTTTTCAATAAATTATTTTTATACTTTTTGGGTATGTAAAAATTTAAAAATGGTTTTATTCTTAAGAAGAAATACTTGGCTTTTAAATTGCATAATTTTTTTTGTAAGCTTTTTAAATAAAAAAATTAATGTAATGAGAAAATAAAAAAGGTATTTTTTTTAGCTTTTTCTTGTAAACTATGATGGTTTGAAATAAGTAAACGCTTCAATTGACTCATTTTAAACAAAAGCACACAACTCCTGTTATTATATGCAATAGTGCACTTCATCAGGGTTTTTTTTTTTGACAATGGCCAACATTGTGCCCACCTGACAATTTAAAATTTCTCATCAATGAATAAACCTATTCATTTGGGTTGCTTTCCACGAAAGATAAGAATAAACTTCTCGAAAATGGTCCTTAAGCTATTTGAAACAGCAAATTTTGATGAGTAAAGACTTGGTTTCTTCTTTGAAGACAAATTTTAATACTGAAATCTTTTTAAACATACATATGAAACAACTCGTGCAATTTTTTAATTTTAAAATCGTAGGAAAAAATTAAGTTAAAAAAAAAGAACTTCTCATGTTTCAGAGACCCGAAATTGTGATTCCAAAATGGAATTTGATTAAAGTTTTTTTTTTTCGATCAGGCCAAAATAGTTCTCTTCTATTAAATTTTGTTTTACTTTTTTATAATCAAAGGAAATAAACAAAGTTGAATAAAAAATCGGAGAACAAGGTAGTGCAACCCAATACTGGAATTTACATTTTGAATGCATTGAACCCTCATAATTTACTACTTTCATTTTATCTAATTCCTCACATTCACTTCTCATACCTGGATATATTTGATTATAATTCCTACACTTGTCATTAATTAAGTAAACAAAACAAAAAACATGTAGGTAAATTAATCCTGTTTTGATTGATTAGAGAATGTACAATATTTTTTCTGTACCCATGCAAATACTCGTGGTAATAACAGATTGTAAAATTGTATTTCCATCACCAGTAATTACTTTTATACGCACTGCCTTCCGCATGTCGAGAAATGTCCAAAATGTCTAAAGTGCAATATCGAACAAGGTCAAGTTTAAGCAAAACTTTATGTTTATTTGTATAAACGGGAACTCGTTAGAAGTTATGATATGGTGAAAGGGTGTGGTTCTCTATGTGATTTGTATAAAAGTTGCACTTTTGCCAAAGATCAAATTAGAATTAATTCAAATCGTTCACAGAACAGTTCTTTAAAATTCCACTAAAAAAAATTAACAACATGAAGGTATAGCATTTTTCACAGTTTATTTTATCTCAAATGGATATCAACACTGAACCAAATCCTTACGTAAATACAACGAAAAAATTCGTTGAGCCAACGAAAATTTAATTAATTTTCAGCCGATGAAAAATTTAATTGGCTCAACGAAATGGCTTTCATACGTTAATGAAGAACTTCATCAATCAACGAAAACTGTAGTATTTTAATGAAATTTTTCATAAAAATTTTTGATCGAGAGTTAATGAATTTTTACATCACTTTACGAAATTTTTCATCGATTAACGTAAAATTTAATTAACCACGGTGATATTTTTCGTTAGTCAATGTATTTTTTGATTAATTTATGAAAGAACTTTCGTTAGCTAACGAATTTTTTCGTAAATTTAATAAACATTTTAATTAAATTACGAAAAAATATTTGTTAGCTAACGAAACTTTTCGTTGTATTAATTGTATTTTTTTATTGGACTTGTTAAATTATTAATTTAATATATAGTCCAAAACCAAAAATTGGCGTTTCGACCCGGTGGAGCTCACTTAAGTCAACTGATGAGTCCGACTTCTCGTGAGACACCTTGTCAATACGCAAATATTTTTTATATTCAGCTCAACTTACATAGATTTTTAAACAAAAACCTAATGTGAACTATATAAAGCCAGATTCAATTTTTAATCATTAAAGAGAGAAATGCACCCAAGTCTACGTTTTGTTTTTGTAAGGCAACGATTTTTTTCGTTAACTGATGTATTTTTTCATAAGCCAATGTAATATTTCATTAGTAAATGAAGAATTTTCATAAGCTTATGAAGATTTTCGTTAGTTAATGTTGAATTTCATAAGTTAATGAATTTTTTCGTTACTTAATTAAAACTTTGATAAAGTAAGGAAAAAATTCTTATTTTTGTTCTTTAAAATGAGTATGAAATTTTTCGTTAATTGATGAATCTTTTCATTGAATTGGATTTTTTGGCACTAAAAAGGGAGAAAAAGTGTATGAAACGTTTTCATTAATTGATGAAGGTTTTCATATTACGAAAAATTACATATTTTCGTTGAGCCAACGAAAGTTTCGTTGGGCCAACGAAAATGTAGTGTATGAAACGATTTTCGTAATTTTACGAAATTTATTATTTTCAGTGAAAGAAGGATAAACAATTTTTGTTTTTAGTTCGCCATTGCTGCCGTAGTCGTGTTGGCTCTTGCCATGGGTGTCCAATCTTCCATCATTGGAGGAATTCCCGGATTGGGTCTTGGCGTTCATGGTCTTGGTATTCATGGTTTGGGATTAGGACTTCACGGACAATTGTTGGCTCAAGGGCCAGCTGTGGTGGGATTGGGTGGCCTTTCATCTGCTGTTAACATTGCTGGCCATGGTATCCCAGCTGCTGTCAACATTGCCGGTGGTTCTCTCCTAGCTGGTCATGGTATTCCAGCTGCTGTAGCAGTTGCTCCACATGTTGCTGTTGCTGCACCAGTACATGGTGCACATGGTGCCTCATATGTTGCTCAAACTCGTGGTGCCGTTCACACTGCCCCATTGCCAACACACATCCAATCTGCTTCTTCTGTAAACGTTGCCCCAGCTCCAGGAACCTTGTAAAGTGACTGACATATAAAATTCTCTGCAGCAGCATGCAAATGTAAAAATTTCGGTGATTTTTTTTTCAGAATTTCACTCAGGAATAATAATAAACAATTTTTACAAAAAAATTTGTGTACATAATTCAATTTGATTTCGACCTATAAAAATGTTGGTCTTGTTTCAACAAAAAAAATCAGTTTTATGACTTTTTAAAGAAGACTGGTTTTGTTCACTAGACATTAAGAGACAGCGCGTGCGATACAATTTTGATCTGGAAATAATTTGATGGATGGATTGAAGAAGGTAATCCTGCAGTGCTGTGGTAAATCCTATTGCAAAAACTCAAGGTAGGCTAAAAAACTACTTTTATGTTTTTTAAAGATAAGTAGTTAGAAACCTTAATATTTGAAATTGACGGAAAAATTGAACGGTTTTAAAATTTAATATCAGAAGATTTAAAAATGATACAATATCAATTATGTTGAAACGCTGGCTGTTACAAAGATAAGACTCAATTTATTTTAAATATCAAGCCAATGTTTTCAAGAAAACTTATCGCGTCAACATGTGTGAAGATACTAACTTGAAACTAAGCCATTTTTTACTTATGAAGCCAACAAAAAAAAAAAACTATATAACGTAGGTATATGTATTAAAAAAAAAATGTTCATTTTATTTTTGAGACCAAAAGGAACATTTTTACATAAAAAAAAAATATGAGGTATAGTGGAGTAACTAAAGCTCAAAAAATGGCAATATTAGGGAACCCGGCCGAACAGCTTAGATTTTGATGATTAACATTTTTTTTTCTGAACGTAGGTAATTAAAAATACTTTAAAGTCTATAGATTAAAAATTGCCGGTGTTGCCGTTTTGATTTTTTTAATTTTATTGAAGATTTTTGTGAACAGAAAAATTTTTTTTTCAAAAAAGATTGTCTAGGAAATTCAAGGAAAAAAAAATATATAGGAGTGAGATACAACCTTCTATCGTTCAAGCGATAGATGCAATTTTCTTATTAATTGACTTCAAACACAAACAAAATATTTGAACACAACGGCAACACCTACAATATTTAAATATACATTTTTAAAAAGCTAAAAGCTTAATCATATTTGTAAAATTAAAATTAAATTAACTGAATGGAGGGCTTTTGAAAGAATGGTAATTGAACTCAGATTTTTGAAAAAAAAAAAATTATTGACAAAATTTTTACATGTCGTTTTAAAAACTATTTTCGTATTATAAAATGCATTTATTTTCAAATTTTTTTTTTTCGCCACATTTATTATGATTTGAAATTATAAAAGGAAGTGTCAAAATGTATTACGGTTTATGAAAAAAATTTAAATGTATTTCATTTTCGAAGAAATTTTTTTTAGTAGAAGTTGTGAAAAAAATTTAACTTATTTTTTTTTTTAAAGTTCAACATTTAAATATAAAGTTATTTTTTATTGTTGAAAGTTAAATAGCAAAAGTTTAAAGTTCTTATTTGCCAAAGTCTTTGAGAAATTCAATTATTTCAATGCTAAAATTCAGTTTTTTTCAAGAAAATCCGATGAAATTGTAGTAATTTTTATATTTTTTTTCAAAACTGTAATATACATATATTACCTTTTCCTCCTCGGAATTCAACTGATAACATTTATGGCCAAACATTTTTTTTAAATCAATTCATATTTTATTACGAAAAAGTTAAAAAAAAAAGCCATTTAAAATTTTTTAATAACGTTTTTTTTTTCCAAAATTTTGAGTTGAGGACTATTCTTTCAAAAACACTTGATTAAATTTAGTCGATTTAAATTTAACAGATAGAAATGAGATTCTAGCTTTTTAAAAACGTGTTGCCGTTGTGTATAAAATATTTTTTTTTGTGTTTGAAGTCAGTTTGTGAGAAAATTGCATTTATCGCTTAAACGATGGAAGATTGTCCCTTACTCCCTTATATTTTTTTTTTTTTTTCCTAAAATTACCTAGAGAATCTTTTGCCATCATTTGTTTTATGAAATTTAAGCAAAAAAAAATGGTTTTGTTCAAAAAAAATTTAATTTTAATTTAACAAAAACAATACGGCAACATCGGCAATTTTTAATCTATAGACTTTAAAGTATTTTTAAAAATCTACGTTTGAAAAAAAAAAAAATCGTCAAAATCAGAGCTGTTCGGCCGGGTTCCCTAATGATTTGCTTTAGTTACTCTACTAATTAATTAAAAACTTTTTGGCATGTGTATTTTTTTTTTTTTTAAGAATTACTACTGATAATGAACATAATTAAATTAGTCAATCCCATAAAAATATCTGTATAAAAGATCCATCAAACTATCGCCAGATCAAAATTGTATCGCACGCGCTGCTTTTTAATTACCAGTAAAACAACACCTTTCGTCGTTAAAAAGTCATAAAACTAATTTGTAGTTTAAACAAGATGTACCTACATTTTTATAGGTCGAAATCAAATTGAATTACCTACACAAAAATGTTTTGTAAAAGTTTTTTATTATTTACTATTCCTGAGTGAAATTCTGAACAAATTGCATGGCATTTTGTGAGGGTATATAGAATTTTATATAGCAGTCACTTTACAAGGTTCCTGGAGCTGGGGCAACGTTCACAGAAGCAGCCGATTGGATGTGTCCTGGCAATGGGGCAGAGTGAACGGCACCACGAGTTTGAGCAACATATGAGGCACCATGTACACCATGTACTGGAGCAGCAAAAGCAACATGTGGAGCGACAGCAACAGCTGCTGAAATACCATGGCCAGCTAGGAGAGGACCACCAGCAATGTTGACCGCAGCAGGAATACCATGACTTGCTAAAAGTGGACTTCCAGCAATATTAACAGCAGCTGGGATGCCATGTCCTGCAATATTAACAGCAGATGAAAGGCCACCTAATCCACCCAGTCCTACGACAGCTGGTCCTTGTGCCAACAATTGTCCGTGAACGCCATGTCCTAGTCCCAAACTGTGAACACCAAGACCCAGTCCGGGAATTCCACCAATGATGGAAGATTGGACACCCATGGCAAGAGCCAACACGACTACGGCAGCAATGGCGAACTAAAAGTTATGAGCAATCATAAAAATAGTCTTTATTTATAACTTTTAAAAAGAAAAGTATGAAATTCTTTACCTTCATGTTGAATATTTTTGTTTGGGGAATGTACCTACTGTTCAGTGAACTACTTGAATTAATTCTGATTTGATCTTTAGTAAAAGTGCAGCTTTTATACAAACGACATAAGTTACCACACCCTTTTTTTTCTAACGGGTTGTTATTCATAAAAACGAACATTAAGTTTTGCTCAAACTTGACCTTGGTAATGATATTGCAGTTTGGTAATTTTTGACATTTCTTGACGTGATAATTACTGTCGACAGAAGTATAATAAATGCATTAAGCCTTTCATAAAAAAAAAAAAAAAAAAAAAACAATTTTACAATCTGTTACTGCCACCAGTATTTGCATGGTAACACAAAAATATTGCACATTCTCTAATCAATCAAAACTGGATAATTAACATGTTTCTTTTTCTTTTCTTAATCAATGGATAAGCTATGTTAGTTTATCAAACGACCGGAATTTAGGAGAATATGTTGAAAAACTAATAAAATAAAAGTTGTTAAACTAAAATTTTTTTTCGGGGAAATAATATTCTAAGGATAACGAAATTCCCCTGAAGATTCACCCTATGGTGAATTTCCAGAATTTTTAAGTCCCGTTTAAAAAAATATATACCAAAAACCATTTTTCCATTTTTCAATCTCCACAGAATCAATGACACCGAATGGCAAGATTGTGAACAAAATTTACGTGAATTCCTCGAAACCGAACGAAATAAGATGAAAGAAAGATCATTCCGTATTCCGAAACCATATTCAAGCGATCCACAAGATATTCAAAATATTGTTCGAGCTCGGTAATAAATTTATCAATTTAAAAAAATTATATAAATTGTAAAAACATTTATAAAACTTTCAGAAAGAAATTCCGTGAAACCGAAAAGAGAATCCGAAATCAGCTGGAACGATCTTTCAGTGATAAATCACAGCGGACAGTTGAAAACGTAGTCAACAATTTTTTACTTAGGTATGTAAATATTTCAATAACTCAACTTTTTCCTTACAGTTTGGTAGTAAAGTAGCCATGTTAGTATCAGCTGTTGAAGCATTTGCATCTTCACTTCAAAGACCTCCCGACGAAGCGGAATCTTCGGTTTCGGTTTATTTGGGTGATGATGATGCATCAGGAATTCCAAGCAGTTCTGGAAGTTCGCAACGTATATCACCAATTACCAACATAAAAGAAGAAAAACAACAAGAAATGCAATCACAAATGGAATCTGATGTTCAAAAAGGATATTTAGTCACTAGCAATCAACATGGTAATCTTCGATATTATGATATGCAAATTGCTAAACTTCGAGAAGCAACGGTACCTAATAATATAAATTAAACTTTATATGAACACCTAATAAACCCTTTTTATTTAGAACATTCGAGAACTCTATCAAATAGCTGAAAAGATAATAATTGGTGAAGTGGAAGAATTGATGGGAACTGAAGAGGTTGAAATTGAGGAAGAGGACAATGACGTCATTTGATAAGGTTTAATCGAACTCCTGTTGACGATTGTGGTAGCTTTTTTTTTTTTGATACAATTTTTGCAAATTGCTAAATAAATTAAAATTGTTTTCGCAATAAAAACGTTATCAGTGCGTTATGGTCTAATAATTATGATTAAGCTTGACACTTAACGGTTATGGTGGTGGTTCAATATTTATAATAATCCGTCAGAAGGATTATTTGGATTTGATTGGAATTTGATTTGATATTGAAGATAAGAGCGTATTTATTGTTGCTTTTTTTGATAAGAAAAAAATATGGATTTGTAAATAAAATAAAAGTTAACGAAGTAGCAACATTTTGGTATCCTTTTGCTATCATTTTAGGAATTTATGATAGAAAGTCATGAAAAGAATTTCGTCAGCTTTTTATGCGGACAATAATTATCAAATGTATGTATGATATCAGCTTCCAAATGGTTTGTTTTAGTATTGTGGTAAAATTTCAAAATAAATGTTTTTAACACAAATCAAAGAGCAGTGAAAAATGACAGAAAGGTTTTGTTTTACAAGGAGAGCTTCTTTTATTTGAAATAAAGAAACTTATGCACCTGTTTTAAGGAGTTCCTGTTTTGATAAAAGAAATAGCAAATAGTTTGCAGAATTTGAATATGAGGAAGTACTCAAATTCAAATTCAAATTTATTTCTTCTTAAATGAAATCATATTCCTTTAGGCAAGCGACAGGGGCGGATCCAGGATTTTTTTCTGGGGGGGCACAAGGGACGGATTGGCAAAAAAATCAGCAATATTATTAATTAAATTAGAAATAAAGTGAAGCATCATACGACCGACTGACAAACAGCGAATTTTAACGACGCACAGTGCGATATTTTGGTCTAAGACCAGGCTAAAAATATTTTACTACATCAAATAGGTACCAAATTTTCATTTTCTTGTTACAGTAAAAGCCACTTAAGTGCTTACACACTTACCTCCCGATTAGCAGGGAAAAAAAATATAAAAAATCATAAAATGCACGTAAAATCCTGTGCTATATTAAAATAAGTAATCTATTCTTATTTTATTTTTTGACTTAAGTTGTTTCATTAAATAGTTTTTTAATAGTTTTTAAAGATGAAATTTAGAAAAAAAAAATGTTTACGTTTTTTAATTAATTTTGTATAAAATTTTTATACCATTATTTAATGACCTAGTAGTTCTTAGTCAAATACTAAAGACTTTTTTCTAATAAATATTAAAGTTCCTAATATAACAAAAAAATAACTGAAAAATACTTTTTTCCCGTGGAATCAAGTTTTGTTTTTTTTTATTTTTTTATTTGCATTCAAATTTTTTATGTCTCAAGAATATTGTGTACAAGTTGTAGGTCTATTGGAGACAAATTGACCAAGTTATGAGTATTTTAATACTTCGCTTACGAACATTTTAGTCCAGAGTTCAAAACTTTAAATCGTTCTCCCCACAACTAATGTTTTCAAAGCCGGTGCCCCTCATAACTTAAAAACTACTTCACCGATTCTTTTGAAATTTGGAACACTATTTTTTTACATATTTTTATCCCTGAAGAAATTTTCTTAACATAACATTTATAAATTTTCTCGCTTTGAGGAGTTTTTTCAAGGGGTCTTTATTTTCGGTGCAAACTTGGGCAAACTTCTGAAATGCAAGTTTGTTCTACATATCCAGCAGTTGAATAATATATAGGTTATGCAATGTTGTGGCGTGTTGCGCTTTTTCAAAAACACTAATGTTAAAAAAAAAAAAACGAGAAAAGTGCAAATTTTTTAAGTGTGTACTTCAACCCCTCCGTAAGAAAAAATATAGTTGCATATAATAAAAATTTTTTAGAATGCCATTCATACCTTGATTGTCGATGTCCATATCAAAATTTTTTACCAAAATCACTTTGAAGTTAAAAAAAATAACACTTAGAAAATTCACTTTTTTTAATCGAAAAAAAATTCGTGTTCGGCCAACAAATAGTCCTTTATTTATTTTTGAAGTGGAGTTTTTCATGGGAAAGGGATGCAACAAACAATAAAATTCGCATTTTCAGCCAGAAATAGACAAGAGTTTCACTTATAAGTTCTTTCTGTTACTATTCATATATTTCAACAACTCTTATAATTTGATTTGCTTTAAGTATGAACCAGTTCTGGGGGGGGTGGGCACGGGGGCACGTGCCCCCGTGCCCCCCCCCCTGGATCCGCCGTTGGCTAGCGACATGAATATATGTAGTAGTAATTAAATATAACTTTAAATACAAAATTTAAAATTGCAGTTATAATAGCTTTGTTTTTTGGCTTTTTGGGACCAGAGACTTACAGTCTCTTCGAAAAAAACACCCTTTCACAAAAATTTGTTTTATAAAAACTCTTTATTCTTGCTTTCTATCCCAAAATCAATGATTTTACCAAATTTCATTAGGGTGACCCATCATTTTTGTTTTCACTCAAAAAAACACCCTTTTAACCATAATATTTTTATAGACACTTTAGATTCTTGTTTCTTATCTTAAAAGTAACATAATTGCTAAATTTCAATAGGGTACCACTAATATTACTCTAGTATTACACACTTTTTCAAATATACCCATATTTTCTTTACTTCTAAAAAAAAACACCCTTTCACATAAAAAAAAATTTATAGACTTACATTATTCGTAATTTCCATTGGAAAGAGAACATATTTAATGAATTTCGTAAGGGTACCTTTCATACCATTGATTTTATTAGACTTATTGCGGATTTTTCCCTATTTCCCAAAAAAAAAACACCCTTTAACCTAAAATATTTGTATAGACTTTTTGGGTTCTTGGTTTCTGTTATAAATGAAACATTTTTACCAAATTTCATTGGTATAACAATTTTTTCCTAGTTTTTGTGGTACTAATTCCGAATTTCATCATTTCTAAAAAAAAAAACACCCTTTCACTCAAGATAATTTTGTACACTTTTTAGATTCTTAATTCTTATACCAACCAAAACATTTACACCAAGTTTTAAAAATAAATAAAATTTAAGTCAGCTGTTATGATACTTTTCTCACACACAACTTAACCCATCAAAAAAACATCCTTTCTCCAAAAATAATTTTAAGAACTTTATAAATCCTTTGTACCTGCTTTATCTAAAACCTTCATCCCGAATTTCATCAGTGTAGCATGTTTTCCCCATGGGTTTCGGTTATATTTTACCTGTTGAAGTAAAAAAACAAGCAACCTTGTTTTAAATCGGCTATAACTTTTGTTAGAGCAATCGTATTGACTTTATTTTTATGTCATTAGAATCAGCATCAAAAATTACCTTGAAAACATGTGTCATATGATGATATTCGACAAATTATTTTTTTTCAGTAGGTATATTTTTGACCTTCACCCCCTCCATCTTGTCCGCGAAAAAAACACCCTTCCGCCCAACTTTTTTTTATAGACTTTTTTTTGTAATTGGTTCTTATCCCAAAAGCAAACTTTTTGCCAAGTTTCATGAGTGTAACAATTTTTTTTTCTTTTAAATGCCTCTTTTACCCGTACTAATTTGTATATCGCAACTTATTTTTCGTGCTAAAAAAATTATTTCCATAAAAACATATAGAGATTTAAAAAAAAATTTGCATATGAAGTTCAAAGTGAGTCTAATCTACTAAGGAAGTAAATTAATTCTTTTAAAGAAAGACAAACGCTCGCAAAAAAAATTCAGCGAGCACTTTTATCGATTTTGTACAAAAATTCGCCAAATTTTTTTTTGAAAAATCAATTTTTTTCGAAATTTCTTTTTTCTTCAAATGAGCATAACAGCTTTTTTTTTAATTATGCAAGAAAATTTTTATATATAAAAAATTAATAAAAAAAAAACCGCTCTAACGATTTTCAAATATTTTTTTCTTCATATTTCCTTTTCATGCAAAATATCAATTATAATTCACTTATAATTTTCCCTATTTTTTTTTATAGTAAGCTCTAAGATAAGAGCTACTTTTACCATAAGAGCAAGTACGTGCGACCCAGTCTTGCGTTTTATTTTATTTTATTCCTTTAAAACACTACCCTTGAAGATTCTCAAAGATTAAAAAATAAAAATATAAAACTTTTACATATATTCTGTATTTTTGAACGTAAAATCGTTCCTATGTAACTATGGGTCACTGTGGCGTATGCGTATTATTTATTTCTAAGGAAAAAAGCTTAAAATAGTCAATACCAAATTTAGGGACAAGGTAGTGTCCAGCCAAATTCACAAGCAAATTTGACACTACACCCTTAATAATTACAGGACACGACTCCAATCTTTACTCCGATACCAAAGAGCGTTGAAATATAAAACTCGCTTTATTTGTGGAGCAAGTCAAGAACAAGTTTTAACCGTATCTGACTGACTCACACAATGATATTGAGTCCCGAGTCGAACATTTGGCACTATTTAAATCCTATTTAAAACCCAAATATTCTTTGTTTAGATTCAATAGGTCATAAATATCACTAAATTTCTAAAGGAAATAACCTCTACTTAAGACCGAAAATAGTCGGTTATCGGAAAAAATCCCATTTTGGGTAGTTATTTAGGACCAAAAAAAAATATGATTAAATCCTTTTTAAAACCTAATTATTCTACAAAAACTCATTGAGTCCTATTTGTTCTACTTATTTCTAAGAATTCTCTAGCCCTTTTTTATTCTCTTTAGGGTCTAGATATCCTTACTAGGTTCTTCAAATTCTAATTTCCAATTTCAATACCGGCTCTGGCTACATAAACTATGAGAAAAACCATAAAACAAAGTTTCGGTTAATGGAAGTCGGTTTTGTTTTTTTTATAAAAATGATTTATTAATGATATGAACGTTAAAGTTCAAATTTCAAATTTACACATAATTCATAATGATATGCGATATAAATAAATGGTGGTTAGCTTTAATAAAAGTCTTTGTTTGTTTCTATACATATATAGTATATACCTACCAACATATTTATATAAAAATAATCATTTTTATCAAAAAAAAAAAAAAAACAAACAAACAAACAAACTTCCATGGATCAAAACTGGGTTTTATGGTTTATCTTATAGTTCCTATAACCACCAGCACCAGCTTTCTAATACAAAAAGAATTATCAAAATTGGTTCACTCATTCCAAAGTTACCTATATGAGGTAACAAACATAAAAAAAAAAAAAAAATACAGACGAATTGAAAAAAAGAACACACGAATATATAATTTTGAACACTTACATAATTTACTTTTAGACAAATAGCTAATGTCAAACAAAAAGTACAACAAATAATGATTATGTATTAAATAATGCCGAAATGGTACTTTATTAGCGTTTCTTTTGGGAACATTTATCTACTGAAAGTACTTAAAACTACTTTGAACTACTTTTGCTATACGAAAAATTAGTTCAAAGCAGCTTTAAGTACTAAGCAGTAGATAAATATTCCCAAAGGAACGCAGCTATTGTAAGCAGTAAGTCGCCATTTTGATATCATCAACTCTGAAATTTACAATCAAAACGTGTTTTTACCAAACTTTCAAAAAAGCAAAGAATTTATTTTGTCGCCAAATAAATTTTTTATTATTTTAATAGTAAAAACACTGTGAGACATCAAGCACTTTTGTTTTGTTAATAAAAAACTATTATGGATTTTCTCTAATTTTTTTTTACTTGATAGAAAAATTCTGTCGAATAGAAGCAGGACAGCTGAGTTTTGTTGCTATTTTTTCTTTTCTTTTTGCCTTTGCATTTTCAACAAAAAATTTTAAACAATCACTTTCACTTTTCACAATTTTATTTTTCAAAAAAAAAAAATAACTCAAGAGTTTTTTTTACGAATGATTTTTTCTCGTATTAGTTGATTGAATTAACAGGATTGAACAAGTTAAATAAAATTTTGACTTAAGACCGTGAGTGAAATGGGTTAGTACCGACACCGATCCGCACTTGCCAAATGACCTACTTCAAATGCCCTCTTAGAGTCAGGTGCACCAGACAATAGTCAAGGTGGGTTCCTGTCCGAAGTTGTATTTTTAGTCCAAATAGGACTTAACTAGTATTTGGAGTTTTGAAAGTCTCAACCTAGATTAAAGAGTACAAATTTAGTGATTAAACATTGTAGACACATGAAGATCATTTAACACTTAAAAAGTGTTTGCGTGTTAATAGTCTCAACCTAGCTTAAATATAGTGTTAATCTAGTATCTACCAAGGTCAAAGAGATTTACAAGTACATAATAAGGTCTTAAAATTTAGGTCAAAAATAGAAAACTTAGGATTAAACTAGTGTTTTCAGTACTTAAAGTCGTTAATTATCAGTCGTGAAGGTTTCTCAGGGGATACTAAGTTTAGTAAGTATACAAAGTTCATATTTAGGTTTATTTTAAAATGAAAAGTACTTTCATAGATTCTATAAAGTACTTTGAATGCTAAATTCGTACATAAAGTTCGACTCGGGAGCTACTTAAATTGAAGATTTATAAATATAAGGCAGCTTAAAGTTCAGTCAATCAGAATATGGATTTATTAGTTTGTTTTTTTGTGCATTCATCATCAAATTCTTGTTTTCCTTAACCACGCACTAGTCTATCTATATGTAACTTTAATTCTCAAGTTCAACATCCTCTTTTAATTCAGTTATAAATAACATTATGCTAAAGGTAATTTAAATACATCATGTTTCCGCCCAATTAAGCTGACTAATGGGCCAAAAATTCGACCAACCAGCCTACCTAACGAATTAATGTAGACATGTTGTTGAAGCTACAAGAGCCAATGTCCCCGCCCGAGGGGGTCAACATTGGACTCTGTGATAATCATTAAACATCAGCAACCAATCAACCATCGACCAACCGACGCCATATCAACCAACCAACCATCAAAACATCCGAGAAATGAGCTTCTAAAAATAAACTTTTCACAGTTGATTTGAGTGTTAACCTAGTTGACAAGAGTGGAAGTCGTCCTCGACAAGCCTGACATGATTATATCTGCTGCCGTGTATTTCGAGTAAATTTTGTTTTGCGGGACATGACAATGCTATCGGGTGGTAATGGGTAATTTCGAAGAATAATTATGACTATTTACAGGGTTATTGGCATTTTAATAATATTTTCATGATTGAAAGGTGTAAATTGTGTGCGTCAATAGGTATATAAGGAAAAACCACAGAAGAACTTTGAACTAACAAACAAATCGATTTCGTTATGGTTGACAAATTAATTAAACAAACAAAAAGTTGAACTACATAAAACACAAAATTAAAGGGTGATCAAGGGGAATATCCTGTTAAATATTCATTGAGGTTATGTTAATGATTGATGTTATGGCAGACATAATAATTTGACGTTGAGGTTCAAATTAAAGCCTTTTAGAGGAAAACAACAAATAAAAAACCGTGCAATTCTCATGGATATTTTCCATAAATTCCAACCAACAAACTTGGCTTTTAATTCGTGTTTCCATTTATTAAAATTTTATCTCTCTGTTTGTCAAAATCAATCATTCTTCACAAACATGTGGATGGAACTGACCTTCGACAACTTGATTGGGCACTCCTACATATTTTTTTCACAACAATGAACTCAATCGTGTTTAATATTCCTCAAAAGAATTTATTCAAAAAATGAAATTAAAACTTCATTGTTTTTAATAAATGAATTTCAAGTGGAGATTTTTTATTGAAGAAAATTAATTTTATTAATTTTATGAAGAACATTAACATAATGCATAACTGCAAGGATTAATAATGTAAAAGTGACCAAGTGGTGGGTGGTTTACATTTCTTTGATTTTTATACAGTCGACGAAGTTGAAAATTTGTTAATAAGTTAATAAGTTTATGTTGAAGTTTTTTTTTTCTGATGGATGGAAAACAACAATGTGGAAACATAATATGCGTGGTTTTGTATGAACATTTTAATTTAAAGGAGTTTTGTATGATGAATGACCAGATTTTGTTGAGAAAAGTTTTTGAAAAAAGAAGAATGTAAACAGAAATTAATTTGTTTTTAGACTGAAATCGTTCTGCTATGAAGTAGTATCTCCATATAAATTTTTGTTTTTTTTTGCAAGAAAAACCAATTTAATTGATTTGAAAAATAACTACTTAGGGTTAAGTGATTTAGGTTATCGAACAGGGCAGAAATCGAATGCGTTGTTCGATTTCACTAGTCAAAAAGTTTTTTTTATAGAAATAAAAGTATATTTTTCTAATGGTTTTTTGTGCTCTGAGCTCGAATCCGAAGTCAGAAAAATTCTATCACATTACGTTTTTGACATATTAACATGCCACAAAGCAGAAAAATAGTGTTTGGGACGTTCAAAATTCAATATCTCAAAAACTTTGCACCTTAGAGCTATTCTAGTGCTTGATTCAAATTAAAAAGGTCAAAGACCATTAGAAAAGTATAATTTGGTTTCTATGGAAAATTATTACTGTCATTTACGGCAATCTTAGAAATCGTTTTTTTTTTTCTTTTCAATATTATTCTCAATATTTTCTAAAACAAAAGTATAGTTTTTCCACACAATCTTTAAAAAACGGTTTTAAGCTAAATAATTGCATTCCAAACTTTTCAAAAATCAAAAATTTTTTCGGTAACTTTTTTGATTGAAAAATAAGCTATTTTTTTCAAATTATAAATTCGTCAAGAATCCAAAAATTAACTTTTTGCTAAAAAAACATTTTTAATAGATAGAAAACATAACAAAGTAATTTTTAACCAAGTTTTGTTAAAATCCAACTATTTTTGTAAAAGATAAAAATAAAAAATAAAAAAATCGTATTTTTTTTCAATATTTTTAAGGTTATAGAAATAAATTGTTTGAGTAAAAGTTGTAGATATTTATGCTACCTACAACTTTTGCATTTGACTTTTTTCGATAGGACGTCTAATTTTGACAGAAATCGTAAGAAACCATGATTTTTAACACCCACCCCACTTTTTCGCCCACCCACCCCCTTTCCCTCAATTTTTTTGAGGCAATTTATTTTTCCCCTTTCATATACCATTTATCCTAAATTTGCTGCTAATAATTTTTTTATTTTCAAAAAATATTGGCACTGGTCTACAAGACCTTAACTGAAATAAAAATGTTCTGTATCTTGCTACTGTTGCTTTTGTAAAGCATTATTGGAGCAAAATTGTTTCTTGGGACGAAATAAGAATTACCATATTCATCCAAAATAAATAAATTGCACGAACTCCTACTCTTGTAGTGCAAAGTACCTTTATATATGTGTTAACAATTCAAAACATAAAATTTTGATTAGGTTAATTATTTTTATACAAACAACTTTGGAAATTACAAAAAAAAACAAATTTCAAGAAAATCTGTTCAACCGTTTAGGCTGCAACTTCTTGTACACTGTACAGGTGGACACACGGACGCACGAACAGACCTTTGAACGTCATGACGAAACCCACTTTTTTTTTTACTTCTTTATCGAATCGAATTTTTTTATTATTTTTTTTTTTACTTGCCCTATAGAGCAAAATGGAATAAACACATTAATTTGGTATTCAATCACAAGTTTTTAATACCAGAAAACATCAAAAACCATTAAGTCTGATCAGAAAAGACATTCAATCCAAAATAGATTGACAAAGAGCTGAGGATTGGCGGAGAATAAAAAGTTATTCAAAGTTAAATGTCAAAAATATTTGTTTTTCATATATAATTCTGAATGGCGGTAAGTTATCGAAAAAAAAATATATCGAAAACTTTTTGTTTTTGTAATTTCCTAAAAAAAACGTACCGTACCTACTTTTTTTTCGTTTAGAAAATATCGCGATTTTAAAATTTATCGAATGTCAAAAACATCGTTTTTTTTTTTGCATAATACTCATAAACGTTGAGTCCTATCGAAAAGTTGTCTTTAAAAAACGTGTAGGTTATGGTGCTCTTCTTTATTTTTTTTTGTTATAAAAAAAATTAATTTTAGTCAAAACTCTAAAATTGCGAATTTTTGTACTTAAAAGTTTTTTTTTAAATAAATTTCTTAAAGCTGAAATAAAACAAAAAAAAATATTTTTTTAATTTGGACAAAAATCAAAGATTATGATATTTCTTACTTAACACTTCTAAAACTCGGTTTTTGCAGAATATTTTAAATTTATGTTTTTCAAAAAAAAAAAAAAAATTAAGACATCCTTTTTTACTTGCCACTTGTTTAGAAAATATTAAGCTTCAAAGGACTATCCTTAACTATCAACTTTCAAACATATCGTAGTAGTTTTGGCTGCAGCTTGAGATAGAGACACAAACATAGACTGACAGAATGTCGTAATGTCATGTTTGATTTAAATTTCGAGTTCGATATTTTTACTTGTAGTATGTAAAATAAAATGAGCGCCTGATCGCTCGTACTTGCTCTTATAGTTTAAAGTACATTTATCTTACATTAATTTTGTAAGCTGTTTAAGAACAAATGAATTGAAAAAGTGAAAGCAATTTTTGCAAGCGAATGTGAAAACAATTTATTCGATTCACTTATTTACAGAACCAGAATAGGCCCCCTGAGCGAAACGTATTGCTAAAGCACATTTTAATTTTAATTGATTTAATCACACCTTTTGCAGCAAAAATAATTTTTCTTTTTTCAATATCATACAATGAGACATTGGTGACAAATTTTAAGTTTAGGTGCATTGAATGTATGTACAATTTCTTACTTGAAAAATAAAAAATAATTTCTATTAAAAAAATAGTACGTATACACCACAGTGTTCAAAAACTTCGTAGTTTTATTATCTGTACCATTATTTGTTATAAATCTACGTACACCTGAAAATTATTTAATGTTTTCATCCATTTATCAGATTTAAAGTCTTTTTTTGGTAGAATTCACGTTTAAGATTTTTTTTTTTTGTATTTCCTGATTTCATGTTTTTTGTTTCATAAATGCTCAGCGTAGTGGTCGATTGTTATAAGGAAAATTTTGATTATTATTCAGCCAATTTAATTGTTGAATTTGAAATAAATCCTTTTATTTTTAAAGCATTTGGATTAAATATTTTTGGTGTTCTGTGAAAAAATTGTTCCCATTTTGTATCAATAAAATGCACTGCGAAGCTAAGAAATTATGTAATAAAAGCTTTGAGCTTAAATGCATAACATGATGACGAAAAAATACTCTTTGTAAATCCTACTGAATTTTATTTAAAATTGCATAACAGAAATATTTTTGTTACCATTCCACACTTTGAGTAACAAGATTTTTTTAAATTAAATTGAAGTGACTTTTTTTTTAATTTTTGTTTCGAAATACTGGTATGACTGTTATAAATTAATGCAGAATCTTTACTTAAAAATACTTAACACGAAAAAAAATTGATATATCGAATTTAAAATTTATTTGTGGAAATAAAATCGGATTTTATGTTCAATTGCGTGGAAGAAATTGCATCATTAAATAAAGCTATTTTGGCATTGCATAGTGAAAAAAAAAATATTGTTTGACGTTCTTGTTTTTTGTGATTTAAACTCTTCCATTTCACTTCTTCACTTAATCAAGTGGCGTAGTTATACCTACCATTTTCAGGTTTTTTTTTTAAATGAACAACGATTTTATTCAAATGTCTTTTTTCTTAATTTGGCTTAATTTCTTTACAATATACAAATATTTTATTAAAAATAATTTTCTAATCCGATGGCAACATATAAAAACCTTACACTTAAATTGGAGTATCTCGAAAAAGCTCGTCTTTTTAGCAACTTTTGTGTAACAATGAGGACTTTTTTTTTAAACATTTTGAGAAATAAAACAAAACCAAAAATAAAAGTCCTGATATTAATCATCTTAGTACTTTTTGCTTTTGTTATTTTTGGTAAGAAAGCAACAGTTATTCCATTTTGTATTTGAATTATATTCACCACAGCCAAAACTCCCCACTGCGCTGACTTTTTGTTCTCACACACACATACAGAATTGACAAAAAAAAAAAAACCATTTGTATAGGTTTCGTTGCTCGAATTTATGAATGAATCACAAGACGAGAGGGTTGTTGCAAAGTTTTGAACAAAAAAAGTAAAACACCCTCTCTTCTCAATAGTAGAAGATACAAACAACCCTGTTTTGTGGACTTAATTTCTTCTTCTATTCGTAGATATGCAACTAAATACAAACGGACGTGATAAGGCTCATTCTCTTGGTTCTCTCTTCGGTGTATATCGTTGTTGAGGACTTTACTTTTGCCTATAAATGTTGAATCCTTAGCCATTTGACATCGCATTGCTCAACAAGTGGTCGTACGGTTCGTTTTAAACGGAAAAGGAAAAATTACCCGCTTAGTCAAGAAATTAGTTCGAATTGAATACACAACGGGATACAAGAGTGATATATCACACGGTGGTTTATTATTGGAAAATAATATAGACGTACAAGAAGTGTTAAGTGTTGGTGGTGGAAATAGTGACAAAAAAGAGGCAAGTTCGAATAAAATAAAAGTCAAATTGATGGAAACAAAATATATTTTTAAATGATTTGCATTTTCTGCATATTTGTGATATTTGTGATGAAATCGGTATGTTGATGTGATTTTTTTACATCAGAAATAAAGTCATGGAAACAGTTTGCAAAAATTGGCTGATAAATTCTTTTCTGGAGTGAGATAATCAAAGTTGTACTTAAACCTTAAATTTTTTTTTATTGAAATCTGTTAAAATTTACTTTAAATTAAGATACAATAATTCTTTGTTTTACTGTGTTATTTCAAGTAAAGAATTTAAATTGGTAATAGAGTAAGGATATTTTTGCGTTTTTTGCATTATTTAAGAAAATTTTAATATTAGTTGCGTTCTGCTACAAGTCGGAGGATTTTAAAACTATAAAAAGATTCCATACTTTTTTACTTGCAATATAAGCTCTAAGTTTAAGATTTGTAAAAAAAACTTTGCTCTAGATAATAATTAAATAATAAAATATTATGATGGAGAATGCGGAATATAGTGTTTTTTTTTTGTATCTCGAGCTACAGTTCCAATCACCTTGGTTTTTGCTTCAAACTTGTTGGTTATAATTTTTTTTAAGACCAAAAATAATGAAATTTGCTAAATAGTTAATATGGAAAAGATTGTTTTCTCAGAAATCTATCAAACGATTTTTATTTAATACAAAAATACGTGCGCCTCCAAAAATAATTGTCTACATTTGAAATTAAAAGAAAAAAAAATTAAAAAAATTAACCAAATATCTCCTTTAACCGATTTAAATGAACATTTTTGAATAAAGATCTTTTAGTAAATATAATTTAGAAATTAAGAACATTTTTGAAAATTGATCAATTAGTTATTTTTCAAAATTGATCAATGAATTTTCTTGAAATGTTTTTTAATGTTTGGATTTAAAATAATTGCTTCGGAAGGATGCCAAATCATTTCTTCAAAAATGCTTGAAAAAAAAAATTAAAAAAAAAACGGCTCCAATAATTCTCAAAAATAAATTTCATAATGCTTTTATTATACCTACAAAAATGCAAATAGATATTAAAACTTTTTAAATGGTTTTCGTATTTTTGAAAACAACTTATTTCACATTTTTCATTAATAAATTATAAAATGAAATTATGTAAAGTTTTTAGCAAATACTTGCATTAAGGCAGTCTCACATTTTTTTTTTTTTGTGACGTTAGAAGAAAAGAGTGTTTTGCAAAAAATACCAAAACCATTCAAACCATTTCGAAGAGTCGATTTTTTTTTTGGCAAAATTTAACATCTTAAAAATTTCAAAACAAAATCCTCTTCTATATTTTTTATGAACATCATTTAGAAAAATTTTAAAAGAAATAAATCGGTTCAATCAATGAGCCGTATGCATAAAAGGTAGCATATGCTTTTACTAGTAAATTTTAATAGTATTTACTACTTTCCATATGCATAAAAAACATAGTAAATGCTGGAAAGGTAGTATTTACTAGAAGAATAGTATTTACTAGTTTTGGATGAATTTTTATAGTAAATACTGGTTTTGATATGCATAAAAAACTAGTACGAACTTTTACTTTCTAGTATTTACTGGTAATTTTTCAAGTTTCTAAATACCAACTTGAACATTTACTAGTAAAAACTTTCTCATGTTAAATGTTATTTATCCTCTTCTTTAGTTGGTCTCCTGTTATTAAAATACCAGTGTTGGCTTGAAACTCATTAATAAACAATTTTAAGGCTTCCGCCTTTGCTTTTTTTTATATGAGGCTGTTGAGATTTGTTAATAAGTACGGCATACTTTTCTAGTATTTTAACAAACTTTACTTCTACTTTTGCCATTTTTTTAACTTCGAACACTCACTTTTAAACTCTTAAATTGTGTTGAAAATTAATTTTAAGTATATTCACTCGATGTTGTAGGTATATTTGATTTTTTTATTGAATAAGGAAAATAAATTTTCTCAAGTTGAAAATTAAACGAAACAAAAAAAAAAGTATACAATTATGATTAAAACAGTCAAAGTAATGCAAAGTAAAAATAGCAAAGTAGATTTATAATAGTGAAGTAAATTATGTGTACTAAAATTAAAATGCTTTTTTAGGCATTTGTTCTAAGCGTATAATACTTAACCGCCTTAAACACCAGTTGTAATTAGCCCCGTTCCATTGGAGGTGGTAGTTTACTCGTGAGTAGAAATCTAGTACAACAACTACACATTTCTATCTCCTCGAGTAGAAGATCAAGTGTTAATTCTAGTACTAGACCTACTCATGAGTAAACTACCACCTCCAATGGAACGGGGCTATTATCAACAAATTGTAATACAAAAAATTGGTTACAAAAGAAAGAAATTATAGAACGTTAAAAATATAGAGCAAAAAAAAAAGCAACAGCATTTAAGTGGGTATCTAGTATATAATATTACTTTCAGATGAACTAGTAGTATTTACTGGGATGAATCCAGTATTTACTACTAGTTTATACTAGCTAGTAGAAACTAAGGTTTATGCATACCGAATGTAGTAAATACTATTAGTTTCAGCTTCTACTAGTACTACTAGTATTTACTATAAACCTTTTACTACTAGTAATTACTTTTTTTTATGCATATGCCTCAATGTTACGCATACACCACAGTTACCCAAATAGATTGTCGGAAATATTGTTAATTATGAAAATCAGAGATTACTCGAAACGATCAAAGTAAAATAAGTAAGATAAACAGAAAAATGTTGTGGGACAATTTTAAAGCGTTATTAACTCTTGTGCAGTTAAAATAACACTGTGCAAGTTTTTTCAAAAAAATTTTTAAGACAAATGCGCTGTTGACTGTTGACTGTATATTTCGGACCTGAGAAATCGATTGGCATCATAAGTTTTTCGATTTATCGGTACGACTTCGGACAAAATTTTTTTTGAAGTGTTTTCAATAATTTTAAGCATTTTGCCCAATTTAAAGTCATTTTTCTTGTTTATATTGCTATTTATTCAATTCAAACGTTATTTACTACCAGCATAAAACAAATAAACAATTTTATATTATTTATTTAACAATTTATAGCAAGTTTTTGTTGAAAAAATTCAAAAAATTTGGATTTTTTGCTTTGTTATAGTTTTATTATGTTTTAGTGGAGTAACTAAAGCAAATTACAAATCCAATTTTGATAATTTCTGTTCTTAAACGTGGGTAATGAAAAATACCTTAAAATCTATGTGTTATAAATTGCCGGTGTTGCCGTTTCGTTTTTTAAACTAAAAATAATTTTTTTTTTAAACTTTTAATTTCATAAATAAAATAATTATGTATAAGGATTGTTTAGATTATTTACAAAAAAAAATTATATTTGAGTGAAGGATAAGATTAAATCGTTTAGGCGCTAGAAGCAATTTTCTCACAAATCGGCTTCAAATGTAAAAAAAAATGTATTAAAACACAAATGCTACACATTCGTTACTAAGATATACCTACATTTTTCCAAAGCCAGTAGTTTATGCTGGTATTAAATAACATTTGAGCAGAAAAAATAGCAATATAAAAAAGAAAAATGACTTTAAACCGGGCAAAATGCTTAAAATTATTGAAAAAACTTCCGAAAAAAATTTTGTTCTAAGTCGTACCGATAAATCGAAAAACTAATGATGCCAAAAATTTTTTAAGGTCCGAAATAGGGGGAAACAGTCAACAGCGCACTTGTCAAAGATTTCGACTTGCGCAGTGAATTAATACCTAATTAAATTAAAAACTCTCCAGATTAACAAAAAAGTTTTAATTTCCCGATTATTGAACTGATTAATTTTAAGTAAATGAGTCTGAATTTAAAAAAATTGCAAGTTCCATCTTTACCCACTATGCGGTTACCACTATTTTATTATCGTTATAAATAGTTCTGCTATTATGGAAGCCCTGAGTATAATCCTAATCCACCTAAAATAAATGTATTCCTCATAAAAAATTGTTTTTTCAAGTAAAAACAAAAATAAGGTTTTTTGAAAACAACATTTTTGTTCAATAGGAAGACTCTTTCTAGAAAGAAAATGCTTTTTGAAGTGAAAACTTCTTTAGTATCGTAGTGATTTGAAACAAGATGAAACGAAAACGCGACACGACTTCAACTTGTTATAACTTTTTTGTTTTAATAGATAGATGAATGAAATTTGTACTGTAGATAGGTAATTCAAAAAATGATAATTGCACAAAATTTCAATTAATTTTATATTCAAAATTCGGAGATAACGGTAAAAAGATGTTCTTTTCCAACACACGTTATATAATTTGATCTAGTGCACATACAAATTTGGTTTAGCTTTAATACACATGCTGATAACATAACCTTTTATTTGATATATCACACATAACTGTACGTGCTCTACAAGTTACAAAATCTTAGATTGAAAAAATTGAAAAATACCTCAAAACACCTGTGGAGATCTGTTGGCGATGACCAGCTACCAGTGTAGGACATACCGTAATCTCAGTCTGGAAATTCGACATGGTTGACTTTAAAAAATTCTAACTTCTCTTGTAGACATCTTTGAAATAAGATTTATGCATTATTATACAAGGTGAAACAATAAGCTTTCCCATGGTATAAAATTTTTTATAGGTTGTCAAACAAAAAAATTGATTTAATAGCATGAGAACATAAAAATAAATGTTTTTTTTTTGCTTTTTGGATGAAATTTCATCGAGTTTAAAAAATTCTAGCTTTTTGTAGATGTCTCATACACCTGACCGATATATATATTTTGAGCTAAGACAATAAGCTTTCAGAAAAAATTTGTATAGGTTGTTAGGGAAAAAAATGGATTTAATAGTGTGAGAAGATAAAAATACGTGTTTTTTCGCTTTTTTTGATGGAAATTGATCG
The DNA here is from genome assembly GCF_945859705.1 of Episyrphus balteatus. Classification (NCBI taxonomy): domain Eukaryota; kingdom Metazoa; phylum Arthropoda; class Insecta; order Diptera; family Syrphidae; genus Episyrphus; species Episyrphus balteatus. Next base: position 15,466,431 of record NC_079134.1, on the reverse strand, counting down.
AGTTCAAAAAATTCTAGCTCTTTTTGTAGATGTCTCATAGACTTGATCGATATACATATTTTGAGCTAAGACAATAAGCTTTCAGATGATATAAAATTTATCTAGGTTGTCATATAAAAAACATGGATTTGAAGGTGATAGAATAAAAATAGGTAGATTTTTTCTATTTTTTTTTTTTTTGCAAGAAAAATGATTTTTTAAGGTTTCACTTCTACCACGTGTGAATTGCACACATGAATTTTTTTTTTAATTTTTTTCTCAAATAAGTCCAAAAAAGTGGTTTTCATCATGCCATCCGTTTCGTTGAACTGTGCGTCAATTTGTACAAGTAACATCTTCCCTATTACATTTTCTGCGTATTTCAATCTGTCTTTTGTTTAATTTATTTATTTAACCTTTTTTAACAAACAGCTGCAACAATTTTGAAATTTTTGTCTTAAAATGCATCTTAATAAATATAATCATGTTGCGTGCTTCTTTAAGTACTAAACTTTGTTTATGAGACCTCGTTTTTTTTCTTTCAAGAACGAATCTAACGTTTTGTTTTTAACTTGCATTATATAAATGTTTTATTTAACACAGCTCTTCGAAGAATTTCTTGCTGCCCAGCCCACATTTTATGTGGCCTTATTTCATGCTATTTCAAATCTTCCACTATTCTCTACCAAGAGAAGACAATTAAGTAAAAATTGTGAGTTCCTTTTACTAATGCTTGCATTATAATAATGTATTCCTTCCAAAAAGTAACTTTGTAAAAATATAATTTGCAAAGAAATTCTAAACAAGCACTCTGATGTTTGAGTTCAATTATGAGGTTTCCTGGGATTTTCTGAAATTTGGATGCTATAAAGCAACAGTTAGCACAACAAAGTAAATTTTCAACTTAGTCATTGGTCACTTTTTCTTTTTAATAAATAGGTAATTGGTTGTTGAATATCATAAATTTTAAAATAAACATAAAGAATTTTTAGCGAATTCACATCATTTTTATTAATTTTTTTAAATAAATTGCTGTTAATTGGAAAGAGCTCTTTCCTTTAAATTCAAATTTTACCTTTCTTTGACAAAAAAAATATGGTAATGATACATAAACGTAAACAAAAAAGGATCACATAGTTAATAAAGCAATACCTTCAATTCAAAAGTCGAGAATTTTTTGCAAAATAATTGGAAAAATAGTAACTGATCCAATTTTCCTACGCAAAACATTTTAACGTCTTATAAATCGATGAACCATGGCAGCCACCACAAAAAAGTGACGCCATTTTCTAACGTTACAATCTCGCGGCACAAATTTCGTGGCTAAAATTTCAATTCAAAATTAAAAATAAACTATTAGACATACAAAAATCTTCTATAGCTTATTTGAAAGATAATAACATAAAGCTTACTCCACATGAAGGATCCGTCATTTAATATGGTAAACAGAGGTAAAACGGAAAGATGAAATTTGGGCTAAAATCTAAACGCAAAGTTGTAGAGAGTTGATTTTTTTTTTGCTATAGATAAATGAGATTAATTTTAGAACAAATGCATTTAAGAAAAAATTCTAAAAAATTTTGAAACTAAGCTATAACGTTTTGTTTAAACGTTGTACACGTATTTAGGCTATGACAAAATGATGATTTTGGGTAGGGAAAATTTTTTTTTGACAATTATAAGGGTGCCAGGTGAAAGTTGAGGGAAAAAGAAATTAGACGTCTAATACGGATTTTATTCCAACACTCTGCGTTTCGAAATATGATTTTTTGAAAAACACCTTGTTTTTTACGGGTATTTTGGGTAGTTTTTGATTTTTAGATTTTTTTTTGGAGTGTTCAAAAAATCACAAACTTTTAGGACATGTAGGTTTTGACCTTTGGCATACATTTGCCATATCGTTTAGTGAGTTTTGACTGAATAAATTAAGAAACAAGTTTTTCAAAAACACGTTTTTTACCGTTTTTGACTGATTTTCATCGTTTTTAATTTTTATCTTTTTTTCTTGAATAGATACAGGAATAAAGTATAGTGATGATAAGCCATGATCACGGCTAAATGTGTGCGAAGTTCAATCATTTTCGTAAACACAGTGAAATAAAATTTTAGAATTCAACAGGTTATAACTTTTGACCAAGAGCAGATAGAAATTGGATTAAACATTTATGAGCATCCTGATACAATTACCTTTCATTTGGTATATCATACATAACGGTAGACTAACTAATAGCTACACTATGTTAAATCAAGAAACTTGCGAAAAACCGCAAAACACCAGTGGAGATCTGTTGCCTCCCGAACAGCCACCAGTGTGCGAAGTACCGTAATCTCATTCTGGAAATTCGACATGGTTGACTTTAAAAAATTCTAACTTCTCTTGTAAGCATCTTTGAAATGAGATTGATACGTCATATGAAAGGTGAAATAATAATCTTTCACATGGTGTAAAATTTTGTATAGGTTGTCAAACAAAAAAATTGATTCCATAGCCTGAGAACATACAAATAAATGTTTTTTTTTTTTTTTGCTTTCTTTAATGAAATTTGATCGAGTTTAAAAAATGCTTGCTCTTTTTGAAGATGTCTCATAGACCTGATGGATATATATATTTTGAGCTAAGACAATAAGCTTTCAGATGATGTAATTTTTTTTATAGGTTGTTATAAGGAAAAAATGGAATTAATGACGTGAGAAGATAAAAATTCATGTTTTTTTTGCTTTTTTTGATGAAAATGGTTGTTTTCAATAAATTATGTTTATACTTTTTGCGCATAAAAATTTAAAAATGGTTTTATTCTTAAGAAGAAATACTTGGCTTTTAAATTGCATAATTTTTTTGTAAGCTTTTAAAATAAAAAAATTAATATAATGGGAAAATAAAAAAAGGAATTTTTTTTTAGCTTTTTCTCGTAAATTATGATTGTTCGAAATAAGTAAACGCTTCAATTGACTCATTTTAAACAAAAGCACACAACCTGTTTTCTGACGACGTTATCACGTGAAATCAAAATCCGTAAACCGGCTTTACAGACAACCTCTTTTTTTATTTCAATTTGCATTAAATTGGCATTGATTGAAAAATGCTTTCAATTTTAAAGTTAAAATAAATCTTTAATCCGTCTTCTTTTCATTAAAAATAATAAGTAGAATAATCTGTCATTCATTTCATCCATCAAAGCATAGAAACACAAACCTTCCATACTAACTACTAAGTGCAACAGATAAAAAATAATTGTTAGTAAAAAAAAACTACAAAATAACTTTACGATGGAGGAAAAACTATGTCCTTCTTTGGAAATAAAAATAAAAAGTCATCTTCCGCATTGAATATTAATTTGAAAACTTTATACTTTCCACTAAGAAAAAAAAATTGAAAAGGACAACTTTGTTGCGTGATTTTAAAATAAAGATACTCGTATATTAATTTTTAAATTCCAAAAGCATTTAAGGACCTATAATTCATTCAATTTCTGGTTTTCTTGTGGGCGATTGTCCCAAAGACTTTAAGGCAACAATATAACCCTACTCTTGACTCTTAACTGTCGCTGTCAAATTATATAAAAAAAACAAAAAAACTAACAACAAGAGGCTATAATCATGATACAAACATACAAACGAGTTAAAAAGAGGTGTTCATGTTTTCTGAAATGAACCTTTAAAATGTTATAAACTCTTTTTTTGTAGGAATTCCAAGAATTTTTAACCAAAAAACATATTGCTTCTTGTACCTACTTTGTCTAAAAATAGAATTTTTGTTAAGATTTTATTGATTCCCAAATGAGCTGTAAAGAATTACGTATACATCCCCTATCCCTGATAAAAAAAAGGGTTGTTGCCTTTATTTTTTTTTTTTTACTGCTTTGGATTTTAATTTTTCTTAACTTTTGTGGTTCTTGAGCGATAAGTTCATTTAGATTAAAAAGTCTGGGGTTAATTTTCAATTCACCAGAGAAGAAGATTAAATATATTTTGGGATAGATAATAATTTGGCAGGAAGTGTTTGAATTTTCAAAAAGTTCATACATGGATCCTTATTATGAGATTAACAGATATTAATTATATAGAAAATTTCATACGTGTTTCTCAAAAAGGCTCAGTCAAGAGTCTTTAATCTTCCCCCAATGAAACAAGATCTTCTTAAAGTTTTGAATTTCCTTTCTGTTTAAAAAAATATTTTGTCTATTTGCAGATGAAAACATAAATGAAACCTAGGTCAAAAGTTCATTCATATTTAGAGATGATAGATGTTCGTTCTGGTCAATTTAAATCAATCACTTGCTCAAAAAAAAATGAACCCTTTTCAAAAAATTTCAATAAATTACCAAAATCATCTTTAAGCGTCATACCCTTTAAGAATACGCACAAAAACCAAAAAAAAAAAGGACTATAAGTTGTCATTTTTGTAAGGCTTCATTTATTTTTGTTTTTATTTATTTTTTTTTTTATTTTGTTGATAATATCCTAACATAACAAAAAACAAAAACAATCCTTTCATTGACATAGGACTCGGAGATTTTAGCAGTACATAAAACGTGGTTAGGTATATGACGAAACAATAGTTTTTTGTATTTAGGCTGTTGCGTATTTCATAAAATTTCTCCGAAATTAATTTATTATGATTGAATAAAGAAACTGGTTTATGTAGCGTTAAACGTTTATCAATAAGTGGGTTAAGTTTTAACAGGAATTATAAAAAAAAAAAATAGCTTCAATCATTTATTTTAGTCTAGTTTATGTTTTGTTTTTTTTTTTTTTACCTACGAAATAATAAATCAACGTGACACTAATTTTCATGACATATCGAATGAAATAATAACCCTCCCTCTTTACTATATCCCACCATGAGTTTCCACATTTGAGGTTCGTCGGGTTAACATAATAAAACGTGGCAAAGTCTCTCGTTTAAGAATTTCTAGACGAATGATACGAATCAAATGCAAGTTTCGTATTGAACTTAAAAATAATATTAAAAAATGCGCGCTTTTTAACATTTTTTCAACCCCTCTTTTAATTTTTGCAGAATTTAGTAAAATAGAATTATAAAAATCAGAATTTGGAAAAGCAGAATTTAAAATAAAAAGAAATTTGACCCCAACTGCTGACAAAATTTTGTTAAGAAGGCCACGTCCTGAGAGGCAGTTTTGTTCTATTTTTATTGAAAGTTTGTATTGATTTTTGTTTTATAAAAATTAAAAAAAAATAACACCGATAGAAATCGAACCTAGGAATCGAGTCACGCTGGAGTCATAAGTTCAATTCCTATCGGTGCCAATTTATTTTGTTTTTTCTTATATAATTTGTTTCAAAACTTGTACATACGATTTTGAAAAATTAAACGGCAATCGCTTTGTTTCTAGGGGCGATGTTTTTTTGTTTTTTTTTTTTTTATTTGTCTTAACTTAAAAGTTATGGCAAAAAAACCGAAAGAAACACCAACAAAATTAATTTACAAAAATTTAGACTTTCGTCACCACTGTAATAATGAACCGATTTTCATAAAATAAATGGCAACCGCTTAGTTTCCTCAAAATCTAGGGGTGATATTTTTATTTTTTTTATTTGTCTTAACAAAAAAGTTGTCGCCAAGGAATGAAAATAGATATAAAAAATAATTTTAAAAAATTTGGACTTTCTTCACCACCGTAGCAATCTATCGATTTTCAAAAAATTAACGGCAATTGCTTTGTTTTATCAAAACCTATTGGTGATATTTTATGAAAATCATACCAGTTTTGTTTCTCATAATATCTCTTCTTCCTTCTTAAGATTCTCCTTTTCTAGGATGTAGATCTCACTTGCTGCTTTCTCAGCAGTTCTTCTGCAACATGAAGGTTCTTTGTTGTTTTCTACATTTTTGTTATATATGTCAAAGATCAATTTTTATCCAAAAAAGAATCAACAAACGGTTAAAATTTGTCTCACAACTTTTTTCTATTTAACGGTTTTCCATAAATTAATAAAAAGGGTATTTTAATAATTTTTGAGTTATGTTTTGCTACTTTTTTTACTTAATTGATACAAATGTGTTACCTATTCAATAGCAGTTTATTTTTTATTGAAAACCAATTTATTTTCTTCATATTGCTAATATTTCTTTTACAAAATAGGACTATACCAATTTTAAAGTTAGAGTCAAAAAAGTTAGATTTTTCAATATAAATGGATAAAATGCTTTTGAATGAGGTATTTCATATTATATCTTTTTATTATCTTATAAACGAAAAAAATTCAAAAATGTAATTTAACACGCTAGTTTCCTGTTAAGTGATCGAACGGAATCAGCAAACCAGAGAGTTTTAATTTTTTTTTCAAATGTATTGAAGTTTTCCCTTCGAGAAAAACCAAAAATAAAATAGAACCCAGACTGTAATTTTTTATTGTTGCCTTGAAATTCTTAAAAAAAATACCGTTATTACTGATTTTTAAATTCATGGCCTAATATTCTTAGAACTGTCGAAAGCTTATATACTTAAATCGTTTCAAATCAAATGCAATGGAAAATACCTCAGTAGCACAAATTCAAGATTTAGAGATTTTTCAAGATTTTAAATGAAAAATAAAAAAAAATTCCACAGAGGTTAGAGATACCATCAATACAATTTGTCTTCTTATGATAAAGATTTTAAAACAATGTAACAACAAATGGATATCACAGACAGTCAAGCTTGTTTTCCTCGAAATAGAACGTTTCTCAGAACCCTGACAAGAAAAAACATTTTTTTTTCTTCAAATCTCTCATCAACAAGCTAAACATAGAATTTATAGATTTCCTGTAATTCTATTATGTTTCCTAGAGGATCTTAAAGTATTCCCTAAAAATATTCATATTATGTGTACTTTCACATAAAATATTAATCAATTTTTCTTTAGCAAAAAAAAAAAAAAAAAACAAAACAAACAAAGATAAAATATTGGTCAAGGCAAAATCATGATTTCGTTGTATAGGTACCTCTCACTTTATTTTTTAAGTCAACATAAAATGCTATCATATTCCTTGTCATATTATTTTTCATTTTCAAACATTTTTTTTGCATAATTTTTGTTTGCCTTTTATATCCTCCAAAGTAATTTTAGTCCTTTGTTATTCATCGTCATAACTGTTGACAATTTGCTTATTCCTCTAAAGAAATATTTTTGTTGCTTTCAAAATGTCAGAAGCAATATCATTTTCATAATCATAAACATTGTTGACACACCGATTCCAGTTACACTTGAAAGTTTACAAATAAAAATGGAGATTGGACAACAATCAAAGAGTATAACATTTACGTCATCAATAAAAAAAAAACTCTTTGATTTGAAAAAAAAAAAAAAAAAATCAATAACTTGTTGCAATTTTCTAGCACACAAACTTTTCCACCTATTTCCAATACTTTTCTTCGTGTGAGTCCTTTACAAATACTAAAGGGGTTAGACAGAAATAAACAATATTATACATAGGTATAATTAGGTCTTATGACAACATATATAATTAGTTTAACAGAAACGTAAGAGACGTAATTGTATCAACCTACATTCATCGTAGAAGTACTTTGTGTGTCCTTTTCTGATACTAAAAAAGAATTTTTTTTATTTTTATTCTTTTTTATTTAATTTTAACATTTTTAACGTCAAAAAAAAATAAAGAAAAATAACCATCAGAGCAAACTCTTTATTGACTTTTATGGTAATTTTTTTCTTCGGATGATTACATTTTTCAACCAAAACAACAACGTGCAAGGAATTAAATCGATGTGTTCAATAAGTTGGAAACTTTTTCTGTTGGTTATTCAATATTTATGGTTTAGTCTGAAAAAAAAAAAAAAAATTATGCGATAAATCCCTTATTTTTAATTTTTTAATAAAATGCACACAAAGTAACCACCAAAGGTCAAATTAATTTAAGTTTTGTTTGTTAATCATCAGTTAAAGATTCTGTTTAGTTGTTATTTGTATACAAAAACAATATTTATTACTTGAGTATTTATAACTTGATAACCAAATTTATGCTGAAAGAGGAACACCAAAGAGTGGTGTAATCCCCTCATCAAACTGAAGCTAGGTGGGATGGCGTTGGGTATCTGTCCAACCGTCTTCAGCGAAAAAAAGTTGACAATTTAGCCGTTAGATGAGCTTATTTTTTAATGCAAGTTTATTAAAGATGGTTATTATTTTTAAAATTTTGTAATTTATTTGCTCCCTCAAGCTTATATGGTTAAAAAAATATAAAAAAATTCTTCAAATTTAGAGTCCCTAACTTAATTCTAACTCGTGCTTTCAAGAAACTGAAGTGTCTTGGTTGAATAGCTTTTGATTTTAGTCCTCGAACAGTAAATTTTATATTCAAGCGAAACTGTTCACCCTGAAAATTTGAAACTTCGCATACTTTATTATCTTCTAATATATACAGGGTGTCCCAAAAGTAATGGATCAAACGAAATATGCTGATAGACCAACTTAAGGGCTCTCAGAATTTGGTAACTTGTTCATCCCAAATCCTTACGGTTTTCGATTTAATGCAGTTTTTGTGAAATTTTGAAAAATCCCGACTTGGCAACAGTATTTTGCTTCCTCTGCCCATAATTGATTTTTGTTTTTTACAATTCTTTCACTAAAACATTGCCTAATAATAAGAAATAACTAATTAATCAAAATATTTTTTATTTCATATGCCATTTTGCTGCAAATTAATTAACAGTTCCATGTTTTATAAAAACTCAATTTCTTATTTTTATTTCAGAACATCATCCCGAAAAAAATTTGTACGGTGTGACACTGGTTTATTATTTTAAAAACTTGCCGTGTTATTGCAGTTTTCAAAAATGTAAAAAAGTTTATAAAGTTGAAATTAGAACGAAAGATATTAAAATTTGAATACAACAAAACATAGCCCAGGGAAATTAGTAATTTAAATCGCATTTTTCGCGGGACAAAATTTTTTTCATGGAATGTGTTCGGGTGGTTGTCCTTATCATAAAAGTCAATTTGTTGGCATAATTGGAGGTTGGGAACAGCCGCCATCTTGGAAAAGAGATTGGTATCGTTTTTATTGAATAGCTCCATTGTTATTCACTTTAACAAAAAATGACAAAGGTTAGACTTATTAACAATAAAATTATCTAAGAAATGATATACAAAACAATTCCGTGAGTTGATTAAATAAAATTTTATAGTTGGTCAAAGTGCGGGTTTGTATCGCAAGGTTGGGACAAAATGACATTTTTTCATATATCTGACGAACTTTTCATTTGTTTGGATAATTCTTCAAGAATGAATTGTAGTACTTAAAATTACTTATAAAATGAGCCCACAATCGTTATTGTCACCATCGTATTGTAGAAGTAATCTAACTCCGAAACTCTCCATGTATACTAGTCAAAAGTAAGAAAAAAGCTGTTTTTTTGCTAGTAGGCCGAGAAAATTTTGGGAGTAGAGGTATAACCAAAATATAAGTACGCAGTTTTGCAGCCATACGCGTGTTAATGTCGATTTCGAAGGTCTGACAACTCTAATTTTGTGCTTTATACGGTTTTTGGGGGGTTAAATAACGTAAGTTTTCCAGTTAATGTGAATGGGCTAAATTTATACTATTTGAAATTATAAATATACAAGCTGATGCTCTATTATTTTTCCTAAATCTGGACACCTCAATCTCGGCTATGGGGTTAATAGAACTCACGATATAAGCTTTTTTAACTAACCATATCAGGCTTTTCAATTCAAATAAACAAACAAAAATCTAAACAAAAAAAGCTTCTAAAACATAATCGTATAAACGGCTTATATATAGTTCTATTGGTCACATCCTCAAGATTGGGGTGTTCAGATTTAGGAAAAATAATAGAGCATCAGCTTGTATATTTATAATTTCAAATAGTATAAATTTAGCCCATTCACATTAACTGGAAAACTTACGTTATTTAACCCCCCAAAAACCGTATAAAGCACAAAATTAGAGTTGTCAGACCTTCGAAATCGACATTAACACGCGTATGGCTGCAAAACTGCGTACTTATATTTTGGTTATACCTCTACTCCCAAAATTTTCTCGGCCTACTAGCAAAAAAACAGCTTTTTTCTTACTTTTGACTAGTACATGGAGAGTTTCGGAGTTAGATTACTTCTACAATACGATGGTGACAATAACGATTGTGGGCTCATTTTATAGGTAATTATAAGTACTACAATTCATTCTTGAAGAATTATCCAAACAAATGAAAAGTTCGTCAGATATATGAAAAAATGTCATTTTGTCCCAACCTTGCGATACAAACCCGCACTTTGACCAACTATAAAATTTTATTTAATCAACTCACGGAATTGTTTTGTATATCATTTCTTAGATAATTTTATTGTTAATAAGTCTTACCTTTGTCATTTTTTGTTAAAGTGAATAACAATGGAGCTATTCAATAAAAACGATACCAATCTCTTTTCCAAGATGGCGGCTGTTCCCAACCTCCAATTATGCCAACAAATTGACTTTTATGATAAGGACAACCACCCGAACACATTTCATGACAAAAATTTTGTCCCGCGAAAAATGCGATTTCATGCCCATATTTTGACTAATTTCCCTGAGCTAACAGGGCTTTTCAGAGAAAAATAACAAAGAAAAATAAACACATTTTCTCGACTGTTGTTTGTTTATTTATTTTTGAATAAAAGACTCGATTTTTGTTTGTTATTTTGCTCTGAAAACCCCTGTTTTGTTGCATTTTTTTTCAAACACTCTACGTTTCGAAATATGAGTTTTCGAAAAACACCTTGGTTTTTAGGGGTATTTTTGGGTAATTTTTGATTTTTAGCTTTTTTTGAAGCGTTCAAAAAATCTCAAACTTATAGGACATGTAGGTTTTAGCCTTATGCATACATGTACAAAAATCGTTTAGTGAGTTTTGACTAAATAACGGAAGAAACAAGTTTTAAAAAAACACGTTTTTTGACCGTTTTTAACCGATTTTCATCGTTTTTTATTTTTATCTTTTTTTCTTTAATAGATACAAGAATAAAGTATATAGAATTATAGAGTAATGATAGACCATGACCACGACTAAATGTGTGCCAAAAATTTTGAGATAACGGTAAAATAAAATTTTTGAATTCAACAGGTTATAACTTTTGACCAAGAGCAGATAGAAATTTTATTAAAATTTTATTTATGGGCATCCTGATACAATTACCTTTCATTTGGTATATCACACATAACGGTACATTCACTACAAGCTACACAATGTTAAATCAAGAAACTTGCGAAAAACCTCAGAACACCAGTGGAGATCTGTTGCCCCCCGAACAGCCACCAGTGTGGGAAGTACCGTAATCTCAGTCTGGAAATTCGATATGGTTGACTTTAAAAAATTCGAACTTCTCTTGCAGGCATCTTTGAAATGAGATTGATACGTCATATGAAAGGTGAAATAATAAGCTTTCACATGGTATAAAACTTTTCATAGGTTGTCAAACAAAAAAATTGATTCCATAGCCTGAGAACATAAAAATAAATGTTTTTTGTTTTTTTTTTTAATGAAATTTGATCGAGTTAAAAAAATTCTAGCTCTTTTTGTAGATGTCTCATAGACCTGATCGATATACATATTTTGAGCTAAGACAATAAGCTTTCAGATGGGAGCGGGTCATAATTCTGCTTGTCAAAATTCTGTACGACAAAATTCTGTGGGGTCAAAATACTGTAATACCATAATTCTGTACGTCATTATACTGTAAATACAAAATTCTGTACGTCAAAATACTGTATCAACAAAATACTGACATGCAAAATTCTGTTTTGTAAAATTCTGTACGGCAAAATACTGTACATATATCAAAATTCTGTAAAAATGAATTTTGATTTACAGAATTTTGATGTACAGAATTTTGAAATATAGTCCAGTAATTTTAGGTTTTATCTGCGGAAAAATTCCTACTGGGCTGAATTTTGGTATACAGCTTAATGACGGCTTTGTTATGAAGATGTGAAAAATCGACATTGATATCGTGTCCGCGTTAAGAGTTATAGGGGTCAAAAGGTCACAAAAACTGGTTTTTCACGATTTTCAGCAAAACGGTAAGTCTTATCAAAAAATATTCAATGCAAGAATTGTAGACCAGATTATTATATATAAAAAGTGTCATGACACTTTTTTTCCTAAGACCCACCGTTTCTTAGGTATAACGATTCAAAAAGTTGAAGTTTAGTTGTAATCGTCATAATCCTATTCCTGAAAAAAAACTCCTAACTGAAAAGTTCCTGAAATTTCATTATTTTTTTAGCTTGAATTTCGTTCCTCAACTGTTAAGAATATGGGGAAACCAAAAAAAAATGGAAATTTTCGCCATTTTTCCGATTGGGGCCCTTCTCCCGAAACCATTTCCCTGGGAATTTTTGTTTAGAATATGTCTGAAAATATACAGGGTGTGCAATAGAGAATGGACAACCCTAAAACGGCTTATAGCTACACTTATGATTGTTCTAAAAACAGATAGAAAAAAGTTCTATCGCAACCAGTTCATAAAATATGGACTTTTTTTCGTTCAGTGTATTTTAAATTTTATCATCTTATGTTTTCGTTCACTACAACCACGAATGAATGAATTTTATTTATTTCTTTTTTTTATAATTTTCTACAATAATTGGATGAGTACATAAACACTTTAAAAATTTCATAGCTATTGCACATTTTCGTAAAAAAAATTTTGAAATCTGTTTTTTGATGCAAAATGTAAAAAAAGTATTTTATGAAAAATTTTAAACACCTGTGGTATAAAATAAATCTATAGAAACCTAGGTGGCCATCTTTCTTAAAAATATTCTCCTTATACCACAATATTTTTAAGAAAGTTGGCCACCTAGGTTTCTATAGATTTATTTTATACCACAGGTGTTTAAAATTTTTCATAAAATACTTTTTTTACATTTTGCATCAAAAAACAGATTTCAAAATTTTTTTTACGAAAATGTGCAATAGCTATGAAATTTTTAAAGTGTTTATGTACTCATCCAATTATTGTAGAAAATTATAAAAAAAAGAAATAAATAAAATTCATTCATTCGTGGTTGTAGTGAACGAAAACATAAGATGATAAAATTTAAAATACACTGAACGAAAAAAAGTCCATATTTTATAAACTGGTTGCGATAGAACTTTTTTCTATCTGTTTTTAGAACAATCATAAGTGTAGCTATAAGCCGTTTTAAGGTTGTCCATTCTCTATTGCACACCCTGTATATTTTCAGACATATTCTAAACAAAAATTCCCAGGGAAATGGTTTCGGGAGAAGGGCCCCAATCGGAAAAATGGCGAAAATTTCCATTATTTTTTGGTTTCCCCATATTCTTAACAGTTGAGGAACGAAATTCAAGCTAAAAAAATAATGAAATTTCAGGAACTTTTCAGTTAGGAGTTTTTTTTTCAGGAATAGGATTATGACGATTACAACTAAACTTCAACTTTTTGAATCGTTATACCTAAGAAACGGTGGGTCTTAGGAAAAAAAGTGTCATGACACTTTTTATATATAATAATCTGGTCTACAATTCTTGCATTGAAAATTTTTGAAGTTATACTTCTTATGGGAGGGTGGGTATGAAAATTTACTTTTTGACAAGAATGTCAAAGGGATTATGACGCGATCTAACTGGGTAGCAGGGCTGTCGTTTCACCTTTAGAGTAGGCAGTACTTTAGTATTTAAAAATGCAGTACGCCGTAGTACGGCAAACATAAAACACACAACACGTTGCAAGTTACATGTTTCATGTGGCAAGTTGCATGTGGCAAGTCGTATGTGGCAAGTTGCATGTGGCAAGTTGTATGTGGCAAGTTGTGTGTGGCAAGTTGCTCAAATTTGAGCTAGGTACCATAGCTAAGCTCATTTGAGTTGAGCTGAAAGTGAGCTGAGCTGAAAGTGAGCGCCCCAACTTCCAACGCCTATATCTCGGAATTTTGAAAAAAATGAAAAAAATTTTTTGATGCCAAAAGGTAGCGAGGACTCTAACCTACATTTGGGTACAACTCCCATCCCTGTAGGTGCACGCGTTCTCAAACCGGGTGAACTTAAAGGTAAAAAAAAAGTTAAGCCCGATTCTGAAAAAATAGGTATGATGTGGCGGTTTAACATGGAAGATGATTTTTTAAAAATCTGAGAATGTGCAAAGCGTAGGCCCATGACACAAGCTATCATTGGGCATCACTCCCAAAAATTGCTCTCAAGCGGTTTAGCTTCCAGAAGCGTTCAAAGATTCGGGGATTTTTCGAAAAAAAATTTTACCCCAACTTTCAAACGCGATTTTCTCGGAATTTTGAAAAAAATCGAAAAACTGGATTATACCACTATCGGCTAGCTGAGAATATAAGCTTTTATATGGCACCAATCCCCTGTCTCTAGATCAAAGCGTTCCAACGCCTATATCGCGGAATTTTGAAGAAAATTAAAATAAAATTTTTGATGCCAAAAGATAGCGGGGACTCTAACCTACATTTGGGTACAACTCCCATTCCTGTAGGTCCACGCGTTCTCAAACCGGGAGAACTTAAAAGTAAAAAAAAAAATATGCGCGATTCTGAAAAAAAAGGCATGATAAGGTGGTTTAACATGGAAGGCGATTTTTTAAAAATCTGATAATGTGCAAAGCGTAGGCCCATGACACAAGCTATCATTTGGCATCACTCCCAAAAATTGCTCTCAAGCGGTTTAGCTTCCAGAAGCGTTCAAAGATTCGGGGATTTTTCGAAAAAAAATTTTACCCCAACTTTCAAACGCGATTTTCTCGGAATTTTGAAAAAAATCGAAAAACCGGATTATACCACTATCGGCTAGCTGAGAATATAAGCTTTTATATGGCACCAATCCCCTGTCTCTAGATCAAAGCGTTCCAACGCCTATATCGCGGAATTTTGAAGAAAATTAAAATAAAATTTTTGATGCCAAAAGATAGCGGGGACTCTAACCTACATTTGGGTACAACTCCCATTCCTGTAGGTCCACGCGTTCTCAAACCGGGAGAACTTAAAAGTAAAAAAAAAAATATGCGCGATTCTGAAAAAAAAGGCATGATAAGGTGGTTTAACATGGAAGGCGATTTTTTAAAAATCTGATAATGTGCAAAGCGTAGGCCCATGACACAAGCTATCATTTGGCATCACTCCCAAAAATTGCTCTAAAGCGGTTTAGCTTCCAGGAGCGTTTAAAGATTCGGGAATTTTTCGAAAAAAAAAATTTACCCCAACTTTCAAAACCGATTTTCTCGGAATTTTGAAAAAAGTCGAAAAACCGGATTCTACCGGAATTTTTTTTTATGATAAAAAAAGAAATATTTTACTAAAAAAATAGAAATATATTTACTATCAAAAACACCAAGAGAAAAGATCACGAAAAATTATCTGTCTTATTTATAAAAATATCTATGTGTTAAAATAATTCCATTAATAACTAGAACCAAACATCTTGAGCTATGGTGTTTTATAAAAGTTTAAAATATCTTCATATTTCATTATACTTTCCAAATAAAAATCAATGTATCCTCTCACCCATCACAGCTCAGCTCAACCATCAGCTCAGCTCACTTTCAGCTCAGCTCAAATGAGTTAACCATATATAGTACGTTCTGAACCGCACAACATGAGTAAAGTTCACAGATTAAATTGAAAACTACATGGACGCAAGGAGGATGAAAGAATTAATTTATTGTTCACTTGATAAAAATGTAAAAAACGAAGTGTGGATTAATTAATTTAATAATAGAAATTAAAAATATCAAATGAAATTCATTTACATATACTGAATGAGAAGTATAACTTCAGTCGAGTGTACATGTGTACACACACTCTTTTTTTTGATAAGACTTACCGTTTTGCTGAAAATCGTGAAAAACCAGTTTTTGTGACCTTTTGACCCCTATAACTCTTAACGCGGACACGATATCAATGTCGATTTTTCACATCTTCATAACAAAGCCGTCATTAAGCTGTATACCAAAATTCAGCCCAGTAGGAATTTTTCCGCAGATTGGGCTTAAAAATGACTAAAATGACTGGGCTAATACAGTATTTTGACCAACCAGAATTTTGCTATACAGAATTTTGACTTTCAGAATTTTGTTCCTACAGCATTTTGCACATACAGAATTTTGACATACAGTATTTTGGCATACAGTATTTTGAATACAGAATTTTGCAACATACAGAATTTCGACCCCAACCCCTTTCAGATGGTATAAAACTATTGTTAGGGAAAAAAATGGAATTAATGACGTTAGAAGATAAAAATTCATGATTTTTTTTGCTTTTTTGATGAAAATGATTTCAATAAATTATTTTTATACTTTTTGCGAAATTGCAAAAACTTAAAAATGATTTTATTCTTAAGAAGAAATACTTGGCTTTTACATTGCATAATTTTTTTTGTAAGCTTTTAAAATAAAAAAATTAATATATAATGAGAAAATAAAAAAGGCATTTTTTTTAGCTTTTTCTTGTAAATTATGATTGTTTGAAAAAATTAAACGCAATTGACTAATTTTACACAAAGACACAACTTGTTTTCTGACGACGTTATCACTTAAAATCATAGTTCGTAAACCGTTTTTCAGACAACCTCTTTTTTTTAGAATCCTTTCCCAATTCTCATTTTCAGGTTTTATTCCTTCAAAAGCTTAGTAAATTTTGTCTTAGGGACTGGGTTCAGCATGCACTTTTTTGGGAATGTTTAAATATCTGGAAGTGTCTACAGGTTCACCTTGCTATTTATGACTTAGATCTGATTATGAAAACTCGTTCATTTGTTCATTTCATTTCAAGCCGTCCCTCTGCAAGTGCAAGCAATTTTAACTTTAAAAAAAATTAAAAAATATTTCGAAAAAGAGTTTGAAATTTTCAAATTCTTTTTGCAATAAATTAAACTTTCTAATATTCATATAGCTTCAACTGGTTGACATTGATCCTAATTTCTATTTTATGCATTTTCATTTAAATGACATAAATTTATTTCGATTAATTCTCAAAATAACTATCTACATCCGAATGCATGCAATAGTAAAAACTAATTTCATTCACAACTTTCATTTTAAAATCGTGCCGGGTTAAAAATATATATCTATCCTTTGTACGTCAGTAGAATGTACTTCTATTTCCTAGTCAATTTTATATAACTGACTTTATCGACTATCTATTATCCTAATTTAATTATGAACAACGAGTACTAAATGGCTATTTCCTGTTGTGGAAAATTCTATGTTTATTTGTGTGTGTGTGTGTGAACAAGTTGAATTGAGTTGATGATGAGTGGGATAGTAATCTATTCAAACATGCAAGGACTCCGTTTACTAAAATGTTTATTATCAAACTTAACATCTAACACAATCATCACCCGAGTCGGGCAGCCGCATGAGAAACTTACATTGTATTTTAAATTACTTGGTAATTTGTGACACAATTGGCTAGACCACACTAACTTTGCTCCTACGCAATTACAGTTTATAGATTTTTTTTTTTTTTTTGTGTGGGTTTGTTTGCGTTATTTTGATATAACTTAAAGGGTATATTCCTGTTTTTTTTTTTTCTAACACTAATATGATACTTTTATGCGTCATTTAAAGTGTTTCGTTTTAGTTTTTTTTTTTTTTGTGGAAAAAATAAATATACTCTGTTTGCGTGTTGTCCTTTTTTTCCTAGAAATTTTTTATTAATTAACTAATTTATTTGAAAAACTAACCAAAGATAGATTAGAATTTTTCAATGACAATATTATGGGTTTTCCGTAAAAATTAAACCAATGATTGCACGCGTGACCATAAAACTTTTGCAAACAGAAATTGATTAGATTATAAAATCAGAAAATTGATGCGATGTGGTCTGTATGTGTACCCACAAAAATTATATCACACAATTTGTTAGAAGTTTGTGCAACAATTGTTTTTAAAGATGCAAGTACTTGCTCTTATGTTAAAAGTTGCACCTATTTTAAAGCTTTTTATGAAAAAATTATACATAGTTTAATTTTTTTTTTGAGCATTACGTAAAAAAAAAATACCTAAAATCTTTTTTTAAAAATTAACTAAACACCATTTTTAATGACTTTGATCAAAAAATGAAGTATGCCATCTGATTTCTTGTATAAAAAATAATTTTTAGAAAAAAAAATTGAAAAGCGTCAGAGACGTTTTTTTAAAAAAAATTATTTTTTACATACATATGAATAAAAACTTTGTAACACTTTTCCCGAAAAATTTGGTATACCATTTTGAAGAAATGAATAACCGTTTTGCCCCATCACGTCAGGTTTTTGAGATAACCTCAAAAAATGTCACAAAAACAAAAAAATTGTTTCTCTGATCTTAATGTGCGAATATGTTAATCATATAGTTTTTGGATCGCTGAATCCAGATTCGAAGTCAATTTCGCCCTATCACGTCAGGTTTCCGAGATATCCTCAAAAAAATGTCAAAACCAAAAAAACACAATTTCTATATGGGCTTGCGTCTAGGTTTTTCATATAGTTTTTGGGTTTCTAAAACCGAATCCGAACTCTATTTTGCCGTCTCACGTCAGGTTTTTGAGATATCCCCAAAAAATGTCAGATAAGAACTTTTTTTTTAATAGACTTCGGATTCGGTTTTAGCGACCCAAAAACTATATCAAAAACTTAGCCGCAACCCCAGTTAAGAAGTTTTGTTTTTTTGGTTTAGACATTTTTTTGAGGATATCTCAGAAACCTGACGTGATAGGGCAAAATTGACTTCGAATCTGGATTTAGCGATCCAAAAACTATATGATTAACATACTCGCACACCCAGATCAGAGAAAAAAATGTTTTGTTTTCGTGACATTTTATGAGGTTATCTCGAAAACCTGACGTGATGGAGCAAAACGGACTTCGGATTCGGTTTCAGCAACTATATGAAAAACTTAGTCGCAACCACAGGTCAGAACTTTTATATTTTTTTGTGTGGCTGTGTAATTAACACATGAAAACAGAATTTAGAAATATTTCACAGAGCCGTTTTCAATAATTTGTTTTTCAAAAAATTAAATTGAAATATTTTTTAAAAATCCAAAATTGTGTTCTTTGAAAATTTTCTTTAATTTTAATATTACGATTATTAAAACGTTTTTGTATAAAAATTTTCGTTAAATTCGGAATATTCATATATTAGAGATATTCGAAACCAAAAAAAACGGTTCTATGACAGTTACCGTTAATAACGATGCAAAAAATATATTTTTTTACTTCAAAAGTTGAGCATTCATTAAAAAATTTAACACAAAAATGTTTAATTAAAATTGTTAGAGCCGTTTTTGGAAAAAAAATTTACTTTTCCATTTCCGTTATACGGCAGGTACCGTTAGTTTTCTTCTTTAGCGAATCACCCAAAATTGATAACTATGAAAATTAGAGAAAATCGATTTACTAGATATAACTGTAGCCAAAGTTAAATACAGACAGACAGACCGAATTGCAGGACCCACTTTTTTTACGAATTCTAAACTTGCCCTATATGATATCGCAAGTTTAAAGAACCATCTCTCAAAAACTCATATCTTCTCTATGTTTGCATTAAAATGTACATCAGGTATTTTAAATGTTATTTATGCAACAAGTGTGTTGCACGTCTAGCATTTTTTTATTAACCTTTTCCGTATTTTATTTATTCCTTCAACTTCTGACAATAAAAACAAAGCAAAATGTGAATGAACTTTTTTATTGTTTTTGCAAACAAATAAAAACATAATATTGATGTCCAAGCAAAATAACACTAAAAAATTTTACCTTAAATTATCTCCAATAACAACCTACGTACACGGTGGTGTATACGTAACTTTTTTGTATAACTTTTTTTTTTATTGAGCAAATGAATGTGTAGAACTTTAAGCATTTCTGACTCAAATGTTAATGTGTTATTAATACCTACATTTTGTGTTTGATATTTCCTTAACTGAGGCACACACACACATTTTTTGTAGGAAAGAACAATAAAATTGAGATAAATGCCTTTGAATGAAGATGTATTTTGTATCCATAAACATAATTTTGATGTATGTATCTTTGTTGTTGAGAGTTTTTTTCGACGTTGATACACATTTATTTCTATGAATAAAAATGCATACATATGCTTGAACATACTGTTTCTCGGAAGTTCAGATATAAAAATGATGTTTTTTTTCCATGCAACTTCTAATACACTTATGGTATATTATACGCATTATTTGGCTAAATTCTCTAACAAGATATAAATCATTATTTATGTGTGTGAATATTAACTATAATTTTGTATGACATTTTCAAAAGAGGAAAATAAAAATCATTCAAGAGCTTGAAAATCCTTCCTGTAAAAAAATTTTGAAAGAGTTAAAATCACCAGAATTTCAGTATTGCGTTTATCATAATGTTAACAGACTATTATGTAAGTTGTCTATTCAAAATATAAGAATTTTATAATTAAATTTTTATATTAATCTACTCGTACATTTATGTAGTTCAGAAGAAAATGGGAAAATTTCATTTCGTTTATGTTTCTTTAACATTGTCGTCATCTTAATTTCTAATTTAACTAACGTATGAAATAATGACAACATATCTATAGAAGTTGCAATGGCTGCTTTATAATAAGAATTATGGTATTGAATATCAAGGGGCACCGTAGTGCCCAGCCAAGTTCTCTTCTCTAGCAACTTTGGCACTACACTCTTATTTACAGGAAACAACTTAGTCCATTTTTGACCCACCTCTAACTTCCACACCAAAGATGCTAGAAATTTCAAACTCGCTACATTTGTTGAGCTGGTCAAAACCAAACTCTTCACACAATTTCAGCTTCATACGATGAGTAGTTTCTGAGATGTAGGGCTTTAAAAATCGCAAAAACCGTAACTGACTGACTGACTCAGAATGGGAAAATTTTTAGATTTGAAAATTTTAGCCAGGGGGCGTGGCAACCGCCTATTTCCGCTGAATTTTCATCAAATATTATAGAGCCCTTCTGATTATCGTAGAATCTTGAAATTTGGTAGAATGGTAGAGATGGTAGTTTATACAAAGGAAAAAATTTAAAATTTGAGAATTTTAGCCAGGGGGCGTGCAACCGCCCATTTTAATTGAATTTTCATCAAATATAGAGATTTTCAATTCCACAGCCATACCTTGCAGAAAGTAGTGAAATCACAACAAAAACATTACTGTTAAAAAAAAGCCAAGTTCTCCTATGTTGAAATTATGCTGGCACAAAAAGTACTGAGATATAAAAGTGAACCAAGTTCTAAAGTTTGGGTTCAAATTCGTATCAATAAAATTTTGATTGTTAACTTGGCAATTTTTGAAATAACTTTAAAATCGGTAATTAAAAGAAAAATTGTCAAGAGAACAATCAAAATTTTATTGATAAGAAATTGAACCCAAACTTTAGAACTTGGTACACTTTTATATCTCAGTACTTTTTGTGCCAGCATAATTTCAACATAGGAGAACTTGGCTTTTTTTTTAACAGTAATGTTTTTGTTGTGATTAGTTTCTCATTATCAAATTAATAAAATGACAAAGTGCTTCATATAAATACATACATAATATGAATTTAATAGTTTCTTTTTTTTTATGAATTTTACTTAAAATGTACGTATGTATGTAAGCTTATTTCAACTAACATGCATGAAAGTTATTGCAATTTAAATTTTATGTAGGTTACAGGTCTTCTCTTTATTATTCCTATTTCAATCAGTCGACGCACAGTGTGGCCGATGGTAGGAAAAGTTGGCAAAAATTATTTTTCTTCGTTTCTAAGTTTGTTATGGGTAAAAATACTATATTAAAGCACAAAACTGAGACAACTTTTGTGATTCTATGAAAAATTATCAAAAACGCACATTATAAGGACATAAGTATCTGCTACCTTTAACTTTGAAGTTGTTTGAGAAATAAAATTGTTATTTATTTGTTCAATACTTAGATTTTACTGTTTTTTTTTTTTAAAATAAGATTATTCTTAAAAAAGATTTTAGACCTGACTCAACGGTTTAGTCATAACAAAATCTTCTTAATGAAAAAATACACTGGTCATCAAAATTCAACTTTTTTTTGTCCGAAGAACCAAAACATACTTTTCTGAAAGATTTAGCGATGCTGAACTCGAATCCACGAAAGAAGTATTCTATTAGCTTCCGTTTTTTGAAATATTACCGTTATAAAATGCAAAAAACACGTTATTTTGAATGTTTATGAGGTTATGGTAAAAAAGTGTGGTAATTTCTTTAAGCATAGTTTGACGCGGTCATCTTCTTCAGAGAACCGTTTCAAATTTTCCGATCTTTTTTCATGTATGAGATATCTCAAGCTGCGCCTGCGTCTCCATTGTGTAGATCAACACTATTTCCTTAAATTTTTAGCCACAATGCTAACCGTACACACTTTCAATTTTGGCTAATAGAATAATTCTGACAATGGATACGAGTTCAGAATTTCTAACACCTTCAGAAAAGTAAAATTCTGTTGAACTGTATTGTCATTACTTCCGGAATCTGAGAAATATATATACAAAAAAATCGTTATTTTTAGATAACTTCACATAGTGTTTACTCAAAAAGGGGCAAACATGGGCACCACTTTTTTAATTGACACGAAAGACGACACTCTCAACAATAAAGGGACACCAAAAACAAAGCGCCACTTCACACCTTTGTGAACTTTTTCTTAACGAGTTTGTATGACGCACACAAAAAACGAATGATTTTAAAGACACCGAATTCGAATAATTTTTTCAAACAAACTAGACACTCATAATTCAAAAGAGAAATGAGAATCGAAAGCTTCCCTTTTGCTTGTAATTCCATATTTATTTCAAATTTTTATCTTTTGATTTAACGAAATAGCACTTAAAACTTGAAACACAGACGGGAGCTAGAAAAAGGTAAATAACGAATAATTTCGTCAATGGCGACATTTTAAAGTGTAGTTACTCATCGCGTTAGACTTAAACCGTGGAATAAAAACTGGTTTTGTGTAGCTTATTAATCCCTTTATTAAAGTAAATTTGTATTTGGCAGTTCGGTACAATTTGAAAATAGCTATTTTTGCCAGCTTTTGATACCATTGGCCACACTGTGCGACGGAAGAAAAAATGAACTGTAGCCCATATAAAAGTACAATTTATTTTACTATTGTTTCGATACTAAGATTAGAATGATATTTGAGAAACCAGTAAATTTGTATAAATTTAATATTTAATTAGTCACATTTATTTTTAACATGTGAGTCTAATTTTAATTTCGAGTTGGCCGTCACCCCGAGATATTTTGGCCTTATTTCAAAATGAAACTTAAGAGCATGAATAAAATCAGGGAATCTTTAATAAAATTTATAACATCAGGTGCAATTGGTCAATGGTCGAGTGCTTGTTTCTAAAACCCGAACGGTATGCTATTTTATAGACATACTACATAAATATCTGTCGTGTTTGAAATAAAAATGAAAACTGCTAAGAAGAAAACTTTTCATTAAAGACTTTCAAATGTTTATAAAAAAGTTGTAAAACAGTTTTCAAAAGTTTTTAACTCAATAATTACACCTCTCAACGTACGTTCAGTTTTGGTTGAAAATGGTGGAAATATACGCAATAATCATTTTTTTCAAAACAGCAAAACCGACTTCCATAGATTATGGTTTTTCTCATAGTTTCTGTAGCCATAATTGGACGAAATTGAAATGGGACCACGCTGCAGGCACCAGCTTTTCAATACAAGAAGAATTATCAAAATTGGCTCTCTTTATCCAAAGTTATGAGGTAACAAACATAAAAAAAATACAGACGAATTTAATACCTCCTCCTTTTTTGGAGGCGGTAAAAGGTCACAGATTTTTGAAAAATTTTATGAGAAACATCTTTTTATATCATGAGACTAGTTCTCCAATAGTTTTAGGATATTTTCCTACAAAGCTAGATACAATTTATACTTTTCCCCCATGAAAAGTGAAATTCAATTAAAGAAACAAATAGTATTTTGGCCCTTAAAAAATGTGTTGTTACATTTTTGAGATTATTAAAAATAACAACATCTCCATCGAAAAATTTTATCAATATTAACTTAAATTTCTTTCATAGTTTTACTAAATTTGTTGTTGTTTCTTTTTTTAAATTAAAATATTGGTATTTGTAAAAAAAAAAAAGAAATCATAATCAGTAGGAATTTACTCACTCAAAAAACGCATGATTAAAAACCTCTTTTATTAAAAAATCCTGCAAAACTGTTAGATCACTAGGAAAACATTGTGAGGCAAGTTTAAATCGTTATTAATTTCATTTTGTTATAAAATGCTCTTGGGTCAAACAAAGTACATGCTAACAAGAGAAATCCATTATAAAATATCATTTTATTTTCTATACCATAAGAGATGAGCAATTGATATGATAAATCCATTAGCAAAAACAGCATAATGCTATATGAGTTAAAACAAAACCATGTTAGAAAATCTGGAAATTATATCTAGTATATATATCTAGTAGTCATTGCACTTGTTAATTTTATCTCTGATTTTATTTAAAATAGATTAAAATAGATTCATGTACGTAATAAAAGTGGGTATTCAAAATGAAATGTCATTAGTACTTTAAAAGTTCATTCACTGAAAATAACTCACTGTCTAAGCATAGACTTAAATTTTGACGTGATAACGTCTTATAAATCGATGAACCATGGCAGCCACCACAAAAAAGTGACGCCATTTTCTAACGTTACACTCTCGCACTTTCGCAGTGCGGCAAAAAATTTCAATTCAAAATTAAAAATAAACTATTAGAGATACAAAAATCTTCTATAGCTTATTTGAAAGATAATAACCTAAAGCTTAATCCAAATGAAGGATTTTTAAAAATTCCGTCATTTAATAGGGTAAATAGGGGTAAAACGGAAAGATGAAATTTGGGCTAAAATCTAAACGCAAAATCGTAGAGAACGTTGTACACGTGTTGGGGCTATGACAAAATGATGATTTTGGGTAAAGGAAATTTTTTTTTTGACAATTCTAAAAATGCCAGGTGAAAGATGAGGGAAAAAAAATTAGGCGTCTGATACTGATTTTTTTCCAACGCTCTGCGTTTCGAAATATGAATTTTTGAAAAACACCTTGTTTTTTAGGGGTATTTTTGGGTAATTTTTGATTTTTACCTTTTTTTGGAGCGTTCAAAAAATCTCAAACTTATAGGACATGTTGGCCTTATGCATACATGTGCAAAAACTTGGAATCGTTTAGTGAGTTTTGACTGAATAACAGAAGAAACAAGTTTTTAAAAAACACGTTTTTTTGACCGTTTTTAACCGATTTTCATCGTTTTTTATTTTTATCTTTTTTTCTTTAATAGATACAGGAATAAAGTATATGGAGTAATGATAGACCATGACCACGACTAAATGTGTGCGAAGTTTTAATCATTTTCTTAAACACAATTTTGAGATAACGGTAAAATACAATTTTAAAATTCAACAGGTTATAACTTTTGACCAAGAGCAGATAGAAATTTTATTAAACTTTTATGAGCATCCTGATACAATTACCTTTCATTTGGTTTATCACACATAACGGTAGACTAACTACAAGCTACACAATGTTAAATCAAGAAACTTGCGAAAAAGCTCATAACACCAGTGGTGATCTGTTGCCCCCCGAACAGCCACCAGTGTAGGAAGTACCGTAATCTCAGTCTGGAAATTCGACATGGTTGACTTTAAAAAATTCTAACTTCTCTTGTAGGCATCTTTGAAATGAGATTAATACGTAATATTAAAGGTGAAATAATAAGCTTTCACATGGTATACAATTTTTTATTGTCAAACAAAAAAATTGATTCCATAGCCTGAGAACATAAAAAAATGTTTTTTTTTTGCTTTTTTTAATGAAATTTGATCGAGTTCAAAAAATTCCAGCTCTTTTTGTAGATGTCTCATAGACCTGATCGATATAGGTATATATTTTGAGCTAAGACAATAAGCTTTCAGATAGTATACAATTTTTTATAGGTTGTTAGGGAAAAAAATGGAATTAATGACCTGAGAAGATAAAAATTCATGTTTTTTTTATGAAAATGATTGTTTTCAATAAATTATTTTTAAACTTTTTGCGCATTGTAAAAATTTAAAAATGGTTTTATTCTTAAGAAGAAATACTTGGCTTTTAAATTGCATAATTTTTTTTGTAAGCTTTTGAAATAAAAAAATTAATATAGATATTGAGAAAATAAAAAAGGTATTTCTTTTTAGCGTTTTCTTGTAAATTATGATTGTTTGAAAAAAGCAAACTCTTCAATTGACTCATTTTAAACAAAAGCACACAACCTGTTTTCTGACGACGTTATCACGTAAAATCATCGTCCGTAAACCGGCTTTACAGACAACATCTTTTTAAATAAAACTTAATTCCAACACTCTTAGATTCCCCCTGTAAATCATTCATCCCCAACCCACTATATAATCCATAATTCCCAAAAGATTATTCTAATATTACGTCCATTTGTCTATTCTAAATAAACCCACCCTCGAAAACAATTAATTTTGATGCATGATGATGTGAGAATAGGTAATAATCTATCCTTTCCTCATACTCAAACCACACGTGATCCTTATTTATTATGGATAATAATAACAAACACGAAAAAATAACACCCATATTAATAAATTCAATAAATTAATGATAAACCATCAAAAAGGACAATTACCTTGGCTCGTATATAAGATGAATTGTTTAATCTAAAAAAATCTTGACGAGTTATGATACAATTACTGTGATTCAGTACCAATTTGCACTGGCCCTCAACTCGAGTGACAACGACAACACACTCTCATCTCAAATTCACATACATCGAAAGGATCTATACACTCGACTCGTCATGTTGTTATATTATCCAGTTAAAAAGACTGTACGACGACGACGAAGAAAAAGTGAAACACTTAATTTTGTGACCTAATTAAGGATTAATGTTCTGCAAAAATTATAACCATCTAAGTTTCATACAAAATTACTCTTAACTTGAATTCTATTTTTTTTTTTCTTTTTTTTTTATTTCGTCCTTACAGAACCTTGTCAAGAAGTAAAAAGCAACTTGTTACATAAATTTGTAACAAAAGAACCACCTGTCAGACGATAAGAAGAAGTAAAACTATACACAACAAACGCACACACCTTTTAACTATATATACACTTTTTCGAAACGCACAGAAAATGGCCTTATTGAATATCCTGTGGGCCATTATAATTATTTTAGCTTGTTGGAGCAGCGATAGTTTAATGGGCCTTGTTGCGGCTGGCCCTTCTCCACAAACAGCCTTCGGAATGTCAGCCCGTCATGGTAACTCGATGATGATTGGCGGTGGTAGTGGAGATGTTGGCGGTGGAATGGGTACAGCTGGTGGCGGAGGATTATCTATACCAGGAAGTGTATCATATCAACCACATGATTCAGAAGAGCTGGAAAAGGCAGTCTATGATCCGGGTGATGGTAAGAAAAAAATTTGTTTGTATATTTTTATTCTGGGGGTTATATACTCGGTTGAGTTATTAAATCAACTCGTATTCATTTATCCTTGACATATGATTTCAGCCTACAAAAAGGGGATTAACCATGAGTTTATAAATGGCGGAAAATATATGGCAAGTTGGATTCTGCTAATTAACAAGGATGTCGTCGGTGTTGATAAAAAAAAATTTGTCGTGGGGAAAATGAAATTTTATTTTTGAGGTCGAAAATTTTTGAAATTAAAAAACGTGTTTCTGTTTTAATTTTTTTGTTTTTATTGGAATAAAATTTAAAGATGAAACTTTTTCATTTCTGAAATTAAATGAAGGCTTTTCTGTGATGATAGCTATTTGATTTTTGATTACGATAGGAATAAAATGGATAGATATATTTATTTAAAAACTTTTTAATCAACACTAACTAGAAGGTGTGAATGAATGAAAATATTTTTGTCTTTTTTGGTGACATTATTTTGTTTCTAATTATTATTTTTATTTAACACGAAATCTCTCAAAGCCTCACCTTTCGGAAATTACTAAAAATAGAAAAAGATAATTTTAGGTTCTGAGAATGGCAGAGTATTTTTGTTTGGAGAATATTAAAAAGAGAACAAAATATTTTATAAACTTTTTAATTAATCAAAATATAAAAATATGGGGTTGACACTATTAACACAAACCTATTATTAAAATGTATCGAAGTGATAGTTTAATTTTGGATTTTATTCTAGTTAACTGTAAATTTTGTATTCCTTTGAAAATTCTTAACGTAAATGTCACTCTAGGAATTTTGTGTGGTGTTGAAAATCAATTTTCCAGATATTTTACCAATAATAATTCGTTAAATTTTTCTGCCCAAGACAATGTATAGAATGAATTCCGGAGGTTATTATGATCTGTAGAACAGGAAGAGCAATTTTTCCATAGCAAAAAGTAACTTTTTTTTATTTTTGGTTGAGTCTTTGGATTTTGTGTATGAGATCGAGATGTAAAATTCCTTAAAACATTCTTCAAGACAAAAGCTTAATATAATAGAATGACATTGCAGTTTTATTTTTACGGTGACACAAAGAAATCTATTTTAGGAAAGTTTGCATGTATTCACATTTCCGCAAGTGTCATTCAGAGAAAGGAGTTTTTTTTTAAAGACACACTTAAGGCTTTTTGTTCCCCAACAAAAAATATGTGATTTTTGGGTTTATACAACCAATTTTTTTTTTTTTTGCTTACAGTTATAAAAATCTAAGCAACGTTAACTCTTAGTGCATCTGCCATATAATGTTTATTCAGTAAGGATTTTCAGGTTTTAGATTCTGGAACAATTAAGATGAGAGTTTTCAATTTAACTATATCTTTTTGTGGTCACTGTGGCGTATGTGTAACATTTTTTTTTCCAATAGCAAAACTTGATGTTTTACTTGCAATACCCAAAAGGAAAGTTTGGAATTTAAAAAAAAAAAAGAACTCAAAATAGCAATTACACATGATAATACGATAAAAGAGAATCCGTAAAAGGGGGTCTCGCAATTCAAATTATCTTTCTGAGTGTCTTTCTTTTCTTATCTCAAAATGCATCCTAAACCAACGAAGCCATGAACTTAAAATTAATTAATTAATTAATTAATTAATGGTACTTGCTTTACGACCAAAATATAAAATGTTCTTTTTCTAAAAAAAAACGGCTCTAACGATTTTGATTAAAAAATGTACTGTGGCAAAGAAGGTTCTACTTTTGATATAAAAAAGATAGTATTCGGACGTTTATTAATGGTTCCTGCCATAGAACCATTATCTTGATGTTTGAATTTCTCGTAAGTGAAAAATTAAAATAACAATTTTCCATGATATTACGATAAAAAAAAGTGGGTCCCAAATGTCCGTCTGTCCGTCCCTCTGTCTGTCAGGATGTCTGTCGGTCTGTATAAGGAGCTACAACCTAAACGGCCCGATCTACTTTAAACTTGGTATGGAGCAGTTTTTGGATCCTGTACAGAGGGGTTTTTGGAATTAATTTGTTTAATTTCTACCAGTGCCAATAATTTTTGAAAATAAAAAAAATATTAGCAGCATATGGGTGGTGGGAAAATTTAGGATAATTGGTATATGAAAGGGGAAAAATAAATTGCCCACAAAAAAATTGGGTTAAAGGGGGTGGGTGGGCGAAAAATTGGGGTGTGTGTCAAAAAACATGGTTTTTTACGATTTCTGTCAAAATTAGACGTCCTATCGAAAAAAGTCAAATGCAAAAGTTGTAGGTAGTATAAATGTCTACAACTTTTATCAAAACTATTTTTTTCTATAACCTCAAAATATTGAAAAAAATGCAAAAATACGATTTTTTGATTTTTTATTTTTATCTCTTACAAAAATGGTTGGATTTTAACAAAACTTGGTTAAAAATTACTTTGTTGTGTTTTCTATCTATTAAAAATGTTTTTTGAGCAAAAAGTAAATTTTTGGATTTTTGACGAATTTAATTTGAAAAAATAGCCTATTTTTCAATCAAAAAAGTTACCGAAAAAATATTTGATTTTTGAAAAGTTTGGAATGCAATTATTTAGTTTAAAACCGTTTTTTAAAGATTGTGTGGAAAAACTATACTTTTGTTTTAAAAAATATTGAGAACAATTGAAAAAAAAAAAACAAAAAAAACGATTTTTAAGATTGATTTTTCCGTAAATGACAGTAATATTTTCGAGAAATAATTTTCCATAGAATTCAAATTATACTTTTCTAATGGTCATTGACCTTTTTAATTTGAATCAAGCACTAAAATAGCTCTAACGTGCAAAGTTTTTGAGATATTGAATTTTGAACGTCACAAACACTATTTTTCTGATTTTTGGCATGGTAATATGTCAAAAACGTGATGTGATAGAATTTTTCTGACTTCAGATTCGAGCTCAGCGCATAAAAAACCATTAGAAAAATATACCTTGATTTCTATAAAAAAAAAATTTTTACTAGTGAAATCGAACAGGGCAGAAAAAATCGAATGTCGAGGGGTTTTTGGAATTAATTTTTTTGGACCATAAATAATGGTACCTGTCATATATACATACGTACCAATATTCGAAAAATAAAATTTTCTCAAAAACAGCTTCTACGATTTTGATAAAAAAAAAGTTTAAGTAGTAGTTTTTCATGAAAAATTTGTTTTTTTAAATCGTTATTAATGTCACCTCCCTCCCATGCAACCATTTTTTTTTAATCTGATTTTCTAAAAAACTATTCGCTAAATTTCAACGAAATTTTTTAAACAAAACCACTTTTATATAAATCAAAAATAAAATTTTGAAAAAAATAATTTTTGGATTTAAAAAAAATTTAAAAGTTTTTTTTAGAAAAATCGAATTTTCGAAAACGGTAATTTTCTGAAATTTTGGTTTTAGTTGTTGATTAATAGTTTCTAAATTCTAATTTTCTAAATTTTTGCAGTTGGAATTCCAAGAGCAAGTACGTGCGATTCACTCTTGCATTTTATTTTTATTTATGAAAACTTTTTATATTATTTTTTTTAAAAGAGCAAAAATTTTTTGTTACAAAAGTTTGTTTGGCATACTTGGTTACTTTATTGTGTTCTTATTGAAGTCTTAATGTTAAAAAAATAATAGTCGAAAGGTAAATGTTTTATTAATTAACTTACCAACAAATCCAGCCAGGTAAAACCAAAAAAAATGCGGTTTATTAGAGAAAAGTAGTTTTGGTTTTTTATTAATTTCTCGAAAACGACAAGACATTTTCGGATACGGTTTTTCGTTTTTGTTTAAAAACAAATAAGAGCATTGTATTTTTTGAAAACTAAAATAGTACTTAATTACATAAAATTTTGAAAAAAATTTATTCAAAAACTTTTTTTTCAATTTTGTTTTCGAAATTCTGATTTTGAAAACTAATTTTTGAAAAACTGTACTATAAATCAGTTTTATTAAAAAACGAAATAAAATACGAAGGTTTTAGCTTTACAAAAAGGTATAGCACGTCATTGTAGGAGCAACCGTTGATTTTTAATGATTTTGTTTCCAAACTAAGTCAATTTTTTAGAAAATTGCCCCTCCCGGCTAAACTGGGGGGAATAGACCCCCCTTCCCATACAATTTTTTTTCTTGTCTCAACCCAATCTACACGCTCTAGCTTTTTGGCACATTACTAATGAATCACCCTGTATAATATGCTTTTTTATTTTTCGTCATTTTAATCCGGAAATCCTTTATTTCTTAAAATTTCACATTGAATAAAAAAACATATGGTCAAGGTTCGATAGCCAACAATATGTTTCGAAAACACATGTATTTTGATACTATAGCCTGGAAAAATTTATATAATTTCAACAACAAGGTTTAATACTAACCATAAACCCTGAAAACAAGCAGTCCTAATAATTAAATCTAAATGTCAATCAATATTTATAATCAAGAAATGTTAAATATGTAAGCAATTCTAGTTTTTCAAATGTTGTTTTGTTTCATTATTTCATTCTTTATAAGAACCTATTGTTCAAGGTCTAAAACAAGATTAAATTTTATTTAATAAAAGTTTAAGCTCAACACAAGTACAGTACTTTTCAAACTCGTAAACAATTAAAAACGAGTATCTCCTGGGGGATATATGAGGTATGATTTTCAATTTTTCCAAAATGCCCTAAGCAACTACTTGAAGCAAAAAAAGGATTACCCACTATACTTTTTGATTCGTTCATGCAAAACCTTGTAGGCAAGCAACAGTTTTACTTACACTCAGAACTCTCAGAAAATGCATTTAACAAAGTTCTCTCTTGATACACTTCAACATGCCGACTAGAGTTGAAAAGTTGGCAAAGTTTTTGAAATTCTGAAACTAATAAATCATGAGATTGTGTGGAACAGATTATGGATAAAGGGAAGAGAGTTTAGAGTTTGCTACGTTTTTGTATCCCACCTATAAAAGATTGGTGGTAGCTTGAAGGAAGAATAGTGTGCCTACTCTCTTGAAGGATATTATGGTATCAAGTTTGATTTTCTTTGATTTGGAAAAACCTGCACACACTTAGCACACAAGGCTAGAAATTACTTACACTTTAAGCTTGATGAGGGCAAATTTGTGTGTTCTGGATTGAAGTGGTACAGATGCATGCACTCAAAAAGTGGAAAACAAACTGATTGTTGATTGCAATAAGCTTATCTAGGTCGGAGAATTTGTGTCCATAAAACAAAATGCTTCAAAAAAGTTCAATGATTTTTTACTGAGGATTTATTATTTAAATTGTATTTTTTACTATGAGTTATTGTATTCATACAATCCTTGATAAATTATATTTTAAAGTTCATAAACTTCCATTTCCTATACATTTTTTCTCTGGGAAAATAAAAAACCTTTTATTATTTCGTCTATTTTTTTTTTTTTTTTTAGATTGAAAATACAAAATAAAATAAACTTTAATTTTTTTGCGGGAAATAATGGTTGCATCCTGTTATTCAATTTACCAGGTGAAAGGTATATGCTTTTAGAGAAACAAGAAACAAATGCACGCTCATAAAAGCCATGGCCATGGTTTTATTGTCGCAGTTGCCATTAGGATAGGTACTGAGTGCATTCGCTAAAAAAAAGGGTGTTTTTTTTTGTTCCTTTTTAAACTTAATAAAGAAATCAAAATGTTGTATAAAGAAGTACTATTGGAAATGTATTAACAAAAAATCAGTACCTACTTTTTTATTTTTTTTTACTTTAGCACCTCAAATTTTTTTCCAACCAAGTCCTCTATCCTCAGTTAAAATCTCAAAAGCTTTTCTTTTCTATATTATTTTCTCCTACAGAAAAGTCACCCTTTATTTACTGAAATTCTATCTGTAATGGTTGTTTCCATGACAGAAAATTAAGCGAGTCATATAATGGAATTATTATTTTTTTTTTATTTTGTTTATACTTTAAGCTCGAAAATGACCTATGGGATTTAACTTTGTTCAGGGTGAGTGAGTTTTGTTAATGGAAGTGGACACTTCTAATGTTTTGTGAAGTTTGTTGCATTAAGCTATTATACTATTATAAGTTACTAAAACAATATTATTGGACACATTCTAATGAATTATTTTTTTATTTAGATGAACTTTTTCGTTTGAAAAAACTCTTCACCGTCGAATTTCATTTACGGTAATTAACACCTTACAGATGATATTAAAAAGCTGACAAGAGTTTGAGGTCTGAGTCTGACCAATTTTATCCTACACAGAGAAAAATAGACCACATAAAATAGAACAAAAACAATAAGATTTCTCTATGGTTTTCATCCAAGAAGGAAACCTTATTAAAACAATCGGGTTTTCCTTATTGTTTTAAAATCTGCAAACAAATAAAAAAAAAGATGACCAGGCTGGGAATCGAACTGGAGACTTCAAATCTTTAGTCGCCCACCTTACCACCTGAACCAACCTGCCATGAAAATATTGATCGCGATTTTTGTTCTAGTGCTAAGTTGCAAAAAAAATCAACTTTTCAGTCAAATTTTAATAAGATTTTCTCTATAAAAATAATAAGAAATCTCCTTAAAAAAACCTTATTAATCGTTGATTTTAATAAGATTTCCTTATGAAATGTATGGACGGTAAAACAATATGGCAATCTGTTAGTTTTTAGCGGGTCATATTTTTCTCTGTATACAGATACTTTTGAAAACTAAGGCATGTCATTGAATTCTATACAATAAACTTTATATGAATGAACGTATATTAGAATGGATACGGCAAGTATCTTGCAAGCATAGAGACAACAAATTTTGGCCATAAAAATCGAAAAAATTACATAAGATGTGGTCATTTCAACTTAAGTTTCTGTTTAATCACATGTGCAGATTTTGAGCCGTAACTGTCAAATTTTGATAAACTAAAGATCAACACTCAAAAGATGCTTCAAATAGTAGCGTAAAAGTTTTGTAATTTTATTTAAAAACAAAGATAAAGGTGATGGACCTTAAATGTCACCCTGCGGTACCTAGCAAGATATAAGTAATAGATTTTTTAGTTTTTTTTTTTCAGAGACCAAATAAATGGTGGTTCTCGGATTGATAAAAAGAAAGAAGAAGATTGACTGCCTTGTTAAATTGCCTGTCAAATGCCTTAGTAACCCAAGAGGGCATGTAACGTTTTTCTCGTCCGTTCTTCAGCCTCTAAGATGCAGCTGTATTGTATTGGCTATTATATTGAATCTATCAGACCTATTTGCCAGCAAATTACTTCTACTTCTATAATAAAAATATGGAGTACATAATATATCCTATATCTCAGCGCCCCTTTACTCCACAACTGTCAAGCTTAGTGAAAATTTGATTCATAAGTAATGGAAAAAGTAGAGGAGATATGGTTCCACCCTGAGGTGTACCTCATTTGACAAACTTCTTCTTGTTTGTTCCACCTAATGTTGAATGAATTCGACGATGTTTGAGCATAGAAGCTATTCAGTCTGCATTATTGGCATTCTACATCCAATTAAACTGAAATGGAGCTTGTCAAGACGTTACTACGTCTTAGAAGAAAGAAACAAACACCCTCAAGATTTTGACAAAATTGCAAAAAAAAAAAAAACAATGAAAACCGCTTTAAAATTGTGGATTTCTGCAATTTACTCATCATTTTAGGGTATTTGATGGGCACTGGCTTCAGATTCGGATTCAGCACGTCAAAATACATAAAGATAGGCAGGTCCAGTCAAAAGTATTGGCACTTTTTTTTCTGGGCCTGTGTTATCACGGACAAGAAAAAAGAACAGTATTTAAAAATTTATTAAATTAATTAAATTTATTAATCAAAAACGAAATAAAAATTTTTCAAACTTAGTTACAAAGAATAACATTTTTTCCCAAAAATTAAGATCATAACAAATTTTCTACCATTAGTATGAACAGAGAAATTAGTTTTTCATTTCTTCGATTATTCAATAAATTGAAATTTGTTGCTCGAGTTAAGAAATTATAACTTCCACAATTTCTAACTGATTTTGATGAATAAAATTTTATTTGATTCAGCATAAATAGGACAAACTGTTTATAAAAAACTGTTCAAAAACCAAAATGTAGCTTAAAACGGTCTCCAAATTCTAAAAAACGGGGAAAAATTGTTGTACTTTGAGATTTAGACTATAAAATCTACACCCAATTTGGTGCTTGAACATCTGAAAATATTGAAAAACGGTTTTTTGACGATAACTTGAAATGTTGACGTTCTATGAAAAATTTCAAGTGCCAAAATTTGGTGTACTCAGTAATACCTACATCCAACAACCTCTGGTAAGTCACTTCAAATATAATAGTTAAAAATCTAAAATAATTAAACCGTAAGAGACGAGACATTTTTAAGCCATTTAAAAAAGAAAAAAAAAACAATTTTTTTAACCCTTTTGCCTATTATCCGTGGATGAGCTTGGTCCCAGCCATTATGGCTAATCGAGTTTAAATTGTTTAATATCATGAAACCTCGTCATACTTCGTTTATCAACCGTTAAGTGTTATTGACTTAAGAATTATTCCTTCCTCCACAAATATTTACATTTCAGTTCAAATAAATTTTTCTAAGAAACATACATAAATGTTTCTTCAAATTTGATTTGATATTCGATTTTATTTTATTTCTCGTTTTTTTTTAATAAAAATGTCCTTAAATAACATCAATACCATATATCAAAGTAAAATTTTCCCTTCTTGCCCTATACGAGTACATTTAAATGTACTAGCCGACCCCGCACTCAAAATTCGAGTGCCAACTGTAACTTTTATTTATGCTCAAATAAGCACACTATATAAATCACTTTATTTACTACTAAGAATATGCAACACTTAATTTTTTTCGAAATTCGAGAATGTTTTCGAAGGTTCTCGTCTTTGCTTTTAGAAGTTTCCACTTCCAGAAGGGAGAGGGCGTGGTTCAGCACATTTGTTTTTGTTTTTTTCCTCAATTTTAATTTATTGTTTTTAGCTATTTCGGTAAAAAAAAATAAATAAAGTATATATTCTGCACATCTAGATAAAATTTCCTATCGTTCCGTATATAATTTATGCCCCTTCGGTTTTTGTGGGCCACGTATTTTGTACCACAAAATAAGTGTTTGCCGTTTTATTATATGATGATTACCAAAATCTAAATTACCACCCAGTCAAAACAAAATTTGATACCATCAAATCAGGTCTACTTCAAATATTCTCCTAAATGTTCAATACGAGAGGAGTAATTTAAAAAAAAAAACGAACGTGTGCTGATAGCCACATGAATCTTTTTCTTGACTTCTAGCGGCCTTTACGAGCCATTGACTTTTAACAACAAAAAAAAAGGAAAATATCGAAGAAGAAAAAATACCCTTATCCTAAA
Organism: Episyrphus balteatus; assembly: GCF_945859705.1. NCBI lineage: Eukaryota > Metazoa > Arthropoda > Insecta > Diptera > Syrphidae > Episyrphus > Episyrphus balteatus. Next base: position 15,429,656 of record NC_079134.1, on the reverse strand, counting down.
GGCACCCCTAATACACATTCTTTCCATTATTGTCAATATTTGTCCTCTTACACCAGATAACCACCACTCATCATCACCACATTGAAAAATCCAAAAGTATGCAAGGAGATAGATATTTGCCAGGGTTACGAAAATCAATACGATATCCTATCATTCGTTTAGTGATGGGCGACCATAATTACCCCCTTACTTTTTTTTGTTTGATAAATACAAATTGATATTTGATCAGTTTGGTGAATGAGGTTTTTTTTTACTATTGAATTTAAGGGACATACGTGCTTGTAAGGCGACTACGTATATACGAACGTAGGAAGAAGTTGTAAATGCTATGTCTGGATAAATAGGGTTTTGGTTGAATGAAGGTCATGTCAAACATGCGGTCAATCACATTCAATAATAAAATCAAAACCACTAAAGAATTTAAATTGAATTTGATGAGAATTTTGAGAAATCATGGCACTTTCAAGCGGAGAAGTCCTTTTGAATGCATTGATCCATGTGGATGGTTATTAATATGTTTCGTTTTGATTACATATTTCATTTAAGATAGATCTATGATAGATGTGCTCAATATTGGGTAAAATATATAATAATTACCTGTAGGTTGTGGAATGTAGATAAAGATAATGATAAAAGGGAAATTTGAAATTCAAAGGATATTATGTAGATAGAGTTTTCAAGTATTATTTAGGGTTGTTTGTTAAAATATTTAGATTCGACTCATTTAGATTAGGTTCGCCTCATTTTGCATTAAATATAACTTTATTTCTTGGGACAGAGAACGATTTCTACAAAAAAATGCTTTTAGGCACGTCCGAAACACTTAGGCCATAAGTAATTTTTTCTTTTGTTTTCTTGTAACTTTTTTGTTAAAAGTGTATATTACAGCCATACTTAGATAGAATACTGAGTAAAAATACCCAAAAAATACAAAATTATGAGTGTAAGACTACATTATTTATTCAGATTCTAAGAGCGTTCCCGGAAATGACGTTATGACCTTAACTTATTTTTATTTTTTATGTCAGTGGCCTCGATTTTTGATCATTATATCACCAAAAAATTAAAATTTCAATCTAACTAATCCTCAAAACAAGCGTTCACGAAATGACGGTTAATTGATGTACGCTACTTTAAAATGAAACTAAAACTAGCTTCTAACATATAGTGGAGTAACTAAAGCTCAAAAATTGGCAATATTAGGGAACCCGGCCGAACAGCTTAGATTTTGATGATCTTTTTTTTCAAACGTCGGTAATTAGAAATACTTTAAAGTCTATAGATTAAAAATTGCCGGTGTTTCCGTTTTGATTTTTTAAATTTAATTGAAGATTTTTGTGAACAAAAACAAATTTTTTTCAAAATTTTTTCTTAAATTTCATAAATTAACTGATGCTGTTCGATTGAAGATGGGAAGGAAAATAAAAAGACTGAATAAAAGTCCAATTCAAAATCAGGAACGTTTAAATGTTTATTCCTCAAAATTCTTAATATTAATAATTCAGATACAAAAATAGAAAACGAAAATATTTATAATATTCGACAGTTGAAAATATACAAAACATATTTTTTAAGCACAGTACTTTGGAACAAGTATATTCTGTATTAACATAAACAAATATTCTGATGTATATCATACACATGATCCAGTCCATATCTTCAACATACCGGCCCCGCTGATAGATCATCAGAAAGAAAAAAAAAAAAAAAATTGTTAATGCATAAAGATCAACCTTGCCATTGCTAAGTGGTGATTTCTGGCCGCCACTTACTCGGCCTACAATGACAGGGTTTTCACTCTAAGCCATTAACTCAAGAATACTTCTTTTGTTGATGCATTGATTTTAGTAACACGATTTAATTGGGTCACAGTCTGGTAATAAGCATATTTTGCTAATAGGTCTTTTACATATTCCATTAGAGTTTCGGATTGATACAACTCTTACAACATTATCCAATCCAGGATGAACTGCAACAATTCGACCTAATTGCCACTGAATTGAAGGTATTTGATCATTCTTGATTATAACCAAATCATTAATGCCGACATTTCGTTCCATTTTCAACCATTTTGGGCGTGATTGTAAACGACCTATATAGTCTTTTTTCCATCGTTTTACAAATCCTTGCTTCATTTTTTGTATAAGATCAAAACGATTTAAAGGACTTATAGTTGTGTCAATCAAATTACTTTCTGGTGGAGAAAATAACTGTTCACCAATAAGGAAATGTCCAGGTGTTAGAGGTTCCAAATCATCGGGATCGTTTGTAAGTGGACATAACGGTCGAGAATTCAATACAGCTTCGATTTGACATAGCAATGTAGATATTTCTTCGTAAGTCAAGGTAGATGTTCCAATCACTCTTTTAAGATGGTATTTGATGGATTTAACTCCAGCCTCCCAAAGACCACCAAAATTAGGTGAAGCTGGAGGAATAAAATGCCAAGAGATATTTAGATTACTCAACGTTGGCAAAAGGTCCTTTTCAACAGTTTTTTGGAATTCCAATTTATTACGTTTAAGGATCTTATCTGCACCAACGAAATTAGTTCCGTTATCACTGTAAATATGAGAACAGTATCCACGGCGAGCGACAAATCGATAAAATGCTGCAAGGAAAGATTGTGATGACAAGTCACTGACTGCTTCAATATGAATTGCTTTAGTACAAAAACAGATAAAAATACATATGTAGCCTTTTCTTGAAGTTATTCCTCTTCCTTTAGCTGGACGAATGTTAATTGGACCAGCATAATCAATGCCTGTATGAGTAAAAGGACGAGTAAACTGTACTCTTGGAGATGGTAAATTACCCATTAGTTGTTGACAAGGTTTTGGATTATGACGAAAGCAGGTGATACATTTATTTATCTCAGCACGTACAGCATTTCGAGCATTCAAAATCCAATACTTTTTTCTGATAAACGATAGAGTTATTTGAATGCCACCATGAAGAGTATTTGAATGTGCTTGTCTTATAATAAGATTCGTGAAATGATGTCGAGCAGGTAAGATGATTGGATGTTTCCGTTCAGTAGATAAATTAGACTGTTCTAATCGTCCTCCAACAACTATGATGCCATCAGAGTTCTTTTCTGGATTCAGTGTAAGGAACTGTCTATGATGTGAAAAATTCTTTTTCGAATTCAAATGCTCCAGATCATTAGGAAACGATAAAGCTTGCACAACTTTTATCCAATAGAGTGTCCAAATTTGAATATCTTCGGTAGATATAGGTTTAGTTATGCGATTAGATTTTTCTTTCTGACGTGCGTTAAAAGCAAATCTAGAACACAAAACGGATAGCCTTATAAGCTTATTAAAAGTCGAAAATCTTTCGATGAAATCATCTGAGACCGTGATTGTAAGGATGTATTTAGTTTTTACTTCGGCAAATATTTCATCATCATTGACGTCGTCATAAGTAGTATTTAAATTCAGGATTTGAGTATCGTTTTGCTTTAAAATTAATGGTCCTTCCCACCACAGCTTGTAATCAATCAGGTCATTGGGATACATTCCCCTGGTAGCACAATCTGATGGGTTTTGAGCGGTTGGAATGTGATGCCATTGTTGAACAGATATCGTATCCAAAATTTTGGACACTCTGTTAGCAACGAAAACTTTCCATCGATTGACATCCCCATTCAACCATGCTAAAACAATTTTAGAATCTGTATAAGCAAAAATATTTTTGTCAGAGATATTGATGTTCAATCCGGATTTTATGTGTTTCAGCAATTTGGTGAGAAGTAAAGCTCCACATAATTCAAGCCTTGGTATGGATAAAGGTTTAACAGGTGAAACTTTAGTTTTTGATGTCAACAGCGTAACATGTATGTATAGAGCCATCAGATGATATTGTTTTTAGATATACAACAGCTGCATAAGCATTTGAAGATGCATCACAATACGCATGTAATTGAAAAGAATGGTTAGTAGACATTGTTTTAAGCCATCTCGGAATTCGAATAGATGGCAAGTCTTTTAGACCATTAAGGAAATTTTGCCAGTCATTTTGTAGTTCATTGGGAATCTCATCATCCCAATCAAGTTTAAAAAACCATAAACGCTTTAAAATGATTTTAGCGACAACAATAATGGGGGAAATCCAACCACTTGGATCATATAACCGGGCAATAACGGACATAACTGATCTTTTTGTTTTAGGTAAATTGGTAAGGTCAAACTTCAAACTGAATGAAAGGTTATCTTCAACAGGTTGCCAATAAATACCGAGCGCTTTAACAGTTTCGTTTTTATTGAGAGATAAAAGTTGTTGAATCTCACGAGCTTCAGGTGGAACTGATGATAATATCTGGGGACAATTACTTGCCCATTTTCTTAATTCAAAACCACCTGCTTTCAAAAGAGTATTTAATTCATTTTGTAATTTAGAAGCATACCTTGAATCATCTCCGCCAGAAAAAATATCATCTACATAGATATCGGTTAAAAGTACTTTTGCAGCTAATGGAAACGTTTCTTGCTCATCAGATGCTAATTGATGAAGAGTCTTGATAGCTAGATATGGTGAACAGGAACCTCCAAACATCACAGTATTAATAGCATAATCTTGCATTGGTTCATCTAGATTGTTTCTCCAAATTATGCGTTGAAATTCAGCATCGGCTTGAGGCAGTTGGATTTGACGATACATCTGTGCGATATCTGCGCTGAATGCAACTTTGTGGAAACGCCAGTTCAAGATTACATTGATTACGTCATTTTGTAAAGCAGGTCCAGTAAATAAGATGTCGTTTAGAGAATTTCCATTTGTCGTCTTTTTAGACGCATCAAAGACGACTCGCAATTTGGTAGTTGAACTATCTTCTTTTATGACTGCATGATGCGGGATATAATTGCAATTATATGATATCGAATTAGGAGTGAGATTTTCTATATGGTCTTGTTCAGTAGTGGAAACTCGATGCATATGTCCCTGTTGGACATAATCAGCCATGACTTCCTTATATTTTGAGTAGAGTTCTGGGTTCTTGATAAATTTTCTTTCTAGCTGCAATTGACGATTTATTGCTCCTAATCTTGATCGTCCTAAAACAGCAGATTTATCGACGTATGTTTTGAAAGGTAAACGAACAATAAATCTCCCTTCTTCATTACGACGATAAGTTTCAGCATAAAATGATTCACACCATTTTTCATCCGGTGAAAGAATGCGTTTGTCTGGGACACTCTCCAGTTCTAAGAACTTTCGAAACATGGAGTCAATATCGGATCGCAAACAAAAATTGGAAATTTTGATATGTTTCGGTTTATCGAAGTTTACTTGGCCTAAGATAACCCATCCAAGTTTAGTTTCTTGTGCGATTGGATCATTACGTGAACCTCTTCGTAAACCGTTCATCATAATTTGAGCATAGGAGTCTGCCCCTAAGAGAATATCAATTTTCCCAGGTGAATTAAAAGTGGGATCAGCTAGTGGTAGTTTTTCGAGATGAGGCCAAGATTGAAACGGTATTTTAGAAGTCGGTAAACGACTTGTTATCTTAGGCAATATAAATGCATCTACACTTAATAGCAATTCATCACTGGTTGGAGATATAATGTTAATAACAGCGCTACTTCTCGATTTTGTCTCAGATGTAGATGCTAGGCCACTTATGTTCGCACGGATTGGACTTCGAAGTAACTTAAGGGTTTGAGCAGTTTGTTCAGTCATTAGATTTGCTTGTGAACCTGAATCCAAAAGTGCTCGGAATCGATGCATAGTATTGTCGTAAGATTTGACATGTACTATGATGGTTGCTAATAACACTTCGCTTTGACTTGATATTGTTGGTTTAACGTGAAAATTGGCATGAGCATTATCTGAATAGGTACTTATTTTGGATGTTGAGGTTTCAGAGGAAGGTAATTGTTTTGGAAAATGAATAGCAGGATTGTGAAGCAAAGTATTGTGACGATTGCCACATTCAGCACAATTACGAATACTGGTACAGTTTTTCATCTGATGGTTATAGGCAAAACAGTTAAAACAATAATTTTGTTTTCGAATTACCTGTTCTCTGTCTGTAGTCGATAAAGCGAGAAACTTTTTACATTGACGGATGACGTGATCACCTTCACATAAACAACACTTGATTGATAGTTTTGATTCTTTCGGAGTCTTGAAGTGAAAAGCTTTTGGTTGTTTGGATCTGTTGCTGTTGAAATTATTGAATCCTTGAGATGAGTCCTTCATAGATGATTTAGATACTGACTTCTCCCAATTGGATTTGTTCGGTGTCATTTCTTCAATGGTGCGAACTCGAATTTCGATGCAATCAGATATTTCTTTGAAAGTCGGTATATCTTTCTTTTGACCAGAAGATTGCACCCAAAATTCTCGTGTATCATGAGGAAGTTTTTCAGCCAGATAATACACTAGTATAGGTTCAAAATGTTTCAACTCAAAACCAAATGATTTTAGAACACAGATACATTCTTTGGATACATTTAGTAACTGAGTCAAACTTGCGGCATCTTCAGACTTGATGATTGGCAAAGAAGAAAATGATTTCATGTGCTTAGAAAAGAGAATACGATTGTTTTCGTACTTCTCGCATAATAAATTATATGCCTCTTGATAATTTTCAGCTACCAACGGAACTTCTCCAATAATTTTGAGGGCATCACCAGTCAGAGAACTCCGCAGATAGTAAAATTTTTGGATACAATCGATGGATTGGTTTTCATGAATCATAGATTTGTACAAACTGTTGAACAAGGACCAATTACTATACGTGCCGTCAAAGGAAGGAAGTTGGATTTTCCCAAGATTTACTTTCTGGCTAGGTATAGTGTTTAACAGTGTTGGATTCATGGTTTGATTTTGTATCCCTTGGAAATCCGGTAGGGAATCGGAATGTGGAGCGGGTGGCATGAGAACATAGAGATCATCTTCTAGTTCAGAACGAGCATTAATATAGATCTCTTCAAATCTACTCATCCAGTCTTCATCGTTGTACGTCTTAGAGGTTTCATCATCTTCATCGATTATCATGACATGATTTTCTTTGAAGCTGTCGTACTTGGATTGCAATGAAGAAATACGATTTTTGATAGATGATGATGTCCTTTTATCTGGTGTAATTTCTCGATATTTGAGAAGGCTCTTTTCAATTTGAATGAGCAAAGATTGTTGCTGATTAAAGAGCTTTTCGGACAAGGATCTTGATCTTGTAGTCATTTTTTAATAATAAAAACTTCGAGAATTTAAACACAAACGTTCCCGGGTTTCGGCACCAAAATGTTCGATTGAAGATGGGAAGGAAAATAAAAAGACTGAATAAAAGTCCAATTCAAAATCAGGAACGTTTAAATGTTTATTCCTCAAAATTCTTAATATTAATAATTCAGATACAAAAATAGAAAACGAAAATATTTATAATATTCGACAGTTGAAAATATACAAAACATATTTTTTAAGCACAGTACTTTGGAACAAGTATATTCTGTATTAACATAAACAAATATTCTGATGTATATCATACACATGATCCAGTCCATATCTTCAACAGATGCCAAAAGATTGTCTACGAAATTCAAGGAAAAAAAATATATGGGAGTGAGGGACAATCTTCCATAGTTCAAGCAATAGATGCAATTTTCTTATTAATTGACTTCAAACACAAAAAAAAATATTTGAACACAACGGCAACACCTACAATATTCAAATATACATTTTTTAAAAGCTAGAAGCTTAGTAATATATGTAAAATTAAAATTAAGTTAATTGAATGAACGGCTTTTGAAAGAATGGTAATTGAACTCAGATTTTTGAAAAAAAAAATTATTGAAAAAATTTTAACATGTCGTTTTTTAAACTTGGTCGTAATATAAAATGCATATATTTTAAAATTTTTTTGGAGGCATTTATTATGATTTTAAATTATAAAAGGAAATGTCAATATGTATTACGGTTTATGAAAAAAATTAAAAGGTATATCATTTTCGAAGAACTTTTTTTAATAAAAGTTTTGAAAAAAAATGTAACTTATTTTTTTTTAAAGTTCAACATCTAAACATAAAATTATTTTTTATTCATTTAATAACCCTTACTGTTGAAAGTTAAATAGCAAAAATTTAAAGTTCCTATTTACCACAGTCTTTGAGAAAATTAATTATTTCAATGCAAAAATTCGGTTTTAATAAAAAAAAAAACCATTGAAATTCAAGTAATTTTTCATTTTTTTTTTTTTTTTCAAAAGTGTGATATATTTTTTTACCTTTTTTGCTTCGAAATTCAACTGATAATATTTATGACCAAAAGTTTTTTTTTAAATAAATTCATATCTTATTAGAAAAAGTTTGGAAAAAAGTCATTTTAAATTTGTTTATAACATTTTTTTTTTAATTCTGAGTTTGAGGACCATTTTTCAAAAAGTCTTGATTAAATTTAGTGGATTTAAATTTAAGAGATAAGAATGAGCTTCTGGCTTTTTAAAAATGTATTTTAAAATATTGTAGGTGTTGCCGTTGTTTTCAAAATATTTTTTTTGTGTTTGAGGTCAGAATGTTAGAAAATTGCATTTATCGCTTAAACAATGGAAGATTGTCCCTTACTGCCTTTTATATATTTTCCTTAAATTACCTAGAGAATCTTTTGCCATCATTTGTTTTATGAAATTTAAGCAAAAAAAATAGTTTTGTTCAAAAAAAATTAATTTTAATTTTAAAAAACAATACGGCAACACCGGCAATTTTTAATCTATAGACTTTAAAGTATTTTAATTACCTACGTTTAAAAAAAAAAATCGTCAAAATCAGAGCTGTTCGGCCGGGTTCCCTAATAATTTGCTTTAGTTACTCTACTAATACATTTTATATATTTATTCATAAAAATAGGTGTGGAATGATAAATCTATATAAAATCAACTTTAAAAACTGCTTGCAGCACCATTTGAACGTTAGATGATTAAAATATTGTTACTTAAAGAAATGTTGGTATAATGCGTAATTTTTCTTGGGACAACTTTTATTAATATATGAAAAATAACAAATCTTAATTTTTTTGTAAGAGATGTACCAATTTATAAATAGTATTGTATACAATGTAGTATATAATAAATACTGACAAATAATTACCTTTTATGTGATTTTAAGAGATTTGATTTTGAATTTTTGAGTTATGAACATGTCCGGGAACGCTTTTTTTGGTGTATATTAGATGCAATAAAAATGAAATGGAAACTTTTCTAACAGAAACAAATATATTCCTAGATGCGTGCCTACTATTTTAATAGATAAATGAGAAAAAAACTTTAAATACATTTTTTTTGTTTTAAAAAATGCCTGGACATAAAATTTTCCACCTCCAGGATTTTGACAAATATAACAAATCACACTTTGTATAGGTTATAATTGCATGATTGTCAAAAAATAATGGTTTTGTAATTCAATTTAATATAAATAAACAAATTTTTGAAACTTAAATAAACACCTTTACCATTCTTAACCCTCTGTCGGCACACGGGTGCGAATTTGGCTGGACAAAAATGAAAAGTGGTCACAGAAAAGTGTCTTTAAAAGGGTGAAAATACATTTTTTTGGAATTGTGAATACAGTATTCGAATTCCTCGGAAAATTCTACATCAATTTCATATGTGATTCTCCATAAAATAGTGAGATCAAAAAAGTTCTAGCGCTATGAAAAAGTAAAAACCAAATTCCCAAAAAAGAGGTGTGCCTACAGAGGGTACTTGGCATTTTATAAGTTAAATTTTCATACAATGAATTAAGATTTAAAAATCTTATCATCGCCATATTTTGCAACACGTCGGCGTGTGTCGGTCGGTCTGTGCGCGTCCTGTAGGTGTGTCCATCTGTATATATTAAGTCGCAGCCTAAAAGTGTGGACGGATTTTCTTAAAATTTGGTACGGATAATTTTTTTCGTAATTTCCAAAGTCAGTTTTTGTTTTGTTTTGTACTATCCCTTTATGTAGATACCTCCCATACAAATTTTTCTATTCATTGCAATTTCTTTGAAAACGGCTCTAACGATTTTGATTAAATTTAATGAAAGTAAAGCTGTAATAAATTTTAACAAAATTGCGTTTTTAGTTTTCCTCAAAAACTACAGATAGTAAAAATATGGTGTGTACCTATTTCATTTTTTTTTTTTTTTTTAAGCAAAAAAGAACGTCACTGAGGTCGACTCTTCCCTATTTTTCTTTTTTAATTAAACCAATTTAAGTAGATAGAAAAATTAAAATATAGTTAATTTTAATTTTACATTTTGAATGCTTAACAAATATGTATGTATATTAGGGTGGGTCAAAAAAATGGAAATTCTTTTTTTTTTTTTTATGCTCCGAAAAATGGATTGCTAAAGAATATACTTACCAAATATGAGCTTTTAATATTAATAGAAAGGTCCTCCGCTTTTCAATTTTCCATTTTTACATCAATCTTCCACTAAAAAAAAATAATTTTGTTATAAATCGACTTTTTAGCTAATTTCTTTACATACCTATTCTTGTAGGATATTGAACGCTCTAGAAAAAAGGCTTTGACACTTTTTTCGTTTAAAAGATATTTGAGGTCCAAAAATCGAGAAAATTTTTAAAAATTCGTTTTTTGTTCTTAATTTTGTAACAAATTGAAAAATTATGATAATTAAACGGGCAAGACATATTCTTGTAGGATTGCTCCATAAAAAAAGGTGTATAGATATGCTTTTTTCATTAATCTAATCATTTGAAAAATATTCGAGGTCAAAGTTAAAAAAAAACAATTATGAAAACATTTTTTACTTTTCAAATTTTTGTAATTAAATCAAATTAGCAAGATGTATTCTTGCAGGGGCTTAAATGTTTAGACCGTTTAGAAGATACTCGTATCCAAATCCAAATTCCCCCAGAATTCAATAGTTTTCTTATGACCAGTATGCATTTAAAAGTCCGTAGGTGAAAAGAACATCTTCTATGGCTTAGCAGAACCTTCTATATTTCAACTTCAAAGAAACACCATCAGCAAGCATTGTTCTATACACCTGAACAATAGATCATTTGTGGGCATGAATTTTCACACAAAAATGACTGCTGAAAATTGAATTGGATTTTTCTGAACAATACACAATCCTTTTTCTTGTAAAAACCAGAATGTAATTGCCTCAGTCTTTAGATCAATTGTTACTATTACGCTATCACATACAAACCAGTGGCGTATTGAGGGGGGGGCTCAGGGGGCTCAAGCCCCCCCCAAGCCTCCAAGACAATGTTATTATTTAGCTGATTTCTTCATAATGTACATGATTAACTGAAACTTGTTCGTAAATCTTAGAGATTTAGAGGCAGCTCAGATGTTTGAGCCCCCTCCAAATTCTGAAAGGGCTGTTTGTGTTTGCTTGAGTAAGGGCCTTAGCTGACGTTGAGGGTTGGGATACATTTTTTTCGGATTTTATTCCAATTCGAAATTCTTCAAATCTTTTTTTTCGGTATTTTGGCGTCGAATTACATCACCGTTAAATTTTGTAAAACTTCTTATGCAAACATCGTCTTCAGTATATTTACTTTTTTTCAAAATAATATTTTTCTCAAAGAAAATAGAAATTTTTGGTATCTTAAAATCTTAGTGGTCAACATAACTAATGGTTTCTTTAAGTGAATCTGCAATCTTTGGACAACATTTGTTGTTAATTTATTTATATCATTATTAATCACTGCCTCTGTGTTTGCACCTCATTCGCTTTACACTTTACCTAATTAATTTTTATTTGAGTATTTACAAATTGCAATAATATCGCCTATGTTCTGCATTTCACTTACATACTGTCTCGAAAAATATGTCTACTTATTTTTTCTTATAAATTCTGCTTTTTTTCATTAAAATTGTAAATTAAATTGCATCCATGCAACAAAATAAAAATGGATGATACAATACTTTAGTTTTGACAGTTCGAAGCATTTACGAAGTTGTCGAAATCGATCGAAGATCTATTTCACTTGAAATTGAAAAGTGATTTCAATTCACTTTCGGTCGAATTGCGGAAAATAGTAATGAGTATAGCTCAAAAACAAGACGTGGTAGGAATAAATTCGTAAATAGTTTTGAATTCAGCATGACAAAGTTCAAACGATATGGGTCAAAATCATGGAGGTGGGAAATTTCGATGACCGAATTCTTAAAAAATCAACTTTGTTTTATAATAAAAATTTCATGCTCAAATGTTCGCTTTAGCCATATTTTGTCGGTTAATGAACGGGCAGAGCACAAAAATGTATATTTTTCAATTTACCGCAAAACCCCAAAAATTAGTATGTACTAGAAAAACGTTCCCGGAAATGATGGTAATCTCTTCAAAACGACTTTAGAGGTCTAGAAATAGTATCAATGTGAATGATATACTTTTATATTAAGGTAGTACCTAGGTCATAAATAAATGAAATATAACTTTATTTCTTGGGACAGAGACCGATTTCTACAAAAAAAAAAAATGCTTTTATGCACGTCCGAAACACTTAGGCCATAAGTAATTTTTTCTATATATTGATACATTAAGAAATGTTGCTTTTATGCGTGTATAAAAAAAAACAAAAAACTTAATTTTTTTGTAAGAGATGTACCAATTTAAAAAAAGTATTCTTTATATGTAGTATTTGTAGTATTTAGAAAAGAAATACTTAAAAATAATTGACTTTAATGTGTTTTTAAGTCATTTGAATATCAGTTTCTGAGTTATGGACATGTCCGGGAACGCTGTTTTTGGGTATATAAAATGGAATAAAAAAGAAATTTAAACTTTTCTAACCGAAACAAATATATTCGTATATGCGTGCCTACTATTTTAATTGGTAAATGAGAAAAAAACTTTAAATAAATGTTATTTTGATTTTAAAAAATGCCTGGACATCAAATTTTCCACCTCCATGACTTTGACCCATATAGTGTTTTTTTATTTTTAAGATTACTCAACACCTTGCTGTTTGTGTAAAATGATTGAGATACAAGAACTTTGAAAAAACACTACTTTGACTGTGAAAGAAAGAGACAGTAGTACGAAGCTGTCGAGAGCAGTAAAATGTAACTTTTAGTACTGCAGCACAGTGCGGAAAGCCGAATAAAAAAAAGAGAAAAAATGTTCCTACATTTAGGTACCCTATACAAAATTTTTGAAACATTTTCCAGCCCCCTCCAAATTTTTTTCTGGATACGCCACTGATACAAACATACAACAACTGATTACGTAAAAAAGTAAAAAATAGACAAGCTTTACATACTTCGGAAGCACTCAAAGAATCCATCGACATCATCATAGTCAATTCTTTTTCCATCTAACCAAGGAATGGCAGACTTGATAGCCTGAAAATAGATCCTAATTTCCTTTTTTACTACAACACATCTCTCAATCGTATCTATCAATTTCCAATAGTTTTTTTTTCGGACTATTCATTCGTGTTGTGTGTGTGTGTGTTTGAGTCTATGTCCTTCTGACATTGACAGAGAGAATGGATACTATTGCCAGTTGCAAAAGGGGTTAGGGAGAAAATCCCTTTTGTCTAACTTGAATATCGTGTCATCACAAAAGTATCTAACCACATGTCATCACGCTATTAAATGTGTCCTTTTTTTTCGATTTTACTGATTTTTTTTTTGTCCACCTTTTTTTTTATTTTCCAGAACTTCTACATGCCCTGAATTCTGAAGCAGCTGCACTAGTTGCGTCCTCTGGAAATGATGAAGTCGATTCCGATGATGATTATATCGACAAAGTTATCAACGACTTGGCCATGCCAGATAAATTTGAATTACTCAGAAAGCTTGATGAGGATATAAAAGAGGAACAGGATATTGTTAGCAAATCGGCTTTGCTGATGAAATTTTTAGAGGTGACAAATCACAAAAAAAAAATAAAAAATCTATAACAAAAGGGTTATAAAAAAATGTGTGTGTGTGTGTTTGTGACTTTTTTTATATATATTAAGGATCCAACAATCGAAACGTTACCAGTGGTTTATGTTGAAGAAAATCCAGGTGTGGACAGTAGCAATTTATACCCGCTCATAACTGGCATGGAGAAAAGGTCAAGGTATTATCGAAGATATCCATGGAAACGCCATAGCCGAAATCGAGGGTAAGTTAAGAGCTAACGTAGTTGAAGCTACGTGTTTAAAAGGTGTTTTTTGTTATTCTTTTTCCTTTTTAGTCAGTTTTAATTTGATTTGATATCTTTTTATTGATATTTGTTTAGGGTTGAGCTAAAGGAAAAGCTTTTTAGCTATTTTAAGTCACAACATTTGTTTAAGTAATCCCTAAATTTTGTATCCTTTTTTTGTCTTTTCTTTTACGTCTTACAGAAGCAACTATGAACCAGAAATACGTTATGCCTGTACACCAAGCAAAGAAGATGTCTTCAAGCTACTTGTTGGCTTACATGAGAATCGTAATGGAAATCAACACAAGACTGTTCATTTCTGCAATCGTAAACGCCCTGCCAAGGCAATATTTACAAATATTCGATTCTTGGGTTAAGTTAAAGGCTTTAAGGCAAGCAGAAACAGTTCACATAATGACGACAATCGCTCACTTGAAATCGAACAGAACTTACCCATGATTTTTTCATTAGACAAAGCCAAAACCACAACCAAAATGAAACAAAAAACCAAAGATCACCAAATAATGGGACTGAAACAAGAAAAAGAAAATTTTTACAAAACTTTTAATTTTCCTTAAAAAGCAAGAAAGCTAATTTTCTAAATTTCCATCATTTCAACTTTCATAATGTAAATTTAACTTTCTCAGAAATATTAAAAACAAAAAATATTTATTTTGGAAATAAATGCAGTATTGTTACCCTTCATATGGCAACTTAAAAAAAATTTATATAAATGTAAAACTAAACTAAACTTATAAATATTATATATATATAAAAAAAAATTAATTAAATTTAAATAAAAACAACACAATTTAATATTCCATGCACAGCAAAAATTACTTGTCATTATTTTTTATTTCATTTTTTCCTTTCCTTCCAAAAAAAAGAAAAATTATATATTTTTTTGTGTAAATTTAAGTGTAAATAAAGAAAAAATTTAAATAATTAATTAAAAATTTTAAACCAAAGTTGTATAAGTCTCGTGGCATATCATATAAAATGAATTGAAAATATTAATTGAAAAAGTTAAAGTAAATATAAATATATATTTTTTTTGTGTGCGTGTATATTTAAAAATTATTCTTATTCTTAAATTAGTAAAAAAAAAATCAATTATGTGTGAAAAAGTATTTAAAACAAAAAATATATATAAAAAGAAACAAGTGAATTTACAATTAAATGTATTTATTTTTATTTTTAAAAAATTATCTACTTATTTTTAAATGGAAAAAAATATTTAGTTCCTTTAAAAAGAAAATAATAAAAGTCGAGTTTATTTCGAATTTGTTGATTGATTTGATTTTATGCGAATGAAGGTTAACCAAAATCACCTCATATCTATTGAAATTGATTTTTTACTTCAAACCTTAATTTAAAATTTGAACTATCAAAATCGAAGCACTCCAAAATGGATATCATTTTCCATATCGCATGCGAGATTGTGGTTCTGTTAAAAATCAGATTTTGACAGTAACGCCATTCTGATATCTTATCAGTTGATCCCAGAATTACCGAATTGTAAGGTAAGCGCCGTTCAGAATTTACTGAAAAACAGAACTCGAGGCAAATTTAAGCTTTAGCGTACAAACCAGAAAGCATAAAGTGTCCTAACCATAAAAAGATATAAATTTTGTTTGGTAAGTAAATCATTTGATCTTTATGTAATTTTTAATTATATTATAATTCCTGTGCTGTGGAAGATGTTGACTGTTAAATAT
Source organism: Episyrphus balteatus (assembly GCF_945859705.1). Taxonomy (NCBI): domain Eukaryota; kingdom Metazoa; phylum Arthropoda; class Insecta; order Diptera; family Syrphidae; genus Episyrphus; species Episyrphus balteatus. The sequence continues at coordinate 15,413,836 of NC_079134.1, read as the reverse complement.
GTCGATCATTAATCGATTCATTTGAGAGTTAAAATTTCGACTGATCAATGAATGACATTTTGATTGTCAACCTAATAATTAATCTGAATCTGACTTGTGCAGGCCCAAACCTTCTCTTTATATGGATTAAAAAACTTATAGATGGCTTGTTCGACAGGCCAGCAATTGTAAAAAATAATGTGCATTTAAATTGGCTTAACCTCTTCAGACTCTGTTTTTCAAAAATCTCTATCCGTAGGGATGTTTTCATTGATTTGGAAGAATTCCTTCATCATTTCGATACATAAAATTGTTATAAATCTGAAGTAAGTAATTATAGGCCAATAGCCAAATTATCATACCTATCCAAAACTATTCGAAAGTATTATTTTTGACACCGTACACTTTTATTACAAATTAACGTTTTCGACTTAACAAAATTAGTTCCTTAAAAACAAGTTAACGACCACTAACCTAACAGAATTCGTTTTCTACACCTTAAATTCAATTAGAATATAGAAACGAAGTTTCTAGCCAATCTTTGGTTTGCGTTTCCGAACGTCAGAAAATCTCTATTTACATTTTATCTATATAAACGTCTACCGATATTATTTTTTGTCGTTGTATTGCTGTCGCTTTGTTCCTCAGTGTACAGTTTGTTGCCTCAGAAACTGAACGAATAATATTTCTTCTCCGTCACAATTTTCTCTGTAAGTAATCAATCCCATTGATTCTAGATAATGGGTCTTTTATTAGATTATGAAAGTGCATAGCTTCATATTTTTGAATACGCCTCTCAAGTTTAGTCTGGACATTACCATGTTCATTTATTCAATTTTTCACTTCTCTCTTACTGGTGATAACTTCAGTAATAAATAAAAAAAAAATCATGTGTGCAATTCACACGTGGTTGAAGTGAAACATTAAAAATCATTTTAAAAAAAATCGAAAAAATATAACTTTTTTTTATTCCATCACTTTTTTTATATGACAACCTACAATAAATTTTATACCATCTGAAAGCTTATTGTTTCAGCTCAAAATATTGATATCGACCATGTCTATACAACATCTACAAAAAGAGCTAGAATTTTGTTAACCCAATTAGTTTTCATAAAAAAAGCAAAACAATCAATCTCTTTTCTCTTCTAACGCCATTAAATCCATTTTTTAAAAGACAACCTATAATAAATTTTATATCATAATTATTTCACATTTTATATGACACTTCAATCATATTTCTACCATGTATACAAAAAAGTAAGAATTTTTTAAAGCCAACCATGTCGAAATTTCAAACTGAGATTACGGTACTTCCTCTACTGCTGGCTGGTCATGGGCAACAAATCTTTACAGGTGTTCTGAGGTATTTTTCAAGTTTTTTTAATTAAAGATTATATAACTTGTAGAGCACGTACCGTTATGTGTGATATATTAAATGAAAGGTAATATTATCAGCATGCGTATTAAAGTTAAATAAATTTGTTATGTGCTCTTTTCACCGTTCTCTCAGAATTTTGAATATGAAATTAATTGAAATTTTGCACAATCATAATATATTTAATTACCTATCTACTGTATAAAGTCCACTTTTTATTTAAGGAAAAAACGTACTTGTATAGGAATTGTTCTATGTCCAATTTTGGGTTTTTAGTTTTGAAAAAAATCATGTGTGCGATTAACACGTAGTAGAAGTGAAACCTTAAAAAATCATTTTTCTTGCAAAAAAAAAATAAAATGCACGACTGGGGTCGCACGTACTTGCTCTTATGCTAAAAGTAACTCTAATGTTAAAGCTTTTTATTCAAAAAACACCGTTTTAAATTATGTTTTACAAAAAACCAAGTATGCCATTTTATTACTTGCATAAAAAGGTATTTTTACAAAAAAAATTTCCAAAATCGTTAGAGCCGTTTTTAAAAAAAATAATTTTTTATATATAAAAAATTTCTAACATTTTTCAAAAAAAAAGTTGGTATGCCATTTTAAGGAAATAATTAATTTACACATAAAAACGAAATTTCAAAATTTTTCATAAACCCGTTTTCAAAAAATTGATTTTTCAAAAAAAAATTTTGAAATATTTTTTAAAAATCCAAAAATGCACTTTTTGAAAATTTTCTAAAATTTTAATATTATTATTATTTAATTGCTTTTGCATAAAAATTTTCGTTGAAATCGGGTTAATTTTGTACGAGATATTCAGAAACCAAAAAAACCGTTATATGACAGGTACCGTTAATAACGGTACAAAAAATATTTTTTTTATTTAAAAAGTTGGCTCTTATGTGTAATACCACACATAAAAATTTTAATCAAAATCGTTAGAGCCGTTTTTGAAAAAAATTAACTTTTCTATTTCCGTTATATGGCAGGTACCGTTAGTTTTGGTCATAAAAAAAAAATTTCAATTTCCCCTCTAGGGAATCACCAAAAACTGCTAACTACCAAGTTTGAACAAAATCGCTTCAGTAGTTTAGGCTGTAGCTCGAGGTTCTTACAGACAGACAGACAGACAGACAGACAGACAGAATTGCCGGACCCACTTTTTTGGCATTCTCCATCATCGTAATGTCATGTAAAATTGTTATCTCGAGTTCGATTTTTTTTACGAATCCTAAACTTGCCCTATAGTACCTATATCGCAAGTAATAAAACAGAAAAAATCTACCTATTTTTATTCTATCACCTTCAAATCCATGTTTTTTATATGACAACCTATATAAATTTTATATCATCTGAAAGCTTGTTGTCTTAGCTCAAAATATATACTATATTGATCAGGTCTATGAGACATCTACAAAAAGAGCTAGAATTTTTTGAACTCGATCAATTTCCATAAAAAAAAGCGAAAAAACACGTATTTTTATCTTCTCACGCTATTAAATGCATTTTTTAACTAACAACCTATAAACATTTTTAGACCATCTGAAAGCTTATTGTCTTAGCTCAAAATATATATAGGTATCGATCAAGTCTATTAGACATCTACAAAAAGAGCTAGTATTTTTTAAACTCGATGAAATTTCATCCAAAAAGCAAAAAAAAATATTTATTTTTATGTTCTCACACAGAGAAAAATAGACCACATAAAATAGAACAAAAACAATAAGATTTCTCTATGGTTTTCATCCAAGAAGGAAACCTTATTAAAACAATCGGGTTTTCCTTATTGTTTTAAAATCTGCAAAAAAATAAAAAAAACGATGACCAGGCTGGGAATCGAACTGGAGACTTCAAATCATTAGTCGCCCACCTTACCACCTGAACCAACCTGCCATGAAAATATTGATCGCGATTTTCGTTCTAGTGCTAAGTTGCAAAAAAAATCAACTTTTCAGTCAAATTTTAATAAGATTTTCTCTTTAAAAATAATAAGAAATCTCCTTAAAAAAACCTTATAAATCCTTTATTTTAATAAGATTTCCTTATGAAATGTATGGACGGTAAAACAATATGACAATCTGTTAGTTTTTAGCGGGTCATATTTTTCTCTGTGCATGCTGTTAAATCAATTTTTTTGTTTGACTACCTATAAAAAATTTTATAAAATGTGAAAGCTTATTGTTTCACCTTGTATAATGATGTATAAATCTTATTTCAAAGATGTCTACAAGAGAAGTTAGAATTTTTTAAAGTCAACCATGTCGAATTTCCAGACTGAGATTACGGTCCTTCCTACACTGGTAGCTGGTCATCGCAAACAGATCTTAACAGGTGTTTTGAGGTATTTTTAAATTTAAGATTGTGTAACTTGTAGAGCACGTAACGTTATGTGTGATATATCAAATAAAAGGTTATGTTATCAGCATGCGTATTAAAGTTAAATCAAATTTGTATGTGCACTAGATCAAAAGATATAACGTGTGTTGGAAAAGAACATCTTTTTACCGTTATCTCCGAATTTTGAATATGAAATTAATTGAAATTTTGTACAATTATAATTTATTTAATTACCTATCTACAGTACAGTTCATTCATCTATCTATTAAAACAAAAAAGTTATGAGAAGTTGAAGTCGTGTCGCGTTTTCGTTTCATCTTGTTTCAAATCACTACGATACTAAAGAAGTTTTCACTTCAAAAATGTTTAAAAATAGTATGTACCTACTAATTAGGTAAACTTGTATATTTTATTCAAAAGAAAAGAACAAACTTTATAAAAAACATAAATTGAATGGCAAACGAATAGAAAATTGTCACTTTAAACCAATTTGAAACTTAAAAATCGTCCCCTGTAAAATTTGCTTTTTGTGACTTCGAACAATTTTGTTTTACGGCGACGATATGTAGATTCATATTCGTTACTCTGCTGTTACCCAACATCAAATAATAGCTGAGCTCCTCTAAGCTTTCTAATATCAAGAAATTGGAAAGATGCCTTTGGATTCAATCGTAACATGAAAGATCTCTCTGAAAGGATCGTTTTTTATTTTATAGTCTGCCAAATTTTTTTGCAGTACTTTCAAATCTAGTGCTCAAAATCGGCATTATAATCTTAAGGATGTATTTCAGAGCCTTTGGTTTATTATCGAGAATCATTTCTAATTTGGGTGATTTGTCTCATCAATTTAACGTTGCAAGAGATTGTATGTATATTTTGCATCTAGGATGAGTAAATATTTTTATTTTGTGTAGAAAAAGGGAATAGCGAAAGTCAATTCTTTCTTTTTTAATGTTCGTTTAAATTTGCTTAGGAATTTGGATATCCATAACCTCAGTACTGGAAAAAACCGTAGAAATCATACGTCATAAGCTTTGATGTTTTTTCCGTAGAAGATAAAACCTTTTCCTCTCTCGTTGCATGATGTATATACAAACCATTCTATATCACCGAGAACTTGACTTGATAGCAAAACATCCTTATTCCAATGTTTTTAACAGTATCCAGAAGTAAGAAAAAAAAAACATATAAGCAAAAATTCATAAAATTTAACACACTACGTGTAGGTTCTGAAATTTCAATGTAATCGAAACAAATGTGTAGAGATGAGCAAAAAATCACGACCTGTGATTTTTAACCTGTGATTGACAAATCACAATCACTACCTGTGAACAGTTCTCAAATAACCTGTGATTACCTTAACCGTGAATTGGGTATTTACTTTTCACTTTACAGTTCGCATTTCGCTCAAATAGAGCATTTACCCCGAATGTCATTTTCGACAAGTTCGTTTAGGATATGGCGTGATCTCATAGATCAATCATAAAAAAGATCTCTATGTTTTAAGTTTACACTAGAAGTGAGGCAAAAATGTTTGTCAAAAGTAAATGTCACAGGTCAAAAGTCATTTTCAATGCGTTTTCGTGAATTCCGCGGAAAATAATTCACGTTTACACTTGACCTGTAGCAAAAAGTTATTTTTTCCAAAATCACAGGTCAAAAGTCATTTTTAATACGTTTTCGTGAATTCCGCGGAAAATAATTCACGTTTACACTTGACCTGTAGCAAAAAGTTATATTTTCCAAAATCACAGGTCAAAAGTCATTTTCAATGCGTTTTCGTGAATTCCGCGGAAAATAATTCACGTTTACACTTGACCTGTAGCAAAAAGTTATTTTTTCCAAAATTACAGGTCAAAAGTCATTTTCAATGCGTTTTCGCAACAGTTACTGTGTAAACGTGAATTGTTTTTACCGGAATTTACACAAGTGCATTGGCAATTATAACCTGTGATTTTTCCCAAAACAACTTTTAAACAGTTCTTGTTCTTGTGTAAACGTGAATTCACTTCACAAATGCTTTGGAATTATTTTTAACCTGTGATTTTCCCAAAACAACTTTTGCAATAGTTCTTTTGTGAACGTGAATGTTTTGACCGGAATTCACGCAAATGTTCAGGATTTTTTTAAACCCGTGATTTTGTTCAAAATAATTTTTGCACCAATTCTTATGTAAACGTTAGTTATTTAAAGCGGAATTCACGAAAATGCATTGAAAATTACTTTTGACCTTTGATTGGAAAAAATAACAAACGTGAACTGTTTTTATCGGAATTTACACAAGTGCATTGGAAATTATAACCTGTGATTTTTACCAAAACAACTTTTCAATAGTTCTTATGCAAACGTGAATTGGTTTGACAGGAATTCACTTCACAAATGCTTTGGAATTATTTTTAACCTGTGATTTTTCCCAAAACAACTTTTGCAATAGTTCTTTTGTAAACGTGAATTGGTTTGACAGGAATTCACTTCACAAATGCTTTGAAATTATTTCAAACCTGTGATTTTTCCCAAAACAACTTTTGCAACAGGTCAAGTGTATAGGTGAATTATTTTGAGCAGAGTTCGAAAATGCATTGAAAATGACTTTTATTTTGGCCAAAACAACTATTTGCAACAGTGTAAAAGTGAATTATTTTAGCCGGAATTCACGCAGATGCATTGATAATTACTTTTAACCTGTGATTTTGGATAAAACAATTTTTTGCAACGTGAATTGTTTTTACCGAAATTCACGCACGTTCGGTAAAATAATTGTTTTGTTAACCCCTTACAATAACGTATGGCTCCAGAAGAATCACGGTTTGCACCCGAATATTTGCTGTGAAATCGCAGGTTGCCCTGATTAGAATAAGGGGTTTAAAAGTTACTTTTCCGTAAAATAATAAATTTCTTCCGTAAAATCAAGAGTCTCCTAGACAAAATAATGTTTTCCCCAGTATAATCACTAATAGCTTTGGTAAATCGCGGATCTGTTTGCTAAAACCAGTTTTCCTTGTAAAATCAGCTCCATTGTTTCAAATACATATACTCGTATTTGAGCTTCAATAGTACTTCCTACGTAAGTATCGTACGAAAATACAAACGTTAAAAATGCTACTTTTTTTTTTTTGGGATTTTCATAAAAAAAAATTGAAATCACGGTTAAAAATCACAGGTTAGAATCACCGTGAATTAAAAATCACAGTCACAGGTATACCTGTGATTGAAAAATCACGACTTAGCTCATCTCTACAAATGTGTCCATATAAGAAACTTGTCTACATAGTTTACGTAACGTAAGGTGTTGTTGTTTCGGAAAACTAAACTATACCTGCACGACAAAATCCTTTTTGGTAGAAAATTGTTATTTTCCTGGAGAGTAATGAAAGTAATTGTTTTCATGTTTCCATTGTGAGCTAGAATATTGTGGTGAAATGATGCTAAGTTAAGCAACTTAATAAACTATGTTGGGTTCTATTGTGGGTAGGCGTAAAGTGACTTGATGTGGTGCAGGTAAATTGATGATGATAGAGTTAATAGTGTTTTCCTTGGATGATGCTTTATCAAATCACTTTTATGAAACTTGTTCTATTTTTTTTTCTTCTTTTTTTTATGTGAAAGGGTGGTAAAAAAAATGTGTTTTATTGTAAATGGCTTCTTATGATGTATTCTGTTTCTATAGGGTTTCTATTTCTCCTTTAAATTTAATAATGTGGGAAGAATGTGTAGGTATTTAAAAAAAAAAAAAGGCAAGTTTCATGTCTCATTTGGGAAAATTAAATTTTTTTTTATGGAGTCAACGATATGTATAAGTAAATTTTTGTCCGCAGTTAAATTTAATTTAAGGTGAAAATAAATCCAAAGGTGGGTCATTAAGTTTACTGTGGAAAATTACTTCTGTATTGCATAGGTGTGGGATGAATGTCACAACTAAGTTAGTCATCAAAAAATGAGATCCGAAAGTTAAAAAAAGTTATTTAAATGATTGTTGGCACTTGAGAGTTTATTTGGTGGAAATTGTAGGCATTAGTGTTTTTTTCTTTGTGCATTATAATTGTCTTTGAAACTGATTAGGGTGAAAATTTGTCACGCATATAAATTGCGTGTATTTTTAGGATTAAATTTGATTAAATTGAAGGAAAAACTTGTTTTTTTTTTGTGGACCTTTATTACTTCTTGGCAATTGAATATATGTCCAAATAATTGATATTTTCCTATTACACTGGTGGGCAAAAAAACAACAAAAGTCGCTAGCAAGAATTCTGTAAGGCTAGGCGCACACATGCGATTTTGATCGCGCGATTATTCAGTCGCAAATTAGATAACAAGAATTTCAATGACTGTAGACACAATTTTCAAATTTTTTATCGCGGGAAGCATGTGTGTTCACCTTCACAGGCATTGAAATTATTGTGATCGACTAAAATCGAATGTGTGCGCGTAGCCTAAAATGATTTTAATTAACTTGAGTGTGCTGAATTCAAAACAGATTTTTTCCATCACGTCTAGTTTTTGAGCTCTGCTCATCACAATTTTAGCTATAAAGTCCCAAAAACTAATTTTAAATGAAATGTTTTTTCACATTTGATCAAAAAATATTATTTTTCCGTAATATTTTGCTATATTTTCAACCGAATAAGGAGTCGAAAACTGAAATTTACTTCAAATCTGCTTCAAAAACCATAAGTTACCTTAACCACCAAGATTTTGAGATATCATACCTTTCTATACCAAATATCTTTTAGAAAAAAAAAATAATTTTTAAAATAAAAATAAACGTATTTAAGACGATAAAATATGGCTTTTGAATATTGCATATGTAATTTTGCGAAAAAAAAATTTAACGGTGATGAAATTTAACGCCAAAAGTACCACAAAAACGCGTTTTTCACCTGTTAATATTTAAATATTTCGAAAACTTGACGTGCCAGTGAAATCTTGACTTCAGATCAGGAACCAGCACACAAAAATCCTATAGAAAAGTATGGTTTGGTTCAAGCTGCATTTTCGTTGCCGATCGGTGTTATTAAAACAATTTACGCGAGATTCACACTATAATAGGGTTTCCATTTTCCGATTGATTCATCTAGTTTTTAACAACTTAAATAAATCTTTTATTTGGTGCATGGAATTACCTGCACAAACAAAAAAAAAATGTGCGGTATTTTTTTCATTGATACTACTTCGAGTTTTTTCTTTGATTAAATCAAATTACAATTATTTATTATCAAAGAAAAAAAAAAAAAGTGACTATCTGTAAATCCGGTTTATAGTTTTTCAAGTTCAATGCATTTATTATAAAAAAGCGAAAAAAATTATATATGTATAACATTAAAATAAATAAATAAAAAAGTATACAAAAAAAAATTAAACCTCCAATAAGCCTTTTATTTCTTCTAAAGAATTAAACCATAACTTAAGCCTATGTTTTGAAAAAAATTATAAAAATGATTTCTTGAAATCACATAGTTTTTATGATCATGTTGTCAATATTTTTACATGACAACCTTTAATAAATTTTATATCATTGGAAATCTCATCACTTAAACTTTAAAAATATGCATCAACCATATCTGTACGACAACCACAAAAAAAGTTACAATTTTTTAAAGATAACCATGTCAAAATTAAAACTGAGATTACGGTACTCCCTTTACTGGTGGCTGGTGTTGGCAAACGATCTACCACAGGTGTGGTTCTATCTTTTGCCTCAACGTATTAAACAGTTTTAGAAAACTGTCCTCAATTCATTTCGGGTAGGTACTGTAATTAGTCTCCTATAGTTTTATAATTTATACTGATCCATGTATTTGTTTGATTTAACTTCAAACACTTTAAAAACAAGAATTATTTACATTTTTTGTGAAAGTTTTGTTGATATTAACTGCATCAAAACAAAATCATTAATCAACAAGAGACATTTCTAAGAAATTTTGTGAAACTAGTTGAAAGCTTCCAAACCATAAATAAAATTACCTACGTGCAAACGAGTTATTTATAATTACTTTGTTACTACTAAAAACTAATAAATGAATCATTTTTCTATTTGTTTTTTAAATATAATAAAAATATCTCTATAACCTATATAAATTAATAAGTTTGTTTTCCCCCAATCGACTTAAAGATTTAAGTAAACATTTACAGTTCTTGTTAATATTTCTTTTTAAGAGTCTTCGTCCACTATTTAAAAATAATGATGTAGTCGTGCGACTTTTATAGATAAATCCAATCAATCTCAAAACTATAGCTGCTCAAAAAAGCAATGTCCTGATAATTTATGTCAACACAGACATCATGTTTATAAGTATTCAAGAAAAAAGTAAAATATAACATTGCTACGTGCCACACAGCAGCTAGCAACTGAAAAAAAAATTATAATTCGCTGAATCTACAAAGTTACGCAAACCGGAAACTCCCTGTACAGAGGCAGTTTAGAAAGATGCTAAAGAAGTGAAGAATCATAAACCGCTAATCATCATTGTTATGTCAGAGCTTAGATGACAAAAGCAGATTTTATTAAAGTGTAGAAGCACACACAACCACACATTTTTCTACAGTTAAATGGGTAAATATTTAATGTTTACCGTTATTTACACTGCAGAGAGAACAATAACAGTACGACAAACTTAAAGATTACGCGGCGTGTGCGCGTACTGATTTCTTTCTTAGTTTTTTTGTATAACTACTTACGTCTGTCACCATCTTTCATTTTGATAAAAACTGTGCTATTGGTACAGTCATGTAAGTATTTTAATTGATAAGAACTAATCTATAAGAGTTTGGATGAATGCAATCAGGTATTAAATACCACTGTCCAATGGACTTTTAATGCAGTTAAATAGAATTTATCTGAAAGATTGTTTTAAGAAAATAATAATAATAATATGTTTGCACATAAACTGTTCAAAGGTACACAAGCTAATTCACAAGCTGATGTATCAGCTGACCCTAATTATTGTATTGTTGATCACGGTTATGGAAAGGATGCTGTGAAGTTGCTCCATGTCTTACGAAATGGACCGGCTCATACAATTAAGGAATTTGAAATCGGGACACACCTCAAACTAAATACACAAAAGGATTATTTGAAAGGTAAGCCCATCTAATATAACAAAAAATCAAAAAAAAAAGTTACGTATACGCCACAGTGTTTTCGCTTTTTTCTATTTTATTTGTGTTAAGAATTAATTTTTTCTAAAAATAAATTCTATTTTATTTAAAAATGAAATATTTGTGCATCACTTGACTTTTTGCTTGTGGTAAAATAAACATTTCATCATAATTTTTTTTAAGTTATTTTTTTTTTCCTACTTCGTTTTATCAACGTGATTTGCAATCTCACCGATAAACTGGTGTGTACGACTTAGATAAAAAGACAAGATGACATTCAGACATAAGTCACACTTATTGTTGGTTTTATCAGTAAATAAAATGTAACGCATTTGTTAGTAAATGTGTCAACACTTTTATTTAAGAGATACAAATAAGAAAATATCTTAAGTGCATCATCAATAAACTTACAAAAACAAACAATTATAATGAAAATGAATTTTAAAAGAATCTATTCTTGTTTAAACAAAAGTGAAATGAAAATAAAACCAGTTCTTTCAATAAAAATATGTAGGTACCTACCTAATTAGAAAAAAAAGTCTAATTTAAAATCTACATTTTATCCAAAGAGGATTTCAGACAAAATCTCTTTAAAAGTAGCGAATCGTCTTTTCAAGGAATTTAGGCAGATTAAAGGTATTTAAGTTCTTTTTGTGAGAGTACCTTAAGTGCAGTTTATTGCCGTGTTAGCTCCAATTGACGTATCTGCATTTTCGATACATTGATGAAGTTGGGTTGTTTTTTTTTTTTTTACTTTTCAAAATAAAATGAATTTTAGACACAACGTCATGTTTCTTGACAATGGGTGATATGCATAAAAAATAGTAAATGCTTTTACTAGAGAATTTTCAAGTATATACTATTTTTGATATGCATAAAAATAAAGTAAATGCTGAAAATTAAGTATTTACTATCAGTCGTAGTAACTACTTTTTTGGATGAACTTTTTCAGTAAATACTTTATTCCGTATGCATAAAAACTATAGTAAGTACTTTTTTTCTTGAAGAATTACTAGATTTTTTCAAGGTTACAAAATACCAACTTGTAAATTTCATAGCATATACTTCTTTTATTTTAACACCGTATATGAAGCCGTGGAAATAATGAATAGCAGTATTAAGTCACATTTTGAGGTAGAAAGGTAGGCCTAAAAACTACTGGTACAAGCAAATGCAAAAACACCAGCATTCAGTTGGCCTTAGAAATGGAACAATACAAAACCGGGAGGCTTGCCGACGATTTCTGAGGTCAACCCGGCGAACCCCACAGTCGGATCACTAGTGTTAAGCAGATACGTGGGATAGTTATGATCCCCTCGACATCGAGATCATAACAGCGCCGAGAAAAAGGAAGAAGAAGAAGAAGTCACATTTTGAGGCAATCGGTTCTTGATATTTATTATAATAGGGTTGTTGTTAATTTTTTTTTCCAAATGGTAGAATTTGTACGTATTAATTCCCAAAAAGTCTATAAATATCGAAGTCCGGATTTTGAATCAAATTTTAAACAACTTTATCGTTTTGAAAGGGAAAATGTGGATTGGTTAAGTGAACTCTTTATTGGTAAGTAATTTCCAGTAAAATAAAAATACTGGTCAACAAGGTTTTTGCCACAAGTGGTAATTCATTACAAACAAAGAAGAAAAACTTCCTTCTTTCAAAAACTCGTTTAATATTTCCCATATCTCTTTGATTACCCGCGATATCTTAAGATAATATAAACCTTTAGCTCAAAGACAGCACTGGTCAACCAAATTTATTTGCCACAATAACTAAAATATACTTTTCTGACGCGACGGTTTTTGGGGTGCTGAGGTCGAATCCGAAACCTGAAAAATTCTATTAGCCTCCGTTCTTGAAATATTACCGTTATAAAATGTTTTTTTTTTTATAACGGTAGTATAATATATTTCAAAAACGGATGCTAATAGAATTTTCCTGATTTCGGATTCAACCTCAGCACACCAAAAACCTTCAGAAAAGTATATTTTGGTTATTGTGGCAAAAATCTTAAAAAAACTTAAACTTTAAATAAAGTTAAGTTTGTTTTTGGCTAATTAACTTAAACTTAAGATATCTCGGGCATTAAAAACGGCCAAAATTACATTTTTGGTCATTTTATAACGGTAATATTTCAAAAACGGAGGCAAATCAATTTTTTCTGACTTCAGATTCGAGTTCACTCAAAAAACCTTCAGAAAGATTACTTTGGTTCTTGTAGTTCTTCGTTTAGTGTCGCCCCAGTTTCAGATTTGTATTCATTAGGTAATAAATATTTTTATACCCTCCGTCTTAGCTTTTTTAATAGAGGGTTGCTGTGACTTACTCATAAGTACATTATGCACTTTTAAAATTCGCACAAAAGCTAAGTGCATTTGGCTTATTGACAAACCTTTCGTATTGCTACTCATCTCTGCTGCTGAATTACTTTTGACTCAAAAAATAGCACGAACAGATGTTCACAAACTCAAATTTAGAAACAGTAAATTTATAATGGATTAAACCGTAAAACTTCCAAAACAATTTATTTGTAAACACCAAACGAATACAAATAATCTTAAAAAAAAAGTATTTACTATCATTTTTGGGTGAATTACAGTATTTACTTGGATGAATTCAGTATATACTTAAAGTATTTGCCTGTTAGCAGGTACTTTTTTTTATGCATACGAAATTAAGTATATACTATGAATTTTACCTTTTACTAGAATTTATAGTATTTACTTTCACCTTTTACTTTAAGTAAGTACCTACTACGTTTTTATGCATATCACCCAATGTAAAGTATCTGAAATATCAAAATATTTAATTTTTTGAAATTTTATTTTGTAAATTAACTAGAAAACATAAAAAAAAACTTTTTTTTTTTTAAATATAGATAAGTTAATTCTTTGAGCCTGTTGAGCGCCCACTTACACTTCACCTAAAAAGCTGAAATTTCACGTGTGTAATACAAAACACATATGCAACCAATTTTTGAGTGGGGAACAACGGAATTGTAAAAACCAAAAAATTGGACCACCCTAATGTACATAAATAAGTACATTTCGATACCTTCTCGTTAGAATTTATTAAGAGACATTTCTAAAATTGTTCAGGAAACGAAACGATGGCAGTATTGTATTTTTTGATGGCAGTTATGTCTGCCTTACATAGGTGAAGGGCATCCGCTAGTTGTTCACCTGCCCTTGTTCATTGTAATTATTACGTTTCAAGGAGTCGTCTTCAGTAAAATCGCGCAAAACCAAAAGTTTTTTTTTACTCGCAGACGGCAAGTACCTTTATTTATTCCGTGCCAAAAAAAAGTTCAAGATTTTAAACAAAACCAACACAACGATAATGGAAAATTAAAAAGAAAAAGTTTTCATGCCGTCCGTTGGTTTGTAACTCTTTCTGCATATCAAGGCCCTAGCCTAAATAGATGGATTGATATCCTTGGTACAAAAGAAATTTGTTTAATTTCCAAGACCTTTTTTATTTCTTAGTATCTTTTTTTGACGTATATTTTCTTTACCTATAACATTTTGGAGGCATTGCAATTTTTTCGAAAACGGCTCTAACGATTTCGATGAAATTTAGTATACGTAATGGTCTTAGTCAATATAACAAACTTCGTTTTTAGTCTTTCGAATAACGTTGCCTTTTTCTTTTGCATTGTCGTTGGCTGATTTTCCTCAAAAAAAAAAAAAAACAAACTGACGTTTTTATCGTTGGCAATCCTTTCCAGACCACAAAAGTTGCTTCGATTAAAAGACTTAAACATCTTAGGTTGGGGAAATTCTGTAAGCCAAGTTTCCATTAATTGCCTCTTCGGACAAATGCTTCCTTCTGACCAAATTTAAAGAGTTTGGCTGGTACACCATTTGTATTAGCAGCTTTTAACATTTTAAGTCTTAGATTCTAGAAGAAGATTGTACAGTGGAATATTGGTTGTCTTCGCCATTTAGAAATTCAAAAAAAAAATGTTATTTCGTTATCCTAGTATGCTCTGTACGTGTATATCTCCTGCAATATTCCCTTCTATCTCAATGTTACTTTCTTTCAAGTGAATGTTCAAGTTCAACCCATTACCGGTCTCAGTTTGTATTTATTCCTTCTTTAATTGTTTTCGGTAGCTAATGTTCAGTTTTTCGGGAGTTTTGGCCCAAATCCAAAATCAAAACTTTTTGGGTGATAAGACCTAACGCCCCTTTTTACACTTATATAAATCACAGTTAACATAGTTTAACATAATTTCTGCTTTGTACCTATTTTAAAGAAGAATTTGTATGATAACATTCTTCTTTAAATGATTGTGATGTGATGACTTTTAATATTAACAAACATAGGTCTATAAACTTGAAGTGCGTTAGAAGGCTTCTGGTCTTTTTTATGAGACAAAAACCCACCCTAAAAGTCTACGATAAATGTTTCGCATTTCTTCGTATAGGTATTATCTAAACTTTGACAACTTTTAAAAACAATTAACTGAACATAAATTTTAAGATTTAAGCAAACTCCTCACCTAATTTTACGATTTGTTTAAGATTTAATTTATTTGATATCTCAACCACATGCTTGAATCACAAAAAAAAAATGCAAATAAAAGGATAAGATTACACAATACTTTCAAGGACAATTAAATAACATGTTTTTCAAAATTCTTGGAATTGTAGATTTTTTTTTTTCTTCAAAAAATAAAATTCTTAAATAAATAAAATACAAAAAACAAGTACATAATAAACAAAAAAAAAAAAATCTCAGGAAAAAATCAACACACTGAACAAATAAAAAACAAATCAAAACTAACAGAATCTTCTTCTTCAACGCTTAAATTCCGCAAAGCAACAACAAATTAACCCCCCAAATACAAGCAGAATGACTTTGAAATCTCAATTTTCTTATACCCAAAATTGATAAGAGCTTCTGTCTTTTTATCTTTTCAATCGAAAAACATATAAATTGCTCTTAGGGACACACAACATCGCACAGTTTTTATTTTAATTTCGTCAAGACAAAACATTGTTGATTAAACAAAACAAAAACAAAAAAAAATATTTAAAAAAATGTTTCCTCAAAGACTCTTCAAAGGCTCTAGTAAAAATCCCTCAGGTCAAAACTATACAATTGCTGATAGTAGTTATGGCAAGGATGCTGTAAAAATCTTGCACGTTAAACGAGATGGACCACTTCACTCCATCAAGGAGTTTGAAGTGGCAACACATTTAAAATTGACGACCTTGAGGGACTTTTTCAGGGGTAAATTGATCCTTCGTCCTTTTATGATTGATTTTCTTTTAAACTTACACAAATAGAACATTATTACTGACCATATTGCATTTTATTTCATTTCCCCAGGTGACAACTCAGATATTGTGGCAACTGACTCCCAAAAGAACACCATCTACCTGTTGGCCAAGAAACATGGCATACAAAACCCAGAGGAATTCGGCATACTGCTGAGTAAGCATTTCCTTAGCAAGTACTCACACGTCAATGAGGTGCATGTGCATGTCGAGGAGTATCCTTGGCAGCGCATTTGCCAGGAAGAGACCGGTTGCATGGAACCACCTGGCACGACAAACAGTAACTTTAGTTCCTTCAACAACAGGCAGAAGCACAATCATGCCTTCGTCTTTACACCGACTGCCTCGAGATATTGTGATGTAATTTTCAAGCGAGATGGTGGGTTGAAATAGTGATTTGGTTTGCAAGTCCTTATAAATGATTTTAAATTCTGTTTTGTTATCTTTGTGTACAGCTGCCACACCAACTGTCATCAGTGGTCTAAAGGGATTGCGTGTCCTTAAGACGACACAATCGTCGTTTGTTAATTTCGTTAACGACGAGTATCGTTCACTTCCGGATCAGTATGATAGAATTTTCAGCACTGTGGTCGATTGCAATTGGGAGTATTCAAAACTTGATAACTTGAAGTTTTGCAGTGTTTGGAATACTGTGAGGAATGTTATTATTAAGAATTTTGCTGGAGATCCATATGTTGGTGTGACGTCACCAAGTGTTCAACACACATTGTATTTGGCTGAGAAGGAAGTCCTTGATATGATTCCACAGGTACATTCTTTTATCCTTTTTAAATCTTTCAGCCCTCTTAAGCTGATTTTTTTTTCTGCAGATTTCAGCGATTTCAATGACAATGCCAAATAAGCATTACTTTAATTTCGATACGAAACCTTTCCAAGGATTGGTGCCTGGAGAAAACAATGAAGTATTTATTCCAGTGGATAAACCACACGGAACAATTTACGCCCAACTTGAGCGTAAAGATATGCAAAGCAAATTATAAGATTTCCAAAAATTAAAAAAAAAAAAAAAAAACTGGAAGTAGTCATATTATTTATATAAATTAATGGAAATGTGATATCCAAATTTCAACAACAAAATAAAAGATTAGAATTTAGAAGAAAAAAGTTTTTTTTTTGTTTACTTGAGAATGATTTATTACGATGTTTGGCAAATTTGGATAAATATTTTGGTAAATATTGTTCATTTTGAGGATGAATAGGAGGATGATTCAACAAAACAAACAATAATAAGAATAATTTAAAAACAATTTACGTAGTTTTTTATTAGTTGAATTCTTTACAATTAAATTATTATTTTTGACGTTACTCGCCAAAGATGGTTTGACTCTCACTTCATGCCGAGATATTGCTAACCAGATTCAGATATATTCATAAGATTTTGAATAACCAAATATAAATAGAAATAGATTCGGGTCACTGTGGCGTATGTGGAACATTTTTCCTTTGAAGAGGTGGAAAGATTGATGGAAGTTCTCAGATTCTTATAGTTCCTATAAAAATTAATATTATATTAATGACCTTTCTTGAATTAAAATCAATAAAAAATTTTTTTAAATCGTTAGAGTCGTTTTTTAAAAAAACTAATTTCTTATAAATAATTTTTTGGAAAAAATGTTTTAAAATAAAATTGGTATGCCATTTTGTAGAAATCACTAATTAACATCCCGTTTTCGAAAATTTGATTTTTCAAAAAAAAAAATTCAAATTTTTTTTTTAAATCCAAAAATTATTTTTTTGGAAATTTATTTTTGGGCTTATATTTGAATTATATAAATGCTTCTTCACAAAAAGTTTCGTCGATATAGCAGTTTCGGAGATAATCGGATTTGAAAAAAAAACGTTAATAATGATTTTCAAAAAAAAAGTTTTCATTTAAAGATAGACCTTAGCTTAAAACTAACATTTGAATTTTTTAAACAAAATCCTTGGAGCCCACAGAGAAAAATAGACCACATAAAATAGAATAAAAACAATAAGATTTCTCTATGGTTTTCATCCAAGAAGGAAACCTTATTAAAACAATCGGGTTTTCCTTATTGTTTTAAAATCTGCAAAAAAATAAAAAAAACGATGACCAGGTTGGGAATCGAACTGGAGACTTCAAATCATTAGTCGCCCACCTTACCACCTGAACCAACCTGCCATGAAAATATTGATCGCGATTTTTGTTCTAGTGCTAAGTTGCAAAAAAAATCAACTTTTCAGTCAAATTTTAATAAGATTTTCTCTATAAAAATAATAAGAAATCTCCTTAAAAAAACCTTATTAATCGTTGATTTTAATAAGATTTCCTTATGAAATGTATGGACGGTAAAACAATATGGCAATCTGTTAGTTTTTAGCGGGTCATATTTTTCTCTGTGCCGTTTTTGAGATATTTCAATTTTACTAAAATCGGTATATGACAAGTACCGTTATTTTTGGTCCAAAAAAATTAATTCCAAAAACCCCTCTGGAGAGTCGCCAAATAACGCTACACACCAAGTTTGACATCAATCGGTCTATCCGTTTAGGCTGTAGCTTCGTTTACAGACAGACAGACAGACAGACAGACAGACAAACAGACGGACTTCCGAGACCCACTTTTTTGGCATTCTCTACCATCGTAATGTCATGGAAAAATGTTATCTCAACTTTTTTTTGTACGAATGCATAACTTGATATATAGTACCTATATCGCAAGTAAAAATATTTAATGCACACATTTTGCATTGATTTTTTTTTTTTTTTTCAATGCAGAAAATTTTTTATTTGCAATAAAAATTTAATTTTTAATGCAAATATTTTTCAGTTGCAATAAAATTTTTTTAATGGAAAATATTTTTAGTTGCAACACAAAAATTTTTTAATGCAATTTTTTCTGTTGCAATCAAATTTTTTTCAGTTGCAATATACCTAATATAATTTTTTTCTAATGCATTTTTTTTTTTATTTGCAATAAATAAATTTTTTTTTATTTGTAATGAAATGAAAAGCATTAAAAAAATGATTTTGTACAACCCTGCATGGCCTTAAAACTCATACAAATTTCAATATAATTGACGTCTAAAATCATCTCTAATGGACTTATGGTTTCCAAAATATTGCTTTTCAAATTTTGTAAGTTTCATGGAAATCATTCAATTTTTTCGATACAGTTTGAAATGTTAGTAGTAGCTTAAGAGGTGATATTGTTCCAATTTTTGTACATGTTGTTTTTTAAATTATGAACACTTTGATTCTTCAATATCAAGGAGGAGCTTGATCCACCTTTTGGTGGACAAAAGTGTATTTCATCAAAAACCCAGGGGCCCTATTTCGTATTACGAAACGAAAGGCAAAACAACGATACCCAGGACAACGATAGTCACGACATAGAGCGATTTAGTACAACGATAATGCATGGTTGAAAATATTGCCAGATAAAAATGAAAAACACGCCAATGAAAAGCTTTCAAAAAATAAGTAGATAAACAAAATCTTCAGTGGCAAAAAAATTTACTTTTACTTTTCTTGTGCTATTTAATTATATTTTCTATTGAAAAACATAATAAAATTGAAGTTATGGACATAATTTGTGATTTCGACCAATTATTTTATGAATTTAAAGAAGAAAATCATCTTTCCGAGAACTTTATCTCTGCCATTGCAAATTGGCCATGAAGATTGAGATCAATTGTTTGTTTTATCGTTTTGTTGTGTTGTGGTGCTTTAATAATAATAAAAAATTTACTTCTTCGTTTTAATAATTGAGTACCTGTTTATATATTTGTTATTTCATTGCAATCAGTGGAAATAAAATTGGCTTCGAAGTTTGACAATTTTTTTTTTTTCTATGCAAGACAAACGAGAACGAAAGCCAAACGATAGGGAAATGACAGTCGTAAGCATTAACGAGTATCATTGAAATCAAACGATTATCGTAGTAGCTAATCGCATTTGAACAAGAACGAAGTAGTTTCAACGATAATCGTTTTACAAAAAAAGGCCCCAGTACCAGAACATTTGTATACATAATTTGTTTTCATTTGAACGGCTTATATTATGGAATTTTGATGTAATTTCAAACATTCTCGATAAATCGCATAAAATTCAGCTTTCGAAATTTTACCAACTTTTTGAATTCGAAAACTTAATAATGTGCTTTAATTTTAATAAGGGTTCTGTTATCAACCCAGGAAAAATTTATTTTGTTCTACAAAATTGTAGCTGAGGTTATTTTACAAAAAAATTGTCCAACGAAGTTTTCTTGTATCATGCACCGTTTAGAAATTATATCACTTCAAACTCGCATATGTTTTTCTTGATATTTTTATATTTTTTTGTTATTTTAATCAAATTGCATGGGATTGTTTGATATGTTGTAATGTCTAAACGGTAAGTGATACAAAAAAAACTTTATATGAAAATTTTTTGTAAAATAAACTCAGCTACAATTTTGTAGAACATAATTTTTGTCTAATACCTACCGTTTTTAAAATAAAAAATGTTGTGACCTTTGACCCATTATAATGGGACTAGCGGACAGAGGAAACTTCAGGACTTTTCACAGATTGTAAACTACCCTAACACCAAGCGGTATACCAAAAATCAACCTATTACAGTTTTATTTTCATTTCTTTGACAATTTTTCGTCTATTCTTACTGGGCTATATAGCAACATTTTTTTTTTAAAGCTTAAATTTGGTGGAGATGTTCATTTATGTTACATTTACTTAAAAGTTGATTTCACTAATAAACAACAAAAAGTGATGAATTAATTACTGTAAAAAATCTTTCTGAACTTAAAAATAGTAACATGACATCTCAGTATATTTCAAACCTTGAACAGTTTATTTTTTGTAATCAAAATTAAAAGTTGAAAATAAAATTTAAAAAAATAAAAAAAAAAATGCTTTTAACACCATCTCAACCACATAACAGTCTTAATAACATTTCGTCAAAAAATAATGTTAAATCAAATAAAAATAACAAACGGTTACCATTATTGAAAAAATCCACATCAACAGCTCAAAAAAATCTTAACAACTCAAAAAGTAGGAATGGTTTTTCAAAGTTTTGTACTTAATCTTAAATAAATAAATTGTATTTTTGAATTAAAAGGTAAACAAACAGCAAATGGCTCTCAAAAAGTTCCCAAAAAATCAGTGCTCCTCGAAATGAAACTACAAAAAACATTGCGAAAAAATGCCGAAGAAAAAGTTTATAGCAACAAAGATCATGAAAAAAATCTCTTACAAACTAAAGAAATGCTTGCTAATATTTTAAAAGAGTATGAAGACATTTCAAAAGATAAAATCATTTTGGCTGCTGAAATTAAAAATATGAAGAAATATCTTGCAGAAATACGTTTGAAACTTGATCAATCTTTGTTGGTGTTAAATAAAAATACAACACTTTTTGCTATGAAAAAAGGCATGGCAGCGAAGTATTTTACTTCAGGGAGTAAAAAAACGAATGGTTCCAAAATTAAATTTTCGAAAAAATCAAAAAAGAATAATGTGGAACGCATTGAACCTATTCTCCACAGCATTTTAATCAATTCCAATTAGTTTATATTGAAACAAAAATGTTACAAAAAATTTAATAAAATGTAACTTTTCTTTAAAACAAAAACTTTTCTTCTTTAAATATTTAAGCGAAAAATGGTCTGCAATCAAAAATAAATTTGACAGTTTACACCAAGAGCCCACACATATTTAAAACAAATTAGTAAAACTAATTTTTTTGTATAATTTTTATTAAATGAACCCACTTTTATTTCATTTAATATTTCAATGTACAAGCAGTCTACATTTTACTTTTGCTCAAACAATCCAATCGGTCTAATTTCGAAAATCCAATACCATTGGGTACCTCCGCAGTTTGATAAATACTCAAATTCTTCACATTCGATTTTATTTCAGCAAATCGACTGAAATCAAAGTCAGCATATCTAATGTTGGGCAATGCAACTGTTATACTAGAAATCTGCAGATTAAATAAACATTTTAAGGTAAACAATCAAAACACAAAAAAGTAGCGATGTAAGTACACTCACTTGTGGAACTTCACTTAAAACCAATTTCTCTGCTTCGTACGAAATATATTGAACACTAGTTGTTGTGACTCCAGTTTTTGGATCTCCAGCATAAGCCTTGAGGATAAGATCTTTAACTTGTTGCCAACTTGTGGTAAGGTCAACGTTTTCCAATGTGGAGTATTGCCATTTGGCTAAGATGTCAGCGCATAAAACCCGATCCGGTTGATCGCCTTCAGTATGAAGTCCAGCTTTAATATAACCAACAAATGGAGCTTGGGCTGTCTTTATGATTCGAAGACCATCGATTCCACTCATTACAAGAGGCTCAGGATCTATGTCCAAATTTATTTTAAATGTTTAAAGAAATGGTTATCTGAATCAAGCTTACCACTTCTTTTTCGTACAACATCACAAAAACGTTTGACAGTCGATGACATTGAAAAAGCATGATTATGTTCACCATTTAGTCTTTCCCAAGGCTTCTCTTCTACACGAACATGCGATTCTGAGACAATTGGATAAGTGTCTAGAAAATGCTGGGTCAAAGTAAGAGCAAAGTCTTCGGGACTTCCAAGACCATGCTTTTTGGCATGCAAAAAGATATTCACTTCTTGGACATCACTTCCAATGATATCTGTGTTGTCAGCTTAAATACAAAAAATTAATCAGGGTTAAGTTAACATCTTTTTCCCATTTTGTAACGCTTTACCTTCATAATATTCTTTATGAGTTGCCAACTTCATATGAGATGTCACAGAAAATTCTTTAACCGTGTGGTAGGGTCCATCTTTAACCAAAGCCATAACTCTGACATGTTCTTTACCATAGCCAAAATCATCCATTCGAAATTGTGGAAATTTTGGATCAGGTAAAGTTTTTGATGTATTGCTTTGGTAGAGTTTTTGTGGAAACATATTTGAGCAGTGTCTTTCAAATGACTAAATCACATGTGGATGTTAAACTTAAACTTAACATCGTGACCAAGCAGGTAAGGTATATGACAATCTTATCTCAAAGGAGATAAGTTTCTTTTGTTTAATATTATACAGATTATTCTCGTATGTGAAGTGTGTTCAACGTTCTTGTATCTTCTTTGATGAAAAGAATTGTTATTTGTTTCCATTTATGCTCTTTAGGGGAGTACTGGGGATATTATTATTTTCTTTTTTTTAATCTGTTCCATTCTATATTTTTTGATTTGTTATAACTTTAAATTGGAGTATCAGAATTTTCTTGTTTTTCAAAAAAAAAATTTTTTGATTTAATAAGTGTGGTCAGAAAATGTTAAACGGTGGTCAGTATTTTTTTTTTTTTAATTGTAGGTGGTTAACATTAATAAATGGGTCAAAAGTGTTCATTTTTTAGGAAAAAATAGAATAGTCCCACTTGTTTCACATAGACTTAAATATAGGTACAATCTTACTTAGGTACTTAATATTATAATTAAAATATCTTAAGGCCATTTGCTGAATCGAAACTTAAATAATTTATGTTGAACATAAATTCTTATTCTCTACTTTGCGCTCTGCGTAAACTGTCACATAAGAATTTATGTTGAACTTAAATGCTTAAGTTTCGATTCAGCAAAAGGCTCTTAGATTTTCAAACTCATTTATGCAAAAATTTAACATAAGTTTCCTAATGTTTTTAAGATTGCAACAAGTTTAGCATCAGATTTCTTTTGTAAAGAAGAATTAATTTTTTTTACTGCTTTAGTAAAATAAAATAACTTTAATGCTTTTTTCTGTCCTAATAATATAAGTTGTATGTTCTTCCTAAAAACAAAAAAAAATAAGAACCATTTTGAGACAATATTATGTAAATGTTTTTTTTCTAAATTTGTATTTTACTGTTATTTACGGTCATAAAACTTAAGTTATTCGTTTATTATTTATTTAAAAAAAAAAATAGAAAACCGGATTCAAAAATATCTTGTCTATTCAAGAAATTAACAAAAAACCAAAACTATTTTTTTTTTTAAACCTCTTTATTTTCTGTTTTTAAGTTTTTCTATTTCGGTTTAAAAATAAACAAGAGAATCGAATTTTAAAAACTAAAATAGTACTTAATTACATAAAATTTTGAAAAAAAATAATTTAAATTTTTTTTTCCAATTTTTTTTTTCAAAATTCATTCTTCAAAAACTGTGCTATAAAATGGCTTTGTTTAAAATTTTTGTAAGAGACTAGTGTTTTGGTTTTACAAAAAGGTATAGCACGTCATTGTAGGTGTTACCGTTGATTTTTGATAATTTTTTTTCCAAATTAAGTCAATTTTTTTTTTAATTGCCCCTCCCTGCTAAACGGAGGGGAATAGACCCCCTCTAATACGATTTTTTTCTTGTCTCGACCCAACCTACATGCTCTAGTAAAAAGTAAAGTACGGAAATAAATTGTTACCTTTTTTTGTGAAACCATTGCAGCAGCTTTATATAATCGAAATCTGAAAAATGAACACATTAAATTGTTGGGAATTAAATAATCTTTAAAAACTGTCATGAGTATTTTTTCAATAAAAGTTGTAGAAAAAAAGTTATAGCCCCTTAAAGATTTTTTTCTTGAAAATGTACATCCATTTTTAAGTATAACTTTCTTATTTTCAGTTTTACAGAAAAAAGTACCTTATTCAAAATTATAGAAAAATAAATTATCTACAAAAACGATGTTGACAATTTTTTTTGTGGGACATACGGTTCGCAAGATATGGATAAAAAACAGTTTACACCACTTTTTCCAAGATGGCGGCCAAATAGGGGGGCTTTCAACCCCGAAAACTAGTTTGTATACTCACATTAACCTCCTCTACACATCAAAACAAAAAAAATCTTGTCCTACCCAAAATGCAAGGTTAATGTAACATTTCAATTGACTAAAACCCAATATAAAAAAGCTTCATAAACTATTCTCAAATTTGAAGCAAGTCAAATCATCCGATAGTTCTGTTGGTTTGGTTATTTTAATCAAATTATATTCAATAAAATTTTAATAAAAGTTTAAGTGTAAGGAAACTAATAAGAACCAAATTAACAAGCAATAAAAATTATAAAATAATTATAATTTTACGGCCTTGTATAAGTTAATATAAGAAAAATGACAAGCTTAATAATTACAGTAAATATCGAAGATATCTAATCTATCACCCATCATCTATTGTAAAAAAAAAGTTTTTGTTTTCTCTACAATGATTAACTAATAAAAGTGAATTTAATAAATTTATTATAATTAGTACAAGATAAAAGACTTTTCTTCTTTCTTGTTAATTTTTATATTTTACAGAAAAATAGAATTGTTCCGGGCCCGAAATTATTTACATTTTCTTATTACAATTTCATGTTGACTCATAACTCAGTTTCGAATCAAATGCATTACTTGAAAAGTACCTTTATATAGGTACTATATTAAAAGTAAATAATATCATATTTCACGCTTCCTGGCAATCCTATGTTTTGTTTTTTCTTCAACGCATTTGTTTCTCTTGTTGTAAGCCGTTCTGCTGACTTCCACTTAAGCCTTGCCTTTGCTGTGTATAAAATTGACATACTACCTACAAAAATTATCATTTTGTGTTATTCTTTTTCGTCAAAAAATCATTGAAAGTTATTAATGTTCCCACAGTAATACAAATTTCTTTATAGCCAAATAAGAATAATTTAAAATAAATCTTTCCTCCCAAATCATGTGGACGAAAATCATATGGATATTTGTTATATTTTTACTTCAAAGCCGGGTAAATCTCAGTGTAATGTGAAGTTAAAATTAAAAATTAGTTCCGTTATAAGTGTGTGCCTATTTTATCAATAAATTTGTTTTTAATTTATTTGCAGATATCTGTATCAAATGAAACCAATGTCAGAAATCCACAACCAAGTGGCTTTGGTATGCGGTTTCGATTGCCCTTTACTGATATGAATATACAAAGTGTCTCCAACTTGAAAATAATTAAAGACGTTGCTGGTCAACAGGTGTTTTTACTTCATGGAACTGAACTCTATCGATTGGTCTTAGAAAGAGATAGAAAGATGATAACTTTGATAGCAAATTTGGAGGGAGCTTGGCAGGAATCGGAGCTGTTGGGTGCCGAGGTATGCTTGGCTATTAATTTCTTATTGTTTTTTATACTTTTTAATGGAAACTTTTTTGTTGTATTTTATTGTACCTCTACCTACCTACTGTTTAGTTTTGTTTTTAAAGCTACATTATGGGGTAATTTTATATAGAAGATGAGAATATCTAAAATGCTTTAAATTTTTTGTATACCATACCATTTTTGCAAGCTTTTATTGAACAAATTGGTCCAAGGATTTTGATTACAATTTTTTGCATGTTTATCGAAACCAGTGAAGGGTTTTAAGTAAAATGAGGTACAACGAAATTGTAAAAAAAAAAATGAATTACTTTATTAAAATTAAAAAAAAAATCAACCAAATTAAATTTTCTTTTCAACAAATCTATGTACATGTACATATGATATTAATTTTACGTTAGATATTTTTAACTTTACGATACGAAATAATGAATGTGTCCTTATAAAGTTAAATTTCGATTTATTTTTTTTAACGAATAGGTACACTTTTTTCTGTGCTAAAAACGAGGATGATGTTAGTTTAGTTTTTAGTACGTACCTATGCATATTAAAATTCAGTAATGTTCAAAATAATGGACACCCTAATATAGATATATTATGTATGTTATGTAGGTGTATGTGTTATATAACAAATTTTAGTATTGAGTACAAATTTCATTAAATACTTTTTCGAATAAAAAACAAATTCAAAAATTGTTTTTAAATCAATTTTATCAAAACAGGTTGGTACAATACACGGTGGTCTTGAAAACGCGGCAGGTTTTATAAAAATGGACCCCAAAAGTAATGATGCAGATTTGTTCGAAATGATCTCAGGATTCCAAATTTGTAAATTTCAAAATCGTACCTGATCCCTTTTTTGAGTTACAGGCATTTTACATATATACACGCCGGAGGGCGTTAAAATAAAAACAAAAGCACATTATAATGTCCTATACCTTTTTGAAAAGCTAAAATATACTCCTTGAATTTGATGTTTATATGAAGTTGATTGAGTAAATAGTTTTTGAGAAATTAAATTTTAAAGTTATTATTTTAGAAAAAAATATTTTTTTTTCTTTCAGTTTATTTTATTCAATTGTTTTTAATAAAGGGTAAAATTTTTTTATACAAATCAATGCTCTCATTGATTTTAGGTCAAACCGCATGTTTAACAGTATCTTAGTTTTCGAGATTTAAGGAAAAATGTATCTTTTCTCCAAATTTTTTTTAGCTTTTCTTAATTTTTTTTTTCAAATAAAAAAAATTAGCTTCAAATAAAATTTAAAAAAGGTCACTGTAACACGATGCTGATCAAGGACGTCTTCTTTTTTTTAAATTAACGCGAAAAGGCAACATGGATTCATGAAAATGGCTCTCACGATGAAAATCGAGAAAAGGTTTTGTGGTCCCTGAGGGCCTTAGCTGTCCTGAAATCTATGTAATGTGGGATATTTTTCCGTTATACGTAGCATTATAACTCTTACCTTTCAAAAATAGTCCTGAAATACTAAGAACGTAATAAAAATAACTTAAAAAAATATAAAAATGAAAAAAAAAATAAATACAAAACTCTAAAAATGGCAAAAAAAAAACATTAAAAAAAACAGCAAAAATGAACAAAAAAAACCTCAAAAAAGGTGCCAAAATACCACTCCGTTCTTGAGGTTGATTCTGAGTTACACTAAGTGTGATTAGAACTTACAAATCTGTTCATTAAATAACCATTATACAAATTTTTCCTTAGGAACAAATAATAAAACAAATTTAAAAGTGCCTATCTTTTTTCCCATTTTTGAAAAACTAGAATATTTGTTTGCATCTATTAAGGATTTGACTAAGAACTAAATAGAACATTTAATTTTGAAAAAAACTTGTACCTTGTAATTCAAAGTTAAAAAAAAAAAATTAACTTAAATACAAAAAATTATTTTTTTTTAATTTTGACTTTGAATTAATTAAATTGAATTAAATTTCTCAAAAACTATTTACTCAATCAACTTCAAATAATCATCAAATTCAAGGAGTATATGTTAGCTTTCCAAAAAGGTATAGGACATTATAATGTGCTTTTGTTTTTTCTTTAATTTTTTTTTCCCAAATGCCCTCCCACTTGTATATATGTAGAATGCCTGTAACTCAAAAAAGGGATCAGGTACGATTTTGAAATTTACAAATTTGGAATCCTGAGATCATTTCGAACAAATCTGCATCATTACTTTTGGGGTCCATTTTTATAAAACCTGCCGCGTTTTCAAGACCACCGTGAATATAGTAAATACATTTTTGAAACTCAAAATTTAGGAGTAAATTATTTATAGCGAATCAATTTTTTACCTATGTATATAAAATATGTTTTTAATTTAATGTAGTTTATTTTTTTTTTTTTAAATCAAATTTTTTTATAAAAATTCTGTTTTTCGCTTAGAAGTTAAAATAGTTAACAATTAGATAATTTAAAAGATAATTAAATGTATTTAAAAACATATTTTTATAGGTAAAAATGCTTTGTTTTGCATCAAAACATTCACATTCTAAAAAACATTGCCATTTTTATGTTCTTGGTTCAAATATTTTCTAAAACGGCTCTTCTGCTTTTAATTATACTGTCCAATGTACAAATGGGTTTCAATTAGTTCTCATTTATTCCTTTTTGTTAAAAAAAAAATCTGGTAAAACAGACAGTTCTTATTAATTTTGTTCAAATTAATAAACTATTGAAGGGATTATATTTTTGCTATGATAGTCCACGTAAGGAGTTTGAGTTGCTTGCAAATAATAACAATGATTTTAAGGTTTTTGTGAAATTTCTTAAATAGTATACTTTGGAAGACTCTAAAATACAATTAGAAAATTTTTAACATTGGAGCCTTATGTTGAATGTTATTAGCAGTTTTCAATTTTGGCAGCTTCAATTTTTCAAGTTTTATTTTTAGATAATATCATGGCGTCACTTATTTCTTTTGGTTGTTGCCCTCGAGGATCATTTGGAGGTATTCCAATTTGCTAACGAGACAATTATGAGAGGGTCTACAAATTTTGTTGCTTCCGAAATACCCACAATGGACTCCATCCAACAGATAACTCTACATGGTCGATATCGAAAATTATTTCTTTGTGAATCATCAGATGAAAGTGTAAATCTGATTGTATTGGTGAACTTCAATAAGCTCTACAGTAGAATCAAGTAAGTTTTTGATGATACATATAAAAAATATAATATTTATGAACTTAAATCTTTAAAAAAAAGTACATACGAATGGTCGAAGACATATTTTGATCCAATGGAAGAAAAAAGCATTCCTCCAATTCAAGATATAAAACTTATCGGTTCACAAAATAAATACCTTATAACAAGTCGACTATCAAGAAGTCAAACGAAGGTAAGTAAAAATTGATATTGAAAAATTATGAACTATTTAAAATAATGTTCTCATAGATCACAGTAACAACTTACACCATTTTACCAACTTTAAAACAAATTCAAGTCATGCAATTGTTATCGAATCTTGTCCACCCATTTACATATCAAGAAAGCAATTACCTACTGACATGCACTCTAGGACACAAAAAATGTACCACCTTTAAAATGACCAAAGAACAATTTACACTCTACAAGAAACGACCAGCTAATGAGGTTAGCTTTACCCATTTTACAGCTGGCGAGCATATCCTTGTTGGTCTTAAGGACGAGAAAGTCTCAGTTTATTTGAATACACGTTTGGAGTGTTATGGAACTTTTCGAACTGATACTAAAAATATTTCCTCAATTTTGACACACATCAATAATCAAGAAGAAAGTCATTTTATTTTGTTAAATTACGTTCGAGATAATTCAACTTTATTGCGATTTGTCGAAATTGAATTTGAACAAAGACCGTCATTTGAGGTGAACGATGATGTTGACGGTAAGATACGGGTATCTCAACAAACAATTTTGCTTCTGTAAAGCTTTATAGAAGCAAAATTGTTAGTTTGGGAATGAATCATTTGAAAACTGTTTAATAGCTTTTTTTTGTTTTAAGACCTGGGTGATCCATTAAAACATCAAAAACACGCATTCGAAGAAAGTATTGCCAAATTACGTAAAATTCTACTCAGTCAAAAATATTCTTTTGATGAAATCAAGAAAACCATTCAAAGTGAATCGAGCAGCGTTGCATATCAAAATCCAATCCGGATTTATTCTGGAAATATAGGAATTGTTAAGATTGTTGGTTCAAAGTTGAGAAGTCCAGTACAAATTCGACAAAGATTACAAGCTATTTCGAGTGGAGAACGAAGAACTCGTTTTAGTCGAGGATTTGTTGATGATTTTAATAAAACATCGACATTGAATCTGAAAGTGAAGAGTCTACAAGTTGGAAATTTAATTCTTGAAAATGATCTAATTCCAGGTAAGCTGAGTGGCTGTTTTATAAGTCTAGACACTAGCAGCATTTAAGTGTTCGAAAATGAGCTGTATTACACTTTTGTTTTGTCTAATAACATTTGCACAAAGTATAACAGTTGGAGAAATGTCAAAATTAAACTTTAAAATTTACAACTTTCTTTTCTATTTTCTTCCTTCAAAGGTTTCAACATAAGCTCCGACTTCGATCATCTCAAAATCTTAATACCAGTGACAACGAAAATTCTTGCTACCAAAGAACTTTTGACAGCCACAGTTATGGCTAGTCGAAGTTTCAATCGATTTATAACACGTTCAATTCCTGAAACAACAATGAGTGTTCGAAATGTGAATGTCAAACGGATCAATGGTGTATTATGGGAAGATTTCTATCAGAATGTCTTTTTGAAGTCACGAGATCGATCGATAAGTGGTCGATTGATCTTACAATCATCTGCTGAAATTGACAATCTTGAAGTTCCAGTATTAAATGGTCTTCCAACGAAAAGCTTATTCAATCTTGTTAGCGATCAAAATATAACTTCAGATATTGTGATATCGAGATTTTTTGCAAGTGATCTTCAAGTTGATTTGGTGAATGGTTTAGATATTACACGGGACGTGGCGATGAAAGGAATGGATAACGTTATTAAGTGTCAGTTGATTTCTCTTTTT
Source organism: Episyrphus balteatus (assembly GCF_945859705.1). Classification (NCBI taxonomy): domain Eukaryota; kingdom Metazoa; phylum Arthropoda; class Insecta; order Diptera; family Syrphidae; genus Episyrphus; species Episyrphus balteatus. The sequence continues at coordinate 15,382,605 of NC_079134.1, read as the reverse complement.
TTATGCGAATAACTCGAGAAATGTCAAAAGTATAACAGTTTGTGCATTAGAGAAATATTTTGCGCCGTAAATCGGGACCATATTCGCCGTGCTTTAGGCAACAATAGATTTTGTCAAATTCAAAAAACTGTTATAACTGTTATATTTTAGCATTTCTCGATGTCCAGTTTTTTTTTTTCTAAATATTATATCGATGATTTCTTTGCAGCACCTGTGATTGCTGAAGATGTCAGTGTTGCCGGAGAGCTTATTTTGGCTGAGAACGATCATCGAGCGAGGCATATTTTTGGAACTAGCGTTTTAGACCTGCAACAAACCTACACTGGAAAAGTTTTGATCGAAGGATCATTAACTTTAGCTAATGTCTTCGTAGAAGATCAGCAAAAGACTCGAATATTTGTCGGTGAAAACGAGTTATCAGCGGACATTAAAACAAACTTTTGGATGAAATCAATTTCTCAGGTAACTCAGAGAAGATGTTTTTTCTAAAAAGTAACTTGAAAACCCCCCTTTCTAGGAATTCGACAAACCGATATCATTCATTGACTGCACTATTTCTGCGCCAGCCTTAAACACCATCAACTTAAACAATCATCCTATTTCGGACTATCTCTTCACAACGACTATGCAAAGTGTCAAACCTGTTTTATTGATCTTTATTTCGGCTCACATCCAAGGTAGTTTAATAGCAGACAAAGTTCTTGGTACGAAAATTCGACACATTGACAGAACTGCTGTCAAAATAACCGAACCAATGGTTATCTCTGGGGAAAAAGTATTCCAAGGAGATCTTTCATTCTATCATGGTGAAATTAAACTTCTGAATCAGCTTGCAGCTCAAGACATCATCTCCAATAACCGAAAAGTCATAAACTTTACTGGGAACAAGACCTTTAAATCGATAACTGTTACCGAAAAAGCTACAGTTACTAAAAACTTAAATGCTCGTCTCCTCAATGGAGCATCTTCGTCGAAAAGTGATCTTTCTGAAACTGATAATCATTTCGGAACCGTTGTTATAAGCTCAACTTTGAAAGTTAAAAACCTTCTTTTTGACTTTTTGAATCGATTTTCCTCGGAGGAGATCTTCAACCGCATTCGCCAAGTTGACAATGATCTTATTCTTCATAAGGATATCTTCGTGGAAGGAAGTTTAGAATTCAAAGCTGATCTTCACGTCGATACAGTAAATGATATCGATTGGAAAACCTACGTCGATTCCTTGGTTCGTGTGAATGAAAATACTATCATCACTGGAAGGAAAACTTTTAGCAATGAACTTACAATACTCACAGAACTTAAAACTCCAACCATTAACAATCTTCTAATCGATAATCTCTTCGGAAATATTCTTCTCAAGTCTCAATATCAAGTCATAAGTGGAGCATATACTTTCGATAACCTCAATCTTACCAACATCAATGTTCCTGATATAAATGGTTTTTCAACTTCCGAATTTATCGATACACGATCACTTAAAGTGATCATTAATTCTGATATTATTTTGCAGAAACTAACTGTTCGTGGAAGTCTTTTTGGAAGACTAGATATTGATTTAAATTTGATGCAAAATCGAATCAATAGCATTCTATCGAATCCCTGGAAGAATCTTTATGTTCTTGGTGATGCCAGTTGGCCTTGGGGTGATGATCAACAAAGTTTGGACCTGCAATATATTTTCAAAAACGCTGTCCGACATTTCGATGATCAAATTATAACAGGAAATGTGAAACTTAAAAAACCTCTCATCACTACAATGCATACAAAAGAAATTTTCCCCAAAGATATCGATTTTGATCACATTGCAACTGATTGTCTATTTCATAATAGTTCAATGGAAGAAGTTGTTTTAGCCAGCAAAATCTTCTTAAAACCTATTCAACTGGCAGAATTTACAGCTTTGAGTCATTTGGGTACAAAAGCAATTAATGGAATCGATATTTTACAATTTAACTCATCACTATATCGATTAAGTCAACCATCTTCGATTATACAAGGACCGATCAATTTTCAAGTTCCACCTATATTCGGGCATCTAACGGTTCAAGGTTTAGTAAATCACATGCCAACAAACAATATATTCCTAGCTTATCCAGATCGTATGTGGCCTCCAGTAAAAATCGATACCCTACAAGTTGATGGTGATCTTCAATTATTCGATATCGATCAGATGAGTTTAAATTTCTTGCTTCAAAATCGAGTACGTAAATCAGGACCAGGTCAAGAAATATTTGGTCATCTCACATTTGAAAATCTTGTGCTGGATAAAAAGGTATTTCTTCAATCGATAAATGGTATATCAATGGATAATGTTGTGCAAAAAAATTCAGCAACTCTTCAAGAAATCACTGGAGCAAAAACTATCGATGGTGAACTACAACTAATTGGTCCTGCTATGATTGTAAAGTTAAATAATATCGATTTAATTGAACGATATCGGCAAACAATATTTCTTGATAAAAATTATGAATTCGATAGTTTATCGATACCAAATGGAACATTTAAAGAAAAATTGATAGTTTCAACTCCATTAGCTTCAAAGAATCCATTACATGATCTTATTCAAAATAAAACTTACAAAGAGAGTTTCAAAGCCCACACAAAGACTCTCAAGAATATTGAAACAAATTTGAGAACTGCCCAGCATGTTATCGATACCAAAGCTTTGAATCCCAAGAGATTGGTTTACCTGGATTATGATTTTAGTACATTAATCGAATGGAAATTAAGAAATGATTCGATTCAAGAAGAATTTATTTTCGATAACAATAGATATCAGTATTGTGATCGAGAGCAAACTATTGTCAAATGGTCACGATATCACAATAGAATATCGTTGAGTAAGACAATTACAAATTCTGTTACAGCCAATGAATATGGAATAACTGTGAAAGCCGATAACAACTGCAAAGAGGGCTACCGTCATGTAAATAGTCTCATAACGATAACCAACCCTCATTTTAATAAAAGATTCATGCTTGATAAACTTGTACATAGTATAGAAATTTACAATGCTATCGATTGGTTTGTGATGGTTCATGGTATTGACTTATATGCAGGACACAATGAAATACGATTTCTAAAAATCGATAATCACTTTAAAACAGTGCGAGACTGGCAACTTTTAACCGATGGCGTGGGTAAGGTTTCAAAGCTATTCAAACTAAGTTCCCATACAATATTAGTGGTATCAACTGTTATCGAAAATTATCCATCAATAACCATCTATAATCTCAATACCGTTACTCAAATATTTGATATCGTTCAAGTAATCGATGGTGATTTTGATATTATCGAACTAGCTCAAGTTACACCACACAGTTACCATTTATTCTTAAGTTGTGTTCACTGTCAAAGAATTGTCATATTTGAATATGATACCTCCGTTAGTTCGAGCTTAGAAGACTGTCAAATGTATCATATCTATCAAATCATTAAACTGAAAACACGAATCGATAGATTTAATATATTTACACTCTCTGATGGTGGGATATATTTGTTAGTGTTATCGGATCAAGATATCGATTTCTATCACATTTACAAATATCAATATATTCAAGGATGGAAACATTTTACTTATGGTTATTTTAAAAATATCCAAAATGCATATCCATTGCTTAAGGGTGGCATATCGAGTGTTGATGATAATTTGCTGTTGCTGTGCAATCGAAAGTGCACTTTGGTGAAAGCTTTCTATCAATTGTAAATGGATATACCTATCATGGTGGCCTGAGGTACCGGAAATAGTTTATTTTAAGATTTTTTAAATGTAAATTTTGATGTGTAAATAAGTATGTTTTGGTTTGGTTGGAAAGTTGATTTCTTTTTGTAAATAAATTGTTAAAAGTTAAAACTTTGAAGTTAATTTTATTATTTTGGAATTCGGGAGAACTTTCAGTGGAGCGAAAGCTTTAAAAATCCTTATTCTATCTTATGGAAAAATATATGAAATGCAGACAGGACACTTGAATCTCTGTGAGAGGACATCAAGATACCATGCCGACAAGTCTTCAAGTCTTTGAATGCAACCCCGTTAAGGCTTGATTACGCTGTGGTTTGATTCTTTAGTAATCACATCTCAATTTTACTGACAGTAAATTACTGTGAGTAGAGTAAGAATCAAACTGCTGCGTCATCGAGAGTCAAATAACGCAAGTATGCACTGAGCCTTAGAGGCCCGCAGCTATTCGAGCAAAAGAATGGTGCGAGTTAACTTGCTTAATTTGATATTCTTGGGCTTAGATTAATGCCTGGTACGCAGATCGCGCTAAATTTTATCTCCCATACAAATTATCGAAAAAAATTATCCGAGCTAAAACGTATCCCATACAAATTATCGATAACTTGTATGGGAATTTTATCTCGGCTAAAATTTAGCTCGAACTGCGTACCAGGCCTAAGCAGGAAAAAAATGATTTAGGTGCTGGACCCAACAAACAATATCCCTTCTATACAGCTTTACAGGAGCTACATAAACACCTGTAAAGCTTTATACACAGAGAAAAATAGACCACATAAAATAGAACAAAAACAATAAGATTTCTCTATGGTTTTCATCCAAGAAGGAAACCTTATTAAAACAATCGGGTTTTCCTTATTGTTTTAAAATCTGCAAAAAAATAAAAAAAACGATGACCAGGCTGGGAATCGAACTGGAGACTTCAAATCATTAGTCGCCCACCTTACCACCTGGACCAACCTGCCATGAAAATATTGATCGCGATTTTTGTTCTAGTGCTAAGTTGCAAAAAAAAAAACAACTTTTCAGTCAAATTTTAATAAGATTTTCTCTATAAAAATAATAAGAAATCTCCTTAAAAAAACCTTATTAATCGTTGATTTTAATAAGATTTCCTTATGAAATGTATGGAAGGTAAAACAATATGGCAATCTGTTAGTTTTTAGCGGGTCATATTTTTCTCTGTGTAGAAGCAAATTTGTTAGTCGGGGAGGATGGGATTCGAACCCCAGACCTCTAGCTTCATAGTTCATTGCATTATGGTAAACGAGCTGTCAAAATTTTGACACATTTACCACTCTACCACTTTTACCAGGTTTACCCAGAGTTTACACCGTTTCATGAATACCCTCTTATTCGTATATCCGCAATGGTTCTTCTTTTATGAAAACAACACTGAACGAAATCTTATTAACGTCTTACCTACATGTTTAAAAAAATCATAATATGTACCACTTGTATGTGTGCGTATATTTTGTAAGACTAGTGATTACCCCTTTGCTAAGATATTACAATATTTTATAAACAGATTTCTGTTTCCAGACACTGGATTTAATTTTATCAGCCTCACACGCTACTGTCACACAAATTTTAATTAAATTCCTAAACAAATTTAAGACCTCATATTTACTTTGCAATTTTGTGCATTTTAATCTTGTTCAAACAAAAAGAATAAAAGATAAATAAAAAAGTTCCAAAATTAAAATATTGAAATTTGCTTAGTAAAATTAGATAAGATAAATTTCATATAAAAAGTCAAGAATTCAGCACTTTCATTTATTAGTCAAACCAGTATTTTAATATAACTCAGACATGTCTGCACTAAAAGATACGTCAAGTCTACCGGATCCTAAGTGTTCACAATTTTGGTCGGATGATAATGGCTATGACAAGAAAGGTGTCAGAGTTATGGCTTTGGTTAAAGATGACTCTTACCATAGAATCAGGGAATTTACTGTTACAACAAACTTGAAGTTGGCAACATACGGGGGAAACTATGATGGTAAGTGTATTAAGTTGCTATTAGAAAAAGCCTGGTACGCTGCTCGCGCTAAATTTTAGCCATGATAAAATTCCCATACAAGTTATCGATAATTTGTATGGGACTCATTTTAGCTAAAATTTTTCGATAATTTGTATGGGAGCTAAAATTTAGCGCGAGCAGCGTACCAGGCTAAAGCCTGGTACGCTGCTCGCGCTAAATTTTAGCTGAGATAAAATTTCCATACAAGTTATCGATAACTTGTATGGGATCCATTTTATCTCGGCTAAAAATTTTCGATAATTTGTATGGGAGCTAAAATTTAGCGCGAGCAGCGTACCAGGCTTAAAAGAAGAAATTTTACTCAAACTGCCTTATCACCATACAAACAATTTTGGTTCTATAAAGCTTTACAGATGCAATTGTTGCTTCTGTAAAGCATTATAGAAGCAAAATTGTTAGTAGGGCAAGCCTCCTAATTTTTAAATATTTCTTTTGTTTACACTTTAATTGATATGCTTAGCTAAAAACAAAGAAATCATTGGAAATGATCTTCAAGAGGTGACTATTCTCAAACACGCTAAAAAATATGGACTGAGTTCTCCCGAAGACTTTGCTCTAAGTCTTACCAAGCATTTTCTAGACACTTATCCAGATCTTGAAGAAACTCATGTTCGAGTAGAGGAGAATCCTTGGGAAAGGCTTGGACAACACAGCTATGCTTTTTCATTGACCTCGACTGTCAAACATTTTTGCGATGTTGTTCGAAACAGAAATGGTAAAATAACTATAGTACTAAAATGAGCTGTCATTTTGAATTAAAAATGTATCGTAGATCCTGAGCCCTTTGTGATTAGTGGAATCCATGGTCTTCGGGTTATGAAGACAGCCCAATCTCCATTTGTTGATAATGTAAAAGCAAGGTTTCATACCGAAGGCGATCAAAAAGATCGAATTATGTGCGCAGATGTTTTCGCAAAGTGGCAATACTGGACTGTGGATAATGTTGACTTTACTCGAAATTGGCACCAAATTAAGGATCTCATTCTTCAAGTTTTTACTGAAATGACAACAACTAGTATTCAATCTATTTCTTATAAAATAGAAAAATTGGTGTTGAACAAAATTGAACAGGTAGGTATGATTTTATTAGATATCATTCTCTTCAAGAACTAAAATGAAAGGATTTTTTTTTATATCTTTATTTCCTTATAGATATCAAGCATAGCAATTACATTGCCCAATACCAGGTATCCTGAGTGTAATTTCAGCCGATTTGAAGAATTAGAAACAAATATTGACAATTTGAGCATTTATCAACCAACCGAAAAAACCAAAGAAATTGAATACTCTAATTTGGATCAATTATTATGTGGGATAAAAAGCAAAATGTAGATCTATAAACCAAATAAACTTAGTTCACTTAAAAATTTAAAGACTTTCTTTATTTAGAAAATAAATTGATAAGTTAGTATTCCAATAAATGTATTCAATAATAGAATAGAATAAAAATCTTATTGTCTGCAAAAATGTTGAGCTTTCTTCGCTTCTACCAATAGTTTATCAGCAAAATGTTAAAAAATGACTGTTAAAACCTGGTACGCTAACGCTGCCCGCGCTAAATTTTAGCCAAGATAAATTGTATGGGACTCGGCTCGGCTAAAATTTTTCGATAATTTGTAATATGGGAGCTAAAATTTAGCGCGAGCAGCGTACCAGGCTTAAGCTGTTCGTGCTAAAATTTTAGCCGAGATAAAATTCCCATACAAGTTATCGATAATCGCTCGGCTAAAATTTTTCGATAATTTGTATGGGAGCTAAAATTTAGAGCGAGCTGCGTACCAGTGAGTGTGGACGTGTAATTGTTGATGGTGAATGTCAGTGAAATGTCATTTTTTAATTCAACTGCCACTTTACTGTCACCAAGCTGGAATATTTGCAACATTCTCTGATCTTACTGCCTTCAATCGGGTTGCATTCGGGTCAACAAATGTAGGGCAGAGCTATTGAGCAACACGTCCACATTTACTCCAATTTGCTGATCAAGCGTATTGATCATCACAAATCAACATAATGTGGACGCAGCTTAATATCAACCCATTGAAAACAACAATTGTACCATTTAAAAAAAAAAAGTGTTCTTGCCTCATGAGAGAGCTGAAATATCTAGGATCTAGGTATTACATGATGAAGAATTACAATTTCGAAAATAACGTTGAAACTAGATTTGTTAGCAAGGCAAGTGGGTTAGTGAATCCGCACAAGATACAGCTAAACGAACTTAACAAGATAAATTGTTCGAGTCTAGGGAAACGATGTAGCAGACTCTTTATCACCTCAGCAAAGGCACCTCATATGCCTATGGGTCCAAGAACAAACCATGTTGTGGTATTGGAGAACATGATCACACAAATGTAAGAAATAATAAGTAGGGTAAAAGAACAAAAAATTGCACCAACCACTTTGCACTTAGCATTTTGCAACTTTGCAAAACAATACTTTTCTGCAAAGTAAAAGAACAAAGTGTTTCACCAAAAATTAAAAGTTCCCCCACTTTGAACTTTGCAATTTTTGATGTTTTTTTGCAAAGCAAAAAGTGTGGGCGTAATTTGAAAATTTGCAAAGTAAAACAGTAAATAGTTTCAACTTCTTTTCGTTGTTAAAAAAGGTTGAAATCTTCTTATTTTTACTTAAACAACAATATCCTTTAAGATTTTATTGTACTTTACTTTATAATTTGTTATTTTTTTGGTTATAGTTACCTTATACTGTTGCTATGCTGCAAATCTATTTGAAGAAGAAAATAATAGGTGTGTTTTTTATTACAACCGGGCTTAACTGGACAAAAAAAAACGCTTCGGGGCTTAGCGAGAAAAATTGTCAGCACTGCATATTAAATGTTCCGAAATCAGCTGACACAAAAAAAATATAAAGTTGTTATATTTTTCGCTTTTGGGTTTTCTTGTGTGTTTTTGAAAAAAAAAAAGTTTAACTAATAGTAATTTCGATTGGCAGTCCGGAATCATTCTGAAAGCGTTTTATTCGCACAAAACTGACAGTTTTGTATGAATAACATTTTTTCAGAATGATTCCGGACGCTTCCGGACTGCCAATCGAAAACGCCATAACTATTAAATAAATATTTAAAATAATAATTGTCATTCCAAACATCAGTTTTGATGTTTTTAAACAAATTCTAAATAATTTACGAACAAGTTGATTTCGCAGCACACATATAAATCTGTTGAAAAAGTTAAGCCCAGAGAAATCTCTGGGCTAAGCAACTAAGCCCAAGGGGCTAAAGTGTTGTTGTATTTAACATGTAAATTGCTTAGCCCCGACTGTGTTCTTTTGTCCAGTTAAGACCGGTGGTAATAAAAAACACACCTAATAGCCCAGACAAATTGTTCAAAATATGGTCATGAAATCGCCGTTTTCGCTGGACAAATTTTTTTTTTTTCATGGAATGTATGTAATCGACAAACTATACCAAGACTGAAAACTTTCGTACGTCTTACCCCCCAAAACCCTTTTGTGTACACTGTACAGTGTTGTCTGTGAATATATGTGAAAGCCACCACGTTGGTAAATGACGTTAACACTCACACATTTATAGGAGTTTGTCTCGCAAGGTTGGGGATAAATGACATTTTTTGGACCATAACCGCTTTGAATTTAAAGAGTGTGTGTACTCATGTACGTGCACTACAGTGTACATGCGATTGAAGTTATAGATGATTAAAAGTGCTATTGACACTTGGAATCACGGCACCCGGTGGAAAGCGCCAAAACCTCAAAGTGATATAGATTATTTTCCGATTTGCCGTTCAATGTAATTTCCATAAGAAAAAAAACAAAAAAATACCTCGAAAAACATTTATTTTACGGATTAATTTTATATGAAGGAGTATCAATTGTATTATTGTAAAATGATAATAATATGTGTTTATATCTAAATCAGGTTTAAAATATATTGTAACGATGAATTACTGAACTACTTTTAAGATAAAAGTCTGAACACACTACCTACTACTGCAAAGGTAGAAATGTGAACGGACCTTTAATAATCAAGAAACTACCTACCCTCTGAACACATCCCAAAATATCCAACTAGACTGGAAGTATGAAGCGCCCCCTCTTGGAAAGGAAATTTCGAGAAGCAAAGACGAGAACCTTCGAAGACATTCTCGAATCTCGAAATTCCGGTATAAAAGGGCGGCGTAAACACCGACCGGACACAGTTTAATCTTGAAAGTGTAAGAGTACAGTACAAAGTGAAATAAAGTGTTGCGAATTGTTGGTAGTAAATAAAGTGATTTAAAAGTGTGTTTGTTTGAGCGAATAATAAAAGTAAATTGAGTTGAAATAAAGTGTGTTCTTATTTGAACGGAAATATAAGTGGAAATTAAATAAGTTTTATTGTGAACCCGGAATAAAACATTACAATATCAAAAAGTATAATAATACCTGTGTCTTCAAAAAGTATAAGTGAATCGCCTGAAAACAACAAAAAATACCATAAAAATTAAAAGAAATTATTGAATTATTCTTTTATTTGTTTTGCTTTTTCACAAATAATAGTAGGTAAGCACTTTTTTTTTATTTTCAACAATTAAAAAAAATTAGACCAAAATAGTTTCTTTATTTTTTGTAGTATTTGTTGTTGTTTTCCTGCGATTTGCTACAATTTTTTGGAAGACAAATTACACAGGTATTATTAGGGTCAATGTGGGTAAATGTAAACAGGGGTAAATGAAAACATGGCTCATAACAAGCTTCAGTTAAATCTCTTTGATGCATACATAAGTACAAATCGCGGACGCATGTATCCTTTAACTTTTACGTCAAGCTCATTGCTGTCAAGAGAGAATTCATTCGACGAGCGTGTTTTCCGTGAAAGATAATTTTTTAAAGTGCCAAACAAGTCGTTAGTCTTTCAGAAAAATTAAATATTTTTGAAGATTCAATTAAGTCAGTATAATTTGCAAATACTTTTTAGTTTTGAATTTTGATGTAGATTCTATGTGATACAAGAAAATTTTAAAATACAGGACATTTATGTCGATTTGCATGTGTTTACATTTACCCCAGAATATTTTTCATAATGGGTAAATGTAAACACCGTATTCTGGGGGTGAATATAAACATATATTTTTGCTGAAATTATTGGTTTTAATAAAAATAACGTATTTTTAGTCAATTACTATTGCTAAAGTGCCGCGGAGTCACATTTTAAAGTAGTCAACACCATAATTTTCAGTGGATGATGTTGCAAAATCGGTCTTTGACGTAAAAAGAAAAAAATATGACTTTCAGAGCTGCTCAGGATGCATATTGGGTGCCTATATAAAGAATCAAGGGAAGAAAACAAAAAAAATTATTGGACTTTGAAAAAGTTTTTGTCAAATACCTTCTTGAACGTTTTTCAAGTCGTTATCCATATGATAAAGAGAAAATCTTAAATTTTAAACCATTTTACATTTACCCCGAATTTGTAAAAAAACACAAACACGGTGGGGTATTTGTAAACATGTCATATTTGACAGTAATTTAAACAATTGGGGAAATATTTGTTTCTATTTATAAAGAAGAATTGCCATCATTTCATATTTGCATTTGAAGATACCATTCAAGTTGTTGCGTGAAAACATATTAAAATCTAAAGTCAAAAGAAAAAAAAGACATGAAATTGTTTACATTTACCCACATTGACCCTATACTTTTTGGTATATTTTAAACCTGATTTAGATATAAACACATATTATTATCATTTTACAATCATAAAATTGATACTCGCTGATATAAAATTAATTCGTAAAATAAATGTCTTTCGGGATCTTTTTTCGTTTTTTTCTGATGGAAACTACATTGATCTGCAAATCGAAAAAAAACTATATCATTTTGAGGTTGTCGCTCCAAGTGGTAGATGGCGTGGAAAGCTATTTCCCAACTCCCAATGATTCATTTTTGAAGAATTACCCAAACAGATCAAAAGTTCGTCAGATATTTGAAAAAATATGGTACTCTTGCAAAATGTTTTTCTCTCTAAAAGAATTTCATCCCCATCATTTTAAGTTGAGGAAATTTCATATTTTGTCCACGAACTATCCAAACAGACCTTTTTTTCCAAACATAAGCCAAATTAAAATTCCTCAAATGCAAAAATTGTTAATAAAATCGTAATTTTCATAACTCAAAATCATGTTCGAATTTTCAAATTCAACTGTCATTTCACAAATACCCACAATTTTCCAACTGCACCCTAATTCGATATCGAACACATCCACACCAACCATCTACCTCGCTGACTGTCAAAAAAAAACTCCACAAAAAAAAAACCCAAAGCAACCTACCAACAACAACAAAAAAATAAATTTTGTAAACTGTCAAAGTGTTTTGGATTTGGGACGCGTCTTTTCTTTTTGAGTTCAATTCAATTTTGTTTTCTCCCAACTTTTTTCAATTAATTTCTTTCAGTTTTAAATTATTTTCTAAAATAAATTAATCAAAAATGGGTTCAAAAAAACACAAAAAACATAAATCCGAACGTCGTGATAAATATGAAGGTAAGTTTCTAATTTCTACTACTCTGTTGCTTGCTCTAGCTTGTGAACAAAAAAAAGCCCAAAAAAACACTACAAATCGGCATCTGCCATCGCTTTGTGATGAGAAACATGCGAGGTGAAATGTGTAAAAATCTCACTGCTCTGCGCAGAATTTCCAACTTATATTTTTTTTTCTTCTCCAATCTCTCAAAAAGTGCGTTCGAAGAAAAAAAAAAAGACAACCCGAGACAAAAATTTTCTTCTTGTATATCTTTTGCTTTTCCTTCACCAGAATATAGCATGGATCATCGGCCAAGTAGTCTGAAATTAATTCTCAAAGTCGGAAGCAATTCCACTCCCGAATATGGCAACGATTCGCCGGCCTACAATCAGCCACACGGATTAGACATCGAAATGATGCCTAGTAGCTCGGGAAGAGGAGATCTAATTCATGGAAATGTTGAAGAACAACATTTCTTTGGTAATCCCGAAGAAATCCCTGAAAAGCATAAAAAATCCAAGAAAAAGAAAAAGAAGAAGGATCGCGAGAAGAAGCACAAACATCATAAAGAAAAGCGACATCGACATCGCGAAGATTCGTCTCAGGATGAGTTTAGTTTTGTCGAAGAGAATTCACAACCTTTGCCAGAGAATGTGCTTTACTATGCTGGCATAACGACGGGGAATAGTCCGTCGTGTCGGCCAGTTGCGAAGCCAATTATTCCCAAGAAAATTGAGGAAACTATCAGTTCGCCACTGAGTAGCCCATTGAAGCTGTCAGAGCCAATGCAGAGTTCTTCGGGAGGCAAGGTTTGTAGAATTTTAAATATATTTAGCGCTATTTTTGATATGTATAAAAATCAAGTAAATACTGAAAATTAAGCATTTACTATCTATCAACCATAGTGATTACTTTTTTTGGATGAACAATTTTAGTAAATACTATTCCGTATGCATAAAAACTAGAGAGTAGGTAATTTTTACTTGCGATATAGGTACTATAGGTGAACATTCGGAGGTGACTGTTAAAGGCTAATTTGTACGGTTGAAGTCCACGAAAAGTTCCGCGAAGCATGTTAAACATTGTATCCAGTTTGTAAAAGCCCACATAAACTGGCCAGCGAAGTAATGGCGTAACATATTGTTTACAGTTGAGAGCAAATTTGTCCTCTTTGATGGTACTGAATCTCCACAACACGTCCGACGTCCGCCCAATACGGAATATGTTCCAAAGTATACGACGAAAATAGTAAAACATGAAGGGTCGAAAATTTTAGTATTTTAACATATTTCTTTGTTAACAGCGGAACTTTTCGTGGACTTCAACCGTACAAATTAGCCTCTAACAGTCACTTCCGAATGTTCACTGCACTGCAATCCAGGCTTAAAGCCTTCTGGATTTGAAACGACGATGCAGAAGGCTCAACTTAGCTCATCTGGACAATACGCCTGTCATATACGACGGTCTTTTTTCTTTTTCTACCGCGCGTTTTGGGTCTTTCGTTGAGTTTATTGCATTGGCTACCATTGTAAGGGAGCATCCTAATATAACCTTCCAAGTAGGTTTTCCCTTCTTTAAGCAGCTTTCGTAAAAGTTTCCGTTAACCGAACTGCAGTGTTTTGCTCTTCGAACTTTAAATAGATTAAGGGCCATTTTGTTCACTATTGCTAAACTTAAAGCAAACTCTCAAGTTGATGAACTTGAGAGTTGACTTTAACTTGAGAGTTAAAACAAAAGTTGAGAATCTATTTTGTTCACTATTTTTACTTGCGATATAGGTACTATATATCAAGTTATGCATTCGTACAAAAAAAAAAAGTTGAGATAACATTTTTCCATGACATTACGATGGTAGAGAATGCCAAAAAAGTGGGTCCCGGAAGTCCGTCTGTCTGTCCGTCTGTCAGTCTGTCAGTCTGTCAGTCTGTCTGTCTGTAAACGAAGCTACAGCCTAAACGGATGGACCGATTGATGTCAAACTTGGTATGTTGCATTATTTGGCGACTCTACAGAGGGGTTTTTGGAATTAATTTTTTTGGACCAAAAATAACGGTACTTGTCATATACCGATTTTAGTAAAATTGAAATTGCTCAAAAACGGCTCCAACGATTTTGTTTAAAAAAATCAAATGTAAGTTTTAAGACAAGGTCTATCTTCTAATAAAAAAAGATTTTTTTGAAAATCATTATTAACGGTACCTGCCATAGAACCGTTTTTTTCAAATCCGATTATCTCCGAAAGTACTTATTCGATTTTAACGAAGCTTTTTGTAAAGAAGCATTTATATGATGTTAGTATAAGCCAAAAATAAAATTTCCGAAAAAATAATTTTTGGATTTTTAAAAAAATTTTGAAAATTTTTTTTTGAAAAATCAAATTTTCGAAAACGGGTCATTGAATTTTTTTGAAATTTTGTTTTTAGATGTTGATTAGTGATTTCTACAAAATGGCATACCAATTTTATTTTAAAACTTTTTTTCCAAAAAAGTATTTATAAAAAATTAGTTTTTTAAAAAACGGCTCTAACGATTTTGAAAATTTTTTTTCTAAAAATGCATCTTAATATATCAATCAAAACTGCATACTTGGTTTGGAGGGCAATTTGATTTCAGATTTTATTTTATTTTTTTAAAAAACGAATTTTATTTTTTTGGTATTTTTTTTTTTTTGTACCTATACTTTTTCCAAATTTCTATATAAAAAGTCTTAAAAATTAAAGCAACTTTTACTCCAAGAGCAAGTTCGTGCGACCCAGTCGTGCATTTTATTTTTCTTAAATCTCGAGTTTACAAAACAAAAGTTGGCTAACTTTTAGTTTTTAAAATATCCCTGGGATATTTGTGACAGTTAACAAAAATATTGACAGCCTGCAATCATATTTTGAATGTTTTATGTCATCTGTTAAAATTTTATTAATTCTTGTATTTTAATTGGTCAGTTCTTATTTATTATTAGCAACAATGTCCATGTGCACCGTTTAAAATCCAACTAAAATCGGTTTCGGGATACAAATTCGTTTGATAAAATTATATTTTACATATGTATGTTCATATGTGGCTTTTAAAAATATGCATTAAATGCGAAATAATTGAAATACTTGTACATATGTGTATGCGATTGGATATAAGTGAAATTATTCTAACGTCCTCCGCTTCGGGAGTGGCACAAACAGAAATAAAAAAAAAAAAAATAAGAAAAACCATTTGACTTGGAAAAATGTATTTTTTCGTTAACTAATGTTTAGGTTTGAAGTTTTTAATAAAATACATAAGAAAATATAAAGTGCAACTCTATTTAATTGTAAATTATTTTTGTTTTTGTCTTTTGTTTGCTTATTAATGCGTTAACGCAAAAACTGCCAACAAAATTTTGACAGAAAAATTAAAAAATAAAAATCTAAAGCAAACTCCAAGTTTGGTCGGCAAACTTCTACTTTTTGGGGAAGTTGAGAAAACTGGAAGTTTATCAACTCTCAAGTTTGAAATCAAAAGTTGAAAACGTCAACTTTGCGTGAACAAATCCAAATTCAGAAGTTGAAGATAAAAATCCCCAAGTTATTTTCAACTTCTAGTGAACAAAATCGCCCTAAGGGTGATTTTGTTCACTAGAAGTTAAACATAACTTGAGGATTTTTATCTTCAACTTCTGAATTTGGTTTTATTCACTCGAAGTTGACGTTTTTAACTTTCGATTTTCAACTCGAGAGTTTATCAACTTTCGGTTTTCTCAACTTCCGGAAAAAGTAGAAGTTTGCCGACCAAACTTGGGAGTTTGCTTCAAAATGTTTTTTTTTTATTTTTCTGTCAAAATTTTGTTTATTTACTGTGAAAACAAAAATAATAATCCAAAGCAACACAATTTTGGCATTACCTTTTCTTTTTGGAGGAATCAATGCAAAATGTTGCCCCGCTAATTTAAAGAACAAATTTATAAAACAAAATTCAAGAACAAAACAAAAACTAAAACCATTTTTTTTTTCTTATGCATTTTATTAAAACCTTTAAATAAAAACATTCTGTCTACGAAAATATTCAATATTTTTTTTGATGATACGGGTTTGCAGCAAGTTATTTTTCTAGTTTTCTTGTTAAAAAATTCTGCTTTAGATCACTGTGGACGCGACGCACGGACGTTTGAATATTTTCACTTCTATTAAATTACAGGAACTTCAATTATAAAATTCGCACTTAATATTTTTTTGAAATTGGATTGCTTTGCATTTGAATATCTTGAAAAACGGCGCGGCGTACGTAAAATCGGACAAAAATATATAAGTTATTACTTATAAAGTACACAAACCAAATAAATTTAAATATCGATTGAATTTCTTTAAAACAAATTTGACATTTTCAACACAAAAACGAACAAATTACAAAAAACTTCGATTAAAATGACATTGAACTGGCAGTATTTGTTTGTGCTGTCACAAATATCCTAGGGATATTTTTTAAACTGAAAGTTGACAAACTTTTGTTCAAATTATATGAGTACTTACTTTTAAACCAAAAATAAATATTCTAAGTTATAAAACGCTTTTAAATTCTTCAAAAATAACTTTCACTACTATTATTTTGAACAGGTCAAATTAGAAAGAACAACCAAAGGTCAATGACAAATTATTTGGCACCTTCTTTTTCATTTTAAAACTACGATACATTTATCAGTAATTGACCGTTACAAACTTTGACATCAAAGAAATTAAATTTTTAACCGTAGAAGCACCGTAAATATAAAAAATGTTATTTTGTTGCAGGCACTACTATTATTTTGAAAACAGCTGTATAAGTGTCCCGTATTTTGTAATTTGTCCCGTGATTGTCACGTATTTGCACATTCTCTGATTTTTTTATTAAATATTTTAAATACTTTGTACGGAAAACAAGAAAACAGAGGTTGAAAATTAAAATTTTTCGGATAAAGCACGGTGCTGGAGCAAAACGAAATTTTTTAAATCTCCAAAGTCAAAAAACTTGCTGCAAGAAAAATTGCCTGGAGGTGACAAACAATTGAAAACTCTCCATATATTTTTTTTTTAATGTTCGTGAATTATTTAGTTCCAGCTTCTGTTTGTCTGGTTGCTACACCAGGAAAAATGTATTTGAATAAAGAACAACATATGGAAGAGTAAATAACCCAGAATAGTTAAAAAGCAGCTCTCCCGACTTTAATTAAAAAAAATATTTTTTTAGAAGTTATTAACAGACATTATTATAAAACCATTTTCTGGATTTCATAAACAACTTAAATGATTTCAACAAAAAAGCTCCCAAAAAATCGTTCTTGATATCAAAATAAGGAAAAATTATGAAAACTCATTTAAAAAAAATTGAATTTTTTTGAAAAATCAATAAATTTTCAAAACGATCCAATAAATTTTGTATCTGTCCCGGGTTTGGCTTCCAGAAATATGGTCACCGTAACTATAGGGCAAGTTTAGGATTCGTAAAAAAAATTGAACTTGAGATAACAATTTTACATGACATTACGATGATGGAGAATGCCAAAAAAGTGGGCCTGGCAATTCTGTCTGTCTGTCCGTCTGTAAGTACCTGGAGCTGCAGCCTAAACTAATGGAGCGATTTTCTTCAAACTTGGTAGTTAGCAGTTTTTGATGATTCCCTAGAGGAGAAATTGAATTTTTTTTTTTAAACCAAAACTAACGTTACCTGCCATATAACGGAAATAGAAAAGTTCATTTTATTTAAAAACGGCTCTAACGATTTTGATAAAAAATTTGTGTATAGTACTACACATAAGAGCCAACTTTTTAAATAAAAAAAATACTTTTTTGTACCGTTATTAACGGTACCTGTCATAGAACAGTTTTTTTGATTAATGAATATCTCGTACAAGACAGTCCCTGATTTCAACGAAAATTTTTATGCAAAAGCATTCAAGTAAAGGTAGTATTAAAATTTTGTAAAATTTTTAAAAAACACATTTTTGGTTTTTTTAAAAATATTTGAAAATTTTTTTTTTGAAAAATCAATTTTTTGAAAACGGGCTTGTGAAAAATTTTGAAAATTCGTTTTTATGTGTAAATTAATTTTTTCTTTAAAATGGCATACCAACTTTTTTTTTGAAAAATGTTAGAAAATTTTTATATATAAAAAATTGATTTTAAAAACGATTTTGGAAAATTTTTTTCTAAAAATTCCTTTTTATACAATAAACTGGCATACTTGGTTTTTTTTTGTAAAAGATCTTTTAAAACGGTGTTTAATTAATTATAAAAACAGATTTTTTTTTTTTAATATTCCTTAATTTCCTTGAATAAAAAGCTGTAACATTTAAGTCACTTTAATCATAAGAGCAAGTACGTGCGACCCCAGTCGTGCGATTTATTTTCCTTAGGAATTACTTGATTTTTACAAAGTTACAAAATACCAACTTGTAAAATTCAATATCGCGAATCTGTAGAAAATCTCGTTCTCCTCGGAATCTGTTACCAGAATTTATTACCAGGGAACAAAATATCGTATAAAATGACAGCTAAATCTCAATAGAAATTTATTCCCGATACCAACAGATTCCGAAGGAAACATATCATGATCATTTTCATTACCATGTTTGAAATAAGGGAATCATTCTGAGGGAAATTGCCTTGTACAAAGAAATTAAAACTAAAAATTAGATGGGACAATGATCAACCAATTATTGGATTTGCTGATGCAGACTGGGCATCTGATATAGTAGGAAGTACAGTGTCCTGGTGTAGCAAGAAACAAACAACTGTAGCTACCTCTTCAAGCGAAGCTGAATATATAGCCTTAAGTTCAGCTACAACAGAAGGTATAATGGCTAAGAGGTTTAGAATAGAATAGAAGATGTATTGGCATGGCAGAATTTAGAAAGCAAACGGGCCAAACACATCGATAGAAAACATCATTTTGTAAGAGACAGTATTGAAAAAAAATTAATAATAAAGTTGAATCAATCGGGACAAAAGAACAACAAGCTGACATCTTTACCAAAGCGATGGATCCTGTACATTTCTTGCATTTGAGAACAAAACTTAATTTGACATAATAATGACTCGATTGAGAGAGGGTGTAGAAACTCAAGAAATCGATTTCTTAAAAGTAATCAAATTAAATTTTATAAATTTTCATTCCGATTCTAAACTTTGTGAGAATAAGTTCTACTAATAAATTCTTATTTATTGTTATTTTTATTCGAAGCCTATTGTAATTAAAATGCTTTTGGCTTCGAATAAAAATAGCAATAATTAAGAATTTATTAGAAGAACTTATTCTCACAATAAGCCCTCTCCTAAACTAAAACTTTCACTATCAAATAATTTTTTTAATAAAGAAGAGGTTATTTTCAAATAATCTAAACAAAATATTACAATAATTTTCAAGTGAATTTTAAGTATTTACTTTAGTAAATACTAAAAGTATTTTTCTGAAGTAGGAACATTTTTTTTATGCATACGAAATAAAGTAAATACTATTCATTTCACCTTTTCCTAGAATTTATAGTACTTAATTTCACCTTTTACTTTAAGTAAGTAGTACCTTTTTATCCATATTACCCAAAATTAATGAATATTAAATTTATTGAAAATATTTTCTGGTAAAAAAACATAAAAAGTATTAAATTATAAATTGAGTAAATATATTTTAACATATTCCAATAAGGTTTATCTGGAGGCAGTGTCACCTCAGGCGATGCAAATCAATATCCCCTCGCCGGGCAGTGCCTCGACTCCGGGAACAGCTACAACTCCTGGCAATTCCACTCCTGGACCAGCTCTAACCCCAAAACCACTGGAAGCCCCAAAAACTCCCAGTTCTTCGAGTGAATCTGGCCGGGAACCACGCACTTGTGTGCTCAAACTGAAGCAGAGCAAGTCTCCTCTGACCAAACTCCTTGACCATCTCCTCCGTTCGCTGGAGAAACGCGATCCACATCAGTTTTTTGCTTGGCCAGTGACCGATGACATTGCTCCGGGCTACTCTTCAATCATCACCAAGCCCATGGACTTTTCGACAATGCGTCAGAAGATCGAGGACAATGATTACACGACTTTGGTGGAGTTCTCCGATGACTTTAAGTTGATGTGTGAGAATGCCATTCGCTACAATCACATTGAGACGGTCTATCACAAAGCGGCTAAGCGGTTGCTTCAAATGGGTTCCAAACTCCTGCAGCCGGAGAGCCTCATGCGAAGTCTAAAGCCATTGTCTGGTTACATGAGGGAGTTGACTGCTAAAGAACTTGGCTTTGAGTTGTTGCACGGCGAGTTTAATGACCACCATATGGCTGATTCTGCGGACGAAGGAGCATCTACCGGTGCAGAGGAACCGACACAGGCACAGCTCGAGGAGGAAGAGAAGAGACGGGCATTGCGAGAGGAAAACGAGCCTAAGAATCGCTTCCAACC
Organism: Episyrphus balteatus; assembly: GCF_945859705.1. Classification (NCBI taxonomy): domain Eukaryota; kingdom Metazoa; phylum Arthropoda; class Insecta; order Diptera; family Syrphidae; genus Episyrphus; species Episyrphus balteatus. The sequence goes on along the minus strand of NC_079134.1, from coordinate 15,361,949 downwards.
TTATGTCGATGATTTGACCTCGGAAGAGATTTTGGCTCAGGTGCAGAATGCCTCCCGGATTGCCAAGAAGAAGCTCACAGCCAAGGAGAAGGCATATTCCATGGGTTTTCTGAGGCAGAATAAAGACGGAACCACTTCGATGAAAATTCTTCTTAAAGACGAGAATGAAGGACCCGAAAAGGTGGTCTCGATTGGGGATATGGTTGGCAAGCTGAAAACTGGAACTGGACAGTTGCAAGGGCTTCGCGAAGACAAACGCAATTCGGCTAAATTGGTGAAGCCATTGAACTATGGAGCATTTGCTTCCTTTGCTCCAGTTTTCGATTCGAGATTTTCCAATTTGGGCAAAGAGGAGACTGAATTGGTTTTGAGAACTTATGGTGAGTATTTGTCTAGTTTTGCTCCTGGGAGGCCATCAAAGGGTTCTTTTTTTTCATTTCAGGTGATGGAAGCAGTGCTGAATACGCGGAAAGCATCATGCAATTCACAAAAGACAGCAACTACGCGACTGTACTGGCCAGTAAGCTGTTGGATGTACTTACGAATGGGGAACATAGCAAAGCTATGGGTGATCTCTACGACATGCAATGTCAAACTTATGAAACCACCGAAATTGAGAAATGCTTCCCGGAAACCAAGGAGCAAATTGAAGAGGAGTACGAGAAGTACAAGACCACAAAGATTGATTTTAACCGATTGAAGTCGTTGAATGAACTGGGAATTGACATGTCTTTCCTCAATGATATGGAATCAGAGACGAAGAACTATGAACTGACTCGGCGGCTGAGTGAACATTTGAGTAATAATCTTTCGTTGCTGGAGAAACTTCGGAGTACTCAGCATGAACGATTGTCTCAGCCATTGCCAGCACATTTGGCGCATGTCCAACAGCCAGGACCTGATGAAACCCATCTGGCCAATCAAGTTACTCTGCATTTGTCGGATATTTGTAAGAAACTTCCGCCAGGTGCTATTGCTGATCCATATGGTTTGAGAAAGGCTATGGGGCTATCTAATGGTAAGTCTTCCTTATTTGTTGTTTTTCTCATTTGAAATTAATTTTTGTTTTCTTTTGTATAGTTGGACTACCCCCACCACCAACACCGCGATTAATTGTACCAGCAATGTTGCAAGAACAATGTCAAACAATGACAATTGGTGTGCCAACAGAACCAATTATTGGTGGTGTTGATGGTGTGGCAATGGAAATTGATGATGATGTTACCGATTCCAATCCAGTTCATAATTCGGTTGATTTGGAAAATGAATTGAGGGAATTTCTTGAGAGTGGACCATCGTTGAGTACGAATGATGAGACGAGCAATATTGATCAATTGTTGCTAACTTAATTCGAGTTAAATCCATTTTGGAGTAGGGATTTGTTTTAATTTTGTGTATTTTTCGCGGCTCAGAAAAAAATAATGACAATGAGACTATTAACTACTTTTGGGAAAGACTGTAACTGTTTTACATTTTTTTTCATTCATTCTTTCTTTGTTGTATTTGATTATGTAATGAGTCTGTTTGATTTGTAATTTTTTTTCTTCTGTTTCAATTTTAAGGATTTTCTTTTAATAAAACAATAATTATAATCCAATTGGAAACTTAAAATGGTCTTGTTTCTTGAATGCAATGCGGCAAAAGGTTTCATAGTTCAATTTTCTAGACACAAGAAGCTTTATGAGAAGGGAGATCAGAACTAATTCTTAAAAGAAGCTTTAGTTCAGATTTTTTTTAAAGGCTATGTCATAAATTTTAAAAATCTAGAAGCACAATCAATGCTTTAAACATTTCTGAACGTGAATATTCTAACTGTTCACTAATATTAAGAGCTCATATTTGGTGAGTATGTTCTGGAGGTGGGTAGCAATCGATTTTTCGGAGTATAAAATCAAAAAAAAATATTCGATTTTTTTTTAACCCACCCTGTCGTTTGTTTTTTTTTTATTTGAATCCATTTAAATTTAATAAAAAACACTATGATTGAATTTTGATTATTGTAAAATAATAGATTTTTTATTAATTTGTTAAACAATTTTATACAAAATTCCACGTGCTTATTGTTAGTAATCAAATATCAAACAAATTTGCATTTGTGTAAATTTTAAAAGAAACAAATATTTTTTAAAAGAATTTGCATTTTATTAATTTTTTTTGTTACACAATTTTTGATTTGCTTAAATATTAGTTTGAGGTACCACCGAATCTCTAAATGTGATCTTTCTTTATTTCAATTTTTGTGTTTAACCTATTTTCTAAAAGTGAAAAAAAAAAAATACAATATAAAATATATATTTTTTATTTTTAAAGACAAAATATAACAAAAAAAAATTAAGTTAATCTCGCATAATGCCACTTTTTTGCTATGAAAACATTTAGATTGATTTTGTTTAAAAAAATAAATTCATTAAAGACAATTTACATTTTGTGTTTATTTTGTCAACACAACTGGCTAAGAGTTAACATCTGCGGAAGTAGCAGAAAGACAGAGATAGTAGGCACTTCACACAACATTTTATACAAGACTTAATTAAAAAAAAAAAGAAATTAAAATTTATTTTTAATTTTTTAACTTCTTCGTTTCTATTTTTTAAGTTCTTAAGGCAGTTTTCTAATTTTATTTTTTTTTTACTGTAGTAAGTTTTTGTATATTAAGTAAATACAAATATAAATCATTGATGTATTTATACATTATATAAAAATTACAAGATTACAATAATTAGTTCTTAGTTCTATTTAAAAAAAAAAAAACAACTATGTATGTATGTATTAAAAAAATTAAGTATTTTTTTTATAATTAAGTAATTTTTTTGATGTTCTGTTTGTTTGTTTTGTAAGTACACATTAGATTAAAAAAATATTATAAAAACAGAAATAATTTGAAAAATTAAAAAAAAAAACAACGGATACAAATATTAACATTTTTTTTTTACAAAAAATTGGAGCTAATTAGTAATAAATTAAAAAACAAAACAAGAAAAAAAAACTTATTTTGGAGGGTTAATAATGGGAAAAACTTTCAATTGAACTAGAGTTTGGATTGCATATTTGTTTTGTTTTGTTTTGTTTGTATGTAATTGTATAAATCTTAAGTAAATTGTTGTTTTTTATCGCAGATATTTTTTTCTCACCATAATATATTGCTAATAAAAATTCGATTTTTTTTTTTTTGTTTTAATTCAAAAAGGTGTAGTAGAAATTAATTTCCTTGAGTTTTTTTTTAAGTAAGTAAGTTTAAGTTTTTTGTTTTTTTCTACGCCAAATTTGCATCCTTTGCCATGCTATGGAAAGCTGAGTTTTTATCTTCAAGCAATGATGCTGGTGAATCGAATTCTATAATTTCACCTCGGTCCAAGACAATTACCTTGTCAGAATCGAGAATTGTATTCAAACGATGGGCAATGGTAAGGACTGTGCAGTCCTTGAATTCAGATCGAATTGTTTTCTGAAATAAAAAAAAAAATAATAAATTAGGTTTATATTTTTTGTATATTCAATTGATTAGTTTGGGAGTTCTAAAAAATATAAGCATGTATTTTGTATGGAAAGACTTTTGGAGGACTATTTTCTTTTTTTTTTTTTGAGAATAGGTATGATTTGGGCAAATTTAAATCCGTTACAATACCATCAATGAGATATAGCCGAAACAAAACACAGAAACAAATGAAGATGGCGTTGTATGTAAGTCCAGCCAATGCCAGATGGTCTTGTTATAATTATCATTTCTGTGATATTTACCATGTTGCAAAAAGGATGCTGAATTCATCGTTAAACCTTAGAACAACCGAAAAAAAAACAGAAATGCAACATAATAGCGCATTCGAAACACTCGTGCACGACCGTGCCGATGAAATAAATGCGGGTCTCAAATCATCAACTATGCGAAGCTATTTGAATAAATTTTAGCTGAATACAAGCATGCGATAATTTTCAAAATTTCTGCAAGAATTTCTGGCTTTTTGTATGTCCTTCAAATTTTTGCAATTTCGTATTAATGAAGGGCGAGTATACCAACATGTGTTATCACACATTATTGCTAACCTCAGAATTTACATTTGAGCAATCGTCAATTCGAGGTATCTTGAATTCGACGAGAAAGAAATTAATAATTGTTTTTTTGTTTTTGAAATCAAAAGAATTGTTATAATTTATCAAACCGGTGATGTTAGGTTAAAACTTAAAGCACGTTGTCAAATCAAACCATTCAGAGCTCTAAAAGGAATTAAGTAAGTTTCTATTGGAAACAATTAAAGGATAGAATCCATTTTTTTAGGGGGTTTTTCAAGTGGTCGTATCTTCGATTAAAATGGTCCTATTAGAGTACTTAAACAAAATTGAAGCAAGGGTCTTAAAGTTTTTAAGACCAATTTTATTTCAAACTGATACATCTTTTAAGATTACCTCATAATTCAAATTGGCTATTCTCTAAAATATTGATTATTTTTTCATCAAAAAATTAAATTTTTTCATTTATGCAAATAGCCAGAGGATTCCATAGGTTTTCTACTATATGCAACTCTCACTTTCACTTGCCGAAAATCGAATGCCTAGTACCTCAACCAAAAATTTGATAAAATCTTAGTGGGCAGTTTTTGGGTAGCAAACCAAATTTCTTTAAAAATCATATACCGACTATGCTTATAACCTTGAAGTTAACTGCAAGAGCAATTACGTGCGACGTAGTTCAGATAATTGAATTCAGTTTCATATTTGAAAGAACTTATAAATTAAAAAAGTATTCAAGTAGTAATTTTATAGAAAATACATTGGGAGAGCTCTTTAAGTCAAAACTATTAAAACACAACTCACCTGAATCAGATCATCAGTTTCCAAATCTACAGCAGCTGTTGCTTCATCCAATACCAAAACCTTGGTCTTCCTCAATAATGCACGAGCCAAACACACTAATTGCCTCTGTCCGACCGATAGATTCTCACCACCTTCACTGATTTCATGATTCAAACCAGCTGTCATTCCCTTAACAAACGTTTTCAAATGAGACAATTCTAAAGCTGTCCAAATTTCATCATCCGAATTCTTTTGGAATGGATCCAAATTCATACGCAGAGTTCCTGAGAACAAAACAGGATCTTGTGGGATAATTGTTAGACGTGAACGCAGCATATGGAGACCAAGTGTTGCGATATCGACACCATCGATAAGAATACGTCCACCAGCTGCTTCAATGATTCTATAACAAAAAAAGAAAAAAATTGTTTAATGTATGAATTTTGTATTAAAGTGTATAAACTTACCTGAATAGAGACAATGTAAGACTGGATTTACCAGCTCCAGTACGTCCAACAATACCAACTTTCTCTCCACCACGGATATCAAAGCTAACACCTCTCAATACAAGATCCAATCCTTCCCTATAACGAACCTTATAGTCCTCAAACACAACACGACCTTCTTGTGGCCAGCCTTGTGGGGTCTTAACATTATCAATAACCCATGGAGCTTCCTGTTTGGTTTCACCATACTCCTTAATACGTTCAACGGCAACGATATTCGTTTCAATGTCCGATGTCATTCTCACCAACCAATTGAGAGTTTGGGTGATTTGAAGTGAATAACTGACAGACAAACCCACCAAGGCGGCATTGGTTTGACCACCCAACACGGCAAAGAGTGAGGCAAAGAGAATAATCAAATTACCAATCATTTCCAAGCGAATGGCCAACCAACGATTGGCAATGACACTTGGGTATTTGCATAATTGATTCAAATCGACGCGGTTATCGGATTCATCGACAAATCTAAAATAAGAAAAAAGGTAAGGATTTTTGTAAATTTTAATAAGAAATGTATTCTTACCTCTGTCCAACATCATAAGCACGAATTGTAGTAACTCCTGTAACAGTTTCACTAAAATGCGAATAAATCGGTGATCTTGTTACTGATTCTAAACGCATCAATTGTCTTGAGGTAGCCACATAGAATCGTTGAGCGAAATAGTAAATCAATGCAATTGGTATAATTGCGACCAAAAATATTGGTGTTGATATACAAATAACAACAACAGTAGCCAAAACCTATTTTTTTTTTATTATTTTTTAAAAATATTTATGAAAAAAGGAATAAAAAGAAAATAAATTCGATTAAAATATGTTTTTAAAAAAATTGTAAAAAAAACATATTTTCAGGAAAAAGAGAGATGATGTGTGATAATGGAAGATGTATGGAGGAGAGAAGATAATAATTAGTTTTATTGCCATTACTTGATTTTTAAAGAAAGTGAAAAAGAAAATAATAAGAAATTAGAAGTATTAAGAAAGAAAGAAATGTGAGAAGATTTTTATTGTTTTAAGTATTACAACACCAGAACATGAGAAGAAAATCAGGTTTTGATGGTAATTACTTTAGTTTTTAAAACTACTTTTATTTTAAGTTATTCACTTGGATGCTAGTGACTCTTACAATATTGCTCCTAACTAGCAAAATTTCTTTGTATTTTTTTTTTAAAGAACTTTTCTTAAGCTCAAACTTGAAATTCGCAAATTTGAAGAAAAAAAAACATTTTAACAATACTTTTTGAATATTTAGGAGTTAGGAGCACTTTTATCAAGTCAAAAATCTTGGTGGTTAGTAAAGAGAATATGAAAGAAATATTTTAATATTTCCTGACGTTTTAAGACAAAGTTTTTGTTTTGTTAAAACTGAAGAATTAATTTCTTAAAGTTATGTTTACTACAGATTTACAATTCATTCTAATAATTGATTTTAAATTGAAACAAATAAAATACTTAAACACAACATGCTTGGTAAAAATGTTAAGATAAACTTAAACTTATTCCTATAAAGATAAGTAAATTATACAAAAATTTTATATTTACGAAATAAGGACTTTCATTTTTAATATTAGCTTAAAATTTAAAATTATTGTATTATAAATAGATGATCTATACGTTTAAGACTTTTGACATTTCAATATTAGTGTCGATAGAATAGGAAATGTGCAACAAGTCAGGATGACCTCTGGCTTAGTTTATTACACCATTTTAATAAATTTTGGTAAATCATATCCGATACAAATTTTGAAAGTTCGTTTACCAAATGGTAAAGTTACATAATGCTTTACATCATTGCATGAATACCCCTATTAGAGTAACTATACCTATACCTTTAACTACATTGTACACTCTTTACTAAAAAGTACAATACAAAAGTAAAAGATTTGTATCTCTATCGCGCAATTCTTTATGAGAAAGGTATACAGATTCTTTTTTTTTTTACAAAAAACTAAGGGTTTTTCATATTTTTTTCGAGCCTGAAAAACTATAAAAGTTATGTTTGAAAATTTTCGATTGCAGTACGAACTTTATCTATTGGAAAATAATTATCCACTGGGAAAAGGGTGCACTTCTTATAAATGAAAGAAGCCATAGCTTCCAGGAAGGACAATCATTTGAAGTCAATGATGTCAAAAATTAATTGTTTTTGGTCATTTCCATAATTTTCACTACAACTACTAACTCCTCCCGATTGGTGCTAAGTTCAGATGGCTGATCTAGGTTTTTTTCGCATTAAATAAGTATTGTTAACTAAAGTAAAACTCTTGAGGTTGAGTTAAGGTTTGCCAAATGCCTGGAAAGGTTTCGTCTTTTTTTGTAGTAAAAAAATGTGTGCTACAGTTATGACCAAATTAGCAAGAAAATTTATGATTTACAAAGCAAAATGCCGGTGAACTAGTAATCTCGCTTTGATTAAGTGTGAAGTAACGAAAAAAAAATGATGACGTAAATAAACATATTACATAGTTGAAAAGTTCCCTTGGTTTAATTTTTCTTCATTTTAAAGTTGTTGTTTTAAGATCTGGTAAAATAATAATTTGGAACATGAATCAAATCAAAATATACACCATTTTTGCCTCTTCGGTATTTAATATTTTCGATTGGCAACGTCGATCGTAATGTGTAGGATGAGATCAGGAAAAATAGTTAAATCATTATTTTTCGGTTTTTAATACGATCTCTAGCAAAAGAGCATCAGGAAAATGGAAAATGTTTTAATTATTTTCTTTTTTTTACTTTTTTTGGAAAAAATGAGTTTATTTGTCAATTAAGAAATATATTTCTATTTTCTTATTATGTTATTATAGAGCGGGCGGCGGCTGCAGAAACGCTCAACTCATCGAGCTAAAGAAAAATTCACTTTTGTAGTAAAAGATGACTCTGAGTAACTTCGAAAACCAGAGGTCTTCCCGTCCGCATCCTGGCAGGATTGGCGTAGCAGCGTGAAATCGGGTGCATTTTTTAGGCACCCTTCAACTCATCGAGCTAAAGAAAAAAATTGCCATGGTGGTCTTAGACTCAATTAGTGTATCAAAAAACCACAGGTCTTCCCTTCGGTAACCTGGCAGGAGTGGCGGTAGGGCGCATCAAAGTGGTCGATTTTTAGGGCCCTCCTAACTCATCGAGCTAAAAGATGAAATTATTATGTTATTAGTCACAAACCCAAAACAGAATTTTTTTTAACGAAGTCTAATTCTCATTTTATTTTATTAACAAAATAAATAAATGAGTTCCTAATAAACTTTTAAACTGCCTGACTTGGTGTAAACCGATATAAAAAATGTGAGAAGAGAACATTTGTTTAAAGACAGGAAGATAGTTCAAATTTTTAGCTTACATAACTTTGGAGATGAATCGACTAAAAAATCACAGGATTAGCTCTTAAAAGAATTAAGAATAATAAGAACAATGCTAACAACAATGTTACTACATACTTGACAGCTTTTAACACATATTAGATGAAAAAAAATGCTGAGATAAACTTTAAAAGTTCAGGAATAGTATTTGATTTAGTATATTATGTACATATTGCACATGTGTACATAATTTAAATGCAGTACAAACAAAATTGACCAAGACTAATTTACAGAATAGAATGCGGGAAGTTCTCTAGATACAAATATAAGTTCACGAATTTTTTGTTTGTAAATGCTATTTATTTCAAAACTACTTTTTAAAACACAAATACTTAATGAAAATCGTTTTTATATTTTTTTTTTGCTTTAAGAGTTTAATTTTGAGTAAAGATTATTAGAAAAGTTCATTAACTTGCTGAAGTTGGACAAACAAGTCTAATAAGTTATTAGATACATATTTGGTTAGAATTTTTAAAGAGAAATAACGAAGTAATGAAAGTTGTAATGACATTTGTTTTTAACTCAGATCAATATAGGTACTTTACATAGTCTCTTGGACAGAAATATATTTTTTTTTTAATTTTTCTTCTCCTTAAAAAAAAAAAAGTTGTGTTTCCACTAATTAGCGAGTTCATGTTTTTAAGATCTTAGATCCTGAAATTGATTCATCTATTAAAAGAAAATTCTCAGCATTTAAGATCTTAGAAACAAAAAATTCGCTAAATATATTTTTGTAAGATTTAAAAATTGGAAAAATAGAAACATTTTATAAATATCCCTTTTTTATAATCATACCTCATAAGCACAATAAAGACAATCACTTATAATTTGTGGTAGTGTTGTATCTACAGATTCAGTATCTTTTGAAAATCTTGCTAGAATTCTTCCTGTTGGATTTGTATCGAAAAATGCCGTTGGTACTCTCATGATTCTTCGTAATAAAATTTTATGTAGAGCAATACTTGCTCTGAGAGCACCTAGATATGGTGATATATCCGCTCCGAATGACGTAATTGCTGGAAAAATTATTTTGTGTTTTTTTGTTCTTATGTTTGATATTAAAAAAAAAAATAGTAAATAATATAAATTACCTGAGAAAGCATACAAATTTGAATAAATAAAAAGAAATAAATTTTATGAACCCAAAAATATATTTAACGAAAACTAAATTTTGATGCCAATATGGGTTTTTTTTTGTGAGAAATTGTTGCAATTCAAATGCAAGAAAAAACTTGTGTATAATGCACAAAATACAACAACAATTTTAAAAATATGTAACTGACATGTCATTGAAAAATACGTTGACTCTGTGACTTAAAACAGTTTGTTTTAAAGTTAGATGAGAAAATTTCGTTATAAATCGTCAAGTAAAATCTACAATGAAATGAATTGAAATGATTTCACCAAAATTGAACGAAATTAAGTGGCCGATTAAGTGAAAACCAAACGAACACATCCCTTATTATGAATTTGTTGTAAAACGTCAAACAATTGATACAAAAAAAACTTAACGAAAAATTCAAATAAATGAGATGTCCAACGATTTCTATCATTTGGTCTTTAATCACAGCGGGAATTAATATTAATAGAATTTTTCTAAAATGTGAGCTTCTTATTTTCGTGCGAAAGTACGCTATGTGCTGGTGCATGTGCAATTGTGCTTTTAAATGGGAATGATCAGATTACTTATTTTCTTTGAATAAGACGTTAAAAGCAGCTTTAACTTAACAGTGTATGAATACGGTGTTTGTTGCATCGATTTATATTACGAAGTGAGTTTTATGACAGTGCTGTGGTGCAAAATGTATTGTGCTGCATCATTGGGCTTGTTTAAAATTAAAATGATGAATTAAAAGTAATTAATATATTTCTCGTGCATAAAACTTTACTTTGCTTTACGTACATAATTCCCACTAAAAAACTCTTAGTTTGTCAGCTTGAATTTAAAATAGTAATTGTATTGGATTATATGCTTTCTCAAAATAAATAATTTGATACTAAATTAATAATATAAAAAACCCATTCTACAAAAATTGTCGTCTTGTACGCTAACATTAGAAATAGCAAAAGCAAATTGTTTCTCTGTTGTTTAGTGTAAATTTCGGTATATCGGAGCTTTATTTTTGGATAAGGCTGAAGAATAAGCAAGCTTAAAATGTCTGCCAAAAAGTCTTAGAGTAAGTAGAAAATTTAGAGTAAATTAGAAAATTTGTTTAAGGTTTTTTTTTTCGAGAAATAAAGTGTTTAAAAGTTTAATAAATTGCTATTAATTTAGAGTTAGTTACACTGAAAAAGATACTCAATTATATTAATTTCTTAAAATTAAATCAAAAACTGGGCTAGGAAAAAGGAATCAAGCGGGAGGAATATTTGCACCATAAAAAGTAAGGTAGGGTAGAAGGGGGAGGATTTGCCAGGATTTAGGAAAATTGACTTAACGCAAAGTTTTTACGTTTCTTTTAATTTTTTTATATCTGATATTATTATTGACTTTATTATCTTCACTAAAATATTTTTTTCATTTTGCTATATTAATTATTTCTATTTTTAATAATTTATTCAAAAAAACGAAAAGTGATGTGGCAAAGCCTCCCCAGGTGGGAGGCTTTGCCACGGGGGTGGGGAGGGATTGCCAGTTACCTAAATATCAAAGTTAATACAAATAAAACCTATAATCATAAACAAAACTTCTTTTTAGCTGAAAATACGAAGAAGGGACTGATTTTTAAGGATTCTGCCATCCTCTTTTGAGGAAGCTCGCTTCTGGCAAATGTACCCCATGGGGTGCATTTGCCAGAGCAAAACCTACCCAAAAACAAATGGCAAATGCACCCCACAAGCTAATCTTTCAAAAATTTACTTATAACTTTTTTATAAGTTAAACAGTAAAAAAATCGCTTCTACACAGCATAGTACACATAATTTTGAAAAGATATTTGTATCAAAAAGTAATTTAACACGACAAATACCTACAATTTACGACGGTTATGTACCTTCATATTTTGGTTCTCAACATTAAAAAACTAACGCAAGCGTCTAATTTATTTCGTGTCCAGCCAAAAGCTGTCAAACTTTGTGCAAAGTTTTCAATCATAAATGTGCAACAGAAAATGATTTTTCGGTATTTAATATTCTGTTGGTTTGGAAAAAAACCTGGACTGGCAAAGGTACCCCACTGGCAAATGCTCCCCCTTCTACCCTAATTAAGACTAGGACAGCAGGATATTATTATTAGAAAGAGTAAAGTGGACGGCTCATAGAATATGGAAGCATTGCCTATTGCCTTAAATATGTGGTTTATCTGGGTAGTGAAAAATTAGCTCTTAGTTAAAAAAAAATTGTTAGGCAAGAAACATAAACATGATTTCTGTCCAATGAAAAGTTGAAATATATCCAGTTACAAAAATAAACAAATCATTTTTGTGATTAGTAGGGATTTTATGCTTACTTGATTCGATGTATTTTTTATTACCAGTTTTAACAGACGTTCATTAAAAAAAACCAAAAATCTAACACAAAAGGTAATCAACAAAAACTCACTGAGAATTAGGACTTTTTTTTTAGTGCAAATGAGTTGGTTTTTGACCGTTTTCGTGAAAAGCTATTGCTTTACTTTACAGTTTACATAATTCTCAAGAAAATGCGACCTATGTCGAATACTACAAGGCGGGCTTAAATTGGGTTTAAATGGTTCTAATTTCACAGATAAAAAAATAAATTAATGAATTTTATACATGCCAAAAATCTTTGAATATGGACGAATTTCAAGATGATTGGATCTGTATGTGGGACATGCCTTTTCTATTATCTAAATGCTTTTTTTTTCCTTTTGACAAGTCAAACAAAAACAAATCATACCTCATAAGCACAATAAAAAATACTTTCAATTGTGTTTGGTATTGTTACATCAATCGATTCAATATCTTTAGAAAATCTTGCTAGAATTCTTCCAGTTGGATTTGTTGCAAAAAAATCAACTGGTATTCTCATCATTCTTGTTAAAAGCAAAGCATGTAAAGCTATAGATGCTTGTATGCAACTAGTTGTCAATGCAATATCTGCTCCATAACATGTTATTGCTGCAAAAATTATAAGAAATATTTATATTTTTGTACTATTACTTCTACTACATTAAACCATTTTTTTTAGATTTCACGTCATGCAAAATGCAATTTTTAAAACTTTAGTATCAAACAATCAATCTATTCGTTTTTTTTTTGTTAGTTCTGATGCAAAAATTATAAAATAGGATCCAATAAAAATTTACTGCACTGCAATAACAAAATAATTTCGGAGAGCTTTTTGGATTTGTACGAAATCTTAAAGTATCAGAGTATTTTTGCTCTACACATGTAAAGCTGGTATATATCATATCAATGTATTCCTAAGACCTATGAATAATGACTCCACTCGAGTCTGAAGATAGGCTTAATCTTCTTTTCAAAATATTAGTTGTTATTGAAAAGCTTAAAAAATATGATTGCGGAGAAAACTACTAGTCTTGTATACAATATAATTATTTTATTAAAGATGATTTTAAAGGATTTTTAAGGATATTATGTAATGTCGGATAACTAACTGAAATTTGCTAGGTAAGGAAAATTTTTTGGAAATGAAGTAAATTTTAGTTATAATTTATTTGTTTAGGACAAGTTACTAAATCATTCAGTTTAACCACAGAAACTGTAATAAATAAAATTATTTCACAACTTTGCCTTAAATTGTTAAATATTAGTAACAAAGTTAATCAAAACAAGCTTAGTTAAATATTGTTAGCAAACATATAGACATTACCAATTTCATACCTTGTAAGTATGTGATATATATCCTCTAACATTAGGTGGTAAAATTGAGTCTATAAAATAGACATCATTTGCCAAACGATCTAAAATTCTTCCCTTTGGTATAATATCAAAGAACCAACTTGGTGCTCGTATAATTCTTTGAAATAGTTTTCTAAAAATTCTACTTGCACTCATTACGGATCCCAATTCAATGGCTAATGCAGCCAAACAGTAAAATATAACTGAATGTTTGTTATAGTTGTGTTTTTTTTTTTTGTAGAATGGGTTAGAGAATTAGTAAAAAAAAATTTATTTTATTTATAGAAAATAAAAATGGACCACAAACAAAAAATCGCTAAACAGTTGTAATTGTACATAACTTGACAATTTTACATATGTATTTGAAAAAATAACAAAACTAATCTTTGTGTACCTATATAGTTGTTGGCATTGGGTGTTTTTATAATCAAATAAATTTTGTAGTTTATGAATGAATCAATGAATGAAAAGAGAATACCTATTGAACAAAAAGTTGTACATAATTGATATATTTTGTTTGTTAAAATATGAATAGATAAAGGTTATTCATCAAACAATATCTTTTATAAGTAAACGTGGTGGATTTTCATTCAAACCTTAACAAAAAAAATGGTTAAAACAAACTGTTTTATATGACTTTCTAACCGCGAAATTAACTTAAATTACCCAAGGTTTAAGTAAGATTTGATACGACTTGTAAAGCTTAACTTTTTAACTTAGACGAATTAAAATATTAAAATTTATTTGAATTTTCTTAAATGTTTTCAAAATACGTGTTAGGTTTTATCTTATTCAATAGTAAAATTAACTCGTGAGTTAAAGGTGAGTTAAGAGTTGTTAATTATATGGGCAACGCATTGTATTTCGTTATATTTTTAAAGTATTTAAAATTTGCCGTTAAGGCTATCTATTGCCAACGACCCAATATCGACAGTTTGCCAAAAATAGTACTTATAAAGACTTTTTCTAAATGAAAAAAATCTATTACGTCAAGCTTTTGAAGTTACAGTATCTCAAATACGTGACGTTATAGATTTTTTCTGACTGCAAATGATCAATATCTAAAAGTATTAGAAAAGTATAATTGGGCTAGCAAAATATTATAAAATATTTGTGTTTAAAATTGTATTGTTTCAAGTTTCTTACATCCATTTTCAAACAGTCATTTTGAAAAGTTGGCAGCCCCTTTGTATTCTCTACAAAAATGGTCGTCAGTGTACCATTTTCGTATCTTTATTTTCACACGAATAGGCCATAGGCCTACAAAAATGGCAACCCAAAAAAAACACTAAAAACAATTATTTTTTAGTATTTAAATAGGGTTGCCAAGTACTTGCTCGTATTTTAGAGTTGGCACTCGATGGATAGAAGAAAGTGTCAGCTAGGATATAATGTATATTTTAGCCCTTAAGTATATACTTTTTTTTTACAAAAAAAAGGGTTGCCAGATGTGTAGGGTTACATTTATCAAATTATCAAACAAATATAAGCATTTACTTTTAAAATTTAAATACTATTTTCGATAGGTACTATTTTGTTTTATATTACTTACTTAAATAAAAAAAAAACTGGACTATGTAGATTTAAAAAATATTTGAATAAAAAAATATTTAAATATTTATTAAACAATTAATAACTTACTTGCGTGCTTTAAATTATATAAATAATTTTTAATATAAATTTACTATTAATAAGGGGGTGTTTAGTGTTTACATTATTTCTACAACTTATAATATAATCTTATGAATACCTACTTAAAAAAAAATACTATACAAAAAAACTTAAGTAATAATTTGTTTGTTAATTAAAAAGTGTAGGACTTTGAAAAAGAATATAAAGTAAAAGTAACAAAAAGCATACTAAAGGCACACATTTAACAAAAACTCGAGTATTTTGGATTTTAATTTCTTGTGAATTTTTTTTGAATCTGCTTCTTCTAAAAAGGTTCATTTTCGATGTTGTTAACACTCGTCCTATGTTTGTTTAATATTTTAATATGTTCTTCCTAATTTCTATGTTTTTCGATCTTTTTCTACGATTTTCTATGTTTTTATTAAATCACTTCTACAATAATATGACTTATATTTTTTGCATAAAAATTAAATTATATTTAAAACATTAACAACATCGAAAATGATCCCATTTTGTAGCAATTGTGCACAATACTAAAAAAAAAAATAACATACCTGGTAGGTTGTGGATATAAACATTTTCATATTAAATGGCATTACAAGATCTAATACTGATATATCACTCGAGCATCTATCTAATATACGTCCTTTTGGTGTTGTATCAAAAAAATCAGACGGTGCCTGAAGTATGCAGCGAAATAAATGCCTCAAAATATTTCTCGATGCATTTAGAGTTGCCAATGATAAAGTTATTGTGGCTCCAAAATTACAAAGCGCTGATAGTAGAAGTTATGAATGATTTTTTTTTTTTTTTTTCAAATAATTTTGTTTTGGAAAATATGAAATTTTTGTTTTTGTGTTTTGTCAGATTTTCGAAGAAAATTAAGAAAGAGGGAGAGAGAGATAAAATATAAAAAGAAAATGTTGTTTTATAGTTTTTTTTTCTGTGTGTTATGGTTATTCGAAGAAATTGAAATTTTTTTTATTGTTTATAAAAAAAAAATATCTAATACCTCAAAGCCAATTAAAAATGTTAGGAAACGAAAAAAAAAAAATAATAATAATTTAAGCTAAGCTTATTTTGTTATAATTTGCGGGATGCTTAAAAAAGATTTAAATAAATATGTACATCAATTTTAATATAGACAAAAATAAATTATAAAAAATAATAATAATATTTTATACCATAAATATAAACGTCAAAAACGAATCCAACGACGCTGAAACACCTTCGTCGACTGTTTCCAAATCGCCACTAAAATTATTCAATAGACGACCAACTGATGTGATATCGAAGAAATTTGGCAGCGAACCACGCATAATTACTTTCAGAAGGTTGTTGTGAATTTTTTTCGAAGCTTCAAAGCATCCGACGTAGAGCGTTACAATGGCGAAATACGATGCAACTCCTGAGTATTTTGTAGATTTTTTTTTCAATTTGAAAATAAACATAAATTTATTTTAGAAACCGCATAAAATAACAAATTTTTCAATCTCCAATGACATTACTCATAAGTGCATTTATGGGAATTCTTTTTTACCTTTTCCAATGACGATTGGTAAATATGAATGTTAAATGGAATGTCTCGAGGCATTCGTCAAGTAAGCAATATCATGTCTTTTAAAGAACTTTAACCTTGATGTTTGTGGAAGTACCACATACCTTAAAGAATGATTTATTGTTTTTGAAATATTCCGACTTTTGGATTTTTTTCATGAGAAATTAGTAAATGAAATTTTTTATTTTATTTGAATTTTTGGTTTGGTTTTTGTTTTTCTACCAATGAAATTAAATAAATGAATTGTAAACTTATGAAGAAATATTATGATTTTTCGTTTGAAAGATAAGAAAAAAATAAGATCAATGGATCTCTTTAAAATTCACTTTTTTAATTTATTTTCAACCTTATCTGAAGCTGAATAAACAAATACAACTCTTTACAGATTTTTCCCCAACAAACATTTTTTTATTTATTTTAACCTTTGCGAGAGCGATAACTGAAGTAGTAAATCGGCATAAAATTGAATTCTATTTTTGTATTGATTTTGAATGACGCTATTTTGTAAACTATTTTCTCTATGCAAATAAAACAAATTATTCTATAGTTTTTCCTAACGCTTTGTCGGATTTTCCCGACTTCTTCAGGTCGTGTAGGTATAAAATATGAATAAATAAATAAACTCATTAAACGTTGGGAAAACCTTTGGAATAGAAATGGTAACGGAGTTACGAATAACAGAGTTACGGGCGACAGGTTACGAGCGTCAAAGTTACGCGAAACCGAAGTTACGAAAAACTAGAGTTACGAATTCTAAAGTTATGTTAAGCTATGACATGTGATTTTTGGGTTGGCAATAATTGCGAGGAACGATATGGAATTATGGAAACATAAATAAGAGAATATCGATACGTAGGTGCAATATTAGTTGGACAAATAAGAAGTTAATTTCAATTATGTCCCCCAAACTTACATAAGTATACTTATGTTTTTTTTTCTATTTCAACGTTTTTGCGATCTTCTCACAAAAACAAAACCATATTATGTATATCTATACCTTTCCAATCAAAATTTTACAATAAATAACACCCATTTTCGCTTTACTCATTTAGTTCTGACCAATGAGAAAAATGTTAATCTCATGTTTGTATTTCCATAATCCCATATCGTTCCTCGCAATTGTTGCCAACCCAAAAATCACATGTCATAGCTTAACATAACTTTAGAATTCGTAACTCTAGTTTTTCGTAACTTCGGTTTCGCGTAACTTTGACGCTCGTAACTCTGTCGCCCGTAACTCTGGTATTCGTAACTTCGTCGGTTTCCCGGTCTAATTAATAAATTAACGTCTAAAAGTAAATTTATTAATGAAAATTTTAATAAAGCAAAACAATTACTATTTAATAGCCCCTGAATGGCGCCACTGTTCATTGGCCACGAAATAAAATTTCGTGCTTTTATCTTTTTAATCCTGATCGAGAAGAAACAGTGTTCATATGTAAAGCTTAAATATTCGATTAGTATAAAATCGGAGAAGAGAAGAGGGAAAATTGATTAGACGTTAGACGAACAAATACTGACTCGGAAAATCCTCGAAAGCTCTTTTAAGGGCCAATTTTTCAATAGTCAGTTAAACAGTCAGTTAGTACTTATTCCTAAGGATAGAGAAAAAATCAATTTTTCAACAGGCAGATATTGCTTATTCCTAAGAATTAAACTATCTGCTTCTTTCAGAGACGAATAAAAATTATTCTAAGAAATAATCTCAACAAAAATATTGTGTCAGTTGTCAAAGCTGTTTTGAAAGAATTTTGAAAAAAATACAGTGGAAAACAAGAAAACAAAAACAATCATGACGTTTAATTTTAAATATTTTTGAATTTGACAATTTTTTTTTGTTATTCTGTAGAATAAATTAATATTGATTGAAAAATTCAATGTTTTTATCTGATGGTTTATGAGCCTAACAACTTTATTCGTCGAACAGTTAACTGACTGTTTATTAGAAGATTGAAAAATTGGCTCTAAATTAAATTTGCTATTCTATCGATTAAGTTGACTTAATTGTTTAAATGTTGTTCCCCGAAAGTATGAAAGTAAAGCAAATAATTGTACGGCAAATAAATTGCCGTAATTGATGATAAGTTAATATGAGGATGACAAGAAACGAATAACATTCTAAGGGATTAGAACACAAAATTACTCTTCACTTTAGCTATGTAGGTATGTGCATTGTGCATATCGATCTAACTTGAAATCAAGTTTGAAGCACAAACTTGGAGGGAGCAAGTAAGTAGGTAATCCGTCATTTCAACCATAGAAATCAAAAGATCACTCTATAAAATTAGCAAAGTTTCATAGTGCTGAGACACATGTACATAAGTGCTCATTGATCATGTTTGTCATATAAAAATGCTGTTTTTACCACTGACAACGAATGAATTCCAATGATCACAATGATTAAGCCTGCTAACTTTTTTTGGTACCACTGTCAACATTTTGAAACTTTTAAGCAGAAAATATTGTTTTCAACGAGCAGTTTATTTGTACATAATCGATTGGTGAGCAGAGCGTTTCATTGGGATTTCTTTAATCCACTGAGTTTGCCACAATTTACTAGTAAAACGCGTCTATAGGCAAAATATTTATTATTTTTTGTATTATAAACAAGATTAAAAATGGTCATTATACCAAATTTTTAAGACAAACAAATTTTGAATGATTCTAGAAAAATCTTCTTAATTTTTCAAAGACAATACTCTCAGAACAATTCAGCGATCGTTTGAAAAGACAGCCTTGTGAACATTAAGGAGTAAATCAGATTTAAGGTTTGTATACTTAAAGATATTACTCTCATTATTTGTTCATAATTTCTATAAAAGTGTTGCATTTCAAAAATAAACCTTTTGAATATTTCTTAAAAAATAGCTTTGTACAATAACATTCAAGATTCAAAAATTTCATCACGTGCAACAGATCTATACAAATAAAACAAAACAAACAAGCCCAATCGATATTATAAGACAGTAGGTACTTACTTCTATAGATATTTTAAGGTATATTATAAGAAAAATCAAGTAATGGCAAACAAATTTAAAATCTAACAAAAAAAAGAAAGCACTCTTTTCTTTAATATTATCTCTAGTGAAGGTTTTATGCGTATTATGTATAAATGTATGATGGGATATATTCTTCAATTTTTTTTAGGAAACATACATACATCAAAAAAAGTAAAAGTATAGGAAGAAAAACATTATTTTTTCTAAAAAAAAGTATTTACCCCAAATAATGTCATGAGCAATGATCTTATGCTGCCGGGCAAGGTGTTATCTAAAGAATCGACATCTTTTGAAAAACGATTAACAATTCGACCCACAGGTGTGATATCGAATAATTCCATTGGCCAACGCATTACATTATAGACAAGGCCACGATTAATCTGATTTGCACCTTTCAGACATCCCAAATTCAAACAAAGCGCAGACGTTAATTGTGAACAAACTATACATTTTTTTGTTGTTCGTTATAATGGTAATGGTGGTTTTTGAAAATTCGTGGAGCATGTTTTGAAAAAAATATTTCATTGTTTATTTTGTATTTTTTTTATATTAAGGTAATTTTTTTGAATTCGTTTTTCAGTGTTAGTAAGGATTTTTTAAATTAAAAAAAAATAGAAAACATAAAACAAATATCATGCGAAATTATACACGTTAAAACAAAGTTATTAACATTTTTATATTTTTTGTTAGTTAAATATTTATAATATAGATTTTACAAAAAAAATATCAAGTCAAGCAATTTACACAAAAAAAAATATTTAAAAAAAATAGCAAGGTTTGATTAAAAAAAAGTCAAAACCCGAACATAAAAAGGTCCAACCACTTTTCATTATACAAAGAAACTGATCACAACTTATTTATTTTTTGGGGGGATAATAAAATAATCTTAGAAATATACAATCTTAACGGCTGTAAGCTGAATGTTCCACAGCAAATTTTAGAAGATACACAAAATTTTATAAAGAATTGTGTAACTTTCCATTTCTATCACTTTCGTTGACATGCATCAACATTTTTTTTTAACGAAAGCACTGATGAAACCTAACTTTACCTAAAAATTACACCGGCCACAAAAAAAAGTGGCATGTACATGGGAGAAGACCTACCTACCGATATCCGAATTTCAAGTCCGTTTTGGCTGGGTTACCCTCCAGTTTTGAGCTGTGACTGCATTTTTTTTTTTTGTATTTTATTTCTTTTTTTGGGAGTTTTTTGCATTTTGCTCAAAACTGGAGGGTGATCGGGCCAAACGGATTTGAAATTCGGAATCAGCGGGTCCGAATACATATCAGCAGGTAGGCCTGGTCACAAGTTCATTCCATTTTTTTTTTGTTAAGTGCCCCATAAATCAAGTGAAGTTTATTTGGACAAAGACAAGTCAATAGAATTGACTTACTTTAACGAAGCGAAAGCAAAACAACAATTGAGTATTATGGCTGCATATTTAAAATTTGAAAACTGATATCGTTCGTTTTTGAGTTTATTTCTCAAATCAGATCAAACTGACAATTTGATAATATTGACAATGGCAAAAGTTGAATCCATATTTGCAAAATTAGGAGTTCGAATATCTTCGCACTTCGTGTTTAAATGGCTACATTTTGTCAACGATAGACATAATTTTTTGCTCACACAAAAAAGTTGCGTATACGCCACAGTGACCCTTACCATGAATCATTGATTTCAACTCCACAAATTGATATTAATTTTTGTATTTCTGAACTTATAATAAATTCTTCTAAAAAATTCAACAACTTTTTTTTTTTAATTTAATAAACATAATGATATCGAGATTATTTAAGAAAAACAAAATAAATTCGAGAGAGGGACAATTCTTTCCCAACGGGTACAAAGGGGTTAAATCACAAAATTCCACTTTTCGGATTCTGATGAAATAAGAATAAGCTTTTTTTTTATTTTATTTAGTATCAAAAACATAAATTTAGAGCAACTCGTTCTTATAAAAATAAAAGATCAATGCTCTTAAATTCATGGATTTTCATACATTAGCTCAACTTCAATTGCATTTTCTGGCAAACTATCATTTTTCACTTAACCCCTTTGTACGCAAAGATTTTCTGTCAAAAAATACATCTATGTCCAGAAAGGTAAAAATCTAAAGTTGGGTCCACTTCCAAATCGTTTAGTTCGATAGGTTAATTTTTTGAAACAGACTTAATTAGTTTGTAGGCGTAGATACTCGCAGATGTGCTCATATGCATTATATCAGTTAAAATAATGTTGAAAACATAAACTGCTTAGCTTAACGGTTTGGAACGTATTTTGAGCATATTGATTAACTTTGTGTGGACCCAGCTTAACAGATCAGTGCGCTTGAGTTTCTTTTAAAGGCTGAATAACTTTTGGCGCAAAATATCATCGAAAAATACACAAAAATCGGTTTTAGACATATTTACATATATGAATTAGAAAATATCGAAAGTTTAAGAAGATTTCGAATATGAATTGAATGCACCAGGAAGAGTAAAGTTTACAATTCTGGTCTTAAGAGTTATGCACAAATGGCTTGTGAGCTTTCGCTAAATTTTCCAAAAAGGTGTTCAGACAAGAAGTTGGCAAATTATGAAGTGCAAATGAGGTCTAACCGGCAAATATTTGCGACTACATATCTTAAATTTTCTTAAAAGTTAAAACGATAATTTATGTCTGATATCAGCCCGAACTTTTAAAAGATCGATCTGTTTTAAATAATGAGAACCAAAAAGTTGATGATCGTTATTATTTTAAGAAGTGTTTTTTGCTTAACCAAAAAAAATTTATTTGTTTTAAAAAACTTTGAAAAAGGAGATTTTTGTGGAAATTCTGGTTTTAACAATATTTTATTTATAAATGTATTTTCATCAAAGTTATTAAAAGATATCTGCCTATTAGTGCTAGGTTGATAAATTGAAATTCTTTTGCATCTTGCGGGTTAGTCCGAATAACCGTGTTTTTTTTTAACATGCACCACATAGTAGCAATTAGTCCACATTTTATTTAAGATTTAAATTAAGAAATAAATTCGATAAATACATATTTATGTTTTAATGTGTAGTTTGTTAACACTGATCTCCAAAATAAAGCCAATTTTTCCACATTCTTATTGTGAAAAAGCTGCAAAAAGATTTATTTGCATTAGAAAGGAAACTATCAATACAACAGTTAATAGCCAATTTAGTTGTCACTACAGATAATTGAATTTGAGTTTAGAAATTTTAACATCAATTTTAAGAACTGATTGATCGATTTTTTTGAAAATAGAGATCAGTACACTTATAAACAAACTAAGACGTGAATAGATGAAAAGATTTATATAGATGATTTTTATTTTCAAAATAAAAATAGAAACAAAAAAACTTTACCGAAAAACCTTGCGATATTACAGCTCGAATATTCAATGGAATCACATTGTCCACTGTGTCAATGTCCTTTGAAAAACGATTCAATACACGTCCCAACGGAGTTGTGTCAAAAAATTCCATTGGAAAACGTAAAGCGTTTTTCAAAAGGATTTCTTGTAGTTGCTTGGAGCAATAAATACATCCCAATGCTAATGATAAGGTCGCGATAAAGTCCACTGAGACTGTTTTTGTGTATATATAATAAAATATTGTATAATATTAAAGTTTAAACATAAAGGTTGATAAAATTTTCGCAAAAAAATAAAATCTGTACACCTGTTTTTTGTTTCGAAATAAAAAAAAAGTTAACTACAACATTTATAAGATTATGAATAAAATATACAAAACATTTGTCTCTTTTGTGCAAGAACCATTAATTTTTTTTCTCTTATACATATTGTCACTGTTTTGAAAAACTGGCATGACTCAAAAATTTTAATTCTTCAGAAAAGCTGTTTTAAATTTCCAAGTTTGTCAATTTTCCATACTATTTTCATAAATTGAAGAAAAAGAATCAGCTGTGTGATAGGATGCAAATCCTTTTAATTTATACTGAGTTTACAAAAATTAATAATGTATTGTTTCTAGTAAAACTAAAAAACAAGGATTTTTGAGTTATAAAACAACGACGATATAATATCCAATGTGCATTAGTATTTAGTTGTTTGAACTTACTTTCAAGAGATACAAAATTATGAGATTCATGATTTTTGCATAAAAGAGACAAATGTTTTCAGTAACTACTTGATTTGAAACACATAAATTTTATGATGTTTTTCTAAAATTGAGTATTATTTACAAGAGAGTTCTAAGTTACCCATGTGAATGAATAAAAAAAAGATGATCTTGTATTATTTAACATAACTCTATACTTCGACATGAATTTCCAATTATTATTGAAGATTTTTTTTCAATTGGCCTTAGGGAGTCCTAGATGGAAGTAATTACAAAAACGATACGACTGCAGATAAATAGCAGCTGAAACGACAAGGAGATTACGGTAAGGTATTGCAATGCCATGAAGCTTCTTCAATATTGTTCAGGAAACGATAGAGCACTATAAACAAGCAAACACAACCTTTCAAAAATCTACACACTAATGGGTATTTGCTGATGATATAAATATAATCGGAAACACGTAGGGGCCTGAAGCTATTGCCTTTAAGAACATGGAATCAGAGGCGAACAAAGTGTGCTTTGTAATAAATAAGAAGAAATTTACTATTATCATCAACGACATCAACTACATACCAGACCAGGTCAGATCGTGACTATGGAGAGGTATAACTTTGCAGTTATCAAAGAATTTCTCTTCTTGGGAACAGCTTTGAAATCTTCAAATGCCGTCAGCGTCAAAATCAAGCGTATAATAACTTCAAATAATAGCTGGACTCAGCCGAAAACGAATGAAAGATTCCCTTGCCTTACTGAAAAAGAATATCCTACGTTCGATTTGGCAATAGTCATTAAAACAGCTAACACTGAAGATACAACAATGAACTATTATGATCTTTTAAATAGACCCGTTCCATTGGAGGTGGTTATTTACTCATGAGTAGATGATCTAGAACATTTACTACTAAAACTACTCCTGCTTTTCTGGCTGAGTAGATGGAAATTGAAAGTGCGTTCCATTGAAAATTGATAGTAACCTACTAGTTGCACTTTGTTACCTACCAAAGGAACAGGACTTATGACGGGTAATTTGTCAAAACGCTACGCACTAAACGACTCTTAGAGACAAGAAACAAAGAGAGAACTTATCTTAGATGGTGGGATTAATAAAAGTGTCAGGGCAAAATCGATAAAAATCGAGGAGTGGCAGATTCTAATTTGGTTGAAAAGATAGTTTTCTATTCAAAACCTTTGATTGAAACAAATTAACAGCTAAAAACACTCGATTTTATCAAACACACTCGATGGTATCAAGTTAAGAGCTGGGTCCTCCAGACTTGCAGGAGATCAAACTGGCTCACTGGAAGAGGTTATTGAGTTTAACCTTAGCGCAGCTGTGCCATCATAAGTATTATAAGTAAGTAATTTGAATTTTAGATTCATAGCTAGCCTTAAAATAATTTAATAATTTTGTTATAACTAATTCGTTTTTGAGTAACAATCATTTGAAACCCATAGCAAATTTAAAAACCCTTACACTTAAATTCCTCCAACTTTTACAATAATTTTTAAAAAATCTAAAAGGAATTCTAATTCTAAAAAGAAATCTAAAAGAACTAACAACGATCAAGAGACCGAGATGATGAGGAGTATTTAAATTAAAAGGAATGAAAAAATATGAAATTTATTATGAAAATGAATATGAAATGAATATTTTGCCAATTTTATTACTATTTTCTTAAAAAATTAATTGAAAAAATTTACCGCGAAAGATTGTGAAATTAACGATCGCACACCCATCGGCAGGACATTATCCACAGTATCAATATCCTTTGAAAAACGATTTATTATACGTCCCAATGGTGTAGTGTCAAAAAATTCCATTGGAAAACGCATAACATTTCCAATTATAAATTCATGCATTTCCTTTGAGCAATAGATGCATCCCAATGCCAGTGTTAATGAAGACACGAAATTAGCGGTGACTGTTTTGTGTGTGTTTTTTGTTTTTGTGTTAGTTTAGATTTGTTTTAATAACAATCGCGATGTATTGTATGTAGTTTTGGTTTTGTTTTGTGTAACAAAATTTTAAAATTAAGAAATATGTTAAATTTGATCTTTTTTTAAGAAATTATGTATAATAAATGAAAATAAAATGTGTGTATATAAAAATAATACCAATTAATGTAATCACTAGTTTTGCATTTAAATTTAAACATTTATATATATTTGAATTTTTTTTGTTGTAAACAAATATTTCACCAGGTGGACACCGAAACCATTGACTTCACAGAAGAACGATATATTTTTTATAGAAAGCACTTTTTAAAGTAATTTTGTCAGCAGGTGTGCCTACTTTTTTATTAAGCAAACAGAAAAAGGAAGACGTTCAGTTTGTATTTTAAATAGACCATCGCTAATATTCTTTGGAATACTTCAGAGAATAAATTGCTTGAATCCGAAAAGGAACTGCCCAAAGATTTTAAAAACTATTGACAAGTTGCAAAACTTATCCAAAATTTAAATTCAAAAAGTTTAAATTCGGCTTAGGTCTTTTCGATAAGCCTATTTATAAAATAAAAGAACAAAAGCCGTCTTTTTACCAAAACATTTAAGCTTGACAGAAACTTGTATCACCACAAGATCAAAAGTAATTTAAGAAAATTAGCAACTCTATCGGATTTGATCAAAATATTTGGAAAGCATTTTAAAACTGCGAACCACAGAAAAGCTAAGCATAGTATAACAGAAGTCTAATAGATTTTGGGTAGCGACTTGTCTACTTGGAGGCTGAAGGAAGGCAGCAGGAAAAAAATTACAAAATGGTCTTAAAAATTTACAAACATGTAGAAGTCCGCACAGCAAAAATATAATCATCATAAACATTAAGCAAAAACAAGACAAACAAAAAAGTAAAACAAATATAAAAACAATTAATTTAAAAGCAAAACAAAGCATAAAAAAAAACTCAATTGCAAGCATAAAAAGCAAGCCAATTCAACATAAAAGCGCTCCAAAATATAATAAATAATTCAAATGCAAAAAATATATTTAAACAAAAAAATTTATATTAGAAAATATGTAGAAAAAAAACATACCTTGTCCAAAACCAAATGCACCATAAACACCTAAGTACATGTTACGAAGAGATGTATCAGTTTGAGCTGCTGTATCAGTTGACCATTTTGTTAGCCACAAATTCGAACCAATGGCAAATACTTGGAATAGGAAATTCAAGAGAATTGTTGAAACAGCTAATGTAATGCCAATGCTTTTGATGTAATGTTTATAGACCGCAAAGTCAACCTGTGAAAAACAATTTCGTTTAATTCATATACAAAATATTTAAAATTAATAGTTTTCAACTTACACCACCAGTTTGTGATTTTTCAATTTCTATCAATTTACCATCATCTTTAGCAGGTGACGCTTTATCGGTGGATAATTTTGAAACAGTTGAATCGACTGAATCTTGACGGTTGGTTTTACGTTTACGTATACTGCCTTTGTCACTGCCAAATGATCGAACAGAACTGAAAAAAGAAATATTCACATGAAATTAATGATTCTAGGAAAATATTTAAAACAAATCTGTTTAGATGACTCTAAACTCATTAAATTTTGTGAATTTTAAAACACGCACTGAAAAACTTGGCTTAAATTGAGTCTCTAAATTGAAATGAAAGAAGTCCCATTTCTTGTGATCAAATTATTTGAACACACTTATTATCGGTATCCGTACAACGCTCGTAATTTTTTTTGTTTCAATGGTTTGATGATTTTTGAAGTTACGGAAATCTACATCATCGATAAGATTGTTTGACTACAATTGTTTAAGGTTTTTTTATTAGTATTTTGGACGAGCAAAAGTGGTCAAGAACTTGCGTTTTTTTTAGTTTGTTTAAACTAAGCGGTGTTTCATGTTATTTAATTAAATTAAATAATTACGAATAAGTTTAATTTTGTATACTGTACCACTATTTGGTTTCCTTATTTTACCATGAGAACATACACTTTTGTCTGACAATTTTGTGAGATATATCATTGTAACGCACTTGTAGGACAATTAAATTGTTCGGTATCTTAAAATAATCTTACTGTGCAATTATAGCTATGGCCAGCTTATTGGGACAGTGTGAGAGAATATTATAAAATGCCATAAGTAGTAGTTTAAGACTTCTTAAAATTGCTGACAAAAGAGAATTCTGAGGCGTTTGAATTTTTTGGAAACATTTTTGCCAGAGATTTCTGAAGCGACAAAAATACAGATTCGATTCCCCAATCAACCATTTTGCTGTTTCTCTTTTGTCATTATTTGCATTATTTGTTGCAAATGTACAATTTTGGAATTCAAAAAGGATTATGTAACAAGAATGACAACAGATTAGTTGCAAAATGCACCAGAAACATGTCATTAAAAAAATATTGGATTTCCGTAAAGTCGAATCTTCTTCTTCTTCTTCCTTTTTCTCGGCGCTGTTATGATCTCGATGTCGAGGGGATCATAACTATCCCACGTAACTGCTTCACACTAGTGATCCGCCTGTGGGGTTCGCCGGGTTGACCTCAGAAATCGGCGGCAAGCCTCCCCGTTTTGTATTGTTCCATTTCTAAGGCCAACTGAATGCTGGTGGTTTTGCATTTGCTTGTACCAGGAGTTTTTAGGCCTACCTTTCTGTCTATTTCGTGTTGGAACGTTGTATGATATTTCTTTTTTGACGGGGTTCTCAGGATCTCTCCTTTGAACATGGCAATACCAACTGAGTCGGTCGTGTTCAATTTTTTGGGAGATGGTGTTTTTAACATGAAGGCTTCCTCGGATCTTCGTACTTCTAATTCTATCAAGCTTTGTTACTCCTGCTGTCATACGAAGCATCTTCATCTCAGCTGCCGTTAACTTACTCTCATACTTTTTGTACATTGTCCAACATTGTGAACCGTATGTGAGTGCTGGACGCACAACTGCGGTGTAGAGTCTTCCTTTCAGCTTAGGGGGCATTTTTCGATCACAGAAGATGGCAGAATTTTCCCGCCACTTCATCCACCCTACGCTTACGCGATGATTGATATCGTCATCACAAGTACCTTCGTTATTTATCATAGACCCCAGATATTTAAACTTTTCACACTTGGGAAGCACTACACCATTCAAATAAATGTCAGGAATAGGCCTGTGTGGATCAGAAAATGGGCAGCATAGGTATTGTCTTTTTCGCGCTTATGCGGTACCCACTACCTTCTAGAACATCCACCCATACATCAAGTGCTCGTTGCAGGGATATCGGGTCTTCACTTATGATGGCTCCATCGTCAGCAAAGAATAACTGATGCACTTTTGGGTCCGTCACTTTGCCTTCAAGCAGGTAATCAAGAACGGTAATAAAGAGCAGAGGACTCAAGACGCTTCCCTGGTGTATACCTACTGTGATTTCGAATCCTTCGGTGACTCCAGCTGCACATCTTACTTTAGTTACTGCTCCATCATACATGTCCATAATTATCCGCACATAGGTTTCCGGAACTCCTCGTTGTCTGAGGGCCACCCATATCAGATCTCGTGGTTGTCGATCGAATGCTTTTTCAAAATCAACCAATACCACATGCAAATCCTCCAATGAATCTCGATGTTTTTCCATAATGATTCTTATACTCTGGATTGCATCTGTGGTTGATTTACCCGCAACAAACCCGCACTGGTCCGTAAAGTCGAATAAGGGACGATAAAGCAAAAAAAAAATAAAAGTAAAAATCTTTCAACCGTGTAAACAGACAGTAAACCATTGTAAGAAATTTGAAAATTGTAAGCTCAATGACAGCTATTGTTTCAGCTTTGACAAAAAAAACTATTGACAACAAAACTATTTTAACCATAATGAATGTTTATTTATTTTAGCTGCATTAATTATGAATATTTCTTATAAAAAAACAAATGTTTATGAAAAAAAAGTTACACATACACCACAGTGACCGTTTAAGTTTACTGGGTGTTATTGTGTTTTCTTTGCTATTTTAAATAAAAGAAAGCAAAACCGAGAAGAAAAGGGTATAGGTCTTAGCTGTTGTTCTTGTAATACTATAGGGAAATAAAATAAGAAACCGCTAAAAATTAGCTTAAATATAGATAAGACTTTTTAGAGATGATACAAAATTCACAGGGCAAAAAATAAGGCTAAGTGATAAGTAATTGTTCTGGGCATAATAACCTGCGGATCAAGAATTCGGGTTGACTCATCGACAAATAAAGACAGTTTGCTTAACTCAGCGAAAATGTCGAAATATCTCCTCACTCTACCGAGCACCATATGAAGTAGAACAGCGCTTTGAATTCATTAACGATGTATTTACGGTCGAAACTTGAACAACGATAAATACAACGTAGGTAATGAATGCGTTTATGAAAGGTTAATATAACCCTAATGAAGAATAATTTTGCCTTCAAACTGATATCGATGAACAACATCATTTCAAATGTAAAAGGGAGAGGATGAGCTATGATGTAATTAGAAAAGTTACACTTAATACTATGCAGATTACTTACGCAGTTTCTGAAATACTTTCAGTCCTTGCTCGGCTGATAACTCGTTCCAATTTGCCCCTCAGTTCTTCAGATTGTACAGTTTTTTCAAGTTGTTCCTTGATCTCTTCCAATTCTTCTTCTTCTGCATTACTCTCAGTTAAATGTTGAATTAAGAAATCAGAGAAAGCTCCCTTTTTGTTCAACAATTCTGAATAAGTTCCATCTTCACTGACTTCACCATCCTTCAGAACATAAATATTATCGACCTTGGGCAAATAAGTGATTCCATGAGTAACCAAGACACGAGTTTTCTTAGCCAATAAACCAGTTGGTCCAATAACTTCTTCGAAAATATGTTTGCCCACATGTGCATCTACCGCACTCAAAGGATCATCCAGTAAATACAAATCTGAATCACTGTACACAGCTCTGGCAAGTGATATTCTTTGTTTTTGTCCACCTGACAAATTGATACCTTTCTCACCAATTTCTGTCTTATCACCAGCGGCCAACATTTGAATGTCAGCTCGTAAGGCACATGCGTCAATTACTTTTTGATACCGTTTACGATCGTATTCCTTGCCAAACAGGATATTATCACGTAATGTGGCATTTTGAATCCATGCTTGCTGTGGTACATAGGCAACTGATCCAACAGTATTTACACGACCATTTAATTTGTCCATTTCTCCTAGGAATGCTGATATCACAGAACTTTTACCAGAACCCACTGTACCCACAATAGCTACAAGGGTGTTCTTTTTAACTTCCATATTGATGTTTTTGAGAATTGCATTTTCATCACCCCAAGAAAATGTTCCATTTTGAATTAACATTGGATGAGCTATGGATGGGTACAAAAAAGAAAACATTATTTAAAAGGAAACAAAAAAAAAAAACAGAAAAACAAACTTACGGAATGTCTTATCGTGTCCCACACAATCGGGATCTAATTCTTCGCTGTTTAAGAATTTATTGATACGTTTCACAGAAACTTGAGTCTATTTAGAAAATACAATAATGAATTAGTATCAAATAGAAAGAAAAATCTTGTCAACAGAAAAAAAACATGCAAACCAGGAAGAAGACAAAAAACCTTAGCTTATGCTTAAATGATTTAATTTGATGTAAATATTTGACTGTCTTGTGTATTTGGACAGTTTTTTTTTGTTGTTTTTAAATTAATAACATGAATAATGAACTTGTTAGAAAATATATCATTAAAATGCCTTAACCATATTAGCTATAATGATTAATCACGAAAATTTTATGAAATTGAGTTCATGTTTGTAATTTTATTAAGTATTTTAATGAAATGAGAATGTTGCAGTTCCAGATTTTTAATTTTGTTGGTTTATATTATTTACCAAATTATTTCGAATTTTGAAAGATTCATAAGTCACCACACATTTTCATTTTTGTAAAAAAAAAGCCAAAGTTGAGGGTCTGTAATGCATCCTTAAGATTTTATTTTTGAAATAAAATTAATTATAAAATCACTTCTTATTACAACTTCAAAAACAGTTTAAATAAGAAAAATATACAAAAAGGAATTCAATTTTAGGAGCTATACAACAAAGAAATAAGAACGGAAAAATTGAAAAATTCAAATGGCTGCAAAGGTAAAAAAAAGTGTTTTTAATCACATATCCGGAACAAGATCTAAAACTGATTTCAACTAATTCAGGGGGATGAATTGGCTATGGATATGATTCGCTTGAGTGTAAAAATCCTAGCAACTTTTCTTAACGTAGTATTATGAATGTTGGATGATTAGTTATTCATAATGAGGGCCTTAATTTTATTAAACGGTTTATCTGCCAAGTGGATCCTAAGGATTTTACCAGAGTTCGTTTAAACGACAAAAAAAATTCTTGAGTTATTGATCATCGTTTCTAGATCATGACCTCAAAACCAAACTCGGAGCAAATAATATGATACTTTCGTCATTGGTCGAAAAATTCAATTCGCTATGTTTAAATGCCAGTTGGTATGTAAGGTTTAAAAGTGCTTGTAAGAGCACCAAAGATGCATCCTGCGCTGGAAGGCCAAAAGATGTACTTAATTAATTTTGAAACTATGTCTTCAAGTCTTCAAAATCTTTTTGGAAAATCGGAAAATTAATGATCGGACGGAATTTGATCATTCATTTTGGTATAAAATTTTATTTTGTACATATTAACATAAGCAGTTTCTAAAAAAAAAATTAATAAAATTCAGAAAAAGATTTCTTTTTATTTACAAATTTACTACGGACAATACCTATTTAGCTATCGTCAAATTATAATCCAAGCACAATCGTTTTTATATTGATAATCATGAAACGGAAAGCAAAAGCAACGATTTCATTTGCGACGAAAGTGATTTATGAAGTCACGGAAATTAGAAACATAATCGTCTTTTGAGGAAATGCATATATGGAAATAAGTGATATTACCAATTTGATTGCTCTTCCAGAATGCTTTTCCGATTAAAAAAGTAAAATGCATGGAGTAATTTTTTGTATGAACATAAATCTTTATCCCGTGAAGAAATAGTGGTTCAAATTACTTCTTGTATTTGTTCAATAGCTTGAAAACATTTATTTTTATAAGTAAAACGCAGTTTCTACAGGAAATAATTAAAATATGTTTTAAATGTTCTACATGTAAGGTTTGAAGGTAATTCTGCTTTTAATCTCGTAAAGGCCCTAACCATAAAATTTTCGATTTTGATTTTTTTGCATATTCTCATTCATTTTTTTAGCCTAGGTCTTTAAATAAGTCAGAAAATTCTAAATGTTTTTTTTAATTTTTTTCATTTTTAATATGCAAATTGCAATATTGGATTTTGTATTTCCCTCTAGAAACTCAAAAGTATGAAAAATGTAGTTAGGGCCTTTACGAGATTTTGGGCAGCATTGTACTATTGGAGTGTTAAATAAAGTGTTTCAAACTTTATGCCTTCTAAATCACTGCTTCTTCCTACGGAGGAAACCTAAAAATAATTATAGTCCTAAAAGGATTCCGAACCTATCGATGTTTCAAATTTTTAAATTTAAGGGCAAGACTTAAGTGACAAAGTGAAGACGTATGAAATACAGAATAATAGACAAGAAAGGTGTCAATTATCATGACAACTCCTATCTATTTCAATACATGTCTTCATATTGATAGCGCCAATTGAGATTCAAGTGTTAATACAATAGAACAGTCAGATTTGACATGAAGATTTTCTTATCATAATTCAAGAAATTTACAACCAAATCATATAAGTCCGTCTAAAACTGACAATTTCTATCAGACCATTTATATTTTTGTTGAGCAACTTAAGCTTATAGACTTTTATAGACAACTTTATATACAACAAATCTTAAGAATTATATCTTGTCAATTTTAAAAATTGGCTATATTTTTTTTTTATAAACATAAATGTACACAAAAAGTTAGAAACACAAAGACAAAAAACAAACAAGACAAAAGAACATAACAAAAAACACAACAAGAATAAAAATTGTGTTGTTTTTTTGTAAACTTACTTGAACTAAATTCGTTATCAACATGGGTAACATAGCTAATGGAAAACGCAAAATGTTGAATAATGATAATGAAACAAAAGCTGTTGATGGATCGAGTACGTTTTTTTCATCGATCAATACATATGTTGCAAATGTTACCAATGAAACCTATAATAAAAACGAGAGAGAGGGAAGAAATAGATATTTATGATAGAGAAATAAATAAATGTGTTGTTAAAATATTATTTGAAAAAAAAAAAAATGTATGACTAAATATCCAAGTTATTAGAAGAAGATGTCCCTTTTCGATGCTTCCGTTTGTTAACCTTTTAAAAATTGTGGTTTGTTTTTCTCTCAAACTTTACAATCAGTCTGTGATTGTTGTTTTTTGAGAAATATTTTTCGATAAAATGATATTCGTCGAATGGTAAAGTTAGATTTCCTCAACCAAATCCAATACTTTGTTGTTGTGGTGGTTTTACCTCAACAATATCAACCATAAGCATTGGTAAAGTTGTCAATGGCAATTTCAATGCTTCAAACAGTGTAAATCCTACAAAAACTTTTTCTGCTGTAAGATAATTCTCGTCGTCGATTAACACGTAACAAGAGAATGTCACCAATGAAACCTTTTTTTTATAGTAAAATAATTAATAAAATTCTCCACCTTTATTCTGAAAAGAAACAAAAACACAAGAAACACTGTCCTCGAAATATGGTTCTTACCAAAAATGGAGCACAAGACCATAAGAAAGATGTTCCGGCACTCAAGTAAGCAGCCGATTTTAGAGTTTCAATTTCTTTGTCACGAATTTCTAGAACCTGTTCTTCGAAACTTGGTTCCCAAGCGTATAGTTTCAACACCTTTAAAGAACATATAATCATTAAAACGTACTAAAACTGATTTTATAATTTTCATACCTTAATTCCACCCAAAACTTCATTCATCAATTTAACACGATCATCCTTGTACTTCATTTGTTTGACTTGTAGAATTTTAATACGATTGGCAATAACACCATTAATTGGAATCAATATGATCATAACAGCTAAACCAGCTAGAACTGAAATTCCAAGTAGATTCCATAGGAAATAGAGAGCTAGTATAATTTGCAATGGAGCTGACCACAACATATTCAGGTAAGTTGTCAATTCCATAAAACGTTGAGCATCCACAGCCATAAGATTGACAATTTCACCAACTGTTGATTCTTTTTTCGCTGCATTCGATATGATAAGTGCCTTCCGATAGATGGCATTAATCAAAGCAGTACGAATACGTAAACCAACAATGTACATCTTTTGGAAATATTGACCAAGGAAGAATGTCTGCAAAGCGGCACAAATAAACAATAAGATGGCATAGAATATACCTTTCCATTCGGGTTCAGTTATTTTTTCCGGATCGGATTTGTGTTCAACATAATTGATAATCCATCCAAGAATTTGTGGTGATGCGAAAGTCAACATATCAGATACTAATTTTAAGAATGATCCAAACAGGAAAATTCCACCGAATGATTTAACAATTGGTGGCATAATAGATGCAAAGCCTTTAGTTTTTGATCCATGTGGGTTTTCAAATGTTACATTTCCATTGCTAAATTGAGCTTTTGGGGCACGATTTTCAACTGAATAGTTTTTGCGAACATTTTTATTCCAGTGTTTGGCGAAAATTGGCATTACTTCTTTGGAACTTTCTTGTGGACGCAAATCCCAGAGATCTTTTTCTTCGAGAGGCTTGCGATAGCCGAGCCAGGCCATTTTGTCGAACCATGAGTATGTGACGCGGGATAAGAAACTTGCGGACAGTTCGGGAATTTCTTTCTGAAAATTAGAAACCATAAATATTAATCTTCAATTCATTGAACATAATCGTCATTTAATGGCAAACACAGCAATTC
Organism: Episyrphus balteatus; assembly: GCF_945859705.1. Lineage (NCBI taxonomy): Eukaryota > Metazoa > Arthropoda > Insecta > Diptera > Syrphidae > Episyrphus > Episyrphus balteatus. Next base: position 15,326,354 of record NC_079134.1, on the reverse strand, counting down.
ACAAGGAAACATTTTTTGAGAAATAAAAACAAACAAAATAAAATGCACGACTGGGTCGCACGTACTTGCTCTTGTGGTTTAAAGCATCTTTATCTTAAATATCTATTGGAAATTTAAGATTTTGTGAAGAAAAAAAAAAAAATAAAAACAAAAAAAAAATCGAAAGTTAAAAAAATTCAATTTTTTAAAAATTTTTTGAAAAACTTTTTTTTTAAATTTTTTTTTACATTTTACACTTCAATACCTATGATGTCTGTAAATTTTGAAAAAATTGACTTATGCTTTGATGAAATATATCGACTTAAAAAACATTTCAATTTTTGAAAAACGGCAACGCCATATTTCCGCTCTTGGCATTTTTTGAGAAAAACTAAAAACGCAGTTTTATTGGAATCAATAAGAGTACTGCGCACACCAAATTTAAACGAAATCGTTAGAGCCGTTTTCGAGAAATTTGAAATACCTCGAAAACGTTATATGGGAGATATGCGTTAAATTAGAGATATTAAAAAAATAAAAAAAACGGACCTAGGGAATTACGTAAAAATCATCTGTACCAAGTTTCAAGCAAATCCATCCACCCGTTTAGGCCCTAGCTCGATGTACAGATGGACGCACAGACGCACAGACGCACAGACGCACAGACGCACAGACGCACAGACCGACGGACGGCATGACGAAAACTACTTTTTTGATCTTCTCCATCATCGTAATGTTGGTTTTGATTAAAACCTCGATTTTTTTTTTCTACACGAAACCAATACTTGCCCTATAGAGCAAGTAAAAAGAACTAAGATAAGATGCACTTTCTAATGGCAAAGATATTTTGAAGTCCTTGTCAATTCCTCGCAAAAATACAAGATGCTAAAGCTAGGTTCGAGACAAGTTTCAAACTTTCTCATTAAATATCTTCTCTTTTTTGCATGTTGTTAGGCTACCAGAAAATAATCAACAAAACATTTTCAACCATTTTTTTTTTTCGCCAATCCCTGTAAAAAAGGTACCCAGTGCAAACTGCCTTGTTTTGTGGAGTTTAAGTTGTCTTTTTAAGGAATAACATTATCTCACATACTCGATTTCTTGTACATACATACTTTGTATGTATCGCCAAACGCGATGGAAAAAAAGCTTATATTTCTGCAGTTAGAGCAGTTTTATGGTGTTCCTTTTTTCTTGTTTGGTGAACTGATTTATGGCTCCAGTGTGGTTCCATTTCAATTTGGTCTAGTTCTGAATAAAGCAACCAAGAAAAAACCGTTATATAAGTTTCGATGGAAGTCGGATATTTTTTTTTTTTTTTTCATAAAAATTATTATATTCTGACCATATCTTGCATCAACACCAACATCAACTGCTTGTTTGAACAACCTGAACTTAATAAAACTTTAATTTACTTTTTATTTAATTCACTTCACACAGATCAGAAACAAACAGTTTTGTGAATGGAATTTTGTTTATTATAGCCTTCAAACAATTTTTCGTTTTTCTTTTATAAACTCTGAGTATGAACGGTACCCTGACAACTTTACATAGATCCTTTTTAAATGTTGAACACTTTTTCTGTACATGATTAACGATGTAACGCTGGTACAACAATGTACAACTTCAAGCCATTTTTCGCTAAAAATGTTTTTAAAAAAATTGGCAATTGGGGAAAACTGTTATTTAATGAATGAATTTTTATTTTTTGATTTCACATGTTCCAGCAACAAGTTATGAGGGACACCGCAACCCTACTTTTTTCCTAGCCACGTTGAAATAATTGCTGACATTGCCTTATTTTTTTAATATTTCTTCGTTTCATACTTAACCACATTTTTAGGACATTTTCAAGCTTATTTTCCAGTTTATCTCGTTGGGTCTTAAGGGCTCATGATATAGTTGATGCTCTAGAAGTTTCAAGAAAAACTCATTCAAAATAGCTAAATTATTAACACACAAAGACGGTAACGGAGAAGACTTGTAAGCGTCTTCTCCGTTACCGCTTTATCTGTAAATAATTTGGCTACATTTAATTAGTTTTTCGTGAAACTTTTTAAATATCAACTTTATCATGATGCCTTAAGACCTACCAAGTTTCAAGAAAAAAGATTGCTTCTTCAACGAGATAAACTAAAAACAAAGTCAATATGTCTTCTCCGTTAATTTGGAATGGCCATTGTCTAAGAGATCATAATTTGAATATTTGTAAAATTCCAATGGAATCCCGTTTATCTATATTTTTTTCACTAGAACCTATACGGCAACATGAACCTTTATGCCTCGTCGCTCTTGGCTGCATATATCCATTAGGAAATCTACGGAGAGGCTTCGGATAGAATTTAAACGTTTTTGCTTGTTCCTCCAGAGCCATAAATTTGCCTTTTCTCCAAATTCTCTTTTTCAACTCATACTGCTTTTTTATCAGATCACGCTTTACTTTATGGCACAATTCGCTAAATATCAATCAAATAAATATTGTTCTTTAAAAACCAGTTCAGTATTATCTTATCTTTTCCGCTTATCGTTCAATTCAATTAAAAGTCATAATAGAGAACTATCAAAATAAGCACTTTGACTTCCTACATAGTAGTTATCTTTTCCCAAATCTCAATCAATGTGGCAGCAGTTACCTATGATACTAAGCATTTACGTCCATTCTTCAATCGCTATGAAGGATTGCAATATAACTCATTATCAATCACTGATCAATGATATCGATGCCGTTGACAAGTTGAACGGATCTCTTGAATACAGTGTCTTCCGTATTTTTTTAAGTGCTGGAAGATAGGTTAAGATTTTGAGGCAAAGACGGATAGTTCGTAGACGAAAAAAAATATTATTTGAAAATGGGGTAATAGTGAGATGTAAGGCCGTTTTTAGAGCATCTACACGTAAGTGAAGAGCAGCAATCGAAGATTTGTTCTCAGGCTTGTATTTGTTTTCTAATGATTTTGATAGATTAGGAAATTAGATCTCAGATCAAAAATAAATGATCTTTTTAGCAAATAGAAGAGATTTTTTGTGTCAAATGGAAATTCACATTAGTGTTAGGGCGGATCTTAACAAACTTTTTTTATCTGCCATATCTCTTTATGGTGCCTTGCAGGCTGCTCCAAAAGGCAATATTTCCTGCGTATTACCTCGATTGTTTATGCTAACTTGCATTTTGCTTCTTAAACTAAGTACAGATGATAAACTTTCTGTAAAGTAGGGACTGGCACTAAACTTGCAACATAGAATCTAATAATCTTTTAACTTTTTTTTTATGTTTCCTTGTGAAGCTTCAAAACTAAACTTAGAAAATACTTTATTATATTAAACTTACCTTTGACCTAGTATACTTGGTCTCCCTGGGCATATTATCAGCAAAAAAGTTAAACACCAATATCGCAATAGAAATTGCAAAATAAATCATAAAACTTGTAAACCTATAATCTGCCCATGCATTTTGTTCTGTAGTGGCAGTGGCTTCTAAACTACCACCATGTCGATCATTATTATCTCTAATCTCCGTCCGGCATTGAGGAATAGCAAACAAAACTAAAAACAACCAAAACATAAACAAAGTTCCAGATGTTTGTACGCCAAATTTGCGATTCAACACAACCAACATTCCAGCTACCGCCTGTAAGCAAAAATTATAACCAAACAATCAATAAAATTTTGAATTTCACCACAAGAAAAAATGAGGCACTTACAAAAGTAAAGAATTTTATAACAGGTCCCCAAATATCAACTGGGAATATTACATTTTCTGTTGAACTTCTTGTAGTCAAAGCTTTAACAAAATCAACTACACAAAGTACTAACAAAGCAACATGTAATATAACTTTGGACAGATTTTTGAAATTCCATGGAATATTTCTATCTAAACTTGCACGCAAGTAATATAATTCTAGGAACATGAAAACCCACAAAAAGGCACATGGCACCCAAACTAAAATTGTTTGTTCAAAGCAGGGTGTAAAGTCGGGATCTTCTGTGTACCAAGTTCGATTTAGATTCTATAAGAAAAAGAGTGTTAATAAATTAGTTATTCTTTTTTGGAATTCAAGAAGACTTACCCAAAACTCAGAACCACAAAATGCGTCCATTGGACTGGTGTCATCTTCCATTGTGTTGATGAGATGTTGTCCGTTTTGTGGCCAGTTGTATCAATTAGTTATTTTGTTAATGGATTATTTATTTCTAATTGATTTAATGGACACGATATTTTTCCGAAATTTTTTGGCTACCAGCTAGTTGAATGGCAAAGAAAGGCTATGGACGGGCGGATGACAAGTCTGCAAACGAAAAAAAAAAAAATGACAGATGGTAAGTTCCAGGGATGGCATAAATTTTTGAAGCTGTAATCAGACTCATTGGGTGCGTTCACGTTCGCACAGATACCCTTTTGGGCTTTTAAGCCAAACGTCAGTGTCGAAGAAAAAAAAAACAGAAAAAAAAACTTTGACATTTCAATTTTGAGGAAAAGTGGCGTGTATTATGCATGTATGGTTTTGTTTTTCTCAGAATTGATTTGATTTGATTGGTTTGTTTTTACTTGTACCTACTTCTTTAATAAACAGTTATGATAGAAAGGAAAAAGACTAAGACAGATTGCTTAAAAGCCCAATCCAAGATACCTTAGTATCCGATACGTTTGTGAATACGAATCAGCTGTTCTTCAAATCTCCCATAAGATACACGAGAATCCAGGAATTTATAGGATACCTTTGGATTTTTTTGCTTGTCGACACATGTTTACGATCAGCTGAGATTTTATATGGGATTACAACAACACAAAGTTATCCGGATACCCTTGGATCGGTACGTGAACGCACCCAATTTGGTTCTGAGATTACCAAATATCTATTGGAAAATATTTATTGGTTCATTTTCATAATAGCTCTGGCCGGCATCACAGTAGGTACTGTGAATTTAACCAGGTCCAAGAGCCCATTAAATTTTTAACAGCTGAACATTTTTTATTCACCTCAATAGTGTCAAACATTTTACTCGGGGTTAACTATTTAACGCAATTCACACACGGCCTAAATTATCTTTGAAAATACTGATTTTTAAAATAGATTGAACTCCTGTGGAAGGTAAATAATAATTCACGACGATTAATCTAAGGCCGTGTGTGAATTGCGTCAAATAGTTAACACCGTGTAAAATTTTTGACACTATTGAGGTTAATAAAAAAAATTTCAGCTGTATGGATTAATGTTTAAAATTTTTTCTGCCTTTTTTCTGCCATGATGATTTTTTTAATAAAAAAAAAAAAAAAAACAAAACAAAACCATCTGCAAAAAAAATTAACCCGAATTTAACCAGGGGTCGAAATACGGCACACTATTACGATGATACTTTAACGTTTTGATTATTTCTGTCTCTATTTAATTATTAGAAAACGATAGGGACACATAGCAACCATTCGTTAACAAACGTATGCCGTAATTCGATCCCAGGTCCCAGAGCCCAATAAATTTTTAACAGCTGAACATTTTTTCTTCACCTTAATAGCGGCAAAAATTTTACACGGGCTTAACTATTTAACGCAATTCACACATGGCCTAAAGACTGGATCAAATAAAGTGAATTTCATGTTTTCATTTCATTTTCATTGATGAAATTTTTTTACTATACGACTATACCTAATCTTAAAGTAAAAACAGTCATACCTCATACACTTTTGTAGTTGAAAGTATATTTTACTCTTCGTAATGAAAATATTGCTACAGGTAAAATATATAGGTAAAATATATTTCTTCCTTAAATTACTTCATGGAGGCAAGAAATGTTTAATACCTACGTAATGTAAATTTTATTAAAAATCTAGAGGTTTTTACTTTAATTACGTCACATGAAGTAAAAAATACTAGATTCATTTTTCGCCTTGTAGGCACTGAAGTTAAGGTATTGGGTGAGTTCGTAGGTACATTATTACATTTTCGAAATCAATTTGTGCCAATTAGGTTAAAATTAATGAGGTTTTCGATTTATATTGATATTCTTACGAAAAACAGTTCTAAGATCATTTCGTAAGTTTTATCGACATTTTTTGTTAAAAAACTTTTTATACGAAAAAAAATAATTATGTGACTTCGGAGATATTAAAAATTAATGTAAATATACTGCTTTTAATACCTAAGATTCATTTATATTTTACCGTTACACCTTTTGCATAAATTAATAAATATTTGTGTTACGCACAGTTTGGCATTTTGTTCTCTGCTTTGTGCATTACCTACATCTGTTAGCCTTCCATAATTGAACCAGATTAGAATTCTTAATCGTTAAACCTAGAAAGGTTTACCCAGCGCCAAGATTTGTTTACAAACGTGTTGCAAAAAGGAAATCAATTATTCATAAAGTGTATATTATCACTAGGTGTGATAATTCGAATGACTTTAAGTTTCATTTTCGTTATGTTTCCATACTTGCAGTTTGGCTGCTATTTATTCCGTCAATTTCATTATAATCTTTGAATGACTATTTACCTACATATGTATTTTATTTAAAAATTTAACTGTTCTCTTTGCTTTGTAAGCAAGTATTTAAAAAAAAAGTTACGCATACACCATAGTGACCGTTTGTTGTAGTAGTGACAAAAGTAAGATTAGAGATAAATGAGGCTGTTTCTTCATCTCACAGAAATTAAGGAAGCTCCATGAAATCATAAAATAAAAATTAATTAAAAAATAAACAAAATTCCTCACAAAACTACAGCAATCTGTTGCTGTATGTAGTCATAGTGTTTTAAAAGTGATTTGACTCACTTTCATTTTAAAGTAATGCTCAAGGTGCCGGTGACTCTCTGAAGTACCTCAATTTTGAATAATTTTGAACTTAAAACAAAAATCTGATTTCAGCTATTCTATGATTTTTTTTTGTAAACTTATGATAGTTAAGATAAAAACACAAACAAATATTGATAAGACAAAGATATTTAAATTGTTTTCAAAACAATTAATTTTGATTAAAATAATCGTGCACACAAAATTATTCTACTAGTTAGTCTTACTTAATCAGTATATTGACATATTATTTAAGCAAAAGGCTTTATCTTATTTCCCACTATCGAAATCTATTTTTTTTTTAATTACCTGTCTATAATGTTTCGCTTTTTTTTTATTAAAACACCTATAAAAATATAATTGTATTCTAAAATACCGGAATGGTTTTGTCGGGTATACCAAAACCGGTAACATATCAATCAAAAAAAAATGTACCTACACTTTTTTGGCAAACTTAACCTAACTTTTCGACTTTTTTTTTTGTTTGTTAAGGTCTAAACAAAGTTTGAATTTTGTATACTTTTAGCTTTATAATTTCACATCAATGAACTTATTGCTTAGAAAAAGGCAAAGATACAGATAATCTTTTTATACATTTTAATACAATTTCAATACAAAAAAATATCAGCTATTATTCTGATAAATAATAGAAATATATCTGAACCTAAAGGAAATTAATTCATTTTTGTATGATTCATTATTGTAGATATGTAAAACAAAACAAAAATCACACAAAAAACATTTTCTAAACTCTGAAACAACGTAATCTTAAATTTTGTTGTTGTATGTAAATACAATTGAATAAAATCATTGATCAGAAAAAAAAAGAAAACAATTAATGATTGATCTAGTTTCCATTCATTATCTCTCAATTTATTATATTACTCATCGAAGAAAGAGAATCTCACAGTGAAAAAAAAGATCTTCACAATTTTACACAAAACACAACCCAACAAAAATGCTATTCAATTGGCATTAATCAACAATTTCAATTAAATTGTAATCAAACTCAAAACTAAATAAAAAAATCTATACGCACACAAATTTACATACCGCATCGTCGTGATGCTGATGAATTCTCAAATTTATTCATTTAATTTTTTTTTTTCAACACACCAACGAGTTGGCGGTAAAATAGCTAAACAAAAAACCAGACAATTCACAATAGAAACATTAGGGTGTAGGCACTTTGCTAGCCGGTCATTCTGGTTAGATGGTCCAAGGTGAAGATTCTTAGCCAAGTTAGCATCGCAAAACTCGTGCTAGAAGATTTTAATAATCGAAAATCTTGTTTTATGTATTTTTTAATAATCCATTTGGCTATTATTTCTAATTAAGGTATACAAAATTAACAAATCGTATAGGAATGTGTTTGTAACCAGTTTTTATTTTAGCCTAAAAGAAAAACTACTTTGATGTTGTATAACTCTATTGGCATAGAAGGTATTAGTACTAAACTATAATTGTTTGAGAGTTATTTTGTAATTATTTTTAATTTAATGTATAAACTATCCGGAAGCTTCAAAGTTACATTAATAAAGTCTGACTAAGCAAATTTAATGATTACACCTAAAGCTTTTTTAATTTACAAAAAATTGTAACTTTGTACATGGACACACTGAAAAACCATCAATTTATAATAATAAACTAACGAACAAAAAATCAAGGTAAACCGGAAAATTGGGCTTAATCACTATTTGATAATAGTTTTTTTTTTTTTATATTAATCAAACAACTTCATTCTTTTTCTTACACACATGCAAACAGTGTATAGTAGCTGACTATAAATAAACTTTATTATTTTATTGTTTTGTTGATAGCTTTAATTGCTCTTATCAAATTTAATACTTGAATGCTACGCAAATGGAAGAAATGTATAATCTTTGTTTACTTCAGTCAATCAAAAATAAAAAAAGAAAAACTTACTTGCATTTGGCACAATTGTTTACTTTATTCTCAGGTATAGAGGACAGATCACGGATGCACAGATATCATCATGTGTATTGTGTATTAGCTTTTGATTAGAGTGTTCGTTATGAAATTATTAATTTTTCATAATTACATATTTATATGAATTTGCATATGAATAATTGTCATACATTTTGTTGATTTATTATTAAAGGGAGAAAAGATATACGAAAATGTATGCATGTATTCTTCTTTAAGCCGTGCAAATGGTACCGGTTTTTCAGTCATGCTTTTAGAACAGTTTTGGGTTCTTTATTGAATTCCCAAACTTTGCTTATTATAGGTTTTTATACACAATAAGATACGATTACGATACAGTAACAATTAGCTTAAGTTTTCGACGATTTTCATTTATCACGGCACCATCTATATTATTAAGAAAAAAGTATAAAGCTGGTTGGAAAACGAATAAAAAAAGAAATTGAAAATTTAAAAAAAAAAATTGAAATGGGACTCTAATATTTTATTAAATTGGGGTTGAAAAATATAGGTATTCAAAATCATTGGGATAAATGTTCCTACTTTTTTACGCAACTATGCAAAGCCAAAGAGGGTGTGACTAGAGATTGCAATCCCGGGATTCGGGATCCCGGGATGCTGACCCATTTTTTGATCCCGAAAATCCCGGGATTATAGCTCTCCAATCCCGGGATTTTTGGGATTGGTGGCTAAATATTCGCATTCAAAAAATGACACAATTCTGCAAAAATATGTAGAAAAGGAACATGGGAAATAACTTTCCTTATTACTTTATTGCAAAACAAGGAGGAATAGGAATAGCTTTCAAAAATCGCTTATCTGCAAAAATATGTAGAAAAGGAACATGGGAAATAACTTTCCTTATTACTTTATTGCAAAACAAGGAGGAATAGGAATAGCCTTCAAAAATCGCTTATCGATCTGAATTATCTGAATTAATTTTCGAAAACACAAGCCCAGAAATAAGAAATTTATTTTTGAGTCCTAACAAAATAAAATAAAGCAAATTACATCAAACGTGTGGGTGCTGTCAGTATTCAGGAAAATGAACCTTTTGCTGTTCCAAGCTGCGAAGAGCATCTTTCCTTGAAAGAAAAATTAGAAAATGAAATAAAAATAGTCTCAAAAACATAGGACCCCACCAAAATATAGAAGCAGCTGATGAAATGAGAGATGTTTTGAAGACGGGATAAGAGGAAAATACTTAGAGCAGGCACATAAATAAATTAATTAACGAGTATTGAAACCGAGCTGCTTTAAGTTTTGGAACAAAATTTAGAAGCTGACTTGCAGACAAAACATTGGATGCTTTGCTTTTTATTCCATTTTATTATAAAAATAATTCCAAATGTGATTTATTAACACTAAATTGTTAATGTATTATTTAATGTTAATTAAATATTTATTTATTATTTTAAGTACTTCTTAACTAAACTTCATTCAGTTTGTACTTTGTACACTGAATTAATTTTGAATTAATGTTTGGAGTACATATTTTATTCCAGTAGGAATATTTTATTTCATTAGGAATATTTTTTAGTTTTTGTTAGGTATATTGTTTTTGTTTTACTTGTTTTGTTTGTTTTTTTATGAAGAATGTATTTTTTTATACTTTGTTCGTTCAATAATAAAAAATAATCCATAAAACTTGTTTTTTTTGGCTCTCAAATTGAGTCTGAAAATATTTTTCAAATCCCGGGACTATCCCGGGATCCCGGGATTCAATTTTTCAAATCCCGAAATCCCGGGATCGGAAAATCATCCCGGGATTGCAATCTCTAGGTGTGACATAAGTTCATGTACTGTTTCATTAAAGGTTCTGTACTACTATTTCTATTTTGACAAATGAGGTTTCCTTGGCGCCTCTATACATTTTTATTATTATTTTTCTGATAACTTTCACCACCTACCCTATCTACCGTTTTCGTTTCGACGTTAACTTTTGGGACACCCTGTATAGGTAATCATTTTGCTTTAAAACTTTGCTTTCCCAGCATTAATTCTTGAACAACAATAATATAGAGGTAATAATGACGAACTGCAAATGAACGTATTTTGAGCAGTTTTTCTTCTTTCTTCTTCTTTCTTGAACTATATATTAAAGAACCAATAATATTATTTTACAAGCTTCTTAAACTTTCATATAGCATTTTATCTTATTTAATGCAGATTAATCTGTTTATATGTAAATTGAAGTATTTGTTACTAAGAATCTGTGTATTATAATACTCTTTCATTGAAGTGGGTCACTGGGGTGGTTTGTAACGTTCATATTTAAAATTTTTAATTAATAATGTCTTCAAACAAACGCAAACAAAATTTGAAAACTTCTTATACAAAAAACGATTTTTAATTTTTTTTGATTTTTTTCTAAAAATTAAGTTTATTGTTATTTAGTCAAAGAATTTTATAAAAAAGGTCAACATTTTAAGAAAAAAAAATCGAAAATCGTGTATGTAAAAATTTTCTTACATTTTTTGCAGAAAAAATTAGGTATGCAATTTTTAAGAAAATATTTATCAGCAGTTAAAAATTATATTAAAAAAAAAAATCATCTACCGGTTTTTAAAAAATTGGGTTTTCAAATATACAGTAGCGAGCAAAAAAAATGCAAACAATAAAAACATTTGCATTTTTTTGTTCGTCTAAAAACCCATATTTAGGTAGACTTTTGACCAAATAATGGTTTTGGAGTAAAATATTCCACAAATTGACTCTGTTTAATGAAAATAAAACAGTTTCAATATGCCAAATTTGGCAACTTAGTTCTTGTTCAAAACTCTTTAAACCTCTTTCGTTTGCATTTTTTTTGCTCGCTACTGTATAATAAAATGCACGACTGGGGTCGCACGTACTTGCTCTTGCAGTTCAAAGCACTTTTATGTTAGTTTACTTGTAGATTTTGCGAACTGCCTCTATATAACTTTTTAAGAAATTTTGTTGAGGTTGGGGAAGAGCCGACATTTAGGGCAAATGTTTTTAATATGAACAATTTTTTTTTTTTTTTGACTTTTTTTAGAAAAAATAAAAAAGCAGTTTTATTGCAACTTTGAATATTATGTCTGCAAAGTTTAATCAAAATCGTTAGAGCCGTTTTCGAGTACACTTTCTAAGCGAGATATAAAAAAACAAAAAAACCCAACTTTCAGAATTACATAAAAATCATCTGTACCAAATTTGAAGAAATTCCGTTCACCCGTTTAGGCTGTGGAAATGTGTACAGATGGACGTACAGACGCACAGACGCACAGACGCACGGACGGAATTGCGAGACCCACTTTTTTGGAATTCTCCATCATCGTAATGTTGGTTTTGATTAAAACCTCAAATTTTTTTTCGACACGAAACCAATACTTGCCCTATTGAGCAAGTAAAAAAAAAATTTTACACTGTATGACAAAAAAACTGCAATGCAAAGTTCTGTATTTATGTATTACAAAATTCTTTTTGATAATATACTGTGCGCACTTTTTTAAATTATCAAAACGATATTTCATTTTTGAAGAACAGGTTATCTTTTTAATTTAACCCAACTAAACTAACCTTAAATAATTGCAGTTTCAAAGTTTATGATTCTTTGGAATTTTGCAGATTAACAGTCATATTCATAGTCATATTTTAGATTATCTATGAAAAAGAAAAACTTCAATTTTTCTTAGAAGCGACGAAATCACAAACTTATGACAGAACTATGAATAGAATATGGAACAGTATTTTGTTTTCCCAAAGTATTTCAAGATAGAGAGTTTTGAAAAACACTAATACGACCAGCTCCCGGTTTAGAGCCCTCTTTTTAATGCAAAAATAAAGTTTAGCTTATAATTTACTCATCAATGAATAAACTCTGATTATATTTTTCCTACCCTTTTAATTTATTTATTTATTTCAAATCGTTAAATACTAACGTGAATATACTTATACATACATATATACATAATACTCAAATCTAAATTAATTATTCTAAGCTATTGAAAAACATAGTTTTGAACTTAATGCATTTAAAATTGTCATTTACAGGCTCGATACAAAAGTAAAGTTTATTGAATATTATTATCAATTGATTGAGGGGCTATTTGCACCATAGTTCGATCTACTAAAAATAAGGCACAATGGTTGGCGTAACCTTATACTTGTGCGACTGTAACTGAAATTTAACCGACTTAGAACCGATGGGGATGACATTGACCCATTAATAATTCCAACAATAAAACAAAACTGCAAATACTTTCTATGGTCAGTAAGTGAAGGAAGATTAATTAATCTGAGTCTTTGAGAGTAAGGGGGCAGTAAATTATCATGTGACCAAGGAAGAAAACGAAGACAGAATCGCGAAAACCTTCTCTGAATTGCTTCAAGTCTTGTTATATGAGTGGTATAGTAAGGTGATCACACTACACAGCTATATTCGAGTATTGGTCTTACAAAAGCAACAAAGAGCAATTTTAGCACATAAGGGTCGCGGAAATCGCGAGCAAATCTCTTTATAAATCCTAGTATTTTATTAGCTTTTTTAATAATGTAGTTTAAATGATCTATAAATGTTAGCTCAGGATCAAGAATAACTCCTAAGTCTGAAAACACGGGGACTTTACTTAAGTGACATGAATCAAACGAATAATTAAAAACAAACGGGACTTTTTTGCGTGTAAAACTCATAGTTTTACACTTGTCGACATTAAGAACAAGACGATTTTTATTGCACCATTCCCTAAATAAAATTATGTCTACTTGCAACAGTAAACAGTCAGAAGTACATTTAATACTTTTGAAAAGCTTAATGTCATCAGCATAAATAAGGACGGACGAATTTTTAATGATCGAAACCAAGTCATTTATAAATAAAATAAATAAAATTGTGCCTAAATGGCTGCCCTGAGGAACACCTGAATTGACAACAAATTGTTAGCCTTTTCTACATGCATTTTCTAGACAACAAAAAATAACGACTCATTGAATCGATTAGCTAAGCCCTACATTACTCATGATTGCAAAAGTGACACTTAACATATTTGATTAGATATTAGTACAATGTACAGTACAGTGTACAAGTGTACATTGAATACACTCTTCAGGTAGGTAGATGTTAAGTGTTACGAGTTACAACTTAAATCCTCTCATTAAAGAACTTTGCATTGACAGTAAACTTATGCTTAGATCTTTAATTGCTTATTTGATCTATTCATACGAGTACATTGCGAATCTTAAATAATATTTTTTGTTGTTAAATCATTGGGATAAATGATTTGAAACAGCTGACTTAAAATTCTTTCTAACAAGCCCCTCAGCAATTTAAATTGTAACAACAAGCACGTGTGACTAGTCAATTTATTGTTGCTATAAAGTTACAAATAGGCAGTCCAAGAAATCCTTTAACCATCATAAACTAAAGTTGTCTCGCAAGTTCTATACCGTTGTATTGTTTTAATTTTTCCCAGAACAAATTGAATTGCTTTTAAAAGTCATTGCAATTTATTATAAACTGCTCATGATGTAACAAACTTTCAATTAAGTCATATCATAGGGTAGAGTTGCCTATTTTCGTCCGTCTCCAGTTTCCGGCCACCTTTCGAAAAATCGTTATAACTAGTGAATTCGAAGGGGTTTATTCCAAATTTTCGCTCGTATGCTGTTCTAACAAATAAGAGAACAGCATAATAGTAAAATTTTGGAATAAACCCTATGAAATCCATAGTTAAAACGATTTTCCGAAAGGTGGCCGGAAACTGGAGACGGCCGAAAATAGGCAACTCTACCCTAGTTATTATCAAACTTAAAAACTTCATCAATGCACGTTTCATAGTTGTTATTTGGAATATTCATTTTGAAGTGGATGTTATTCTCTTATTATGAACAAAATAGTTATCATTATTTGTCATTAGAGATTTTTTTCCTATACCTTTTGAAAAAATGTATAAGCTTGACATTAATTAAGCTAGCGATATACTTACAAGTAATACAGCTTACCAAAATAAGAGTTTAAAACAGACTATGATAAATATTAAATGGAGAAAGTATAACACACCCACAATATAACTAACTATACACAACGGAAGTAGTTATAACATTGGCACGAATTTGGTCAAAAAAGATCACAAAATGAACAAAATTTGATGGAGGGTTTATTTTATAGTAAATTATAGTTAAATGGAAATTCGTTGAACCGTCACTTGTCAAGTAATCACTTATTATTTCACAAAATTATAATTTGTCACTTCAAGGAAACAAAAAGATGGAGGATAATAGTGTCGGTCTATAATAAAACCGATACTACTTTTGTTAAAGCTTATAGATAGGTTCTTATCTTTTGTATAATGATGTTTACACGAGTAGAGATAGTGAAGATAGTGGAATAATATTAATACACTATTCTCACTCTTTGGAGTAATTAATAATTTCACCATATACAAAACACATACCACGCGTTTTATTGAAAGCTAAACAATCATAACGATAAACAATTCGCACACAAATACAATCCAACTTAAATCAATTTGCATATTGTTGGAAGATTAGTGATATCTTTTTTATAAAATGATATTCATTTCTGTTGTTTAAGATAAAATAAGATTACACCACTCACATTTAAGCTTATACAAGAGATTTGGCTCAAAACAAAAAAAAAAAAACTTCACTTTATAAAGCCCAACTGAATCTTAAATTTCTCTTAAACACTAAAAACCATAGAAGAGAGGGAAGAGGAGAGGTCTAAAACTTGCAAAACCACTTAACCGAATAATATTTCTCTCGACCATTTAGTGACCTTAAAGACTTCTTTTTTTTGCTTTCAAAGAACAAAGTTCACACTTTCTTTGAACTTAATTTGGGTTAACTTCAAAAACCACTTATATATCTTTTGGTTTAGGTTATGATTTGGTTTTATTTTTGATTTCGCACGCACTTACTTGTTGTTTTTATAATTTACTCTTAAAAGATATTTGCAAAGTAAAAAAAAAAAAACACTATTATTCTCTCTTAAATGAGAGATGATTTTTGATTAGATTTAGTACTGGGAGTTTTCGAAAAAGCAAGAATAGAATATAACCATCCGCCACGATCGGCTTCCATAAACCAACTAAATATTGTAGAAGCTTACATAGTTGAGTATGTCTCTACTTTCTATGAATGATCTAGTAGCAGAGGCTAGAGGAGAGGCTAGACGAGGAGCTAAAGCCAACAGAGATATCTACAAAGTATCGTGTATATTGGCAGACAATCTTTTATTCATTGTTGTTTTGTTTTAGAGAAGGTTCTAAGAGGGGGTGATATCAATCTCTAACACAAATAAATAAAGAAAAAAAAAAAACAAATTAAAAGCTATTGGGTTCCTCCTATAATATAATTCCCATCTCTAGTGTCTCGGAAACTATTTGAAGTATCTGAAGTGGCGCAAACATGACTTGGCGAATTTTTTGTGGATATCTTTATTTTAATTATGTATATTTATTTTTTTTTTGTGTAAAATATAATTTACATTTCAAATAAAAAATGAGGTATACAGTGAGTTGCGGGTTAATTGATTTTTTTTTTAAAGAAAATAGATAGTATGGTGTGTGTATCTTTATCACTTCCTGTACATTTATAAAACTGATTTTTGTCAATTTTTCTATTTTATTAATTGTTTTATATTTTGCACAACTCATACTGTTTCTATATATTCGAACGTAACACATTTTTTAAACGTAGTTGTGTTGATACTATTATCACAATTTTATTAAAATGAGGACTGAATGGAGTGATGGTATAGTAATAACATGGTAATGACATATTGGAATGATTTATATGTAAATAAATAAATGCTATTAAAGAAATGGTTGATGATTAATTATTGTGTTTTTTGTATGAGACACAAATAAAGATATTTTCTTGTTGGTATTCCAGTAAAGACTCTTTTAATAGCAATGAATATTTTGATGTATATCGTAAGAGAACCAACCTTATGAGGTTGATGATCATACAAATTTAAATCATTATTTATTAATTTTTAAATAATAAAAGCAAATAGCTTCAAGGCAAAAAAATATGCATCTTTTTAATTATGTACATAGAATATTAAAGGTGCACTCGGGCGTATACTTACTATTTTGTACTGAAAGAGCACTTTTGACTATGGTTAGTAGTTAAAGACCAAAGCAACGATCTAGTATAAAAAAGACGTATATATAATCTTTTTAATCAAAAAAACAAAACCGACTTCCATGGATCAAAACTGGGTTTTATGGTTTTTCTAATAGTTCCTATGGCTATAACTGAACGAAATTGAATTGGGACCACATGCAGCCACCAGCTTTCCAATACAAAAAGGATTATCAAAAATGGTTCACTCAGTCCACAGTTATGAGGTAACAAACATTAAAAAAAAAAAAAATACACGCGAATTGAATACCTCCTTCTTTTTGGAAGTCAGTAAAAAGAATCGAAAGTTAGTTCGAAAACTGATATTTTTAAATTTAATAAGTATAATTTTTTTGTTCATTTTTAACTGCGATATTGGCAAACTTTATGATTTGACAAAAAACGAACTTAGATAACAATCAGACCTGACATACACTGAGGGAAAAAATAAATTGAATTTGAAACGTCGCACATAGGGGTATTTAGTCAATTTAGGCGGACAAAACACGAAATTTTAAACTGATCCAAACGTACAAAATCAACATCCTACTAAAAGTAGATAACTTGCTTAGCGTTTTCTTATAGTTTAAAAATTGATTATTGATTCAGGTGACTAACAGCAGCGGTCTAAAGTTCAAAGTTTTCAGCCCAAAGATAAAATTAATTTTTTTTTGTAATTTAGCGACTGTGCTTAAGTAAGTACTTTTTTTTGAAGTGGATTTAGAAAGAAGTTTTTATGGAATATTGATAAGGAGATACGAAACTGTCTACTAGATGTTGTATTTAAATGTTGTATTACTTAATAAATAAAAAAGTGATATGTTAAATCTTAATATAAATTAATCGTAAAAAAAGTAAATTTCTGTGTTGGTAAGGAGATAAGTTATACAATTTCACATTATTGTGTGATAAAATTTAATGTTTTCTAAAGGTTAAACTCTTATCTAATTGAATCTTGAAAAAATAAGTGCAACTTCGACCCATTTGCCCTTCTTAAAGGTTTTAGGTTTTGAAAAATGGTTACCTTGCATTCAGTTTTTTTTAAAGATTCAACTTCTTGAATTACAGAACCTGAATCCTTATGATTTTTCCTAAATTTTAAGACCTTTATCTTGGCGATACCATTAATAGAACTGCATTTATAAGCGTTTTAACAAACCATAGGGATCCATTCTTGACACTTTTTTGTTTGATCAAAAAGTGGTTTAGGAAGAAAAATGTTTTCATCGAAATCAACACTTTAAACACTTTATTCCAGAACTCAATACAAGCTTTTACCTTGTTGATGAAGATAAACCGGAAAAATAATTTTGTCCGCGTAAAATTGGTAAATACCCCTATGTGCGTCGTTGTTTCAAAGATGAACTTCTTTGATTTATGTGACTTTAAGTTACGTAACCATCAAAAATTAACCTTTTTTCCATGTTGTTTTTAAAATGTTCATCTTCAACGCAAAATCATTCCGAATAATAGTTTAATCAATGTGGTTTTCATTGATTTCACGTTGTTTTATGGTGGCTTTTCCCTCGGTGTAACCATGATAGACAAAATGGGTCCCGCATTAGTATCTTGAACTAAAGTATAAACTACTGATGCGATTTTTTTACTTTGGTTACTAAGAGTTTTGCGAAATTTTGTCTGTTTTGCGAAATTTTTTTTATTAGAGCCTGCTTTATAACAAAATGGAACAGTTTCATACTTTTCTAAAAAAAAACGACTCTAACGATTTTAATAAAAATTGAATAAAAATATATTTATTTGAGCTGTCCCAAATGATGCCATACTTTTGAAAAATACAATATTCTTTTGCATCATTTTTAACGGTTCCTGTCTTAAAACCGTTTCCTTGATTTATGAATCACTCTCACTTTGATTTGAATGAAATTTTGTATACAGAAGCGTTTTAGGAACCTTATTGTATAAAATAAAGAAAATGAAATCAAGGAATACATTTTTGAAAAATATTTCAAGGATGCCGAAGAAAAACGGCACATGTCCACTTTTAGTCAGAAATAAACTAATGATTAGGTCTTCTCACACACCACACACAAAACACTTTTAATTAAAAAACTTGCTTATGCTTAGCTCATATGGGTCAAAATCATGGAGGTTAAAAATTTGATGTCCAGGCATTTTTTTTTAATCAAAATAACTTTTATTTAAAGCTTTTTTCTCATTTACCAATTAAAATAGTAGACACGCATCTAAGAATATATTTGTTTCGGTTAGAATAGTTTCCATTACTTTTTTATTGAATCTAATATACCAAAAAAAAAAGCGTTCCCGGACATGTCCATAACTCATAAACTGAAAATCAAATGGCTTAAAAACATATAAAAGTCAATTATTTTTGAGTATTTCTTTTCTTAACACTACATATACACAATACTATTTATAAATTGGTACATCTCTTACAAAACAATTAAATTTTGTTATTTTTTATACATTAATAAAAGTTGTCCCAAGAAAAATGACGCATCATACCAACATTACCAAGTGTCAAGCTAGTTTTAGTTTCATTTTTAAGTAGCGTACATCAATTAACCGTCATTCCGGGAACGCTTGTTTTGGGGTATAGCTAGATTGAAATTTAAATTTTTTGTTGATATTATGATCAAAAATCGAGGCCACTACAATATAATTTCAAAAATATTTCGTTTTACTTTGTGACATAAAAAATAAAAATAAATTAAAGTCAAGACGTCATTTCCGGGAACGCTCTTAGAATCTGAATAAATAATGTAGTCCAACACTTATAATTTTGAATTTTTTTGGTATTTTTACTCAGTATCCTATGCAAGTATGGCTGTAATATACACTTTTATCAAAAAAGTTACAAAAAAAAAACAAAAGAAAAAAATACTTATGGCGCAAGTGTTTCGGACGTACATAAAAGCATTTTTTTGAAGAAATCGGTCTCTGCCCCAGGAAATAAAGTTATTTTTGATTTATTTAAGACCTACTGTCTTAATATATTAATATATCAATCACATTGATACTATTTCTAGACCTCTAAAGTCGTTTTGAATAGATCACCACCATTTTGAGGAACATTTTTCTAGTAGGTACTAATTTTTGGGTGTTTGTGGTAAATTGAAAAATATACATTTTTGTGCTCTGTCCGTTCACGAACCGACAAATTATGGCTAAAGCGAACATTTGAGCATGAAATTTTTATCATAAAACAAAGTTGATTTTTTTAAGAAGTTGTTCATCGAAATTTCCCACCTCCATGAATTTGACCCATATACCTAGTTATATACAATGTACATGAAATGTATGTAGGTACCTACATTCCTTGAAATTAAAATGTATGTGTATGCGACAAATTCAAGGAAAAATTTCTATAAAAAAAATACTTTAAAAAGTGTGAATATAAACCTGCGCAATTGATTAGAATCACGCTAATTTTTTTGCCAAGGTTCAAGGATAAATATAGAAATGGAAGCTATACAAGAAATTCTTACATAATAAATAGAAACGAGACAAAAATTTCCTCAATCATCTTCGAATTCGAGATATCAATCAAACAAGACTATTCAAGGATATGGAACGTAAAAGAGAATTAATAATTTATTTAACAATTCAATTACCATTTTATTGAGGAGACTATGCAGTTTTTCAAACTCTTAGTGAGAGTTCCGCGCTTTTCCCCACCTGCAAAATTAAGATTTTTCTCAAAAATGACACCAACAATTTAGATACGAAATTTGGTAATTACATTTTGTAAAATAAGCTTCTAAAAATACTGTTATAAAAGCTCCATAGTCATGATAAAACAAGCAAGGTTCAAAGTAAAACTTTATTCCAAAAGTAATGGTCCAATAGGACATCCTGTCCACATTATATAGTTCTTACTTTATATTAAGCATTGCATTTAGAAATAAAACACAATATATTGCGAGACTTTGAGCCACTGTACATAGCTTCTAAGTGATTGGTAAAAAGCAAAGAGTCAAATATTCTACTTTATATGCAATCATCTAGTAGTCTAAGAGCCGGCAGCATATTTTGGCAGTTTTGATATAACCGAAATTCGAGTATGCACATATCTAGATATGCACCACAGTATGTCAACGGAAAAAGTCTGGCAGTGATCTTTTTCAGCTTTCCCTTGCCAGACGCATCCAAAGTGCAGCAAAAAATCAACTTTTGGCGTTTTGGTATAACCGAATAAATGATACACCAAAAAATCATAAAAAATCCCCTGATTTCGAAACTGTGGGTACCGCAAGTTTCTTTTTCAGCTTTCGCCCCGCCAGACCGCTTTAAAGCATTTTTAAGTGCATTTTTCTAATAAAAAACCTAATTACTTATTTTCTGTTAGGTATAACCGAATGATGGTAACAAATTAATATTCTATGTCTATTCCAGGTCTAGAAAATATAATTTTTAGCCAGCTATTTTTCAGCCTTCCCTCTGCCAGACGCATCCAAAGTGCAGTCAAAAATCAACTTTTGGCGTTTTGCTAGGTATTAACCGAATAAATGATACACCAAAAAATCATAAAAAATCCCCTGATTTCAAAAATGTCGGTACCAGAAGTTTTTTTTCAGCTTTCGGCCCGCCAGACCGCTTTGAAGCATTTTGAAATGCATTTTTCTAATAAAAAACCTAATAGCTTATTTTCTGTTGGGTTTAACCGTGTGATGGTAACAAATTAAAATTCTATGTCCATTCCTGGTTTAGAAAATATAAGTTTAAGCCAGATATTTTTCAGCCTTCCCTCTGCCAGACGCCCTTAAAGGTTTCCCAAACAGGTTTTTCCATACAAAAAACACCTAGTTTCTGTTTTTTTTTTATAAAATTGAAATAATATTTTTTTGTTTAGAGTAACCATATGATGGCCAAATATTAACTTTCTCTGCCTTTTCCTGATTTAGAAAATGTAAGTTTAAGCCAGTTTTGTTTCAGCCTACCCTCTGCCAGACGCCCTAAAAGGTATCTCAATAGTACGGGAAAGTTAGATTTTGCTATATGGGGGTGTGGGAAAAAATCCGAAATGCATTTTAACTTCAGGGCTCGAAAGGCATAAAGACACGAGTCTTAAACCACATTTTGTACAATCGCATCAAGAGTCATTTAGCCGCCATTTTTTTTTATAAAAATTTTAGTTTTTCGCATAACTCACGTTAACCTACAGAAAAACAATGTATGAAAAACTTGAAATAATTTAATTTTCTACAATATATTATGTTAAATAACATTTTTCGAATATCCCCTTGGTTTAAAAGTTAGGGTGTTTTTTTTTTTAAACACGTCAAAAAGTGATTTTCTTATTTTTGTCATATTGACAGACCGTTTTCGATCTGTAGGCAAAAAACTTCAAAAAAATTGCAATTTTTTGTATAGGGACAAACAAAATGACTCTTGGTACCGTTGTGCAAAATGTGGTTTTAGACTCTTACGATCCCTCGGTTTATGCTCTTTTTCGATCCCTGAAGTCAAAATGCATTTCGGATTTTTTCCCAGACCCCCATATAGCAAAATCTTACTTTCCCGTACTATTGAGATACCTTTTAGGGGGTCTTGCAGAGGGTAGGCTGAAACAAAACTGGCTTAAACTTACATTTTCTAAATCAGGAAAAGGCAGAGAAAGTTAATATTTGGCCATCATAATGGTTACTCTAAACAAAAAAATATTATTTCAATTTTATAAGAAAAAAACAGAAACTAGGTGTTTTTTGTATGGAAAAACCTGTTTGGGAAACCTTTAAGGGCGTCTGGCAGAGGGAAGGCTGAAAAATATCTGGCTTAAACTTATATTTTCTAAACCAGGAATGGACATAGAATTTTAATTTGTTACCATCACACGGTTAAACCCAACAGAAAATAAGCTATTAGGTTTTTTATTAGAAAAATGCATTTCAAAATGCTTCAAAGCGGTCTGGCGGGCCGAAAGCTGAAAAAAAACTTCTGGTACCGACATTTTTGAAATCAGGGGATTTTTTATGATTTTTTGGTGTATCATTTATTCGGTTAATACCTAGCAAAACGCCAAAAGTTGATTTTTGACTGCACTTTGGATGCGTCTGGCAGAGGGAAGGCTGAAAAATAGCTGGCTAAAAATTATATTTTCTAGACCTGGAATAGACATAGAATATTAATTTGTTACCATCATTCGGTTATACCTAACAGAAAATAAGTAATTAGGTTTTTTATTAGAAAAATGCACTTAAAAATGCTTTAAAGCGGTCTGGCGGGGCGAAAGCTGAAAAAGAAACTTGCGGTACCCACAGTTTCGAAATCAGGGGATTTTTTATGATTTTTTGGTGTATCATTTATTCGGTTATACCAAAACGCCAAAAGTTGATTTTTTGCTGCACTTTGGATGCGTCTGGCAAGGGAAAGCTGAAAAAGATCACTGCCAGACTTTTTCCGTTGACATACTGTGGTGCATATCTAGATATGTGCATACTCGAATTTCGGTTATCTCAAAACTGCCAAAATATGCTGCCGGCTCTCGGTCTATAGGTAGAACGCGTTTTAATCATGTTAAATACATGCCACTTTGCTTCTAAATAATCTGGCACACTCCAAAGATATGAATTTATCAATTGTTTGTACAAAGTTTTTATGGTTTATACTAACTAAATATTAACAATTATTGCGAAATTAAGTAAAAAACAATAACAAAAATCCTATTCTTAATACTGATTTGACGTGATAACAAACTTCAAATATGACGTCATAACCATAACATCCATGAGATTGGTATGTTCTAGACTGATCTAAACAAATGAACAAACAAAAAGATGCAAGGTCTTATTTAATGTTCATTTTTTTTTTTTTTTTGTTTACTTTATCAATCACCGGCAAACGCTATCATTACCCCCCCAACTCAGTCAACAATTTAATTATAGGCATTCCATTAAAATTATAACCACATACATCCATAAATGAATAACGCTGTGTGTGATCCACCATACGAAAAGTAATTCCCCCACAAAAAAATTTAAATATTTTAACACAAATGATTGTTGCAAAAAAAAGCGTCAAAATAATGAATGGAGTTTTATTTTAAACGAAATTAATTAGTTTGCTCTTTCTCTAACTCTTTTTCTATTTTTTTTTTCTCTTTTTTTCTATTTAGATAACCGGCCAGAGAGAAAAATTAACAATTTCACTAAATTGGTTTTGCCATTTACGCAATTGATTCAAATTACTTTTCTCTTCTAGATTATATTGATAATTTTATGATAACGTAGACTGTTATCAAGTTAAAGTTTACTTCCTACTCGCTACTCCTATGCTATTTGTGCTTTTAAATATAAATTGATACCAAAACTTTTAAGATAATAGGTAATTCTCTTTCTCCAATTCTATCCCAAATATTTAAAAGTGGCTCTCTCGAGTGTATTTGATAGAAAAGCTTTTGAGATAAATGGTTTTTAACAAGTTTACTGGATAAAGTCACTCAATAAGTCGCATAAACTTGTTCATATTTTTAAATATTTACTTTTGCCTTCCTTTTATTAGTTAATTAATTGTCACTATAATATAAAAGGGAACGCCAATCTTTGCTAAGTAAGCTTAAGGTAGTCTCAATATAGAAACACAAACGATTTTTTTCTTAAATTCATTTATTATATAACTGGCAAGAACAGTTTTATTGTTGAAAATAACCGAAAATATAAATAATTTTTTCAAAAAAAAAATGATTTTTCAATGTGATCAATTTGCCACAAGGGAAAGTTAATTACCAAATTTATAGGATGTTTTCTTGAATTTCGATCTAATTTGACTCTAATTTAAGAAAGGAGAATGAACACTGTGGTGTATGCGTAACTTTTTTTAAGAAAAAACTTAAGGAATTCATATATATTTTTTTTTTTTTGATAATTTTATGATCTTTGGGAGTTACCCTTCGAAGTATCACATCTGTATTTGTTAGATTTAAACATAAGTGGTAATATTTTAAATGGTAATTGAATATCTTACACGGAGAAAAAAACCACCTAAGAACAAGCGGATTTCTGCATGGTTTTTTGCTAAGGTGACTTCCGTCTTAAATTAGGCTGAAATCCAATTTATTTAAATAAAAATAAAAATTTTCATTTTAAATTAAGGCGGAAGTCATCTTGGCAAAAACCATTCAGAAATGCGCTTGCTTTAAGATGATCTTTTTCTCTTTGTAGGACTAGACCGAGAGCCCACAGCAAATTTTGGAAGTGGAGGTATAACCAAAATGTGAGTATGCAGTTTTATAGCCTTATGCATTCTAAAAACGAATTCAAAAGTCTGGCAGCTTTAAATCGCGGCATTATATGGTTTTTATGGGGTTAAATATCGCGAGTTTTCCAATTATTGTGAAAAGGCTAAATTACCACAAAAACACATTCTAAAAATAAGGACTTATGCTCTGCCATTTTCCCTAGATCTGAAGACATCAATCTTGACGATGCGATCAATAGAACTCAAGATATTAGCTGTTAAAGCGGCTTTGTTTTGGAGAGTTTTCTGTTTTATTTTTGAAGTGAAAACTTCTTTAGTATCGTAGTGATTTGAAACAAGATGAAACGAAAACGCGACACGACTTCAACTTGTTATAACTTTTTTGTTTTAATAGATAGATAAATGAAATTTGTACTGTAGAAAGGTAATTAAATAAATTATAATTGTACAAAATTTCAATTAATTTCATATTCAAAATTCGGAGATAACGGTAAAAAGATGTTCTTTTCCAACACACGTTATATCTTTTGATCAAGTGCACATACAAATTTGACTTAACTTTAATACGCATACTGATAACATAACCTTTTATTTGATATATCACACATAAAGTTACGTGCTCTACAAGTTACACAATCTTAAATTGAAAAAAATTTAAAAATACCTCAAACACCTCAATTCAATTTTCAATTTTGTTTTTATTGAACTTGTTATTTACAATTGACTTAAAATTAACTTATGTCTAAGATTCATTGATAGATACAAAATTTTGTTGGCACAGAGGGGGCCTAACCTTATACAATGACTAAGTTATAAAATATAAATATAATATTTACATGGATAAACTTAATTTAAAGTCTGCTGACTAGGTTGTCCTCGGGGTGTTCAGACCCGGATGTCCAGTTGTGTGGTTGGTTGAGTTGGGTTGGTTTGGTTGGCGTTAGCCACGGTAGTAAGCCGACTGGGTGTCGGCGTAAAAGTTAACTTCTTCGTTGTCCATTGAAATTATGTTCTCAGCCAGTATATCCAAAGCGCAAAGGTACTTAGGTTCCGGATGTCGTTGTTGGGCTGTCATTCTTCTCATCAGTTGATTGGGATGGTTGGCAATATTTCCATACTGGAAAGCTGTAGGCAACGACTGGTCGCAGAAGCTGCTTGTAGATCAAGAGTTTCGTTGGTTGACTCAATCCTGTTCTTCTTTTCATCAGAGGGTGAAGGCGATGGAAAGCAAAGTTGGCTTTTTTGAGGACCAAACGGGAGTGATTGTTGAATCTGAGGAAACCTCAAACACCTGTGGAGATCTGTTGGCGATGACCAGCTACCAGTGTAGGAAGTACCGTAATCTCAGTCTGGAAATTCGACATGGTTGACTTTAAAAAATTCTAACTTCTCTTTTAGACATCTTTGAAATAAGATTTATGCATCATTATACAAGGTGAAACAATAAGCTTTCACATGGTATAACATTTTTTATAGGTTGTCAAACAAAAAAATTGATTTAATAGCATGAGAACATAAAAATAAATGTTTTTTTTGCTTTTTGGATTAAATTTCATCGAGTTTAAAAAATTCTAACTCTTTTTGTAGATGTCTCATAGACTTGATCGATATATATATTTTGAGCTAAGACAACAAGCTTTCAGATGATATAAAATTTATATAGGTTGTCATATAAAAAACATGGATTTGAAGGTGATAGAATAAAAATAGGTAGATTTTTTCTATTTTATTTTTTTTTTGCAAGAAAAATGATTTTTTAAGGTTTCACTTCTACCACGTGTTAATTGCACACATGATTTTTTTTTGTTTGTTTTTTTTGAATTCAGAACTCTCCAAGAATAGAGCCGATATGGTTAGTTAAAAAAGCTTATATCTTAAGTTCTATTTGTCGCATCGCCAAGTTTGAGGTATTCAGCCTTAGCTGAAATGACAGAGCATCAGCCCTTGTTTTTAGAATGTGATTTTGTGCTAACATAGCCTACTCACAATAATTGGAAAACTCGCGATATTTAACCCCCTAAAAACCATATAATGCCGCGATTTAAAGCTGCCAGACTTTTGAATTCGTTTTTAAAATGCACAAGGCTATAAAACTGCATACTCACATTTTGGTTATACCTCCACTCCCAAAATTTGCTGTGGGCTCTTAGACTAGACGATATACCTTATAATTCTAATAAAAAGCATTACTGATTCAAATATTACATGAGATGGAGTCACTGGAATTTGACAAATCAAAATATCGTATCCTCTGAATTTTTCAGTAAAAACTGTTGCTTCGAAATATTTTTTTTTTTTAATTTTTGGACTGGAAAAAACAACATCTTAGATCTTACATGAAATTGAGCTCCATTTGATTTCTTTTATTGAATTGTATTTTTAGAAAAAAAAATTCAAAATCCTTAGGGTCGTTTTTTTTTAATAGTTTTTTTTATAAATCATATTTTGAAAACAAAATTTAAATAAAGTTTGTACCTACGCCATTTTGTAGCAATTACAAAATAAACACATAAAATCAAAAATCCAAAAGAATTCAATGTACCGTTTTCAAACATTTCATTTCTAATACTGTGTCTTATTGTATCCTCATCAGGGATGCCATTCTAGCGACTTTGTCGCTAGATCTAGCGACATTTCAACTTCTTCCGCGACAAAAAATATTTTGATGTCGCTAGATTATTTCTAGCGAATTTTGAAGCCAAGCATTTCTGAGTTGTGAAACGTAAATACTATTCTTATTATATAACAGCACAATTAAGTTGATAAAAGAGATACAAAGAAGGGTTCCAAGCAATTAAATTGCTTTAGAAGAAACGCAATTGCTGTCAGTTCAAAATGCGTTAAGAGCTGTAAAAGATCGATCAATAATTGATTTGCGAAAGGCTTAGGTTTTCTGATGAAGACATAGAAAAGATCTTAAAGCAGTGGACAAATATTAACTTTGTGCAAAGAAAAGAACTGCATGATAGTGTTAAATTTTGGGGAGAAGTTTCAAAGTACAAAGATGCAGCGGGTGTCAATACTTATCAAGAATTATTTGAGCTAGCTGGAACTGTGATGTCACTTCCCCATTCTAATGCTGAAGTTGAGCGCATTTTTAGTACGATGAACCAGAAAAAATTGTCAACAAAAACTTTAAATTCTATTATTCTTATTCGAAATCAGCTTAAATTACTTAAAAAAAAAACTGTCATACCTATGAACTACCAGAAATCGTTTTAAAAACAAATGTATTTAAAAATAATGCTGTTGAAGTTCTTGCAACTGAGAATATTGAAGAAATCGATAGTGATTTATCTTACATTTTTTTTCTAGCGACTTTTTGTCTCCAGAATTTTAGCCAATCTAGCGACTTTTAGGGGTTGGCCTAGCGACTTTTCATTTCAGCTTGTGGCAACACTGATCCTCATTGAACTCTGAATGTTTAAAAATAACATATAAATGTTTAATGTTTCATAAATTTTGAAAACAAATTTGTAGTTACTTAGTGTAAAACAATTTTGAAAAAACAATATTAATCTTTTCCAAAATTTTGGTTTTGAAATTAAATTTTTCAAAAACTATTTCTTTAAACAGCTTTCCTTAAAACAAGAAAATAAAGTGAAATCTTATTGACTTTACAAAAAAGTATGGCACGTTATTGTAAGTTTAACCGTTGACTAATTTTTGTTTCCAAGGTGTTAGGCAAGTTTTTAGAAAATTTCCTATATATCGCAGGTGAGAGTAGAGTTTTTAATTTTCATATGAATCACAAAAGTATGCAATTTTGTTTTAAAAACATGAGAAAATTTGAATGTCTGTAAATTCTAAACGGTGAGTGGTACTACAAGAAAACTTCAAAGAACAATTTTAAGTAAAATTCGTTCAGCTTAAAGTTTGTAGAAAATATTTTTCGTTTCAATCCTACTGTTTTTAGGAAATAAGATTTTGTGAGCTTTGCCCCGTAAAACGGACCTAGCGGACGTAGGATACTTCAGGAGTTTCACAGATTTAAATCCACCCTAATAAATATCCATTCCATGAAAAGCAAAATAAATGTATGTATGTCGATTTAAGCAAAATCAGCTCCATTTTCAGTTATTTTAGTTTTGTTTTTTTTTTAGAAAAACTATAAATGCAATTATTATAATTGCATTGAGTATTCATTTTAAGAGCCATTTTCGAGTAAATTTCAATACCTCGAAAAATCCGTCCATTTTGTCTGTGAAAACGTTTTGGAAATTTCTCATGAACGTTCTAGGATCATTAACCCTCTGTAGAGGTAGACACACCTTTTTGCGAATTTGGTTTATACTTTTTCATGTCGCTAGAACTTTTTTCAGTCTCACTATTTTATAGAGAATCATATATGAAATTGATGTAGAATTTTCCAAGGAATTCGAATATTGTATTCATAATTCCAAAAAAAATGTATTTTCACCCTTATAAAGACACTTTTTTGTGACTACTTTTTATTAGTTTATGCCAAATTCGCACCCGTGTGCCGACAGAGGGTTAAATTAAATATTGACCTCGGAATCTCTTTATCTTTTGTTTACTTTTAAAATAAAAAAGCCAAGTCATCGTTTAATAATATTAAAAATTTTATTTTTATTATTATTTCTTTTTTAATCTCATAATTTCCACTTGTCAGAAGTAAAAAAGTCGTCAAATAATTTAACTTAAGATTAGATAGTCGTTTTACAAAAGCGATTAAATTAAAAAAAAAATATATATAAAAATATCGTTAGCATTTTATCGAGCTCTTAATCAGTAAAATATTTCCCTTAAACAAGATTAGCATCCTTAGCCATACTGTAGAATGATGAGTTTTTGTCTTGCAATAATGATGTCGGTGATGCAAATTCAATAATTTCACCTTTGTCCAAAACAATAACCTTATCTGAGTCGAGAATGGTATTAAGACGATGGGCAATTGTAAGCACAGTGCAATCTTTGAATTCAGTACGAATTGTTTTCTAAAAAAATAAAAAAAAATTGGAATTGTAGTTTTACAGTAAATTGAATGGTTTTAAGGCAAAAACTCACTTGAATAAGATCATCAGTTTCCAAATCAACAGCAGCTGTTGCTTCATCCAATACCAAAACTTTAGTTTTTCTCAACAAAGCTCTTGCCAAACAAACCAATTGCCTCTGGCCAACTGAAAGATTTTCACCTCCCTCATTGATCTCATGAAGCAAGCCAGCTGGCTGACTCTTGACAAATTCTTTCAAATGAGATAATTCTAGGGCTGACCAAATTTCAGCGTCACTATTTCTGTTGTAAGGATCTAAGTTCATTCGCAATGATCCAGAGAACAAGACAGGATCTTGTGGGATAATGGTCAACCGCGAACGTAACAAATGTAGACCAAGTTTGGAAATATCAACGCCATCAATGGTAATACGACCTCCAGCTGCTTCAATGATTCTGTAAAAAGTCCAAAATGTTTTTCATTAAAGTTTGTTCGCTTGAATTCTTTGTCTAAAACCCTTACCTGAACAAGCACAAAGTCAAACTTGATTTACCGGCACCAGTACGTCCAACAATTCCCACCTTTTCACCACCGCTGATGTCGAATGTTACTCCCTTTAGAACCAAATCTAATCCCTCTCGATAGCGAACCATGTAATTTTCAAAAGTCACACGTCCACCTTGTGGCCAACCTTGTGGAGTCTTAACTTCAGCGATTTCCCATGGGGCTTCTTGTTTGATATCACCATATTCCTTGATACGTTCCACAGATACAATATTAGTTTCAATATCGGAAGACACTCTAACCAACATGTTGAGAGTTTGAGTGATTTGTAGGGAATAGGTTACAGACAAACCAACTAAGGCAGCATTCTTTTGATCGCCCAATACAGCAAGTAAAGAGGCAAGCAAAATCACCAAATTACCAATGGTCTCCAATCTTACAGATAACCAACGATTGGCAACAATGCTGGGATATTTACACAGTTGGTTTAAGTCCACTCGACTATCAGATTCATCGATAAAGCTACAAAAATGGTTTATTTTAGATTCTGGCTTTTTGGGAATTGATATAAAATGTTTGCCTTACCTTCCTCCAACTCCATATGCTCGAATGGTTGTAACTCCAGTTACAGTCTCACTGAAATGCGAATAAATTGGCGAACGAGTAACGGATTCCAAACGCATAAGTTGTCTCGATGTTGCAACGTAAAATCTTTGAGCAAACCAGTAGATCAGTGCCATTGGTACAATAGCAGCAAGGAAGATAGGTGTTGAAATGCAAATAACAGTTATAGTTGCTATGACCTTTAAAGGAAAAAAAAAGTAATAATTAATAATAATAATAATAATTAATTTTCATTTATTACAAGCTTAGGAACTCTAGCCTGGGCGCAGCTTTCTTTTTACTTGGAAAAAGTAATTCCAAATATCTAGATCTAGATTAATCTAGCATTGTCTAGAAGAGCAGGAAGCTCAGTAATTGTAATCTTATGATTAAAAAGCATCTAACCCCACTGGCTGCCACCCAACTTAAAATAAGGTAAGGGTTTGAAAATATCAAAATTTATAAAAAACGCAATTGTTAAAAATTTTTTTTAGTCCTCTATATTTCACAAAAAAATCCTTGAACCTACAAGAGTTATGGTAATCGGTAATTGAGCTTTCAAAGTAGAAGATATCCTTTCTATCTTTCTGTTCTTCAGTATTGTATTCCTAGATATAGGAGATGCTCCCAGCAGTGTCGTATTATGATTAATGTTTTAAAGTTATTTTTGAATGAACATATACAACATGGTATGTATTGATATCAAAATTGAGTTAAAACGATTAGGGTAGAAGGGGGAGGATTTGCCAGGATTTAGGAAAATTGACTTAACGCAAAGTTTTTACGTTTCTTTTAATTTTTTTTATATCTGATATTATTATTGACTTTATTATCTTCACTTAAATATTTTTTACATCTTGATATATTAATTTTTTCTATTTTTAATAATTTATTCAAAAAAATGAAAAGTGATGTGGCAAAGCCTCCCCAGGTGGGAGGCTTTGCCACGGGGGTGGGGAGGGATTGCCAGTTACCTAAATATCAAAGTTAATACAAATAAAACCAATATTCATAAACAAAACTTCTTTTTAGCTGAAAATACGAAGAAGGGACTGATTTTAAAGGATTCTGCCATCCTCTTTTGAGAAAGCTTGCTTCTGGCAAATGTACCCCATGGGGTGCATTTGCCAGAGCAAAACCTACCCAAAAACGAATGGCAAATGCACCCCACAAGCTAATCTTTCAAAAATTTACTTATAACTTTTTTATAAGTTAAACAGTAAAAAAATCGCTTCTACACAGCATAGTACACATAATTTTGAAAAGATATTTGTATCAAAAAGTAATTTAACACGACAAATACTTACAATTTACGACGGTTATGTACCTTCATATTTTGGTTCTCAACATTAAAAAACTAACACAAGCGTCTAATTTATTTCGTGTCCAGCCAAAAGCTGTCAAACTTTGTGCAAAGTTTTCAATCATAAATGTGCAACACAAAATGATTTTTCTGTATTTAATATTCTGTTGGTTTGGAAAAAAACCTGGACTGGCAAAGGTACCCCACTGGCAAATGCTCCCCCTTCTACCCTACTCTTAGAAAATGTATTGCCAATTTGAAGCAAGGGTATTTGTTTTGCATTTAACAGTAAAATACAACAGAAATCCATTTCCCCTTAAAGAAAATTTTGGTCAAAGGGTGTTTTTTTTTCAGGGGTTGAATTAACAGCTGACATGAATTTTGTTATTATTTAAAATTTGGTGAAAAATTTTCGTTTAATTTAAGAATTAGTACCAAAAAAATATGCAAAAATGACACCCCAATGAAAATTGGTAAAAACATTTCATTTTCTGCCATCAAAATATTTTGAGTGAAAGGGTAATGAGAAAAATCCGCGATAAGTCCTAAAAAAACATAGGTAGTACCTACATTTGAGAACTTTATTTAAAACGTTGTATTTGACATGAGAATCAACAATAAAATAAGTAGGTTGTATTTTTTTAAGGTGAAGAGAATATGTGGGTTTATTGCAAAAACTAAGTAATAATAATGGTATTCGAATTTATAAATGTTACAATTGAGTTTAAAACCAAGAATCTAGAGTTTCATGGTAAAAAGGGTGTTTTTTTTCTTTATTAAAAAACAATTTGAAAATTTGGTAATATCATATACATTTAAGAATAAAGAGACTTCGAAATATAATTTTGCGTGAAAGGGTTTATTTTAGAGGTGTGAATAAATTCTATAATAAGTCCCAAAAACCGATTAGTCGAATTAAATTTCCTTTCTATATCTCCCTTGCTCTAAAAAATCCTTTATATTTAATTATAGAAATTTGAACTCAAATTCAGTAGGTAAATGCAAATAAACTGATTC
This sequence comes from Episyrphus balteatus, assembly GCF_945859705.1. Taxonomy (NCBI): domain Eukaryota; kingdom Metazoa; phylum Arthropoda; class Insecta; order Diptera; family Syrphidae; genus Episyrphus; species Episyrphus balteatus. The sequence continues at coordinate 15,292,974 of NC_079134.1, read as the reverse complement.
GTCAGCTGGCTTTTGTACAACGGCTCTAACTTATTAAATGCAAAATTATCAGACACTCAAAACAGTCTAAACTTGTGAATGTGCAAATAGTCCAGTAGTTTTATACCTCAGACTTTACGTCAAATTCGATGGTTCTGATTTTCGACGTATTCGAAACGAATACTTTGAACAAAATACATAAGTTCAGATTATAGAATATTTTATGGATTTTCGGACCGAAATACATTCTTAAAAAAAAAAAAAGAAACAAAAAGTCGTATTTTTTTGACAATGTTAAGCTCGAAACTGAACTTCATCCATCCTCCGATTCTGTGGCTACATTTGCAACCAATTTCTTACAGCTTAAAAAAGTCATTATTTGTGCCCTTGAATTTTGAAAGACTTGGTGTTAAATTTTCTCAGAAAGAATTACAACATTGTAAAACGTAAAATTGCTAAGTCAGAATAAGGACCTTTTGGGGTTCAGTTTTTGTTTGGCAAGTGCCATTTAACAATTTACAAGCTGCAATTGACAAATTCCATTAAGCAACTGGCGAATGGTTATTGGCAATGATATAGAATGTACATTTTTGCACATACCCATTTCTTTCTGCAAATCTAAAATATATGTGCCCATACAATGCTTGGGACTAAATTTTTTCAGATTCGCGAAGTTTTTACTCCCTTTTGTAAAAACCGCACAATTTTTCAAATGTGTAGCAGGACTCAAACAAAAATACCAAATATGATTAAATTCTTTTTAAGACCACCCATCAACCAGATGCTCGTAAAATATTGATCTTATGAATGAGTAAATTTTCCGCGAAAAAAAAATAATTTATAAAAATGAAATAGGTACGAACGAAATACTGATTTTTTGTTATTCTAGAAACCATTTTCAAAAACTACGAAGTTTTTTTAATATGTTATTTGACTTATATTTGAAAAGTGTTTTAGAAATAAAATAATAAATATTCTTACCGAGAAAAATTGACTGATCATCATACGAAGATTGAGTGGCAATATATTGTCAACAGTATCAACATCTTTAGAGAATCTGTTCAAAATTCGTCCCAAAGGAGTTGTATCAAAGTAATCCATGGGGAAGCGAATAGCATTCTTCATTAAGAATTCATGAAGTGCTTTTGAGCAATAGATACAACCAAGGGCTAAACATAAACTAGAACTGAAATCAACAAGAACTGTAAAGAAAAACAAAGAATATTGTTAGTTAGTTAGTTTAACTGAAGAACTACTTTTAAGAACATACCTTGTCCCAATCCAAAACCAGCATAAACACCCAAATACATATTTCTTAGACCAGTATCAGTTGCAACACGATCATCAGTTGACCATTGTGTTAGCCATAAATTCGAACCAATTGAAAAGCCTTGATAGAATACATTCAAAACAAGTGTTCCAATTGCCAAAGCTACACCGATACTTTGAATGTATTGTTTGTAGACAGCCCAGCGAACCTTTAATAAAGAAAAAAGAAAGAAAAGTTCAATAAATTTTGTATTTTTTTTTTTTTTTTTTTCAAAACAAAAAAAACTTACTCCTCCTTCTTGTGATTTTTCAACTTCAATTAATTTACCCTCATCTTTACCAACAGCCAAATCGGATAGTTTTGACGAAATCGAAGCAATAGATTCTTGTCGACTGAAATTGCGTTTTCTAAGACTACCATTGCTAGCTGCTTTTTCTTTAATTGATCTACGAATGCTACCTCTTCCGCTACCAAATGATCGTATCGAACTGTGAATAAACAAATTTGTCAGACCTAAACCACTCGAAAACGCTGTTTTCAAAAACACTTACGCTGTTTCATCAATGCTATCTGATCTAGCTCGACTAATAGCTCGTACAAATTTACTTCTCAATTCAGCTGATGTAATTGTGTTCTCCAATTGTTCAGCAATTTCATCAAGTTCTTCAATTTCATCACTGTTCTCAGTCAAATGTTGAATTAAGAATTCTGCGAAAGCTCCCTTTTGATTCAATAACTCTGAATATGTACCATCTTCACTGACTTCTCCACCCTTTAGAACATAAATATTATCCACCTTTGGCAAATAAGTGATACCATGTGTAACTAAAACACGAGTTTTATTAGCTAGCAGACCAGTTGGTCCGATAACTTGTTCGAAAATATGCTTTCCAACATGCGAATCAACAGCACTTAAAGGATCATCCAATATATACAAATCTGATTCACTGTATACAGCTCTCGCAAGAGATATTCTCTGCTTCTGTCCTCCGGACAAATTGATACCCTTCTCACCAATTTCTGTCTGATCACCAGCAGCCAACATTTGGAAATCAGCACGTAGTGCACATGCATCAACAACTCTATTATATCGTTTACGATCATAGGGTTTGCCGAAAAGAATGTTATCACGAAGAGTTGCATTTTGCATCCAAGCTTGTTGTGGTACATAAGCGATTGATCCTAGAGTGTTAACTTTGCCTTTTATTTTTTCCATTTCACCAAGGAATGCAGCTATCAGAGAACTCTTTCCTGTGCCTACACTTCCAACAATTGCGACAAGAGTTTGTCGCTTAATTTCGATGTTAATGTCCTTTAGGATGACGTCATCACCCCAAGTAAAGGTACCATGTTCAATCATCATTGGATGAGCTGAAATTGAAATGCAATAGAAGTTTTATAATTATCCATATTATGTTTAGGGAAAAAAATGAAACTCTTCTATGACGTATAGACCGACGCTTTGATCTCAAAATTCAAAATGGTTTATTAAAATCGGAAAAAATGACTATCTTTTAAAAAACTTTGTAAATAAAAATAGGTCTTATATTGACATATTTTTCTAGCTTGAAGTTAAAGTATTGAAAAAATATAGGATCGTTTTTGAAGCCTTTCCCTTTAGATTAACTTATTTATTGCATTCTGCGAAGCTGAAAACTATTCACTAACGAAACCAAATCTAAAATTAACATATGAAAAATTTTAAAAAGCTGGCAGAAATTTCGTTTTTAAAACTTAATGGAGAAATTAAAAAAACCCAACCACATTTTGAGAATGACTTTCTTAATTTTTTCTAAAATGATACCTACAAGTGTGATTCTACAAAATATTTAAGAAAGTCCAAATTTCGATTTATCAAACTGCTTTTGAAAATTACTTAGCTAAATTGACGCAGTTTCATTTTTGAAAACTTATTAGAGTAATTTTAAAAAAATTGCTCTAATTTCTGATATTTAATTTGTCGTGTTTTCAAAACCAAAATTTAATTTTAAAATTATTTTTGAAAGTTATTTTGTAAAGCTGGATTTGGAACATTAACTACCAACGTATTCAGTATTCACACTCCATTAAATTTAAAGTTCCCATTAAAAAAGGGAAATTTTTAAATTTGTATGGAATTTGACAGTTTTCAAATTTTTAATGGAGACTTTAAATAATATAAAAGAGAGTGAATACATTGGGGCTAAATGAAAAATCTTTCGAAAATATAAGCGGGTTTGGTTTTCCAAAGTGGGTTATAAGTAGGCAATCAATGTAGCAAAGGCCCACAGGAATTTTGTGTTAACTTTTGACCCTGTTGGGTGGTTATTAGTCCATAATTGATTTGTGGAGTGTGGACTTTTTACCCTACCCTACACAGAAAATTGTATTCATAATTTTGTCTATAGATTAATAAGTGTTTGTCTTTTATGGAGTGCAAAAGATGTTTCAAAAGGGACAAAAAGATGATTTTTAGCTTTTGTACTAGTTAAAGTATTATAATTAGTGTTGCCATTTACTTTTGTTTAAGAGTGAATTCAATATTATATAAGAACCTATTTAAAAAAAAAAAAACTTACGTGCTGATTTATCGTGTGAAACACAATTTGGATCAAGTTCTTCACTATTCAAGAATTTGTTGATACGTCTTATCGAAACTTGAGTCTGTTGAAAAAGAATGATAGAAATTAGTATTTATAAGGTCTTCTTGAAAGCTTTTAAATTTAAACTTACTTGAATTAAATTAGATATCAACATGGGTAACATGGCCAATGGGAATCGCAAAATATTAAACAAGGATATTGACACAATTGTATTTGAAGCATCCAATACGTTATTTTCATCAATCAACACATAAGTTGCAAATGTTACCAATGAAACTAGATATGGTGCACATGACCAAACAAACGATGTTCCAGCGCTCAAATAAGCTGCAGCCCTGAGTTGTTTGATCTCTTTGTCACGGATTTGACTAATTATATCTTCAAAACACGGTTCCCAAGCGTAGAGTTTTAAGACTTTCATTCCAGCCAATATTTCATTCATAATTTTCACACGTTCATCTTTAAACTTCATCTGTTTAACTTGCAACTTTTTTGACTTGCCAGCAATAACCAAATTAATTGGAATCAAAATAATCATCACAACCAATCCAGCTAAGACGGCAACACCCAACAATTCCCAAAGGAAATACAACGCCAATGCAATTGTCAATGGTGCTGACCAAATCATGCTAACATAAGTTACCAATTCCAAGAAACGTTGAGCATCAACAGCCATCAAATTGACAATTTCACCAGCTGTTGAATTTTTTTTAGTAGCATTCGAGATGACTAAAGCTTTCCGGTAGATGGCATTGACCAAAGCAGTTCTCGTACGTAAACCGACAGTGTACATTTTTTGGAAATATTGTGCCGAAAAGAATGTCTGAATTACAGCACAACAGAAAAGCAATATAGCGTAAAATATTCCCCTCCACACGGGTTCAGTTTCCGTTCCACTAGCTTTAGCATTAACATATCCAATAATTAAATTCAAAATTTTCGGAGAAGCAAATGTTAAAAGATCTGTTACCAATTTTAGTATAGATCCAAAAAGAAACATTCCACCAAATGATTTAACAATCGGTGACATTACTGAAGCAAGTTTTGTACTATTCGGATCATACGGATTTTCAAATCTTACATTTCCAATAGTTGATTGACCAATATTTTCACGATTTTGTCCTGGGAAATTCTTGCGAACATTTGCATTCCAATGTTTGGCAAAAAGTGGCATAATTTCCTTGGAACCGTCCTGTGGACGAAGTTCCCACAGATCTTTTTGTGTAAGTGGCTTACGATAACCAGCCCAGGCCATTTTGTCAAACCATGAGAATGTCATGCGTGATAAGAAACTTGCTGAAACTTCTGGAATTTCTTTGGGTGTTCTATTGTATTTAGTTTCTCTTGGCATATCATCAGCGAAACAATTCAAAAATAATAATACACATGAGATTGAAAAGAATACGATGAAGCTGATGAATTTATAATCGGCAAAGGCCATTTGAGCATCGGTGTATTCGGAACTATGATCATGACGATCGGAGTTAAGACGAATTTCAGTACGAAGTTGTGGTGCCGCACATATAACCAAGAAGAACCAGAACATGAACAGAGTTCCTGAGGTTTGAACTCCATATTTTCGGTTCAAGAAGACGAAAATAACTGCAATTGCCTATAAATACAAGTCGGGTTAGTAAAAATATAATGTTTTTTGTTCAAAAATCAAACTTACAAAGGTTACAAACTTTATTACTGGTGTCCAAATATCAACTGGATAGATTAAATTTTCTTCCGTATCTTTTAGGGTAAAGGCTTCGACGAAATCATAAATACAAAGACCATGTAATGCAACAAGTAAGATAACTTTCGAAATATTCTTCCAATTCCAGGGAATATTTTTATCTAAACTAGCTTTCAAATAGTACAATTCCATAAACATGAAAATCCATAGAAATACGCAGGGAATCCATACTAGTATTGTTTGTTCGAAACAGGGGGTGAAATCTGGATTGTCAGTGTTCCAAGTTAAGTTTAGGTCCTGTTAAATAATAAATTTAATTTAGCAATCTTTTGTTGTTATTGGAAATAAATATTAAATAAAATTACCCAAAATTTTGTACCACAGAACTTTTCCATAGTACCGGCCATCTTGGCGGTTATGATTTTGAAAATCTAACGAGGTAGTTAGTGGCAGTCTTTAAACTTAATTAACTAATATCTGAAAAAGTAAAATGTGTTATTAGAAATATTTTAAAACATTTAATGAAATATTTGTAGAGAAAATAATTTCAAAATTTGGTTTTGAAGCTTCAATTAAAAACGAAACTAGCCTAACTACACTTAAAACCGCTTTTAAAAACCTTTTTGATTGCAAAGAAACTCGACCCTATCTAGATAAAAGGTTTTTACAGTCTCGAATCGGGAAGTTGAAGATAATTTCTTAACAAATAGTGTAGCTTAATTTAGGCTAGGTCAGGTCAGATATTTAAATTAAAGTAAAGCTCTACCGAAGTTAAAATGTTGCTTTTGTAAGGTCTTATAGAAGCTACAAGCTTCTTGGGAGGAATTATTAGATTTACGACTACTTACAATTAACATCTGATACTGTATGGTAACTTATTGAGATGCTGATACGCAGTTTTTTATATCGCCAATTACTCAAAATTTTAACCTAACATTTAACTTAAGGTACATCGAACTTAACCGTTTTGTTATGGTTAATCTCTCTTTTATCGGTGAAAAAAAGTCCTAATTTTTTTTTAAATATGAATCGGAGGTTAACTTTAAGAGAAAACGTAATATTTTAGAACAGTTCTTATTGTTTTTACTACGTTCTTAACAGAATTATGTTTTTTCTAAATTTTTCAATTTCTTGAAAAGAAAAAAACTATGCAAAACTTTATGAAGCAAAAACTTTGAAAGGCTAATATTACATATAATGAAAGAAGGAGAAGCTATAGTTTCTATTAGTTATAAAAAGACCTTAAAACTGCTGAGTTGTAGTTAAAAATGCTAGTTAGCCAATAAACTCACAGAACGAGTACACTTCAAAAGAAATTTATCTCATAAGGAACTAAACAAATTCAATACAAATCTAATCAGTATTACTTAAGTTGGCTTACAGATATTTACTCCTATCTCCTAAGTTGTAAGTTTGTAACTCTAGTTTATTAAGTGGTAGATTGTTATATTTATCTATATTGAAAAAAAATAGTAAATTCTCCTACCGATATTATGTACGTCAGATAAACGTAAAGTCATGGTTAGATATTATCAACTTATTGTATCATTTAATATAAATTATATTGTTGGCAAAACATAAACCCCCTTACTCATGCCACTTGAGTTTTTGCCTCGTAAGCATACAAAATCTTTATACTATTTAGATTATTGAGATTTCAAATTATGTCATTAGTTTTTTTATCAGTGATAAAATATTGTAGTAGTTATAATGAAAATCAGTAGGTGTACCTTGATTTAGATTTTTACTCGTCATAATTATAAAACTGTGTTTGTTTTCGATTAGTATACAATAAAATTTTTGTAAGATAAGATCAACTTTCCCTTGTCAACGAAAAGTAAACTAATAGGTATTTCCTTACATTTGTTTTCAATAAGAATCATTTTTGCTTATTTACAATACTAAATACAATCTTAAATTGAGGTCAACTTATAAAAATATCTTTTGGAATTCTTAAGTACTTTTAATTGTTGTAAACGATTAAAGTTAAACAAATAAAATATCTAACTACTACAAATGTTTTCTTTGAACAAATCTGTTCATACTTGACTAGATGATTTGGAAATAATCCAGGTCAAGATATATAGTTTTAATGCAGTTATACAGGTGTAAATTATTTTTGGCGCTGACTGTATGTGTTTTAAACATTTTTCTATCAATTTTCAATCTATGAAAAAAAAAATTACCCTAAATATGAAAGTAAACTTGCACGTTTATTGATTAAACTTTCCTAAAATATTGAAAAAAATAAAATCAAGATTAAATATAACTTTAGGTAAAGCAATTTATCAAACAGTATTTTTAAATCAAAACTGAGATTGGTCGCACACTTTTGGCACTACTCATCGTGTTTTGTTGTGAATCTTATCAATCCAAGGACGCACATTTTATGTGATAAGTAGGTACCTACTGGAAATGTGATAACTCTTGTGTATTTTTTTTTTTTTTTTTGTATGAGGTCATCAAGTCTCTTTCACAATCATTGTACTGTGACGTGTTTTAAGTACAATGATTTAGCATATTTTTTTTTTGCATAGAGTTGACAACGTGAAATTGTAAAAACTTATCAGAAAGAATTCGATTTTTATCTTCTTTTATTATACTTAACAGCAAGAGTATCTTTGTGTGCTGACGAAACAAATTTTGTTATTGCTTTGTTCTTTTTACAAATTTTACAATTTATTTTTTTTTACTCTGCACATTAAATATTTTTTTTTTAATTCGGTAAATATCTATTGATGAAAAGTCCCTTTCCAAGACAGAAACACAAAAGTCGTCGTTATTATGACTCCTAGGGCATTTAGATTTATTAAATATGTTTTCGAACAAGATTTGGAGTGGTCGTGACAATAGAAATTTCTGATAAGACTCATAAAAAGTCATTGATTAGTGACACCTTATGGGGGCTCTTAAGTTATGAGCAGTCTATGTAAAACCCACATTAAGAACTGAAATTGTTATATATGCTTTTCTTATAGCTTAAGATTCAAAAAGTTTAAAAAGTAGTTCCTAAAAACCAGACATTTTTAATAAAATGGAGTGTTTTGTGGCTCTTGGATGAACTGTAACCTTAAGGTACACTTTAATTTTCTTATGCATGTTACACTTTTCAATACTTGTTAACCACTTGAAGTCAATAACCACAATACTATTTTGATATAAAATCTATTTCGGTTGTATTTTAGGGGAACAGAGTTCAATATTTAAAATAATTTTCTCACAAAGAAAGTTCGTTAATTTTTGTTTTGACACGCCACTGGTCTTTAACTATTACTGCAAGAAACACTGATAAATGCAGTAGATCTTATTTCAATGAAGACCTCATGTTTTGGTTGAATGACTTTTTAATAAAAAATGTTATTAAATATTTCAGCGTACAGTTTTTTTTTTTTTTAATTTTAGAATTACTTATTGTAAATATTTTGTTCTTTGCTATTAACTCTCACATATTTACAATTGTATAACAGTTATCCACATCTAATAAAAGTATTAATGAGTTCTTTCATTCACATTTTACTTAGCACAATAACCCAATTAGACAAGGTCTACTAATATCCACTTTATAAGTTTTTAAATCAAGGAACCATCAATCAAATTAAATAGGAAGATTGAACTGAATAATGTTTAGAATTCAGACAATATTCAGACAAGTTCAAAAATCCATGAACTTTAAAACGATTTCTAAGAGCACAAACGTTCAGATTTTATTGCACTATAACACTTACTTAATTTATTATTTATCCTTTAATACTATATATCCAATAATTTTATTTACTTAATAAATAATTTTAATCAAACAAAATTTCTAACCGCCCCATTCGATCACCGTTTAAGTACTAAAATTATTTGAACAATTCCTCAAGTAAATAAACCATTCGATAATCAAGACAAACTGATATCTTGAATTTAGCTAATATATTATTGTTGTTGTTTATTTAAGTGAAAAAGCAAAATGTGAGTAATCTAGTTTTATCAGTTTTACAATCAAAATTCTTGATAAAAAAAGCAACAAAAAAAAAATCAAATAATGAATGATGTTGCAGTATGGATTTTCATTTTCTTGAATGATGACCATTGAAGATTTAATTTTGAATATTCACGAGGATTCATTAATAGATTTTGAAAAGCATACGAACTATGATTTTCGTATTATTTATCTCAAAAATATGAAACAATTTTTTTTTTTTTTTGATTTGGTAAAAGAACACTGAGTGAAATTTTCATACAAGAAAATGCGAGTCATGGTAGTGACGTGAGTGAAATTTCCAATTTTTGTGAAGTGAGAAGTCAAATAAATTTATAGATATAGAGTAATTTTCCGTACAAAGTTTTTACTTTAATGAATGCTATTCAAGATTAAATACTTCACTCTGCATTCACTAAAATGGAAAATTAAAGTTTTTTGTTCAAAAATGTGCTTGGTTTACTTATCTTTCATATCAGTTCATAAACGGGCAGGGCAGATCACAAAATGCATTGTAGTAAACGAAGCATTCTCTCTCCGAAACGAACGAATATATAGAGATCTCAAAATTATATCAATTTGAAAGATGAATGATGACTTTATTTCCCTGTTCTTTCTTGAAGCGAACAGTTTTTGCTGAGTAGAGTACATGTTGAAAAGTGTTCCTAGACCTATAGTATAGTAAATACTTTTTCGGAGTCGGATTTAGTTAGTAGATAACTCCTATTATTCTACTCAAATCATTTCCTTGTATCTTTTCAATAGAAGTATTTAAGTGTTTGTAATGATTACAATTTCTTTTTTCTATATGATCAATTATATACATTTATGTGTAGCCAAAAACGACAAGTCTTTGTACAAGAATATGTTATGAGTACATAAATACAGTACTTATCAGAACTATCTGGATCTAGTACATGATTTATCTTACGGTTTTAAGTACAAATCTATGTACTAAGTACATTCTTATATTATCAGTACAGACTTTAATGTACTGGGTAGTTTTATTTTTTTGGTAATTATTACAAACAGTATTTTATAAATGTACATACTTTTATTAATTACATTATTTGTGTCATCTTTTCAATATTAGATGTAAATACCTATAGTGAATATCAATATACAATATTATACATGTTATACGTATAATTTCCTGATGTACTCAAAATAAAATAGTTCCTACAGGAGGAACAGTACATATACCAGGTTTCGTTCGGAACATACATAAACAGAATATTTCCTAAAGTGTTCACCAAATGTTGATTGTACTCAGTAAATAAAGTTCGTACTCAGTACACAAGATTCTGCAGTCGTTATAATATAAGTCAATATTGAGTACGTTATGTCTAAACTGAGTATATAAAGAACTGAACGAAGAACGTAAAAGACCTATGAACACATTTATAAGACCTTACTCGGTATACACATAACAATCATTAACAACAAACAAATCTGTAAATAGTAGCTAAGAAAATTGACCATTTTGGCATTTTGTAAACGATCACACCCTGAAGTTCTTAAAAGTCCGAATAACGAAGTGGCATTTCAGAAATGACTTTATCCCGATATCTTGGTCTTGGAAGTATTTTCAGAATTGGTAGAGCCATTTTTGTACTGAGATTTAATATCTTTGATTTAATTATACAACAAAATGAAATTTAGATTACAAAATAAAAATTAGATAATACAAAAAGATAATATTATTTAAATTTTTTTTAAAGAAACTTAAAAAAAGATTTTTTTTTTAAATTCAATGCATTTATTACAGTAGACGGTCGATTCAAAGAACTTATTAAAACCATGGCATGTTCAACATATCGAAATATTCCGAAAAGAGCTTTTGCGGTATTAAAACTTTCTGAACATTAATTTAAGAGCAGATGAGCTGTTTGCAACGCTTCATAGCCAAAAAAGCATATACACATAATATATGTACATACACAATAAACTTAAGGCACATGGGAATGTTTCTGAAGTTTTAATTGTTTTACTTTCGTGTCACAACCGTATATTCTTCTCAAAAACGGGCGCTAGTTAAATACTTTACCTTAATTATTAATTTGTTCTTCTTGAAATTATACTTTGAAGAAGTTTTAAAATTGTGTTTACAATACAAAAAATTAATCTTTTATTCTGGAGGAGGTCCAAACACCAACTGATTTTATTGAGTTTCTTCAATCTTATAGATACCTACCTAAAAATTCATAGAATAATCTTCAATCTTAAAGATATTCATTTGTACATAAAAGAGAAAATGATAGATATACACATAATTATCAGATTAAGCTTTCCACCGATGATGGGGGATGTTTATTGTACATTGATCATTATTTTGGATTGAAGAGGAACTTCAAAGTAAAGAACTCTTCTTCGATATTTTAATAAACTTGCGATATTGGTACTATAGGGAAAGTTTAGGATTTGTAAAAAAATCTAACTTGAAATAACAATGAGGCATATGACATTACGATGATGGACAATGTTAAAAAAGTCTGTCCTACCTCCAGCTGCGATTTAAATCAATGAAGCAATTAACTTCAAACTTTGTATACTGAGGTAAAAGCCACCATAAAACAACGTAAAATCAATGAAAACCACATTTATTTAACTATTATTCGGAATGATTTTGCGTTGAAGATGAACATTTTAAAATCAACGTGGAAAAAAGGTTAATTTTTGATGGTTTCGTATCTTAAAGCAACATAAATCAAAGTAGTTCAACTTTGAAACAAAGACGTTTCAACATCAATTTATTTTTTCCCTCAGTGAGTTAAGAGTTTTTGATGGTTCCCTAGGGGAGGAATGGATTTTTTTTTAAAGACCTACATAAATTAACGATAGATTAATAGATAGATATATATGGAAAATGCTGATTTTCTCAAATTGAAATTTTGTTCTTTTTTTCATTTAGATTAATATTTTCTTTTTACTTCCATACCAAATTTTTTAGATAAGATCAAGTACCTACGTGCTCTCAGTCGTGCATATTATTTATTTTTTTTATTGAAGCTTGAGTACTTTTTATGCATGGCTCAATAGCATTTAATCAAAAATGAAACCATTACAACATTTGTTGTAACATAACATCTAACAAATAAAGTGGAAGGAAGTTATACTTCTTTTATTATTGACTTATGTGATCGTTAGTTAAACAGAATTTAATAAATACTGTAGAGACTCCTTTTCTTTGTTAAAGTTTTTTTAAGCAAAATGAGATAATTTCGCAAATTATCTCATTTAGGCTGAATTGAAAACAGGCTTATAAAATATCTATAAAAAAAATTAATATTCCGAAATATCAACACGTACAGTACGGCGTATACGTAATCTTTTTTTTTATAAATTTGAAAAATTGTGTCATTTCAATAATTGCTTTACATGAATTTCTGTGGACATTTCTTACAATTAAGAATAGGAACAAAATCCAGTTACATGTTTTTAAAGGGCAAAAAGAATCGATTCCATATTCTTTCTCCAAAGTGTACTTTAGTGTTTTTTTCGAAGCATGGTATATCAAAAGGAACTCATTCTAAATAATTGAGAATGTATGAGATACTTTGATTGTTTTTCTTGCTTAAGTACTGGGTTCGTCATCAGAATGTTCTTTGATACACAAAGTAATAGTAAATGTATGTGAATTTTTTTTGAGTACATCTAAGAATTACCTTGAAAATATAAATAATATTGAATATAACAAATAGAGCTATAAGACATTAGTAATGATTCTACTACCATTTAAAGATAAAGTCTTCAATTTGATGGAGAGATTATCTTACCAAACAATATTTTTGGAAATGATAAAAACCAAATTTAAAAAAAAAAACCTTATTAAAAATTTCATAGTAATATTTTTTTGTTGATAAAGTATTATGCTCATTTATTAATTTTTTTGATATTTTTGATAAACATTAATAATTTCAACAATCAATATTTTTCAAATCTGAAAGTCATTAAGATAAGATTTGGCTTTGGCAATGCGCGTTCTATGTCTGAATTAGACTTCTGGTTGTTTGGGCTTACTATTAATCGTAAGAAATAAACATAAAGACACTATATTTTGTTCTAAATAAGTATCGTAATATGTCCTAATAAATTAAGGTTTTTCCTTGATGAGTTAAGTCATCAACCTGTCAAAACATGCCGTTTTATTATTTAAAAAGACAAAAGGGTACATTACCTTATGTTTAGTTTTTACCAATTGTTCTTTCTTAATAAAATTAACAACGATTTAAAATATAAAAATAAATATTTTTTTTATTGTTTTATTATATTTACATTTTTCTTGATTTTTTATTTCTATCAAAAATAAATTAAAACTTTTTTACCTATCTTATAATAATATTCATTAAACTAGATTTGCATCTTTCGCCATACTATAGAATGATGAGTTTTTGTTTTCCAATAAATTTGTAGGTGAATCAAATTCGATTATTTGTCCTTTGTCCAAGACGATGACTTTATCCGAATCGAGAATTGTATTTAGACGATGTGCAATTGTTAGAACAGTACAGTCCTTGAATTCAGAACGAATTGTTTTCTGAAAAAAATAAAATAAAAATGATGAATAAGTAAAATAAAAAGTTAAAAAGTTGTTCAGTCAAATAAGAAACATTTTTTTTAATACATAATTTGTTGGGAGGATCAGGTATGGGAAGACCATCCGTCCTAAAAAAAGCTTGTTTGTGGTTACAATATCACAACGAGATAAAATGAAAAGATTATGCAATATTTTGCAACTGGCTTCATTTTGGAGATATAGTAAAAAATTAAAGGACCCCGCACATTTTGTATGGGAAGTGGCCCTCGGTGAAACTGTCTGAAATTTTAGTATGTTGTTCTCTTGAAGCCCTTGATCAAAAGTCGATAGAGGCAGAAAGTCGAAAAATGGACAGTTTTTAAAATAACGGGTTTTTTCCGATGACTATCTCAAACCTTTTAAAAGGGATAGTAACTCTCTATATTGTGTTTTGCGCTATTTTTTAGTGGAATTCATAGGTTTTTAGGGTCACTGAAGCCGAATCCGAAGTCAATTTTGCCCCATCACGTCAGGTTTTCAAGATAACCTCAAAAAATGTCACAGCCCCAAAAATATTTTTTGAGGTTATTTTGAAAACCTGACGTGACGGGGCAAAATGGACTTTGGATTCGGTTGCAGCGACCCTAAAAAACCTATAAAAAAAAACTAAAAACCACTAAAAAATAGCGCAAAACACAATATAGAGAGTTACTATTCCTTTTAAAAGGTTTGAGATAGTCATCGGAAAAAAAACGTTATTTTAAAAACTTTGACTTTCTGCCCATATCGACTTTTGATCAAGGGCTTCAAGCTAACAACATACTAAAATTTCAGACAATTTCACAGAGGGCCACTTCCCATACAAAATGTGCAGGGTCCTTTTAGAAACCAATGTCAGTTATATTAATAAATATAATAAAAAAAGTAAACTTTGAAGCTGGATATCTCCACACATCTAATCTAGTTCAGAACTTATTTTAAAAGTATGTAGTATGTACCTGACCAAAGCGCCAATGGATTTTATCTTTTGAAATATATGTGCCTTTATTCATGTGCACTGCAGGAGCTTTCCATTGTAACGAAGATGAAATGTTTGCATGTTTTCTGGTGTTTGAAGTAGACTTTAAGTACCGTAACAGTTTTTAGATCTATTTGAACACTTAGAAATAATTTAAGATTATCCCTTCTATGTAATGAAGCGTCCACAAGTCTCAGTTTAACAAATATAGTTACCATAAATTAGATACATATGTTGCGTAACGTAAACGACATTAAGTCAACCACGTTTAAGCGTTTATTTTTACTGAAAACTTGATGAAAAGTTTGGCTGGGCGAATATCGATTTAGGAGTTAAGTTCGCAAACACTTGTTAACTCTTGACAACTCTAAAGAAGATTTTCATTGCAATAAATCCCATCTGTTACTCTTTTTCCTAATTATAAAAAGTTACAATTTTTTTCATGGAATGCCCCTGCATTGTATGTCCCCTAAAAATTATTACTTAAGAGTACTCCAATGTTGGACACCGTACAAAACATATGTGGAGTAAATTGACAGCAGCTGAGATGAAGATACTTAGCATGAAGGCAGGATTAACAGGGATTGATCTAACCAGAAGCAATCCTGTTTACGCCAAAAATAGAGTCTTGAATAAAATACAGTAAGACCGACTAAGTTTGGTCGAAAAACAGTTTTTTTTTTCGAATTTAAAATCCTAATAGCGCGGAAAGTTGCGAATGGTGAAGACTGAGAAGGGTTTAAAAAATAATCGAAATCATTTTACATCTTCTAAATATTAATTTAAAAAAAATTGTTCAAATTAAGTAAGGACTTCCGGTTCGCATGTGTTTTGAAATCTGTCGAAATCATTTTAAATCTTCTGAATATTAAGAAAATAAAAATTGTTCAAACGTAGTAAGGACTTCCGGTTCACATGTGATTTGAAATCTGTCGAAATATGCCAAAATTCCTATTTTAACGATATTTTTTTTTATTTTTAAAGACTATTTGGTAAATAATTATTTTTAACAAATAAAAAGTAAAAATTAAGTTAACACAATTAGTGCAAGTTATGATCTCGCTAAAGATTTAAAAATCTTTCGGTCAACAACAACTGCATTCATTTGGCCAAAGAAATGGAACAATTAATAACTGGGGGACCAGTCGACGTTACCTGAGGTTAACCCGGCGAACCTCACTTGTGGAACTATTATGCAGTAAATCCGATATCATGATTATCGTTTATAATGGAGATGAAAAAGAAGAAGAAAAAGAAAAAGTTTTTTGAAGAACCACAATGAAAATCAACATCGAAAAATTTTATCCCCACAACATGAAGACTAAATTTTTTTTTTTTTTTTTTTTTCCAAGCGGAAATAATGGCGATTAAAGAAGTACTGACTTGGCTCAAAGAAAACGTGATATCTACATCGGATATCCGCATCTTCTCTGATAGCCAGGCCGCCCTTAAATCGTTAGCTTCGGTTTCCACAAACTCCGTTACTGCCCGCGACTGTCGATCATCTCTCATGGAGATGTCAGAACAGTTTAACATTCACCTTTTCTGGGTGCCGGGTCACAGAGATATTCTGGGAAACTGTGAAGCAGACGAACTCGCCAGAAATGGAACTCTAATACCAATTTTACCCAATAAGGCAAATATTGGTATACCAATCGGAACGTGCAAACTCATGCTGAAGCAAGAAGCTATAGAGGCAACAAACATACGATGGTCAAACATTATAACTTGCCAAACGACCAAGCAGATCTGGCCTAGGCTAGATCCAAAACGTTCAAAAAATTTGTTGTCTCTAAGCAGATTGCATATCAGCTCTGTAATAGGTGTCTTAACAGGACACTGTCTCATAGGTAGACACGCCATAAAACTTGGCGTAATCTCTAACGACTTCTGTAGAAGTTGCCTTGATGAGGAAGAAGAAGAAACAATCCAACATCTTCTCTGCTCATGTCCTGCCCTTTCCAGTAGACGTAAAAAATACCTGGAAAAATATTTCTTAGAAGATACCAGTGAACTAATCAATACTGACATCTTCAACCTTCACCGCTTTATTAAAAGCTCCAACTGGTTTAATTAGTGAGGAATTTCCTCACAAAATCACGGTATCACAACGGACCAATAAATGGTCTAAGTGTGTCAGTTGTTTTCCTGACAGCCATTTCTACCTAACCTAACCTAAAGTTTTTTTTATCCATTGGTGTTAAGCATCATTTTGGTCATGTTACTGGTGCTCTAGTTTATCATCCAGGTTGACCTCTTTTGACTTGTCGTTCGTGTAATTTTGGACTTTATCACCACCAAAAAGTTATTTGAAATGATCTTTAAAAAGACCACCCACTCTCTCATGTCCCCATGAAACCACGTCGCCAAATATATTAGCGTACCATCACTTTGCCTTAAGTTTACTTGTTGTACGGTAAGAATCTCTATTCAACCACTTAAAAAATGCAAATAAGGAGACTTCAACGGACTAAAACCTTACATAGAAGGTCAATAAACAATAAAAATTCATGACCTCATTTTTCCGACCCTCTCGATATGAAGTTGCTTCTTCTGAAGCGAATTGCTGTACCAAAACATTAAAGGATCTAGATATCTATTCACTGTTGAAAATATATGAAACCAAATCATGTAGTCTTTATCTTACCTGAATCAAATCATCAGTTTCCAAATCAACAGCAGCTGTTGCTTCATCTAATATCAAAACTTTAGTTTTCCTCAGCAGTGCTCTAGCCAAACAAACCAATTGCCTTTGTCCCACCGACAAATTCTCTCCACCTTCGTTAATTTCATAATTCAAGCCACCAGCTGTTTCTTTAACGAACGACTTCAAATGAGCCAGCTCCAGTGCAGTCCAAATGTCATTATCACTACTTATCTGATATGGATCTAAATTCATTCGCAATGTCCCGGAGAACAAAACAGGATCTTGTGGAATAATTGTCAATCTGGAACGTAACATGTGTAGACCAAGTGTAGAGATTTCGATGCCGTCGATTGTAATATGGCCACCAGCTGCTTCAATGATTCTAAATTTTAAGAAAACTCTATTTTTTAGACCAATTTTCTTCAAACAAAGTTAAAAAAAAGTTACCTGAATAAACCAAGAGTTAAACTAGATTTTCCAGCTCCAGTTCGTCCAACAATTCCCACCTTTTCACCACCAGCAATATCAAAACTAACTCCCTTCAATACCAAATCCAGCCCTGGCCTATAACGAATCATATAGTCTTCGAATACTACACGCCCAGTCTGTGGCCACCCTTCGGGAGTTTTAACATTTTCAAGGACCCAAGGTGCTTCTTGTTTGACACCACCATATTCCTGAATACGTTCAACAGCAACAACATTTGTCTCAATATCAGAAGTCAAACGTACTAACATATTAAGAGCTTGTGTGATTTGTAGGGAATAAGTCACAGACAAACCAACCAAGGCAGCATTTGTTTGATTTCCCAAAACAGCAAACAACGAAGCGAAGAGAATGATCAAATTTCCTACCATTTCCAATCGAATGGCTAACCAACGATTAGCAATGACACTTGGATATTTGCAAAGTTGATTCAAGTCTACACGATCATCAGATGTTTGAATGAAGCTTCATAAAAATATAGAAAATCAGTTAGTTATTCATTTTTTTGAAAATCGACTTGGTTAGTTACGTTTTTTGAACTTCATATGCTCGAATTGTTGAAACTCCTGTAACAGTTTCACTGAAATGCGAATAGATCGGTGATCGAGTAACTGATTCCAATCGCATAAGTTGTCTTGAAGATGCAACATAAAATCGTTGAGCGAACCAATAAATTAAAGCCATGGGTACAATTGCAGCTAAGAAAATTGGCGTTGATATGCAGATGACGACAACAGTTGAGATCACCTAAATTGTGTTTGATTTAGTTTAAAAAAAATGTAGTAAATATGAAAACTTAATTGGAAATTATGTATGAAGGTAATGCTATAAAATGGGATAAACGTTTAAAGGCAAGTCACCTTCTTAAGGCTTAACTACATACACTACTTTTTGGAAAAGTACAAAAGTGAAAATATTTTTTTTCTGGCTAGTGCAATTTATTTGTGAAAAAGAGTAGGTATACAAATTGTTTCTTAGACCAAAAAATAAGATTCCTGCATCATTTGTTTTAATTTTCCAGCCCGAAAAACTATACAAAAATGCGTATGAAAATTTTCACTTTTGTACTTTTTCACTTTTTGAGCCAATGTAGTTAAGCCTTTAGACGAAAAATTGCCTTTAGGTTGGAAGTAAAAAGTTGCACAGAACTATTTTTTTGGAAGTAATAGGTAATAGGTGGAGAAAACTTTTTAGAAACACTGACCAAGTCAGAAGGCTTAACGGATGCTTCGATGGCTGGGAGATATGGAAAAAAAGATCTCCAAATTATGTACTAGTATTAGCCACACAACAATTTTCGGAACACTTCAATTTCTCAAATCTTTTTGGGCCGGTCATAGCGATTAGGAAAACGAATACGAAAAATTCTTTAAATCGATAATTGGAACAATTTCATATACAAATGTCGCACTAATCGATTGAAAATCATTTAAGAAAAGGTTTTGAAAAACAAAAAATCACATGAATGTAAATTAATCGATTGGAAAAATTTCCCTGATCGTTATAATCGGCACTTTAAGTACTCAAATCAAAACTCTTAGGTAAATGCAAATTTTTGGATTTTCGTTTTCTTTTAAGGAGCACTTAGGTAATTAAGAAATTTAATATTTAACAAAAACTACACAATAAACGAATACGTAATAAATTTCACTTGTTTGTAACAAAAACACAAACGAAACCATATCTAAATAGGTACATTAGGGTGGGTCAAAAAAATCGAAAATTTTTTTTCTGATTTGGTACTCCAAAAAATCGATTGCTAGACCTCTCTAGAATATACACACCAAATATGAGCTCTTTATATTAATGGGAAGGTCCTCCGCTTTGCAATTTTCCATTTTTACATCAAGCTTCTACTAAAAAAAAATATTTTTTTTATTAATTGACTTTTTAACAAATTTCTTTTCAGATTCTTGTAGGAAATTGAACGCTCTACAAAAAAGGCCTTATACACTTTTTTCGTTTATCTAACCGTTGAATAGATATTTGAGGTAAAAAAATCGAGAAAATCTTTAAAAAATCGTTTCTTGGTCTTAATTTTGTAACAAACTGAAAAATTATAATCATCAAACGCGCAAGACATATTCTTGTTGGAAATTGACTGCTCCACAAAAAAGGTCTTGTTAACTTTTTTCATTAATCTAACCATTCTAAAGATATTAGAGGTCAAAGTTAAAAAAAAATATAAAAACTTTTTATATTTAAAAAAAAATTCCAATTCACTGAAACTTCATAATTTTCAAATTAGCAAGATATATTCTTGTAGGGGCTTAAACGTTCTACAAAAAATTCCTTGGAATGAAATTGATTGCTTTAACCGTTTAGAAGATATTCGTATCCAAACCAATGCTCACTGATTTCAATAGTTTTCTTATGACCCGTATGCATTGCGATTTGGATACGAATATCTTCTAAACGGTTAAAGCAATCAATTTGATGCCAAGGAATTTTTTGTAGAACGTTTAAGCTCCTACAAGATTACGTCTTGCTAAATTGAAAATATTAAATTTTCAGTGAACTGGAAAATTTTTTAAAATATAAAATGTTTTCATAATTTTTTTTAACTTTGACCTCGAATATCTTTAGAATGGTTAGATTAATGAAAAAAGTTAACAAGACCTTTTTTGTGGAGCAATCAATTTCCAACAAGAATATGTCTTGCGCGTTTGATGATTATAATTTTTCAGTTTGTTACAAAATTAAGACCAAAAAACGAATTTTTAAAGATTTTCTCGATTTTTTTACCTCAAATATCTATTCAACGGTTAGATAAACGAAAAAAGTGTATAAGGCCTTTTTTGTAGAGCGTTCAATTTCCTACAAGAATCTGAAAAGAAATTTGCTAAAAAGTCAATTAATAAAAAAAATATTTTTTTTTAGTAGAAGCTTGATGTAAAAATGGAAAATTGCAAAGCGGAGGACCTTCCCATTAATATAAAGAGCTCATATTTGGTGTGTATATTCTAGAGGGGTCTAGCAATCGATTTTTCGGAGTACCAATTCAAAAAAAAGAATTTCGATTTTTTTGACCCACCCTAAGGTACATATATTAAAATTTCGGAATCGCACGAAGAATTTTTTCGGGTACTGTATGTTCGAAGTTCTGAGTTTTGAAATGGAATGAAAACGCAGAGGTGGG
This sequence comes from Episyrphus balteatus, assembly GCF_945859705.1. NCBI lineage: Eukaryota > Metazoa > Arthropoda > Insecta > Diptera > Syrphidae > Episyrphus > Episyrphus balteatus. Next base: position 15,271,692 of record NC_079134.1, on the reverse strand, counting down.
TAGTGCGTTTCTCGTTTGTGCACTACACAAACAAGAAACACGCTACCCACCTCTGCTAAAGATAGAATCTCTGTATCTGACGGTAAAAAATCTTAAATCCTGGAACCCAGCAAAAAAAATTAAAAAATCATTGATTTATATGTTATACAATATATGGTTTTTAGATTAGGTGCAGATTTAAAAAAAATGAAAAACAACACTTCAGATCAACATGAATAAGGTTCAGCGACACGGTCAGATTAACTTTTTTGTGGGTTTTGTTGGAATAAGTGTTAAAAAATAGCTTGAAATCATGTGACTTATCGATCGTTAAACTGCAAAACCTCGTAAGTCGTTTTTGCAAGTTTTTCAGAAATCAAAAAACAAAATGTTGTGTTTCTTGTTTTTGTATGGGATCTATCAATACGAGTGTTTGAATTTTGTCATTTCTGAAAAATGTTCAGAACAACATTGTAAAGCTGAATATACCAAAAGATAGCTCTGAATTTTCTGAATTGTTTGCATTAATAATATTTTTTCGAATTTTTAGACTTACGAGGTTTTACCGTCGTTATGTTGGTATACATTCAAAAATCTACAGTTTTCTTATTAAATTTTTTAAATCTGCACCTAACTTATTTTAACCTGGAAAAATAGGATTTGAAGACATGATTTTTTTTAGATTTTTGACAAACAAAGATAGAAACGAAAAATTTGCTATAAGCACTAATTCCGAGATTGAACAAGGATGTTTTTAGTGCATGTCCTAAAATTTCCCCCTTCTCAAAAAACACCATTTTTTTCATAAATATACATTTATGTTTTTTTTTCATAGCATTGTTTTGATTCTTAATGGTAATGGATATGAAAAACTTCATGCAAAATTTGGTGCCTCTACCATAACTTTTAAAGGGTTTTCAGTTGTAAGTTTGCAAATGTTATATGGGTTGACAGATGAAAAACACGTAGGTATAACTTTTTTCAGAGACGTCAGATTGCCTTGATTTTAGATTTGGAATCAGCATTAAAAAATACCTTGAAATCATGTATCATATGTGTATATAATACCATTGTCTATTAAAGCTAATTTTGAAAATCTCCATTTCGCGCTTTGACCTTGAAAATCGCGACTTGCGGACATAAGATTTTTTTAGACTTTTGAGGTGAGTTATAGAATGCCAAAACGAAGATATTGAGCAACAAAAATTTCTCTTAGCATTTATTCCGATGTTAAACCTTTATTTGACTGGGCTACTAATCAAGTTTATTTTAAATTCAGTTTACTGCTTTACTTTGTCTTCTGACAGGTTTCCAAATACCAAAATAGTATTCTTTTTATGTTTTTCATATACCTAAAAAAGAGTTGAATTTTAGCTCTTTGTTTACAGAATGTGTCTGTAAAAAACTTATCTATTTTTCTCTGCTGGAAAAAAAAAACAGTTATTTTCATTTAAAAAAAACACGTATACGCCCTAGTGAACTATTCATTTCATTCATTTTGAACATTTAATTTAATGAATAATTAATTTAAGTGATACGTATGATTATATCAAATGAAATCATTTAATAGATGGGGATTATGAGAATGAATAATATGCTCAGAATAAAATATTATTTACCACAAAGAATTGTATTAGCATCACACGAAGATTCAATGGCAATACATTATCCACAGTATCAATATCTTTTGAGAAACGATTCAATATACGTCCAAGTGGAGTTGTATCAAAATAGTCCATAGGGAATCTCATTGTGTTCCTTGTTAAGACCTCATGCAATCTCTTCGAACAATGAACACATCCCAATGCGAGTGTTAGTGTTGCAAAGAAATCAACAACAACTGGATTTTAAGTAAAAAATTAAATATTATAATAAACATTTGCAAAGAAACAACCAAAAAATATGCATACCTTGTACAAATCCAAATGCTCCATAGACCCCTAAATACATATTTCTCTTTCCATTATCTCCTGCAGCAACTTCCTTGTCATTTGACCATTCCGTTAGCCACAAGTTTGAACCCACAGCAAGTCCTTGGAAAACACAGTTCAACACAACTGTCGTAACAGTCATTGCAACACCTATTGTCTTGATGTAATATTTGTACACCTCAAGATTAACCTTTTAAAAGAAAAGCCATATGTTTATTCTTCCTTTTATCATCAATTTGAAATTTTTTACTAACATTGCCAGTTTCAGATTTCTCAACATCAATCAATTTACCATCATCTTTACCAGCAACAATTTCTGATATTTTTGAAGTAATCGAAGCCACAGATTCTTGACGTTTATAATTTCTTCGTCGCAAACTTCCTTTAGTGCTCCTAAGGGATCGTATCGAACTGAAAAAGGATAAACTTAGATAGGCTTTGTAAGAAATTTAAGGCTTCATAGTACTTACGAGCTTTCTGAAACAATACTTTCCGATCTTGCTCGACTAAGTGCTCGCTCAAGTTTACCATGCAAATCAACAGGTTGAATACCTTTCTCTAGATGTTCTTTGATATCTTCCAATTCTTCATGCTCAGCACTATTTTCGGTCAAATGTTGAATTAAGAACTCAGAGAATGCTCCCTTTTGTTTCATCAACTCTGCATAAGTTCCATCTTCACTGATTTCTCCACCCTTCAGGACATAAATGTTATCCACTTGAGGCAAGTAGGTAATTCCATGTGTAACTAAAACTCGAGTTTTCTTCGCCAATAAACCATTTGGTCCAATGACTTGTTCGAAAATATGTTTTCCAACATGAGAATCCACCGCACTCAAAGGATCATCGAGTAAATATAAGTCTGCATTATTGTAAACCGCTCTAGCAAGTGATATTCTCTGCTTTTGTCCACCAGACAAATTAATACCTTTCTCACCGATTTCTGTCTGATCACCAGCCGATAACATTTCAATGTCTGATTTTAATGCACAAGCTTGAATGACACTTTCGTATCTTTTGCGATCGTAAGGCTTGCCAAAGAGAATATTATCACGTAAAGTTGCATTTTGCATCCAGGCTTGTTGTGGTACATAAGCTATTGTACCAATAGTATTTACTCGACCTTTCAGTTTGTCCATTTCTCCTAGTAGAGCAGATATGAGAGAACTTTTGCCTGTACCTACTGTTCCAACTACAGCAACTAATGATCCTTTCTTTACTTCCATGTTGATGTCTCTTAGAACAGGATTTTCGTCACCCCATGAAAATGTTCCATTTTCAATTAACATTGGACAAGCTTAATATACAAATTTTGATAATTAAGTTTTAAATTTTGAAAAAAGTTTTAAAAAAAATATTTTTTCTTATACAAATTTTCAAAAGTTTTTTTTTTTACACAAATAAAAACAAAATTGATTTTTCTAAAAAAAAAATAAAATTATTATTTTAAATACAAAAGTTAGTTCTTTTGCAAAATTTTAATACTACCGTGAAATAACGCTCTACAAAAAAAAGGTCAATTTTTAAACTAGGTTTTATTTGCATTAATATTGCATTATAGAAAGAAGGACCCATTTAAAATGGAAATAAGATCATATTTCTGAAGGAAGAGGAATCTTTTTAAGAACTTGATCAAATCCATGAACAAGAGATTATTTAATTTGATTGATGCCAAAGTTTCAAAAAAAAAAAAATGATTGGTTTCTAATTTTATTTATTTTTTGTTTAACTTTTGAAAGCATAAGTAGGTAATAACCACTTGAAAATGTTGTTTTGTGCAAGACCACCACTTACATATGTACATTCTTCATACAATATTTACTAGTTTTGAAGTGGGATTTTAATAGAGGCAACGCAATGTTTATTAATATGAAAGTGAAAAAAATGCATTCCACTTAAAAACCAAGTTTTTGTTTGTACGTGACACTTAACATTTTTATATTATGTTTTTAACTTAGTTAGGGACACGTTTGTTTTTTAATTGCTCCATATGACAAAAGTATTCGTTTTTTATCAAAAAAAAAAAAAAACTTGTAGAGATTTAATAAAAACCAAAAAAAAGTTCTCGTCATGCCATTTGTCTTCAGTTTGTATAAGTCTATTCGTATATGGCTCGATCTGTTTTTTTTTTTTTAATTTTTAAAAATTTATAAAAGAATACTTTTAATTTAAGAAATTTCTTTAAAAGTAAAAAATACTCAGAACTTGTCATTTAAAATTACAAAACATGTCTTTTAGAGATTTTTTTTGAAAATCGTTAGATCCGTTTTTTTTTTAATTGTTTTCATTAATAGATGTAAATATTTTCCATTTTAAATGAAATATTAATTGCCACATAATAACAAATTCATAAATCCGTCTTCAAAAAAGTGATTTTTCACACAAAATTTTATTTTTTTCATAAGTGGACCAAAATACTTTTTGATGCAGTGTATTTTGACAAAAAATATGGAAATTTTACCTTGATTTGCAAACAATTCAATCCAAATTTGGGTTTCAAACTTGTAAATGTAAATAATGTTAATTTTATAACTCAATATAGTTTATAGCTTTATAAATTTGGAGTTGAGGTCACTTGAACTTTAAAATTGAGTTTTTCTATTAATTTGTACTTTTTCTTCAAGAAAAATTAAATTCAACCAAAGAGACAACTTTTTAAGCACTAAATAGAATTTGGCCTATCTACAATGTGCATATCGCTCATTTTTTTTAACACTGTCATAACTCAAAAAAACTGGCTTTCAAGAAACGATTTTTAAAATTAGCATCGATCTATTTTTGTATGTAAAAAATTAGTTTCTAAAGCAAAACTAGTGCTCCTTCTCTGTCAATTTTTAAAGTTAAGAAATAAAAGATAACTTTATTCCAATAACCTCTGCATTTATAACTCAAAACTCGTTAGTATTCAAGTAAATGAGCGATATGTATGTATTCAAAAATATTTTTTCTTAATACGCTAATGTTAATATTAAGGTAACTGAAAAGTTTTTGTTCAAAAATGTTCGTTGTAGAATTCACTTAAATATTTAAGTGAGCTTTAAAATTGATTATTTTTAACCCCCATTGAAACTGTAATCACTCAGAGAAAAAAATGTTTTTGCTCAAAAATGCATTCTTGAATACAGTTAAGACTTCAATTCAATTTTATTATTGATAACTTTGGTTTTAAAAGAACACTCAGAGAAAAACGTTGGTAATTTTAACAATTTTATACTTTGTGGGTTAAAAAATTCCCGACAAAAAATTCTTAATTGAAGAATGCAAAGTGTTAAAAGCAAAAATATTTACGTTGTCATTTTAAGAATAAAATGTTAAACCAACAATTTATTTCTTTTAAAATCAAAAGTATAAACAGTAAAATTGTTGTTATAACAAAATATTTTTAAAGCAAGAATTGAATTCTTAAAGTTATTCAAGAATGGATTGTTAAGCAAACAACTATGTTTTTCTCTGAGTATATGATATTAGAGTAGAATAACTAAAGCTCAAAAAATTGCATCATTTCGAAACAGCTCAAATTAATTTTTTTTTTCAACTATAGCTGTTACCATATTTCTTTTTAAGTTTAAATATATGATTTTTTTGAGCTAACACTTTTTTTTCTATTAAATTTGTTTAGGTAAAATAAATTAAACGATATGAAAAGATTGCCAAGGTTATTTTAGAATCAATTCTCTTATAAATTGAATTCTTACGTAAAAAAAATGTTTTTAAATAAAAAAAAAAAAACGAATTAAACGTTTACCAAAAATATTAAGGTCAAAAGTGGTTATTGAAAACTAGGAAGTTATTGTGAAGCCTGACTTGTCTTTACTATTTTTTTATTTATCTTTCTTTCTATGATCTTTTTAACGACATTGGTAGCTATACAAATTTCTAATGAAATTGTGTGCAAATATCAGAGAAAAAAAAAAACAAAACAAAATAAAACTTACGTGCTCCACGATCATGTCCAACACAATCCGGATCAAGTTCTTCACTGTTTAAGAATTTGTTAATACGTTTAACTGATACTTGAGTCTTTATAAAAAAAAATTATTTTACTAAAAAATAAAATAAAAACACAAATAATATTCAACTTACTTGAACCAAGTTAGTTATCAACATAGGCAACATAGCTAATGGAAAACGTAAAAGATTAAATAAGGATAACGATACGAAAGCTTTTGAGGGATCAAGAACGTTCTTTTCATCAATTAAAACATAAGTAGCGAATGTAACTAAGGAAACCTTTTGGATGAAAAGACAAAAATGTATTTTAATTATTTTTGCTAAGAGACTGTTAGCTCCTACAACTTACCAAAAATGGAGCACAAGACCATAAAAATGATGTTCCAGCATTCAAATACGCTGATGATCTTAGTGTGGCAATTTCTTTGTTACGAAGATCACCAACTTGATCTTCAAAACTTGGTTCCCAAGCATAAAGTTTCAAAACCTTCATACCACTCAAAACTTCATTCATCAGTTTAACACGATCATCCTTGTATTGCATCTGTTTCACTTGTAGGATCTTTATACGATTTGCAATGACTCCATTTATAGGAATCATAATAATCATAACAGCTAATCCGGATAGTACGGATATCCCAAGCAATTCCCACAAGAAATAAAGTGCCAATGTAATTTGTAGTGGTGCAGACCAAAGCAAACTGATATAAGTCATTAATTCCATAAAACGTTGTGCATCGACCGACATTAAATTGACAATTTCACCAACTGTTGAATTTTTCTTACTTGCATTTGATATGACCAAAGCTTTGCGATAGATCACATTTACCAAAGCTGTACGAGTTCTCATTCCAACAACGTACATTTTTTGGAAATATTGAGCATTTACAAATGTCTGCACAGCTGCACAAAGGAAAAGCAGTATGGAATAGAAAATACCCTGCCATTCGGGTGAGGATTTAAGGTTATCATCAGCTTTGGCTTCAACAAAGTCTATCACATAACCAAGGACTTGTGGTGAAGCGAATGATAGAAGATCAGCAATCAATTTGAACAGAGATCCAAAGAGGAATACACCAGCAAAAGACTTATAAACTGGTAGCATGACAGAGGCAAAACCTTTGGTATTGGAACCATTTGGGTTTTCAAAAACTACATTGTCAATAGTTGACTGTCCTTTTGATTCACGGTTTTCGACATGATAGTTTTTGAGAACATTTTGATTCCAATACTGAGCAAAAGGTGGCATAATTTCTTTGGAACTGTCTTGAGGACGAAGTTCCCAGAGGTCTTTCTCTTCCAAAGGGTTGCGATAACCCTTCCAGGCTAATTTATCAAACCATGAGTAGGTGATTCGGGATAAGAAACTTGCTGAGAGTTCAGGAGTTTCTTTCTGAAAAAATCAAAAAAAAAAACTATTATAAACACAATTAAAATCTTGTAAATAGCTTACATTAGTTCTGTTGTACTTAGTTTTTGTTGGCATGTTATCAGCGAAACAGTTTAAAAGAAGTATTAAACACGAGAGTCCAAAGTAAACCAAAAAGCTTATAAATTTGTAATCAATCCAGGAAATTTCCTCTTGAGTAGGTCTGTATTCTAGAGCACCATCATTTAATTCACTATGTTGTCGTAATTTGGTTCTTAATTCTGGTAATGCAAAAACGACCAAAAAGAACCAGAATAGAAAGAGTGTTCCTGATGTTTGGACACCAAATTTACGGTTCAACAAGACTAGAATTGATGCTATTGTCTAAATTCAAAATTTAAAGGTTATGACCCAGTTTTGTTAATATCCAAAGAAACTTACAAATGTAACGAACTTAATGACTGGCCCCCAAATATCTAGAGGGTAAATGATATCTTCGTCGGAATTTTGTTTCATTAGAGCTAGGACGATATCAGCAATACACAATGCAAGGAGAGCAATGTGTAAAAGTAATTTCGAGATGTTTTTGAAATTCCATGGAATATTTTTATCTAAACTCGCACGAAGGTAGTATAACTCAAGGAACATAAAAATCCATAAAAAGACACATGGAATCCAAACAAGGATAGTTTGTTCGAAGCATGGTGTGAAGTCGGGATCTTCAGTGTTCCAGGTGATATTTAAGTTCTGAAAGAGAATTTTTGATTGTTTTTTAACTTCATGATAAATTAAGAATTGAGAAGCTTACCCAAAACTCTGATCCGCAGAATTTATCCATTGCCCCCTCAAGAGCATCTGCCATGGTGCTAAAATTTATTTTTTTCGTACTAACAAAGCGATGGTTTTTTCTACGAGTATTTCAAAACTGAAAAAGAAGTAGAAAGAAAAATAGTTTTCAACATTCCGGCAAATTATGCAATAAATTTATACAAAAGAGAATCAAATTTTAAGGAACATTCTTGATACTTTTCAACCCTTGCTTAAAACCATAGAGGTGGAAAATATATGTGTTTCAGTGGAATAAAAAATAAAGGACGATAATGGCTTATTATTATTTTTTGGTGAATATTTTTCCGAGAACGCTCTAGAACTCTGCTGACATCGACATGATTCTGTCTATTCGGTGATTATTAATTGTTATTTTTGTCTGTAAGTGATGCATTTCCAAAGTACAAGTTTATTTGTAATCATCTAATAATTTTTTGAATAAAATACCCCTACTAACAATTTTGCTCCTATAATGCTTTACAGAAGCAACAATTGCATCTGTAAAGCTTTATAAAACCAAAATTGTTTGTCGGACATATTTTTATCTTTATTTTAATAAACATAAAACTGTAACTCCCTACATTATGTATGTAAATATTCAGAAAATTGTTCTCAAAAGTCAAGTGACTACATTATTTACAAAAGAAAATTTAGGGATCGGGTCAAAATTCTGGTTTCAAAATTCTGCATTTCAAAATTCTGCTTTTTTAACGAAAATTCTGTTTTTCAAAATTCTGCTTTTTTTCTATTCTGCTTTTCAAAATTCTGCTTTTTAAAATTCTGCTTTTCAAAATTCTGCCAGCATTATAATTGAACAAAAAAATTCTGCCAATTCTGTTTTTTTTTTTTATAGCATATGCGCTGACTAAAGAAAAATACACCTCATTAATAGGTGTGTTTTTTATTACCACCGGTCTTAACTGGACAAAAAAAACGCCTCGGGGCTTAACCTGAAATCTTGGCAGCACTGCATATTGAATGTTCCGAAAACAGCAGACACAACAAAAATTTAGAGTTGTCATTTTTTCGCTTTCGGGTTTTTCTTGTATTTTTTCTTGTATGTTTTACAAAGAGACACAAAAATGTGTGCTACTAAAACTAGTTAAATACATTTTGTCATTCCAAAAGTGAGTTTTCACGTTTTTAAACAAATTCTAAACAATTTTTGAAAAAAATAGTTTGGTAGCACAGATTTAAAACTGTTCAAAAAGTTAAGCCCAGAGAAATCTCCGGGCTTAACAAGTAAGCCCACGGGGCTAAGGTGTTGTTGTATTTAACATGTAAAATGCTTAGCCCCAACTGCGTTTTATTTGTCCAGTTAAGCCCGGTGGTAATAAAAAACACACCTAATGTAATTCAACATTGGTACTTACCTAATTTTTTTTGTTTAAGTGTCGCAAACATTTTTTAAAATGCATAGACTGACTTTCTTTCAAATAAAATCTATAACTTATTGGAACCGATGTTGTTTGATACAAGATATTCCTTTTCTTTTCAAATTTTTGAATATTCATCTTTATTTGACAAATTAAAAATTTTGAATTATTTTCGGAAATGTTTAGTATTAAAAACCTTTTTTAATATTTTCAAATTTATTCATTTATAAAACAAAAATTAATATGCCTTCAAAGAATGCAAATTATGTAGGTAAGCAATCAAATAAGCAGATAATTTGTCAAGAAGATGATTTTACAGAATTTTGCAAAAAATTAAAAAAGGGTTTGGAAAATGTTAAAAAGCGCGCGCTTTTTAACATTTTCCAAACCCTTTTTTAATTTTTTGCAGAATTTTGAAAAACAGAATTATGAAAAGCAGAATTTTGAAAAACAGAATTTTGAAAAACAGAATTTTGAAAAGCAGAATTTTGAAAGCAGAATTTTGTAAAGCAGAATTTTGAAAGCAGAATTTTGACAAAAGAATTTTGACCCCTGCAGAATTTTGACCCCAACCCGAAAATTTATTCTTCTCAAACGAGAATTTGTTTAAAAAAGCACACATACACCACAGTGACCATCAAAATTTAAAAATTAAAAAGTGATTCAAAATGTACCTGTACGTAACGTAATGTGTTATTACATGACATACTAATATGAAATTGCAAAATGCAAATACACTAGACCAAAAAATTAAAGGAACTGTTCAAAAACCTAAATTTTCCAATTTGTAAGAAAGTGGTACAAATTTTGTCTGATAAAATGATTGTTATTTTTAGAAAGCCTGTTTATTTAGCTTTAATTTTGTTTCAAACTTCTACAATTTTTATTTAGACTGGAGTATCAGTCATCAAACCAATAACCATACTCTTGACTTTGACTATCAATACCCCATAACAACGGATCACTTTACAGAAAATTCAAGAGTACCTACATTTTTAAAAACATCATTCAATTTTCTACATACAAAATTAAGTATACTTTGCTAAAAAGAATGTTTTCTTACATTTTTAAACAATTTAGAAAACCTTATCAAAATAGGACTTTTTACGATTTTTTAAAAAATTTACAGCTATTTTAAAACTATGGGTGATAAGATTATGAGGCTTACGAAACCGGAAATAAATGTGCAAAGTTACAGATTTATTCATCAAATATTTTTTCTGTTCTCAGGATTTGAGCTTTTGAGTTGAAATAAAAAAAACACATTTTTGCAGCTGAAAATGACTTACTTCTAATCACTTTTTTATGTAGGTACATATGAACAAAATCGAATTCTTTGGTTTTTATTTTAACATTTTATTATTAATTATTGTTGAGTTTAAGATAAACTAAGGAATAATTTAATTAAAATTAGAAATATAAAACAAAATTAAAGGCACAAAAATGGGGAACAATTTTTAATTAATTCAAATTTATAATTTGTATGGAAAATTATTAATTGCGACGCTTATTTTGCAAATTTAATCAAAATCATCTCATTCATTTGCCCTAGTCGAAAGAGGCTATATAGCAGTAATTGCGAAAATACTAAAAATAATTTTGTAAGTTTTCTATATAGCTCAGGGCAATTAGTCAAAATATGGGCATGAAATCGCATTTTTCGCGGGACAAAATTTTTTTCATGGAATGTGTTCGGGTGGTTGTCCTTATCATAAAAGTCAATTTGTTGGGAAAATTGGAGGTTGGGAACAGCCGCCATCTTGGAAAAGAGATTGGTAGCGTTTTTATTGAATAGCTCCATTGTTATTCATTTTAACAGAAAATGACAAAGGTAGGACTTATTAACAATAAAATTATCTAAACAATGATATACAAAACAATTCCGTGAGTTGATTAAATAAAATTTTATAGTTGGTCAAAGTGCGGGTTTGTATCGCAAGGTTGGGACAAAATGACATTTTTTCATATATCTGACGAACTTTTGATTTGTTTGGATAATTCTTCAAGAATGAATTATAGTACTTATAATTACCTATAAAATGAGCCCACAATCGTTATTGTCACCATCGTATTGTAGAAGTAATCTAACTCCGAAACTCTCCATGTACTAGTCAAAAGTGAGAAAAAAGCTAGTTTTTTGCTAGTAGGCCGAGAAAATTTTGGGAGTAGAGGTATAACCAAAATATAAGTACGCAGTTTTGCTGCCATACTCGTGTTAATGTCGATTTCAAAGGTCTGACAACTCTAATTTTGGGCTTTATACGGGTTTTGGGGGGTTAAATAACGTAAGTTTTCCAGTTAACGTGAATGGGCTAAATTTATACTATTTGAAATTATAAATATACAAGCTGATTCCCTATTATTTTTCCTAAATCTAGACACCCCAATCTTGAGGATGTGACCAATAGAACTCAAGATATAAGCCGTTTATACGATTATGTTTTAGAGGCTTTTTTGTTTCGATTTTTGTTTGTTTATTTGAATTGAAAAGCCTGATATGGTTAGTTAAAAAAGCTTATATCGTGAGTTCTATTAACCCCATAGCCGAGATTAAGGTGTCCAGATTTAGGAAAAATAATAGAGCATCAGCTTTTATATTTATAATTTCAAATAGTATAAATTTAGCCCATTCACGTTAGCTGGAAAACTTACGTTATTTAACCCCCCAAAAACCGTATAAAGCCCAAAATTAGAGTTGTCAGACCTTTGAAATCGACATTAACACGAGTATGGCAGCAAAACTGCGTACTTATATTTTGGTTATACCTCTACTCCCAAAATTTTCTCGGCCTACTAGCAAAAAACTAGCTTTTTTCTCACTTTTGACTAGTACATGGAGAGTTTCGGAGTTAGATTACTTCTACAATACGATGGTGACAATAACGATTGTGGGCTCATTTTATAGGTAATTATAAGTACTATAATTCATTCTTGAAGAATTATCCAAACAAATCAAAAGTTCGTCAGATATATGAAAAAATGTCATTTTGTCCCAACCTTGCGATACAAACCCGCACTTTGACCAACTATAAAATTTTATTTAATCAACTCACGGAATTGTTTTGTATATCATTGTTTAGATAATTTTATTGTTAATAAGTCCTACCTTTGTCATTTTCTGTTAAAATGAATAACAATGGAGCTATTCAATAAAAACGCTACCAATCTCTTTTCCAAGATGGCGGCTGTTCCCAACCTCCAATTTTCCCAACAAATTGACTTTTATGATAAGGACAACCACCCGAACACATTCCATGAAAAAAATTTTGTCCCGCGAAAAATGCGATTTAAATTACTAATTTCCCTGGGCTAATACAAATCTAGAGATAAAAACGAAAATTAGCTCAGCTCCAATTTAAAATTACAAAAAATTAAAAAATGTTTGTTCATTTTTTTTTTCTATACACCCTGTCATTCAATCTAGTACATTAATTGTTCTATACCACTTCTACTACATCGTAGTAGAATAAAATTCTACTACAATCATTGTTATTATTTCTATTTTCTTTTGACATTCTCATTTGTATCGTTTTTAATTTTTGTATTAAATTTGATTTTTTGTGCGCAAAGAAAGAACATCGGCAAATTTTTCAACAAAGAAAAAATAATTTATTATTATTAATAAAAAATGGCAAAACCAAATTTCCTCGATAGTGATGATAGTTTACTCGAAAAGAACTTAAAATTTATTAAAGTAATTTACAATTATACTTCGATTTAGCAACAAAACAAAAATTAAATTATTTATTGAATTTTCTAGAATGAAGTGGAAGAAGAATTGGATCAAATGTTTGGATCTGGTGGAAATGCACCCAACAGCACAACAGTAACACCACCTCCACGAGATTTCAAAATTGTTACTCCAAAGCCAGGTAAAATATTTTTTTTTTTTTTTGTTTATATTGAATAATAACGTAACGTAATGCAATGAAACGAATTATTCACGCAATCAATTACAAATGATGGTTAATTCTTGTATAAACAAAGGCGATGACCGGGTTGGTGGTGTACCTTCTTTTGATGTGAAATAGTTACCAATTAAATTGGTTAGGTTGTTAAGTAACTTTATCATAATTTTATTATCTTATTTGTATCAAATTAAATCTCTTTAGTGAGTTAGCTTTTTGCTTTCCGATATTGATCACAATGACAATACACTTTTTGTTATCTCTTCTAATCCAATCGAGTTGGTAGGAATTTTATTATTTAATTGGGATAGAGATTTATTTAAGGTTGCTCTTGTATAATTTCTGGAGGAGGTTGTCCATTAAAAAATAAGTTGATATACATAACCAAGGCAAGTATTTTTATGCACTTAAAAACCCAAAATATGTGCATAAAGTATGCACCTTAAATCTGAAAATATGCGCTTGAAAAAATGAAAATATGCATTTAAAAACCACATGTAAAACCAAAAAAATGAACTGAATTCCGCCAAAATTTAAAATAACAGTATAAATAGAAAATATAAAATATAAAATCTTCTGGAATAAAACACACAAAACATTTAAATTAAATTTAAATTATATATGTACATTAGGGTGGGTCAAAAAAAATCGAAATTCTTTTTTTTGATTTGGTACTCCGAAAAATCGATTGCTAGACACCTCTAGAATATACACACCAAATATATGGGAAGGTCCTCCGCTTTGCAATTTTCCATTTTTACATCAAGCTTCTACTAAAAAAAAATATTTTTTTTATTAATTGACTTTTTAGCAAATTTCTTTTCAGATTCTTGTAGGAAATTGAACGCTCTACAAAAAAGGCCTTATACACTTTTTTCGTTTATCTAACCGTTGAATAGATATTTGAGGTAAAAAAATCGAGAAAATCTTTAAAAATTCGTTTTTTGGTCTTAATTTTGTAACAAACTGAAAAATTATAATCATCAAACGCGCAAGACCTATTTTTGTTGGAAATTGACTGCTCCACAAAAAAGGTCTAAAGATATTAGAGGTATACATATAAAAATTTAAACTTTTCTTATTAATTTTTTAAAATCTGCACCTTATTTTTAAACCAAGAAAATTAGGACTTGCGGACATGAGATTTTTTTAGATTTTTGATGGTAGTTAAAGAATATCCAAACAAAGATTAAAATGAAAAAATTAGCCTATTTGCACTTATTCCTAAGATGAACAAGAATCTTCTTTAGTGCATATCCTAAAATTTGCCCCTCCATCAAAAAATACCATTATTTCGTAGGTATATATATTTTTTGTAAGGGATTGTTTTGATTTTTAATAATGATGGATTCTAAAATCTTCATGCAAAATTTGGTTCATCTACCATAACTTTTAAGGGTTTTTCGGCAGTAAGTTTGCAACTGTTATAATAATATGAGTTGACAGATGAAAAACAGGTATAACTTTTTCCATAGCCTATTTTTGCTAATTTTGAAAATCTCCATTTCGCGATTTGACCTTGAAATCGCGACAAGCGGACATGAGATTTGTCTAGACTTTCTTCTAGAAATTTCTACTAACATTCATTCCGAGATTTACCCCTTTTTTCTCCTTATTTTACTGTATTAATACACCATTAAATATTTCCTGAAATTTTAAAGGATACAATTCTGCCTTTTTGGACTGACATAACATGAAAAAGGTTCACATTTGGAGCTTTTTGAACGCAAGTGTCTCTCTACCCAAAAAATTTACCAAAACCTCTTCATCGTCAGGTTTTGACAAAACGATTTTTCAGCATGGTATTACATTTTTTGTTTTCTTTTTGAAAACTTCAAAATTATTTGCACAGTAGGGTTTTCACTGCAGTAAAACTAGAAACTGTGACGGTTGGAATTTTGTTGAGTGCTGCAAAATGCGTTCTTTCATGAATGTTGAAATTAAAATCATTAAGTTGCGTACTAGGGTGGTCCAATTTTTTGGTTTTTACATTTCCATTTTGTTGCGAGGCAAGAGGAGCGGAGGAGGTTTAGGTAGGTCGGTAAGGTAGGAAATAGGATGAGGTAGGAAATTAGAAAAGGAAGTGTTTGGAAAGGAAGGGAAGGAATGTTAAGTTCCGGAGGACGTGGCCTGCTTGCGATGCACGGCATAAGCTCGCCGGATGGGGGGGATCTTGCCCCCGAAACTTAACCTCACCTGCGAACAAAAACATAGGTCAGGCCGAGAACAAAAATCGAAAAAAAACCGTTTTTGGAAGATGTGACAGCAGACGGACTATCATCATCTCAAGGGCACTGCGGATGTTGGTGCAGTGTGGCCTATTCCCTCCCAACCATGGAAATCCGCGGCCATGTTTGGATTCCCCCAAGATGGTGGATGATCGGTTTCAGATCATATCATCTTCACTGAAACTCCGCTACCGTGGCACCCCTGAAAATATCTTCAAAAAGGCAGAGTTTCATTCACATGAAACTAAACAACATGAAACACTCAAAAATTGGTTGCATATGTGTTTTGTATTACACACGTGAAATTTCAGCTTTTTAGGTGAAGTGTAAGTGGGCGCTCAACAGGCTCAAAGTTTTTGCTCAGATGCTGTTATAGCTGGGTCCTCATGCCTAGTATTTAACTCTTGTTTTGATTTATCAAGTGAATTAAGGTATGATGTGGTAAAGTTTTTCATAAAAAACCAATTATAGTTAAGTGATATTTTCCCAGATAATAATTTTTGTTCATTTAAATTCGTCTGTAAGTATTTTTTGCTTAAAGCTAACAAAACAGAATTAATCAATGAAATACGAGCTAGTGACTCAAAACCAAAGAAACATGAAAATCATTTACATGGTTGTCGGGAACATGCGTGCTTATCATGTTTAAGCCAAATGTCTCTAGCAAAATAATGGGTGGGGAACTAATGAATTATATGGTTTATTTTTTTGCCTTATAACGTGGACCACACTATTGCGTACCTACACCCTTGAATCAAATTGAAAATTGAGGGAAACTAAAAAAAATCTTCCCTTTTTCAAAAATATGTGTTATTATTAAAATATGCACTAAAAACCGAAATATGCGTTTATATGCATTTAAAGCGAAATATGCACTAACAAATAAATGTCATTTTTAAGGGAAATCCTTGATTCGGAAAACTGTCTTAATCGAATGCTTCTATTAATGCGGAAAAAAATACGTATTCACATAAGAATCCTTGCCCTGTTCATGATGGTTTAAGCATAATCATACACGATTTTTCCCAACAAATTTTCAATCAACCACGTAAACATCGAGTTTTATCATCCGAAAGTGACGGAAAAAAGTTGGCAGCCAATCTTTTACCAATTTTCTATCAAAAAATTGGCCGACTTGTTGCAATCGTATGAACTCGTCTGAACACACAATTTTTCTTATGTTCAAGTAACACTGGTTAACAAAGTTTTTGTTACAGAAACCAAAATATGCTTTTCTAAAGGTTTTTTTTATGCTGATATACTAAACACGTTGATTTCAACATAAGATTTCTCAAAGAAGAAAAGAGATATTAAAAAGATGTAAACGGATTTAGAAAGACAAAACTAAGTTCTTTTATAAACTGCTACAAATTTAATTTAAACAAATAAACGCTAAAAAATAACCTCGAAAACTGATAAAAAATGGCATTTTCAATATTTTAGCGGGAATATCTCAAAAACGTAATGTTTTGTTGTAAAGCAAATAAATAAAATGATCTGATCTGGATCACGATGAAAATAATAAAATACCGCTATTGATAACGGTTTAAGCATAAGACAATTCGATTACCTATTTACAGGTTCTTCCTTACATAAAAACCCAAAGCTATCAAAAAAACCAGTTACAATCTGCTATCTTAAATTAGTTTTTTTTTTATCTTAAATTCAAATAAATCAAAGACTGATCAAAGACACTGATTCCTTAAAAATAACTTTGATATGAATGCTACCTTATCAATAAAACAATATTATGGTAAATAGAATTAATGTATATGAATAAAATATAATCAGGTCAGCGTGTCTCTACTTAAAGATAACAGTAAATTTATTTTGATTCAAACATTTGATACGGAAATTGACTATGATGTTATCTTTTTCACACTTTGTTTACTCTAGATAAAAAAGCATAGCGCTGATGAGCGAGCTTACCGGCAAATAATTAAATTCATAAACACACAAAATGGCCTTGAAACACTAGGTTTCGCAGCACACGTGCAACAAATTATTATTAAAGTAAAAGTAAACGTGCAGCATGATTACATGATTAGTCTATTAGTTCAATATACATGTAAACAAAAACTCAATAGTTGCTTTCGTAAGATCGCAAAATAATTTCAGAGCAACTTTTATACCGTTTGAAAAGGGAATCGATTAATTTTTTCGGAGATTTGTAATCACGAAAAAGACATGATCCCACCAATAAGGTAGCACATAGTTCCGCTGCCAAAATTGCAAAGTCCATAGTTTCTGTTGGAAAGGTTATGGCCTGATATGTTTGGTATGCTGTTCAGTAATTTTGTGAATGGTTGAACAATTACAGGACTGTATTACTACAATCTTCTTGATCAGCTGGACACCAAAATTCATGAGAAGAGGCCTAGTTTGAAGGAGGAAATAATCATTTTCTACCAGTTCACAGATGTTCTTTGGCTATGAGAAAATGTTTCCCACCCGCCTGTCCCCGAACAAGAACATAAAAAAAAATAATTGGGAAGCGATTCGGAACCAATAAAGTATTAGAAAGGACCATAAATCAATATGCTGAATGCACGTCCAAACATATTTTCTGTTGAATACATCAAAAACTTGACCCTGCAATACTACAAGTATTGTAAATGCATAAATACTGAAACAATTTAGAAAATGATTGCATATTGTGGCAT
Source organism: Episyrphus balteatus (assembly GCF_945859705.1). NCBI lineage: Eukaryota > Metazoa > Arthropoda > Insecta > Diptera > Syrphidae > Episyrphus > Episyrphus balteatus. Next base: position 15,253,460 of record NC_079134.1, on the reverse strand, counting down.
GTCATGGAGCCTTTCCAAAGAAAAAGAAACGGACGAGACCTTCGAAAGTTCATAAAAACTAACTTAAACGATATGGGCTCTATTTTTTTTTTTTTTTTCGACAAAGCTGTACGGTGGACTTCATTGATAAATACTCAAATTTTAATTATTTTAAAACCATTTAAAAAACAAAACTATTAATTTTCGTTTGAATATTTCTTAAGAAAAATACACTAGCCGATGTTAATTTCCGGTAACTGAATACTAAAAGTATCAAATCCCTAACCAGAAAAATTAAATTATCATTCATTTTATCAATGTGAGCTCTATGTATGTAGATACTTTTTTATATTACGCACATTTTAGGCGTATATGACCATATTTAAAACAACAATGTCAAATGGCATTCAAATTAAAATGGTAAAATAATTCTGTTTAAAAAATAACCACTATTCGTACCAGTTTAGTATGGTACTATTTAAAACAACATTTGAATCACCTATTCATTACTTCTTTGAGGTTAATATAGTATTCCAAGTTAGTTATCTAAACAATTCAACACTTGCTATTTCCTACATATCATTTCTATTTAAATTCAAATAATGTTCCCATAAACAATATTTTGCTTCCTAAACTGAATCATTGAGTAACCCTCACTGCCCTAAAGCAGTAGATGCATGCAACACATTTTCTTGCATATTTTTCTTATCCAAATATCTGATTGAAAAGATATTGATAATTTATTTATTTATCTTTCCGAGTAAAATTTATTATAAATTTCATTTTGAACTGTATCACCGATGCGCTTAATGAATACTTTGTATATCATCCACATGAAATTAAAATAAGTACAAAACAAGTTTATGATTTCTTTTTTCTCGGGCTTTTAGTGCTAAAATTTTTAAGTTAATATGAAATTAAATATTTCTAAAAACGATTTAATTCGTACAACAATCAAGCACCTACGCTACGGTAAGCTCATCCATATGGTTTCGATATACGTATACTCTTACATACATATACTATACATACATTGAGCGTTCGCATTAGTTTCATTAAGAAATCGAGTTCAGTGAAAATTTAAAAAAATCCTACATTTAAACTAACGCTTCTTGACACCGCCAAATAAAGCAAGTTAACCCAATTGGTATTATACCATAGGATCAACATAAGTAATTGAAAAATAAAATATGTAATTCCAAAACTCAGAAAACCAAAAAAATGTTTAAAAATCACACTCATAGCATGGATTTATCAAGCTTGGTTTTTATTTTAATACACACTTTTCAAATCGCCTTCTAATTTACCATAACACTTTTTCAAAATATCATTCCACAGTTGCACAAGGCTTAAAATGTATTCCTCAAAACTTTTGTTACACTTTTACTTACTTTTTATTTTAAACAAAAAAAATAGTGGTATTTTCAATTTTATTTTTCAAAAATTTCATGAAGTACCAAACTTTAATAAGTACTTCATCCGCGCCGATTGCTTACCGTAAATCTACTAAAGTCTTGATTTAGTTTAGCTTCACTCAATACCTTGGCATTACCTCTAAATGACATCTATTCTAACTTTTACTATCGAAAAGTAGTAATCTTTGATTGTTGATCATTTTGATTGAATGTTGCTGATAATGATTCCCAACAAAAAAAAATCAATATAAATTTAACATCAGATATGAACATATTATTAACAGAACCAAAATATAAACTAATTTCTTAGTGTTGTGATTGCGAGCTGATGGTTAAAATGTGATTTTCAAATTAAAAAAATCTGTTGTCTACATGTTAACACAAAAAAATCTACCTGAGATTATTAGATTTGCTAACAACATTTATGTAAATAAAATGGTACATAAATCGAAAATTTTGTCAACAATACAAAGTATAATGTAGTGTATACTCTAATGTCTATTTTTGATGATAAAAAACGCATATAATGGGTCATATGCATAAAAAATAGAAATGCTTTTACTTGAAAAATTGTAAAGTATGAATGTTTTTGATCCACATTTTGTGCATATCAAACCTAGTTTATACTTATTAATTTCATATTGCTAGTATTTACTATTTTGTATACATACTTGCCAATACCTTGAATTAATTTGATTATGTTCGTTATATTATTCTTAAAAAAGTCAATTGCTTAAGATGATTAGAAAAGATACAATATCTATTTTAAATATATAACCATTGACTTTTCAACTTATAGATAGGTAATCATAAATCGTTTATCTGGGTGGTTTTTACTACAGTGACAATCCAGTATATAGCATTTGTATTCTTTTTTTTTTACTTTTTTTATACGAGTAAACTGAGACCACCAGTTAAGAAAAATTATGAGAAAAAGGAAAAATTTGAACTACAGCTTAAAAACAAAAAAAACCCTCCTTATAATATTTTGCTCATTGCCTCTCAAAAAATAGTATAACTTTAAAGCTTTTCGAAAATTGAAAAAAAATGATTCTTAAATACATACATATCAATACCTTCCCGTAAGAATGTATTAAGCGACATTTCTAAAATTGTTCAGGAAACGCAAAAAACAAAATTATTCTGTGAGGAAATGTATGGGCTGCACCAATTTATTTCACTCTAGTTTCATTTGTTTACATGATAGAACAACCAAAATGGTACCAAAACGTGGCACTTAACATCAAAAAGTCATTTTCGAAAAAAATGTCGCTTAATACATTCTTACGGGAAGGTATCTATGTATATATAGTTCTTTATTCTCTCTTTAATAGGTAAAAATTGCCCTTAAAATGTCTTCTTTAGTCTTTCTTAACTCTTTAAGGGGAATGATTTTCTTTAAAAAAAAAAAGGTTTTATTTGTTGTTTTTTTTTTTATTTTTATTTATTTATGATTTAATATCAATAATTTTTATATTTATTTGTTTTTGTTTCTTTTTAAACTAGGTACATATTATTATTGCTTTTTCGTTTTGTGAAATTATTTTAAATTTGGAACTTTTTATTTTAACCGGAACCCTGAACAGAACCCGAATTCTCTCGCTTGTCGTGCCTGCGCTTTTTTTTAACAGTTTTTTGATAGAGAATGTATCCGTCTTTAAATTGCACAAATAAATTGTTATTTGTGTATCGTGTTAATAAAATTCGGAGTGAATAAAGTTATACAAAAATTATAAGTGCATTATTGAAAAGTGAAAAAGAAAATACTCAGGTGAGTGTTTCAAATTCTAATTGCAATTTTAATTTTTGATATTATAAATTACGACAGAATTCAGAACTTCAGTAAAATGGAGTTTTGAAAAAAAAAAAATGAGTGAAAGGGATTAGTATTAGTTATGTTTTTTGTTAAAATATTTATTTTGTTAAAAAATATATATTTTGTTTAAAAACATTAGTTTGTAGATTAAAATAGAAAGACAAATTCAGACAAATGGTTTTCATATAAAAATTGAGGGGAAGGTCAACAAAATCTACTTAAAGTAAATTTGGTTTAGTCCTCGTTTTTCAATCGTCTCGTCAGTTAGACTATCATATGAATAATGTCAATGTAAAAAATCGTTTATTCGTATAAATAAGCCTTAACTGGGTTTATCTGGCTACTAAAAAATTGGCTCTAAGAGGGATTGGGCTATACGAGTACCTATATGTATTTAGCGTTGATAATGAAATGACCTTTGTAACTTAAAATCAATTAAAATCAACAGGCATCTAGACTAAGAAAAATCTTAAATACAAATCTAACCATGCGAAACTCTCCAAAAGGCTCAAATGGAGGTTAAGCTTATATGGAACCACTTAATCTGCTTTACTAGACATTAATTTTCCTGGTTTCAAGGCCAACCACACTGAACCAAAAGACTTGTGGCCAATAAGCCTATCTTCCTTTCTTCTGGTGTTTTGTTGAATTTAAATCGACTGCATATAAACTTCACCATAGATTTTCTAACACTGTCTTAACTTTCTGCGTTGTTCTACGATTTCTGTAGAAGTCGTATGGACGAAGAAGGAAAAAAAACGTCTTTTTGTACTCACTCTTTTCTCTCCAACAAAAGAACTCCATTTCTTAGATTACTTTAATGGCAATGCCAGTAACTAAGACTTAAAAATGTGTTCCTATTCATTAGAAATTATAGTCCAAGTGTGTCAGATTCGCATGTTTGCGCACTTAAACCTAACCTACTCATACATACTCTCTAGAGAAATTCTATTTTGGTATTTTTTTATATTTGCTTACAGACAAAATGTTTATAATTGTAAAACATAATAGCGTGATCGAAGCTATTCCAGCTGCTTGGGCTATCTTTGACCCAAACACCCACAGTGAAATTATTTACTGGCCGCGAAAAAACGTTCAAGCCAAAAGAACCGATTACTCATGTATACCTGATGTAAATGACTCAAACGAATGGTTTGTTGGAAAAGAATAAGTTATTAAAAGATATTTTGAAACTTGGGAAGAGGCGAGTGCTGAAGCAGATCGTTTGATATTTTTAGACAGTGCAACTTCTGAGTCCGAATATAATTCAAAAACCTACCCAGTCCCACCTAACAGACTAAAAGCAGGTTCATCGGATATGCAAACAATTTCAGCAACATATTTCTCGAGCTCCACATCAATCGATTCGTCAATGCCAACAACTGAAAACGAAAATCAACAAAGCAATGAATATTTCAGAAATGAAGTAAGGCTTCCTATTCTTAATTATAAAATGTCTATTTTTTAAGTTATAGTTCGGTTAGTTTTTTTTTTGTACGACAGACGACAATTTGACATTTTTTGTTTTTTTTTTTTTTTGTTAAAAGATCATAATGAAAAAGAAATCATGATTTTTTTAAACTCCAGTACCTAAAATTTTACATCAGATCGTGGGTCAAATCCTAAAGTTTTAATTTTTGTCATAGCAGAATGAATATGCTAAGTTTAACCTCGGGTCTTGAACACAACATTGACAATATTGCAAAAAATGTAAAAAAAAAAACAACTTCTAATTTGAGCACCTTCGCACAAATGTCCATTACAGCAAAATACTCCCTGCCTGCCAGCTCCTTTTCCCGACATGATCTCAACGTTGAATTTCTATCAAAATTAAAGAATAATTTATTCCTTATGCCTATAAAAAATTTAAAAATATATTGCTTTTCAGTCCCACAATTTTACTTTCCCTCTTGCCTTCTTTTCATTTAATGAAAATCCATTATCCTGTGAGAATAACCATACGATGCCCGAATAATCTAAGTGTTCAGATTACATAGACCGAGAGCTGGCGCGAGAGAGAATCGGCGCCGATACAAGCCGGCAGACTTACATGTTAGTTATCGCTATAAATAGAGCTTTTTACTCTATTAATATACATAAATCGGTTACCTCTCGCGCAAGAAATCTGCGGCCAGCTCTTAGACCAACATGTCAGAGTCCATCGAATCCCACCGTTTTCTTTAAAGGCTTTGCGCTGTACACCGCTTATCACCATAAAATCAAAAGTGATGACTGATGACAGTGTGCACGTGGAGCCCTGTCTTTTATGAGCTCATTTGAAACACCCCTTCTCCACAAAGTTAGCTAACATTTTTATTATGTTGACGCTGTCCAAAAGCCTTCTCGAAATCGATAAACTACAAGCCAAGGCACTGCTTAATTTTGATCTTCAGGTTTTTGATGTGATCAATACGAGAACTTCCAGTGCTAGCTTCTGTATTATTTTGGCAAGTTCAGCCAAATCCTTCTCTAGTTTTTGCACCTCGTTAGATCTCCCTTCTTTGAAAACTTGACTATCACATTTTATTTTCTCACTCTTCAAAAAAGAGTTCGATGACTCAGATTGTCCCCATGAGTGTTTGCAGTAATTCATTCGATGTCATTAGCTGTTAAGTCGAAAACGCGTTTTAAAACCGTACTAAATTACTCCTTCCACCTACTGAGTTGGTGCTCATCCCATCATCTGAGCTCTTAACACTTGTCAGACGTTTCTACTGTCGCACTTGTTTAGGTTTTCGATAAAGTCGGGTCCTGATTTGCTGATAGTCCTCAATTCGTGAGAATAGTAATCCCTCAGTTGTTGACGGGTTTCGGGATCCTTTAGTTTATCGTTGTTTATCGTCCAGAGGGCTTTCGAAACACTTCACTAAACCCTAATTCTGCATTAACTCTCCATCTAATTGGAAGAATCTAGCGTTGCGGGGTCCTTCATTCCCAGCGTCGATAAGTGTTCTCGCATTCCAAAAACCTCTTTTGCTTTTTTTTTAACTTTTTGGCAATCAAAAATCAGAGCTACCGGATTTGACGTACAGTCTTCCTCTTTAAAATCGGCAAGGCTGTAGGACTTTTGATAAATTATAGTTTGTAATATTATTTTCAGATCATCAAAGAAGAAACAGATAGTTCCCAAAATATTACTGGGAACAATTTGCCCGATGGGGCGTCTGGCTCAAGTAGTTTCCAATCCCAAAGGCCAACTTCTGAAAGAAACAATTTTCAAGGACATAATCGAATCGCAGATACGAACATTGAGTTAACAACAGCGAGCACTCTTGATCAATCCTCTATACTAAATGAACTGTCTAAATTATCAAATCGAGTTATTCAGCTTCAGGAAGGAATGAAACATCTTTTAGCAGGAAAAAGTGAACCACCAAGCAGTAAATGCCCACATTGTTTTCATTGCAATCCATCTCTTTTAAATGATTTTAATTGCTTCCGTTTTGAAAAAATCAAATCCGAAGAAGATCTCAACAAATTCGAAAACTCCTTACATGACGAAGTTTACAAACAAAATTTTATAAAGTTTTGTTTTGGCATCATTGGAACCGAAAGACACAAAGACGATCTAGGCAATTGTTGTTTAGAACTATCCAGAGCAATATTTGACAAAACTTTTTGGAGCCAAACAACTTGGCTGGGCACAATTCAATCTGGTGGAACATGACATATTTCTTAATTTCTTTCAATCTATCATCTGCAAAACAACAGGTGCAACACCCGCAAAATACTTTTTTTCGCAATTTTTCCAAGGCAGAGCAAAGAATTGTGCACAACAATTAAAAGTCAGTGATCATCGGCATTCTGGCGAACGAAAAAGAATCAAAACTAATGTTAGTGATGGAAGTAATGGATCAAAGATTATTAAACCAAATGACTGAATAACGAAAATGGCTTTAATGTTTAACGAAGCTATTAAGAGTTGAGATGAAATTTTAAAATCATTTGAATAAAAGCTGTATTTTATTTTCCTCGTGATTTGGATCAGATCATTGTATTTATTTGCGAAATAATAACAAAACAAAATCCTGCTTTTGTTGTAAAGCTAAAAAAAACAATGATTTGATCCGGATCACGAGGAAAATAAAACACAGCTAATATTTCAGCATGAATTCGAAATAATAAGTATATTAATTTATTTTCTTTTGTAGATAATAAAAAAAAAGTTGTACAAAAAATTGTTTTGAAATATTATTTTTAGTTGGAATAAGTATGAGACACATTTTCATTATTTTATTTTATTCCTTTGCCTTAAGATGTGATCAGTACATTAAGGCGGTGCTTCTATCTATTCTGAAACCAACAAACTTCTCCAACCAATTCAATCCTTAGAAAAGTGCTTCCAAATTTACATATTCATATAAAGATAAAAGCCACAAGTGGGTGCTCCGATAGAAGGAATAAAGAAGCTAGTTGATTCTTAAAATGTTAGGCAGTATGCAGAACCTGAATTCTAAGACTTTTCGGCCTCTATCTTTTTTGTTCGTTACTTTAACGAGTTGGACTTTAAAAAGTGAAGACATAACCAAAATGGGGTTTTTACAAACATGCGTACTCATAGCGAAATCGACAGTCTTTATGATCGTCAAGTTTGAGGTCTTTTGGCTCATACAAAATGAAAGCATTATCATTTAATGTGTTTGAAACGTGAATAAGTGCCGTTTTTCGTGTCAGTCAATTCCGATCCCTAGATTTACTCACTAAATTCTCTGAAATAACCCTGTGATTAAATGAAGATTATAAATATTTGACAGATATGTTTGCAAAACCTATTTAATTGAACACCATGAAACTCACACTTTCTCTGTCACAGACTATGGAATCTAGTTTAAATTATCTGTTATTTAAATTTGTGTTAATAGTATGCGACAGGTTGTTCTCGAGATACTGACCGTCATGTATTATTTTTAACCCTTTGTTCCCGGAGTAACTTTAAAAAAAAAACTAAAAGATAAAAATGCGCGTACAAACCAATGTGTTTTACCAAAAAGTCTTATTAAACTAGTATTTAGATTGGAAAAGCAAATTTTCTGATGAAAAACATGTTTACATATTCCATAGATTGAAGAACCATTATAATCATTCTCTTTCTGTGTTACCGTTATTTAATTTTATAGCTCTAAGCTTAAGGCTACTTGAAAAATTGAGAAAACCCTCACAAATTCTGCATTTTTTCAACTAAATATTAACTTTTATACAGATATTAAATTTTTTGTTGGTCGTACTACTCATAATGCAATAGCTCATGCAATAATTTTCAAATTTTGGTTATTTCAATGAAAAATAAATAAAATGCACGACTGAGTTCAAATTGCTTAAATTTTTAAGACTTTTTACATAGAAATTTGGAAAAAAAATAAAATTCGTTGAAATTAAATTGCCCTCCAAAACAAGTATGCAGTTTTGATTGATATATTAACATGTATTTTTAGAAAAAAAAATTTCAAAATCGTTAGAGCCGTTTTTTAAAAAACTAATTTTTTATGAAAAAATTGTTGGAAAAAAAGTTTTAAAATAAAATTGGTATGCCATTTTGTAGAAATCACTAATCAACATCTAAAAACAAAATTTCAAAAAAATTCAATGTCCCGTTTTCGAAAATTTGATTTTTCAAAAAACAATTTTCAAATTTTTTTTTAAATCCAAAAATTATTTTTTTGGAAATTTTATTTTTGATTTATATTTAAATTATATAAATGCTTCTTTACAAAAAGTTTCGTTGAAATCGAATAAGCAGTTTCGGAGATAATCGGATTTGAAAAAAAAACGGTTCTATGGCAGGTACCGTTAATAATGATTTCCAAAAAAATTAATTCCGAAAACCCCTCTGGATAGTCGCCAAATAACGCTACATACCAAGTTTGACATTAATCGGTGCATCCATTTAGGCTGTAGCTCCTTATACAGGCAGACAGACTGACAGACAGACAGACGGACATCCGGGACTTACTTTTTTGGCATTGCCTACCATCGTAATGTCATGGAAAAATGTTATCTCAACTTTTTTTTGTACGAGTGCATAACTTGATAAGTACCTCCTATATCGCAAGTAAAAATATAATAGGTGGTTTCATGGTGAAACCACTAGGAAGCAAAGGGTTAAATTAAGAATGCTCAAAAAAAAAACAAACATGCCGCAAAATCAATTGCTTTTCAAACCTGCATTTTAATTTTTCCGACGGCACAGCTTTTTTTTCAAATATTTCACTATGGTTTGAACTATGTAATAGTAAAAGCGTAACGATCATTTAATTGCGATATATTTAGGGCCATTTCAAAAACGGGAGCTGATAGGATATTTCTGACTTCAGATTCGAGTTCAGCACATCAAAAACTTATAGAAAAATATATCATAGTCTCGGCACCAAAAAAAAAATTAAATTTTTTAGACCAGTGTAATTGATCGAAAAAACGATAAACTTTAATAATTGTCTACGCATTTAAGTCCCTTGTAATATTTTTTCGTTTGAAACTGATTTTTGATATGATTAAAAAATGGTTTAACGTGTTTGTTAAAAAAGTTGCACGCTTATAATGATCACAAATATCTAGTTAAATATATATCATATTACTCACATTATTAAGTTCATATAAACATCCGCGAAGTATAAACATCCGTTAGAATTAAAAGATCCATCTGATCATGGGAATCATTTTCTTCCAACGAATGGCTGTTTATATTTCATATGGATATCTTTAAGTAAGAATTAATATTGAATATGATTGTATGATTCAGTCTTCATTTGTATTTTAAATTGAACGGTCATATATGACCGCTAATATCATAGTGATAGTTCGATTTTGCAACAGAACGGAGACACATCGATTCTAGTTAATTCGAGTATGCTGAATTCAGTGGTGGCAACCGTTTTAGGTCGGGACTATTAAAATACTGATAATTTTGAATAATTAAGTTTTTTTAAGCAGCTTTTAGTTAAGAGAAAAGCTATTCCTGTATATAGCTATATATTTAACACTATTCCAACCTAGATTGTTATGTTTTGGCCGCTTACAAAGTATTTTTTAAACAAAAACTTCACTTTTTCATGTTTTTTTTTTTTTATTTTTTTGACTTTCAAAGCAATTTGAGTTTAACATTGATTCGGGATATTTTATATTTCGTCGGTGAAACCAGAAAAGTGTGTAACTCCAATTTTTCTGAAAATTAGATTTGAATGCCATCTGTTAGACAAACCTATTATCTACCGTTCCTTAAACTGAGAATCCCCTTAAAGTTCATAGTTTTTATTTTATTAGCAAATTAGAAAATGAAAACTCATACAAATGCCTTCAAACGATTTTGTTTTTTCGCTCTCCTATAAAATTTGCTAAAATGGAGTTACACACTTTTCTGGTTTCACCGACGATTTGCATTAATATTTTCTTATATCCTATGAATAATACTTTTCGAACCATTCAAATGAAAAGTTTTTCTTCATCCACAAGCAATATTTACGATACCTAGAAATTCATAAAAGAATGAGATGTTAAAAAAAAAAAGATTTAGTAATAATTCAAGCGATGCAGTGGCCGCTTCGCATCCGCCTCTTGACGGTCACATATAGCCTTTAACAAGCGGACAAGCAAGACCTTTCCAACGATACCTCATCTTAAAAGTTACAATAAGTAGTTTAGAAGATATGATGGCACAGATGAACAAATGAACGTACATTAAAATTTAATGTATTACTGTTTTTTTTTTTTTTAATAACACATGTTAGTAGTGTAAGTATTAAAATATCCTTAAAACTACCTTATTCTGTAGGAAGTCAAACTGAGGACGAGGGAGACTCAAGCAACGACGAGACTACACCAGGGCCTCCTACAACCCAAGAAGTTTATAAAGCAGCACGTTACTACAGATCGTCTAAAAGATATGTGATTAAGGCAGAGAAAAAGGACCCAAATACTCTCAGTGCAAGAGAAAAAGCTCTTTTGAAAAAACATAGGAAATTGATGAGACAACATGAACGCCAGCTTGCAATGACTACTACCGTTCCCACTGTTACCTCTCAACACTTGAATGCTAAAAAGCCAGACAACGTTGAAGTAAGTGCTGCCATAAACAACATAAACCATGAACAGGCCGGTAAGAACCCTACCAACTCAAATACAAATCTGGCAACTTCCAGCATGGAACATCAAATCAACACTACATCGAACTTGATAAGAAATGAGAAAAGACCAATAACGGAGGAGTCAACCAACACTGAAGGTGTTAAAAAAGTTAAAGCCACCCCAATTGATCTGAAAGTGACCATAATAAATCGAAACGAAGGGCATTGGAAAATCACACCAACAAATTGGTTACTTGTCGAGAACGAAATACTCAAAACCATGATGGCAAGTTCTGATGTCTACATCTTTAATGGAAATATATGGCTGAAAGGAATAAAAGTGATTTACTGTGGTAACCAGAAATCCCGGGAGTTTCTCACAAATACAATCGCTAATATTGGCGAACTGTGGGAGGGCGCTTCTCTCGAGGTTCTTCCTCTCACAGCCTTAACACATTGCCAAAAGATTGAAATATTAATTCCTCCTCCTGTCACGCACGATAACTCATCCATAATTAAACTGTTGGCGAGACAGAATATAGAGTTTCCCATAAAAGAATGGATGTTTTTGCAATCCAAGAAGAGTTTCGGGGGGGAAGGAAAGGACCTCTTGTTCATAATTGACAAGAAATCTGACCTTCTCCTGAAAGAGAAGGAAGACGTTTTGAGATATGGTCTCGGAATAGTAGAGACAAAAAGGCTTGGTGGCAATGGGTCAAAAATTGCTGGTGGTGCAAATTTATTTGCATCACACTAAAGCAGCGACGCACGACCTTATGCTTTACAACCTTTTTCACCTCTACGTCAGAAAAAGGTGAATTAAGAAATTTTATTTTAGCGAAAAAGTTAATTAATACTTACTTTTTAGATAGGTACAGCAACAGGTATAACAGCAGTTAGCGTTGAATCTAACGAAGATAATTTCGTCTTGGCGTTCAATGAAGAAAATCCACCAGCAAAAACAGTCCACAGTCTTGTGGATTACACCACAGTACGAGGGACACCTTTGTTGATGGGAATTTAAACATTTTCCTTTAATTAAAGATACTCTTATTTACCTACATAAATTACTTTGTAAATTGAAATTTGTACTGTATTGCAATTGTATTTTTCATGTGAAACTTTCACAGAAGAAAAATTAAATTTTTTTTAAACAATTTAAACAATAATACTCGCATTGTAACCCAACATTTGTAAGTTCGATCCCCAGTGGCTGCCAGTTCTTCGCATTACACGTTTGCGCGTTGTCTACATGCACTGTGGCGTATACGTGCTATTTTAATACTTTTTTTAAACCATGGCATAATGCGGGTTAAAAAGCAAATACAAAAGAGCGCGTATACGCCACAGTGCATGTGGACAATCTGCAAATAATGTGAATTAGGGGAGGAGAAGGCGTTTGATCAAGCTAAAAATTAGATTCATGCAATCTGCATGTGTGACAAGTGTTTTATAATGCTGAAGATGAATATTTTTTTAAGTAGGGGTAAGAAGTTACATACAAAACAAACACTTCCTCTTAGAATTAAGAATTTCGTAAAAGAGGAAAAATATTCGTCTTTTCCAAATCTATCTGTCCATTTCCTTCAGTTTTCAATTAGATGTTAGTAAAGGAAGTTCTTAGGGTTGCACAGTGGTTTGGGTTGTATGGAGATGGCGTCATAATTCAATAACTTCTGAACTACTTGTTCAATAGGGATGAAACTTTCAAGCATGATATAAAGTCTCAAAAGAATTCACCACACCAAATTTCCGCCCACTGACACGTGGGCGTGTCAGTGTTTTTTTTTTTTTATTAATTTTTTTTAATAGTATATTCTATTTTTATTTCAAAATCAAACTCGAAAAAGTAATTCTCATGTTAAAAAAATACAATCAATTATTAAAAATACGAAATTTCAAAAAGTCAAAATTTAACCTTTTTTCTGGAGAACTTATATTTTCTATGACGGAATTGAAATTTTGTAATTTTTTCTCAACTATCTCGCCACTTTTTACTGCCCAAATGTCTTAGACGTTTTTTACACACTACAGGCAAAAATAGATCGTACCTAAGGAAAATTAATATAAAAACAAAAAATCAAAACGGCTCAAAAAGGCTCAAAACATACAACACTTAAACCTCAATTGCGCAACTTGTGGTCGATTGTGGGTGCTAAGATTATGATTTTCTTAAAGCTGACATATCATTCTTTATAACAAACAACTATTTTTGCTTAAGTTAGGTTAAGAACTATTTTTAAAGTTTACTTGAAGATTGACAAAAATAGCAAAAACGCGTAAATGGTACATGACTCTACCCACATAAATATAAAATTAAGCGTTCAAATATGACAAAAAAATTAATAAAATAATCTACACACCTTCCTTTTGTAATTCCATTTCAAAAAAATATTGATAACTTCACTTTTATAAAAAATAAAAATACTTGAATTTTATCAAATTTATTAACACCTGTTTTCAACGAAAATTGAATAATCAGTTTACTTTGAAAGCTAAAACAAAATAGATATCACGTGACTTGTAAGAAAAAATGTATGCAGCAGTAAATATTGAACTATTATTTATTAGAATAAGTCACTTGGGACAGAAAAAACGAACTTTATTTTTTTTATTTTTGTCATATGGGCGAAACCACAGTGGGTTGTGCCAAAAAAAAATCAAATTTTTTTGCTGTATTCTTGGTTTTTCTCTTCATAGGGAAGAGATACGTTATCGGAATGTCTTCTTGTGTCACGCATTTGTCTTTTGGCTTCAATAATGTGCATTTTAGTTTTTGAAAAATAAATTTATTTTTTGTGTAAAATTTCATGACGTTGAAAAATTGTGACATTTTTTGGGGGAAGCTTTTAACAAATTAAAACTACTTCATTTATTTGTATAAACTGGATAGGTAGGTACATCGAAATAAGAACTGGAGTGATACGGTTTTATCTTTAATAGTTTTTTTTTATTTTGGTTTCTCATGTTTTTCAGGAAAACTTTAGTTGTTAATTTGGATTAAATTAAATAAACTCTCCTATTTCCAAAATGTTCACAAACTTTTTTTCAAATAATAAAAGATTGGTAGGTAAAAACAAAATTTTCAAAAAATCGACCTATTTTAATTTTTTTTTTCAAAATCCGAAATTGTTGAGTTGAAAATTTAATATTACGGCTAAATACACGTTTTCATATAGAAATTTTCATGAAAATCGGTTAAGTTTTTGTTCTTTGAGCAAGAGTACAAACTTTTGATGACATTCTTCTACCTTAAAAATATTGGGAGCCACCTCAAAAATACGGGCAAGTACTGGCCTAACGTACGCAAATGCTAAAAAAAAACACAAAAATGTATGGTATTTGATAGAGTAAAAGGCTAAAAGATAACATAATTTGGCTATAAAAATAATATATTTAGTTTTTCTTAGCCTTAACGTAGGTTTGCCGAGTACTTGCCCGTATTCAGAAAAAATTTGTTTGTGTTGTTTTTTTTTTTAATTTGAATAGGGTTGCCATATTTGTAGGCCTATATTCCTTATATTATTTAATTAATTTTTTTGTTTGCCATTTCAAAAATGCTCTTATTTGATCATACTACAAAAATATGATAGTATTAGTAATATGCCATTTTTTCTTTTAAAATAGGGTTGCCATATAAAAATTCCCATTTTAAAAGCATTTACCCTATTTTTTCTCTTTCTCTACTAACATATATTTGATTCGACACCAATTTGAAATCCTAACTTTAGCTTAGTAACACGACGGCCGGCCGTTACTCCGACTATTGCCTATTCTTACCCTGTTTCACATTTATGTCTATAACTTTTTTTCCCACAACGAATTAGAGCTTGTTGCCATATAAACAATTGATCGCAAAAATACCTTTTCAACGACATATGACTCAATTTTATTAGTCTCAGGGCCAAAATTACCATTCTCCTTTGGGCAAAAAATATTTGCTCGACCTTCGGTCATTGCAAAATTCCAGCGTCGTCAATTTTCAACAGATTGTTCAATGTTCTTACCTTTTTAGAATATACGTATTTAGACGATATTAATGATGTTTAAAATTATGGTTTATAAATAGAAATAACATCAACTTCATAAGGTCAAGAATATCTAAAAAAAAACTATTTCTTTTCGAGTTTTGTTTTTTCAGTTTTGCCATACATATTTTGGACATATTATTGCACTAAAACATGATATTTTTATTTATATTTAATACCAATAATAATTTCCAAATTCAACTTTTTATGAAAATCGGTTGAGAATCGACAGGTAGAACAATTTGAATCTGTTGAAATTTGACGATGCTGGAACTTGTGCAGTGGGCCTACATCGAGATCTTGGGGGTGTCGTGATATTTGTTCATACCTTTTCGTAATCATTGGACAATCCCTTATTAAATCTATCAGTTCGTTGATTTCATTTACATAACTTTAACTAAAATACAAATTGATTTTACAATTTCATTTTTAAAAAATTTGCAGGTTTCTGTATAAAGTCATTCAAACTCAACACCAATGAAAAATACTTTATAAACGTCTGCCATACTGAAGAAATTCCAGCACCAGATGATATCACAGAAGAAGAACTAACCGAAATCTTACAATCTGATGAGCCAAGTTCATTTCGTATTCCCATGAGCATAAGTGAACCACGTATCACAAAAGATAAATCCAACAATCCATGTGATGCGTGTGACATTGCTGTAAATCCGAAATTTTTCTCCAAACTTGAAAAGTCAATACTTTTTAAAGATTTCTTTTTGGCTTTGATCGCAGAAGCTTTAAGTGATAAATACAATGTTCAAATCAAAGTTGATAAATGTATAATTTTGAGCAATCGTAAATTCATTGGGACATTGGTAGCACATCGTATTCGAAATAATGATGTGAAAACTGTCTTGGAAACGTACAAAAATCCATCTTCAAATGATAAGGATTTGTTGGCAAAGTTAAATTCGAAGTCCGGTTCTCACGGTAGGCAATTGGTTCAGGAAATCAGTGAGAATGAGCTTAACCAGATGAAGAAGAAAACTGAAGAGTTAAAAGTCAATTCGATGAAGATCAAAGAGGAAATTTCTCTAGCTGCTTCAACAGTGCCAGAGTTTAAGTTGAGAGCCAAAGTTAAGGGGCAGAATGTAGATGAGATACAAGCTGAATTATATATGCCCAAATGTGTAAGACAATTGATAAAGATCATTAAAATTTATCTAATAACTTTGCTTACAGATTTCATCTTCAGAGATTGTTTTGTACGTCGGAGAAGATAGAATTCTCGTTGAGTCGATGAAGCATGGATATTTGTTTGATAAATTTGTCAATCATCAACTAGATCAGGATCGTGTAAATGCTGTTTTTGATAAAACCAATAAGGTAATCTTATAAACAAAATAATAAAACTTTAGGAATTAATCAATATTTTTTATTTTTTTTTGTAGATGCTTCAGGTTCGAGCCTCCGTTGTTAGTGCTAGTTGAAAACAAATATTACATGATTGCACTTTAGATTTTATTATTCATAAACACAATTAAATTGCGCTTATTTAAAAACTGTCTGTTATTTTTTTAACGAATTAAACATGATAGAAATTTTTATTTTAAAAAAGTACCCTACAATCTGAAAAAAATTATTTATTCACAAATCGTCGGCTTATGAATTGTGTGATGACCATGCGAATTGAAATTAGAAGCAAAAAAAAACGAAAACTACGATCACCTTACTGCAATACCGAAGTACTTTTGTTTTACAAACACAAACTGTTATAGATTGCAGAATTTCACAAACGTTTTTGGGCCTATTAGCTCAACACCATCGCTGCAGGTATTTTTATGTATAACAGAACTATCTTTTAGAAAGAGATTGGGCGCATTCACAAACCTAGGTGCTACGTAGTAGAGTTTCAACTAGCTTTTGGAATGCGAATTTGCACTACAAAGCTAGGTGTCAGATGCAATAAAAAAAATGTGTTTTGAGTGGTTTAAATAGCTTTTTTTCTTTGAAATTCCTCAATTTCCTGATTTATAATCACATACTGCACAATTAATTTTATTTTATATGCTTTTTTCATCAATTCCACCAAATTTAAAATTCAAATAGAATTTGTTTCCATCAAACAGCTAACTGAGAAATGTCAGCTAGATTTGAAGTCGAAAATTTTTACACTACGTCGGAGGGGAAATTTCAACTAATTTTTTAGCTCTTTTCAGCCAATCAGAACGAGTTGACTACGTAGCACCTAGGTTTGTGAATGCGCCCATTGTTTCCGATATTTGGTCATTAGTAGAAATGTTTTTATTGACGGTTATAATGAATATGATAGAAAAAAGGTTCCACATACGCCACAGTGACCGGTTCAAACAAAAGTTGACTTTTTTCTGCCATTCTCTGATCTTTTATGCAACTTTACTATTATTTCCATGGAGAGACTCAGAGAACTACGTCAAAAAGGCAATAGCATACAGAGTTTCGATGTGACCGCGATCTAAGAAGAAGTGTAGGCCTAAAACACCAGAATTAAGTTGCCCTCAGAAATAGAACAATTTTAAACCGGGATGATTCTCTCCGCTTTCTGAGTTTAAGCCGGAAAACTCCACAGACGGATTATAATAATTGCATTTTACTGAGTAAACATTTAATGCTATAAACCATCGGTTCTCAACCTGTGGTCCGCGGACCCCTTTGGGTCCGCGTAAAATTTCAGAGGGTCCGCTGCAGCTTTTCCATAAAGCATCAGAAATACGTCTTTAACATTATTCTAATGTGACGCTTAACGAACTTTGTTCTTTTTATCTTTTTTTACTAATTTCCTCACTCCATTTTATTGCGTTTTCTTATCCTTCTCAATAAATAGATACATGCATCTTATTTTGATTACAAAAGGGCAATGATGTGCTTTTTTATGTAATAATATGGGCTGTATAGTTGCAAAAGTGGCATATAGTCCTTAAACTAATGTTATATTTTTTTTATTTATTTCCCACCGCTAGGGGCCTCGCATTGCAATGCAAAAATTTATGTTTCCCTGTAGGTATTTTATTTTTGTATTTTTTTTTTTTATTTAAAAAAAATTTTTTTGCGGTATAGAGTTGATACTAAAAAGGATTATATAAAATTATTTAAGGAACTAAATTAAACAAAAACAAGAAAAATAAGTGCATAAAACTAAAGTATTTAACTGAAAAATATTTAAAAAATATTTTTTTCTCCGTAAGCCCTGATTTATCGTTTGTTTTCTGGGCTTATTTTTACTGGGTTCGATTGCAATGAGGAATAACTAATGGAAGGGGAGGCTGTTTAAAGAAGAATAAATGCATAAATTAATTACAATTTTTTTTTTAATGCAAGATATATGTGTTTTATAAGCCCATTTAGTTCTTTGTTTTTTTTTTTAAATTCGAATGCGCGACCGCGATCCCTAGCGGTTCTTGAACCAAATGCAACTTTTGCGGGGGTATGTTTTTTGTCAATTTGATTTTTTTCTCCATACAATGTCGCTCCGGTCTAATGGGCAGGATTCACAGTCAGCAACAGGGTTTAAGGATGTTAATTTAAGATTCATATACATAAGAATAAATTAAATTTATTCTTGAAAGGTGTCCGCCAACTGACAATATTTTTTGTTAAGGCTCCGCACACTCTCAAAGGTTGAGAACCGTTGCTATAAACAAAAAAAAAAAACAAACGATTACTTTTATTTTTTATTAAAAAATCCGTTGAAAGGTCAAAAATGAATAAGTTTAGAAAACATATTTATCTGTAAACCAACAAATAAAAAACTTTTGTTTATTCTTAGCAATCTCTTGGTATTGTTTCCCGTGCAAAATTTTACTGAGCTAAGTACTGAGTTACCAATTAAACACGGCTAATAATAAAACAGATACATGCGTCAAAGAGTTATGATCTCCGCGACATCGGGGGGATATGTATGTAATGTATATTAAAAAAAAAAAAAATCTTGATGAAAAGGAATGTGTGATTATATTATATAAGTACAAAAAATTTATGATAATACAGTAATTGATTTATTGGGCATGATATAATTAAAAATACACTGAATAAAAGAAATCTAATGTTTTAGGAACTGGTTTTCTATTTAGTCTTAGAACTTTGATAAGCATAACTGAAGCTATCAGTCATTTCAGGCTTATCAATTCTTTACCGGATATCGTTTCCTTCTCGGTATCTTAACCGTTATCTTAAGTAAGGTATACACTAGTTTTTTTTTTAAATTATAATTACACAAGTTAATGAAATCACAACAAAAACATTACTGTTAAAAAAAGAGCCAAGTTATCCTATGTTGAAAGTATGCTGGCACAAAAAGTATTGAGATATAAAAGTATACCAAGTTCTAAAGCTTGGGTTCAAATTCGTATCAATAAAATTTTGATTGCTTACTTGACAATTTTTGTTTTAAATACCGATTTTTAAAGTTATTTCAAAAATTTGCCAAGTAAACAATCAAAATTTTATTGATACGAATTTGAACCCAAGCTTTAGAACTTGGTACACTTTTATATCTCAATACTTTTTGTGCCAGCATAATTTCAACATAGGATAACTTGGCTCTTTTTTTAACAGTAATGTTTTTGTTGTGATTTCACTACTTTTTGCAAGGTATGGCTGTAGAATTGAAAATCTCTATATTTGATGAAAATTCAGTGAAAATGGGCGGTTGCCACGCCCCCTGGCTATAATTCTCAAATTTTAAATTTTTTCCTTTGTATAAACTATCAGCTCTACCATTCTACCAAATTTCAAGATTCTACGATAATCAGAAGTGCTCTATAATATTTGATGAAAATTCAGCGGAAATGGGCGGTTGCCACGCCCCCTGGCTAAAATTCTCAAATTTTAAATTTTTTCCTTTGTATAAATTACCAGCTCTACCATTCTACCAAATTTCAAGATTCTACGATAATCAGAAGTGCTCTATAATATTTGATGAAAATTCAGCGGAAATGGGCGGTTGCCACGCCCCCTGGCTAAAATTCTCAAATTCTAAATTTTTTCCTTTGTATAAGCTACTTGCTCTACCATTCTACCAAATTTCAAGATTCTACGATAATCAGAAGTGATCTATAATATTTGATGAAAATTCAGTGAAAATGGGCGGTTGCCTCGCCCCCTGGCTATAATTCTCAAATTTTAAATTTTTTCCTTTGTATAAACTATCAGCTCTACCATTCTCCCAAATTTCAAGATTCTACGATAATCAGAAGTGCTCTATAATAATTGTTGAAAATTCGGCGAAAATGGGCGGTTACCACGCCCCCTGAATTGAAAATCTCAAATTTTCGATTTTTTCCTTTGTATACACCACAAGTCCTATCACCATGTAAAATTTCAAGTTTCTACGATAGCGGGAAGGTCTCCATAATTTTGATGATCTGTCAGTGAGTCAGTGAGTCAGTTACGGTTTTCGCGATTTTTGAAGTCCTTTATCTCAGAAACTACTCATCGTAAGAAGCTGAAATTTTGTGAGGAATTTGGGTTCGACGAGCTCAACAAATGTAGCGAGTTTGAAATTTCTGGCATCTTTGGTGTGGAAGTTAGAGGGGGGTTGAAAATGGCCTGAGTTGTTTCCTGTAAATAAGGGTGTAGTGCCAAAGTTGTAAGAGAACTTGGCTGGGCACTACCGTGCACCTTGATCCATTCCACGTAAACTAACAAAATGTATGTAAATAACTTTTTTCCCATTAATGAAGAACTCGGAGACTTTAGAGAGTATATAATGAGAGCTTATGCAGTTCCTAACGTGACGATTTTATAGAAAGTGATAGTTTCCGCTAGTTTTGCATATTTTGCACTTTTATTTACCTAGTTAACTTGTAGATTTTAAGAGCTGACTCTATACAAATTTTAAAGAAATTTGGTTGATGTAGGGGAAGAGCCGACATTGAGACCAATATTTATTTAAATGATTTTTTTTTTTTTTGTTATTTGAATCTTTTTAGAAAAACTAAAAATGCAGTTTTATTGCAATTGCTTTGAATATCACATGTGCAAAGTTTAATTAGAGCCGTTTTCCAGTAATTTGCTATAACTTAAAAATTTTGTATGAGAGATACACTTTCTAAAAGAGATATAAAAAAGCAAAAAAAAAAGAAAACTTTCAGAAATCCATACAAATCGTCTGTACTAAATTTGAAAAAAAAATCCGTCCATCCGTTTAGGCTGTGGAAATGTTTACAGATGGACGGACGGAATTGCGAGACCCACTTTTTTGGATTTTTCCATCATCGTAATCAGCCCTATTGTGAGTTTCACGTGAACAAAAATCCACCCGGAAAAATTTGAATTTCACTTTTCCCTTATTTTGAGTTCCGAAAAGTTTTTCACGTTCGGACATCTTCCTGTATTTTCAAATTTTTTTAAAGTGATTTGGAAAGGTTTTCGACAGCTCTTTTCTCAATTAAATTTTGTTGCCGAACAAGAAACTAGTTTAGCCTTCGGCGGGTGAAACTCATGATAGCTTTTAAAATCCTGGACGAACAAAAATATTGCGGGCGGAAAACATTCCACGTGAATGTTAGTTTTGATTAAAACCTCAATTTTTTTCGGCACGAAACCAATACTTGCCCTATAAAGCAAGTAAAAAATGTGCTGTAAAAATCATACTTGGAATGATTCCATCTTCTGGAATACCTATAAATTAAAGTTTCGAGTTACTGGAAGCTAAAACTTTAATGGCAAACTATTTAAATAATGTAAAATTATGTCCTTTTAACCTTTGCTTTATTTTTTGAAACCACAAAAACTATTACCACCCATTCGGACAAAATGAACCTTAAAGGTTGAAGTAAAATTTCCCCGCATTCAATTAATTCTCAAAACTTAAAAATGAAGTCGTCAATAAATCTATCAGTCTATGGGACTTAATTATTTAGGTAGTTTCTGTCACCTATTGTTTATTTGCCTTAAACAAACTTTCCAAACAGGAAACCACATAAAAATTTCATTAATGTAACTGCCCCATTTGCTTCTCCTTACTGTCATTGTAATAAATTCAATGAACACAATTCATTCAACCTGTCTTATACATAAATCTATCTCAAAAAAATAAAAGATGAGACAAGTTAATTAAAATTTTTTGCATGCCTTTGGCATTCTCAAAAAATATCTTCTTTATTGAATAATATATCACTTCCAGATTTCAGAATTTATTGTTTATAATTTTTTTTTATAATTAATTGGAAAACAAATCAAATTACGTAATTAAAATGATACCAATTGCCTTGTTAGACAAATCGCTCCCATCTTCCACAGCTTTTTCCTTAAGCACCCAATTGTTTGTAAAGAATTGGAACATAATCATCATATTCAGCTTGATACAAATTGCCAGCCACCGGAGTACCCAAATTGTATTTTTCAACAAATTTCTGAATCTTAAAACATCCACGTCCGTCTCCACTCGTATTGGGCAATCTTTGCTCGTCAAAGGTCAATTTGCCGCCTTGTTTGTACACCAAAAAGACATAACGGTGCAGACCGGTTCCCTCTGGTGGGCCAGAGCCAACATAAGCCGACAACACTTCTCCCTTGGAGATGTCTTTGCCAGGAATGTTGCCAACTAGCCAATGATGCCATTCGCGGTAAGTTGGTTCTTTGCGACTTGGTGCATCGGGATCGGTCATGCAAAGAGTGTACAATGCACTGGCGTCGGCATTCCAATCGACTGTGGGTTGGTTTTTAACTTGAGTTGGAGTTAGTACGTTGCCTTGGTCAACAGAAACACCCGAATCGTATTTGACAGTTAGGAGCTCTTTGGGAGCAACAGGAATGACATCGGGAACGACTTCGTGTTTTTCCATGGCTTTTGGTAGAGAAGATGAATATAAACGGAGAGTTAAAGTTGGATATTTGATTGATGTGGGGGCTTGGACAATGGATTTAGTAGCTCCTTGACGAACGAGGTTAGGTATTTGTGAACGAAGGGATGCAAGAAACATCACGACACTCTCGGGCGAATTTTTCTGTTCGGTCTGTAGCCGGGTTGCAAACTGGATCAAGTATATATAGGTAGCAAAACCAATCTAGTACGTTTTTTTGTCTGCACTACTGTCAGAAAATCGAAATGTCAGTTAAATGAATGTGTTCCAAGTTTATATTGGAATGGGTGAATTCAAGGTGTATACAACTTTTTTAAAATTACTTTTGCATTAAAAAAAAAAAAAAAAAACCAAAAAAAAGTTACACATACGCCACATGGACCAACTTTAACAAAAATGCATAAATTTAATATAGGTGTTCATTAAACCGCGTAAACGTGGTAAATCTGGTGAATTGTGGTAAATGAGCTGTAAAAAATTGTATGGAAAAACTTTAGGGGTGTCCATGATAGGTGTGTTTTTTTGTTTATCTATATAGATTTTGTGCAAAAAAACGACATCGAGATTTTTGAAATCAAAGCAATTTACGTGTTAAAAACAACAAAAACTTTATCTGTATAGATTTTTGAAAAATCCAGATAATTATCCAGATTTTACTTTCTCTCGATAAAAACAGTAGTGCCAAGGTAGTTTAATTGTTGTGTTCATACAGAAATATCTAAAAATATTAATATTTGAAAAAAACTCTCATAGAAAAAAATAATCAAAAATTTGTTTGGCATGGTTGCATTGAAATGTTAATATCTCGAGATATACGCAATGCACTTTTCAGATAAAAGTCTTAAATGGATCCTGATAAGATTGTTGAACAGATATGTATATAAAATTACCAAAGTTTTTTCGAAAAATTAGAAATAAAATTAAAAACGTTTTCACATTAGATTTTTAAAAAATCGAAAAAAATTCAATATGGCTACATTCAAACGCTTATAACACAAGAACGACGCAACTAATGTTAATGGTCATGGTCTTAAAATGTAGCTAAGAATATATAGATAATTTTTGGTTTTTTGTGAAAAAAACAATTTTTTTGAATCCAACATGGATGCCATGGCCATATGAAAATTTTTGTTTGCATCCAACATGGATGTAATGGCCTTCCCACTTCGGAGTTAAAAAAAAAAAAAAAAACAAAAGCAACATTTTTGACAGACAGCTGCCAAAGTATATGTACAGTGGTGCCAAATGTTTGCATGGATTTCAAAAATCCCGATGTCGTTTTTTTGCACAAAATCTATATAGATAAACAAAAAAACACAGCTAATATTAGCCGTTTTTTATTATCCCACATGATCCATATAGATCATTAATTAACACGTGTTACAATAACTACATGAGATCTTGCTTTTCATCAGGATCACGATTCGTGATCCTTATGAAAAGCAAGATTATTGAAAAGCAAGATCTTGCTTTTCATCAGGATCACGATTCGTGATCCTTATGAAAAGCAAGATCACGCAATTTTAAGATCTTTCGTAATCAGAAGACAAAAATACTACTCAATAATGCATTTTGTATATACATACAAAAAAAAATCGGTGAAAGCAGCTGTTATATTAAGATTGTAGATTAAGTTCAAATGGTAAAATTAATTCGTGTTCAAATATCAAAAAATTAACCGTATTCAAAAATTTATTTTATTTGAACACACTTTGCGTTTGATTACTACTTTTATCAATGAAATACAAATCAATCAACGAAAATCTTAAAATAAAAGTAATTTCATCACTGTATCCAAATGATTTTTTCCGGCTCAAGAATTCTAATACGAAAACTGTTTGAATCAACTAACCAAATCCTATTTCGAAATAAAACTAACGTTCGTTATTCATCAAATGCATCAGAAGTTTTTAAAAACCACGGTGTAGTACCAGAAATTATACCAGTTGCCCCGAAAGAACTCTTAAAAGTAACCTTCCCTTCTGGAGCAACGGCAGATGGAGGTAACGATCTTACTCCCACTCAAGTCAAAGATCCACCAAAAATAAACTTTCAAACCCAATCAAGTCACTTCAATCTCCTTTGTTTAACTGATCCGGATTCTCCCAGTCGTGGAAGGCCAACATATCGTGAATGGCATCATTGGTTGGTTGGAAATATTCCTGGTGATGATGTTAGTAAAGGAGAAATACTATCCGATTATATAAGTCCTTGTCCACCCAGAACATCCGGTAAACATCGATATATATTTCTTGTTTATAAGCAAGGTGGAAAACTTACTTTCGATGAACCACGTTTGGGCAACAAACGCAGCAGTAATCGTGAATATTTTAGTATAAAGAAGTTTGCTGAAAAATATAAACTAGGCAATCCGATAGCTGGAAATTTGTTTCTAGCCGAATGGGATGAATATGTTGAACAAATTTATGAAAACTTATCCAAATTGTGAATAAAATTAATGTATTATGTATTGATAAAATTTTCTAGGTTGAAAAGGAAATAAAACAACTTTCTGTTATATTTTTATAAAAACCAGTCAAAAATTTTGTATTTCTCTAGCAGAAATGGGGTTATCTCTTTTTGTGTTTTTGTTTTGTTTTTAATATAAAAGAAATACATTATGTATAAATATTAAATAATAATAATTAAACTTTCTAAAAACGTTCAACGTTGAACTACTACTATCACACTAATGTCGTTTTAGTTGCTAGCGTACCAATATTTGGTTCAAATATTTACTGGGAAATGCAAATATTATTATATTGCTCTTTTCAGTATAATCAGTCGAATTATTTCTTTCGTCAAGCATTACGATACACTTCTCCCGAACCATATGAGTATCGACGTTCTTGTCTCGACACCAAAATTTCATCATCATACTGAGCAACTTTATGAATTTTCGGTCGCATGATTCCACGAACATCATTAAGTGATATATCGAGATCTTTGAATGCATTTAGCATAAACACAGCAACAATAACAACAAGAAATCCGCAGATATCGCCAAGAATATCTTCGAATTTCATGTGAGTGAATTCTCTGAAGAGAATAGCCGAAGCAGCTATAACCAGCGAGGTAAACATAACATAATAAATCGGAGTAACTATGCCAGTGTTGAAGATGTCCAAAGCTTTGTTAAGATAGTTCATTTGAATGGCAATAAATGTAACGGTGACAATGATCAAGAACCAAGGCATCCATGTTGCGAAGTTATTAACTTTACCTGAAATTGTATCACGAATGGCAAGTCCCAGAGCTTTACATGACATAACAGTCAAACTACCAATACCCGAGCACAAGTATATGTAAACCATTACGTTTGAATGGCCATGTCGTGGAGCTATAAAGAGTGCAACAAATACACTACTACCAATTATGAGCATCACATAGAGTATGAATCCGGGATCGAGAAGTTTATCGAATAAAATTTGCAAGTCTTCGATTTCTTTTTCTTTCGGTGAATGCAATACGATTATTGTTGATCCCAAAATGCATAGGAAACATCCAAGCTTTCCAAGTAGATTTAGTTTTTCGTTGAGGAATTTTGATGCCATTACAGCTGAGATAATAACGGATAAAGCTCCCAAAGGTGTTACTAATGAAGCTGGTGCAAAAGCGTATGCTGTGAAATTTGCTGCTTCGCCGATACCCACTGAAACGATAAAATAAAAATGTAAGTTAATTGGATTTGAACGATGTGCTATGAAATAATAAAATTGAAATAATAAAATGAAAAGCAAAAACAAGGGAGGGGGAGAATGTGACGAAAAGAAATAAAACAACGAGAGATGAATAATTGTATGCAAACAGTATGAAAATAATCTTTTTTATAATTTTTATAAGTTCTATGGGTGTGCGCAATATTTTCTCTTGAATACAAATATGTGATTACAAAAATGCATTACGTGTCTTGATATCATGAATTTAAGTCGATACAATAGAATGTTTGTAGCAGCTGACATACGTGAAATGTAACAATTTTCAAAACAAAACAGCTAGTTAGACTAGAGAACTCTAGATGGTATCGGTTTACTCATTTTAAGTCTGTGGTCTTCAACTTAAATCGCAAGTGATTTCCACTAAGATTTTTTGCCTTTTAGCTGTATGATTCAATTTTTATCATATTCATCTCATGTGGGGTTCTACTGCAACGTTTGACTTGTCGTTACATTACCAACTTGTTTGTGAAATTCAAAGCCACTTTCACATTCTATGGATATCCGATACGTCTACTCAGAAGTTCATTATTTGTCTATTTCATTTATTATTTTAACTGTAGCCATTTGCAAAACAATATTTGCCGTGAAATAAAAATTTAAGGTAAACTATAATATGCGAGTGAGCTGTTGAATTTAGAATAAATCGATACAGGCGATGAGTATATTACACAAAAAATGCATTTAAACAGAGGATTGAAAGTGAAACGGCCACAGTACTAAAAGAAGCACGACAATGCTCGGCCACTTGGCTTTAAAGTCTTAATCC
This sequence comes from Episyrphus balteatus, assembly GCF_945859705.1. Taxonomy (NCBI): domain Eukaryota; kingdom Metazoa; phylum Arthropoda; class Insecta; order Diptera; family Syrphidae; genus Episyrphus; species Episyrphus balteatus. The sequence continues at coordinate 15,225,890 of NC_079134.1, read as the reverse complement.
GTCCGCCGACTCCCCAAACAACAATCTTTCCAACTAAAACTTGTTTTCATAAATGGTACATGACCTAACTCAGCATTATCAGCGTATAATATCGCTTTTTTGTTTATTGGTTTGTTGTTTAAAGTAAATTCTGATATATTTCGGTTTTATAATCTTGAAAAACAATGATTACCACACCAGTAGAAAAAAAATCAACTTGTCATCTCATACCATGGGTGCTTTCATAAATACATGGTTGCGCAAGTGTGACGAATGCAAAGCTTTCATTAATGCAAATGACAAAAGTGTCAGGTGTTCATAAATGTAGAACGCAAATATTTGCAGCGCAATGTGCAAATATAAAATTTCACATGCATTCTAAATTTATATTTTAAAAAGCGACAAATATCTGTATATGACAATTGTAGTTTTTTTAATTGTTTTTATCTGCTAAAAGCCTTTAAAAAACCTTGTGAAATCCATATCGCACGTTGAAAATGATAGTGTCACAACTAAAAAACACGATTTTTCAGAAGAATTAAAATAAGAAAATCATAAAACTAAATTTACATATAAAACAATTCTTCTTTGAATTCGAATTAGTTCAAAATCGACACTTTTTGAGTTGTATCACTATCTTTATGAAAGTGCGATATTTAAGAAATAAATCCAAAGTAAAACACATTCGCAAATATTTTCTCTGACTTTAGTCTAATCACAAATGACAGCATGTAAACAAAGCAACCATACAATTATGAAAACACCCCATTTCTACAAGAAATTACCTTACGAGCAGTGCCTATGCAGCTCTATCTGAAGATATCTTGCGTGTCAACGAGTTTCGTGGTGTACCACGACATTGAAAATGTTCAGAAACGTTAGGGACTAAATATTTAGTCAAGTTTCTCGTCTCTGATTGGTGAGCTGTCCTTCCAATTTAGGCAATTTTATTGGAAAGTTGGCTGGAAAGTTAGGCAAGAAAAAACTCCCTAACTAGATTTACATGTCAACCTAAATTTCCGCTCACAAAATTCTTCTTCTACATTATTGACGACAGTCATGATCTCGAATGGGATGACAACTCTCCCACTTTACTGTTTTACACTACGGCTCCACGTGTGGGTTTCGCCGGGTTGACGTCAGGAAACGTTGGCAGGCCTACCTGTTTTGTATGGTTCCATGCCTAAGGCCAACTGAATGCAGTTTAACCATCCAGCTCAAGTACAATTAGCTTAACCACACATTTATGGATAAATTTTTCATTAAATCGAATTGTTTGCGTGCTTTAAAAAAAATAAACGGATCCCAATCTCTAATGTCTTGCTACATTAGTTTCGATCTTTGTGGAATTCACAGTTACGAGCAAATTCAATACCCCAAGTGTGTCATACTGCAACCGAACAAGAGCGTTGAAAAAGGGTTATGATTTAGACCTTAAACAAAAGATCCAAAAAAGGACATAATGGGATTAGGGCAGAAATGCAATATCATTCCTGATGAGAAATTATTTTTATAATAAATTTTAACGAAGTATTATTATTATTTAACGAAGTAAAAACTCCTGATACAAGCAAATTTTACATTACAATAGAAAATAGAAATAAAACAATACAAGACCATGAGGCTTGCCGCCGATTTCTAAGGTCAACCAGGCAAACACTACAGGCCGATTACTAGTGTGAAGCAGATACGTGAGATACGACAGATACGACAACAAAACTATAACAGTGCCGAATAAAGGGAAGAAGAAGATTCGAAGGCAAAGTTCGCAAAAAAAAATTTCTTGTAATAACACAACAATTGCAACCGATGTCATCAGGCTATATAAGTACTCAAATCTTATTCATATTTAAATCCTAAAAAAAATGCGTCTTCGTTTTTTTGTTAGAACTATTGTTTAAATCAAATATATAATCTAAATAAACACCCAACAAAAATCCCCAAAATACTCTAATTCTCTAACCCAAAATGTATTGATTATAATTTCTTTATCTGGCCACTGTGTCGTTATCTTTCTCCGATACAAACAAGTATCGGCATTTTTAGATTATTTTTTTTTATTTTATCAACTAATATTTCCAAATTTTTCATAAAATAAAATAAAAATCGTATTCGAATATCACAGATGAAATTGTTCGTGTTATGATTCTCTTATCAATTTTTGCAAGACTACCTTGTTCAACCTTCAGAAATTTTATACGCAAATTGAAGTTCAAAATTGAATTTTTATATTTGAACTTTTTTTGAAAGAAATTTCGAGTATGACTCAGGGAAAATTAACATTTTTTAAATTATTTTTCTGTTCAATTAACCTAATTGATTAGCTTCAAATAAGAGATAATGAATAGAAGCATAATTGTCGCTAGCATATAAAGTAACCCAATCTGAACTCTAATGACTTAAAAATGTGTCACATCATTTCTATGAAAGGAAGCCTTATAAGTACATTACTTTGTGAAGTCTTCTTTACTTTTCTTATTGATATGAAATTATGTTAAATAATATATTGTTAGAGGTTACTTAGAGACATTGTGAAAAACATATAAAAAGAACTTACTTGTTAGCAATCCGGCCCACCATATCCACTCGCGTAGGTATCCAAATCCTCCAGAACCTGCCCGAACTTCGCCCAATTTACTCAATCTTAACAATGCCTTTTTTTTGATAATAAAACTTGAGCCAATAAAGAAGCAAGAAGATATAGCGAGTCCCAGGCCAATGTAGAATTCATCTTGTGAATATAAATCCGACAATGACATGGATGTAGGTTTTGGTGTAGCAGGAGATGAAGCTGTCGAGGACATTTTGTTGTTTCTTGTTTTTGTGTTTCCTTGTTTGTAAAACACTTTGTTTTTGTATGATTCCCTTTATAGTATTTGGGTGCTTATGAACTTTGAAATATTAGAACCACAATCAATTCGTAGGAATTAATGAGTCATATTAATGCGGAAAGAAAGAAAAATAAACTTCTCTTGTATTTACAAAAAAATGTTATCACTTCTACTTCTAGTTTGAAATTGATTTATGATTTTTTGCTCACAAAGCCCATGGAATCGTTTTTTTGAAGTGTCAATTTTGTTTCTATTGTGAATGGAACTTTTTTTTTTTGGCATTTCGTAGTGATGTACTTTTTTTAGTTTATAGTGTTATCGTGTTATGATTTTATGTAATCGATAATCTGTAGGAATGTACAAGAGTTATCGAAAATCAGAAACTTGTTTTGATAAAAAGTCATAAAAACGAGGTGTGCCTATTGAGGGTTAATAAAATCAAATAAAACAAAAGAAAATTAATGTCGAATTCCTTTCAATTGAAAAATCGAATTTTCGGCGATCTCGAAGCGAAGTTTTTCTGAAAATCATGTTCCATAGAAAAAAAAATCGCCTCAAACGAAACAGAATTCGAACTTTTTTTAATCCCTCTTTTTTGAGAGATTTACACGGATTTGCACACACACTTGGAACATTTGACATTTCTTAAACGTCAAACTGAAAGTTTTCTTCTTGTTGTTTGTTTATTTGAGAACACCAACTTCAAATAAAGAGTAAATTTTAATTGAATATTGTATTTTTATTGCGGAAAAATATGAAATAAATAAAAAGAAATCAATGTGCGATCAAAATATATTTTTTCCTGGCATAGTTCTTGTGAAAAAGTCAAATTACTGTGACTTTTCTTCTCGTAATTGTCGTCATAAAATTTTTTCTCTGTAAAACCACAGCATACGGCCAAAATAATAACCTTCTACCTCATCTTCACTCAGATTTTAATAATAATTGCAATTTCCCTTTGATTCTGATTAAAATAAATTTATATTACCGAAGAAAATAAACAATATTATTGATCAAAGGAATCTCTGGTTTTATTTTGCAGAAATTGTTTTGGTTTCAGCTTGACGTTCGTGTAAAAATTGTTGTCAAATGACACACATACAATCGCAAAAAGAATTCGGTCTGTTTTCATGTTACTTTTTAACACCAAAAATTCGATTTTTTTGAGGCGATTCAAAAAATTGAAAGGAATTCGACATAAGTAAAATAAAATAAAATAAAATAAAATAAAATAAAATAAAATAAAATAAAATAAAATGAAATAAAATAAAATAAAATAAAATAAAATAAAATAAAATAAAATAAAATAAAATAAAATAAAATAAAATAAAATAAAATAAAATAAAATAAAATAAAATAAAATAAAATAAAATAGTAGAAAATTAAAAACAAAAAATTAAAAACTACAAACTGATTTTGTGATGATTTCCCGAAATGGAAAAATTACGAAAATGATGCAGAAAGCTTATTTTTGGTATAAAAAAATAATTTGTAGACTTATTTTTATGTACAAATTGTGCTAGTGAGAATATAAAATATTAGGTGTGTTTTATATTTGCAAGTCCGAATAAAATTGTCTTAAAAAACTATAACAAACTTGTCACGATGAAAAAAGAAATCACCGTTGTGCTTACGATAATTCATACAAAAGTATCAAAAGGGACGTTTTGGTATTTTTTCTGGGTAGACGAAGCAGTTCTTTTCAGAGTAGTTGTCAAGGCAATACTAGCGATTTTGAATGGAACGCACTTTCAACGAAATCTTTGCAATCCTCATCTATTCAGGCAGAAGAGCATGAGTAGTTCTAGTAGTAAATTAACTAGATCGCATCTACTCATGTCATGAGTACACTACCACCATAGTATAAAAAGAGAAGGTATGATCATTAGAAAAAACTCAGTATCGAGAACTGTCAAAACTTATGGCTACTTAAGGTTTTGACAGCCCAGGCCATTGAAATTGTTGTTGTAAACAAATTTGTCTTGGAAATTGTTGTTGCTTTTGACTTTGCCAAACGTCAAAACCTTATTACCCCATTTTATAAGATGGCGGCTCTAATGATCATACCTTGTCTTTTTATACCATGCACTACCACTGCCAATATTTAATTCTTTTAGCCTGGTACGCTGCTCGCGCTAAATTTTAGCTCCCATACAAATTATCGAAAATTTTTAGCCGAGATAAAATGGATCCCATACAAGTTATCGATAACTTGTATGGGAATTTTATCTCAGCTAAATTTTAGCGCGAACAGCGTACCAGGCTTTTTCCAAAAATAAAAACCAAAAAACCCTTCACACTCTACCCTATTATTTTATAAATCTATCGAAATAATCGATATATCTGCCCATACCTAAATTGACATTTTTCTTTCATAAACATTTCAACCAATACAAAAAAGCAGCTGTCGCTGTCGTTGTCTGTCTGTCGTCGTCGTCCACCACCAAACCACAAAAGTTGCACTTCGGCAGCGTTTGTGTTTTGTTAAAAAAAAAAACTTCTTTCTTATTTTTGATAAATAAAAAAATCTATTTTATAAAATACATAATTGGTTTTTTTTTACAAAATAAAATTTAAAATATGGACTCAATACAACTCTACGAGTTCCATAAAATGTGTCGAGTTTGTCTAAAAAATGATCTACTCGTCTCAATTTTTAGTCCAACTTTTCTTGTACGACCAATTGATATGGTGGAAAAGTTGAATATTTTCAAGGTGAGCAACAAAGAAATGTTGAAATACAATACATACAACAAAAAATAAAGAAGGTCGCTCAATATTTTTTATTTATTTGCTACTATGTACAATTTTATTTCTTTGTTATGAAGCAATCTTCCATTCACTAATTTTTATGTTTTTTTTTTTAATTACTTTGCTATTATGCAAAATTACATGCGCCAATGTTTATTATAGTTTAATCCAGACGATAATCTTCCAACAATGCTGTGCCAATCGTGCCTATATCGGCTAGTTGATGCTTATAATCTCAAACAGCTTGCTGAATCCTCAGAAAGTCGGCTACATGAATATCTCAATTCAACCAACCAACTTGGGGGTTTCGCAAAGCCCTGCATCACAATTTCTTCCATATCCAACGATCGTTTAAGTATCGAGTAAGTTTTTTTTTATTATATTTCTTTTTCCCTTCTGTATGTCTATCTTTTCTCTGTGTGTAACCTTTTTGGTTTGGAAACTTTTTATGTTGTAACTTGAATAATTTTGTAATTTTTTTTACAATTTAGAAACCATGAATCTACATTTTCCTCTGCACAATCACAAATAGACAGGGATGATGATATATATGATAATATTTGTGATATATTCGATCGTAATAATTCAAATGATATTGAAGTTGAAGATGATGTCCTGAATGATGTCGTGATCGATGTTAGTACGCTGACTAGATCAGATGCTGAAGATACAATACAAGATACTATTTTACTTAGTGATGATTTGAAACATGAAATTGAAATTGAAGAACCCCCTACTGTGGTGACAGCAGCTATAACACCAAAAGTTGTAAGTTTATCATTCTTTTTCGACGATTACACTAGTTTATAAGGGTTTTGTTGCCAAAACAAAAATATACTTTTCTAAAGGTTTTTGGTGTGCTGAACTTGAATGCTCCCGTTTTTGAAATATTACCGTTAAAAAATGCAAAAAACAATAGAGGAGACAATGGGCAGGTTCATAAACGTTAGGGACTTAATATTATTTAGGTAACGGGCAGGTTCAGAAACGTTAGGGACTAAATATTTGCAATTGGCAGGTTCAGAAACGTTAGGGACTAAATATTTGCAATGGGCAGGTTCAGAAACGTTAGGGACTAAATATTTAGGTAATTTCTCGGTCTCTGATTGGTCAACTGTAAAAAAAAATCTTTCCCATTTAGATAATTTTATTGGAAAGCTAACTAAAAAGTTATGCAGGAAAATTTTCCTAAAAATTTTTTTTGTCAACATGACAGCTAATTGTTTTCAATTACAGAATTACGTTAGCAGATTTAAATCTATTTGTGTGAAAAACGAGTTAAAAGTGCGTTATCGGCTATAATTAATATTATTATTTAATGGAATTATGTTGTTGGTGAAATATTTCCGTTAAAAAAAATAAAGCGAGAACGTCTATCAGGAACAAAAGGTTTTGTAATAATAAAATATTAATTTAATTTTTCATAAAACAAATTAAGCAAATTTCATGTTAACAAAATTTATAAGCAAAGTATACAATACTCAAAGTAATAAACACTCTTGGAGCGTGTTTTCAACTTTTATTTACTAAAGTAAAGTGAAATTTTGTGTCTGCCCCATGCGATCTGTAAAATTCTTAAGTAAATTTCGAAATTTGACAATAACATCATATCCAAACTAATTTAGTAAATTTACTCAAATTTCAGTTCAGAAAATGCCTACATATCTATATTTTCTGAACGTGTCCAAAATACCAGGTATTGAATAAAATTATTGGAAAGAACTGTCACTTTCTTTTATTTAAAAAATGTTTTTTTTTTCTTAAAAAACAAAAATTGTTTTAATATCAGTTTTCAGATCTTGAATTGTTAAATTTGGTTCATGTTTTTTTTTTTTTGGTTGATAATACTCTTGCAATTTAGTATTTTTCCAACCAATGAGTTTAAAGCCATTTTAAATAAGATAAAAGGGTATGACTAAAGAAGAAAAAAGTGTGCGTTAATTTTGAGCATTTTTAGTAACAGTTTCTATAAGAGCTGTTTTCCTTCTTTCAAGACCTGTTTAAATCTTTCCTATATTTTTTTTAATGCCCGAGATATCTTCAGTTGTTTGGAATATTATATCTACCATAGTAATAATAAAGTCATTATCTCCTTTATGATATATGAAGCCTAAACCCACTTACTTCATCTTAAGATAGATAAAAAAGATATCGGAAAGATTTAAACAGGTTTTGAAAAAAGTTTCTTATAGAAACCGTTACTAAAAATGTTAAAACAATTTTCCTTATATAAAAGAATAAGGTCTTAAGTAGTCAAAACATTTTTTTTTTTTAACTTTCTAACGTTTATATTTCAAAAACGGATTATTTTTTTCTGACTTCGGACTCGAGTTAAGTACACCGAAAACCCTTAGAAAAGTGTAGTTTAGTCTCGACAACAAAAAAGTTAAATTTTGTTAACCAGTGTTATTAATAATTCTTATCATTTTCAGAGTCCCAAAAAAGGACGCATAAAAAAGAAAGAAAATAAACCGCTTAAAGTTCCTGAACAGTGCAATGAGTGCGGCAAAATATTTGAATATCCCCGTTACCTGGAGTCCCATATGCGCATCCATACTGGCGAAAAACCTTTCCAATGTGACGTAAGTTTTTTCAATTATCTTTCCCTGGAGACTATTTAATACTTTTTTCTTTATAGATTTGTCATAAAAGCTTTGCACAATCAAGTAATCTTGTTTTACACTCGCGTGTTCATACCGGCGAACGTCGTTATCAATGTGAGATTTGTAGTCGATTCTTTACAACAACCAGTAATTTGAAGGCACACAAACTAACTCATTCGGAAGAACGTGTTTATGAATGTGCGCACTGCGATAAAAGATTTAAAACTCAGCGGGATCTCGTGAAACATGAGCCTGTTCATCGTGAGACAAAAGACATTGTATGCGAGATTTGCAAAAAGACTTTCTTGAAAATGTCTTATCTGAATGTACATGTTAAGGCAGTGCATAAGGGAATTAAGAACCACAAATGCACTGGTTGCAATAAAATATTTGCCAATAAATCAAATTTAGTTTGTCACATGAGGTTAGTCTTGGGTACCTATTTTCTTCATCAGATTATTTTAATATTCGTCTTTATGCACATTTTTTTATAGAATTCATACTGGTGAAAAGCCATATCAATGCAAAGATTGCCCATCGAGTTTTAATCAATCTTCAGCGCTTGTTAGACATTCCAAGAAGCATTTAAAAAAGTAAGATCAAACTATATAACACTGTTATGCACCAAAACTTATATCTATTCTTTTTTTTTAATTTTGCAGAGGTCCTCCAATTGGAATACAATTAAATGAAAAAGTTGAATTAGAAGACGACAACAATATTCCCCCAGATAACAGTATTATGGAAAATTTTTTACCCACCGAAGAGGAAGTAAAAGTTGAAGAATTTCTTCCAAGTGTTGTACAATCTAGTCTTCTTGAGTTGGATGATGCCTTGAAGTGGTAATCATTCTTAAAACAAAATCATATATAAGCAGCTTTATAGAAAAAAAAAACATTTCGATGGGAATGTTAAGTCCTGAGGAAATACTTCATTTTATATATGTATGTATATCTCCGCATGAATACGGTAAGTGTTTTTTTAATTTTATTTTTTTTTTATTGAATCAAGCATTCATTTTTATTCTGAAAGCCTTGTATGTTAAGTTCAGTGGTATGTTTCTCAAAAACAATAATTGATCAATTTCATTTACCCTATCTTGTAGAGTATTCAGTATTAATATACTAAAAATAATCATATTTAAATTAGCAGTGTTATACTTCATTCCATAACAGCTACCAGTTCATTCAACTCAAAACATTTCCATTGTCGATATGAACTGTGTTTTACGTCAATGAAAGTGTAATAATGCAATAATTGATTTGTTTTGACTCTTATAACTTCCGAAGATTACCTTCCGCTGATATTAATCGGTGGAATGACACTACAAGAATGAGTTTTATAGCCCAATTCTGCTATTCTATAAAGTGAATCGAAATATTTCCTCTAAATTTCAATAGGAAAGTTGTTTCCGACTTTATAAGAAATACCAAGGAATAAAAAATGTATTTTATTTTTATTTTAACCGGAATTTAAACACCTTTTATTTTAGACTTTCACGTGAATCAAACAACAAAATAAGGGTGTTATTTCAAATATTAACCGAATCGAGACAGTTTTACTTCCGACGAGTATTCAATACACAACATGGCTTAATGAATAAAGCTATGGACTGTAATGCCGGGCTTCTGGGTTTCACTTGCTAGTGTGCATTTTATTTAGGCGTTCGATCTTCCTATTCATTAATGCAGCTCTTGCAGAAATTGTTTGAAAGCAACCCCAAGTGGAACCGCACTATATCAATAGTCTGGTTTTCGGGGGTAAAAAACGCGGGCAACACAACACAACACAACTTCAAATTCTAAATATAAGGACTGATGCTCTGTCATTTCCCCTTAGCCTGAATACTCCAATCTCGAGGATGCGAAAAATATAACTCGAGAATTAGGGGGGTCCAATTTTTTGATTTTTACATTTCCGTTGTTCCCCACTCAAAAATTGATTGCATATGTGTTTTAAATTTCAAGCTTTTTAGGTGAAGTGTAAGTGGGCGCTCAACATGCTCAAAGTTTTTGCTCAGATGCTGTTCTAGCTAGGTGCTCATGCCTAGTAATTAATTTTTTTATTATTAAGTGAATTAAGTTGTGACGTCGTAAAGTTTTTCATGATATGTTTTTTCTTTCATAAAAAACTACTAGTTAAGTGATGTTTTCACAGATTTTTTTTGGTCATTTACTTAATTTGCTTAAAGTTAAAACAAAACAGAATTAATCAATGAAATATGAATGACTCAAAACCAAAGAAACATGAAAATCATTTACTTGGTTGTCGGAAGCATGCGTGCTTATCATATTTAAGCCAAATTCCAACTCCAAGCCAAGTCCTATTACCATACAATCAGATATTAAGGGTAATAAAGTCTAATATTTCAAGGCTGATGAGCGCCCTCCTCCTTTTACTTTTGAGAGCTAAAACTTTCAGCATATGTTGGTATAGATGTCTGTAGCAAAATAATGGGTGGGGAGGTAATGAATTATATGGTTTATTTGTTTGCCTTATAACGTGGACCACACTACTCGAGATATGTATAAGCTTTTTTAACCAACCATTTCCGCTTAGAGAGTATTGAAGTCTTGGTTATTAATTTATTAATAACTGAGTTATAATTGTTCTTTCAAAACTGTACACTATCCTTTGTTTACGGTCTTTAACCCCAAGTTTCTGAAAATGATGGGTCTAGCAATTCCAGATAATAATTACAGTTTATCATATCCATTTGACAAGTTTTTGATGCAAAATAGTTGAGAAATTAATAATAGTGTGTGTATGTGTATGAATGAAATATAAATCGTGTGATATGGTTATTGGGATTTTTTTACTCATTAACTCTACATAAGTATTGATTTCATATTTGCAACCGCAGAAATTTAAAAACAATTTATTACTTCTATCTTTTTACAGCATTTCGTTGTGACAGTATTTTTTTGGCCCTGAGATGAGCTAGTCTACAACTTGATCAGCGGTCTTCCTCAAACAAAAACAGTATTTGTTTTTCGTTTGATTTAAAAATAATTAAAATAATAATGAATCTCTTTTTTAAAAATTTAATCAAATATTATTAAGCTAAAATTTACAAAATATATAGCATACAAACACAATACACACACACCACACATCCATGTGGATTTTGACTGATTTTTTGTGTAAACACATTTTTTTTTATTATTTTACCATATAAATTTTACCATATATATATATTTTTTTTTTACTTTTTTATTGAGTTGCACGAGGAGTTTTTTACCAACTTTTTTTTATTAATTTCTATTTTTAACTCAGAAGTTAAGTTTACTTTAAGCATCTCTTTTTTACATTACTTAATTTTATACATGAATTCTATAATAAAAAACAATACATTATGTATACTAAATAAAGTCGAACAAATTCTTGAAAAAAACAAAAAATTATTTTAATATTACAAATATTTCAGCATAATTATAATTACTTACAGCAGGAAGTGTGTTAGTTATGGTATGATAATGTAATATTGATCGAGTAGGAGGGTTAACTGCGAATGGGTACAACTATTACACTGAACATTTGGAAAAGTAACAAAAACTTTTCTGGCGAGTATTATATTCTAATGGATAATACCATTATTCGTGCTGGGTTTATTGAATGCGAAGGGTTTATTGGACTTAAGTGTGCTCCGCTAAGAGCACACTTAAGTTTTAACGTAAATTTAAAGGACAATTTTAAGCGCAGGGTTAACGAAAGATATTCAGTTCATAGAAATATATATGAACTGCTTATGAGTGTTGGCTTACAATTGTTTTCTCAGAATATTTTTTTCCTCCAGAATTTATTTTGCGATCTTGAACCTCCTCTGAATTGTTTGATTTTGCATGAAATGACATATTATAAATTCCCCTGTCAATACTAATAAATTTATTTAAAGTGTCGATACTAATAAATTCTGAGGGAATCTATGATCATTTTCCCAGGGAAATCTTTATTCAAGATACCCCCAAATCATATAATAAAACGGCAAACACTTATTTTGTGGTACAAAATACGTGGCCCACAAAAACCGAAGGGGCATAAATTATATACGGAACGATAGGAAATTTTATCTAGATGTGCAGAATATATACTTTATTTATTTTTTTTACCGAAATAGCTAAAAACAATAAATTAAAATTGAGGAAAAAAACAAAAACAAATGAGCTGAACCACGCCCTCTCCCTTCTGGAAGTGGAAACTTCTAAAAGCAAAGACGAGAACCTTCGAAAACATTCTCGAATTTCGAAAAAAAATTAAGTGTTGCATATTCTTAGTAGTAAATAAAGTGATTTATATAGTGTGCTTATTTGAGCATAAATAAAAGTTACAGTTGGCACTCGAATTTTGAGTGCGGGGTCGGCTAGTATTTCTTAAATTGTAATAATGCCAAAGTTTATACCTGTCTGTACCTGTAACCTGGAAGCAAATACATTGTACAAATATAAATTGCAAGTTATTCGAAAGCCATGGCAAATAGCATCTTTAAGTCCATTCTCAAAAGTTCAAATCAAACGTTTTATTTATTTAAGGTGCTAATTTTCACATAAAATTACAAATTTAAAATAATATTTTGTCAGCAAATTGTGCATAGTTTTTTTTTTATTAAGATAAATTTAAGTAAAAGTGTGTGTTATTTCATCTGCAGCAATTTCAATTTTGCCTTCAATTGTGGTCTTATCCGAATGAATTTCAGCTGTAACATCTGTGAATAACTTATCCCATTCCCACACTTCATCAGCTTCATCTAAGCTATCTTGAGCTTGAAGACATCGAGTTAAAATTGTCAAATCAACATCTTCGATAGCTGAGAATGCATTTTGAGAAAGTAAATCAGAATTGAGTTCTTTCAATGTAACAACACGATTCACAGTGACCCTGAAAATTATTCATGAAAAGTAGGTAAGCAATAATGCAAAAAATTAAATAATTATTTTACGAAGGTGGCTCAACGATTTCATTCATTATAATATCCTCTTTGACATCATCCAAATCGGGAATAATAGGAATATCTTCTTCCGGTGGTGAGCTATCATTAGATTTACTCGATTGACGAAATCGTTCACTGTAATAAGAGTTCATATGATAAATAAGGCAAAAAAGCTAAAGGTTATTTTTATACTCGTCTAATAAGTTCTTATTCCTGTGCCTAAAAAACAAAAACAAAAATTATATTGATTAAAAATTCAGTTCTACATAATTGGTATACAACTTTGATGATTTCAATCCACTGTCAGCCCATCCTCCAGAAATACGTCTTGGAGGCAATTTCGAATCAGAAGAATCGGTTGTTGTATCTTGATTGATATCAATGCTAAGGTCTAAAGATATTTCTTTTTCTGGAGTCGTAGGAGAGCCTGATTGGGGTTTTTGTTGACTCGAACGACGACCTTTGCGAGCAGTTGTCTAATTGTATTTTGTTTTGTATATAAATAACCTTGCAAATAATTAAAAAAGTTATTTTAATTTACCTTCCTTATTGAAAGTTTTAATTCCTCCGCCCAATCCATATTGAAAGTGTATTAATTTCGTTTATTAATAGGTGTTTATTTTAAAAATAATAATTTGTTCCCTTCTTTTGCTTGTGTCCAAACAATTTAATTTTTATTGTTTATATTTGTTTTGTTTATTTTTACCTAAAATGTAACCATAACAACAGGTTGCATTGGTGCACAGGGCAGGTGCAAAAAAGTGTTGCCGAAGTCCTTACCCATTTTAGTAGTAAACTTACATGCAGGCAGGGGTGTCGTTGGATACAGCATTGAAAACATGCATTTAACGTGAAATTGAAAAGTGATTTCAATTCACTTTCGATCGAATTGCGGAACATGGGCGTTCATGTTAATTTTTCCTTACCGAATACTAAATGGGTTTTAGTAATTTGTATCACTATGAGCTTGTTTGTATTTGCTGTCAACTTTATTTTTTTACTTATGTAGGTATTGGTTTCATGTCGAAAAAAAATTGAGGTTTTATCAAAACCCAACATTACGATGATGGAGTATTCCGAAAAAGTGGGTATCGCAATTCCGTCCGTGCGTCTGTGCGTCCATCTGTACACATTTCCACAGCCTAAACGCGGAAACGGATTTTCTTCAAATTTGGTACAGATGACTTTCATGGAATTCTGAAAGTTGGTTTTTTTTTGTTTTTTTTTTTTTTTAATAACTCACTTAGAAAGTGTACCTCCCATACAAATTTTTCAAATTATACCAAATAACTCGAAAACAGCTCTATCGATTTTGATAAAGCAGACGTAATATTTAAAGCAATTACAACAAAACTGCATTTTTAGTTTATCTAAAAAAAGTCAAATAAAACAAAAATTTTCATTTAAGAAAATTTTGCCCTAAATGTCGGCTCTTTCCCAACATCAACAACATTACTTTAAAATTTATACAAAGCCAGCTCTTAAAATCTACCTCGCAGATAAGAAAATCACATTAAGTAATGTTTTGTTTTTATTTAATAAAGCAATCAGGAAGCATGCTTTTCGCAGATCACGCTTAAATTTAGTTGACATTTTCTTTATTCGTTTTTCATAGCTTAACTGTGACAGATAAAAAATCTATAGTTGGAAATAGCCCCGTTCCATTGAAGGTGGAGTAGATCTAGTACTAAAATTAACACATGATCTTCTACTCGAGGAGATAGGAATGTGTAGTTGTTGTACTAGATTTCTACTCACGAGTAAACTACCAGCTCCAATGGAACAGGGCTAATGAAGGCAAGTCACCTTGACCTTGACTAGGGATAACCCTGTGCCAAAGCCTATCCCTAGTCAAGGTCAAGGCGACTTTAAGGTATGCGGTAGCGCCGTAGCGGTACGGGTACTTGTATGAAAAACATTCCACACCTGACTATTGATGGGTGTGTTTTTTATTACCACCGGGCTTAACTGGTTAAAAAAAAACGCCTCGGGGCTTAGCGAGAAAAATTGGCAGCACTGCATACTAAATGTTCCGAAATCAGCTGACACAAAAAAATATAAAGTTGTCATATTTTTCGCTTTTGGCTTTTCTTGTGTGTTTTTGAAAAAAAAGTTTAACTAACTATTAAATAAATATTTAAAATCACAGTACACATAATAAGGTAATATCTTTCGAACGTTGTCAAAATTTGTTTGTCAAAAATGGGCACCAATCTGTCGCCTTTAATTTTTATATTTCAATCGCAGTAAACAGGAAATTTGTTTTTGTTTTAATTTATAAAATGTCATTTGAAAAAATTATAAATTAAAAAATAACAAATTTTCTTCGTGCTTCAACGCGGAAAATGGTGAATGATTGTTAAAAAATTAGTGGTGTGCGTGGTTTTTCGTTTTTTGTGCGTTTTTCGTCGGTAATTAAAGAAATACGAATTTCGGTAGCTGACATTGGTCGCCAAATTGTCATATTTTGACAATTTGGCGACCAATGTTAGTTCGGAAGATATTACCTTTTTATGTGTACTGTGATTTAAAATAATAATTGTAATTCCAAACATTATTTTTGATGTTTTTAAACAAATTCTAAACAATTTACGAACAAGTTAATTTGGTAGCACAGATTTAAATCTGTTGAAAAAGTTAAGCCCAGAGAATTCTCCGGGCTAAAGCCTGGTACGCTGCTCGCGCTAAATTTTAGCTCCCATACAAATTATCGAAAAATTTTAGCCGGGATAAAATGAGTCCCATACAAATTATCGATAACTTGTATGGAAATTATATCTTGGCTAAAATTTAGCACGAGCAGCGTACCAGGCTTAAACAACTAAGCCCAAGGGGCTAAAGTGTTATTGCATTTAACATGTAAATTGCTTAGCCCCGACTGCGTTTTTTGTTGTCTAGTTAAGACCGGTGGTAATAAAAAACACCTGATGTTCAAGTTTGCAATTTTTTTCATACAATTACCCGAACCTTTACCGCATACATTTCCGGTGTGGTCAAGTTATGTCTGTTTTTATTACTCCAAAATAGTACGAAAAGTACTTTTTTCTAAATAAAGATATTGGCAGCACTTTTTACATAATTTTTTTGGCTTCACTTTTTTTGACATTTCAAATGTAAACAAAACAACACCTGCTTCTAGTCCCTTCAAAATCCACTTCGAAGACAACCTCAAAAATAAAGTTAGAATTTGTTTATAAATTTCTCCTTCAAAAAAATGCCTCCAAAATCTTCAAATAAGAAATCCCAAGCCTCTTGGTTTGCCTGTGACAAATGCCATAAATCTATTATTTCCAAAGATCGAGATAATCACGAACAAAATTGTTCCAACCAAGATAATGCTTGCTTCGCCTATGACTACATTCAAGATCACCGGCTTTACACCATGAATTTTACAAAACGAAATTTTACAATTGATGAATTAAATGATACACCACCTAAATTTGTAAATAATTTGGTTTTCATTAGCGAAGGTGCTATGAAATTATGTGGATTCCGAATTGGTCAACCCATTGTCATACGTTCGAGAGCTAACACAGAACTTGCATCTGTTGTTCGCTGTGCTTGGCCAATTTCAGAAAAATTTCTTTCTACTGTGTTTTTCAGTATTGAAGGTATGTTTTGGGATCATTTTTTCTTTGAACTGTATCACTTTATGTTTAATATTTTTAAGATTTTGAAACAAACTGGCAAAGCTTCATAAACACTCCAATTAGCCTTGAAAAGCTCTCCAAAAGTGCTGAACCAGCTAAAAGAGTTTGTCTAAAATCTACAAACCAACAAGACCTTGAAAATTTGTCTCTTTCTGATGTCAAGCTTATGCTTAAAAAGCAAATGAAGGATTCAATATTTATCAGTGGCAACAAAGTCTTTCTTAATTTCTATAATAAGCAATTGGAGTTTGTTGTGGCTTCCCACAACTCTTCTCTTATTGAATCAGAAATCACTTTAGAATCTGAACTTGAAAGACTCAGTCTAAAAGACAAATTCTTCACTGTTGTCAATTCCACTTCAGTTGAAATAGAAACAAAAAATGTGGAATCTAAAGGCAATTATGACCTCCAATCCTGCTCTTTTAGAAATGGGGATATTGGGGGATTAAGAGAACAATTGCAAAAGGTTGAAGAATCAATGCGAATAGCATTGGGATTAAATAAATTACCAAAAGGTTAGTTTGACTGATTTGTTTATTAATTACACTGGTCGACAAAAAACAAAAAATAGTCGGGAGCAAGAACTCTATAAGATGATTTTAATTAACCCTTTCCCGGAGTAACTTTTTTTTTATTTTTTTTTCACTAGAAAATTACAAAAATCTTAAAAAAAAAAAGTTTTGATATTTCCTGATGACACGCCAAAACGAAAAAATAATTATTGTACATTGTATAAAGAAACTTTTAAGCTGAGATTACAAAAGTTGTAGTCCATTTTTCAGTAAAAAATAAGTAAAAAAATAAAAATGCCCTTAAAAACCATTGTTTTTGCCACCAAAAAGGCTTATTAAACTATTATTTAGATTGGAAAAACAAATTTTGTTACTAAAAACATGTTAACATATTCTATAGATTGCAAAATCATCATAATAATTTTGTAGTTCTAAGATCAAGGCTATTTGAAAAATTGAAAAAACCCTCACAAATACTGCAATTTTTAACTTACGTTAATTTTAAAGTTTTGATTATTGCAAGAAAAAATAAAAACTAATTATTTGGTGGTTTCATGCTGAAACCACTAGGGAGCAAAGGGTTAACTTGATTGTTTTGAATTCAAAACTGTTTTCTAGTTTTTGAGATCTACTAATTTCTTTTTTTTCGCTATAAAGTCTCAAAAACTAATTTTGAATCAAATGCTTTTTGATGTTTGATCTAAAATATATTTCCGTTATATTTTCCTTTTTTTTATCCAAGTGAGTAGTCGAAAACTGTAATTTACTTCAAATCTGCTTCAAAAAACCAATAGTCACGCGTGCCAGTGAAATAGCATATACAAATCTTTTAGAAAATGATGGTTTGGTTCAAGCTCTATTTTTGTTGCCGACCAGTGTTATTAATAAATGGCGAGGTTTTATCAATTGTTTCTACTTTTTTAAAAAATCCCAATATTTTGCAGGTGTAAAAGTTTCGCGAGGACTTCTATTATTCGGTCCAACAGGCTGTGGCAAGACAATGATTTGTGAAGCAATGGCTAATGTTTCTTCAGCTCAAGTAATTCGCATTAATACCAGCGAATTATTCAGCAAATTCCTCGGAGAAACCGAGAAGAATCTTACTCAACAGATTGAAGCGGCATTTCGTCACTATCCGCAACCAACTCTCATCATCGTTGAAGACATTGAAAATCTCTGTCCCAAACAAGAGACCAATGAGACTGTGAAACGTGTCTCGGTTGCCTTTCTCTCAATTTTGGATAGCTTTAATCTGCGCCAGGATGCGACTAGGCTATTTGTTCTAGCAACAACGGCAAATATTGAAAATCTGAATGCAGGAGTTCGACGATCTGGTCGCTTAGACTGTGAGGTTGAGGTTCCTGCACCTAGTCCACAAGCTCGTTTGGAAATACTCAAATGTCATCTAACCAATATTGAACATGATCTAAAGGATGAGTTTATCACGGAAGTCTCAAACGTTACACACGGTTTTGTTGGTTCAGATCTTTCAAATCTCATCTATACAGCCTCTTTGAATGCTGTAAAGAATGGCCGAGTCAAAATCCAAACAGACGATATAAATGATGCTTTGAGTCAGGTCAAACCAAGTGCAATGCGAGAGGTTCTTATCGAAAATCCCAATGTTAAATGGACGGATATCGGTGGACAAGATGATCTTAAGCATAAACTCAAACAAGCAATTGAATGGCCTTTACTGTATCCAGAGAAATTCACTCGTTTGGGTATTAAACCTCCACGGGGTATTCTTATGTTTGGTCCACCTGGTTGCTCGAAGACATTAATCGCCAAGGCCTTGGCTACAGAAAGTAAGGTAAATTTTCTTTCTATCAAAGGTCCTGAGTTATTTTCTATGTGGGTGGGAGAATCAGAACGAGCGGTTCGTGAGGTATTCCGCAAGGCACGTCAGGTTGCTCCGTCGATAATATTCTTTGACGAAATTGATGCTATTGGTGGTGAACGTGGTTCCGAAGGTGGTGGAACTTCAGTCAAAGAACGTGTTCTAACACAACTCCTAACCGAATTGGATGGTGTTAATATTTTAAAAGATGTTACAATTGTTGCTGCAACTAATAGACCTGATATGATTGATAAAGCTTTATTAAGACCTGGTCGAATTGATAGAATTGTTTATGTACGATTACCTGATGCTGAATCACGACGGGAAATATTTAAAATAAAATTGAAGAAAATGCCTTTAGCAGAAGATGTTAGTTTAGATGAATTAGTTGCTAGAACTGAAGGATATTCGGGAGCAGAAATTCAAGCAGTTTGTCATGAAGCTGCATTAAAAGTATTGGAAAATGATTTTGATGCTCAGAGTGTGAGTTGGAAAGAATTTGAAGAGACACTAAAAACTGTACAACCAAGAACTAGTCCGGAATTGCTGAGATTGTATGATGATTATTTGAAACAAAGTTAGTTTGACGAAATACATATTTTTGTACAAGATTGTTTATATTATGTATTTTATTAAGTTATTGATTGCTGATAGCCGTTTATATTAATAGCCTCTTTCAACAACATTAATCTTCAACACACAAATCTTTCAATTTAAACCCATTTGAAAATGTTACGAACTGAACCTACTTCATGTAGCTGTGGTACCCTTTTTTATATCCAAAATTTGTTTGCATACATCCATTTTGTCTTACCTATTTATTTTTGCTGGACCCGTTGGCGTTAGGAGCCATTTCAGATTTGTGCCAAAAACAAAAAAAAGTAGCTACAAACCCACTCAATGAACCAACTGAGTCACGGTTGTTCTCTACAACGCCACCCCTTGTTGTGCATGCCACCAAGAACATTTATATCACAGGTACTCTATTGCTTCATTTCCTTGGCAAGGAATACCCCTAATTTCTGAATGATCCAAAGGTTCTACTCCTGGCCGCATAGTTAACCTGTCGGAAGAAGCCCCAACCTAGAGCGTCAGATCCTTAATAGCTTTAAGGACAAGAAGGTGATCAATTGGTCCTTATTTAGCCTTACTACCGCCAAACTGGAACTATATAAAGCCACTGTTTATTTCTGGTACATTTTTCGGTTACCGGCTAGAACTAGAACCCGATAGAAATGCGTAAAAGAATTCCTCCCAAAATTTCTTTCTAAGGAATACATTTTCAAATCTTATATTTTTTACAAAAAAGTGTATTTAAATAGTTCACAGAAATTTACATTGATCTAAACTGATTAAAATACTTATTCTAAACGCCAAAAATAGCATTTGTTCCTTCTTCTGGTGGTGTATCTTCTGTCAGAACAGATATATAACCCTCACTTTCTTCAGTTTTCTTCTCATCATTTTCGGCTTCGCTTTCTTCGCCATCTTCTTCATCTTTAAGCTTAGTCATCATAACATCCAAAAACTTTTGGAAACCAGGTTTCGAAATTAAACCATCCTCATCGACCATTGGAATTAATGGACAAACCATTGGTGATTCAACTACCAAAATATACTGACATGTTTTTGGTTCAAGCAAATACATGGAAACCGATGACATTGAAGATGATGCTACACACATCAACTTGACATCGGTTTCACGAAGATTGCCTGTTTTATCACATCGACTACCAGCGCCATAGTGATGCCATAGAGTTGTATCGGGTTCATTGGGATTACGACGCATTCGCTTCGCCGGATGAGATTTCAACCAATCTCGATGCAAATCATCTTTGAAGTAACCTAATATTACTTCGGTTTCGGATTTTTTATCCTTATGGAACTGCCTCACATAACGACCAAAACAAAACTCATATTTCCACCAACCTGTGCCCTGAAAATAAATGAACAAATTAGATGGGAGAATGAAATTTAAGGTGGGAAACTAACCCCAGTCAAGCAATTTCCAAAGAGAAAGTCATAAAGAGCCTTGTAATCTCCACGACCAGTTACATAGTTCGATGCGTCCAATTTAACTGTTGGCGTCAAATCATTATCCTCACCCCAAGGAGCAGGTGGTGAACCAGCAATAGATTCGAAGGGTATCGGAGCCATATCCTCCAGAACTTTCTGCAAATCTGCCACATTTATACTATCAACCGAGAACTGTCGATTATTAGCAACAATGTCAATTTTGCTGGATAGATCAGTCATTTGCAAATCTTCGAGAGATTGCTTTAACAAACTCAATGGCTTCCTGGAGAAGGTTTGAGATAAATAGCAACTAATTGGGATTTCTTTGGATTCTTCAGGCAGAAAAGCAGGATGCATGCAGAGTGTAGAAGTTAAGATGATTGCTTCATAGTTGCAACTTGACGTCTCTTTGAAAGAGTAAATAGCATTTTTGCCATGGGGATAGCAGACGTAACGAATCTTTGTCGTACGTGGTTCATTATTGAGATCACATAGTGTTCCATTACTCATTTCAAGTTCGAGATATGGATAGTTAACATTGTCAATTTTTGTGGTTTTAAATTGAATACCATCTTTGCGGTCTTGTGCAAGTTTTAATGTTAATTTGTCTTGTTTCTCATCACTCCATCGACCAAGGAAGTATTCTTGGAGTTTAACGTTCTTTCCTGGAAATAAGAATAATCGCATGTTCTTACAATTGGATGTTAGTTTTAGAGAGTAGAAAAAAAATACCTTCCCTTTCCTCATGATACTGCTTGATGTGGAAACCATGACAAATTTCATAGGACCAATAAGCTTCAATTCGATAAGAACAACTTATCGATGAGAACATTGGACGGATCAGTTGAAGAGGAGCTTACATTTTTAAACAAATGATAAAGTCAACAACTAAAGCATTTAGAAATAACATACATTTCGTCGGTGGAAAGCAAATTGGTTCTAAGCAAATTTTACAGGGGACGATTTTTAGTTACAAATTAATTTAAAGCGATATTTTTTCCTCGCCGGTCATTCAAGTTATGTTCTTTATAAAGTTTGTTCTTTTATATTGAATAAACCATACAAATTTACCTCCTAAGTAAATACATACTATTTTTTAATATTTTTAAAAACTAAAAACCCAAAATTGGACATAGAACAATTCCTATACAAGTACTCACTTTCCTTAAATAAGAAATGGACTTTGAACAAACTATGGGACTTAAAGCCAACTACCCGTTTTTATTGTTCCATTAAATTATTTTTTTTATTCTTAAGGTAAATCAAAAGTTTAAATTAAAATATTAGTACAATGAAACAAAAATTATGAATTTATTTTCATTATTTTAGTTTTCTGTTTTCTTTCTTCTTATAAGTACAATGTTTATTTTCAACAAAAACAGAAAAGAATGTACCTTCTTCTTTTCCAGTATCGACGACAGTCATGATCTCAAATGGGATCACAACTCTCCCACTTTACTGCTTCACACTACGGCTCCACATGTGGGGTTCGCCGAGAAAAGAATATACCTATTGTACATTAGAACATTATAACTCAGTTGGTATTGCAAATGATCAAAGGAGAGATCTTGAGAACTTTGTCAAAAAGGAAATATCAAACAACATTAAAATAAGAAGTAAGAAGAAGTACAAGCAATTGAAAAAACACCAGCATAAAATTGTCCTGAAAAATGGAACAACCCTCCCGGTTGTGTATTGTTTTTTTTTTTCGAGATGTTAATCAAAACCAAAATTATTTTTTGTTTTTTTTAAGTTATATCTGTCATCGTTTTTAAGGTTTACCAAGTGCATACAAAATGTATTAAGTTTTATTTTCCTTGTAATCAGTGAAATTCATTTACATTGAGATAATTTATTTTGCTAGCTATAACATTGTTTGGAATTGTCATTGGGTAATTCCATGAAAAAGTGGACACACATTTTGAACAAATTATGCAGACTTTTTTACTTTTTCCAATAGCAAATTACTCTTTACAAACGGCAATTCTTTATGCAAGTTGCGAGAAAAGATTCTTTGATGTATTTTACTATGGCTAGAAATTAAATTCAAGGAGTATAAATAATACCAAGGCATTTTAAAGTATAAGCTTCACAACTACAGAAGAATTTCACATAAAAGTGACGAAAAAAAGGGCCCACAGAAAACAAGATGAATAAAATAGTGACGATGACAATATTCCCTAAAATAAATAACCATTTAAGCAAGCTTCGTTACACAATATCCGATTTTAAAATTACTTTGATGAAAATGCATTTATTCTTTATTCTTGCAACAATAAATTGCAGGTAACACGAGGTAAAGTGAGTTACCTAAATATTTTCAAATTTTTCATCGAACTATTAAACAAATGTTTGGTTTTGTCACTAATTTTAAAAGCTTGTAATTTTGTATTCATTAAAAACAAATTAAGATTCTAACGATTTTTGTAACGTGAGTTACCCCAACAGACTTTTACTTTTCCCAAGAAAATGTTAAAATAAAGAAAAATGTTTTACTATGAAGCGTTAATGAGAATGGGTTAAGTGACATATTTCGAGTTTTGAGTAATCGTCGTTTAAAGCTTTTGGTTTACGGCTTTTTGTATGAAAATGAGAGAGATTTAAAAAAATGATCTTAGGTCCAATTTATTCACTCTCTATTAAATTTAAAGTCGCCATTTAAAATGGGAAATTTTAAAATTTGTATGCGATTTGACAGATTTTAAATTTTTAATGGCGACATTAAATATAATGGAGACTGAATAAATTGGACCTAAGACTAACTTCTAAAGTAAGGATACTAAATTAATGGCAATAACACTAAAATTTAAGTTGTCTTTTTCTCCATTTATTCGCTGGAGAAAATAAAAAAAATCGAAAATGTCACTTAACACCCCTTCTCATTCTCAACGCTTCTTTATTTATGAACGTAATAGTTACGCTAAATTCATGAACTCTATTTTCCTATCAATTTATATTAATATTGACAAAATAAAATCTAATTTATGTATTGGAAATTTTTCTGAATGTTACGTGAGCTACCATGGAATTGCTCCATTGCAGATACGCGAAGATCAAATTGAGAATTCAATTCAAATGAATATGAAACATTTCTGAAGTTTTTACATTGAAACTATGGAAAAGTGTTCCATCATCACATACAAAAATGTCTCTTTGAACAATTTGGAATGATCTATCATTTGAAAAATTTGGCGCTTAGACTAAAGTGGATACCAATTATCTGTGGAATGAAATTTTTTAGACAAAAACGCTTCTCAAATTCAGAAAGAGCACTCTCAAATTAGTAAAACTGCATCATTTAAAAAAATTTTGCTTTCCGCCGACCGACGTTTGTGTACTTACACAATCCGGTGTATTCTAGAGTTTTTTCCTCACGAGTTTCTTCAGCAATTGGAATGGCACATTTGTATTCTTCATTGTCGTGTGTATAAAATGATGGAATGTGATGTTTAATATTCTACAAATTTTAAGAATTAATTAGTAATTTTCATTTTTTAAAGAAAGTTTTAAGTTTACAAAATCTTCACTTTGCAGATCCGGTGGTACTTCGAATTCGATTTTGTAGAGAATCGAATCATCAAAATCTTTAGCTTCGTGGGCATTAATTGATTTTAGATTGATGATTGCAAAAATTGCAATTAGGATGTTTTGAAGAATCATCCTTTTGCAGAGGTTTGTATTTGTTATTTATTTTAAAAAAAATTTTATTATTTGGAAAGAAATGATTGGACGACAGGCCACGACAAAACCATAGATGAAACATATTTCATACATAGATCTCAAACGTCGCTGTCAAATTTGAATTAGGGCTCGGACTAATTTTACAGTACATTGTAGAGAAAAACCAGTTGTGTAGTATTTATTTGAGATTTTATTTTAAAAGAGTGGTAAAGGTATTTATTGCAAAATAGAGTCTTTTTAGGCCAAACTAAACTTTCTGCATCATTTTTCAGTTTTCTAGTCGGAAAATCTATACCTACAAAATAAAATATGTTTGAAAGAGCAAATCGATTTTGTGACCATTTATTTCTCACAAACTTCTTACTTACAAATTTCAAACTTTTGAATTGTAAGTCAGCTATTACATGAAGCCTCAAGAGGCGCGCCTCTTTTCAAAACTAATGAGTGCAAAAGAGAAAGAAGATAAAACAAAAAATTATCCGACCGGAGAGTCGTGGGCCAAAATTCTGAGACTCTTTTTTGACGTTTCTTTTTCCACTCTTTCTTTTTTCAACATTCCCTTTCATTTCTTTTTGCCTCTTGGTGGAATACAACAACAACAATACTTAAATTAAAAGAGAAATGTCAAATTTGAGTCTTTGACTCAAGAGGCGTCGTGTAATAGTACGCGCCTCACAGAATGATTATCAAAAGAAAATTCGAAAAAAGAGGCTTCATGTAATAGTTGACTAACCAGCTTTAGAGCAAATCACAATAGCCGTTTTTTGTTAATTAATTAACACGTATTACAACAACTACATGAGATCTTGCTTTTCTTCAGGATCACGATTCATGTGATCCTGATGAAAACCAAGATCACGATTCGTGATCCTGATTAAAAGCAAGATCTCATGTAGTTGTCATACGTGTTAATTAATGATCTATATGGATCAAGTGGGATAATAAAAAACTGCTAATATTCGAAAGTTTTTGTGATACGAAAACCTCACAAAATAAAATTCAGCTCACCTTGTGAGGTTCTTGTGACTTGTGAGGTTTGCCAGAATAGGACTGTTAAGCCTTCAGAACAATTTTCGTTTCGCTTCAGTAACGTGTTAAAAAGCCCAGTACGCAGCTAGAGCGAAACGAAATTTTTTTGTTTTTGCTTTAAAACTTATTTCCTGATGTTTTTTCTTGAATTTTTTAATTTGTATTCTTATTATTTTTATTTTGCAGCAATAAATACAATCGGGTATTATGTCAAAGTCAAAATTAAAAAGTACGAACAAACAAATTCCAGTAAAAACCTCAGAAAATATGTTTAAAAAAAAAAAAAATCACTCCAAAAATGCAATCCTCTCTTAATTTATTAAGTGGCACTTTGAATTTTGAAAAACAACATACGAATGTAAAAATTTGTTGCCACCTTAATGGTGTTGCATTTATGAACATAGCATTCAAATGTCACCATTGTGAATCTACTTCTTTATAAATGTCACCATTGTAAACTCACCACTTTTCAAAACGTCACACAAAAGGAAACGTCAAAATCGTACTGTCACTAAACTGTCATTTAAAATTGCAACCAACCATAATCCATCTGTCTTGAGATAATTTTTTAAAAATAAATTCAAGACCAAAATGAGGATATCCGCAATTCGATTTGCTAAATTGGCACCCACTCTAAAGGAACTTCGTATCCACCTTTGCCAAACTGGCGAAACATCCAAGGGTGCCAGGTAACACAAATAATAAACAACAAAGCCTTACTTTGCCATAATTACATAATGTTCCATTTTTTTTCCTTCTCTTGTTCATGTATTTGAATTTAGGGAGTTTGTCCAGAAATTCTATCCTAATTTGAAAAAAGACAATCCCGAATTACCAATTCTAATTCGTGAATGTGAAGGAGTACAACCTCGTCTATGGGCACGATATGGTAAGAATAAAAAAAAAAAAAACAACAAATCAATGAAGATCTAAAAAGAGTTTAAAAATACATTTCGTTCTGCAGCTTTGGGCAAGGAAACATCCGTACCATTGACAAATCAATCAGCCCAGGACATCTACAAACAAGTCGAAGCAGTTGGAAAGTAGTAAATCAAATGAAAAACCAAAATAAAGAATAAAAGAAAAAAATGCTAAATTAGTTTCAGAAAATATAGACTTTCTCTGTGTATTTTTTAACTAAAAGCACACAATTTCACTAGCTACACTTATTTTAACATTTAAATGGGGGCAATCCGAATTCCTCAGGTTTAAAGTCTTCCAATGACTTTAGCACCTGAGTTGCTTTCGCACGCAACTCTAACGGCACCCGTTCATCGGGAACCATTATACTTTGCATGCCAGCCGAACAAGCTGCCTGCACTCCATTCGGGGCATCTTCAAAAACCAGACAATCCTCTGGCGCTGGCTTATCAGCAAATCTTGCTGCAGCTGTCAAGAATATATCTGGAGCTGGTTTGCCATTCTTTACATCCGGATCAGTTGATCCACAAACTTTATGATGGAACAACTGAAAGAGTTCTTTGTGATGGGTTGTCTTGAGGTCAACCATTTCCTCACCAGAACTGGTAGCCAAAGCAAATGGAACTTTGGTTTCGTGCAGGTGTCTAATAAGTCGTTCAGCTCCTGCAAATAAAAAAACACCCGATCAAACAAATCAAAGCTAAAAGGAGAAATAATCCAGTAAGAATAGACAAAAAATTGTCAAAGATAGAAAACAAATTGTAACAGGCTGATTTTTGGTATATAGCTTGGTGTCAGGGTGGTTTACAATCTGTGAAAAGTCCTGAAGTTTCCTCTGTCCCATTGTAAGGGGCCAAAGGTCACAGAACGGTAGGTTTTAGACAAAAATTATGTTCTACTAAATTGTAGCAGAGGTTATTTTATTATTTTACAAAAAATTGTTATACAATGTTTTTTTTTGTATCACTTACCGTTTTGACATTAGAACATTTCAAACTATCCCATGTAATTTGATTTAATTTGATAAAATAACAAATATGAAAATATCAAGAAAACCGTATATGGACCAAAACGCGGACTGTTACGTTACAATCATACTCATATTTTATCACAAAATTATCCTAAAATCCATTAAATTGAATATTTTTCATATGTTTTATACTTTAAACTGAAAGTTCATGTAAAGGTCATGTAAGAAGTCATTGAAAATGGCTCAAATTGATCATTTTACAATATTTAATAATAATTATGGCCTTCTTGCGCTTAGAGCTTCAAGAAATTTCAACAAAATAGCATACGTATTGAAGTTTGAGTTTGGAATTGAAATCAACAATACTATATCACGATATATTATCGAGAAAGTTCAAACAAAATATCAAATACCGTGATTTTGAAAAAAAAAAAAATCGAATGATTTTCCTCATCAGGAGGTTAGCTTCCATGTTAATTTTACTATCTTATCTATTCATCTCTGAGATACATAGTAGTAACCTGAAATTTGTGAATTTATTATAGAAAGACATTTTTTTGAATGATTCGGTGTCCGAAAATGGTTACAACTATCAAAATGATAATTACGCTTTTGAAAAGCTAAAAGTTATAAATAAAGAGATAAATTTGATTGTTCATATGTAAAATATCAGAAATTTTGCGCAAATAAATTTTTCCGCGATGAAAAATTACCTTAAAGGAACCTAAACTATTTTTGTTCATTCCTATATGAAAAAAGACTGTTACGTTAAAAAATGTTTTCTGCATTAACAACGACATTTGTGAGCAATTAACTTGTTTTTTTTTTTTTATTTATATACTATACCTAAAACTCTGGAAAGAAATAAGAAAAATATTTTTGTATAGTGAAAAACTTTTTAGGTAATAGGACAACACTGTTACGTTACAGCAAAAATTCTGTTTAGTTTTTCTTGATATTTATCTTAATTACTTCTACTCAAACTTATATTATGGGAGCAAGTCAAATGGAACCAAAAAATACATTTCATAATGACAAATCTCAGGTTTTGTTATATCAAACTTAGAAACACTAACTAATTCTCGAGTAGAAACCGTTTCTTCACTGTCGTTTGTGTAATTTGATCATTTGGAATGCGTCTCAGCTATAAAAAATAATCATAAACCCGACAAATTTTAAATACAATTTTTGTCTTCGTGGTTTCGTTTTTCGCGTTTTGGTCCATATGCGAGTTGGAGCTCAGTTATAGCTATCAGTAAAATCCATCAGTAAAAATTCTGTTTTGCTATTTTGAATACTTTAAGATTCTAATTTATGCAAAATATTGATGAAACAAATTTAAAACACATTTTCACTAAATTTTTGAAAAAGAAGCAATTCATTTGGTCTTATATTTTAGTCAGAAATTCATTTTATAAATTTTACTGATGAAATTTGATTTTACTGAACAGTAAAATTTATACAATGGATTTGTGAACAAAATTTAACACCAAATACATTGCTTCTTTTTGAAAAAAAAACTAGTTAAAATAAGCTTTCAACTTATTTCATCAATATTTTGCTCAAAATAAAAGTTTAAAGTATTCAAAATAGCTTAACAAAATTTTTACTGATGATTTTACTGATAGCAATAACTGAGCCCTTAGAAGTGATATAATTTCTAAACGGTGCATGATACAAGAAAACTTTGTATGACAATTTTTTGTAAAATGACCTCAGCTAAAATTTTATAGAACCCTGACATCAAGCTGTATACCAAAAATCCAGCCTTTTACAAATGTTTTCCTCGAAAAAAAATCTATTTTTCCTGGTCTAAAACAAATTAATGTGGCGTTTCTCTTCTGCACTACGACTACTACGCGAATGAACTCTAGAGGCATTGATTGTCGGCTTTGATCTACCTTTCAATAAAGGTGCACCGCCCAGCATAGCCAAAGACATCTTATTGTATCGCTCCAAATACTCTGGAACGCCAATTGGCAGCTTAAGCTCCCTCACAGCCACAGCAGCTGAGTCTTGCTCAGTTCTTCCCTTCACTTTCATGCGCACATCCAAAGGATACTTAATATTAAAGGTGGCCGCAATGCGCTCCGTTATTTCCTCATAAATACCTTCGGTGTCTGAAAGGCAAGAAGAGAAAACCCCACAATTAATTAAATTTGTGGCATGTACCTGGCATTAATTGTGCGTCCCGCATCGCATCGTGTGCAACATCACGCTGCAACTTGGAATATTCTTGCCAAGTCATTGGCAGGTCATAGGCGGCAACAATCTTTTCAGATACTTGCTGATTCTGCAATCCCATGAGCGTTAGTTTGACTTCGAATGTATACGTCTTTCCGTATTTGTCAAGAATTTTTTGTATTGCTTCCGAATACAGTCGTTCGGTGTCTATATTGTGTTAAGGAGGAGGAAGTGTTTTTTTTTTTGGTGGACAAAAAAAGTGTTAAAAAGATAGAATTTTTGGGGGTAACATTACCTAGCAACAGGCCATCCATGTCGAAGATGCAATGGGTAACTTTTCTAAACCCGGAAGGTAGATTTTTAGCCATGTTTTTTGTTGTTGTTGTTGTATTGGATTTGATTATCTATCAGTGAGTGGAAAAACCCAGGAAAAAGAATTATGTAACTTTTTGCAAGATTATTATCTATCTCAGCTGACAACTGACTGATGACTATCTTTAGAAACGAATGTAAAAAATTGTTTGTTGTTTTGGGCGGATTATAACAAACAATCAAAGGGAAAGTTATTTGATAATAGTACAACAAACAAAAGTGAGGGAAAAGAGATGATTTTTTTTCACCTCGACGCAGCCTCGGATTGGAACTCGGTCAAGGTTATTCGAAAACCCAGTGTCAAGCGCGATAAATTATAATATGAAGAGAAGGAACCAAATGGAAAAAGTGATTGAAACTCGGACGGACGTCGTTGATAGACTTGTGGTGTTTTTAGTGCGGAAAAGTGTTTTTTTTTTCGTTCTTCTCTTCTTTTTTTTTTGCATATGTTGGAGCTTTTGAACATGTATAGACAGTTTGAGGAGTGCTGGTGGTATGATAAGAAGAAAAGTTAGACCTATTCACAATAGGTATAGCTAAATTTGATATTTTTTTTGAATAGGTAAACTTTTTTACAATTAATTAGTTCCTTCTTTCGTGAGCTTTTTGATAAGAAAAAAACTTTTTTCGTGGGCTATAGGTCTTTACTTGAGTATATTGAAGTAAAGACCTATAGCCCACGAAAAAAATATATATATTTTTTTTTTTAGCATTATTTTATAATCGTCCTTAACACGAATTCCATTCGTATCAAGGCTTGGCCACACCGGAGGGTATGCGGTAGAGGTACGGGTAACGGTAACGATATTTGTATGAAAAAAATTCCACATCTGAACGTTGATATGTCAGTTTGGAATTTTTTTCATACAAGTACCGTTACCTCTACCCGTACCGCTACCGCATACCCTCCGGTGTGGCCAAGCCTTCAAGGCTTGGCCACACCTAATGCGATATGCGGTATGGGTAATTGTATGAAAAATATTCCACACCTAAATGCTGTTGTTCTAGTTTGGAATTTTTTTCATACAAATACCCGTACCGCTACCGCATATACCCTTCCGTGTGGCCAAGTCTTCATATTTTTATTGTTTTTTCGGGCTAGAAAATTAAAAGAAATGATGCTGAAAGCCTATTTTTTAGTTTAAAAATCAATTTATAAACTCTTTCTAAACAAATCTTTCGCTAGCGAGAAAAAAAATATTTTCACTTTTGTACTTTTTTCAAAAATAGTTGAATGTAGTGTATGAATTTTGCTTATGGTAAGTTGTACAAACATGGTTCAGACTTGGTTCAGGAATTTAACTTGCCGATTTTGGGGGATGAGTTGTGGTTCAACTTTGATGTAAGCCTGAATTTGGATATTGTAACACCTATCCTGGGACCAGTGCTAAACCTCAGCCTTTAACCATTGATTACAGAAGATAAAAGTTGCTGAGGCCTGGTACGCAGATCGAGCTAAATTTAAACCGAGATAAAATTCCCATACAATAGTTGGGCCCAACTAGCACAACAGCTTCTATAAATTGAAATCTCGCAGGTTCTACTTTGTATACAGCTTGTATTGAGCTTGCTTCAGAATTTAACTGCTTATAGAAGTTCGGACTTGTTTAACAACTTCTAATAAGTTGTTTAAATACTATTAAAGAAACTTAAACGAAGAAAGCTTGTTTTTCTTATAAGCCTGCTTAATGAATTTATAGAAGCTTTACAGAAGTTACAAAGTTTTGTATTTGATTTTTGGTTTTGATATTAAATAATCTAGCTCGGACACTTTTTGGTTTTGACATTGAATAATTTAGCTGGCACATTTTTTTGCTATTTGAACTGATTAAGTTTTTAATTTCATTAATGAATATACTAGGATGGCCGAGTGGGTAGAGTGGTGGACTTCCACCAAGCAGATACGAAGTTCAATTCCTGGGTGTGGTAAAAAAATTATATACTTTTAAAATTATTATTAATAGATATACTAAAAACTAATGGAATGTTATATATAATATCAGATCAAAAGATTAAATTCATGATTTAAAACCAGTTAAAAAAGAATTCTTTTTTGTTTTTGTAGTTTTTTTTTTTAAATTTCGATAAGACATGTATAAAAGAGCTATACAAGCTATCCGAAGCTATCTGTCAAATCTCAAAATTTCGGTAGAGCTTCGGTAAAGCTTCGTTTAAGATCCTTATAGAGGGTCAAACTTGTGTAACGTTCTCCTTTTTCCATGCCCAACAACCTTACTAAAGTTTAAAAGAAGCTGAAATGTAGCTTTTGTAATACCTTAACCTAAGCTGAAATGTTAGTTGGGCTATGTATTTGTTCAACTGGCCTTTTGAGTATAATATGGAGAGATTCCCTACTAACAATTTTGCTTCTATAAAGCTTTACAGAAGCAACAATTAACCAAAATTGTTTGTCGAGTTCTGCAGTTTCAAACGTCAAGGTCTTGTAGGGGGGCTATAATAGTTTCTGCTGGTTTCGCTAATTTCGATGAGGTCATTGGCTTAAAAGTGAAAAAGTACAAAAGTGAAAATTTTCAAACGGGATGAAAAATTAAAAATAATGATGCAGAAAGCTTATTTTTTGGTCTAAAAAACAATTTTTATAATCTTTATCACAAAACAATTGCGCTAGCCAGAAAAGAAATGTTTTCACTTTTGTACTTCTTCAAAAAGTGGTGTATGTAGTTAATACTACGTTTCCACCTACCCTAAATCCGAGATTTAGCTAAGTAGATTTAGCACAAATCTCGAGTTTTATTCTAAATCTCGGATTGAAAGTAGGTGAAAATCTTAGATTTAGGGTAGCTGAACCCAAATCTGAGATTTAGCGAAGTAGATTTAAAATAAATCTCGAGATTTATTCTAAATCTACTTAGCTAAATCTCGGATTTAGCGTAGGTGGAAACATAGTATAAGCCTTAAGCCTGGTACGCTGCTCGCGCTAAATTTTAGCTCCCATACAAATTATCGAAAATTTTTAGCCGAGATAAAATGGATCCCATACAAGTTATCGATAACTTGTATGGGAATTTTATCTCAGCTAAAATTTAGCGCGAGCAGCGTACCAGGCTTTAACATGAATTTCATGAATTATTTGATTTGTATTTTTATTAGGGTTATTCACGTTTCGATGCAAATGGTCTTGTATCGTTGTAAAAGTGCAAAAGTGTAACATTTTCTTAAAATAAAACAACCAAATATACAGACTACAATTTTTTTACACTTTTACACTTTTGCCCTATTGCAAAAATAAAATACAATGGTGCAAATTTTGTCTATTGTAGTTGTAGTAGTAGAAAACAAAATTTTGCATTTTTACACTTTTTCGTTACACCGGATCGTGAATACCCCTATTATTTTTATTTTGCTATAATAACCCAATGGTATTTTTTCGTTGACATGTTCGCTTTAGTTGATTTGGAGACTTCAAAATTTTTCGTTTCGCTTTAGATGCGTACTAGGCTTAAAAAAACGAAAATTTTTCTAAAGGCACTACGTTGCCTCAAAAAGTGAAAAAGTACAAATTTTCAAAAGTATCTACACGTACTTTTTTATATTTTTTCCGATTGGAAAACTTAAAAAAATGCATTAAGGCTTGGCCACACCAAAGGGTACATACGGTAGCGGTACGGGTAATTGTATGAAAAAATTTCCAAACTGGAACAACAAAATTCAGCTATGGAAATTTTTTCATACAATTACCCGTACCGCTACCACATGTAAGGCTTGGCCACACCGGAGGGTACGCGGTAGCGGTACGGGTAGCGGCAACGATATTTGTATTAAAAAAATTCCACACCCGAACGTTGATGTGTCAGTTTGGAATTTTTTCCATACAAATACCCGTACCGTTACCTGTACCTCTACCGCGTACCCTCCAGTGTGGCCAAGCCTGTACCCTTCGGTGTGGCCAAGCCTTTAAAGCTTGGCCACACCGGAGGGTATGCGGTAGCGGTACGGGTAGAGGTAACGGTACTTGTATGAAAAAAAATTCCAATCTGACATATCAACGTTCAGATGTGGAATTTTTTTCATACAAATATCGTTACCGCTACCCGTACCGCTACCGCATACCCTCCGGTGTGGCCAAGCCTTTATGCATTAAGGCTTGGCCACACCGGAGGTTATGCGGTATAGTGGTAACGATATTTGTACTAAAAAAATTCCACACATGAACGTTGATGTGTCAGTTTGGAATTTTTTTCATACAAGTACCCTCACCGCTACCCGTACCGCTACCGCATACCCTCCAGTGTGGCCAAGCCTTTAAAGGCTTGGCCACACCGGAGGGTATGCGGTATAGCGGTAACGATATTTGTACTAAAAAAATTCCACACCTGAACGATGATGTGTCAGTTTTGAATTTTTTTCATACAAGTACCCTCACCGCTACCCGTACCGCTACCGCATACCCTCCAGTGTGGCCAAGCCTTAAGGCTTGGCCACACCGGAGGGTATGCGGTATAGCGGTAACGATATTTGTATGAAAAAAATTCAACATCTGAACGTTGATATGTCAGTTTGGAATTTTTTTCATACAAGTACCGTTACCTCTACCCGTACCGCTACCGCATACCCTCCGGTGTGGCCAAGCCTTTACACGTCCCGCTACCGCATACCTTTCCACTGTGGTCAAGCCTTCAAAGTGCACATTACAAAGAAAAAGTAATTTGGTTTCACTTTTCACTGCAAAACAAACAAATTTTTCCCCTCCAAAATGACAGCCAGCTGAGTACGAAGCCAAACGTCATTGCAACGTCAAACGAAAAAAAAAATAAAAATAAAAAATTTAGCACGGTGGCATCTTTTTTAAGAATAAAATAATAATTAAACATAAATAATTTTTTTTTAAAATGAATTAAATCAATAATTCTATAATTTCTGCAAACACTGTATAATGTTTTTTTGAGTATACGAAAACACTTGAACACAAAAACATGGACGAAAAATTGAAATATTCGCTCCTCCGCGGCGATCTTGTCGACAATCAGAGTGTGTGGACAAGGTACAGATCATTTCTAGCACACAAATTTATCATAAATAATATTAATATAAATAAAATTATTATTGCACACAGACATGAGAAACGTGTCTGGTTTTTTACATTGCTTACAGGCACATGCATGTTATATTCGACAAGAACAACGATGCCACTTCTTGTGCCTTCGGTGGCCGCTGAACAAAAGTGGAGCAAAACCGATTCGGGAACTGTGCTAAGTTCATTCTTTTGGGGCTATACATTAACACAAGTAAATTAAAAATGAAAGATTTAAGGATTCCTTTTAATGATTTGTTTGTTTTGCAGGTTGTTGGTGGATATTTTAGTGATAAGTTTGGCGGGCAACGTGTGATATTATTTGCCGCTTTAGGTTGGTCATTGATAACTGCATTTATGCCAAGTATCATTTATGCAGCACCAAGTTTCAAATCCTATTCCATTCCATTCATTGTAACGATAAGAATAATCAATGGAGCCTTTCAAGGGGTCCATTTCCCTAGCATGATAAGCTTAACTAGTCAAGTAAGTATAAATTATATGCATGAGATAATAATATAGAGATAAATGAACTCTCACTGTAAACAAAGAAACACTTGTGTAAACACAATATTTTCATTTTGGTTTTGTTTATTTTAGAAAAACGTGTAGAAATTCTCAGCAGGTATTCGATGGGCTTGCTTTTAAAACTCATTCTTTACGATTTTATTCTATTGTTAATTGCTTTTGTGGCAGACAATTGTTTTCGTTTTTTAAACCAATATAATGCAGGTCGCTAAATGTTAGCTCTCATAAAAAATTATCTCTAAAACGAAGTCTTGGATTTTGGAGGCAATTTTGTATGGGAGCTAAAATTAATTTTGATCTGCGTTCTTTACTTTTTGGCTTACCTGGCTAGGATAGAATGGAAAGCGCTACAGTTATGACAATTTTACAAAAGAGACAAACATTTATCTCCAGTCGATTGGCATCAATTTTGAGTTATGCCGTTTTTCTAAACACCTACGATATATCATTGTGTTGAGTACATCCAGGAACAAGTACGCGACAACTTCTGTTTAATACTAAAAAAATGCCAAAAGCACTAATTTCCTTACACAAATTATGTTTTCAGTGCTATTTACACGAAGTTGTCGAGTCCTTGCTTTTAGCAACTAATAGTAAAGTGCTGCCCGGAGTCTGTGCCCATTTTACGGACCCACATCAAACCAAACTTTCTATTTGAAACAGGTATTTTATTGGACTGTAAAGTAAGAACTTTAACAAAAAGCAGGATCGATAATTTTTGAAACCAAAAAAAAAAAAAATAACAGTAAGATAAAACCCATTGGAAAAGGAGGTTAATATTATATAAGTGGTTGGATGGGGTTTTTAATGGTAAAAAAATGGTATAGGTATCTCGATTTCCGGCAAAACTACAAATCTACAATTTTTGTATTTATAATTTTTTTACAAAAATTTCTCACTGAATCAGCGAAAAACTGTTTATTTACAAACTGTTCCAAATTATAAAAAATAATTTTTTTATCAAGTTCCTTCATAAAAATAATGCAATTAACTATTCAGCAATTATTTAAAATATAAGATATATAAATATAATGTTATTGTTAAAATATGATGTCACCTCAGAAAAAAAAAAAAAAAAAAAAAAAAATTTGCAGTCTTGTAATACTAGTGCGATACTATTTTTTTTTCACCTTATTTTGACTTAATACCAAAAAAGCACCCTAATTTTTATTCGAAAATTCACGTTTCAAAATCTCATTTTTTTTTCAAAAATTTTGTAAGCATTTTGTCTGAAATCTCTATTTCTGACGGTGTGAAAAAAATATACACTACCATAGTAATGTTATCAGAATTCAGAAAATTCGAATTCAGAAAAAAACTTGAATTCGAATTTTGTTTTAATTATTACACAAGTATACAAGGTTTTTGTTGGCTAGACTAAACTGTACTTTTCCAAAGGTTTTTGGTAAATTGATTTAGGCTGCAGCTCGAGGAAAAAGGCTGCCAGGCATACAAACGGAATAACGAGACACACTTTGTTCGCATTCTCTATTATCGTCTCGAGTTCGGTTTTTTTCCAAATCAAGTAAAAGGTACTTTAACAAAAAAAAAAAAAATATATATAAATAGTATAGCTCTTGACCCAGTTACCCGAGTACTCGCTGTCGGGTATACGGGTACTCGGGTACCCGGTTGTTTAGTTACCCGAATACCCGGGTACTCTGGTATCAAAAGTACGAATACCTGCCACATCCCCAGCGTCTCCACCGGTCTGGGTGGCCGAAGTGTGCCTACCGGAGAAGGGTCCTTGCCTTGTGGAACAATACGAGTACCTTTCAATTTGTTGCATACATTACCATTAAAATTTTCCAAAAATATTAAGTAAAACAAGCGTAGAAAATGAGATTTGAAAAAATAAGCGGTTTAAAGTGGTTGCATTGAAATGTAAATATTTCCAGAAACACGCTATGTACTCTTCAGAATAAAGTCTTAAATGAATTGATATGATAAAATTAGTAAACGAATATAAACATAAAACCCAAAATTTTGTAGAGAAATAAGGAAAAATTACAAAAAAGGTTTCGACGTTTGAATAAAAAAAAATCGAAGAAAAATCAATGTGGCTGCCAAACTTATAATAAAAAGGTGAGATTTTTCTGGATAGAGTAAAGGGAATTTAAAAATTTTATGATATTAAATTAACGTCTCCAATGAAATGAAAACAAATACATAAATAAAAAATAGAAAATGTTCACATTTTATTTAGATTTTTTTTTTCAATTGATTTGAATTTGTAACTCCAGCATATTTCTTCCTTTGTTTGTAAGTAGATCAACTTGATTTTGAGAAAGTAGTAACATTTGTCCGCTCTCATGAATAGTTTTTGAATTTTGTGAATTTCTAACCGAATATAACTGTCCCGAATGTACAATATGACATGAAGGCACATTTCCCGATCTCGCCCAAACAGTCAAGCTATAGAATATTGGTTCCTGTGGTGCAACTATGCCAGTTAACCATATCATTAGAAAGCTTCCCGTTGTATGGTTCTCTGGACAATCTTGAAACTCCGGCTTACTGCAACAAAGTTCAAACGAACTAACTTTCGTAGACATCACCAATACAGGAATAAAATCCTTAAACTTATCATGTCCCAAATTCCTTATTTTATCATTGACCAATAATAACATTTGACAACGGTTCGATCCAAAGTGAATCAATTTGGGGTCCAGAAAAAAATTCTTGCATTGTCGAGGAAACATTCGTTCCAATGGCACTTGACTATGATCCACAGCAATGTGGCGAGTAAAATTTGACACGAAATGTGGTTGTTGACAATAACTTATGGGGCATATAACCGGGCTACGTGAAATGTTTAAAGTTGCTGCATCGACTATTTGTGCAAGGGAATTTGTATGACTTGCAATTAGTTGGAATTGAGGTTTTGGTATAGTTGAGAGTTGTTGGCAATTTGGTGGGCTGTAAGAGGCTCGACTTGAATTCGAAATAAGAAGAAAGTCTTTGGATTTTTCTGTATGTGAATTTTCGGTCTTGTATTGGAAGCAAACTTCATTAGAATTTTTCGATTCATCTGCGTTACAAATTGAAGATATTATTTGCTCAATTTTGTTTGGAGGTATTTTTGAAAATTTTTCTTGTAGAATTTTTAAGAAATTTTTATCTTCCGTTAGTGTTTGATTTGTTGATTCAGATTCTAGAACAGTTTCGACAACTTGTTGAAATCGTTGATCTATTCCAGATGATGACTTCTTAACTTTGGCATTTTCTACTAAACACGGGTTCACAGGTTGTCTTGTATCGACATTCATAACTAAATACTCCTTAGGGGCATCCACAATGGTCTGTTTGTTCGAATCTTTGATGTCAACTGAGTGTTGGCTGGATCTCTTAGAAGACAGCACTTCTGGCAAGAGATTCGGTTTCGAATCTGTGGAAACCCCTATCGTCTTAGATGGTATCTTGCACATAAATTCCTCAGGTCTTATTAGGTTTCTTGTGTCGTTTTTAAATGAGTTGTACAATTCTTCCCTAATTTTTTCTCGAATTTCATTCCTCATTTGATCCAAAAGATTCTGACGAGTATCCGTTCTTTCAATACTTGATTTGCGTTCTGTTTGTACAAAGTTTTCAACATGTGTTGGACTTTGTCTTTGAAA
Source organism: Episyrphus balteatus (assembly GCF_945859705.1). Lineage (NCBI taxonomy): Eukaryota > Metazoa > Arthropoda > Insecta > Diptera > Syrphidae > Episyrphus > Episyrphus balteatus. The sequence goes on along the minus strand of NC_079134.1, from coordinate 15,186,447 downwards.
ATTGATATTTTCATTTATCTTTGGAGTTCGACTTTCTCTGGACTCAATCCATTTTGAATTCTATAATTTTATTTTAAATTTTTAAACCAAACTTATTATATTGCAAGCAAAATAAACATACCCAATTATTTCTACTATGTTGGTTATCTAAGCTTTCTTTGTCAAGACTTTTTGCTCTAGAATATAACAAATTCATAGATGTTTCATCCGCCAAAGCATCCACTTCTGCATCCAAACTATCATTCGAATATTGAGAATGTTTTTCATTAAATTTCATCCAATTGCAAATTTGATCTATATCCCAGTTGGCATTAAGTTTGCTCATTAGAACATTTTCATTACAATCAATTAATTGCCCTCCACATTGTATGCATCTTTTCGGGGATAAAGTGTAACAATTTATGCATAAATTGTGTCCATTTTCACACATGGTTTCACCGATTTCATTTGCTCTCAAATTAGTCTCACTTACAGTACAATTTGAACAGTTCATTTTTGGTTTCAAAATTGAACAATTGAAAAAAAAAAATATTTTCAAAAAAATAAAATAAAATAAAAACAAGTTGTAAAATTTAGCTTCGAAAAGTTGGATAAAATGCGAAATTTATTTATGTTGTCAGAAAGTTTAAAAAAGGATTGCTTTTTATTTTTAAAGCTGAGTGATAATTTTCATGATTTGTTGAGAAAAAGCAATCTTGCATACTTTACATCTTAAGAACAAAATGATTGGTTAAATGAATTGCTCAATTATTTTCGATGGATGTTGCACATACGCCACAGTGAACCATTTCAAAAAATATAATAATTTGTGTCATTGTCAATTATTTTTCGATATATTAGATTGATGATCCAAATGAAAGAGGATAAACGAACTCTTATTTTATACAATGAGTTTTTATTCTGAAATTGGTTTTTTGGAATGATAAATTAACTTTGCCCGTTAGAAATTTAAGAAAATAACTTTTCGCCCCAAACACAACTCATACAATTTTCAAATGAACAATTACTTTTATTACTGCTAGTACCATTTATTTTAAGTGAAAAATGATTTAAAAATCGGTGTACGAGTAAGTAGCACCTTCCTATGGCTATAAAAGCTATGGTTCCAGTGCCAGTGATTTTTAACTCAGCAAGTTAAAGTGATGGATCACTCAAGCGAATTACCGCGAATACGGTGGTTTCGGTTAAAGATTAGTCAGTTGTGTGCACCAATGCCAATCCATTCGCTTGAAAGATCAATTGCTTAAACTCGCTTACCCACGCATATTAATTGGCACTGCAACCATAGCCTAAATATATTTATTTTTGCAAAAGTGTACAAAATAAAAACTTTCAATCCTAATGGCAAACTTTTAAAAGTGCACATCCTTTTTATTATACAGATAAATCTATTACCTTATATGTCAGTATTATGGTTCTTTCCTCAAATTAGACTAGAATGAGACTGAATTCAAGGGATATAATGAATTTTGTGTGAAGAATTGCTGATCCTGCCTCTCAACCCACGAAACTTCTGGTTTTCATTATATACGAATTATTCTGATGCACGAAAACGCACGGGCTCATAGTGCAAGAGTGGTTTTAGAATATCTTCAACACGTTGGTATACCAACTTTGCATTGACCACCTATAAATCCGGATTTAATTTCAATGGAAACTGCCTGGCACCTGAGCAATGCTGAAGAAACGCGTTAGTGAACAAAAATTCACCTCCAAAAATCTTGACGAGCTGCAAACTGTAGTGAGAGAAGAGTCGGAGAATATTTTACAACCAGGCCTTCAAAACTTAACTTCACTTGCTCATAATTTTTTTTATTGTTAACAACTTTACTGTTGAAAAACGAATCCAGAATCGATTTTTCTCTTCTTTTAAGAATTTGAAATATCAATATTTGCCAAACGAACGTTCTAGGACGACCAAACGAAATCTTTATTAATAAGAATAAAATCAAAAAAACCGAACGGTTGCGATGATATTTATTTTAAGTGTTTAGAAATACGATGCTTTGTTTGCCAACATTTTGTATCAAAAGTATGAGAAAGTGCATCCCACTTTAACCTTTGGCATCGTAAAGCCTTTAATTTCCACAGAACAAAGCACCTTATGAGTGTTTTAAGTCTTAAGCCCTTGAGTTTTTTGCTGCGTCCCAAACTTATTTATCCCTTTATTTGATTAGGATTTTCTCCTATCTGTTGAAAATTATTCTAAACCAATTAGTTTTAGCAGAAAATAGACAGTATTGTACTTAAATTATGTAAGGCAACTTTAAAAACCATACAAAATTTTAATTTTGTTCACAAATATTTTCTTTACAGAACCTTTGCTCAATGGAACGTACAAGTTTCTTCGGCCTTCTAACATCCGGTTCAGCCATGGGTACCCTGCTAACTGGCATCCTTGGCTCTTTCGTACTCGACTACTTTGGATGGTCATCGGTATTTCGAGTAATAGGTTTTCTTGGAATATCATGGGCGTTATTTTTACGCTACTACACCATGGCTGGCGATAGAAATCGCATCATCAATGTTTCAGTGCCCAGTAGACTATGCTCAAAATCATCAGATTCTGTGCCGTGGTTAAGATACTTTGGACGTCTATCATTCTGGGCATGTGTACTAACACATGCCTGTGAAATGAATTGTTTCTTTGTCTTATTATCATGGCTGCCAACATATTTCCACGATACATTCCCATTGGCTAAGGGTTGGGTAGTAAATATGATACCCTGGTTAGCTCTGCCGCCATGTACGTTCTTTGCAAAATATCTCACAACACATTTAACAGCCAGAGAATGGAGCACATCAAATGTGAGAAAAATAATTCAAAGCCTCTGCTTTGCATCACAAAATATTGCGCTTTTTATTATGAGTCGAACAAATGATTTTCATACAGCACTCATATGTATGACTGTGATTATTGGTAAGCCCAAATTCCGAAAGTGTAAGTTTATAAAGTTTTAATTTGAGTTTCATTCTAGGTGGCACAGGATTCCACAACAATGCAGTCACAGTTAACCCACAGGACTTGGCCCCATCACACTCTGGCAGTGTGTTCGGTCTAATGAATACAGTTGGTGCGATACCCGGTTTCTTGGGTGTCTACCTAGCTGGACATATTCTCGAGCTTACACAAAGTTGGCCAGCAGTATTTAGTACTGCTGCCATTATCAATCTTATTGGTTGGATTATATTTGTTGTTTTCGGTTCAGCTGATGCTATTGTGTGAGACTAAAGACGACAACACATTCCAAATGGAAAATAATTTTTTGTAAAATCAAAAACAAAACAAGACAAGACAAAAAAAACCGAAAACAATAGAAACTCCGTCACGTCACATTTAAGACCGATCGACAAAAAATGTATCTCTAGAGGCAAAGATTTTTACATTTTGTTTTCAATTTAGTATTTTTGTTGTTATTTTATTTATCCTCTTTGTAATAAGATTAGATATGATTTACACGAATTTTTGTGTGTGTTTTTTTTTGTAATATTTAATCTGCAACTAATTTCTTAGACATATAAGGTCCATCAAGTTCGTAGCCCAGCTTACGATAGTAATTCCTTGTGCCAACACCTGAAATGACAGCGAGTTTTGTGCTACCATGTTCCTCCAAAGCGATTCTTTCAGCTTCTTCCATTAGAAGCATACCAAATCCCTGAAAGTAAAACAAAAAGGATTAAAGACAGCAGAGAAAAGGTATTTATATGGTCTTACTTGATGTTGGAATTTAGTTGGATCCCTTGCATTAACCGGCACAACAGAACCATAAACATGAAGTTCCCTTACAATGGATGACTTCTCTTTGAGTTCTGGTCTAAAAGATTCCCCAGAACATTTACGCAAACGCAACAGACCCACGAGAATATCCTGTTCAGGATCTTCATACGACAAGAATGTCTCCCATCCTCCATTTGCAACGTAGTCCCTGCGAATCAATTCAACTTCATAGGGACGAACTTTATTATGGATCTCTTGGATACCAACTTCACGAGTTCGTACATCACGGCAATCGGTACCGAGATCTTTCATGCGGGCTAAGGCCAATTCACGAAGGTTTCCATGTTCAACGCCGGAACTAAAAGAAGAACAATGTAAAATACAAATGAAATACAGTAAAGTCGTTGGCTAATGATTGGCTAAAAATGAAGAAGAAATAAAAAGCTTGATAAGAAGACTGGAGCAGAACTTCGAGAGGAAAAGACGAAGTAAATGCGGGAAAGACAAGTGATGAGGTTCAGGAAAAGAGGAGAGAGAACCGCAACAGTAGACTGGAGATGGAAGAAAAAGAAGATAGATGAGGTAAAAGAATTAAATTAATTAGGGTATGTGTTCAAATAGAATGGAGGGCAGGAGGCACATATAAAGGACAGAGTAAAAAAGGTAGCAGCGGTAATGAAGGAGGCTTGAGGGATTGGACGAAGGAAATTCGAAAAGGCATGGGAGAGGAAGATGTGGCTCTTGTGGGATATGGGGGGAAGTATGGGGATAGAAGGAGAAACAAAAAATGGAAAGGGTGCATTAGAGGTAAATGGACTATGGGGGTAGAATGGCAAACTCGAGATGAGAGCAGCAAAAAAGGCATGGAAGTATAAAGTAAAAACTAGCTTTTGGTGTTAAGAAAGCGAAAATAGGTTCGAAGAAATAAGGTGAGACAAAAAAGAGGGAGAAAAAGGACGTGGAAACCTGTAATTCTTAGGGGAATCAGTAAAAAGAATACAATACAATAAAATATAGTAAAGTCGTTGGATTTTTACCTGACCAAAGGCATTGGAATATCACGCTGTACTCTGTAGACTCTTGTCCATGGTGGAACCAAAGCCAGAATTTTGGCAACCAAATCAACCAGCATTGAAGGAGGGTAACTCTTGTAGCGACCAGTTTTCCAGAGTTCATACAGACCAGTTCCTCGAATAACCAGAGTTGGATAGATCTTCAATCCATCAGCACGGAATGCTGGATTCTCAAAGAATTCCTAAAAAAGAAACAAAATAAATGAAGGAACGAATGAAAAGGTAGCGGGTCAAAATTGTGTTTTTTTTCGACTGTCTTTCAAAATTCTGGTCTAGCTAGACCAGGTACTAGTTCTGGAACTCGGTCATAAAGAAAAGTTAGTACCTATGCATTTCTTCACATTTATAGGACCTGATCTAAGTTCACAACGAGGTCCTAAGAATTAATACATATACATATAACTGGTCTAACTGTCATTTTGAGAATTTATTGAAGCTTGAAATATCTTTGTTTACGTTTGTTCTTCTTTATTATTTATACCGCTAGACTTCCGATTTTGAGGTCCTAACAAGTACCGAGTCCTAACTAATACTCGGTACCAAATTGACAGTACTAGGGCTTAGTACTTGTGTGAAGAAATTACTTGCTACCAATTTGAGTACTAACGATTGGTATAATAACCGGGTCCTAGCTGATTTTGAGGAGCTAGCTAGTACAGAGTCCTAACTAGTTCTCGGTCCTAAATTGACAATTCTAGGGCTTAGTACTTGAGTGAAGAAATGAGTTGATACCGATTTGAGTATTTATTTAGGTATCAAACAAAAAAATAATAATAGTTTTAACTATATGCCTGTAAGACCTAAGGTCTTACAGGCATACTGCACGGCACTAGTTAGGAGGAATAGAAAGATAGGAAAGAATTTTTTTGTGGGTGCAGTGAATTGAGAATAAGATGATTATTATCTCATATAATCCCACGAGTGGCTTCCAAGCTGGGGGATAAAGAAAAAAATGCTGACTGAGGTAGGGCTCAGACCCACACCTCCAGGTTAGCAGTCAAGCACTACATCCACTGCACCATTGCCACCCGCAAAATAATAATTATGCATATAAAAAAATGATAAAATAAGTTAATAATAAAATAAGCTTGACGAAGATTTTACAGAATTCTGGAAAAAATTTAAATGTTAAAAAGCGCGCGAATCGTTTATTTTCAAAACATTATTAGTCCATTTGGTCAGGAAAGGTTTTTGACAAAATATTTTTTGCATTAAAGAAGTTTGATTGTTACTTTAAATGCAAATATTATCCTTATACATATATCAAAGTATCTATTAATCAAGATTTAAATTTATAAGAATTAATAAAAGCATCCTTTTGTGGGTTTTATAAAAAAAAACTAAATGGACATATCATGTTTTGAAAATAAACGATTCAATTTTGAAAAGCAGAATTTTAACAAAAGAATTTTGACCCCGGCAGAATTTTAACCCCAACCCAAAATAAAAAAAACCGCTTACTTACAATAAACTGTTCAATATCCCTCTCAAAATCGACATTAGGCAAATCAGGCATCATATGAGCTACAATTTTATATCCCGAATCCTTTCCCAGCTGGAAGCTCTCACAAACAGCTCTAACTGTATGTCCACGATTGGTATCCCTGGCGACATCTTCATAAACCGATTGGACACCAATTTCCAGACGAGTGCATCCATACGACAACATGTCTGAGAGATGTCTCTTCAAACAGTAATCAGGACGAGTTTCAATTGTTATTCCAATACATTTGGTCCGGGATTTCTCCGAGTACTTTACAGCTTCTGCCACACTGGCACTAGCATGACCCGAAAGAGCGTCATGAAGATTTCGAATGAAATAATCACGATACTCTTCAGGCAGGCACATAAATGTCCCGCCCATTACAATGAATTCGACTTTGTCAACAGAGTGTCCAAGTTGTTTGAGTTGTTCAACGCGATGACGAGTTTGGAGAAATGGGTCATAGCGTGCTCGAATAGCTCTCATGGATGTGGGCTCATAGCCAGTGTAACTTTGAGTTGAATACTCAAAGTCACTGTCTGGTCCACCGGGACAATAGACGCAAATGTTGCCGGTCATATTGATGTGAGGACAACGATGTGGTTTGCACATGACAGCTACAACAGCGATCTTGGAAAACATTGTTAAGTTATAAAAAATAAGGAAAAGATTGAAAAACTTACTCCACTAGCTGTTCGAATAGGTTTTGCTCTCAATTTGGGTAGAAGAATCTTTTTAGCGTCTTGTGGTACAGCAGCAATAATATCAACTAAACGAGGGGAACTTTCCAAACCATATTTGGAAGACAGACGAGATTTCATGCGATTTAGATTGACATCTTTTTTATCTGCATGGGCTTGCAGGAGTTCTTGAATGATTTCACCAATAACGATGACGGTGCGCTCTTCACGGCTTAAACCAATTCCTAGAAGGGAAATACATAAGAACCAAAGTGATACTTGACTTGGTGAGTGGTAAATGTGTACCTAATTTCTTTTTTTGAACCATTCTAAGGTTTTTTGATTATTTAATAACAGAAGAAAACTTTTTAAAAAAATTGTTGCACGTGGAAAGACGCAAAAAGTTTTGTGTTTTTTATTTGTATTTTGGAAAAATTTTGACAGCATCTAGATAAGAAAAACAGCTGAGAGTGCAGGGATGTCATATAAAAAGATAATGATCCATTCACAATGGAAGATTCGGGAGTAATAAAGTCGGTGGTCAGAATTTGAACTAACGAAATCCAAAAGAAAAGAACGCCAGCTTTTTTTTGAGACATTTTCACTCTCCGAGCCAATAAGAAGATGATCTAACTGGTAGAAGCCGTGACCTAAAATTCCTCCTCTAGTCATAGCATACACCTTTTCAGGATCTGACGAAAACTCAACTCCCTACCCAACATACATTTCATCTTCGATAAAGGTATTACCGAAGATACATTTCAGCTTCTGTTAAACTTTTGTAAGGTGGTTGGGCATGGAAAAAGGAAATGAAAGGACAAATTAGACCCTTTATAACAATAAACTTATAAGGTCTATAAGAAGCTTAAACGAAGCTTTACCGAAGATCTACCGGAGCTTTTAGAAATATCAAAACAAAAAAATGTCCGAGCTAAATTATTTAATGTCAAAACCAAAAAGTGTCCGAGCTAGATTATTCAATATCAAAACCAAAAATTAATAACAAATAACCAAGCATATCTGAAAAACAACCTTTCTTCGGTTAAGTTTCCTTAATAGTATTTAAACAACTTATTAGAAGTTGGTAAACAAGTTCGAACTTTTACTAAGCAATTAAATTCTGAAACAAGCTCAATACAAGCTGTATAAAAAGTAGTCCCTGCGAGATATCAGTTTACAGAAGCTGTTGTGTCAGTTGGGTATCGTTTAAAAATTTAGCCGAGCTATATTTATCTGAGCATCTTATCGATAATTTGTATGGGAGCTAAAGTTTAGCTCGGATCTACGTACCAGGCTTTACAATAAAATCGTAAACAAACATTTTGTTATGCTTTTCGTGGCATATTACGCAACTTGTCTAATACTATGTTTCCACCTACGCTAAATCCGAGATTTAGCTAAGTAGATTTAGAATAAATCTCGTGATTTATTCCAAATCTACTTTGCTAAATCACGAATTTGGGATTATCTACCCTATATCCGAGATTTCCACCTACTTTCAATCCGAGATTAAGATTAAATCTCGAGATTTATTCTAAATCTACTTAGCTAAATCTCGGATTTAGGGGAGGTGGAAACATAGTATAACAAAATTCTTGCCTGTGCTAGAATATTTGGAAAAATTTAAATCATTTTTAACACACAATTAATTGTACAGGCCATTTTTCTTGCTCAAAAGAGTTTTTTGACATTAGAGACTTCAAAAAATTTCCGTTTCGAATTAGCAGCGTATTATGCCGGCTTTTCACGAGTCGATTTTTTCCGTGCAACTAAACTTTTCGGCATAAATCGACTCGTGTGAATCCTAGTCGACTTCAGCCGCGCGACATATCGTCTGCTAAAATCGACTTGAAAAAAGTCGGCATTAGGGTTTTAAGTAGAGCCTTTCATTTTAATTTTAGGCTCAACCACGTTTGTACAACTGGTCCTAAGGAGTCCCCACACCAAAAAACGCTATTTTTTTTATACAAAACGCGTTTTTCATTTTTGTTGGTTTTTTTTTTTAATTGGGAAAAAAGTACTTTTTTTTTCAAAGTAGTAACACGACAGCTCTGTTGATAATTGTGAATGAAACACATCATTCTTTTGACACTTCATTTGTCACCGCATCGCAAAAAAAATATAAACAAAAAAATTATAAAAAAGTGTTTGCTGACTGAATTTGGCTTTTTTTACTAAAAAAATTAAATATTCCAATGGCATCTTCCTCGACCGAACGAAAATTAAATGGTCTATTAGATAGTTTATCAGATCAAGAAGGTGATGCAGATCTCTCACCACCCGTTGAGACCTTTAATTTCCCAGTAAGTCTCAAACCATTTTCACTAAAAACTTTTCAACTCATGTTTGCATGTCTCTATACAAAAATTTTGTCTTATCAGAGTAGTGACACTTGCTGGGTATGCAATGGCTATTATGGACCAAATTTCGATGAACCACTTTGTGGAACATGTCATTCATTTTTATATCCTACAAATCCAGCAGAAGATTTTCTAACAACTTTGTCCGATGACGAAGATTCTGGCAATGATGAGCCACCATTTAATGCCGCTGACAAAGAGAAACAAGAAGAAGCCGATGAAGATGCAGAAGATATTGATCCCGAAGAACTTCCAAGTGGTGCCGATGAAGAAGAAGAAGAGGAGGTGGAAGTTGTTCCAAATGACAATAACAAAGACAATCCTAATGTAGCATTGTTGCCAATTCAACGACCACATCCAACAGCTCCACGAAATCTCCCTCATTTTATGCAAATGTTATCTGAACCAAGACCGGTTGATGAAGAGCCATCTGAGAAAAAGATCACTTCATTGCCTGTCGAGATGATGGTATCGATTTTTTCCTATTTGGATGACATGTCGATGTGGAAGGCAAGTGAAGTGTGCAAACAATGGAGAAACATTTTGGAATTGAATACATCACAATTGATGTGGAAGAAATATTTGAAAGAACGTTGGCCATTGTTTCAGAGCATTATTGAGGTTCCAAATTGGTTGCAGGTATTTTTTTTTTCATTGATTCTTCTTATTATTATTTCAAATCTACGATATCACTGGCCAAAACATAAAAATTTTCCAGAGTGTTGTTTATCATGTCTTACTAAATTTAGGGTGCCGATTCCGAAAACAACATTAGTTTTTTTCTAGCAGCTCTATTTCTTGAGTTATTCATACATGAAAAGGCATAGAAATTCATACACATTTTTTTTTCTTAATTTATTTTTTATTAAAAATTTTTTTTTTTTGTATTTTTATTTTACTTACTGAACCAAAATACAATACATTTAAAATAAATTTTTTTCAACAAAACTTAAAAAACGCTTGTAATAATAAAATCTAAAAAAAAAAAAAATAGTATGAAATCACCCCTTGCTCCTAGAAAGCAACCAGTGTGATTTTTAAGCTTAGTGAGCCCAAATGCAATAGGTTCCAAAAAAAATTTTCTGGAAAATCTTAACAAACATTATTTAAAATAAGCATAACTTTAAAATTAGTACGAAATTACCCCCAAAATGTGGAAAACTTAAATATTTCAAAAAACAGAGCTCCTACAAATAATTGAATGTGATTTTTAGGTTTACTGACCCTTAATACATGCAGTTTAATATAAATTTTTCTGGAAACTGAAAACTAAAAAATTAGTATGAATATAAAATTAAATATAAATCTTTCTGGAAAATTTTAAAAAGTTGAAAATTGTTGGCCAGTGTATTTTATCCGCAGATTTTGCTCAGATTTAATATAAAATTATATGTGTACATAATGTATTAGAGTTGGACACTTTAGCTGATTTGAGTGATCGATCATTTTAGTAGTAGTGGTACTTGAAAAAGAAACACTGGTACTGGACCAAGCGACATTGGCACTTTTACATCTAAATATTAATGTAGAGCACAAAAATTGTTTTTGTTCCGTAAAGACTTGGACGAAATTTCATATGGTTTCTGAACCCTTTATTCATAAAACTAGGCATATAAGAAATTCTTCTCCAAATCTAGATGTGCAGGAAAATCGAACTTTATGAGATGGTATGGGGTAGGAATTGAAAGCTATTTACTAGTGATGGGAACTATCGAATGATTTGAACTATCGATAGTTAGTAACTGAATGATCCGAACTATCGAATAGTTCATTCATTCATTCATTCATTCATTCATTCATTCATTCATTCATTCATTCATTCATTCATTCATTCATTCATTCATTCATTCATTCATTCATTCGAATAAAAACTATCGAATAAACTATCGAATAAAAACTATCGAATAAACTATCGAATAAATACTATCAAATATTCAGTAAAAAAAAAAAAAAAATAGTCGAGAAATGACCACTGGAAAGGATTTGTTTCCTTTTCTTACACTTGCTATTTTTGCTCGTCCACATGCAAAATTGCAAATATCAAAAGTATATACAATAATCCAAACCAACCACACAGTTGCATCATATTTTTGTCTAACCCATTAACAACCCTTTACAAAATCCACTTCTTGACACATATACCTGCTGTTTGTGCCTGCGCGAATGTTTTGCTTCTTCCGGCGCCATGTCTTGTCTTACACTTTTCAATTTTCACTCATCCACATGCGAAATTGCAAATATCAGAAGTATATACTTACAATAATCCAAACCAACCACACAATTGCGTCATATATTTGTCTAGCCAATTAACAACCCTTTACAAAATCCACTTGTTGACACAGATACCTGCTGTTTGTGCGTGCGCGAATGTTTTGCTTCTTTCGGTGCCATGTCTCGTCAAGTGATTGAAAAGATGGGTTTTCCCATTAATTAGGATCATAAACTATACACTGGCTAAACAATGAACATGTTCCGCTTTCCAGGTCAAAGAGTTATTTTTTTCTCTCTTGTCACTTTTTTATGACACCACACTGACCGACAGATAACTTCTATTCTTTTCATGCACCGTGTCGCCTTTCTTTTTCTTCTTTACCGCCATTGTTTTGAAAATATGGGCACTCCAACATAAAACACATAAATTCAGTCCTGAAAAAATTTCAAGATATCATTTGGAAGATCACACAATATGTGAATCATCATTCATCTTCCTTTTCAGTCCTTCCTTCAAATGCAGATAAAATCATTTACAATTAAATTGTGAAATCAAGAGAAAAAAGAAAATAGTAGAGAAATAAAATTATGACTGAAAGAAAACAGTAACTGAACATAAAAAAATTCAAATGAAAAAACTATCGTTTGAAAAAACTATTCAAATGAAAAAACTATCGTTTGAAAAAAACTATTCGAATGAAAAAACTATCGAATAAAAAAAACTATTCAAATGAAAAACCTATCGTTTGAAAAAACTATTCAAATGAAAAAACTATCGTTTGAAAAAACTATTCAAATGAAAAAACTATCGAATAAAAAAAACTATTCGAATGAAAAAACTATCGTTTGAAAAAACTATTCAAATGAAAAAACTATCGAATAAAAAACTATCGAACGAAAAAACTATTCGAATGAAAAAACTATCGAATAAAAAACTATCGAACGAAAAAACTATTCGAATGAATGATCATCATCACTACTATTTACCAAGGAGCAATTTAGGAGCGTTTTTTCAAAACTAAACAAATGCCAAAAATGCAAAAATGAGATATTGGTATATACATTTTTGGCATTGCCAGGCGCACAAGATGACGAAATAAAAAAAAATATAAAAGCTAATTGTTTTTTATTTAAAATAATATTTAAGAAAACAGTTTTTTTAAAACTCAACAAAACCAATAATAAATGTATGGAAATTTTGCTAAACTCAACAAAATACTACGAAGTTTTGTGAAACTAAACAAAATTGCAGGTTTTTGACAAACTCAAAGTTTGTCTGTTGTTGGAAAGACTTATCTTTTTTTAAATATCAAATTTTGTTAATGTAGTTTTAACATAAATTGATTGGTTTCAGTTATTCATTAGTACATATATTATGCTTGTGAAAACTTGGTTTGTATTTAAATAGGCAATAAAAAACCGTCTCCTCAAAAACTTGAAGAAAACATTTCTTGAGTTTTGATATAATATAATAGATATAATTCCTTATTCCGTTTTCAGATGTATTCTGCATTAATGTCGTCGTGTTTCTGTAGGACTTGTCTGCTACAAATGGCTTTAAAGTCCCCACCGAGAGCTCGAGAAAATGCAATCCGCATGAATCTACTTCGCAATGACTTTCGCCTTCTTAACAGCTATGCATCGGAAGGAATCGAAGCAATACCTCTCGATAAGCAAAACACATATTGGCAAGCTAGCATTCTTGGTCCAGCCGGGAGTCCCTACGAAGGAGGGAAGTTCTTTCTTTACATTTTCTTCCCTGAAACGTAATTCGTTTTAAATTTTACCATAAAGAAATATTTGTCTAGTTTCAAATTACCGATTTAGATATCCAATGATTCCTCCAACTGTGAGATTCCTTACGAAAATCCTGCATCCTAATGTATCACGTCATGGTGATGTTGGAATTGATATCATTCAACATAATTGGTCTCTAGCATTGACAGTATCTAAATTGCTTCTTTCTGTCCAGAGTTTGTTGACAGATCCATTCACAGAGGTGAGTAAACCAAGTCTATCTCAAGATCTTTTTCACATAAATCTATCTTTCAGGTTTGCATGGAACCACAACTTGGACATATGTATGAACATGATCGTCGGCGTTTTGAGAATCTTGCAAGATCTTGGACATGGCAGTATGCAATGTTTGAGGTGATTCCTCCTCGTTGATTTTCTATAACCAAAAAAGGGAACGAGATAATTTTGTATGTGTGTGTTTATATGGACGGACATGGACTGATGTTATGAGTGCCATGAGTTGATATTTTTCTATATGTGGCTCTCTCTTATTTTTTTTATATTTGACTTTTATTCAAGGTCAAGTTAACATTTTTTTATGACTTTCTTCACCTGTGTTATCATAATAATTATTTCAAGCAACAAACTTTGCATGTTAATTATAATTATTATATATTTTACTTAAACTACTGAAGCATTAATATTTTTTAATATTTAAGATTTATCTTATAAAATTTATTAATAAAAACACATTTATTAAACAAAAATACTAGTTTTTTGCTTTTTTTCTTGTAATTATTAAATAAAACAAAAGCGTTAATCAAAATATGCTGGATAGGACGGGGAAGAACCATCTTTAGAACTTACCAGAACTGCAAGTTCTAAAGATGTTTTTTTTTGAGAAAAATTTCATTTATTCACACTCCATTAAATTTAAACTCGCCATTAAAAATTAAAAATTTGTTAAATCACATACAAATTTTAAAATTTCCGCTTTTAAATGGCGAATTTAAATTTATACCCCGTATTTATGAACGTTGTATAACTTTATACAACTGTTTAAATTTTTAAAATATGATTAAAAACCTTGTTTATTGTTGTCTTATAGCTGTCAAACCTATACATAAAAGTAGATTATCTAAACCGCGGATAATGTGATTATTATTTTTATTAAATAAACCATTTTTCCAACAATTTGAAAAAAGTTATGCAGTGTATAATTAGACAAAAATCTAATAAATACGACTGATAGAGTTTATATAAATTGGGCCCTTAAGGAAATACTTTAGAAAAAGTTGCATTTAATACATAAAACAAATAGAATAAAGTAAAATTTTTAAATTTAAAAAACTTAGCACAATGGAGTAACATAATATTAGTTCGATTTGTCTGGAGGTTACTATTTATTCAAAATGCTTTGACTTTTCTGTATCAAAATTAAGTAACAATCAATAAATTAAACAGCATTATACCCGTTTTTATATATAATTGTTTTCATCAAATGATGACTTACAGATGTGCAGACTATGTTTTACAGCTGCTGTGAAAAGCTCAAAATTGAGCATTGAACACAATATTTTAAGCTACCGAAAGTGCTGAGTCAAACTTTCTCAAGTATTTTTAAATATTAAAAACAATTTTATTTTTTATAAATAAAGTTTTGTATACCTACGTCTTTTTTTTAAATGACTATAACTCAGAAATTTATGAATACAAACTAATGAAATTTGGTACATAAATTCAGAGAAAAAATAGTTAATACACAGTGGCGTAGCTAGCCCTTTGGGGGCCCTGTATCCAAATTTTTTTGGGGGCCCTCTCCATCTTCTTGAACACAGCCTTAAGCCTTAACATTGGCTCAAAAAGGGAAAATTTTCAAACGCATTTATGTATAGTTGTACGGGCTGTTTTGCAGAAATTTAAAGTTACCCAGACTCAAATTGTTAAAGCATTCCATTTGGGTCTCGATTTTGAAGCATGATTATTTTTCTACAAAATCTGGAATGTAAGCGATTCATCTCTGTCTAAGTTACTTCAAAATCAGCAAAAAGAATTGTAGAATTTTGCGTTTTTTGGTATTTTGAAAACTTACTTTTATTTATAAAACCTTAAATATTTCAAAAAGAGTTGAGCTACCTACAAAATGTGGATTTGCACCATGAAAGCTATTATTAACAACAACAAAATTAAAAACAGCAGGTATTTCAAAAAAAATTTCCACTGGCCGAGCAAACTGGAAGTGCATTTTTTAAACTTAAAATTGAAATATGAAACTAACCATAGGATCTACGAAATTGATTTTTGGACAAGAAATTAGCAATTAACAAGCTTCAATATCCGAGATTAGTTTTTCTTTGATCCACTCACAGGGATCCACCAAATTAAGGGACATAATAATTTAGCTAGTTCTTTTATGGAATAATTTTAAGCACATTTTTAAAGCAACTTGTTCCTCGTAGAAACAACTGGAGAGTATTTATTCTACTTTTCTACCAGTTTTGTTGATCCTTGTTTTATTACATCATTTGAAAACGGAAACAGTTTATCTGGTTCTAAGGTCCATACTATTCAGACCATGAAGCATGAAGGCTCTAAAATCCTTGTTTAATTTAACTCATCGAAATTTCCCAGGCGGCAATTGTAAACGTTGACTTCAAAGCACGATTCCGGATTTGAAATTCTTATACTTAATTACTTCTGCCAACTCATCAAAAAAGCGTTTCGTTATTTTCCTGCTTTTATTTTTG
Source organism: Episyrphus balteatus (assembly GCF_945859705.1). Classification (NCBI taxonomy): domain Eukaryota; kingdom Metazoa; phylum Arthropoda; class Insecta; order Diptera; family Syrphidae; genus Episyrphus; species Episyrphus balteatus. Next base: position 15,170,438 of record NC_079134.1, on the reverse strand, counting down.
AAAACCTTGAAACAGTGCTAATCCGCAACTTTACCACCGATTTCAGAAGATAAAAGTTGCTGAACCACGGAATTAATATTTGTATAACTGGCCCTAAGTGTCTAAGTCATTTTGTTGAAGGACTTTGGAAACAGGATCTATATTTTCAAACACAAAAATCCATACTAACATTTTTACATTCGTTTCGTTGATCTAGATGCAAAGGAAAAAAAACTATCCCAAAGGCACATGTACAAAAAATGGTTATCATAATCAAAAAATGTTTAATACTCAATTTTTTGAGGGCCCCTATATCTCGGGGGCCCTGTTACATGGATACAGCTGATACAGCGGTAGCTACGCCACTGTTAATACATATCGGGATGACTATTGAAATAGTTAAAAAAAATTGTTGTTTGTACTCTCCAAAAAAACGCAAGAAGGTCTAATTCGATATCGCGATTTTCTTACAAAATTTTGAACTTTGACATTCAAACATAAAACTTGGATAAATGATTTAGTTTTAAGATTCATCTTTTGATGGGTTCCCTGTTTTTAAGTACCACTAAAAGCTCCAATAAGAACAAAAATAAAGGTGCACATATGTTTACTCAGAGTCTGAAGAGGTTATACGCGGGGAAAACCTTCATATTTTGTAGAGTTTCTTACACTGATTACAAGGGATCGAATTATCATGTAAATGAAAGGAGATAGGGTGCTTTCATAAATGCATGGTTGCGCAAGTCTGACGAATGCAAAGCTTTCACTAATGCAAATGACAAATGTCAGGTGTTCATAAATGTAAAACGCAAATATTTGCAGCGCAAATGTGCAAATGAAAAAATTCCCATGCGCAATGAATTTAACTTGAAGAAAGAAGGAAAATGACGTAAAAAATGATACAGCTTTCCTTTATTTCTCAATTTTATCAAAATTTTGAAAGGAAATTCAAAATTCAAGTCAAAATAACAAAAATAGCCGCGAATTTCTTGCATATAATAAATTTGTAAACATTTGGAAAAATGTTTAAAAAACAGATTTTTTTCTTAAAGGATGGAATTAGTTTATTTTGAAGAAGAGGCTGAATTGAAACTTCAAACTTTTGACAAAAGACCCAAATCAGAAAAAGTGTTCATAAATTCAAAGTAAAATACATGCGCAAATAGTTTTTCTGACATTAGTCTGATCGCAAATGACCGCATGTAAACAAAGCAACCATGCAATTATGAAAGCACCCATAACCATTCAAATGGAATTCAATCGTTAGTGCACATTTTTATATGCATATTGTGAATTTCTTTGCATATTTTGACATATTTTCTGAAATAAAAGCATGTTCTTGCGAACATTTTTCTAAAAATTGGAAAACAAAACGAAATTACCAAAATCAAATGCGAAAGCAAATACTGCACAAACAACGTTACTTAAACTCATACAAAAATGAACTCGAACACGATAAAATGTTAAATTTGCTTATTTTATAGTAGATTCTTGGCAATTTTATTTATGTATATTTTTTAAAACAAGCTGCAATAATTCTAAAAACTCACATTTATTAACTCAGCAATGGTTTCCACTCGATCCATATTCAAATGTGGCCCAACTTCATAATCGTTTTGTATAAACATGCAATTAATTTCTTTTAATACAATCAAATAAGGTGTTTTTTCATTTCATTGTTTTGATTCTGAATGATAATGGATATTAAAACCTTCATGCAAAAGGTTTTTGATTGAAAATTAAGGTGTTTTTTTTTATTTTAAGTCAAAATAAGGTTAAAAAAGAAATATTTTAAATCAAATAAATTACTGTGTATTTGGGACATAATAAGGTAGATTTTCACCAAATTTTGTAGAAAAAAACATTTTTTTGAAAAAGATAAAAATAAAAAACCAAAACTCGGTTTTTTTAATTTTTCACATAAATTTTGAGGTTATGTTAAAAAATTGTAGATCTTTTCATTACCTACAACTTTTCCCTACAAATTTTTTCCATAAGACTTGTAGTTTAGCCGGAAATCGAGATATACCATTTTTTACCATTAGAAACTCAGCCCCCCACTTCCCGAACTCGGCTCGCCCGTAATTTATTTTTCCTTTCATTGTTATCATATTCCAATGGGTTTTATCCTACTATGATTTTTTTTGGTTTCAAAAATTATCGACCCTGGGCTATTCATCACAGATTACAGTAAAAAAAAGTTAGGCATAGGTTTTCCTAATTTGGGTTGGCAATAGATAAAATATAGTTGTTAAAACAAAGGGTCACTGTGGTGTATGTGTAACATTTTGTTCTCTTGAAAAATTAGTCCGTACCTACTGATGGCTCTTTTTCAGCTTTTATGTTTTAAATATTTTATTAAATATTTGAGAGCATTTTATGAATAATAACATATTATTAGAAATTCAACTTATAAGTTGCTTAAACCTTGGAAAGGAATTATTACCACTGTTGTGTTATGTATTGAACTGTATATTTTTTAAAAAATGCATTTTCTGTGTTTTTGTTGACCATGTTAATAAAGCTTAAGCTGCACGTGAATGTTTTCGTTTTTAATTCCAAAACGTATGTATAAAAGTGAACATCATCAGAACAAAATAGAGTAAGAAAATAAAAGTGAACCAAAAATATTCCACATACGCCACAGTGACCCAAACATTTCCCATCACTGTTCGAACAGCTGGAAAGCTTTTTCATGAAAATAAGCTTCTATATAATATTAGAGAACCAGAGAGTATCCTCCACTAAAAAGTCATACGCATGACACAAAAGTCAGCGACTTGCAACATGTGTGTGCGTATGTAAAAATACGTGCTCACCATACATTCGTAATAATCTGTTGAATTCTGACATTGAGATTCTTTTGCATTTTGTAAACTATCTAATGCATTTGTCATACATTCTACATGTTAAGAAGAAAAGGATATTTGTATTAAATATCTGTCAATTAAGTGTTGTGATGTAAAAAAAAGAATTTATTGTACCTATTTCAAAATAATATCTTAATATTTAAAGTAAAACAAAAAAATAATAATGGATGATGATGGAGAACTCTGGGAGTAGGGGAAATAAATAAAAAGACGAGGCAAAATTTCCCTCCAGTATCTCAAACTTTTCTCGGTGTGGAAAAAAACTTTTTCTCTCTCTTAGCCAGTTCGGTTAGAGTTTTCCCGTCGTGCGTTACACCATACACCTAACGCGTGATTACATTTTCGGTTGCGCATCGGTTTTTTGAGGAAAAAAAATCCTTTCTTTTTTTTTGCACTTTTCTTTACCATATTTTTGTGTCTTTGTTGCAGTGTTAGTTTTTCGAATATAAAAGAAAATTTTATATTATCCATTTAACAAAATAAATATACATATGAATGTAGTACATACACATGCATAATAAGTATATTCTGCTCCAAAGTGCAAAATCAAAAATAATAATCCAGAAACAACAAGTTGCAAGTGAAACCCAAAATTGAAGAACAAAAAGAATATAGACAATAAATTTAATCGGAATTGAGTAGAAAATAATTTCACCAGAACCAAGTCAACTGTGTTATCCTAACAATTTTCATTTCCGTTTTTTTTTCTTTCTTTCTTTCTTTTTTTTTCTATCTAACTTTGGTCGTCCTTTGTGTCTTGTTGGGAACTATACATCCGTTTGATCCTTTCGATTTGTTTCGATGAAATATCAAACGGAAAGTAAAAGATTAAATCCGTTTCGATTTAGTTCCTTTTTTATTTGCTTTCTTTTTTATTTTTTTTTTTACATACAAATCGGTGATGGTATGGGAAAAGAAGGAACAGGTATAGCGAGGTACTTTTGCGGTACGGGAACCTCCAATTGTGAGGCTCGTTTGGCAAATTGTTAGAATTCAAGAGCGAGCAATAGGTTCGTTTCGATAAAAAAAAAGTACTAAATGTCACCTCTAAAAAGGCGACCTTACGAATAGCCTTAGCTCCTCTAAATACTAAATATGTGTATGTACATTGTACATCCTTCTGTTAGATACGTTCGTCGTTTTTTTTTTTTGTATCTACACATGTTTTTATCTTTCCATATGCCAGGATGTGTGAATTTTCAAATATGTAACTAAGCCGTTTATGCCCTGCCATAAAAAAGTCATATCTTCAATGACGTTCCTTTTGCCCAGCCACCCCTGCACATTCATAAGGGTAGCGATAGCAATATAGAGGGATACACAGATCTACTCCGTCCTCCCCTACCCCATTCCCCTTGGCCATCTCTTCCTGTCCCTATCCCAATACCTGTCTATCAATTTTTCTCTCCTTTTCTTTAACTCTCGCTCTCTCTTCCTCTTCAATTCACTCTCTTATTGGAGGGATGATTGTTGGCCTCCTTCTTTTTCATGTAAGGGAAATTATTTTCTACCTGAAGTTTTTCGTTCTAACTTTTTTTTTTTTCTTCTTTTTTGTATTCCGGACAATTTTGTTCAAATGAGAGAAAAGAAAAAAAAATTCTACATCTATATGTGTTATAGTTTTTTTTTTCATCATTTTCTTCATTTTTGCCTTTATGTATATTTGTATGTAGGTGTAAAAGGATATGTTGTGTGTATTTCTGTTCTGTTTTTTTGTTTGATATCTCCATACATATTTGTTAATTAATAAAAGTCATAAGCGTACAAAAAATTATATGAATTCTCATAAAGTGTAAAATAAAAAAAAAAAAAATAATAATAAATTATATAGTTTTTATTTAAAAAAATTGAATAAATTATAAAATTTTTATCATCATAAATAATAATCAAAAAAATTAAAATAAAAAAAAGAAATATTTAATGTATAAAGCAAAAAGCATACAAGAAAAAAATTAAAAAAAAGTGTTCAACGAGCTGTTTGTTGATTGATTAGTTGCAATTTGTTGCTATATATAAAATAGTGTTTGTGTGTTGATTTATGTATTCAATTTACATATATGAGTGTGCATTGTAAATTACATTTTCGCCATCATTTTATTTTGGAATAAAGGTATATATATTTGGAATACGCAAAACAAAAAGCAAAAACAACAACGAGTGGAAAATAAAAGTGCGTTATCTGGTTTTGGCTGAGGAAAAAAGCGAGATCGAAGAAGACATTAAAGGATAATTAATCAAAACGTTGCTGAAGTCATATATAAGAGTGGTGAGATTAGTTTTTGTTAATTAAAAATTTATAATATTCCCTGTCAGCGTTAGATTATTTGATTATTTATTTATTTTTTTTTTTAATTTAAAATAATAAATAATTAAGTTTTGAAGATTTTATTAAAAAAAATATTTTTATAATAACTACCGTTTTCAAGACCATTAAAATTGTATGTGTATTTTTTTAATTAACGTTGAAAATACAACAATAAATTTAATTACATTACATTTTAAAAAATAATTTAAAGTCTTTGAACGCTTCTCTTTTAAGTTTGAATATAAAATACTGTTTATTAGGGTGGATCCATTTTATTTTAGTTTTTATTTTCTAATTGGCATAGTAATAAAAAGTTGCGCTCTCAAAACTGTAATCTTAAAATTTTTAAATAATTTCATTTTATGGTGCCCCAAACCCTCTGAATGCTTAGAAGGGAGGCTTTTTGACCTTTAAATTAAATGGGGAAAAATAAAGTGCAACATATTTTTTTATTTAATTCATGTTTCACTGAGTGTGAAAAATCAAAAAAAAAAGTTACTTGACTTTTTAATATATTTTTTTTAGAAAAAAGCCTTACGAAAAATATATGAACACCGAAATTTAAGAATTCTAGATTTTCAACTAACCGCACCTTTGTTAAGATTTTTGATTAAAATCTCAATAAAAAGTAACGTGAAACATATTTTTTTGATGATTCAAACTCAGTTAAATATGAATTTATTTTGAACAAATTTTTATTGAACTTTATTGTTTCCCATTTAATTTAAAGGTCATAAGTCCCCTTTTCAAGCATTCAGAGGGCATACAATTAAATTATTTAAAAATTTTAAGTATACAGTCTTTTTTCGTTGATAAATAGTGCAACTTTTTATTACTTCGCTCCACTCTACTGTTTATTTAAAATTTGAAACAATTAAAATAAACGAACAAAGCTTTTATGTTTTATTTATTCAATTTAATTTCTTTGAATTTTTATATTTATTAACTTATTTCGGACCCTAGTCACCTATACCCAGGGTTAATATAAAAATATATACACAAATTAGAACAAATGATGCGATAATTGTTTTTAATATTTTACAACATAAAAAAATAAAATATTTTAGCCCAAAATCCGAAATTTAACATACGAAATTTTGGAGTTCATGTTGCTCCATTCCTGTTACATATATAACAACTCCTATCAGGCGTAAAACAATATTTCGATTATGGGTTGATTTTTTTCTTTCGATATAATAAATTCATTTTCACTTCAAAATCGATTTTTGTGAGTAAACATAATGGTTTTAAATATATTAGCTCTTTTTTAACTTAATTTTTTTAATTAAAAAAAATCTCAAATTGGGCCAAACTAGACAGCAATTGTAGTTTTCTTATCAATTGTTATAGTATTTTATAAAAAATAATGTTACGCATACGCCCCAGTGACCTAACCTTTGGATAATAAGATGCAGGTAGTTGCGAATTCTTCAAATGATAGTAGATACAGTAAAGAGCACATTCAAACTAAATTTATGAATTAATGCTATAAAAAATATTGTATATCACACGAGAAGACCATTCAGACATTGCTCACCAAATCTCAAGATTTTTTTTTTTAAGGAACAACGTTTTGAAAAATTAACGTATCCTCTGGTCATCTTTAAGTAACATAAAAAACAACAAGTCACTATGAGTTGGAGCAAATAGTTAATGAGGTCAGTGGGGCAATAAATGAGGCGTTCGAACTCAGTTGCCCTATAAAGCCCATGAAAAGACAGAAAGATGCACCTTGGTGGAACAAAAATCTGTCAAAACTAAGATCCAGTGTAAGAAAACTCTTTAATGAGGCGAAACGAACCGGAGAGTGGAATCAGTACAGGACAGAACTGACTAACTACAGCAAAGAAATAAGAAGAGTCAAAAGAAACAGTTTTAGGACCTTCTGTGAGAGTATCTCCTCTACTCCTGCTGCAGCAAGACTGCATAAAGCACTAGCAAAAGAAAAAACTATAAAATCGCTAGCTCTGCGTAAACCGGACGGCAGTTTTACTGAAAACGAAGAGCAAAAGTCAACACTGTTACTAAACACTCATTTTCCGGGAAGCTCTCCACTGATAGGCCTCCAAATAGAGAGAATACCTCCTATGCCTAATAGTGAAGACTGGAAGATAGCTTCAACTATCTGTTCAGGAAATAGGATTGAATGGGCAATAAATACCTTTCAACCCTTCAAGTCACCCGGAGTGGATGGCATCTTTCCCGCACTTCTACAAAGAGGTAAAGAAGAATTAATGCCACAGCTAATTAGCATTCTGCGAAGCAGCGTAGCACTTGGGTATATACCAAGTCTGTGGAGAAGAGCTAAAGTAATTTTCATTCCCAAAATAGGGAAGAAGGATACAACCCATCCAAAGTCATTCAGGCCAATAAGCTTAACATCTTTCCTACTGAAGACATTGGAAAAATTAATTGACAACTTCATAAGATCAGAAGTACTCATAAAAATGCCTCTGAATAGTCGCCAACATGCCTACAGGGCAGGTAAGTCAACTGAAACTGCTCTATACGAATTAACGAACACCGTACAAAAAGCATTAAATGTTAAAGAAACTGCACTATGCGCCTTCCTAGATATAGAGGGGGCCTTCGATAACACCTCTCATGAATCAGTATCTAAGGCTCTTGTAAGAAAGTGTGTTCCGGCCACCATTACAAAATGGATAGAGAAAATGTTGAGCACAAGAACGGCAGAGGCAACTACAGGTGTAACAACACAGAAAATCATCACAACAAGAGGATGTCCACAGGGAGGGGTTTTATCACCCTTGCTGTGGAGCCTTGTAGTGGATGAATTACTGGAACATCTTACATCCCTGGGTATTCGATGTCTTGGTTTTGCTGACGATATTGTAATAACCGCCTACGGGAAGTTCGAGGAGACCCTTTGCGATATCATCCAAAGAGGACTTTCAGCTACAAGTAAATGGTGTTTAAATATCAACCCAGCAAAAACTACAATTGTACCATTCACAAGGAAACGGCTTTTGCCTCATATCAGACCTATCCAGCTAGCTGGTAAGGTCATTGAACTAAAGAGAGAGGTAAAATATCTAGGTATCACACTAGACAGTAAACTCCTCTGGAATAAACACTTAGAAATAACAGTCGGGAAAGCCACAAAAGCCCTTATGATATGCCGAAGACTGGCAAATAAATCATGGGGGTGCAAACCAAATATCCTAAGGTGGATGTATACCATGATGGTGAGACCCATTATCACCTACGGTGCGGTTGTTTGGCACAAAAGAACCGAACTAGTTACAACTAAAAAGACATTAAACAAAGTTCAAAGATTGGCCTGCTTATGCATTACTGGCTCAATGAGAACTTGCCCTACAGCAGCAATGGAAGTCATCCTCCACTTAACACCACTCCATGAAGTAATAAGTAGTACTGCTAACGGAACAATCTTGAGATTTGCAAAAGAGGGAACTGGTACGGGCAAGAGTATTGGTCTCAAAGAAAGGGACTCAATATCGAACACCACAGTTAAAAACCTCCTTGACATCCCAAGAGATTGCATGATCAAGAAATACAATTTTGAGAAAAACTTTCAAACACAGTTTAGTAGCAAGGCAAAGTGGGTAAGTGAATCCACGAACTACACTTTCAATGCAAACGCCATCAAGTGGTACACTGATGGATCGAGAACAGCTGATGGAACTGGAGCAGGAATATTTGGGCCTAGAACCAAAATTTCCATTCCAATGGGACAGTTTCCTAGCATTTTTCAAGCGGAAATCAACGCCATAGATAAATGCGCAGAACGTAATCTCGAAAGAAAATACAAAAACCAAAACATTGCCATCATGTCTGATAGCCAGGCCGCACTTAAAGCTATAAACTCATACGCCATCAACTCCAAACTCGTATGGGAATGTGTGAAGAAGCTGAACGAGCTTGGCAAGGCAAATAAAATAACACTGTACTGGGTTCCCGGACATGTTGGAGTACAAGGGAACGAAGTAGCAGACTCCTTAGCAAAAGCAGGTGCAACCGCACCTCTTATGGGCCCAGAACCATATTGCGGAATTGGAGACAGCACGATCAAACAAATGATAAAAACCGATGAGGAGGCCAAACGAACTAAAATTTGGAAAGAGACTCCTTAACTCAGACAGGCGAAATCACTACTTGGGAATTACAACCAAAAAAGATTTAAAACCTGCATTAACCTGAGTAGAAACAACCTGAGAATAATAACAGGGATCCTTACAGGCCACTGCAAGCTGAGAAAACACCTCAACAACATTGGCCTGGCAGACAGTGCCACCTGTAGATTCTGCAACAATAATGAAGAGACACCAGAACACATACTGGGCAACTGTGAAGCACTAATGCACAATCGACACAGATACCTGGGCCAGCACCAGGTAACAAGTAAAGATCTACCGTCGATAGAAATACTCCAGTTAATAAAATACCTAAAAAGTATCAAACTGGAGACTGTACTGTAAGTAGTTAATTGCAGCCAAATTTGGGGGCACAATAGACCTTTAAGGTCGCAGTGCAACTTTCCCCCACAACACATTCATTCATTCATTCAACATAAAAATGTTTTTACACAAATTGTAGATATTTTATGATATATTCTTAGTTGGAAGTTCGAAATTTTACATATTGTTGGTTATAAAATATTGTTGGTTTACAAAATCAAAAAATTATGCGGGTAGAGTTTTTTATGTCATGTTATTAGTTACTATCTCCAACCACAATTAATGTCTTATAAAGCTCATTTCAGCTTTTAGCTGACCAATTTCAAAATCATATCTACATTTTGACAATCCAAAATTTTTTATTTATTTTCTTCATCCCTTGATTTAATTTTATCTTAAGCCGTAAACATTTAAGAGAACAACCAAAAAATTCCTATTTTTTTAGTAATTTTTGATTGACTGTATTTCAGTGAAAAATGATCTTTTTAACGATTTTAAATTAAATATTTTTTTTTGTTACGAAACAAAAATAAAGGTGAAATCGCTTAAAGTGACTTCGGTTATAACAACATTTCGGTTATTAGGACGATATTTTAAGTAAAAGTTTGGTTCGGATATAGCTACATTCACTTTTCCCAAAATTAATTTTAAGTCTTTTAGATGACATATGTATGTATGTAAGATCTGGGCTACGCTGCGTTCCATTATTAAGTCAACTTTTCATTAACTGTTCTATCAAAAAAAGTTACGCATACGCCACAGTGACCTATTAAATTAAATTAAAATAAATTAAATTATAATAAGAAACAAAAATATTGATGGTTTACCCAATAAACAATTTCGCTTCTATTAAGCTTTACAGATGCTACTGTTGCTTCTTTAAAGCTGTATAGAAACAAAATTGTTAGCTGGGAAATCAATAGTGAATCCTGTTGATCTTTGGCCAACATATTTATGTATTAATTAATTTTCGTATGGAGTGCTTACATTGCGGAGACCTTAAGTACCTAGTAGACTCCAAAAATTTGTTAGCCTACATGTAAAATTTAGAATGAAAAACTGTATTAACACGGGTATGTTATGTAGTTTTTTATGTAAAAATATTGCTAATGTTTTGGGGAATTAAACTTTGAGATACTTTTTTTTTAAATGGTTACTAATGATAATGATACTGCCTGGGTTGTGGCTAGAATTAAAACAAATGTGTATGTGTCCTAGTATTCAACCTAGCCTAACCTAGTAGACCACGTCTAAAAAAAAAAAAACACAAAAACATGAAAATCGAGCTCGCAATCACTTACTTTCGACCTTGAATAAAAGTAACAATTGAATATGGAGGGGTTAATATGGCTCTCAGATGATGTCGTGTATATTGCAATAACGGATTGAATAAAACAAAAAAAAAAAAACACTTTGCCATGATAGATACAAACAAATGCCAAAAAAATGTACCAGTACTTAACAAAAATAATGTTTAATCTTTACTTGCATAGTAAAATAAACAATTAAAATGACACATTTCATTTTTTTTTAAATATTTTTTTTTTTTTAATTCAGACTTTAGATTTATTGTACACAGAATTTTTTTTCTGTCGGTAATTGAAAAGTTTCACGAAAACAATTATAACTTCAAAACAGTTTTTTTGTTTTGTTTTTTATTTTGTCGATTCCTAGCCTCAGGCTGTTTCCTTAAAAAATTCATTAAATGCTTATCTGGTTTCCGAAAAGTTGTTGACGGTTAGGGGAATTGGGTGTGTACGTATACTGAATAAAAAAATTTGCCTCGCTATAGGTAAAGGATCCTGACCTTGCATGCATTCAGGATAATCATAACCATAACCATATCGTTTAAAGTTAACTTCCTATCTATTTTGCTTTTTTGATTCAGGCAACACCTTAAATATTATGGATTTTCAGTTAAAAAAGAAAAATTATTATGAATAAATAAACAAAATATAACGAAATGGAATGTGTGTATGCCTCCGTGCAGACATATTCCTTTGAGCAAAAAAGAATTTTAAAAATGTTTGTGGTGTGTCGGTTGGTATGTTGATTTTATTGAATGTGGGCCTACAGCAAATTGTTGGCAAGTTCAAAATATTTGAATGAACATATATTTTATTATATTTTACGTCAAAAAAATGAATTTCAAAATTTGTTGAAATATCCATATAAACATTCATAATATATTTCATTTCAGTTAAGTAATACTTAATAAGTATACAAAATTCTTTCATAAATCGCAAGATTATGTATCAATTTTAAGTTATTTATAAGTTAAATTAATGAAATCCTTGAAAATTGAAACAAAAAAATTCAATCTAAAACTTAAATAGTAATGAAAATAAAGGCTTAAAGTAGATAAAAAAAATAACTAGATCATTTATAAAAAATGAAAGAACTTCCTCAAAACAATAAAAAAAATAAGAAACAGAAAAAAGAAACAAGCTGTTAACTAAAAATCTACAAGTTTTTACTTTTCTCTATTTTTTTTTTAAATATCATCAAAAATGATTCTTTTAGAATCATTTTTTTCATATAATGGAATTTTAAAAATGAATAAAAAGTTTTAATCCCAGATCAGATTATTCCCCATACAGCTTGCACAATAGACTTTGTAGCCTTGACGAGGAAAGTGAATACAAAAAAAAAAAATACGTGTTCTATAAGCTACACATAAAAGTTACGGAGTTGGTGGCAAAATTAGTTTATTCATTTTTCATAAAGACCACAAGAAACTTTTTTTTTAACAAAATTAAAAAAAAAGAATAAAATTAAACCGTTTGTAAAACTTCCTTATAAAAAGAGCACAAAAAAAATATTGCTATACATATAAAGTCCTTGGAGTGTACTGGTTTGTTAAATAGTTGAAATGCATGCAAATAATGTAAAATTGCAAAAAAGTTTTGTTTGTCAGTTGGTGTCTGGTTTTCTCTATGTTGATTTGTTTTCAAACTTAAATTTTGTTTTATTACAAAAAAAAAATACTTAAGTTCTTGATAAAAATATCACAAATGCGGGAGGAAAAAAATCTTACCTTTTTCGAAAAATCCTTCTAAGCCAATCATAAATATGACATCTTATTTTTTTTTTGCGAAATAGATTGGCCACAAAGTTTTAATATAATGTACCTATTTTTGAAAAGCAAAAATATAGATTTGGAGAGATATCAAAAACAGGCTTTCATAGAAAAGTAACATGAATTTAAAACAATTTATTTTAATTTTTTTTTATTGAAATCGATACTCAAATTATGAAAATACCTATTTTATATTAAAAAATATTCAGTTTTCTGATAAAATGAAAGAAACGTGGATATTTTTCTCAACGCACTTATTTCACACTTAATTATATTCTGACAAGAACCGATTTAATAATTTTTTTAAGTTACTTTTTTATTTAATTTAGTAATAGGTAAAAAGAAAAATATTTGGGATAAATGCAGGTGAGAACGTCCCAAATTTGAAATATTTTTGAATAAAACAATATTCTTTACGATTTTTAGTTCTAATAAATTTTCGTTTACACGTGACGATTTTTTGTCAACTTTAACACAATACTGATAGTTTTTAATTTAATAAAAAATTTCAAATTTGGCAAAAATTTTATTATTTTAAATTTTTTAAACAGTCTTTACCTTGTTCGTTATTTCCTATAGACTGATGGCTTGTTTCAGAACAGCATCTTTTATGTAAACTACTGAAACATTATATTATTTGTTGTATTTTCCAAGTTTAAAATGAAAATACAATTCATGAAACAAGCACTATTTCTTATTTTTCTCTCTTTTAAATGTTAAATTCAAGTAAGTTTACAACCTCTCTGAAAATGTAACTCAATGCCGATTTTTACAGAGCAAAATCGGTTTATTTGATCCAAAACCAACACTTGTTCTATAGAGCAAATAAAAAAGGTCGTCGCGGTTCTATAAAAACTCCCTAAGTTCATTTATATTAAATTTTCCAAGTTTGCCAATAACAAGCTTTATTATTTACAATTACAATTACATATTTCACCAAAATGTTAAGGAAAACGCAGATTAAAACATCTTTGGATTTTTTGTATTGAATAACAAATTTTCAATGCAATTTAACCAAAAAAAAACCAATAATGGACTGAAGGAGCTTTCTTTGAAGGACGACGAGGTGAAGAATTTTGCACAAAAGTTTTATAAGGTGCCTTGGATGAACCGTTACATTTAAAGTCATGACGAATTACATATGATCAATTTGAATAAGTAATAAATTACTTTCTATTATGGGTTCTTTAAATAAATAAAATAGATAAAAAATATTTTCTTATACTCATAAAAATGTTGTTTTCGTTTTCGAGAATTCTTCTAATCTTCAGGTTTTTCAATTTAAACTTACACAAAAATCAATTTAAGAAATTTGTATGAATTGATTTTTGTGTAAATTTAAATTTAAAACAATATTTTTAATTCGCTTGTATTAAGACGGCTTGCATCTTTAATAGGTACATATGTACATATAAATTGCAAAGTAGAAAATTTTTTGTCTAAAACCTTTTTTCACAAAAAAAAACTTTCTTAATAAAAAAAACTGCCACCAGCACCTTTCATTTAAATTTTACCCCTTTCAAAACTATCAGCACATGTGTTTGTATGTTTCACCCAGGATACTAAATGATTCAAGAAAACCAGAAAAAAATATTAAATGAAAATTAAAATCGTTTGTGTGGGTTATTTATCAGTGTGCGCTTAGTCAGCCTTCTGAACATTAAATTGAAACTAATGCACCTTTCACAGTAATGGAAAGATTTTATTTTGAACAAAGGTTATATATTGGATTTTTTTAAAAATTCAAAGTTCTTATTCAATATTCATTCCATTAAATTTTTCATCAGTTTTTATTCACCATAAAAAAAGCAACTACATTCGACTAAGTTGTACCTATTAGGTTTTAAGGATTGAATTTATTCTACCGGCACAAAATGTAAGCACATCTACTCTCTGTCTAGCGCTGATAAATAAACCAACCCAACCAACCAACTTGAAAAACAAATAAATATATGCATTTACGAAAATAAGAAAATATTGAAATTAACTTAACCCTTTTTTTGTGCCAGCATCCATGGCAGAAGGGAGGATATAAGAAAAGTTTAAGCAACACAAAGTTGTTCTATTCGTTCGTAGTAGGTAGGTAAATAAATACATAAGTTTGAAAGTAGATCCTTGGTCCTTGGGTTTCCTTGGAGCTCTTGGAGGGATTATATTTTTGTTATAGATGCAGTGGTACTGGTACAAGTATAGATCTGTTGGCTTTCTAAAGCCGATGAGGTTTCAAAACGAATGAAATATTCATATTTATATGCATAAATATATCTAGATATAATTTCATTGGAGAAATATGAATGCAGTTGGATATTTAGGTTATGTTTTGTAATTTTGTAAAGAGAAATATATTTTTCGTTTTTTTTTTTTTTTTTGTTTTTATTTGTAGAAGAAATATAAGTTTCTTTTGGAATATTGTTAAATCAAAGAAGAAGCATATAAAGCACCTTGAGTATTGTGAATGATGAGTGTTTGGAGTGAGAACATTTTGTTGATGGTTTTAGTTTTCACTCTCATTTCTCTATATAAGTTCAAAGTTTGTGTGGTTGATTGTGTGTCGTGAGGAGATGAAAACTTTTATACAAGTATACCTATATGAATGTGGATCTAAATTATATTTTAAGGATTTTGTTTTATTGATAAAATATTCTGAGTGACCAATTTAGATTTGAATCTAAGGTTTTTATTTAAAAACGTTTTTGATCTTTAGATTGAACTTTAAACATTTTGAACCATTTAATCCAGTTCCATGAAAGAAATCTTGTTTATCGAAACGAAACAACTTAAGATCATAATAAGTTTTTTTAAATTTGAATAAAATGTTGAGTACACCTTGAACATAATGAACATATTGAGTTAGTTTTTGACATTTGTTTGATGAATTACGACATTATTAAAAGTTTAAAATTTTTATGTTAACAGTTTTAAGTTCAATGCAGTGACTTTTGTTTCTACTGCTTACTGTGGAAACAGTAATAACACACTTTTATAAGAGCGGTGCGTTTAAATTTAAATTTAATAGCATATTGCCGATTTCAATGACAATTTTCATATAAAACAGTAAAAAATACATTTTTAAAATCGGTTTAATAATTTTTTTGAAATTTTGTTTTAAATTATCGTCGGCACAAAGCCAAAACCGCGAATCTGCATTTTTGGACATTTTCACTTTAATGCGTCATTAAACTTGTTATCGGTCTCTCTATCCACTACTTCGACCCCAATAATCCATCTGCTGCCTAAAAGCCTAAAATATCAATTTCCGTAGCACGAGTTCCCATAAGATTGCATGAATTTCCAAAACTTTGAAGCCGTTTTTCTCAAAACTACAATTTTGCAGATTCGTGGTTTTGGCGTTGTGCCTACGTTATTGTTATTAGTATTTTCTCGAAAATGGCATACCAAGTTTATTTTTCTTGCACGATGTTAGGAAATTTTAATATAAAAAAAAAAAAAAAAAATAAAAAAAAAAAACGGCTTTATCGATCTTCAATTTTTTTAATTGCGATATACCTCTGACTAAATTGGAAAAGGCTATTTTTCTCAAAAACAGTTATAACGATTTTGAATAAGAAAAAATACGTGTACTGGGGCAAATAAAGACTTACTTTTGAATAAAAAAAAAATATTTCTTGAACCATTATTAACGGTATCAAAATTTTTAAACCCTTCATTTTTGGATTGTTTATAAATTTTTCAATTTTTTGAATACGGGTCGATAATTTTTTTTGAAATTTAATTTTTATGTGTCAAATAATGATTTCTTATTATTGTATTTTATTAATTAGTCAATTGGCAAACTTTATTTTGTGGTAAAAATCATTTAAAACTGTGTTTTAGTAAATTTTATTACTTAATTTTTGTCTTATAAAACGATTTAACATTAGAAATACATTGATTACAAGAGCAAGTAGGTACGTGGTATTTTGATAAAAATAAAAATAAAAAAATAGGTACATGGGGTCAAAATTGAACAAAAAATTTGCTAGTGTTCAATATAATTTAAAAATCTATAACACAAATTTATTACTTTCCCAGAACTTGAGGCTTTGATAGCTTTAATTGTATGAAGCATATAAACATATTTCAATATTTAATGAAATCAAAACAAATCATATTTCGAAATGAATGTTTCTAATTAAAAATTAAAATAAAAATTGTATCTATATGGGTCAAAATTGTCATTGTTTTTGCATGAATTTAACAAAATTATTTAACAAGGCAGATTTAAAATATTTAATTTTTAATGTAAATGAAATAAAAATCATTCAATCACTGGTAGGTTTTAAATAATGTTCATTAATTATGACACATAAAATAATTCATAACAAATCATAAAAACGTGTATATGAATTAATAAAAAAATAAAAATATTCACAACCATTTTAAATGTGCAAAAAAAAAACTCAAAATAAAGTTGTTATTTTGTCTATAAATTAAAAATGAAATTTTCCTATTGTAATTTTTCACTTGAAGTGCAGTTGCAGTTAGATGAAATCATTCGCCATTATTTTGATAGACCTCCCGCCTACTCTCCCTCTCTCTCTCTTACCAAAAACTAAACCAACACAACCGAGAAAAAATATATCAACACACAAAACGCCGAGGACAACCGACCACCATTACCAGACTCGGTGGCGTATGTGGAACATAATTTTTCATTCAACCAAAAACAAAGGCCAATTATTGTTATTGTGTGCAGTTTATGTCTGTATCATGCTCAACGGTTTATTGTTTTATTTTTGTGCATTTTTGTTTTTGTTGTTTACTCACTAAAACAAACAAAATGATTTTTACCACGATAATTCGCTCGATTTTGGTACTCCCAACTACACAGCTATATACATTTATAAAATTTTATTCTGCGTTTTCTCTCTTTCGCTCGGTAAAACAATTAGTAAATTAGAGAAGGGAAGACAAAAGGAAGTCCCGTTGTTTTTGTGCCTTTTTGTTATATTTTAAAACCGTTTTAAACGTATCTTTTGTGCTAAAATAACTGCATTTGATTGCACATGCTACCTACTAGGATGTCTACTTGTGGTATATTGTACTTTTAGTTTTATTCTCGTTTATTTATTTTTTAGCAAAAAAAACTTTAAGGACAAAAAAAAATACACAATAGGTACAATAATGTCTGTCAATGGGGGATCACAGAGGGTAAACTTTTAGCGAAAGAACAATAATTTTAATGAGTCGTTTACTTTTTCAAAAGCGTGCAAACTTTGAAAGAAACAATTTAAGGCACACAGCGGTACACGTGTTTTTTGTTCTCTTGAGGAGCTAAAGTTTGTTTTTTGTTGTCAATATTTGTTGAAGTTTTTGGATAAAAACAAAAAAAAAAAAAATGTTTTTCTTTTTAAATTTCATTTTGGTGTCAAAATAACTTGTTGAATTGCAATAAAACTACAAATGATACTAGAGAGTAAAAATGCTTGACTATTATTACGATGTTCTGTTGAAAATCAGTTTTAGGATCACAAAAGAAACTGAAAATTATAGAACCGACATATTGGCATTTGACCCAAAAAGGTGATCAAAATTATTTGTAGGTATTTTTAAATGGATTAAAAAGTGTACGTAATTAATAAATATAAAAATAACTTACAGTATTTTACAATTTTTACAATTTGTATTAAAGAACAAGATATTTCAATATAAAAAAAAGTTACACATACACCACAGTGACCCGCAGTTAGGAAGCAAACAAAGTAATTAAAATACATAAATAAATAAGTAACCTTTGTTGTGAATGGGATTTGTGGGATCAATTAGCTGTTTTCATATAATTTAGGCAGGTTAAATAAAGATTTGGAATGCGGAGAACAGGACTGCATATAGGTACTTAGTTTGAAAAAAAGTGAATAGTGAATTTATTCACCCCTCAATTATCATCATATTCTGCCTTGTCAAACTGATTTCTCCATGGTCAATGGAGAAATGGATAAGTCTGGCAGAAATGAGGATAACTGACATGACTCTGTAAAACTAGTCCCTATTTTTCTCCAAAATCTGTCGGAGTGTACAAATTGATTGTCTTAATCCATTTTTATATGGGTAGAAGAGTAAAAGTTTCTAGGCTTCAAAAAAATTTTGTATGGAAAATGTAATGCATGTTGAGAAGATTTTCACCTTTGTCTTTGGGAGTCTTCGTTACATTCGACCCATTAAGTCTAGTTCTGCTGTATGCACCCGCCTAGTGTAGTTTTGGTTGCTTTGGAAATCACAACATGTCAGTGGTATGAGAGTTCCACTTCTAATGGCTTCTGGCAGTGCTTCCACTGGTTTTCTGTAGTGATGGATACTCTGAGAGCTTAAATGTAAGACCTTCATAAAAGCTTCTCGAGATTTGCTGTCCTGTCATCAATAACTGCACCCAGAATTCATATATAAGTAATGATCCAAGTATATGTATATTAGGTACCTACTCGTGAAATTTGAACATCTAGGATATTTAAAGAATGTCTCACACTTGACATCAATCGCAACATTAATTTGGTTGAGAGTTTGTTGATCGGCAAGTATCCTTGTGTAGTATTTTTTCTCGAAACTGGACACTTGAAAATGGATTAGAACTCAAGTTTGTTCCCAGAGGTTTTGTTATGCAGGATCTTGATCTTATTGATAACATAGACAAGAATAATATCGAACTAATAGAACGTCTTTTGGAAAAGGTCGTATAATATTTTCTAAGGCGTATGATCTTTCTACTCTATTGGGGTATGGTTGGAGGTAAGTCAAATGGCAAGTCGTGTATTTCATACTTAAAATTACTTCTTGTCTAAGCCTACATCTTATCAAAAAGCCAGAACCAGAAGCTCTACTACTTGCAGTATTTTCCTTAGAAAAAGGTTTTTACCGTTCATTATTACTGGATTGCTCTAAAACACGTTAAGAAGCATCTGAACATGAACGGAAAAAAATTAAAACTGGAAATAACTCAAAAACGTATCCCAAAAAAGGGAGAGATAATAAGGTCACTTTTAAGAATAACAAAATTAACAAATTAGTGGTTTTCCACAGCCAGCATATTTCACTGGATTGGTCTGCCAAGAACAAGGTCTGCACCAATACAAAACATTAGGCTCATTTCTTTTCTAATCGATGATCGACGCGACGTAATTGTTAGAAAATTTCGGCGCAGGGACATAAGTCCCGAAATTTTTTTTCGGGACTAATGTCCCACTTTACTGGGTCATACGTCCCGAATCCAATTCGGGAATTGGAGACATTAGTCCCGACAAAAATTTTCGGGACTTATGTCCCATGTATTTTTTTTTTTTTTGTCTAATATATTCTATTAGAGACAGCTGACGAAATAATAGAACCGATATTGTTCTCACTATTTTTTTTTTTCGTAGTACCAACTCCAATGTATGGTACTGTTACAAAGCTGTTGGAAAACAAAAGCAAAGTTTGCAAATTTATTGATTAGTCGAAATTGCATCGTGACAAAATATAAACAAATGTATAAAGTGAAAGTTTTTAATTGAAATTTGTGATAACCGATATGAGTTCTTATCAGGGTGAAGTGGAAAAAAATGTCTCAGATTCGAATCTCTTTAATTTGCACAACCCAAACGCGAAGCGGAAAAAAATTTTGCCCACGGGAGAATCCATTTTGAGGTGTGGAAATAAAAATTCGCGCGAATTTTTATTTCTCCCGTAGGCAAATTTTTTTTCCGCTTCGCGTTTGGGTTGTGCAAATTAAAGAGATTCGAATCTGAGACATTTTTTCCGCTTCGCGTTTATCGAGTTATAACACAAGCATATCTTTGGAACAAACATTAAACTGGCAAAATATTGTCTTTGAAGTTTGAGTTCCATTTTTTTCCTTGGCAAACTGAAGTAAGACAAATTTTATATAAAACTTATTCTTTGAATAGTTGAAATGATATAAAAATCATAATGGTATTATTTCGCTTTAATAAACCGAAACGAGGCACATTTATTTCTTTTTCTGAAAATAAATTGACGTGAAAGAAAAATTATGCCAAATGTTGAAAAATGGGTTTATTTCTCTTTTGAAAATTAAAATGATGCCAATTCTCGAAAGACTTCCTTACTTTTCACTTGGGCTTATTTCATGGCACCAAAAAATAATCTTATGGATTACTTAATACCTATATGAACATTTATAGTAAAAATATGTATATAAAATAGTTTTTACTTTATTCGGAACTTATGTCCCATTTTCGATTAAAAAATTCAGGACTTCTGTCTCAGCAGGGTGGGACATAATTCCCGAATTGGATTCGGGACTTATGACCCAGTAAAGTGGGACATTAGTCCCGAAAAAAAAATTCGGGACTTGTGTCCCGGGGACTTATGTCCCTGCGCCAAAAATTTCTTACTCTATTAATGTGCTTATATATTGAGTCAGATCCTTTGTATTTTCATACCCAAGATAAAAAAGAAACTTGTATGGTTCCAATTCAAAACTTATTCATAATAAAAATATTCAACTCTTTCCCTACGTAACTGTTATTAGTAAATGAATTCAAGAAACACAAAACGAATTTCCTTTTCTTTCTAAGAAATACAAAATTTAATATCATCCATAGGAATGGGTTAAAAATTTCTACAAGGACACTTTCTTCTAGTTATTTCATATTAACACATTTTATTGCCAGGTTTCATAGACTACCTCCTTTGCAACTGTCAAACTTTCAAATTACTATTAGCGAGGTCGATGTGAACTCAACCCGAATAAATCTAAGTCTCGTTAAGTTATTTCCGTCTTCATAATCAATATAGCGTGTTCCAAGCGGAAGTTGTGCGATAAAGTTGAACGTGATTCAAATAACATTTCCCACCAAGAGAGACTGTTAAAGGATCTTTTGAAGTAAAGTCTTTTCGAACAGCACACAATTGAAAATCAACATTAACCTCCTAGATCCCCAGGTCGTTGGGATATTTTAGGAAGAAAAAATCTCTTTTTGGAGAATATATTTAATTTCTATTTCCAAGAATATTTTATCTCTCAACCTCTGGGCGTTGTTAACACTCTATAATTCGTATGCCTTTAGCAAAAATGTATTAATAAAGTGTGGGTATTTCCATGCTGGTTGTGGTCATTGAATCTGACAGACTCTTGCTAATTTGGAAACTATTTTTTAATTAAATAATAACCAACTATAATATAAATAAAACATTTTGTTTATCTTGCAATCACTGTCAGTAAAATTATACTTTCATATCCCCAACAAAAAAAAAAAAAAAATATAAAAAAATGTTGGCATCATGATTCAAATATAAAATTGAAAAGATAAGCAGAATGTGCCCTCTTTTAACATCATTTTTCACCATACAAGTACCCCAAGCCAAAGTAACAAAAAGAAACAAATAAAATTCTATCCCATACCTAAAAAAAAAAACTATACTAGAGCTCTTTATGTGTGCCACAAAAATATCTAAAGATAAACAAGACAAGACACAAGTCAAGAAACTTTGTCCTTAGGTCAGAACTAGAATAGAACACAAAAATAATGTAATACGCCCCAACATTCCCAACCAAAAAAGAAAGAAGAAAGAAAAAAAACTTATATACGAGTGTAGAAAACTTGGGCGAAAAAAAAACTCTTTAAATTATTAAGAACCAAAAATCTTGTATACGTATACGAAACTCCATACACACTTGTTGTCCAGGCCATGGTCTTAGCCATGAGTTTCTGTTTTTTGTTTTTTTTTTGGTTCTACCCCAATTTTAACACGAACGAAATGTGTGTGTGCTTTGAATATTTAAAAAGTCCAGGAAACCCAAAAAACAACCTTGAATTTGCCAGAAAATACTCTCAAATAGCAAAGAAATTAATTGGACAATAAAAGTACAATATAGTCATAAGAAAAAGAAGACACTTCTGTGGCTAACCAAAAATGAACCAACAAAGAAAAAAAAAAACATCGAAATTAGTTAGCACAAATGCAAATAAGGAGGACGAAAAATATCACAATCACAAGTCTCATTAATGATATAGAAGCTTAAGGATACACGTGATGTTGTGGTTCTAAGCTATAGCGTGGTGCGGATGCCTCACTTTCAATTTTTGTGGTTGTATAGTGCCGAAAATTTGTTAGAGAGTGTTGTGTATTATTTAATACACCACCATTTTACGCTATCGTTTTTATCCTTGGCCACTTCTTGGTCGTTGGTCCTCGAATGTTAATTATTGGGGCTGGAAATAATAGAGGAGGATAAGGATAGCAGAAGATGAAGATTAACTTTGCAAATAATTGTCCGATTAATTTCAGATGTTTTTTGATCCATAAGTTTTGGTGGTGGTTTTTATAGATTTTTACTTTGTTCATCAAGAGCGAAAAGATGCCTATTTAAGCAGCGTTGATATTGTTTTTTTTTTTTTTTTAACTTAATGCTGATTGAGCAAAAAAGAAATCATAATTGAGTTGTATCATCATGTAACTACTTTTTTTCCCCTTATAATAGAGACGGGTTCATTCTTTCCTTTGATGTACTAAATTATTTAAAAAGAGCCTGTGATCTTTAAGCTTTTAGGTATTTGAAAATCAACATAAGTAAAGAACTAAAAATATGAAAAAATTATACATACCATTTGACCAAAATTGACAATTTTTGGAAAGCAATACATCTAAGAAACCCTTTGGTCACTAAAGTTTTGTGTTTTTTTTTTTACTTTAAGGTCGCTATACATAGTCTCTATAAAAAATTTACTATAACACCTAAATTAAGACATTCGGGTATTTTTTGACATTTTTGTTTGTCAATGGTTATATCTCACTTTCTTTAGTATTTTTTTTTTTTCAAATAAGCATTTTTGCTTTGGATGTGGAATGTACAAGGTCAACACTATGAAGATTGCTGAAATATTTATTATATTGAAACCAACCAACCATCTTTTAGAAATCGGTGTAATAATTACCCTAATTTTTATTTTCCTATTGTCCTTAGTTCAATTGTACCATCACAAGACAATTCTTTAGTTTGCCCTTCACCAAACTAAAGAAAAAAGGAATATCCCTATACCGCAATTCCTGGATAAATGCCAAAATCTTTCTTTTTTCCATATTTCTTCTTGGAAAACTTTTTCATTTTTATATACAATTTTACCCCCCCCTGTAAAAAGCTTGTATACATTATGACGAGTGTTAAAGTATTAATAAAGGACATCCCTGGCTTCATAACTATCTATGAGCACTACTGTTCAGTGAATAGTAAAATAAGATTGTTGTTTCACCGGTTCTGATGAAATGTCTTCTATTTTATTAAAAAAAATGTAGATATCGAAAACTTGTCCTCTTTCAACTATCCATTTCAGTAGCAGTCTTCTATAAGCTTTTGAAAAACATATTCTTTTATTGAACCAGTTTAAGTGGTAGGTATAACTACCTACAGCCTACAGACCGATTGGGATTGCAAAACCTTTATGCATATCTAAAATCCTTGAAAGAATTATTTTACCGTCTCTCTTATAGCGTCAATCGATACTATATGTCACCTTTCGTTCAACATCTGGAGTTCCACAATGGAGTCACCTAGGACCACAAATATTAACTATAAAATGACGTCGAAGGAATATTCACTGATTCTGATAAATTCTTCTATGCAGACGACATAAGAATATAATTTTTATTTGGCTTCAAAAAGACTTTGCACTGTCAGTGATAAATTAATTTCTATAGTGGCTTCAATCAGTGATTTATGTTTAATTTTTGATCATCAACTTCAACATAGTTTTTGATCCCATATTAATGAGTTATTGATAAAGCTAATTTCGTACTTGATTTACTTTTCTCAAAAGACCATAATCATATGCTTTTGGGTATTTTATTTTTTTTTCCCTACCAAGATTTTCTTAAATTATTAAATTTATAATTCTTGTACATTCTATGATGCTTAATTTTCAAAGGCTGAGGTAAGCTCGCCGGAATCCAAGGTTCGTCCTGAGAAAAGCAATCTTAAAACTCAGTTAGAGTAAAAACACCGAATTCTTTCTAATTATTAATGTTCTTTATTCATTCAATAGACTAACTACTTTCTTTTTCAATTATTAAATTATTTATTTCTTTATTTATTACACAATGTTATACCCTAACATGCTCTGATTAGAAAAGCCACGGTCTCAGGTTGAGTTGGAATTAGCCCAGGCTCAAGATGAGAGGGAATATTTTGTTGCACACCTCCTAGCGAGGGTGAATAGAGCTCTACCTAATAACTCTCGGAGAAAGCCCAGCCTCAAAGTGAGTGGGAATTAATTAAGTCCCTAGTGCACAGCCTCCTAACGAGGGTGAAAGAGTTATATAAAAAACTAAATAAACTTTTGCTTTAAAAATCGGATCAATTAATTAAAATTGAACCTCTGGCACCATAACCAAGTTGCTATTCAACTTTAGTAGCGGCGGGAGAACTACTTCTGATATTGAAGGTTGACGATTCTCGGTTTTTCCCTACAAATCTTACATCTACTTAGTAATATTATTACTTAAAGTAAGTGTGAATCGTATAAACTAAAGAGTAATTTCTTATACATTCTACTAATTCTTAAATATAAGATGTTGTTGTTGTTGCTGTCGGTGGTGTGGTGATGGTTGGTACGCTTTATAGTCCGGCCGGTACGGTTGCTTCGATTTTATAGTCTGGGCATACAGTTTTAAGATTGAAGCGGTGTATATAGTCCGGGGGTATATATAAGAAAAATGTAACGCTTCGTTACAATTCCTCGTGTCAATGTTTATATTGTGTTTGTTCATCAATTAAATTATTATTGGTGTTAGT
This sequence comes from Episyrphus balteatus, assembly GCF_945859705.1. Lineage (NCBI taxonomy): Eukaryota > Metazoa > Arthropoda > Insecta > Diptera > Syrphidae > Episyrphus > Episyrphus balteatus. Next base: position 15,145,024 of record NC_079134.1, on the reverse strand, counting down.
GACAGTACTAGACTTCTTAAAAAGATAACTTTTAATACAAATCCGCGTTCCTCGACATACATTACTTTTTTATGTCGAATTCCTTTCAATTTTTTGAATCGCTTCAAAAAAATCGAATTTTTGGTGTTAAAAAGGAACATGAAAACAGACCGAATTCTTTTTGCGATTGTATGTGTGTCATTTGACAACAATTTTTACACGACCGTCAAGCTGAAACCAAATCAATTTCTTCAAAATAAAACCAGAAATTCCTTTGATCAATAATTTTGTTTATTTTCTTCGGTAATATAAATTTATTTTAATCAGAATCAAACGGAAATCGCAGTTATTATTAAGATCTGAGTGAAGATGGAGTAAAAGGTTAATTATTTTGGCCGTATGCTGTAGTTTTACAGAGAAAAAATTTCTTGAAGACAATCACGGGAAGAAAAGTCACAGTAATTTGACTTTTTCACAAGAAGTATGCCAGGAAAAAAATATATTTTGATCGCACATTGTTTGTTTTTAATTTATTTCATATTTTTCCGCAATAAAAATACAATATACGATTATAATTCACTCTTTATTTGAAGTTGGTGTTCTCAAATAAACAAACAACACGAAGAAAACTTTCAGCTTGACGTTTGAAAAATGTCAAATGTTCCAAGTATGTGTGCAAATCCGTGTAAATCTTTCAAAAAAGAGGGATTAAAAAAAATTCGAATTCTGTTTCGTTTGAGGCGAATTTTTTTTCTATGGAACATGATTTTCAGAAAAAAATCGCTTCAAGATCGCCGAAAATTCGATTTTTCCATTGAAAGGAATTCGACATTAGTCTTCTTTACCATAGTACGGAATATGGCCGAGATTAAATGTTATAACTCAATCATCTTCGAACTTAATTTTACAAACCATTAGTATAGAGTTTGTAATTAATAGAGTTGGCCTAAAGTGTTCAAAGAGCCTACTTTTGGATATGTAACTTTAGTTAACCCAGTTTAAAGACATAAATTACTAAGACAACAATTGACATGTTGGGCCTAGCAGTATATTTCGAGAAATAATGTATAAGTTGCCCACACTTGAATCGGTGATTGTTAAAACAACATAAGTGACAAATTTTTTGAAACCACTTTTATAACTGTTTTGTATTGCTTATGGGTAGAACTAGAGTTGAGAGCAAAACCAACATGATTTGATATTTGGATCATATAAAATTTCGAGGTTAAAATACGCATTGAGTGCTAAAACAACATATCTCTTCTGCCAATTTTGAAATTGAGTGTTAAAACACCTTAAGTAGCTACTTGATATTAATTTGTTTTTACATTCAACGTTGGAAAAACGAAGTAAGTAAACTGTTATTTCTTACAGTTTTTTCGATGCTTCTGTCAGTCAGTTGTTCGTGCTCATTTGAGTGGAATTGCATCTTTCAGAATGTTCTAGGTTTTTAAAATATGGATATAAATACAGAAAATTCTGAGTTGGACGTTCGGCAGTTACAAATGAAAAAACTATAACTAAGGAAAAGTTTTACTATGAACTTTTCACTGCATTGCATTAAGAATGTAAGATATTGCAATATTAGTATTGTTAATGCATCTTGCAATATGTGAAGGATATATTGAATTTAATTTTTATTTTGAATATGAAGTATCATGCTCTGTTATCTTACCTAAGCTAAGCATGAAGGTAAAATCTTGAATATCATGCCAATAGAACTCTTAATATAAACTTTTTAAGCAATCAACTTCGAGATTTTGTTCGAGAGTTTTCAAGCGATTAAACCCAGAAAAGAATTGAAAATCCGAACTATAAAAAAAACACGTAACTGTTTTCTTAAAAGGCTTCTAATTTGGGTTCTATTGGTTTGATATTCAAGATGAAGGTCTTCAAACTCAGGGAAAATTACAAACCATCATTTTTTTCATTTCAAATAAACAATAAAATTACATCAATGAGACAATCAATAAAAAGTGTTAAATGCAAAAATGCATTTTATACTATTTTGAAGTACCTACGTGACAAGGATAAAACTTTTGCACAGTATTAGTAAGACTTAACTACGTCAAAAAATAACAAATTGATTGCTGGCCGTGGAACGTCCACTTTCGCCTTTTTGTTTAATGTTCTTGTTTTTTAATATGTGTATTAATAAAATTGCTAAATTATAATGGTCTTTTATTCATTTCCATTAAATTTGCTAATACTTTGGATGTAAAATGAGTGTCAAAACAACATTATTTTCAAGTAATTAAGTGGTTTTGACTCCCAACAAAACGTTGCACATAGGGGTACTTAGTCAATTTAGGCGGACAAAACACGAAATTTTAAACTGATCCAAAAGTAAAAATTCAGCTTCCTACTAAAATTAGATAACTTACTTAGCATTTTCCTATAGTTTTAAAATTGATTACCACTCCAGGTGACTAACAGCAGCACTCTAGAGTTCAGAGTTTTCATAGTTTAGCGACAGTGCTTAATTAAGTACTTTTTTTTTTAAGTGGCTATAGGAAAAAGTTTTTATGCAATATTGATAAAGAGATACGAAGCTTTCTACTAGATGCTGTATCTAAATGTTATATTACTTTACAAATAAAATAGTGATATGTTGAATCTTACTATAAATTAAACGTAAAAATATTGTCTTTCTGTGTTGGTAAGGAGAAAAGTTATACTATTTCACATTATTGCGTGATAAAATTTAATGTTTTCTAAAGGTTGAACTCGTATCAAATTGAATCTGTAAAAAAAATTGCAACTAAGTGCAACTTCGACACATTTGCCTTCTTTAAACGTTTTAGGTTTTAAAATGCTTACTTTGTTTCATGCATCCATACTTTAAGTTTTTTTTTAAGATTCAACTTCTTGAATTAAAAAACCTGATCCCTCATAATTTTTCCTAAATTTTAAGACCTTTATGTTGGCGATACCATTAGTAAAACTCCATTTTTAAGCGTTTTAACAAACCATTTGGGTCCATGCTTGAGACTTTTTGTTTGATCAAAAATAGGCTTTGGAAGAAAAATTAACAGTTAAAATACTTAATTCCAGTATTAATTACCTTGTCGTTGAAGAAAAACCGAAACAAAATTTTGTCCGCGTAAAACTGGCAAATACCCCTATGTGCGTTGGGTGTTAAAACAACATATAAAAAATATTTATTTTTTGTTAAATCTTCTTTGATAAAGATATTTTTTTTTAATTTTAGTTAGTTTCAACTCTCAACAAGGCCTCTAAACCGAATTTAAAGTTAAAATTGTCAATGCGGCTGCGTCGTCAAAAGTACAGAGTTTTTTGTCTCCTGAAAAAAATAAAAATGTTACTTATGTTGTTTTTCACCCTACTTAAAAATGTCCCTGAATATTTTGTAAGTAGTATTTTGAATCGAATACATTCCTCTTGCCCTTCCAAGAATTTATTATATGCTTTTATTTATTGTTTTTCTTGGCCCACAAAAAAATAATTATAAGAAAATGTTTAAATCTTCAAATATCTATAAAAATATACAACAATATTACCCTGGCAACAATAATTTCCATTGTCAGTCAAAATTAAACGACTTCATACACTTCAGACAGAGGGCGAAGCCATAATGTTAATCGATTTTGAAAAAAAAAAAAATATTTTTGTAACGTAAACAAAAATAAAAACGATTAATAAATCAATCTTTCTACACTTAAGAGCAAAAAAACGGAATCAAAAAAGATAATTTTTATTTAAAACAAAAATTGCAATGGATAAAATAATGTTTCTTCAAGTTTTATGGTCTCATTTAAAAGCTTGATTTTTTTACTTTTAATTGTTGGTAAAAACTTCAAAATGCATACGATAGTATCATAGCTATCTGTCAATAAATTGCACTTCATTTTTTTCTAAATGTTAAATTTTCTTGATATTCTCTGCTTCAATTTCAGTTTTTTTTTCCTACCGTTACTATTGACGTTATCTGTCAATAAATTGCATTTAATTTTTTTTAAATGTTAAATTTTCCAGATACTCTCTGTTTCAGTTTCAGTCTTTTTTTGCTTACATGCTTCATTTATGTTGATTGGATCCTTATAAAGTGAACGGGTTTTAAAGTTCCTAGTATTGATTTAAAGCCTTTGTTTCAAGCTTTTTAATGGTGCAATTAACATTCATGTATGTCAATTACATCCTGGCCAATTAACGTTTTAAAAAAACGCAAAAGTTTGATTCCATTTTTTTGCTCCTAAGTGTATATATCAATCATAGACAAAATCTGCACTGTATCTCGAACAACAAGTAATAAAGCAATCATGTATAAAATATTTTAAGGTAGTATATTTGCTTGTTTTCTAGCAGAAATTAACTTCCCAAGGGCATTTTTTTTGTTAAATAGGTATTAACTGATTGTATTTTTATGGATGCCATAATTTATAATACAAAAGCGTAGCTTATTTCCTTGAGAGTTGAAGCTTGAATAACATATAAAATTTCGGAATATTGTTGTTAAATTAAAAAACAAAATAGTATTAATTTAAACCAAGCAAATGAATAAAACTCAGACGAATAAACGCTATACAAAAATTTAATTTCTTAAACGTCTCCATAATTTAACTATTTTTCTAAACTTCTAACAACTATTTAAAAACCTTGAAACAAAAAAAAACCTTCATAAAAAAAAAACATTGTCATACACAATATTTACGACAGTTTTTTTTTCTTAATTTGAAATTTAAAATTGGCAGACAGTAAAAAAAAAAGAAGAAAAACGAAACCAAACAATTTTGAAGAAAATGAAATTGTAAACTTATCTTCTCTGTAAGCTTGCTACTCATAACATCTTTTAATTAAAAAAAAGCGTCTTCAAAAAGTTTGAATTGCACTGAAATAATGGGGGCGCAAAAAAAAAAAAAATAAATCCACACAAACAACAGCTAGCTATATAATAAGTAAGAAGTGAAAAAAAAAAAACAAGTAATGAATAAACATTTTCAAAAGAAAAATCAGAAAAAAAACTTTTCTGGCGCCCACTCTTTGAAATAAAATAGAGTCCACTGTGAAGTGTTTTGTTGTTTTTCTTTGTTTGTTTTTTTTGCTGTTTTCTGTTCATCTTGTTGTTAATTACGAGTATCCAGACATTTTTCTTAAAAGAATAAAAGAATTGACTGACCTCTTTTCTTCTGTGTTTTTAACGAAAAAGTAATAAATACTGGCGCCTCTCCTTGAAAAAATACAGAAAAACACTAACAAAATAAGTCGTAGTTCATCTTAATTTATCAAAAAAATGTAAAAATTCGTGAAAAATAAAAACAAAACAAAAATTTTTATTTTTAATGCATTTTTGCAATTTTCGTTTCGTTCCCTCCAACTTTCAAGTGGAATGTATATTTTCACGGCAATTATCCAACCGTTCGTCGATGTAGAACAGAGAAATTTTCATTACTCCAATCGTCCTCGCAGGCATCCGCTTTATAAAATAATAATGCATGCAACACTGCCTTGTCTCTCCTCTCACTCTCTCTTTGTATATCATCATAATCATCGTCATCATTCTCAACCTCAACATCGTCATCATCATCATCAGAAACATCATCTATATACTTAAATGGGTTTCCTTTGCGTTGCCTCATCTATTTGCACTGTGTAGTGGTGTATTGCTCTTAAGTTTTAATTAAAAATAAAAATAAAATAAAAAGTTAGAGTTAAAAATTCAATGATGAACATAAAATTCTCTACAACACTGTACTGCCTCATAGAGCTTCACACAGTCAGACTGAAATACATATAAAAGGCTTAGGCTGTTTTGGCGCTTGTGGTTTATGTCCTTGCACTTGATTTTATTTTATTTTATTTCAAATATTTTTTACTAGCAACAAAAACTTATCCTTACACGTATCACTAAGCAATATTCTTAGAAAAAAATTTAATGGGCGGGGAACTGGAGAGGACCCTATATATGATTTAAATTGAACTGAATATGTTCCTTGTATATGTATCATTGCCAAATCTTGAAATTTGAAGGTTTTTATATTTTACAACTAAAGGAAACGATTCCACTCAACAAAACGGACGAGCCGAAAATTAAAATGAAAAAGATATAAAATGAAATTCAAAAAAAAAAAAAAATAAAAGGTCTACTCGGCAATTTTTTGTTTTATGTTATTCCTCGTAACTACAACAACAACAAGAAGAAAAAAATATCTTTGTCAAGGACATTTTGTAATTTTATGACCAAAAAAAACATAGACACGACAACATAGACTATATTTTTTACTACTATAAAGTCAGTTGTTGTGAACTTATGTAGCTATGATGTACAACACCTTAATGCTAAATAGTACCTCCCACTGTGTTATAGCACCAAGCAAGGATGTCCTTAAAAATTTGTTAAAGGCTTTATCAAATTTTATTATTTTCACACAGGAAAAGTTTATTAAATTTGCATGTTAGATCAATGTCACTGAAGAGATAAGGAGAAGAAAGTTTTTATTTTATTTCAGTTTGTTTAACTGGTGAATAAATAAGTGGAATAATAATGAGAAGAGGCTTACTTTGGTAGAATGAAACTATGCCTAAAAAAGTCACCTTGTTTAGACCAATTAAAAAACAATTTCGAAGAAAAATTATAATGTTGTTGAAAATAAAAATTGACAATATAGATTTTTTTTATTTTTTTTTTGTTTCTTGCAATCATATTCAAAATTTCCTATGGTAACATTGTGACTATAAAATAATTTTTTTCGCAATGGGTCACTGTGGTGTATGCGTAACTTTTTTTTTACTGAGTTGTTGAAATTGAATTTAAATCTTAAATATGGAGCGTTTGTTGCATTTTCGAATAAAAACAATTTGTGATAACTCTTTTGAGTGTATTGATCCCTTCAGAGCAATAAGGAACGCATTGGATTTTAAAAATGTTGGCTATAATTTTGTTTTATTTATAAATTAATAAAACAAGTCAAGCGATATTACGTTACATTTTAATCTTATCCGAAGATAAATCTACGGATTTCTTGATTTTGTTTTATAATTTCATTTTTCAAAAAATAATGAAAATTAGGAAAAAAAAATTTTGATATATTAAATATAATCACAAATATCCTGACCATCTTTAGAGAATTTTTGCATAATGAACAAAATGCAGTGATGAATATTTGTTCAGTACAACATGTTTAAAATAATGAACATGAAAGTTCATTTTGATAAATTGATAATGGTATTTAAACTTAGAATTTAAAAAAAAATAATAAATTTAACATGTTGTTTTTTTTTTTCAATTTGTTCGTAGTGAGACATAAAATTGAATTTTTTTTTGAACATATTTATTGTTTTTATATACATATTAAAGTTAAAAAAAGTTATGTTTAAAGAAAATCAAATGAATAAAATAATTCATCTTTTATCATCGTTAACCGATTCCACCCTATTTTTTCAAAAACACTTCCTTAAATTAACTTCAATTTCCATCAAAATAGGTGTTGTTCGTCCCGGTTCTCTAATATTAAACTTTTATGATCCTTAGTTATTCCAATAAATCAAAAACAAAAAAAAAAAATCAAAATATTAATGAGTGTGAAATAGTTTCTATTCGGGACCAAAATTGTTGATTTTTTCTAACTATTCACAGTATGTTAATGTTAATGTAAAACTGATAAAACGGATAACTCCAGTACAAAAAGCGTTTATCTACCTTAGAGATGCCGTAGGATGATAAACACCTACAAAATTAAAAGACGAAGTGGTCAAAATGTGAAGTTATCTGGTTCTTGATCCAGATGCTTCAATTTATCGTCTAACTGACATAAAAGTTCAAAATTGGTTTGCTTCACATTGTGCAAGAGTAACCATTTAATTTATGAGTTTAAGTATTATCATAATTGGTCACTGTGGTGTATGTGTAACATTTTGCTCTTGGGAAAAAACTTAGTAAACCAGCATAATTTTTTTTATTAATTTACATAATATGGCCAATTAATCAAATAAGTTGGCTTTCTTTAACCTTTTACTGTATTTTAAATGAATGGAGTCTTTAATCAAATCTTACATTTTAGGCAATTAAATCGTCGAGCTCTGGTTATAATGTTAAAATTACGAACTTTTGGTAAATTATATGTACAATTTTAAAAATATTGCTTTTTAAATCAAATATTAAAAGAAAAGAAAGTTCGATCTACTGAAAAAAGCAGAATCAAATATCTCGTAAACAGTTCATTGAATGAACAAAAATTGAGGCAAATCCACTTTTTAAGCTATGTCACATTGATACAACTTTAAATGCCAATTTCTTTTATTCTATTTTCTCATTATTCTGATTTTCTTCTATTTGTAATTCGAAAGTAATCTTGGTTATCAATAAAATTGCATCATTTAGAGAATTTGAAATAGGTGTATCTTGGACTTACAGTATTTTGCAAATCAAATTTTGGCACATGCAGCATTATGAATTTAAATCCATGATCCTCAAAATTCTTCATAAAATTATTTCGCCTAATTTTTATAATTCACTTTGTACCTTAATTTTGAAGGTAAAAATTCATTTCAAAATCATATTACTCAAAGATTTAGAGGAAGATCTAATGATATAGATAAATCCATGTAGGTGAATAAATATCTACCTACAGGGTTATATGAAATATCTTCGTTTAGCTTAAAGTATTATGGACACACAGAATTTTTGATAGATACAAAAAAAGACTCAATACAAAAAAATCATGCTTTTTCATTTCTCTCTTCCAAAAAAAAAGGAAAAAAAATACTCCTAACTAAAGTCTATTGGGCTTAACAGATGATTTTTTTTTACCTGGTAAAGCTAATCCCTTAATGCAAAAACAAAAACAAAATAATACAAAAAAAAAAAAATACTTAAAATTCATTCAATCAGTTTTAAATATCCTCCCTGGAGTGACAAGGTACACTTAAATTCTCAACTCAACTCAACGCACAAAAAAAAAATCTTCTGCTGTCTGCGACTATAAATCTACTCTCAATTTACAATCAATGCCAGGTACGCTCGTTTTTTTTTTCTTCCCTTTCATTTGTTTTATTCTCTCTAATTTTCTCTCTCTCACTCTCTATTACTAACTCAAACTCACTCCTTGTTGTCATTCATTTTAATCTCTTGGGATTTGGCCTAAATCGAAATACAATATTATTAACTTAGTTCCAGAGCTTCTACCCACTACAATCCACAAATCACCACCCAAACCAACACCAACACAAATAAAAACAAAAAAAAAATAAAATCCTTATTGGAATCGGAAATTGAACGAGAACAGAAGAAGACGCATCTCTTTTGCATAAATCACGAATTATTGAAGTCAATTGATTGCCAAGGATTTTTATTCCTGGCTTATTCTCCTTACCCAACTCAGCTACACACTATCATTCTATGTTTGTATTTGTGTGTTGATAAAATTGTGCGTGCGTGTTAGAGTCTCTGTGTGTAACTATAACAACACATAAACTTGGCCTACATGAGATGGAGAATTGATTGTTTTATTTTCAATTTGATGAGAGTAAAAGGGAGCGAAAATGATGACAGGTTACAAGGATTCATCAGATGTTCCCAGTTTAGATACAAAAAAAATCAAAAAAAAAAAAATTATTTTCATGAGAAAAAAAAAGAGAACAAAATCAATAAATTTCGTCCCTTTTTCCCATCTCTTCTCAAACTCAGATGAAGAATAAATGATTGCTTGCTTTGGTATTCTGCTTTCCTGGTCGTTATTACCTCAAACGTCACATTGATGGCCTCCCTTCATCTATGTCATTGAAAATTTTAAAAACCATTCCCTTTTCGTTTTTGCTAAACACGACGACTGTGACACTGTCACGTATATCTACTTGAAAGGACCAACAACGGACGGACTTTAGATATAACTTCTCTGGACACCGGACGGACGGATACGGAACGGAACGAAGTTCGGATACATATTCATTCATTTTGTGTATGCTTGGTAAAGCGTTGCCTTCTCGTTCTCCAATGCAGCAGACATTATCAGGATTGAGTGGCCCGTTTGTCGAAGTCAACGAAGGATTTAAAAAAAGAGAAAAAAGCAAAAAACACAGGATGAACATTTGAAAGTCAAACGAAATCACATGTGCGCACTCGATTAAAGTTCAATGGAAAATGTCCATGAAATTACCACCTCTCGTCTAAGTGGTTTTGGGAGGAAGAAGAGAGAGAGAGGAAGAGCTTCGTTGGTTGGTATACTAATGAAAGAGTCAATTGAATTTGGGGGAAAGATATATATGTATGTATGGTGGGAGATCCTTGATCCTGTTTATTTTGAATTAACTCAGAGACACATTTATAGTAAATAATATAATTGGTTGACATTCCTTTGGTTTACCATAATCAATATCTTTCTCTCTCGTATCTGTCTCTGTGTAATGTCAGTTTCTTGGGAAAAAGGACATCAAAATGATGCATTAAGTAAGTTCCATTTCTCTAAATGGATGGATATTTATGAGATTTGATTTGACAGAAGATGTTGAATCATTGAAAACGAGGTCAATTTTGAGAAAGTTTTGTTTTTGTTGGGAATTGTACATTATTCAAAGTGTAAACAAACACACATAAACAGTTTTTAAGCCTTTGGGGACTGCATGTCAGAGAATTCCAAAGAAGGCTTAGTAGAAGAAACAAAAGGTAAGGCTCATAAATAATTTTGGTATCATATTTTTACATTTATGTGTTTTTTTTTAGTTATAATGGCTATAAGACATATTCAAACATTATAGCTTTAATAGAGGTCTCCCAAATCGGTGGTTGGTCCCATATGAGTAATAAAATTATTGAGGTGATAACCTTAATGGGGTATCCTCTTCTATATATGTTATATGAAAAGTGGTTACAATAAATATTTTGAAAAAGTTAAACACACAGAAGATGGAAGAACATTCCCTGTGCAACAGAAGCGATTTTGTTCCATCAATCTTTTGAAGATGTTCTCCCCATGGGAGAGTCTTGTAAAAAAAAGTTATTTTATTTTTTAAACCCTTTTTTTGGTGGATTGGTAAATATTTGTTATGTTTTTTTTTAGAAATTTCAAAAAGAGCATTTCAAATACAATAACTGTTTAAAGAGTATTGAAATCGCAGTCAGATTTAGAGTTATAAGTCTAATTACTAGACTGTACCTACTGGCACCGATTAGTTATGAAAACAACAATTTGTGTGGAGCCTTTCCAAATGATTGATTCAGACATCGCTTCATTTTGTTTAAATAAGCACTTAATAAATAAAAACAAAAACAAATTAATTGGACGAGGAAATCTCAAATAAATAACCAGCACCAGCACTACTACCATCCCTAATAATTTTTACCTAAAAAGTCTTATATCTCAATCTCAACGCATTGGAATTAATACGCTCTATTTTGTCTATATAATTCATACTAACTATATACTTTATGCTAACTTCACCGTGTCTCCCAGTTTCTTATAAAAACATTCAGACTTTGACTGTTCATTTAAGCTATAATAAGGAATTATAAACAGATCATTTAAATAAATACTTGCTGACTTTTATGGGTTAGTGACGGACAAGACATAAACAACAAATCTCCATACCAACATCTTCAAAAAGCACTTATTACATTAGGTCACTGTGGTGTATGAGTAATTTTTTTTTTTTTTTTTGAAAAATAGAAAAAAAACTTTTAAGATCTCTTTTTTAAAAGCATTATCATCAAATTAAATACAGAATAAGTCCGAGATATTAACAAAAATTTAATTTTTTTCACACAATATCTGGCAGTAAACTTTTTCATTCCCAAAGATAAAATAAAAAGAAATAAAAAAAGGAATTTAAGTCATTATAAATTCGAAAAGTGTCAAGTACATATCAGCAACAATGAGATGTTTTTATTGAAATTTACAACACAATTCCATTGAAAATCACAATTCGAAATGAGACATGCTTCAAGCGAAATTGCATAAAACAATATTTCAAAATTATAGGAAAACAAATCACGAACATCGAAATTAAATGACAATTGAAGTGATCATTATTATATTAATTTGAGTTCTCCACAAATTAGTATCCCTCAAAAATTGAAGTGTATAATTTAAATTTAATATGAAGTTTGTAGGGTATATTCATATTCATATACCTAGTACATATATACATTAGAGTGGTCCTTTAATTTTTATTTTTTTTCCCATGGACATCAATTAGTTCTAAATAGCAAAAAAAATCTGTAATTTGTATTTCAACTGTTTAGTCTCCCAGTACAATCTTTGTAATGGAATACCCCATATATAATTATGTATCTATAAAAATCAAAAGAAATGTTTGACATGAAAATTTCACGTTAAATAAGGAAGAGGAAGGAAGTCATATAGAAATCTAAAAAAATAGGGTAATTAATTGTTTCTCAACATTCCCAAATGGATGGCGGGTATACAACCGCATGTCCCAATTAAGAACCACCCTAATATACATAGATAAACATAGGTACGGTAAGGTAAATGAGCCCTTACACCGGTACGGGTAACGGTACCAAAGACTATGCCAAAATAAATGCACGACTGTGTCTCTCAAACTTGCTCTCATGGAAAAAGTTGCTAAGAATATTAAACAAAAACTTAAAGAAATATTTAAAATTTGTTTTTATACGTTAGTACATCTGTGTCAATAAGTTAAAAGAGCTTAAGTCAATTTTTATCATTTTTCAGTATAAGCAAATGAAGTTTGTGGACCAGATTTTTTTTTACTTTTTTAGTGATTACTTTTAAACTGTTGCCGCTAAACTAACAATTTTTTTTTCTGGGTACAGGCTTGTTATACCCTTAATTTTCATATGTATATTTTTCCTTGAAAACGTTCGGGACGGCCGTTACATTTGAAAAAATAACTTACTTTGACTTAAGTATACAATTTTGCAGACATTTCAAGGAACAAAACAGCTTATGTTTACTTAAGCTGTTTTGCAAAATTGGGTTTGGTTCAAAATGCATTTTTTTAAAATGACTTGAGTCGACATAAGAACACAAATGGTTCACTCGACCACAAGTTTAAAATAGCTTATGTTGACCTAAGCGATGAATATATTTGAATTCAAATTGTCATAGTAGCTTATGTCATGACTTAAGCTTATTTAAAAAAGTGTATTATTTTTAAGATTTTGACGATTTTATACACAAGCTATTTTGCAAATGCAGTTTTTGTCCAAAAAGACTTAAGCTATTATGATTTTTTTTTAATTTAACGGTTTATATTTTGCGTAGAGAAATGAGACCCAGACTAAAACAAAGCTGAACAAAAGGTGAACATGTTAAGCAAATAAAATCGTTTTTCACTTATGTCGACATAAGCTCTTTTAACTTATTACCACAGACATAATTACAAAAACATCTTTTTAAATATTTTGAGCAGAGTTCCCGAAATTCTATGTTTCTAAATTAAAGATATAGTAAACAGTAGCACTTAACTTTTATTGACTTTTAATGCATTCGGATAAGGATCAATTTAAATATTAATTTCTTCTTTGTAGATTCCTCCTTATTACCCATTTCACTTCATTTTACCCGTTTTTTCGGTTAGATATTTATGCTCAGTTTTTTAAAGGATACAAAACTGAAAGAACTAAGTTAAATACATATACATAATAAGGATTGAATTCCATTGTATTTAAGTTTAATATTTTCGATTTGTTTTTGTATAATTTTTTAATGATAATAAATGCAAATTTGCTTAAAGGTATCTCATTTCGAAAAGTGATTTTTTTTTGGAAAATTAACATTTAAAAATTATGTTCAAAATTTTAAATGAAATCCTTTGATTTTTTTTTTGTTGAAATGTTATTAGAGTTGAAACACCATTCAATCACACTTTTTACACCAAAAAGCAAGTTTTTAGGAAATCGAATTAATTTATTTTGTATTTGTCTTCTAGAATTCATAGATTTTTTATTAAATAGAGAATACTACAATAATGAAAATAATTGCATTTTTATTGGGAAAAAAAATGCATAGACGTTTTCCCATAGACGCTTTCGCTATTAGTGATATGAACAACTTTGCATACAAGAAAAATAAGTTACGCATACACCATAGTGACCCAATTCCACAATTGACTGGATCCTCGACAATTCACTTTCTTTTTATTAAAAATTAAAATACCTTACTCAAATGCATTTTTGGAGTCTTATTTGTAAAGGTTACTCATGGATAAGCTTAAAAGTTATTGTCTATTAATGAATTTTATTTAATTTTTTTCCTATCTGAATTCATTTATATATCATATTTATCGGCTTTATACCGCTATTATAATTTCCAGAGATCACAGACATTCTGAAGTCTCAGTCAGTGTTGCTGTCTTTCTGTTTTATATTTTCTCATCTAAAATTTATATCAAAATCATTGTCTATGCCTTCTATTTTTGTGCATAGTTTTTCTAAATATTTACAAAAACCAAAAAACAACAATATATCGCCACATACCGCCATGTTATTATAGTTCTCGCTATAAAAACAAAATATAAAAAAAAATCATCAAAAATAGACCAAACTAAAAGTTTTTATTTCCGTGAATAAAAAAACACACATACTCTTCCTCCGATTGGATATTACTCTGGCTACAAAAGAGTATACGTCCATTGTCCGGCTGGATATATCGTTTAAACTCGATTTAGATTGAATGTGTGTAAATATTTGTATTTGGGGGTGTTAAGGCTATAACATTTAATCGAACTTGGATAAAGATATTTAATTTGTGTAAACATTATGCTTGGGCAAATATTTAGTTACACTTTATTAGAAAAAAAAAAAGAATGCAAAGGTGGTTTTCATCAATAAGATGCATGTATAGATATTTTGGTCGTTTTTATTTCATGGTTATGTTTTTAAAGAGGCAACAACACCACATGTATTGAGTTTTCGAATAGATTCATCTGAATTCTCAATTTTGAATGCAGGCAAGTTGGCTAGATGATACCTTCTTCTCTGACTTTGAATCTGACTCCGAAGTCTGAATACCCGGAATGTGTTTACTTTTCACCTGTTATTTTGGTAGAATGCCAAGTTCAGAACGTTTATTTATTTTCTTGGAGATCAACATCCAGGTGGTGGTCAATTCCTAAAGCACTATGATGTGATGATAATGAGATTGCAAATTTCTCTTTTTTTGTATTCATTTTGTTTTGTTGTTTTTTGTTGTGTTTGTATTGGGGCATGGAAATGAAAGTTCATTGCTTAATGTGGGGTTGTGTTTGATATTTACAATTAAAAAGTCATTAAATTGTGAGCAAAAGGTAAACAAACGCAGCAAAGCCGTTATATTTGTATACGGAGAGGTGGACTTAATGGATAGGTACATATATATTTGCAGCTGTTTTGCTTTAATGTAGATGTATTAGCTTCATTTGTTAGGTTAAGTAAAGTAAAATTTATACGTTTTTTGATCTTGAAATAAAGTTTAAATTTTTCTAAAACACTTTATAGAGACACTAGAATTACCCCACTGTTATCTGAACGACTTTATTTTATAGCTGTTTTTGTCATCTAAAAACATGATGTATACAAAGGGCGTCAAAAGTAATGGTCCAAACTAAATTTGCTGCAAGACAAACTTAAAAGCTCTCAGAATTTTTTTATTTTAAAAACGGGTTACCAAATCCTTTTTTTGGAACAGAATATGTACTTTTATTCAGGGTTGTAAAAATCATTTCAATTTTTTCCATTCCAAATTTCTAAAAAATATTTATTGCAAATACAAAAAAATTGCATTGAAAAAAAAAAAAATAAAGTTAAAAATTTCAAAATTGTAAGAAATTCGACGAGTATTAGAAAAAATATTCAATGTCTACACCTTGCAATATAATTTTTTTTCAGTGCAGATTATTTTTATTATATAATTTTTTTCTAATGCAAAACATTTTTATTTGCAATAAAAATTTTATTTCCAATGCAATTTCTCAATTGGAATAAATTTTTTTTTATCCAAAATATTTTTACTTCGCATAAAATTTCTTTTTTAATGCAAATGTTTTTCAGCTGCAGTGAAAATATTTTTTTTTGACGTGATAACGTCTTATAAATCGATGAACCATGGCAGCCACCACAAAAAAGTGACGCCATTTTCTAGCGTTACACTTTTCGCAGTGCGGCAAAAAATTTTAATTCAAAATTAAAAATAAACTATTAGAGATACAAAAATCTCCTAAAGCTTATTTGAAAGAAAATAATCTAAAGCCTAATCCAAATGAAGGATTTTTAAAAATTCCGTCATTTAATAGGGTAAACAGGGGTAAAACGGAAAGATGAAATTTGGGCTAAAATCTAAACGCGTTATTGTAGAGAGTTGAGTCTTTTTGTAATAGATAGAAGAGACTAATTTAAGGATAACTGCATTAAAAAAAAATTCTAAAAAATTTTGGAACTCCGCTATAACGTTTTGTTTGGACGTTGATCAGGTGTTGTGGGTATGACAAAATGTTGATTATGGGTAGGGGAAATTTTTTTGACAATTCTAAAGGTGCCAGGTGAAAGATGAAGGAAAAAAAAATTAGGCGTCTCATACGGATTTTTTTCCAACACCTAATTTTTTCCAAATACCTACTTTTTAAGAGGTATTATAGGGTAGTTTTTGATTATTAGCTTTTTTTTGGAGCATTCAAAAAATCTCAAGTTATATAGGACATGTAGTTCTGATAAATGCGCATACATGTGCATTGGAATCGTTGAAAGAGTTTTGACTGAATACGGAGAAAATTAAGTTTTTAAAAAACAGGTTTTTTGGCCGTTTTTAACCGATTTTCATCGTTTTTTATTTTTACCTTTTTTTTCTTTAATAGATAGAGGAATATTATATATACATAACGCTAACTACAAGCCACACAATGTTAAATCAAGAAACTTGTGAAAAACATCATACCACCAGTGGAGATCTGTTGCGCCATGAACAGCCACCAGTGTGGGAAGTACCGTAATCTCAATCTGGAAATTTCACATGGTTGACTTTAAAAAATTCTAACTTCTCTTGTAGGCATCTTTGAAATGGGATTGATACGTCATTTGGAAGGTGAAACAATAAGCTTTCACATGGTATAAAATTTTGTATAGGTTGTTAGGGAAAAAATTCATTTAATAGCATGAGAACATAAAAATAAATGTTTTTTTTGATGAAATTTCATCGTGCTCTTCTAGCTCTTTTTGTAGATGTCTCATAGACTTGATCTATATATATATTTTTAGCTAAGACAATAAGCTTTCATGAGAAGATAAATTTACATGTTTTCTTTGCTTTTTTTTGATGAAAATGATTGTTTTAAATAAATTATTTTAATACTTTTTTATTATTTAGAAGGAATATTTGGCTTTTTAAAGGTATAATTTTTTTTGTGAGCTTTTAAAATAAAAAAATTATTATAATGAGAAAAGAAAAAGGTATTTTTTTAGCTTTTTCTCGTAAATTATGATTGTTTGAAATAAATAAACCCTTCAAATGGCTCATTTTAAAAGCACACAACCTGTTTTCTTACGACGTTATCACGTAAAATCATCGTCCGTAAACCGGCTTTACAGACAACCTCTTTTTAATGCAGATATTTTCCAGTTGCAACAAATATTTTTTTTAATACAAATTTTTTTATTTGCAATATTACCTATATTTGTTTTAAATTAATGCATTTTTTTTAAATTGTTATTTTTACAACCCTACTTTTACTATGTACTTTTTCAGATTATGGTAACACAAGAAATTTTATTTCTATTTTAAAATGGTTTCCCTTTTCGCGTTTATTTTTTAGTACAGTTTGATTTAAATTAACATATTCTTGTAATAAAAATAAAAAGACGAGTATTTAGTTTTAATTCTTATCAAAATTAAAATTGAAATATAGGTTACTAGGAATTAGTTTTTAATTCAAATTTCTTAAATTACAATACTTTTGATTACAATTTAATGTTTTTTGTATTCAAAATAAGGTTCTCAATACAAAATTATTTAAAACTTATAAAAAATGTATTTAAAAAATGTGCAAAAAAACCAATTTATTGAAAAGCGCCTAATTGTCTCAAAAACTACGACAAAAATTTTAACCGTGTAGTGTGGATTTTGTTTTTTACAATTCTTTTATTAACACATTGTTTGAAAAATTTATCATGTTTTAAATAATAGGCCATTTTTTACTTAAACTCATTTTCTAATCTAACTTAAAAATTAACAACATTTTAGGCTTAAAGTTTTATCCCAACTACGCACATGCACAATATAGTTTAGTATATTATTTTTTTTTTTTTGAGAAGCCAGGTGCTGACTCTGATGTTGTTTTTCTGTTGATGTATTCTATCATGTGAAAGTTAAAACATTTCCATTTTATCCTTCACCATGAATTCAAGATTATTGATTTTTACTTAGAGAAAAAATAAAAATAAATCAAACCGAGAACAAAAAGATTTTTTTTTATTCAAACAACAAAAAAATAAAAACCGACAAACACTTAAAAGTATCAAAGGCTCAATGTGCTTTGAGAGAAGTCTTCTTTTCATACAAACTGCTTCAAAACTATACACAATGACTGTTGAATAGTATTCCTTTTTGAACAAAAACAAACAAAAACAAAAAAATCCATAATGATAGGTGGTGTTAAAAGTTATGACTATTTTATTGTTAAATTTTTTTTTTTTTGTTTTGTTTTATTTTTATTCACGCTGCTTCTTTTGATGCTCAAGGGAATAAAATGTTGAAAAACCTCGAAGCCTCATCTGTCTACATCTTTTCATTAAATACTCAAATTATTCAAGTTCGATTTAAATTCCCAATTCTGGTTTAACAAGAAAATCTGTATTTATCGATGAAATGTGTATCTACATTGTATTGATTTTCTTCATCAGCACCATCAGTTTATCCTTCTGGCATAGTTCAACTACATTCTGTTTGTATCTATGGGACTTGTACGAATATATGTAATTAATTGTGTGAGAAAAAAATATGGATACACCAAGGATTCAAGATTGTATGTGTGGGTGAATGTGTGTCTTTTGATTTGATAGTTGAGTGATGGTTGCTTACCATTCAGCAGTTTTTTTTCTTGCTTCTTCTCTTCTTTTTTTTTATTATGTATATTTAGATTTTATTCATTCATAATAACTCAATGATTGAGTAATGAGCTGGAACGTTGGCTGTCAAAATTTTATCGTTTCTTTATTTATCTTTTTTTTTCTACTCTATAAATGAGATGAATGATTATTTTAAAAATGTCTGCGGTTGACACGAGACCACTAAAAATAGTGAAAGGATACAATAAGGTTTTAATATCAAAGGCTTTTTTTTTGTTTTAGAGGAGAAAAGACTAACAATTTGAGCGCAATATGAATTTAAAATAAATACACAACAAAATAAAACGCAACCGAAACATTTGTAAAAAAAAGATGATACATTAATGAAATTCAATATGGCCAATTTACTTAAAACAAAAGCAAAGATCCAGTCTTCAAAAATGTTTTTGTTAACCCTTAACTATAGTGGTGGGTCCAGGGGACCCACATCAACTTTTAAAAAGTTAATAAAAACCGTTGAAAATGAATTTTCTCTTTTTTTTTTTTATTTTTTTATTTTTTTTTAAATTGTTATCTTTTGATGCTTAAAAACAAAATTTATAAAAAAATTCAATTTTGTATTTTATTTTATCATTTCAAAACACCACAAATTTTCACCACTATAGTTAAGGGTTAAAAGAGTCTTTTTTTTTGATGAGGTGTCACAGATTTGGACTTAAGCTTTGTATATTTTTTTACATTTGTTGAAAATTTTTTATTTTTTTATGAAGAACAAAAATCTAAGAAGTTCTTAAAACTATTTAAGAAAAAGAAATCTGAGACAAAGGGAAAATCAGTGGATTTTTAAAATATCCAAAAATAACGATTACTTAAATCTTAAAATCTTCTGTATAAAAATGTTCATTGAAATCAATTTGTTACCTGCTTAAGGAAGAATCCAAAAATTAAGATAACTGAGATAGAACCGTTATATTGATATAATTGATTTCTGGCCTTCTTAATAACTTAACCGTATTAACTTAGAACTTTCCCTGCTAGAAATTTCCCTGCTAAAGCCCAACATTTTTTTTTGTCAAAATCGTCTGGGCCGTTTCTGAAAATAAAAACTTTTCCATAATGGTCATATGGCAGGTACCATTAATTTTGGTGCTAAACAAAAGATTTCAATTTTCCCTATGTACGAATTGCTTGGGCTATGTCCTTGAGCTAAAACATGTTATTCTATAAATATTTCGAAATTTTTTGAAAATCATTGGAAAATCTGAATGTCTCGTTTCTAAAATGACAAAAACACTAAATCGATTAAGGACTAACTAAAAGGTTTTTTCTATTTCTGAAGGTCATAAAAACTTTTTTTTTGCCCCTAAATGCAGCCGAAGTATTTTTTGAGTTTTACGTAATGTCATTAAAATGGGTGCGTATCGGAATCCCGCTTCTTAAAATCCCGTTTTTCGAAAATCCCGAAAAAAAGTTTCAAAATCCCTTCTACTAAAATACCGATCTTTTAAATCCCGTCTTCTGAAATCCCGCTTATTTAAAATCCCGATCAATTATAATCCCGCATTTTAAAATCCCGTCAAATGAAGCCAATTCCGTTTTTTATACAAAATACATGCTTAATGCATAAATAAAAAAATCATAAGAAATAGACAAAAAATTAGTAAAACTAATTTTTTGCGTCGTAAAGCCCATAGAATATGTATGTACCTACAACACATTATGAAAACGGTATTTCGAGCGGTAAATCGAGCGATTTTTTAAAATAACAAAAACTATTTTCGATTGCAAAATCGGGATAATAAAAAACGGGATTATAAAAATCGGGATTATAAGAAACGGGATTATAAAAATCGGGATTATAAAAAAGCGAGATTATAAAAAGCGGGACTATGAAAAACGGGATTTTAAAAGCGGGATTTAAAAAAAAAAATGGGAATATAAAAAGCGGGATTTAAAAAAAAAAACGGGAATATAAAAAGCGGGATATCGAACCCAACCCCATTAAAATGTCTCTTACAATGAATTTCTTGTGACTAAAATGAAAATTACAACTAAAAATTACGGACTCGGAGTTGTGGTTGTATAAGTTTCCTATCTCGTTAAAATCATGTATATTTGTCGCATTGAAATTAAAAACCAAATGCTTCATAGATGAATAATTTTGATTTTACAATTTTTTTGAATTTAAAATGTCCCTCTTCGAAACTAAACCATTCTGAAAAATAGTTAAATTAAAGTGGTTTCTTTTGAAACCATAAAAAAAAAGTATTATATTACCCCTATCAAAAGTCCATAGAAATAAAATAAAAAAATTTACTCGTTTTCCTATCTTTTGACTTTACAACCATCATATTTTTATGGTCCAGTGTCATCAGACAAAAAAAAGATTTTGTGAAAAGAGTAAAAAAAATGTCCTTCATAGGTTATGAACTTTTGCACAATCAAATTAAACTTTTCTTTTGAATTTTGTTTTTTTTTTTTTCTGTTGAGAAAAAAGAAATTACTTCTGCTCTCTCACGCATCACATAAAGCACATATAAACTCGAGTCTGGTGGATAAGTTTTTCTTCTTAAGTTTTTCATATCAAAAGCATTTTTAAGTCTGTTTCCAAAGTGACACGCACATTCACAGTACCTACACACATAATCTTCTCCATCAAAACGCTCCTTATTGTAAAAGAAAAAAAAAAATGCAAGTGAATGCAAATTATTTAAATAAAAAAAAGAGAAAATCTTTTTAAAAAAAATGAGAACTCAAATAAAATATATACCCACGACGTACAAATACATACAAATGCACATTCCGGCAAAGACTACAAAGCATTTGTGGGGTATCGGGTATGCTTGAAGGATATTCTACTTCTCCTCACTTTTTTTTTCTGAATGAAAACTTTTCCGATTACTCGCTGTAATGACATAAAGTATGAGTGCAAGCCAAGAAAAGAAGGAAAAAACCTATACATGTATAAATATCCTACCTACACAAATATACCTTACCTATACATAAAAAATATGTCGAAAGAAATCAGAGCAACAGTTTAGAAAAAGAAAAAGGAAGCAAAGCAAAGTACTCCTACCACTTTTGGTATAGTAACTGTACTGTATACTTTACACAACCAAACAGCCAACAGAACAGGAGCACCACAACTAGCTTAGAGAAAAAGTGTTGGCAGCTACAGAAAGCAGGAAGAGAAACCTCGTCCTAGAGCAGAGCAAAATTGAAGGACACAAAGTTGTTCGTGATCGTTAAATGTGTATGCGAATATCCTGATATTCAAGCACATTTTGGAAGGACTTTCTTTTTTCATCATCTAGGCAACCAGCACACTACTCTTTGCTATTATCAGTCCTTATTAATGCAATGGTATAGTGATTCAAAAGTGCAAGGATGAAGTTTTTTGTGCACAGTTGATAGAGAAAAAAAAAAGCAAAATCAGTCGAAGGAGTGAAATTAAAGTGGGTGAGTGCAAGAAGTAAGTGGTCTGATTTATTGAAAATCCCCCATCATAAACTTTTCTCATATAATGCGCCATGGACATAAATTCAAAGTTGTGATTTTAATGTGTCGGTAATGGACTATGTATTGTTATATAGTCTGGGGGGAGAAAAGTTTTACGCCGCCATCATATCCATCGTCATTGTCGTTTAGGTTGTGGTTGAGAAATGAAAAAAAGGAAGAAGCAAGAAAAAAAAAGAAGAAAAAATGTTAGCTTGCAAATATCCTTTATCCGGGTTTTTAGACATTGATTGGTGTTTGTATCATGTTCTAGCAGCATGTTTACCTATATATGTACTTTCTGTTTTTTATACGTTCTTTATAATGATAGATGCGGGTTTTAATGCCCATTTGGATGTTTAGCTCTTACAATAACTTATCTAAGAGGATGTAAGCAGTGACACGTTTTACTACGGCATATGCTCCGTGTTTTTCAAGATTCTCTTTGAAAAATGTGGTCATTTTGTTCTAGCATACTTTCAATATTGTTGAGTTGTGGTTATTAGTTTTTGAAATTTTCTTTTATAATACTTTAAAGACATAAAGATTATTGTTTTCAATTTATGAGCTGTTTGAAAAAATATCTAATATTTTTCATAAACGGAGACATTATAGTTTTCTTGACCACGGGATTATTCAATTCAATTCAATATAAAGACAAGCATTTTTATTTGTGGTTGAATTCAATCAATATTTTACTTACTGATATAAGTATTCGAATACGTTTAAGATTCGTAAAATAATGACAAAAAAATTCTTACTCAAAGAAAAATTCAAAATTTTCTGTTCCAAAAATAACAATATACTTTTTTTTTTAAATATATGAATAGATAAGTTATAAAGATGTATCTGTTTTTGAAATGATAAAAAATTGTGAATTTTTCGGTTATAGTTTTTTGTTCATAAGTTAAAAAGCAAGCCGAATTTGAAAACTTTCATAAGAAAAAAGTTTTTGTAATAAATTATATTTCCTATCGCTATAAGAGAATAAACAGAATGCCGTATTTCCATCTTAACAAATTATTTAGAAATCGCAAGAAACTGTGACAAATATTTCAGGTTTGTATGAAATTAAGTTTCTAAAGGGTTATTTCATATAAGAAATAAGGCGTTTTAGTAGTTTTCATTGAAGGCCAAATGTGTAGTTCTGCCTTAAAAATCCGTTTTCATTAAAAAAAATGGAAAACATGAAAATACGGTCTTTTGTTTATTCACTCCTCAAGTACTTATTGTTTTTTTTAATGAAGTGTTGTAAAAAAAGGAAGAAAAAATATTTTTGATCTTCAACATTTTGTTACTCCTTGACTTTTCTAAGGCGTTTGAGACTGATAATCACTCAGAATTTTGTCAAAACTGGACTGAAGATTCTATAAATTTTCATCATTCTTGCTGAAAAGTTGATCTTATCATATCTAACAGCAACAGGTCGAAAACAAGCGATTGGGCTATAAAAGTCCTGTCCGAATTCTTTCTAATGCCAAGTGAAGTTCCCCAGAGATCAATTTTGGACCAATATTATTTTTGTTCTTAATCCAGCTATCCAACATTATTCTATTCTATTTATTTGTTTTTGAAGCTAAAAATCTGTTAAGTATCCCAAGCTTGTTAAAGTGTGCAAATACATAAGCGAAAATAAAGTGCGCCATTTTTTAAATAGACAAAGAAGTTGTTCACAGATGTTGCAACAGTATTGTGAGTTATGGCGGAATTTTAGATGAACAGTTTTCTCGGCTAAACTTTTCAATACCTTCACTTAACCTGAGCTATGTAAGTATCCGACTTCGCAGTCAAAGACCTAAAAAACGTAGCTAAATACTCCAAAAAGGGGGAAATATTTTAGGTCAGGCCAAAAACTCTCAGAGCTTTGGAAAAAGTTTGAAGACATCGGGTTCAAATGATTATGATTTTTGTCTTCAAGCTTATACATACAATAAGAAGTGATCAATGGATAAAAATAAAGCTTCTTACAATCTATCTACAAATAAAAGTGTAACACAACCATGCGATGCAATTAAGTGTAGGTATAAAAATCAGATAGTATGAGGGTAGTACAAAATTTGTTCTTATTACTATTCAAATCATCCGTCTATAACGTCCCGAAGATTTTCATTATATTATAAATGTTCAAAACATCGGCGAACCACAAAAACAAAACTTAAAAACTAGAATAACAACAAAAATAAAAAGAAATGTTAGTTCAGACTTATAAAAGTTTAAAAACAAAAAAGTTTTTTTTTGTCATTTAGTCCCAATTTATTTAATCTCCATTAATTTTAAAGTCACAATGAAAAAAGGGAAATTTTAAAATTTGTATGCGATGTACAGTTTTCTAATTTTTAATGGAGATCTTAAATTCAATGAAGAGTGAATAAAATGGGCCTTAGTCCCAATAATCAATAGCAAAATTAATTTCCTTTTATTTAAAAATGTTTGTGTCAAGCCAAACATGATAATTACCGTCTTTGATGCCTTTATTAATGTAAACAAAATCATTTTATTATTTTCTTCAAAAATATTTCAATAATTGAATTTACACCAATTAAATTGATATCAATCAAATCTTTGTGGCATCAAAATAAAATATTCTCTACCAGACTGATCGAAAGCAATAAATCATATTTTATATCTTGTTCTATGTAAACAATAAGAATGCGCGAATCTATAAAATTACGATATAGATTTTATTTGTGAAGAACTACGAAGCTATTTTCGCATGCACCGCAAGAAATCTATAAAATTCCTCCAATAAACACAAAATATTATAATGATGCGCTGCTCTGCTCTATGTTTTGTTGGAAGTTAAAGCGAACAAAAATACTCGTAATATTGCCAGTCGAAAAAACCAATTTTACAAATTTTATGAAGTCTCTATATAATATTCGTGTGTGAATGTGAGTGTGAGTCGATGTTTGGGTTATGGAAAAATAAAGAACTAAAAATCATCGATAAGTAAAAATTTTTAAGAATTACAGAGAGAAACAAAATTTTGTAAACATTTGCATTGCATTAAAATTCAATAAGCTATTGGGTCTACATACACCTGATGGAGATGGTTTTGGTTTGGTAGGCACATGTGCTTATGGAGTTTTTATTTTTAGACTCATGTATTCTGTGCAAATCAAAAAAGAAAAAATTGGTTTCAAAAAATTGAAATTTCACTCTGGATGACATTGACAGCTTAATTATTTAAATGTTTTAAACAAATATTTTTTGATTCTTAACCAAAAACATTAAAAATATTAATTAATATTTTTTTAAACAAGTTCTCATTACAGAAAAACTGCATAATTTATTTCAAAATTATGACCCACATTAATGTTGGATTTGCACTGCAATCGATTTGTAATTATTTTTGGCATTTATAAGCGATAATTTGTCATAAAATGCAACTTCGACAAATGTGTCAGTCGTGTTAATCCTCCATAATTTTCCACTCATAAATTATTTAAATATACACCAATATACTTAAAAAATACTAGTCACGTACATTTTGGCTTATTTGAGGAATCCATTACAACTTGTTCGTTTACAGAAATTCCAAATGCAAATTGAAACATCAAAGTCGGTCATTCCATATCAAAATAAAATCGATTTTATAATAATTAAAAATTTATATGGAATGCACTTTATTGCAGAAATATTGTTTTTCTTTTTTCGAAATTTTAATATAAATTCCGTATAAACCGAAATTCTGTTGGTTTAAAGTAAAGAATTTTTATTCAATTAGTCATCAAATTAAAAGTTTTAAAAAATAATGAACTGCTAACTGAAATAATTTATCTATCTCCAAGAATAAATGGTACTTCGAAGAGTGAGATGTAAAAAATCTATTCAATTTTCTATTAAGAAAAATGATTTTCCAATTTTTATTTGCGTTGATTTATGTGTTGATGACATGAAGTCGTTATTATTTTATGATCTGTCAAAATCATTTTTTAGCTATCTCTGTCGTCATAAAAATGTTATGAAGTATCCAAGTACTCTGAATGTTGTATATATTAAGAGCCCATCAGAGCACTCAACATGTTTTTTTCGAAGCAATTATGTCTGTTTTATGACAGTCAAAAAAAAAAAAAACAGAAAAAGGTTACGTATACGCCATACACACTGTTTATTTTTATATTTATTTTATTATTATTTTAGAGAACAATAAATAAAAAAGTAAACGATTGAATTAGTAGTTGAATTGAAATAATTTTTATACAATTTAATATTGTAATTCAGATTTAAGAAAAGGCATTCGATAGACAACCACGAGATCTGATATGGGTGTCCCTGAGACAGCGAGGGGTTCCGGAAGTCTACGTGCGGATGATCAAGGACATGTACGAGGAAGTAAAAACGAAGGTAAAATGCCCCGCAGGAGTCACCGAAGAGTTCCCAATCAATGTCGGTGTGCACCAGGGAAGCGTCCTGAGTCCTTTGCTCTTTATTACAGTCCTTGACCTCCTGCTTGAAGGAAAAGTGACGGATCCGAAAGTGAATCAGTTATTCTTTGCTGATGATGGAGCCATCATAAGTGAAGATCCAACATCCTTGCAACGAGCACTTGATGTGTGGGTGGATGTTCTGGAAGGAAGTGGGTACCGGATAAGCGCGAAAAAGACAGAATATCTCTGCTGTCCATTTTCTGACCCAGACGGCCCAATTCCGGACATTTACCTGAATGGAACAACACTTCCCAAGTGCGAAAAGTTCAAATATCTTGGATCTATGATCAACAACCAAGCTTCTTGTGATGACGACATCAATCACCAAATAAGTGTAGGGTGGATGAAGTGGCGCGAAAACTCTGCCATCTTCTGTGACCGAAAAATGCCCCCTAAACTGAAAGGAAAGCTCTATACTGCAGTTGTTCGCCCAGCACTTACATGAGAGTAAACTGACAGCAGCTGAGATGAAGATGCTTCGTATGACAGCAGGAGTAACAAAGCTTGATCGAATCAGAAGCAAGAAAATCCGAGGAAGCCTTCACGTCAAAAACACCATCTTGGATAAAATACAGCATGACCGTTTAAGCTGGTACTGTCATGTACAAAGACGAACGCAATCGCGAAGAAGAGGCAGGCCTAAGAACTCATGGAGAAGACAAATGCAACGACAACTGCATTCAGTTGGCCTTAGACATGGAACAATTCAAAATCGAGAAGCCTGCCGACGTTTCCTGAGGTCAACCCGGCGAACCCCACATGCGGAGCCGTAGTGTGAAGCAGTAGAGTGGGAGAGTTGTGACCCCATCCGAGATCATGACTATCGTCGATAATGGAGAAGAAGAAGAAGAAGAAGAATTCAGATTTAAGTTTTTGATTATTATTATTCTCTTGTCTCTATCAAAGAGAAATTATTTATCTTTTTGAAGTTCTTTTTGTGTGCATATCATTTGAATCTTTTATGTTTCATTGTTTACGAGTTTTTTTCTTTGTTCAATTACTTTCTTTTTTGAGTGTTCTTTTTGATTGTTGCATAAAGTAGATACTGCATTTTTAAGTTGTACTTATGCTAGAAGCAAACTGACTTCATATAAATATCTTAAAACCGCAGATGTATTTTATTTTTCTTTCTGCTTTTCTTAAGTTTGAATAATGTAAAGATAAGAAAAGTTTATGTAAAATTTAGAATGACATTTTTTTTGTTGAGAATGCAAAATTAAATAATAATATGTTCTATTCAGCATTCAGGAATAAGGCAATATTACTTTACTGTGCAAAATAAGGCGTGAAGAACTGGGAATGCATTGTTAATTGCGTTGATATTATGTGTTTGCACCAAAATCAATTAGAGTTACTTTTAAATCTTTGAACACTTAAGAAATATGACTTAAGAAATATGAACTTATAAGATTTACTTTTTGTTTTGGTTCAAAATATATCAATTATTACAAAAAAGAGTGAAAATTAGGTTAATGTTAGAATTGTGTAATAGAGCTGGGCAAATCGTTCATTTAAAAAAATCGAATCGTTCAAAGATTGATTTCACCAAAGATTCGGTCTTTTCTATTAATTGTTCTATCGTTCATTTAATCGAAATCATTTCTTTTTCACTCATTTCGTTCTGACAAAAGAAATCGCGTTTAACCTGAAATATTAACATTTCAATGCAACCATATAAAACAATTTTTCGTTTATATTTTCTATGAGAGCTAATTTTCTCCGCTTTTTTTTTTTAAATATATTTTTGGACAATTTTAATGGTAAATTTGATTATAAGTAAGGCCCTATGTCTTCGCAAAGTTCAAAACGTCGAAATAGATACATCTAAATTAAAAAGAAGTCAAGGTCAGATGTTCGATAGAAATTCCCAATCGAATCCGATTCAATTCAAACTCTGAACCTTCTTATACAGGGTGTCCCAAAAGTTTACGTCGAAACGAAAACGGTAGATAGGGTAGGTGGTGACAGTTATCAGAAAAATAATAAAAAAAATCGCAGCCATATATTTTGTGAGTTATGGGCATTTGAATAAAAGTCGAAAAAATGGTCACCCTGTGACGGTTTATTATGTGCCGTGACTACAAATCTTAATTTTTCTCATTTTTTTCTTTTGTTACGGAACCTTGAATAACCCTGCTACCAAATGCATTCAAAAATTTTTACTCAGCTGCATCAGTTTTATAGAAAATTTCATTTTTTTGCCCAACTAAGTACTAAAAAATTTTACATGCCTATAATTCAATGAACCGTAGTGTAAAAAAAATGCACTACGATGTTTCGGCAAGTTACCTTAAAAGTTGGTGAGTTCAATTTTCTTTTCAAAATGGTACAACATTGTTGAGAATATTCCATAAATAACCGAGATAAAATTTATTTTCTTAAGAAATCCGACTTTTTTATTAGGTATTTTTTCCATATTATTTTAGTTTTGTACCCTTTCAGAACCTTTCAGAATACAAAAACTTAAATAGTATGGAAAAACAACCCAATACAAAAATTGGATTTCTTAAGAAAATAAATTTTATCTCGGTTATTTATGGATTATTCTCAACAATGTTATACCATTTTGAAAAGAGAATTGAACACACCAACTTTTAAGGCAACTTGCCGAAGCATCGTAGAGCATTTTTTTTACACTACGGTTCATTGAATTAGAGTCATGTAAAATTTTTTAGTACTTAGTTGGCCAACAAATTGAAATTTTCTTTAAAACTGATGCAGCTGAGTAAAAATTTTTGAATGCATTTGGTAGCAGGGTTATTCAAGGTTCCGTAACAAAAGAAAAAAAATGAGAAAAATTAAGATTTGTAGTCACGGCACATAATAAACCGTCACAGGGTGACCATTTTTTCGACTTTTATTCAAATGCCCATAACTCACAAAATATATGGCTGCGATTTTTTTAATTATTTTTCTGATAACTGTCACCACCTACCCTATCTACCGTTTTCGTTTCGACGTTAACTTTTGGGACACCCTGTATAAACTTGTATCACTTGTATGCATGGAATCGAAATGATGATTTAGAATGAATGAAATGAACGAAATCCGAGTTCTTAGAGATTTTTTAGATGATTTTTGATTGTGAACGATTTGGATGAACGAAACGTACTTTTCCACTTCGTACTTTCTTATTTTATGAACGAGATTAATATAAGAATTGATTGATTTGGTTTATAGTGATTGCAATCACTCAGAATTTTCGGTGAACGGGTCAAAAAGACCGAATCAATCACGATTGACACAGCTCTATTGTGTAAGAGTTTATGACCACCATCTCATAAAAATTTTATTTGAATATATTTTCTATGTCCACACTTTTGGCCGTGATTTAAGAATAGTCAGGTTTAAGTTTTGAACCTTTTTGTTTAAATTAAATAATTTTTTTGAATATGCTAATTTTAAAGAATCCACTTCATTTAAGAAGAAAATATTGTTATTCTTATGTGAAGACATTTTAATTAAAAAAAAAATGGGGATCGATCCTACTACACTTGGGTCACTAGGGGAGTGATTAACCATCAGGTTAAACATCAGAATTATTAACTGCAGCTAAAGCTGAATTCTGATAAAATTTTAAAATTTGCTTAATTTGTTTCAACAGCCAAACACTACATCAATTTTAATTAATTCACTTTTTTTTAGAAAATCTTGTAATAAAAAGACGTATGCACATAGAATTAACATGGGATCTCTATATTTTTAGTCATTTTTTAGAATGAAAATTTTTATCAATATGCAACGAAGTTCATTTTAAATTTAAGCAGATTCTATTTATTTTAAGAAAAAATCTTATTGATTTAAAAAAAATGGCATTAAAAATGGCCACATCTTGTTTTAAGCTGCCTTTTTTTCTCCGTGAACTAATAAAAACTGTCAACTGGCCGCTGACAGTTAAAAATTATAAAACAAAGGTAATAATAAATTAAACCAAATTAAATACATAAATTTGTTTCTATATTTGCATCTTTTGAATACACAAGAATTCAATATATCCTGGTAATTCATATGGCAAAAAATATGCACATAGTATGTGCCACATACATATGTGTGTCAAAATTCATTAAGGTAAATGCAAGTGATAAATATTTTTTCTCTGGCATAAAACTTTCTCGAGAGAAATACACATAGTTCGTATAAAAGTTTCTCATACAACTTTCGGACATGTTCACACTTTCTAACCTACTCGCTGCCACTCAGACTTGATTCCTTATTATTATGATGATAGAAGAACAAGAGTCTTTACGTTTCTATACTACATACTCGTATATACTTATGGATGTGGTGTTGCCTAACATCAAAAATGGTCAAGGGAGCAATTTATTTGAAAACTTTTTATGCCTTAGAATGAGGACTGTTTTGTTCAAATATATAAGCCAAATAAAGTTTAAGTGGGGATTTGTTTTTTTTTTTTGAAAACTATGTTCATTTTGTTGGAAAATGGTTATTGTTTCTTCACCTAAGGGTAAAGTAAATTTTTTTTTTGTTTTTTTGACATGATGTAGTCTCATATAATGTAACTTTTTTATGTTTATAAAACATGACACATTTTTGAACTTTGCATTTAGAATAATGTAGTCAGTTAGAAAAAAAAGGCTTTTAAACTAGGTGCTCAAATGTAACATCTGAAGGTACAAATAAAAATATTTGAACGTATAAGTGAAGTTTGAATTTTAAGGTGTTAAAATTCCTAGCTAATTTCACTTCCACAAAAAATTTTAATTTTTAACAGTGGTATTCAAATTGTGTGTTATGTATCTTTCTGTCAAGGACTCAAAAATGGCAACATTATAAACATCAGTATAAACAA
Source organism: Episyrphus balteatus (assembly GCF_945859705.1). Taxonomy (NCBI): domain Eukaryota; kingdom Metazoa; phylum Arthropoda; class Insecta; order Diptera; family Syrphidae; genus Episyrphus; species Episyrphus balteatus. Next base: position 15,113,340 of record NC_079134.1, on the reverse strand, counting down.
ACAATACGTGACCTCAGCAGAAAAATAATATGTAGAAGCAATTCACTATTACTGAAATAAATTATTTTTTCATGTAATTCTGACCAAAAATTTGTACCGCTGAAAATTTAGCCATATTTCTATAATAATTATTTAACTTTTTTTCTCACCTATTTGAATTAATTTCTGAAATCTAAAATTAATCATTTTACTATACAGAAAAGCATACGACTCATTCAACCATGGGATTTAAATTTATACCTTAATGTCTAAAAAGAGTCTCTGTATTATAACAACCGCACTTTCCACTTAGATATGCTACTTCCTTAATAAAATTACTTTCCTAACTTTTGCACGAGTGGGAATTAAGATGTACTCTTACAACTGGAGAATACGAAACAAGCCAGTGGTGGATTAAGTTGAATTAATTCTGCCAGGCGATTCACTTCTATAGTCTCAGAAAGTGGTATTTTATCGTCAAATATTTAATTACTAAAAAACTGATCTTTTCTTAACATGAAATGCTATTCTTAAAAACATATTAGAATTTATTTTAACTCAGGGATGTTTCAAAAAAGGGGGCCCTAAGAGCGTGATTCTTCCGAGTGCAGGAAATATTTTCATTTTTAAATTCGATTTAGGCCAACGTTTGCATTTATCCCAAAATTTTTACACACCAAGATACTCTTGGCGCCGCCCAAATCTTTTACTTTTTTTGTTTCATGTCAAATCCACTACTGCCAAACCCCAAGGATGAGAGAGATCAATTAAACACGAATGCTGATGAAAATGAAAAGTACTCTTCTAACTTTGGAAGCCCTCTTGAAGGATAAAAAGCACTCAGGCGGTTCGCGTGGCATCACAAAAAAATGCAAAAAAAAAAAAATACAAAAAAATGTAAAAAGTAAAAATGAAGGAAAACTTTATACCTCCCAGTTTTATTGTTAATTGGAAATCTTGAATGAAGGTTTTTCGGTGTATGTAATGATTTCTCTCTCCTCCTGCCATTGTTATAAATTCCATTTAAGTATTTTATTTTTATATTCTTTTTTTGGCACAGTGTTCGATTTAGATAACAGTTAAGAGGTGTATTAAATATTTTCTCATTAACTTTATATGCATACAATTTCAATTAAAAACACCAAAAACATCATCATTATTCCCACCAATCAACAACAATAAGGAAACTGCAATAAAAAAGCTAATATACACATTTTACAAGTATTTTTTGATGGTAGCCAGTTGTTGTTATAGAAGTAAATCAAGAGAATATTAAAATAAATGATTAATTTCTTCTTTTTTTTTTAACATCATGGCTAAAATATTGCCCAAAAAAACACACAAAAAAAGGAGAAACAAAAATGTTTGTAAATAATTAAAGAGACATGAAATTAAATAAAACATTTCCATTATGTAGTTGTTTACGAGAGTATAGAGAGTATAGGCACTTTGGCTCTTTGTCATTGTGGTTAGGCATTTATGGCAAATTGGGGCTTTTTTTGGTTTTCATGAATAAACTCATGATTTAACAAACATAAATTTAAATCTAAACATTCTTCTCAATTCTATGAGTCTACACAAAATTTCACATAAAAATACCAACTCATTCATTTTATTTCTATACAAAAAAATGGAGAAAAAAAAAAAAAAAGAAACAAACAAATTAATGAAGAAAATTATAACATCAAAATGAAAAAGTTTTGTACTTATTTTTTAGTGTGCCACATTTATGATAAACATGCTAATAAATTCCCCAAACCAAAATGGCTACCTACAAGGACTCTGCAGCAGAGCCTTGCTATTCACCTTGTAAGTGGAAGTCATTTTCTTGCTCCCCTCGTATAATTTTTGTGTTTATTTTTTTTTTGCTTTTTTTTCAAAAAAAAAAAAAAAAAACTACACATCCAATTCAGCCATCAAAAGATCTTCAACCCGCTTCACCTCTACTCTCTAGGTTTTTTTTCAAGTAAAAATAATGTGAGAAGGTAATACTACACGCTTACGCTTTTACTTTGTGCGTGTTCCACCTATACCTACCTTAATGGTGGCTTATTATATCTTGAATAGGAATGCGCGAAAAGTTGGTGTCGGTTGGTGTTTTTTTTTCTTGTTTTTTTGCTTCTATACAGCGATTATTATTATTATGTCCTTTTTTACTCGTTACTTTGTTTAGATTGCTAGCTTTAGGGGCGATGTTGGGGGGGAAAAGAAATTAGAATGAGTATTTGCTAGTAGACTTTTATTCAAATGGAAAAGCGTGTTAAATCTTAAAGAGTTTATGAGTATTCCAGTTTTATGTTTTTTATTTCTCAGGAACGTAAATGGTTCTGTTTTTAAGGTCATGTTATGGATTTTTAAAAAAGAAATAAAAAAGTTTAAGCTGCTGGAAAATTGATCAATTTAAATTTTATACGAATGTTGGTTAGATTCGGGGGATGTTTTTTTTTTTTTTGTTAAACTGCTTAAAAAGCTACTACTCCTTTTTTATTTTAAAAATTTTGTTAAGAGTGGCTTTACACTCTAAGGTGGATATCGGTCCTTCCTAGCGTACCTTATCGGTCCCTAGCAAGGTGTCTCACTCTTTTTGCGAAAAGGTCAATGTCACTATAATATACCCGTTAAGTTCGTTGTTAATTTTTCTTTCTTCACTTTTCCATTAAATCCATTTCCACCGAATCTTTCTCAATACCACGACGACGCATCATAGTTAGGCAGGTGCTAAACGAAATGAACGGAAAAATTAATCCTGTGAGGACGCATAATTGCATCAAGTACGTTGAAAAGGTTGCATAATAGGGCATTATCTTGTCGTAAACTTTTCTTGACATCAAATGCGTCGATATTCTAGCTGTACCTACTTTTCAATACTAATTTTCAATAACACTTGAAATAAATATACTATAAAAATCGTAAAAGTAGATCTTAGGGTACCATGAAATCAGGGCAAGTGAAATAAGTCCAACTTTCAAAAATTGTTCTCATTTCACTTTAAAAAAAAAGGTGATGGCTAAATGTCATAAAGAGCATAAGGTAAAATAAAAATGTCTCGTTGAATTACTACATATAGGTAGTACCTACATAGTCTTAAAGCTACTTTTTTTTATTTCCGAATGCTTATACAGGGTAAAAGTAATGGATCAAACGAAGTATGCTTATAGGCCAACTTTAGGGCTCTTAAAATTGGGTAACTTGTTTATACCAAATCTTTACGGTTTTCGATTTAATGCAGTTTTTGTGAAATTTCGATAAATTCCGACTTTGCAACAGTATTTTGCTTTTTCCGCTCATAATTGTTTTTTGTTTTTTACATTTCTTTCACTAAAACATTGCCTAATAACATGGAATAAATAATAATTAATCAAAATATTTTGTATTTCATTCGCCATTTTGCGCAAATGAATTAACAGTTCCATGTTGTATGAAAACTCAATTTCTCACATTTATTTCAGAGCAACACCCTGAACAAAATTTTTATGGTGTGACCCTGGTTTATTATTTTGAAAACTTGCCGTGTTATTGCAGATTTCAAAAATGTATAAAAGTTTCCAAAGATGAAATTAGAACGAAAGATATTACAATTTGAATGCAAAAAAACAGAGGTTTTCAGAGCAAACAAACAAAAATCGAGGCTTTTATTCAAAAAGAAATAAACAAAAAACAGTCGAGAAAATTTGTTTATTTTCCTTTGTTATTTTTCTCTGAAAGACCCTGTTTTGTTGCTTTTAAATTGTAATATCTTTAGTTCTAACTTCAACTTTGGAATCTTTTATACATTTTTGAAAACTGCAATAACACGGCAAGTTTTCAAAATAATAAACCAGGGTCACACCATACAATTTTTTTTCAGGGTGTTGCTCTGAAATAAAAGCAAGAAATTTAGTTTTTATAAATCATGGAACTGTTAATTAATTTGCAGCAAAATGGCGAATGAAATAAAAAATATTTTGATTAATTAATTGTTTATTTGGCAATGTTTTTGTAAAAGAATTTTAGAAAACAAAAATCAATAATGGGAGCAGGAAGCAAAATACTGTTGCCAAGTAGGGATTTTTCGAAATTTTACAAGAATTGCATTAAATCGAAAACCGTAAGGATTTGGAATGAACAAGTTACCAAATTCTGAGAGCCCTTAAGGAGGCCTATCACCATATTTCGTTTGATCCATTACTTTTGGGACACCCTGTATATTATATTTAAAAAATAAAACATAAACAAAATCTTACTGAAAACAATTTGGAAGCGTGAGAGTAAATTTTGAGTTATGAAAATAAAAATTCACGTAAATTTTTGGTCACACCTCAAAATTGATTTTTCCGTGAGCTAATTTTTTGCTATGGCATCTGCACAAAGTTTTGATGTTTTTAATTGGTTCATATCCAGCTGTTAATATGTTTTAGGTACTTATAGGTACTTACAGCTTCAGGTGGTTAAGATGATTAATAGTTTTAACACAGCCAGATAATACCAAATACATACTAACCTGTGTTAAATTAATAAAATCTCATTAATTTCAAAGCCCTGATAATTATATAATTCTCTTATTCCTTTAATTAGCTTTAAGTCTTTAATTCCAATGTTAACTTGGAAGCTTTTGAAAATAAGACTATTTTTAACTATATATAAAATGGTGATTCCTAAAATAAAGCAGAATTGTATCCTTAAATGAATTCACTTTTTTTCGCACATTCTCATTCAATCTCCTTACTTAATCTTAAGTGCCAGCAAATTCATTAATTCAAATAGGTTCACAAGACACAAAAAAAAGAAAAATTTACAAAAACAAACACCTTCCAACAACAACAAAGAAATAACCAGACATTTTAAGCTGCTTCCTTCCGTTTAACAAAGAATAGCAACAATGTTTAAACAGTTCATCTATGTGCTGCCACAAAAGCTATCTTTGTTGTTTTCAAAGGAATCCCAAATATCCTGGCACACCTTTCACGTCACAAGCACGCGTCGCCTCAGGTGAGAAGTCATCATCATCATTACCCCTCCTGTGAATTCACAGTTTTTCTTTTATCTTTGTCCTATATCACAAAAGAAAAAAAGTAAAAAAGAAGAACTAAATACCGAGACAGGAGCATCACAAAAGAAGCCCAAAAGAAGATAAAAACAAGTTAAAAAAAAAAACTAAACTTCTTCAACATTTTTTATAACCGTCTACATTTTAATGAATAATAAAAAAGGATAAACCCATTTTCTGTCTCTTTCTCTTTCTTATTTTATATCTTTTTACGAACTTGCTCACCCCAATCCTCCTACTTAGATACAATTTAGTCCTTGCTCTTTAGTGATCCTTTATTTTTTTTTTCTTAGTCCTTGTTGTTGTTAGGTATTTGCATATAAAAAACAAACTCAAGCTCTGCTTTAATTACAATAATTATAATTCTTAGGCAGTTTGGTGTTGTTGGTGGATAGAAAGAGAGAAAAGAAGAATTATAAGCCATCATCCAGCTTACTAAGGAGCCTGCGATGACAAAGAAGAAAAACAGGACAATGAAAAATTACTACCGACGCAACATTAGCATGTTAAACAAGCCGGGAAACCTGATTAAATAAGGCGTTAAACGAAACATAAATTTAAACGAAAAATCTATTAAACATCTGTGTGGGAGTGGTATTTTTTTTTGCCTTCATTTGAAATGAATTTTATAACCATAAAATGTAATCCTTTATTGTATCATCCCTCACCCATGTTGCAAGATATCCTAGATAAGGATCTGGATTCTGAGAATGCGAAGCTAAAGCTATTTGTATGATTTTTATTGCATCGCCATGGAGTCGGTCGTCGTCATTGGTGTTACCTCGTTCTACTTGTTGGCTGCAAAGTTATAAAACTGTTGCTTTTTAGAAGGAATATACTGTTGTAATAAATAACGCTCCAGGGGAGATACCAAAAAGACGACATTCCTAGGCAACACCTTACAAGTATTTTGGGGGAAGATTTTTGTACTTCAGATTTTATTATATTAACACAGACACATACACTAAGTTTAGGATCAAAGAAAAAGTGAGCTAGATAGAAGGACTTGTTATGACGGAAAGTTATCTCCAGGGTATAATGGGGATTTGCACAATTGAAAAATTGCAAAAATTTTTGGCATTTCACACGTCATAGATAAACTCATTTATAGCAAAACTTTGTCAATATAAAGTGGTACTGATTGTGTCAGAATTTGAAATCAAATAAAATAAGAACAAAACAGTGCTATAAGGAATGACTTTACTGAATTATAATTCTAAATTGAATCTCATTAGAGAAACATGCAATACGAATCAGATTTTTGAGATTGGAACTAAAAATAAATCAGTACACCAACGAATTCCAATACTAAATATGAGTACCATAATGCATGAAACTAAGCATATTTTAGCTATAACTTGTATCGCTATGAATGTTTTGAGAGTGATTTTAATTCATATTAATTTAATATAACAGTTACATAAAATCCATGTAACGAAATTTTCATTTACTGTAACATGTAAATGATTATAAATGTTACATTTTAATTTACATATCGCCTGCAGAAAGGAAAATTGTTCTAACTCCATATGATTTTTTAAGAACATACATAGAACTATTTTACTTTCCGACGACGATATGTTCCAGTAATCCCTGCAAGATTTGTATGAACTCAATACTTTTTAAATTGAATAACATACAAAAGTTTTTGTAAATAGTACAAATGTTTATAGTTTAAGTGTATGGTTTGCAGTTTTTGCAAATAATTTGTACAAAGTACAATATTTGATGTATTAACAATTTTTCTTTAGTTAATTTGACTAATGATTGCGTTTTCGATTAGTGTACAAAATGTTTTGAGTACCTTTACCCAGTATTTAATTCCTGTTTTGAGTACATTGACACCTGTACTAATAATTGTACTGTACTGTAATAAGTACACGATCAACGAAGGTATAGTGTGTGTGTACATACAAATTTGTACTCAAAAAACCTAAACTGAGTTAATTATTTTGCATTGAGTACATAAATTTGCATTCAGTACAAATAAGTATTCAGTACATATAAAGTCAAGTCTGTAAAATTTGTATAATAACGCTGTCACATTAAATCATAAGCAACACGTGATGAAACAGCATTTTTCAGTCAATACATAATATTCTTGTTCAGAATCTAAAGAAAGAACTGTAACCGAGTGAATTGATGAAATGCACTTTTGTGAATTTTTAATTCAAAATGGTGGATCGAGCTCTTCGTACCTATTCTTTTTTAATTCTTCACTAATTAACAAAATAATTACATTAAACGAGGTGTCAAATACAGTACGGAAACCATCTTAATTTCCCCCAAAAAATTATATCTATCATCAACAATCTATAATCAATTTGAAACTTTTCTAATAGACCCAACCATAGATATTTCTTTCTCAATCAATTAAAAAATAAACTGACGACATCAAAAAGTGTATCTCTCTCTCTTACCAATCTCGGTTCGGTACTTTTAATTCATGTCCAATTAAATCTGATTGCTGATGCTCCTTCACCAATGCCATCACCTCCTCTTCTCTTTTAAATTAAAATGATTTATCGCATGACATCGAGGATAATGAATTTTGCACATCAAAACACAGACAATGAATTGTTCTCATCGTCATTGGTGCTGGCCCTCTGTCACCCCAAAAGAGTATACGAATAGGTACAACACTGCCAGTACTTAGAAACCTATACCGTACGGAAAAATATGGCAGAAATTCAAACTGAAAATATAGCAAGAGAACCAAAATGAACTGAACCGAACCGAGAACTCGGCCTGATGATGGGCCCCGCATCATCATCATCGTCATCACAATCACAATGCTGCTACCGACCAAAAGTCACTAACTATGTGGGTGATGACAATGCAGAAGAGAGAGAGAGATATACAGAAAGAGATAAAAAGGAAAACAAATGATGTGCAATGAAAAGAAGAGATTCATAAATCGGGTCACGTTTCGGTGGATGAATTTCCGCTGTTGATTAGGCAGTTGTTGGATTCAATTTTGAACATTTAGTTGTGGTAGGGTAGGTAACCTCTGTGATGCAGGATTGTTATATAAAAGGATATACTTGGCCAGCGGGATAATAAGGTTTTGGACGATTTAACTGAATTCGGTCAGTTTGAATAGGGTTGCCGTTTGCCGGGCGATTTGGAAAAATAAGAAATCGATTTGGAAAAGTCGAGTAAAAATTTTTTCTTGTTATAGATTTATAAAAAATCTATTAAATAATTTGGAAACACCTAAGAAAAGACTTCCAACGTACTTTTAGGGAACCTTACTGGCCATGAATTTAATACGGGAACAGTGCTGCAGATAATATTAATCACTTTTAGCTGAAATTTACTACGATCAACTCAAACTTACCAGTTTCGGGTGTAATTAAGCAATCTCTGCTCAAATTTACCATTTTTATCAAAGATTTTACCAGATTCATTAAAGATCTTACAAGTTTCAGGTGCGATTTTGCTAATTCAACTGGGATTCAGCTGAAGTTTTACCAGTATCAGATGAGATTTTATCAAATTCAGCTGAGATTTTACCTTATTCAGCTCAGTTTTACCTTATTCAGCTAAGTTTTTACCAAATTCAGCTGAGATTTTACTACGCCAGCTGAGATTTACCAGTTTTTTTTAGAGATTGACCACTTCAGTTGAGATTCAACATAGTTTCAGTTAAAATTAGTGAGTTTACTAGTTTTATCTATAATTTTACCAGTTTCAGCTGAGATCTTATCAAATTCAGCTAAGACTTTAATATTTCAGCTGAGACTATTTACCAGTTTCATGCTGAGGTTTTAAGAGTTTAATATTAGATTTTACCAAATTCAGCAGAAATTATAACAAATTCAGCTGAGATTTTCCTAGTTCAGTTAAAATTCAGCAGATTCAGCTGACGTAGATATACTAGATTCATCTTCAGTTAACATTAACGAGTTTCAGCTTAAAGTTAGCCAATTTCAACTGAGATTTATACCAGTCTCATCTGATATTATTAGTTAAGATTCAGCAGTTTAAGATGGGATATAGCGATTTCAGGGGAGATGCAGTGCCAAGTTTTCTTCGACAACTTAATAGAACGCCTACAATTTACGAAAAATTAAAAATATTCAAACAACTACAACAATATGGCAACCCCCATTTCCTGTAGCTGATTTATTCATTATTCCCCCCACAAACATAAACGAATTAATGCCTCAAAGTAAGAAATGAAGTTGTCAACTAGAACTGATGCGTGCACTCCTCTCAAAATGTTTATCTGTCATATTCAGTTGGTTAAAGTGAATGCGCGTTGTTTATAGGCATGTCACAATTATGTGACCCAATTTATTGTCTCTGTCAAAATGAGTTTCTCTATGTGTGTGTGTGTGTTTGTATTTTGAAATGTTAATGTAAATAATTGGGCAAAATATTCGTGTTCTTGTCAAAAAAATGACAAACCTGTCAAAATGAAATCTTTAAAGGCATTAACATAATGCTTTTATGTCAAGTGCAATATTTTCATGATGTTGTAAAAATAATGATTGACATAAAGATGTCAAAAGTGTCTAGAAAAATATTTCTAGTACAGAGAGTAAAATAGGCCCTGACCATTTTACCCTATAGCAATCATGTGTAAAATAGGTTAAAATATACATAAATAAATGTTGGCAGTGAAAATTTAATAATAATACCACCTGTCTACAGATTTAGAGAGGAATTTATTTTAAGCCTTTCTATTTACACAAAGTAACACAAAAAAGAAAAAAAAAACGCTCATCGTTTTTTTGCTATAACATATTCTGAAGCATGGATGTCAAGAATTTATGGGTGAAATGGTGTGCAGTTAATTCAAGGTTTCTATATAAATGCATTTCATTGTGTAAAATTACCTGACAAGTTCGCCCTCTGTACGTGAATGGGGTTAAATAAAATGGTAATAGCAGGCTACTCTTATACTTATGTGTATACACATGTAGATATATTTTTCCATAAACTTATATGCTCCTTGTACAAAGTTGAGAGAGATTCCTTTATCCCTTATGCTAACAATGCTGTGTAGAGCATTATGTGCGATGTAGTAGTCGTATAGTTGTAGGTAGTCGAAGCTGGGTGCAAGGTATTTGGTAACAAAAGTATGTGATTTTAGGTTTATTTTTTTCACTCAACTTAGGTATACATATTAAGGGCGCGATTTTAATGTTTACTTTTCCTCTTCATCTATAGAAATCTATATCCTTGTAAGTGTTGTGTGTCGTTTAAGCCTTGAATAATGGAAAATTCATGCTAAATTGTTAAATAGAATTCACACGACTTTAGAGCTCGCCGTTAAACGAAAAGATGTAAAAAGTGGTTTAAATTTTCAGAAGTGTCATGAATTTTTTTTCTGTCTACAGAAAAGTGTTGACTTTTTTTTAAGGTTAAAAAGGATAAAATGGTATTTAAACTTATCCGTTACCAATGTTAAAGAGTGTTTACCACTAAAATTCAAGGTCTATGATATTTGAGACGCAAAAGGTGCTTTTGAGTCATTATATTCAACGTAATAGGCCTTTTTAGAAACCATTAAGGATACAAAGTAGCTGTCAGTGGCGTATGTTGAGTTGTCGGGGCCCCGGGGCAAGACTAAATTTTGGGGCCCCTTTGATATTTGGGGGCCACTTAGATACAAAAACAAAAGTACGTATACGCCATACATTTTTTTTTGTATGGCTTATTTATTTTTAGGTTTATTTTAATGTTTTATTTTGTTCGTAATGCACTTTGCTATACTTAATTAAAATTTCTATCATAAAAGTAGCAAATCCTTGTACTAGGGGCTCCCAAAATTGAATATTTAGAGACCCCTAAAATAAATTTTCTTTTTAGCTTAGAATTGATAGTTCTTGGGGCCTCTGTTCTGAAGTAATATGAACATGTACATATTTGATTTTTTTTCTTTTAAAAAAGCAGTTTATTTTTTTGGGGCCCCTGGGGTAACCTTTTTATTAAATCAATATATATTGTGTGGCTTCCAATGGATTATACACTACACTGAATGATATATTTTGTCTCCCTTGTATCCGAAGTGATTCAAATACATTTTAATTTACCTACTTCGTAACTCAATTTATTCTAAAAGTTTCCTTCTCTGCATTGTCTCCAGTTGGGGCCCTGGGGTCGGTCGGGGTCCCCGGGGCGCCGCCCCGCTTGCCCCAAGGGAGTGTACGCCCCTGGTAGCTGTGAGCCGAAAATCGTATTTATTTATTGACTACATATGTATTAGGTTACTAATAATAATAAGTGTGAGAATTTTTTATTTAACTATTGTTTTTAGGTTGACAAAGTTCCTTTTTTACTGAATAACTTTAAAAAAAATCTTGTTTTCTAGTATAAACAATTTATTTATTTGGCTTTCAGTTACGAAAGTAGTAAGTTAAACATAGATCAGCGTCGAAAGAGATGTTATCTTTGTCGTTGGTTGATATCAAATTCTCACCCACGGCATTCACAAAACCGCTCAAAATAAATAAGAACAAAATTGTAATTGTACTATTAAAAACACTTGAAAAAAAAATTGGCACTTTTATATTTGTTTTATTTGTTCCTAAAGGGAAAACTTGTGTTATGGTTATTTAATCAACAGATTTGTAAGTTCTAACCACTCTTATCGTGACTCAGAACCAATTTCAAGAGCGTAGTGGTATTTTGGCTCTTTTTTTGTTCTTGTTTTGTTCGTTTTTTGTGTTTTTTTTTGTCATTTTTAGAGTATTTTGTATTTTTTTTAAGTTATTTTTATTCTGTTCGGTATTATTTCAAGACTATTTTTGAAATGTAAGATTTATAATGTTACGTATAACAGAAAAATATCCCAAATTTTCATAGTAAAGGTCCTCAGGGACCACAAAACCTTTTCTCGATTTTCATCGTGAGAACCATTTCTCTTGAATCCATGTTGACTTTTCGTGTTAATTTATAAAAGAAAACGTCTTGAACAGCAGTGTGTTAGCGTGACCTTTTTTCCATTTGATTTGAGGCTAATTTTATTTTTATTTCAAAAAAAAAAATTGAGAAAATACTAAAAAAAATTTTGGAGAAAAGATACATCTTTCCTTGAATCTCAAAAACTAAGATACCTACTTATAAACATGCGGTTTTTTGTTTTTGACTAAAATGATGGCTTTAAAATTAAATTTCTCAAGAACTATATATGTACTTAATCAGGGTTGAGGTCAAAATTCTGCCGGGGTGCTGCTTTTCAAAATTCTGCTTTTTAAAATTCAGTTTTTCAAAGTTCTGCTTTTCAAAATTCTGCTTTTCACAATTCCAAACCCTTTTTGTATTTTTGGCACAATTTTGTAAAATCATCTTCTAGCAAAATTTGCTGCCTATTTGAGATTACTTACATACAGTACTTTGTCAATTTTCTGTAATATTCGTATTTTTTTTTTTTTTTTTTTGATAAATTAATAAATTTAAAAATATTGAATAAAGGTTTTTAGAGATAAATATCTTCGAAAAATAATAATTGAACATTATTTAATTAGTCAAACAAAAATTTATATTCAAAAGATTAAATAAGAAAAGGAATATACTCTATCACACAACATCGTTTCTATAATTAGTTTTCAACGGTATACTCGAATAGATGGGAGTTATAAGAAATTCAGTACTCCAACACTCTAAGCAGTTTGAAAATTTGTGATGGTTAAACAGCAAGCAGTTAAGAAAATACCAACCTAAAAAAAAACATTAATGAGGTGTATTTTGGTAAAGTAAACGCATATGCTATAAAAAAAAGCAGAATTTGCAGAATTTTGTTGTAAAAAAAAAGCAGAATTTTGAAAGACAGAATAGAAAAGAAGCAGAATTTTGAAAAACAGAATTTTCTTCAAGAAAGCAGAATTTTGTAAATCAGAATTTTGAAGTCAGAATTTTGAACCGCTCCCACTTAATCAACTTTAAATAAACATCAAATTCAAGTAGTATATTTTAGCTTTCCAAAAAGATATAGGACATTATAACGTCCTTTTTTTTATTTTTTTTTTTTTTCCAAAAGCCCTCCCGCCCAGGTACGATTTTGAAATTTACAAGTTTAAAATCCTGAAATCATTTTGAACAAATCTGCATCATTACTTTTGAGATCCTTTTTTTAAAACCTGCTGCGTCTTCAAGACACCGTGTGTAATGAAAAACATAGAAAATTATTAATTATTGAAATAAATAGCATAGAATTTTTGCAACATCCAATCTACCAATGAATTTTTATTTCGTATGCATAAAGGTCTTAAAACTGAAGAAAGTAAAATTCAAATGAGAGGCATTGTACTTCAAAGAAAAAATTAATCTACCCTGAGATTGGAATATACCCAATTCTGAGAAAATATACATCCCTTCTTACATTGAATTATGTACAAACAAATTAATTTATAAACTTCAAGTATCAGATTAACAAGATTGTACAATTTTTTTTTAGTTTCTAGTTTCAATTTATCCCAACTAACATATATTTACCAATTTATTTTCAAACTTTCATCAGTCATTAAATCAAATCGTTATACCTATCCCAAAACCAAAAAACCCTTAACTATTTGCTTGCAAAAAATATTCTCTCTCTCTCTTGGTATAATTAATTGGAAACTTAAACCTCAAGGGTGCTCTTGTATACTGATTGTATAAAATGCTCTTTAAAATAATATCCCTTCTAGAATTCACCTCGACGCTTTGAAATCAGCATCATCGATTGAATTTTTTCTCTTTTCTCATAGTTTTTTGTCGAAGGACGAAAGTGCAGTAGGTAGGTGGTGTACCTATCAACGTAAACTCCTATCTCAAATCTCAAAACAGATTACCAGAGAGTTGCTGATGCGTTGCAGACCTCACTCCCCTTTTTTTATCGTATGGAAATGTATGTAAAAGAGACTTCATCTCCTCGATTCGACAAGATATCAGTTGCATCCTCTTTAACTTAACTCAGACAACAGGTGACGTAGAAACAACTATAGGAATTGTTGTTTTTGTTACAACAAACTGTCTGTCTGGAACGCACACTAAAATAACAAAAACGAAACAAAACAAAAAAAAGAAAGAAATCAGGACGGATTTAACTTCGACTACCAAAACCCCCTTAAGCTTAAACTATAAATTTATTCATACTCTCAGTATACAAGAGTGCTTTTGCATTTGAGAGGAACCAAGAGGGAATTTATTATTTTTTGTTTTTTACTTTTCTCGTTATGTGTATCAGTACCCTACCCAGTTACAGTTATACAGTACCTCGAGACAAATCTGAATAATTACAAAAACTATGTTTTTGTTTATTTCTTTGCAGGGACAGCTGTGATTCGATGAAATAGAAGGTAAGAGGAAACGAAACAATTATATTACCTAATTAATTTTATTGCAGACACTAATGTATTTTTTTCAAAGCAAATATCGATTTTTTATGTTATTTGGAAATAAAAATTAAAAGTAAAGTAGAAAGCTTATATATTTCTGTTTTTAATATCAATTATTTAACGGCCATATTATTGACTAATTTCAAAACAAGTTTTATCTCAAAACATGTTTCGGAAACTTGGCACTATTATCGAGAGATTTGACATCTAAGACAAAATTTTAAATTAAATTTCGGTTTAATTGTCAATTGGTCGGAGTATTCAAAATGTAAGCAGTCACAATTCAAAAAACATGTTTTGAACTAAAAATAACGTTACTTGTCATGTAGCGAATTTAGTGAAGTTGAAATTGCTCAAAAACGGCTCCAACGATTTTGTTTAAAAAATTCAAATGTTAGTTTTAAGAAAAAGTCTATCTTCTAATTAAAAAAATTGTTTTTGAAAATCATTATTAACGGTAACGATTAGGTAGGTACACTGGTCAACAAAATTTAACTTTTTTTTTGCCACAAGAACCAAAATATACTTTTCTAGTAGTTTTTGGGGTGTTGAATCCGAATCTGAAGTCATAAAAATTTTATTCGCATCCGTTTTTGAAATATTACCGTTATAAAATGCTAAAAATCGTCATTTTGGCTGTTTTCGAGGTTCTGTTTTTATGTGGGGTAATTCATTAGAAACAAATTTGTAACGGTGATTATAAAAAAAAGAATATTTTTCTTTCAAAAACTGTTTAAATTTTCCCGATATCTCTTTTATTGCTCGAGATATCTTAAGTTTCAGTTTATAAGCCAAAAAAAACTAAACTTAATCTAAAGTTTAAGTCAATGGTCACAGAATTTATGCCACAAGAACCAAAATATATTTTTCTGAACTCGAATCCGCAATCAGAAAAATTCTATTAGCCTACGTTCTTGAAATATTACCATTATAAAAAAAAAACCTTTTTTTGCATTTTATAACGGTAATATTTCAAGAACGAAGGCTCATAGAATTTTTCTGATTGCGGATTCAGCAACCCAAAAACCTTCAGAAAAGTATATTTTAGTTCTTGTGGCAAAAAAAGTTTAATATGGTTGGCTTGTGTTGTTTCTGATTCAAAGACCGCTACTTAAATTTTAAATATCTCGGGCAGTAAAAGAGATATCGGAAATATTTAAGCAAGTTCGTGCGACCCAGTCGTGCATTTTATTATTTCTAAATTTCTTCTCAATGACAACTGATTTCAGTAAAATATTTATACAGAATCAGTAACGTGAATGTAGTATCAAAATTAACTAAGCTAAAAACATATTTTTGTTTTTTTAAAAATATTTCAATTTTGTTTTTTTTTTTTCAAATCAAATTTTTAATTAATCTTTTTGAAAAACTGAATAAAAAATTTTTTATGATTTTTGAAAACTTATGTCCAGTTTAAATGATATTTCACGACCAGAATTTTCTAAATTATCAGGTCTTTGAAGAGATTTGTAAAAACCAAATGCAATTCAAATCATTTTGAAAAAAACTCAAATTTAAAGTTAACAAATTTTCACCGTCAACACGGTGATTCACACAGTTTTAAACAATCAATCTTCAGAAAAAAGAAAATTCATACCCACACACGTTTCGATAAAAAAAGACTTCACACACAAATTAATCCCATTTCAAAAAGATCCTTATCCACTTAGATGCTCATCAGACATTTCGTGTGAACACGTTTCTTCCTTCCATGACAGTTTATTGACCTCAAAATCTACTGCTCAATAAATCCCCTAATGACTATATGTCCACATAAGCGTTACTCCATTTTTATCAAGAGAGAGTATTATACACCGAGATATGGTTGGTCATCATCATGGCCCAACATCGTCCTTAAAATAACTTCTCTATATTTATTTTCAAGGAGACAAAAGGCCAATGTCCATCGCAGTTTATTTTTGTTTTGTAACAAAAAAAAAAATAAAAAAAAAAAACGAGAGAAAATAACCGTAGCAGAAGCATAATGGGATATGATAAGTTGAGTCTTTCATGTTTTTGCAGACAACAGCAATTAAGAAGAGTTTTTTTTTTTTGCTGTTTGTTCCTTTTTTATATTTTAAGTCAAACCCAACTCACCGTTACAATTTGCGTTCATATTTCATTTAGTAACTTGACGAACTGCGTGTGCTAGTCCCTTAAAAGATGAGTTAAAAAGGACAACAGGAGATTACAAAAAGTTCTCCGATTAAAATCTTAAATTTTGTTGCTAATTGAGTAAAAGAGTATAACAACACAAAATTTTTAATTAAAGAATCCTTTTGGGCTAAAATAATAACAAATCCATCATCCTTTACGTAAGATCCACTTGGGCATTGTTAAGCATCAGAAACAAAAATACATCTCGATAAGGATTACCTCACTCATTCATATCGTTCATTTAGTCCATCATTGTGTTTCACTAAAACAAGGATTATATTTAAATTCCTTTTCTCATTATTTTGCAATTCAATGGAATTGGCCAGGATATATCCACCATATCCACATTTATATCCATTTTGCCATTTCATTGCCATTGCCATTGACAAGAGGATACTTATTTTGTATTTTTGTTAATTTTCTAGAGAAAATCCTTTTATAGGATTGTCAACAGAAAAGGAGCTTCTGTTCGACAATAAAACTTTATGTCTGCAACAATCTTATACATGCTGGGCATCACTTGCGTAGTATTTTTACGATTATGATAATGCGTTCGCTCTGCTGGCTGATGCTGTGTCCCCATAGGAAACTTAATACCCTTTGGGTGACTTCGTGACATACCCTATACCTACTTTTTGTGTGTGTATATACATAGATACAGTGCCGGATTAGCCTCAAGGCAAACTAGGCAGCTGCCTAGGGGCCCCACTTCAGCTAGGGGCCCCTCACCCTGACAACGAACAAACTAAATTTCTTGGAAAAGTATCTTCAATAAAAAACAGCATTACATTGTATTTGAAAAAATAAGAAAAAAGAACAACAAAAAAAAAGAAGAATAAAAAAACTTTTGCAAATCAGAAAAACATTAGCCCCGTTCCATTGGAGGTGGTTAGTCATGAGTAGATCTAGTACCTACTATAAATAACACAATCTTCTACTCGCTATAACTATAACTATATTTCTACTCACGAGTAAACTACCACCTTCAATATAACAGGGCTATTGTATATATGTATGCATGTGTTTATAATGAATTATGACTCCCTGAAGGGCCCAACCCAGCGATGCCAGATTGAGGGATTTTTTCCCGTTTTTTTCGGGATTTTTGATTAGGGAAAACGGAAAAATCAACCCAGAAAATGGGAATACAGTCAGCTCAAAATATATCACGTTTTAATAAAAAAGTTCTTTTTACAAAATCAAAATTCATCATATTTATATAACAAATTAAAAAAAAATACTTCTTCCCATGTGCTCCAACCTTAATATTTAAACTGTAAATCTCTTCTTAAAAAAAAAAAATATTAATATTACTTGTGTATTCGAATATAATTCCAACGACATCGAACCACAGTTTAGTAACGAGATGGTGCCATTCAAGATCTTCATGTTGCAATCAGATACGTCAGAAAATGTGAGATTGCACACGCAGAGAAGTTACTCAAATTGATATTAGATTTAATCAAATCACGGAATTGGTTTGTAAATCATTTTTTATATAACTTTATTGTTAATAAATCTTATCTTTGTCATTTTTTGTTTATTTGAACAACAATGTAGCTATTCAATAAAAACGATACCAATCTCTTTTCCAAGATGGCGGCTGCTTTCGACCTCCTATCATCCAAACAAATTAACTTTTATGATAAGGACAACCTGTGTTTCGCATGAAAAAAATATTGTAACGTGAAAAAATCTGATTTCATGCCCATATTTTGACTAATTTGCCTGGGTTATAATAACACAGCCACACAAAAAAATATAAAAGTTCTGGTCTGGGGTTGCGACCAGGTTTTTCATATAGTTTTGGGGTCGCTGGAACCGAATCCGAAGTCCGTTTTGCCCCATCACGTCAGGTTTATATCCTCAAAAAATGTCTAATCTCAAAAAAAAAAGTTCTTATCTGACATTTTTTGAGGATATCTCAAAAACGTGAAACGAAAAACGTGATATGGCAAAATAGACTTCGGATTCGGTTTAAGCAACCCAAAAACTATATGAAAAACCTAGTCGCAACTCCAGATAAGAAATTTTGTTTTGTTGGTTTTGACATTTTTTTGAGGATATCTCAGAAACCTGACGTGATAGGGCAAAATTGACTTCGAATATGGATTCAGCGATCCAAAAACTATATGATTAACATATTCGCACATCCAGATCAGAGAAAAAAATTTTTGTTTTCGTGACATTTTTTGAGGTTATCTCGAAAACCTGACGTGATGGGGCAAAACGGACTTCGGATTCGGTTTCAGCGACCCTAAAACTATATGAAAAACCTGGTCGCAACCCCAGACCAGAACTTTTATATTTTTTTGTGTGGCTGTGTAATTGAATCAAAATTAAAACTTTTTGGTATGATTTCTCTCTCCAGTTTTATAATGAAACCGTAATGCCGACTTATCACGAGTCGATTTCCGCCGTGCAGCGAAGCTTTTCGGCGTCAGTCGAGTCGTGTGAAGGTAAGCCGCACGCGACTAAAGTGATAATCCCCATACTAGAGTCCTAGTCGACTTTAGCCGTGAGACATATCATGTGGCTAAAACCGACTCGTGAAAAGTCGACATATTAATATTTTCTAATAACTTATCGTTAATCGAAGTTATCTGTGAAGCATCAAGTTGCTTTAATGTTGAAATATCGCTGCAATATTTATTATAGTTATTACAAAACTTTTAGTTTACGTTTATAAAATGACATGATTGGACACAGATTATAGCCGATTAGTCTTTAGTAAGTTACCTACACAAATTTCTAAATTAACTTAAAAAGAGCTTATGATATTGAAAAACCATCGGAAAAGGGCCCAAGAATTACTGTGCCTAGGGGCCCATGACATGGTTAATCCGGCACTGCATAGATATCCTCATACAAATACAATAATATAAATGTTTGTTATTTTGTCGTCTTGAATGTGCGTTGTTGTTTTTGTTGTTGTTGTTGTCCTAACTCTCATTGGACTAAATCAAATTTTGATGGCTTTTCATGTGAATGTTAACATGACAATTGGTTCGTGTGGAATATCTTTAGCGTGTCCTTTAAATGGATAGTTAAACCAAAAGGAGCTGAGGAGATGGGTTAGATGAGAACAAGAGTTTTGATATGTTATGGCTTAATTCAGAAGGTTGTTTGGGCTATGAAAAGGATATGTGTTGTGTATATACTCGGGGTGGATGATCTCATCATCAAGAAAGATGACAATGTTTTCAAGAGATTTACTTTATTTTTTTTTTTTTTTTGTTGTCTATATTATATGGAAACGGAAACGGAATGGAAACCAATTCCTATTAATTTTTATTGCAAGTCAATAACAGAAAGATTTATAAGAAAGAAACTGAAAGAATTGAAAGTGGTTGGGTGGTTGTCGAATATAGCATACAAGGTACTCGTAGATGTTCATAGATAAATAAGTTCAATATCAAATCTTTTATTTATATAAAATGATTTTATTGATTTCCCAAGCAATAAATCTTTCATTAAAAAAAAAACCATCAACGATTAGAGATGCCAAAAAGAATCCATATGTGCTTACATTACAGTGGTGCATGTGGTTTGGGGAATGCATTTTTCATGGTCACGTTCTATAAACGTCTAAGCAATTTGCCTTGATTTGTAACCTACGGTTGCAATACGAATTGATAATTGGAGGAATATAGTTTTTCTTGGATTTATAAACTATAACCTTACATATTTGGGATTTAAAATGCCCAGAATGGGTCAATTCTGGTGTTATAATGACTACCAACAAACATATGCACATAACTTGAGAGAGCAGTGATGGTCAAATCAAAATCAGAAAACTATTTCTGAATTATAAGAATTTTTAAAATAATTGGTCACTGTGGTGTATGCTTAACTTTTTTTTTTTTTAATTAGAAATGTTAATTCGATTTAGGTATATAGTCGTAAGTAACGCGACGATTGATTAAATAACGAAACAAGTTGATCTTTGGCGAGAATTTGCTTACCTTCAAATTATATGTAGGGTGTTTAGTATAAACATGATGACTGCATTCGAAAAATGTCGCTAAAAGGCTAAAATGAATGAATCATGAAAATTTCAGAGGTGACTCTAAGTACTTCAATACATTTAAAAATGATCTAGGTTGTCCTCGTAATATTCAGACCCGGGTGTCAAGTTGCGGGTTAGTTGAGTTGAGTTGGTTGGGTTTGCGTTTAGTCACAGTTGGAGTAGTTGGTGATATTTCCTACAAGTATCTTTGCCGATTGCAGTAAAAACATATCCAATGGTAGTAGCAGAGTCGCTTGTTACTATTATGAGGTGTTCAGAATAATAATGGGTCAAGTCCACTTCTTTATAGGTTGAATGTTTTAAAGTCTTAAAAATTAAGGGTTTCGTTTTATATCAAATAAAATGATAGAAAGAGATTCTGGAGATATAGAGCTATTGATCTGTGAAACATTTATTTCAAAAATTCCTTTAGTTCCTGAGATAAAGCTTCTCAAAGTTCAAAATAATGTACAAATTTCAAATGGACTTCTTGACCCATTTATTATTCTGAAGGCCTCATATTTCTGCCGCTGTAGGAGGAAGAAAATTTCCTCAGTATTTTGAATTTTCTTGTGAATTTAAATAGTTTTCTGATTTACTAGGAAATTAAAGCACTAATGAAAGTTTTTAGTTAGCAACATTATTAAGTCATGGCTATAAACGTGTTGACGAAGTTTGCAGAAAATTGGTTGAGCCGTTTTTATGAAATCTAAAAAACAGTGTATACATGTAATAGCTCCGAAAAACATCGATTTTCTTTTCGATTTTTTGTGGTTCAAGAATATATTTTAAATAACATCTCGGAATGCAATATTACTAAGGATCATTGTTAGTATAATTGGGCAAAATTAGAATAAAATCTATCAAGCCGTAAAGGAGATATGGAAAAAAATCAGTCGCAAAGTCCAAGGACAAGAATTTCACCTTGTTACAGGATTAGAGGATTTTTTTTTTAAATTTATTTGGAGAATATTGAGCAAATGTCTTCATTAATTTTCGAACAAAAAGCAAACAAGGACCGGCCTGATATAGATAAATGGTAACTTCAGATAATTACTCTGAGATTACTTTTGTCTCGATAAAAACAGAAGTACCAAGGTTCAATAATCGTTGTGTAATCGATAATTTATATAGAAATATAAACAGCGACATATTGTTTTTTTCTCTATTTCGCCGAAATATACCCACACCGCAACCAATGTGTTAATGGTCTTGAAATGTACCCTAAGAATGTACAAACTATTTTTGGTTTTTCAAAAAATTTGTTTATTTTGGGTGAACAATTTTCAAAATTGTAATAAGATTACTGAAATAATATAAACATAAAATTACCAAAGTTTTGCCGAAAAATTAGGAAAAAATTATAAAAAACGATTATAAAAAAAAAATCGAAAAAAAATCAAAATACTCGTTGCAACCTTCAAACTCTTATAACTTGAGAATACAGCAACAAATTTGAATGTTTTTGTTTATGGCCTTAAAATGTTGCTTATACTTTACAAATTGTTTTTATTAAAAAAAAAATCCACTAATCATAGTCAATGTACTAAAAGTACCAAACATGCGAAACATACGAAATATACGAAAGAAACGAGTAAGGATATTATTGATGAAGAAAAAGTGACATATACATGCGGGTACTTTTTAATTCTGATAAAAAGTTTAGAAGTTATGATTGAACAGATAAACAAACATACTTAAACACGATCAATTATTATATAACCCTCGTTTTGGTTTTTCTGCAGTTGGGTACAAAAATACAAAATTAAATCAACCTTTTCAATTTCAAAAACTTTTCTTTTCCCATTTTGTTTTCTCAAATAGAATATAATCAGCTGTACCGAGTATCAATGAAAAGGTAACAACCATCGATGATACATATTTCTCAAACAAACAATCCTTAGCCTTGATTTGTTTCCACAATTATTTTCCCATGCATTTTCTCTAAATAGGTAAACAAACACACATCTTTTTCACTCTCTTGAGTTATCTACTTTCCGCCACTTTTATATTGGTCTACATCATATGGCACCCTGCTGTTTCCTCATATGCTCAACCAAGTTATGTGCACACACAGTGCAAATCAAATTAAATTATATCGCTCATACGCCCAAGTGAACCAGTTGCTCCCGGTTACGGTGGTGGTGCCGGCGCGGTGCAGAGCACTGTTTTCGTAAGTTTTTCTTCTGGTATCAAATACATCCGGGTCGCAATAAAATAAAAGTTTCCTCTTCTATTCATATATCAAACTTGGAAGCACCCCAGCTCCTTAACAAACTCCAGAAGTTTTTCCTTTTCCTTAGAAAAACAAAAAAAAAAAAAAAATCACATACGGTTACATACACACAAATAAGAATGCACACACAGACCATTCAACATAAACAATAGCTAACATCAGCTAGAGAACGTTAGGACATCCTGCTGAATTCTATGCCAAAAAGATAAAAGATTGAATGGCAAAAAAATAGAAGAAGAAGAAGGAATAATAAAAAACAAAAACGAAAGAAACGTTCGCGATTATACAAGAGACCGTTTTTCATCGAAGAGTCAAGAGCAATTATCACCATCACCATCACCACCCTCCAACCCCCAATGGGTTGCTATTTTATATGAAATCGCATTGCGTGTGTGTGTGTTTGTGCGCACAAGGACCATATTGTAGCATATAAAAATAGCTAGTGCAAAATACACACACAGGTGACACTATCCGGGCTCTCAACTCGACTCAATGCAGCAGACTATTGCAGCAGCAGCAGTCAGCAGACCTTGCATGCAATGCAACTATAAAAGCGTAGACCGACAACGACAGGAGAAGCAGCTAAGGCATCTGTACAGTTGGGATGGTGGGAACTGGGAAACAAAAAGCTGAAAGAAAAACACGAACAGGATATAGCTGCTGGAAACTATTATGTTGGCAAACAAAATCAAGGAAACAGATGACTCAGCGTGTGGTATGGAAATAAAACGCCTAACAGTTACAACGTTCGTCGTCGTCATCCTCGTCGTTCTTTTAGTCGCTTCTTCTGATAGATTATGATTGTGTATGTGTGTGTGTACTCTTTTATGGTGTTTGGTGACACAACGGGCAAATGGTAATGTGTGTTAAAAGCAAGAAGGGCTGCAAAGTGTTGGAGGGACTTTATTATGGAACTATTACGAAACTGTTATATCTCTTATCACTTGTGGAAGACTTTATTGGGTCAAAGCAGAATTTTCATTAAATGGTGTTTTGTTTGAACCTTTTTTTTTTTTTTTTGTACTTTTCTTTTTTTCTTGTTTTTGCTATGTGCAAAAGGATCAGACATTTAAAGCATTTTACTCATAAATCTTCAATATGGTGTTTGTTTCAATGACATTACTCACCTAAAGTTTGACACATGAAAAACATTCTATTTTCCATATGAATTTATGGACTTATAAACACTCCCTCATCGATTAACGTTATTAGGTTTTGACAACTAGGTAGTACAAGGAATGTGAAAGTTGTTGAGGCATTTTGATGATGATAAAGTAATATTGTTATTCAACTATTTATAAATGTAAGAGTAGGGTATGAAGTGATTTGATAAGTTTTTGATAAATGACCGATGATGTGGTTAAGTTGTTTGATGGTAACACAACAAAATGATTCTTGTTAAAAAGTTTGACCTCACAAAATGGTTTATTCAATTTGTTTGGGTTTTCAATTAAGGACCTTAAAACCCTTAACAGATGTTGTCAATGGACCTCCGTTCTCATAAGCGCTAACGCAACAAAATGCTATGAAGATGATTTCCCGATTGCGTCACGATGAAGTATGTATAACTAACCAGTGACAACGTCAAAAATCCATCAGAGATACCACCGCTGAAATGCTAGGTTTCCCTAGACCACTGCAATAAAATCTCTGAGCTGCCAATAACCTTCACAAACGAAAAAGAACGGGGGAACATCGACTTCTCAGGAGATAAAAGAGGCAACACGAGAAAGAAGAAATACAGAAAATTGTAGTATTAAGTTTTATAGAAGTTGAAAAAAAATCTCAGAGTTATAAGCCTAGAATTCGCACGACCATTTCTCAACGAAAAGTCATGAAATTCGGTACACTGAAGGAAAATAGTTTGTAGAACACGATAAGGCTGCCAACTTTTTGTATTCAAAATGGCGGCCAAAATAGACAAAGAAATGATAAAATTGTAAAGACGTCGTTCTTGTCGATTCAGTTCCAGGTAAATAAAATTGTGAAAAAGGTTTCAACATATTGGCTTGGATGTTATCATTCATATACTATACATATGAAATGGTAACGGAGTTACGAATAACAGAGTTACGCGCCACAGAGTTACGGCCGTCAAAGTTACGCACAACCGAAGTTAAGAAAAACTAGAGTTACGAATTCTAAAGTTATGTTAAGCTATGACATGTGATTTTTGGGTTGGCAACAATTGCGAGGAACGATATGGAATTATGGAAATACAAACAAGAGATTAACATTTTTCTCATTGGTCAGAACTAAATGAGTTAAGCGAAAATGGGTGTTATTTAATCTTGTAAAATTTTGATTGGATAGGTATAGATATACAAAGTGGGTATAACAAAATACGCTATGAATAATTATATTAATTAATAGAAAAAAAAAAAATACGTAGGTGCAATAATAGTTGGACAGATAAGAAGGTAATTTCAATTATGTCCCCCAAACTTACATAAGTATACTTATGTTTTTTTTTTCTATTTCAACGTTTTTGCGATCTTCTCAAAAAAACAAAACCATATTATGTATATCTATACCTACCCAATAAAAATTTTACAAGATTAAATAACACCCATTTTCGCTTAACTCATTTAGTTCTGACCAATGAGAAAAATGTTAATTTCATGTTTGTATTTCGCAATTGTTGCCAACCCAAAAATCACATGTCATAGCTTAACATAACTTTAGAATTCGTAACTCTAGTTTTTCGTAACTTCGGTTTCGCGTAACTTTGACGCTCGTAACTCTGTCGCCCGTAACTCTGGTATTCGTAACTTCGTCGGTTTCCCCTATACATATACCTATGTAAAATTTAATTCAATATAAGTTCAAGTGACCTCAACTCCAAAAATTTATAAAGCGTTTCGTTATTATGTAAAATTTATACAAAAATTTGCTTAATTTGGTATAAAAAGTTCAATTTTATCCGAAGGATGAGAAGGTAGGTACTTTAAGGGTTATTTTTTCGCTATTTTTTGTTGGACGTATTAATATTATGGGATGTTTTTGAGAGCGCCATGTTATTTTCTGATACAAAATTGCTGCGGCTGCGGTGGTGGTTTTTCAGATTTCAATTTTCACTCGGGTACCTCAAAAGTGGGGCAAATATTGACAAAAATATGTTGAAAATGCAAATATAAAGAGGTCACATATGTACACCTGAAAACTGTCTAGAATGTTATTTAGCTTTGCCTTGAGAGAAAAAAATCATACCGCCGCTTGCTTCGTATAGAGAAGTCGACCGGACCTTAGGATCCGAATTAGTCGTATATCTTCAGACAGTAACTGTTTACGGTTTTTGGATAGAGAACTGGGAGAATAACAATGTTTTAATTGAATTTTTTTAGATTTTAAAATAAAGAAGAAAAAAAAATTGTGGCAGCCCTAAAAAAAGTTTTGCAACACTCCAAAAAGGGGCAAGGATTGCGGGGGAAATACTATTTTTAATCTTATTTTTAAATGAAATGTCAACATTTTTTATTTTGTACAGGGATAGTATATTATTGCAACCAACATATGTATGTGCCATATCCGTTGGCATCCTTATTGTACTTGCTTTATATTTTTACTTAAGATATAATAAGTAAGTTGGTTGGTACAACTATAATTAAGTCAAAAATGCTGGACATCACATTTTCGGCACTTCCATTAAACATAAATTATTTTCTTCATCTGCATTTTCGCTAGTCCTGAATGGGTTGTGCCTTGATTTTTCATCAACTTCTTCATTGTCACTTTGCATATTTGCGTTTCTGTGCATTTTTTATCGTTCTTAATCGGTCATTTGCTCGAACAAAACAAATTGTATGATAAAGAATGGGTTGTCTTTGCAACAATCGATTGTCAATTTCCATCATCAAATTTGAGTCTTTTAACTCCACTGCCTTAGCTTTTATTTTGTCAATGGAATCCTCCTTAGTACAAGTATGCAAATTGCTTATGCGACCCTTATATATTTTTCGCTCTAATTTGCAGAAAATACATTTTTTAAGTTCGATTTCTTTTTCTTGAGCTCGTTCTTCAGAAGATTCTACTGATTTGTTATCCTGCTCAGCCAAACCAACGCAATTATGTTCTGACGCAGCGATTGAGGAGTCACAGATTGATTTTTCAGGTTCTTCTAAGGTTTGCTCGGATACTTCGTTTACTTCAATGTTCTCACTTTAAAATATGATATTTTAGAAAGATTAATATTAGCGAAAAATAGTAACAAAAGAAAGGATTTTTTAAGTTTCAAATTATTTAAAAAAAATAATACAAAGTTAGGCTTACCGTATAACCACAGCTGCTGAATGTCCTGGTAAATTAAGTTCACTTTTAACATAACATTGTTTATATTTTGCTTTAAGTGCAGTAAAATTGTTCAAACATTTTGAATGATAACCTTCACTTTTATTTAAAGGATTCAACTTTACTTTATACCCCACCAAGTTATTGGCTTGGCGAATTTTCAATATACCAAGACATTTATCTAAACGTTCTTGATTGAATAAAATTATTTTATCTTTTTTACTACCACAAAAAACACAAACTGGTTTAACATTTGACATCGCATCTGTAGACGATATCCAAACAGTTTTTTTAAGAGAAAAAAGACGAGGTGTTCGCTTTGAGCGTTGGACAAGAACTGATTCTTTATTTTACAGTTTACTTAAGCTCAAGAAAATAATAGCTACAGTTAGCGAAAGTAACACTATGGTAACGTAAAATAAAGCCTTCATATCAAATGTTATACTACTTTTATAATAATTTAGCAGAAAAAGAATCATACTGAATTTATAAAGGAAAAAGTAATTAGCAAATACGAAGATACATATTTTTATTTTCTATATCCTTCTTAGGTATGATATGTAGAAAATGGTTTTTCGTAATTATTTTTTCTTGGTACAATCAGGAACTCAGGTATAAAAAAATGTTCGGTAGTAACCCGTGGTGCAATGAACTATAGCGCCACAGGTTTCGGATAGATTCCGAGTCTCATCTATTAAAAAAAAATCTCTTGCGAGGAATTGACAATGCCAGAAGTTTCATTTTTGAAAAAAAAATTCATCTTTGCTTAGCCGTTTTGACTCGGCATTTTTGCAAATTAATTAGATACATGCACACAAAAATTATTGAGAGTAATTAGACAATAGTAGGTACTCGCATAACATTAGGGTGTCGCATAACAATGTGGAAATGTGGTTCCACAAAATTACTTGCAATAGTGTCCTTAATTATGAAAGTAGACAAAGTCACTTTATGCATTTTTCAAGGGAAACAAACCTTATAATTTAACTATAACGATTTATTAGTATATCTATATTGAAGCAATAAGATGACTTAAAACAAGTCTATTTACTGCAGTTTAGCTTTGAAATTTAATTGTTTTTTTGTTTTTTTAGCAGTCACTAAGTCCACGGTTGGACCTTTTTTTAACGGTACCTACCATAGAACCGTTTTCTTGATTTCTGACTTTCTCATAAACCACTGAACCGATTTCAACGAAAATTCTTGTGCAATAACGTTTTAGTACCTTTAATTTAAAAATTAGGAAAAAATTTAAAAAAAAGTCAATATTTGAGTTTTTTTAAATATTTAAATTTTTTTTAATTTTTCTTACATTTTTAATAAAGTTAATAAGAAAATTAGATTAAAGTTATTCTTTTATCAAGTTTAAAAAAAAAGCTTTAGCATAAACTCATTAGAAAATAAATTAATATGTAAATATTTCAGAAGTTTATTTTCAAATAGGTAATAAAAATGGAAGATTGAACTCTTAAAAGGTCTTGTTTTAAAGTCGTTAAATATTTCTTTTTCATACATTTTAATCGAATAAATTTTTTAAGCAACAAAAATATTGATTTTGTTTTTTGCCTGACGTCAACTGTGCTTGAGCTCTGCTAAGCTTAACGGATCTGCTACTCATGGACTCTTAAAGATTTAATATACCTAATCTTCTATTTATCAAATAAAAAAAGCTTGACAAAATGACCAGCTATATATATTTATTATCATATCAACGAAAGCATCATGAAAAACTTCCTCTTAAAACGTAAACACTTATCCAAAAGAAAATATTCAACAGATAGTTTTTGTGTGATAAATTCACCCAAATTTTGTTTTCTTATTTACTTACATGAAGGAATATCTATATTTCAATCTCAAAGTAAAATTGTCATTCATCATCTTAAATTGGACATGGATTTTGTTTAGTAAACAAAATTTATTTCATCATTTTGGTTGTAAGCTCTGGAATAATGCCATAAGTACTTGAATTTAATATTCATAATTTTATTTGTTTGTTTTCACAATACGAAACACTTAAGAAAAATAATCACTTGCCGCGAAATGAATGAAAGTTTTTGCTGTGAACTTGATTTTGCTACAAAGTGAATTAGATATTTTTATTTTTATCGGTAGGTACCAACTACAGTAGGTAGCCAATTTATTTTAAAGTTATATTATATAAATATATACTTGCATTAGGGTGGTCCTTAACACAAAATTAAGGAAGATATCCGCTCAATTCTGATATTTTTTTTTAGATTTCTCAAAAACGGCTCAGCCAATTTTTTGCAAATGAGTTATTGGAAAAAGTTAGAGGTTTTTTTTTTATTTATTTGGAGACGATTGACTGGATGTCTTTATTAATTTTCGAAAAACAAAAATTATTTTTTGCAATTAATCGATAGCTTTATTCTTAAAGGGCTAGATAAATAATACCGGTGATTGTAAAAATAGCAACAAAAACGACCTTAACATTGATGATTAATTCCAGAATCTGAATTAATCAGGACATTGAACCAAAGTGAGCTAAAAAAAAAAACGTTTTTCGTTTAGGTTTAACATTCTCTAAAATGCCATAACAAGAATAGTGGATATCTAAATTTAAATTCAGCACCTTATACAAGTTCACCATCTGCATTCAACACATTGGTTAACACCATTTCACCCGAATCTGGACGACCTGGATTGGTGCGGAGTAGAATTTATCGATTGCGTGTTTATATTTATATTGGCACTATACATATATATTTAGCTAGAGGAGCCCACGAAATTTCCCTTGACCCATTTAGTATGGTGTATTTCTCTATGAAGCCACGGGGTTGTAGAAAGCTTTAGTTTTTTTTTTTTTTGTTTAAGGCTATTTCACTGTGAGACGGATGTTCTTGGGGGTATATTTATGTGTATGTTTTGGACTTGTAAAATAACTCGAAACAAATATAAATATGTAAACAATCCTTGTTTTGGTGTACGAAAATATTATCATCAACCACAAAGATATATCAAGGAAAAACAAACTTAAGTTAAAAGAAATTAAAAAAATTAACACATTTTTAAATTTAAAATACATAAATCGATGCTCTTTTACACTTTTAACTTGCTCTATAGGTACGGTGACCATCCGTCCCGGTTTACCCGGGACTGTCCCGTATTTCTACAGCTTGTCCCGGGTTTTTATTTAAGAAACCCGGGACGTATAAGTGTCCCGTATTTTGTCATTTGTCCCGTGATTGTCGTCCCGTATTTTCACATTCTCTGATTTTTATATTCAATATTTTAAATGCTTTGTACGGAAAACAAGAAAACAGTGGCTGAAAAAAAATTTTTCTAATTTTTCGGATAAAGCATTAAGCCTAGTACGCTCCTGAAGCAAAACGAAAATTTTTCTAAGTCTCCAAAGTAAAAAAACTTTTGCTGCAAGAAAAAATCCCTGAACAAATAAGTGGGAGTGACAAACGATTGAAAACTCTCCATACATTCTAGCACAGGTAAGAATTTCGTTGCCTAAGATGCGTATTGTGCAACGAAAAGCAAAATTTTCGTTAACGATTTCGTTGTGCTGGTTTTCGTTTCGCCTCTAGACTAGGCTTTAGTTTTAGATTTAATTTTAAACGTTCGTCAATTATTTAATTCCAGCTTCTGTTTGTCAGGTTGCTACACCAGGAATAATGTTTTCGAATAAAGAACAACATAGCTATGGAAGAGTACAGAACCCAGATAAGTTTCAAAACTTTTAAGGGCATGTTAAAAGTTTTGTTAAAGATCATACAATTTCAAAATCATTTAAAATAAAATAAATATGTAAAAACAGCTCTCCCGATTTTGATTAAAAAAATATTTTCTTAGAAGTTATTAACAGACAATATTATAAAACCATTTTCTTGATTTCTGATTTCGGATGCGACTTAAATGATTTCAACAAAAACGCTCCCATAAAGGGAGCGTTTCGTACTATCATTATCCCTTCCCCTTCTTATTCGAATAAATTTAAGTTTATTTGAAGTGTCAAATGTGTCGGTCCATGTTTTGGTCAACTCGTGAGTTTTTTTTTAGGCAATCTTGATATCAAAATAAGGAAAAATTATGAAAACTCATTTAAAAAAATTAAATTTTTTTTGAAAAATCAATATTTTCAAAACAATCCAACGAATTTTTATCTGTCCCGGGTTTCGCTTCCAGAAATATGGTCACCGTATCTATAGGGCAAGTATTGGTTTCGTGTAGAAAAAAAAATTCGAGGTTTTAATCAAAACCAACATTACGATGATGGAGAAGATAAAAAAAGTGGTTTTCGTCATGCCGTCCGTCGGTCTGTGCGTGTGTGCGTGTGTGCGTCTGTGCGTCCATCTGTACATCGAGCTAGGGCCTAAACGGATGGATGGATTTAATTGAAACTTGGTACAGATGATTTTTGCGTAATACCCTAGGTCCGTTTTTTTTTAGTTTTTCAATATCTCTTTTTTAAAGCATACCTCCCATATACCGTTTTCGAGGTATTGCCATTGTCTCGAAAACGGCTCTAACGATTTTGATTAAATTTGGTGTACGTTATACTCTTATTGATTCTAACAAAACTGCGTTTTTAGTTTTTCGCAAAAAATCTGGAGAACGGAAATATGGCGTTGCCGTTTTTCAAAAATTTCAATATTTTTTAAGTTCATATATTTGATCAAAGCACAAGTCAATTTCATTCAAAATTTTAAGACATCATTTTGAAGTGTAAAATGTAAAAAAAAATTTAAAAAAAGTTTTTGAAAATTTTTTTTTTTTAATTTTGGATTTTTTTTTAACTTTCGATTTTGTTTTAAATTTTTTTTCTCGGAACTAAACAAAATCTTTAATTTCCAATAGATATTTATTTAAGATAAAGATAATTTGAACTACAAGAGCGAGTAGGTACGTGCGACCCAGTCGTGCATTTTATTTTTTTTTTGTAACTTTAGGTAATTGACTTTGTATTCTTATTGATTTTTTAGCTTTCATTTTTAAACACTGATTTCGGTGGTCATTATAATTTTTATCGACTTCACCCTCAGATCTCACTTTTCAATTTGTTTGCTCAAGTTTTCTTTTATCTCAACTTGCATTAAATAAAAAAGTTTCTGAATAGCTTTCACAAGTTTGTCTTTGTTATGAACTAGAATTGGAAAAACATTTCTGGCTTTCTACTGACACTGAAACAATTCTCTGTAGGTGAGAATCGACTATAGTGAGTTCCTGATTTACTTGCTAGTCTTTTGTGGTATCACAATGGACCCATTAGGGTCTAAGTGAGTCGGGTCTTTGCCCGACAGCCACCTTAACCTAACTTAAGGTAGTAAGGCACTCAGTTTTTGGAATGACAAAACACTTTAATATATTCCAAAAACGTCTAAATTAATGGAATTGTTTCAGTTGAGACTTTGTAACTATCTAATCGAAAAGCTAATCATCAAGTATATTATTAATTTTAGAAGAAAATTCAATTTCATCGAAATCTCTTTGATGGATACTCAATTGTCAAAATATTGTGTAAATTTGACTCAAAATTATTTTGGAGTATCGAAATGTCCATACCCAAAAGTTAAAGGTGATAAAAGAAATTGCATCTTTATAGACGCGTCTTTCAACAGATTTTACCAAACATTAGATAAATTGCGAACCGTAAGGTCTCAATATTCTGGTGGTTCAGCTTTGATTTGGCCACAAGCTGTTATAAAAATTATACTCAATATTTCATTTTTGGAGCTTTACTCAAGATTGCAAATTTTCTTTCTCACTCACTGTTAGTAAAGTGTGTGGGTTTTCAACTTTTTTCTGTAATGTGCAGCAGATTTATTTATAAACCTTAAATGAATCATTTATGGAGTCTAAACGGTCATAACCTTCTTATTTGTTTATAAGTTCGAAAGTTCAGAAATTTCAGTTACAAATTTCTGTTTTTTTTTTCCATTAAACTTTAATTGATATTTTTTCATTACACATATTTCGGTGAGGTTTCAACCTCCATAGCCCTTCAGTAAGCCCATATACAATACCTTGAAATCAATGATAGTGCGTAGGTACCGATTTGATATTCATGGTTTTTTTTTTTTTTTCTGAGATCAAACGCAATGTAAATTTTAGATCGATGGTGGTCCTGGTCTAAGGGAACACTCAAAGCACCTATATAAAATTCCTTGTCCTTATTTCGTTTGCAAGGTTCGTCACCAATACATCCGTCTGTATGCGAGGCTTTTCGTCGTTATATAACTACCTCCTAACCCTGCTCGGGATCCTTATTGGCATTTGCTTTGAGTATTTTGAAGGAGTCCATATAAAGTGTTCACAAAGCAATTCATTCTTACTTGAATTGTAGATGCCACGGTTGAATTCATCTATGGAATACCTTCAATTTCATCTTCAAGGACAATTTAAAACCTGAAAAAGTTTAATATTTGTTTTTCCTATAGTATTTTATCCTCATTTTAATTATCCTTTTCTCTTTTTTTAATGTTAATAACTATTTTCATTTTTTTTTTTTTAATTTCAGAACATGTTCCTTTAGAAATGGCAAAAATTTCACGACGTTCAGTTGCGTCAAATTCCTCACCCGCCGATAGTAATGCAAATAGTATTGCATCGCCAACCAACGACAACAGTGCTAACAACAACATCAACAACAAATCAACCAACTCCAAACCGAAATCATTGTCAACGAATTACTCATCATCTATCAGCCATAACCACGTCAACAGTGATATTCCATCATCATTATCAAAAACAACAATTCATACATCACAAACTGTATCTTCAGAAATTACATCACAACAACAACAAGAACAAGAACATGACACATCATTTCCAGATCCATTACGTTCAAATGGCAGTCAATTTACTACGCGTACAATTCCTAATGGCCATCATAACAATAACAGTTATCGCTATACGTCGGCTACTCAACAAGTCAGGTAAATGAACTAATCTACATGATATGTATTTCCTATCCTTTAAGTTCAATTATTACACAAATTCAATCTTTTGATTGTCTCTTTA
The DNA here is from genome assembly GCF_945859705.1 of Episyrphus balteatus. Classification (NCBI taxonomy): domain Eukaryota; kingdom Metazoa; phylum Arthropoda; class Insecta; order Diptera; family Syrphidae; genus Episyrphus; species Episyrphus balteatus. The sequence continues at coordinate 15,079,327 of NC_079134.1, read as the reverse complement.
AAAAAAAATCAATTTAGTTCACAAAGTTCCAGTAGAGGCGCTGCTGCTGATAAGACTTACACCAATAATCGCATTAGTACAACACCATTACCGTCATCTACAACGACTTCATTGGCAGGACATCCATCAATTATCATTCCCTATTCGAATTTTAGCGACCACCACAATATTACTCAGGCGCAAATTTTGGCAGCCGAACGGGAGCGTATTCGGGCAGAGTTCTTTGCTACCTATGATGTCATGACAGGGGTTCGGATAGCAGCGACTTTGGGTGGATTCTTTAGTTTGATGGTATTTTTAATTGTCTGGAAGAGTCGAAGTCATACCGATGAAACACTTCGGGTTTTAAAAGTATTGGAGAGAGTGTTTTTGGGGGACTTTTTAAATCATATTCTATTTAAAGGATCCAAAAATTGCCGCTGTAGCAGCAGCTTGTATGCAAGAAGAAGAAGAACGCAAAATACAAGAAGCAATGGAAGCAACTGGCATGTCGATATATCCAGATGAATACGACGCAATTCTTTATCGCAGACAACGAATGTTATCCTTGGGTAATGTGAGTGCACCTCCAGTTTTGCATCGTGGCTATCGGTTCTCTTCAGTTGGTAAGTTTTAAAGATGTCTGAAAGTAACGCAGCGTTACTATAAGAAAACTCGTTTTTTTATCGTGTTGGTACAAGCAATTTTATAGCCTAAATAAGATATATATTTTTGAGTAAGAAGGCGTAGGAAAAAAAAAAAAGAGTAGGTATTTATTTAATCGGTATTTATGTATGCGAGCATGTAAGTTCCCCAATAACTTCTAAAATACTTATCACAATTTTAAAAATGAGATATCTTTAAAAGGGTCTTGTTTCTGCGCTGGTTATAGGCTATGCTATTCCTAATATGACTCCCTCTAAAGGAAAAAATCAAAAATTTTCAGGTTTTTTAGTTTTTTCTTTTGTTAACATTATTTGTGTTATAATTCGATACAGTATGTATTTTTACATGAAAGATAAAACTTTTAGTTCATGTAAAGCGTATACTTGTAATCAAAGGGGCAAGCAAGACGCTTAGTTCTACCGTTTTACAATCTTAGCATATAATTAAGGGACAATGTCCTACAATATGTAAAGTATTATAAATAAATAAATAAATAAATAAATAAAACAATTTTGTATAAATAAGATAATATAATAATAAAAGTTATGAGCGAACAAACATACACACAAACATGTAAATCGTTTAAATGCATTATTTTCTCTTTAACGCCTTATTCAATTAAAACAAAAAATAAAGTACTGAATAATGAGTATTTGAGGGACTAAACTTTAAACTTATATCTTTGTTAACTTTCTTAATTAAAAAAAAACAAAACATAAGGCTTCCCCACTCAGTGATAAGGTCTCCGACCCATATTATTTTGTTCTCCGTGATGCTTACCGTGACATAACCCGATGCAGTTACCAAAGTAGTTTCGGAAATTTAACAGGGCAAATCGTAGACTCTCCCAAACCAACAATGATTGAAACGACGTTTCTTTGGTGCAAAAATTCATATAAAAAAACATTATTAGAAGTGTTTTTTGTCGCCTATCGTCGTTGGTTTTGGAGAGCATCTATACTTATCGCTCTAGCCCGTGATACTTACCGGAGCCACTTAACCCAACTAACAATTGTGCTTCTATAAAGCTTTACACAAACAACAGCAGCATCTTTTTAACTTTTTAGAAGAATAATTGCAAGTCAGGAAAAGACTTTTCAGAGCCATTTGTGCTATTTATCGTGGCCTTATAATGACTGTGGCAAACCGTGATACTTGCTACGCCAACCCATTAGACTTAGCATGGTAGCCCTTGACGTACTAGAGTACCCTCTGAAACTAACCAGGGCAACTTTTGAAACTTTCCGAGGCAACCCGTTGTTCTTACAGAGGCGAACTGTTATACCCATGAACAGGGAAACCTGTAATAATTACCGATAACATTTTTAAAACCTACCCGTGATACTAACCAATGCAACTTTTTAAAACTTATCGCGGAATACCGTGCTACTTGCCGATAATTACGATACACGTGCAACCTGTGATACTTACCAAGGCAAACTGTGATGGCTTTCAGGGCAACCCAGGAAATTTGTCAGGGCAAACCGTGATACTTACTAGAGCAAACCGTGATACGTAGCAGAGCAATCTTTGGTACTTATTAGAACAACTTTTGAAACTTAACAAGGAAAACCGTGATACTAACCGATTTTACTTTTGATACCGGTGCAATCCGTGAGACTTGCCAGGACAACTCGTGGTTTTTACCAGGGCAACCCATGATGCTTACCAGAGCAAACCGCCATTCTTACCGGAGCAAACAGTGATACTGCACAGGGAAACCTGTGATACTTAGCTATAAAACCTTTGAGACTAACCAGGGCAACTTTTCAAGCTTACCGCGAAAAACCGTGACACCGAGACAACACGTGATGGCTTCCGGGGTAACCTGGGACATTTGACAAAGCAATCCTTTCCCAATCCTTGAAAATAAATATCCATGATGATACATAGTTGTTACCTGATTTAAAGTTTCGCTTTTGTTACCGGAACGTCTTCAGTTACGAAGAATGTTAACCTTTGTAATCGACGTTTAAGATCAAGGGTTGTGTAGTGTTATTAAATATTAATACATCGATATAATTTATATTTTTTGACATAGTTAGCCGTCTCTGTTATAAGTTATTTCTTGGTCTTGTCTGCATTTTCTTATAATAAATTTTCAAGCGTAAAAAAGCAAGACCATTTTATAGAAACAAATAAATTGGAAAAGAGGTCTCTTTTGTTCTGAACGAAAAACACAAATTAATGACTCAATTTAGGGAACAAAAAAAAACAACACCCTTTATGATATTCTATTAATTGATAACTTTTTCTTGTGAAAATTGTTGAAGGTGGTGGCGGTTACAGCAGCCTTTTGGAACCCCCAAGACGGTATTCATATTCATATGGTGGCGGTAGACGTAAAAGTGGTTCTGAATCATCCAGAATACTAACCAACTATCCGATGGGCAGTAGTTTTGGTACTGACGACTATTTTATGGAGACCGACGATGAATTAGAAAATCCTGAATTTGAAGAAAGTCACCGCAGAACCGATTCAGTTAAACGGCATGGCTTCCTAGAAGTACCAAATGGAGTAAGTACTATCTTCTGTTTCTTCCAAAAAAGCAAACAAATAAATTATTTTTATTTCCACAGGCAGCAGAATCACGCCGAAGCAGTGCCATGACTTGCTGCAGCACTGAAAGTTCATACCTCGAACGACGTTGTTCAGCGTTAACTCTAGGTTTGGGCAATCTGCCACCATCATTGCGACGTAAACTATCCACAGCATCACGCACATCTAGTAACGACATGTGGGACTATTATTATCCAGATATCCAAGTGATTCAACCAACACCAAGTGCTTCCCCTTGTCCGAGCGGCGAACGAATAATCAACGATCAGGCAACATCGTCTAGTCATCCAACTACAGAGGCTAGCGCTGCCTCCATCATAAAGACTGCAATTAGTAGTTCAACAACAGCTGCCACTAATCAACAAAAACCAATTACAACTACACAAGCAGCATCAGCAGCTTCGTCTGCTATAGCTCCACATTTTGTACGAAAACAAAGTATAGCCTATTATGATCCTGAAAGTGCGCAGTCAGGTCGCCAGCAGCATATTCATTCAATAAGCGCTGATACCGCTGACATTCTCCCATATCCCATGACAGCCAAAGTTGTTCAATTACACGAGAAATACGATGATTCTAGCGAGCTTAAATTAGTTGTCCGACGAAAAATATCAGCGCCGCTAGAGGGCACCACCACCACCACCAATGGCCGTTTAATTGACAACAACAATAGTTACACGTATTCGAATGAATTTGCTGCCACTGCAACTGGTAATAATGGAGGAAATAATAGCATAGGTAGTTTGGGCAGTGCAGCAGATCTATCAAAAAATATTACAGCTAATACTGCAGCTGCTGGAGCTGGGCCCAAACGAGCACCACTTGCCTCTTTAAGTTCCTTTAAAATCTCCTCAATAGAGTATCAGGACTCAGAGATGCGAAGCCTTGATGAAGATTCAGTGTTTCTAGATAGCATAGCCGATACCGACGAAGACATGGAGCAATTTAGCACTGATAGTGATGAGATAAGTCTTGAAGACGATGTAATCGAAGATGGGTCAACGAAAGTACCAACCAGCAATACCGTAGCTAGTCCTATATCAAATATATCCACGTCGCACAATCACGACGATCTGCATTCGGTTAAAAGTGTTCCACCTAATATGTCACAATACTCCACCGACATTAGGAGAGCGGTTAGCAATGTTAGTTCTTTCAAGCGTCCCGCCCGACGACCAATATTGGAACGCCATAAGAGCATTTCAATAGCAACTTCCACTGAGAAAATCTCTCTTATCGGTCACCAAATGAAAGATTTCTCTCAGCAGCAATCATCGTTCGATTCCGAGAATCGTGCACCGCCACCACTAGAAACCCATTTCACCATCCTGCCACGTCAGGATACAACCGAGTCGACGCCATCATCACAGAGACGACTCCTCATGAAGCCACAACTTCAGCAACAAATTAGTGCTGAACAGACTACAGAAGAAACTACAACCAATACCACCACAACAACCGCTGAAACCTGTTCAACTTTCAATACGGAAATTCCACAGGGCCAACAGTTCTATGGTGGTCCTGATGAAATTGTCGCATCATCAAATCAACATTCACTTCTGCCACTAATTACGATGCCTGCATCGCTCAAAAATTTGATTCGTCAAAACAGTCCTCCGGCTTGTTCGTCGGTGATTTTAGAACTGCCTTTGATCAAACTTCCAACAACAGACGAAAGCAGCGACAATAGTTACGTAGACAACAACGATGACGACGACAAAAGTCGCAGCAAAAGCGACGAGTCGCGAGATCCAAGTTTACCGGGCTCCTCTCGCAAATGGTCCAGAGAAACTTTGTTCTAGCTAGACGTTAAATTACATTTAATCATTTTAGGTACCTAATCAAAAAATAAATCACATACGAATTTGGTAAATTATTATGAATCATTACAGTCATATTATTTTGTTTTTATTGATGAATGTAAGATGTCATCATCAGAAATAAAATTGTCGTCGCCATAACTGTTGTTGTTCATGTTGCTTATGTTATTGTTGTTGACACGGAGTTTACTCATCGATTAGTTTATAAGTCTGAATATTTAAAAAAACAAAAAATGAAAAACGTGTTAGAGACTGTTTTCTGTTATGTTTTTTGTTTTTCTTTTATGTTCTAGGATTTTAAAAAAATTGTAAACTGTACATACATTATACATACACACATCATCATGGTGTAAGATTGTTATACAAGAAAACTTGTGTGTGTTACAAAAATCAAAATACAAAAAATTATTCCAGAAATGTATGTGTTTTTCAAAAAACAAGAAAAACACACATTTTGTCAGAAACAAAAAAAAAACTATAAAAAAACAAAATAAAAAAATCATTGCATTATAAATGCTCGAAATTACCCTTAAGTTCCATACCTACAAGGATTTTCGAAATAGTTTAAAAAAAAAATGAAATTTTGTAATTCATAAAGTGTCCTAGCTAAAAAAAGCAAACCTTGATTTTAAAAGGGTAGATAGAGATAGATATCTACCGAAAACTACCCTTAAAGTTTTTTTTTTTATGTAAGAGGCATCAAAAATGTTCAAATGTAATATCAAAGTTTCCAATGTTATGAGTTTTTCCTGTAACCTATCTAAAGTTCCTTTAGTAAATTTTTCTTGGCTTTAGAAACTATGTACATAAATTGCTCATTACTATGTATATGAAAAAGAGTATTCCGAATAGCGTTCGTAAAGACATTTTTTGCATATGAAACAACATTCGAATTTGAACAAAATTTTGAACATAATGAATCAAAAATCCAGAAGTAAATAGAATTTAAAAAGTGCTGCCGAATTTTTGGCCATCTTGGAAACAACTTTTTATTTATATTCCATTTTTGATTCATTCAAAATGTTACTAAATGCGAGGGGAGGTCAAAAAATTCGAGGAATGGCAGGGAAGGGATAGGAAATAATGCGTTTGTATTTTTTCGTTACAAATGTTCTCTCTTACACCGGTAAAAAACAACCGTAGATATTCAATATGACAACTGATCTTTCAAATCCTTTCAACCAAAAGTTTTCATGTTGACTACCGAGTTGTAGAAAAAATTTGAGTCTTCATATATTGGGCAGGTTCAGAAACGTTAGGGACTAAATATTTAGGTAATTTCTCGTTCTCTGATTGGTCAACTGTCAATAAAAATCCTTCCAATTTAGGTAATTTTATTGGAAAGCTGACTGGAAAGTTAGGCAAAAAAATTCTCCCTAAAAATTTAGGAAAGTTTTCTTTATCAACATGACAGCTGATTGTTTTTAACTATAGAATTATGTTAGCAAAATTAAATCTATTTATGTGAAAAACGAGTAAAAAGTGCATTATCGGTTATAATTAATATTATTTATTTATTAAAGTTAAGTGTAATTTGGTTTCTGCGCCATGCGATCTGTAAAATTATTCAATAGTTTTCGAAGTTTGACAATAACATCAGATCCAAACAAATTTAGTCAATTTACTCAAATCTCCATGCAGACCGCGTTCATTGATTTATTAGACGTTAAAGCGTCCAAAAGTTGTTTGTACAGTATTAATAAAATTTTTGAAGGTCAATGGGCACGTTCAGGAAATGGGCAGGTTCAGAAACGTTAGGGACTAAATATTTAGGTAATTTCTCGTTCTCTGATTGGTCAGCTGTCAAAAAAAATCCTTCCAATTTAGGTAATTTTATTGGAAAGCTGACTGGAAAGTTAGGCAAGAAAATTTTCCCTAAACATTTAGGAAAGTTGTTTTTGTCAACATGACAGCTGATTGTTTTTAATTATTGAATTATGTTAGCAAAATTGAATCTATTTGTGTGAAAAACAAGTGTATTATCGGTTGCAATTAATTAAAGAAAAGTGAAATTTAGTGTCTGCCCCATGCGATGTCTCTAAAAATTCTTAAATAAATTTCGAAATTTGACAATAACATCAGATCCAAACTAATTTAGTGAATTAATTCAAATTTCCGTTCAGAAAATGACGTTGCCTAAATATTTAGTCCCTAATATTTCCTGAACGTGCCCAATATTAGGGAATAGTTATTTAGCCAACGTCATTTTCTGAACGGAAATTTGAGTAAATTGACTAAATTAGTTTGGATGTCAAATTTCGAAATTTATTTAAGAATTTTACCGGTCGCATGGGTAAGACACCAAATTTCACTTAACTGTAATGTACAGTATTAATAAAATTTTTGAAGGTCAATGGGCACGTTCAGGAAATGGGCAGGTTCAGAAACGTTAGGTACTAAATATTTAGGTAATTTCTCGTTCTCTGATTGGTCAGCTGTCAAAAAAAATCCTTCCAATTTAGGTAATTTTATTGGAAAGCTGACTGGAAAGTTAGGCAAGAAAATTTTCCCTAAACATTTAGGAAAGTTTTTTTTGTCAACATGACATGATTATTATCAATCATCGACTGTCGAATTGTGCCCTGTTCTGTAACTTTATCACACATTTTTGACTGACCATAAAATCCATGAATTTAAACGATAATCTGCTTTGATTATAGTAATAAATACAATGGCTCTTGTAAAAATTCAAAAATGCTTACCGCCAGTGAAAAGGTTACAGAACAGATCCCTTTTTCTACTGAAAAACTTACAAAACAAAAAGTCATAGAACTAAAAACACGATCATTTACTTTAAGAAAAAAACTACCGAAAAAAGAACGATGATTTTGGGTAACTACATCATGTTAAGATTTCAAAATTTGTGTAGGTATTTAAAAAATTGTTAATTTTATTTAAAACGTTATCATCTCCTGTTCTTATAAGTTATAACGAATTAATGTTTGAACTGAAAAACTCATCATTCATATATCCCTTCCTTTAAAAACGCTTCCATGAAATTTGAAATTTGTCTTTTTTATTACTGGAAGTTATGTTTGCTGAAGTTAAATATAAAATGTTGGATAAAATCAGACCTTACTCTGATTCGAAACATCTGAAAATCAAAATTTGATTTTTAAAAATTAGTTGTTGACTCTGTGAACTAACACAATATCTTTGTTGGTTCTTGCAACAATTTTTTTAACACAACTTTAAAGAGTACGATTGAATTTTAATGTTAGAAGAATGAAAGCTTCGGAAATGGCTTAATTTTTTGTGTTAACCAAATTAAATAAAACAAAAAACATTTTCCTCATTCCATCCAAAATTAAATTTATAAAAAAAAAGAAACCATTAAACACTATGTAGCTTAAAACTAATCAGGGTAAAAAAATATTTTTAAAAAATTAAATAAAAAAAAAATGAAAGCATAAAACTTGTAAAATCATAAAAATGCATAAAAACTGACAAAATGAACAAAACAAAAGTGAAAAAAAAAACAAAACCAAAAAATATACCTAGATCTATATGTAAATGTAAAGAATGTATATTTAAAAAATGAAACAAAAAAATGTATATCTTCCTGGGTCAACCCACCCACCTTCTCTATTTTTCTATTGAGATCATCATCAAAAAAAAAAAAACTATAATCGTGATCACAAACTCACTTAATCGCATAAACCACTAAACACACATACATTACACACACACATCTATGCCTCATTTGTACCTATAACGCGTAAGCCTTTTTGTACTTAATAATAATAATTAAAAACAATATAAACAATAATGAAAAATTCAAAATCACAATTTCATAATAACTAAAAAAGAAAAAAAAAAAACAATACAAACAAAAATATAAATTTAGTTATTAAATAAAAAAAAATATAATAAAATGTATAAAACTGTTACTAAAATAAATGAATTTGAACAACAAAAGAAACAAAAAAAAAACAAATAGATAATAAAAAAATTAGAGAGTATATTAATACAAAAAAAAAAAAACAAAAAAACAAAAACCGCAAGTTAGTTTCTAGGTGCATTTTAAAGTAATGAAACAGAAAAATCGTTGAATGTAAATGTAAACGAAAAAAATAATTTAAATTAAATTGAAGAAAAGTAAAGAAAATATATAAAAAGTAATAAAACAAAACAAAAAAATTACATAAGATAAAAAAAAATGAATCAAAGAAAAAAAAAACAATAATTAAAAAACAGAGATGTATAGAAAAAATAATAAAATATTGTTAAAGTTTAAAAATCAAATAAGAAAATGATAAAACATTGTTTAGAAGTTTTTAAAAAAATAAGCCCATCAATGAAACAAAAAATCAAAAAATCAAATTCAAAAAAATGTCAATGTAGATAATTGTCGAAAAACTAAGTAAAAAGCAGAGAGAAAAATATGAAATATAAAAAAAAAAAGTTAAATGTTTAGCGAAATAAATAAAAGAAGAAACATTCAATAAAACATTTGTTTTTTTTTTTTCATTGATAAAAAGGTTTGACCACAGATAAAAAGAATAATTTCTTCGATTCAAACAAAATGTTACACATACGCCACAGTGACGATTTTGCTTTAATTTTAAAAATGAATAACAAACCATTTTTCTTACTCCAATTAAAGAAAAATGTTGACCATTAATTAAATGTTCTACACTACCCTAATAAAAGCAAATAACAAGTGTGTTTTGTGCCCGCTATAAACAGAGAATACGGAAAACATCTGTCGGGAGCTGGAACCGACTGCTGATACGAGCTCCTTCTTCAGGCTCTGCAACGTGTCATAACCAACGAGGGTGCAGTTATAAAAAATAGAAAAAAACTCTATTGCTCAAAGTAACACTTTAAGAGTTGATGCAAATTATTGTACTCGTTTTTTAATTGTTGAGCATTTCGTTGTAAATGGGGCTTCTTGGCTAGTTCCCAACTAACTGTCTATATACCCTAATAAATATTAATATATAAATACCTACATGATTAAATCCAGAAAAGTAAAATAATCAAAATATACCATAATTGTCTTCCCTGAGATTCTCTTGCTAAGGAATATATTTTTGAAAGGATGCGATTTCTTACTCCTGGGGAGAATCGGCTACCGCCATAGTCGATAATTGTTAATAAGCTGGATCTACACTAGGTTGATCAACACTTTCAACATACAGTGCTGTGTTTCAGCTTACTATTCCGTATTTATTTTCTGCATGTTTCTGCTCATAAGAGAAATATGCAATTTATGAGGGGAAACGCTCATGCATTTGAAAATCATCTTAAAAAAATTATAGGCCATACAACCATTCCATTCAAAAACAGTTCAAACAGTTGCATACGTTTTGCACAGCACTGTACCCTAAAACCTTTACAAACTTGTTCAATTGATGTGTGGGATCAATTACATATGTCTTATATGCATCAGTTAGAATAATTTGGAAATGTTTAACACTGTTTAGTATGTCGATTTGGAAGGTATGTAGAACGTGTTGATCAACCTAGTGTGGATGCGTCATTTAACTTGTTGTCGGTTCCTCTGTTCACTGCGTCGAACACAATTCTCAATCTGCTGCCTAGCAACTTAAACTATTTGTAAAATAAATTTCTGAACTAAATTTGCAAATCTTGAAAGCCAAAACCCCGAACTACAATTTTGCAGATTCGTGATTTTGGCTTTAAACCCACGATATCTGAACACAAATCTTGAACAAATTCTGTTAACTCTTTAACAAAATCTAAGCGAAAAAAAAAAAAAAATATGGGTATAGCGATATAACTGAAAAACGGCAACACCATTTTCAGCTATTTAAGTTTTTTTCCGTTAGGCGGTGGACCTACGCACGCACGCACAGTGCGTCGATTCGAGATGGTGAACGAAAATCAAGTTTTTTTTCAAAATTTAACGAGATTTTCACGAATCATGCCACGCTCACTTTTGTATACAATATATCTTCAACTTGCACTTGCAAGACAACATCCGTCTCGTGCCACCACAGCCTTTAGTGACTAAATGCTGCAAAGATTTGGAACTCTTCATTGTTTGACGCTTTAAAAATAGAAAAAACAAAATTTTTCAAAATTAACCACATATATTGGTTATCGTCTTTGAATGAAACAAATAAAAAACAATTTTTTGTTGGAAATAATTTATGTTTTCAAAATGTAACGTTAGTTTTAGAAAATACTAGATAAACAGTAAAAATGAAAACCAAAAAAAAGAAAAAAAAAAGTATAAATAAAATAAAGTTCATCCTCTCCCAGAGAACATGAAAACTTTACTCCACAACATAAATAAACTGTGTTCCAATGCTCTGCAGTTTTCCATTGACTTTCAAATTAAGAATTTTCTTCTCAACATCCAAAACAAAAACACCTTCCGTAAGTTGTTTTTTGCCTGTTTTATAATCTTCAAATGTTGGAATTTGTCTAGGTCCCAATACTGGATCTTCATAACGCCAGATTTTCAATGCATTAAGTTCTGCTATAATGAATAAAAAAAAAAAAAATTAAGATTTTTATTAAAATATCAATCATAAAATAACTGCTAACCTTTAAGTCCAATAATTTTGGCCAATTTCTCATGGAACGATTTAACACTATCTCCTTCAGAAACAACAGTGTTTACTGTAAACAGTCCAGATCGTTCAATGGGATTTGTCAAAACAACTGGAACATTTGGAGCAATTGTAAATGCAATAAATGGTGATCCTGGACGGACTTCTTCCCGGGTCTTTTCCGGTGCAGATGGATCATCTGTGTATTTAACTTCAAGTGATTCCAGCTAGAAAAAGAATATAAAACTTAGTCATCGGTTGGAGAATGAAAAACTGTCTTAAACTTACATCAAGAGTATTCCTTAAGTACTCCAAATTATTCATCAACACCTGGCATTCATCAAACTCCAAAACCGTTGCCATTGCCGAGATTCCTTTGCCTGATTCAACTTTCTCTCGAATCATCTGTGCAAAAGGCATAACTCGTTTCATGAATTTCTTCAATTCCTCCTTGCCCTGCAGAGTGGCAGAAATCACTTTATTATCAGGAAGAACATTTTTAATGATGTAAAGCTCTTTCAATGTATTCAAAACACAACATTGCCATGGAGGATAAGTTTTTGCAACCCAAATAGTACCCCGATCAGGCTTCAAACTCGCAGGATCAACAGCTTTTTCCTTGCCACCTTTACCCTTCACTTGCAGAAGATTTTTTAAGCTCAAACGGAATGAATGAGCAGCTTCCATCAGATACTCCGAGCATTGAATTTCAATTTCATTGATTTCTCCAACACTGGGCCAATGGGCATGTAAAATACTTGTTTTGTTTCCCAATAAAGTCCACACATGTTCCATGACATGAGGACAAATTGGAGCCATGAGTAAAGCCTGTCGACGAATGAACTCAAAAACGAGATCTTCATGCATACCAACATTGCCACACAGCTCACGATACTTATCACGAGCCAATTGGAACTCATAGAATCCAGATCGCAGAGCTTCCTTAAACAACATCTTCCGATAGTATTCATCAGTCTGTTTTGTCTTCAGACTCATTTCACTAATGAAAACCTTATCATTGAAAGTGGATGGAGTTCCTTTACGGAGCATTGGTCTTGATGCCAGCATCTCTTTCACCCACTCAATGAAAGTGTACAAACGCAGAATACCTGCATCAGCAGTGCTTTCAACAAAATTGGCATCTTCAACACTGTCACCAGCATCGGCCAAACAAAGACGCATACCATCGGCAGAGAATTTTTCAATAGCTTCGTAGAGAGTCAAGAAATTACCATCGGATTTAGACATTTTCGATGAATTCAATAAAAGATGACCGTTTACACGAACTCCTCGAGGCCATTTCTCCTCATCCTTGGGCCAAATAGCACAATGATTGTACAACATGAATGTCAAGTGATTTTGGATGAGATCCTTTCCAGAAACACGAAGATCCAGAGGATACCAATAATTGAATTCACGACGCAAAAGATCAAGTTTGTCCTTCTTGACCTTGCTGGTCTTAGGATATGGAGTTTCATTGAAGAAGATGTAATCCCAAACATCAGCAGTCATATCCTCGGATTTGATTCCTATTGGACTTGGAGTTTCACCCTTAAACGATCCACCATGTAGTAAATGACACACAGTATAATAGGCCATATAAATTGTTGAGTCAGATAGTGATTCTATAAGCCATTGTTCATCCCAGGGAAGCTTAGTTCCAAGACCATAAGTCCGAGAGCAAGCATATTCGTGCAGCCAATTCAAACAAGCTTCGAAATTATTTCTCGCTTCGTCATGGAAGGTTTCCATGTTTTTAAGATTCTTAAAAGCCATCGATTGCCATTCGGGTTCTCCATAATTAAGATACCATTGATTGCAAAGAGCAACAACACATTCATCGGCTGAGCGAGATATGATTGTCTTCTCTGGTTCATAGTAGATTTCAGCATCCTTAGCATCAACCAACAACTTTTGAAGATCTTTTTTGACATCTTGAACTTTACGACCAGCGTATGGACCAACCAATAACACACCATCGTAAAACGCCTTCAAATAGACTATTTCCTTGGCTTCAGCTAATTTATCTTTATCATTTTGACTTTGAATCTTCAAAGTATCATACAAATGTACTGCACTTAGTTTGCCCAAAGAAGGAACTTCAATGATTGGAATAGGAACGTATGGGAGGACCATTTCATCTTCGATGCCGTATTTTTGTCGGAATGCTTCTTTCTTTTGTAAATCTACCAGAGCCGCATAATCATCAGGTGAATCGGATGGAACTGACGTTACAACTCCTGTGCCTTTGTCTTCACGAATTGATAACATTGGCAGTGTGTAGATTACTTTGTGCGGTGTGAGTGGAGCCGATAGTTTGAGACCTAATAATTGTTGACCAGTTAGTTCGACAAGAACTTCAACCTTTCCCTCGACGGGGGTTAGGCCTTGATAGGACATATTGCGAGCAGCACGACGGGTACTGATGTAAACTTCATCGGAACGGGATGTCTTAAAGGCAATGTATTTAATGTCGGGATGTAGCCAACAGTTGGTTTGGCCATACATTGTTTCTGGGCGTAGCGTAGCACAAACGAAATATACTGGCGATTTAATCGATCTGGAGAGTAAAATGGATAAAGGAAATTAATTACTTCAGAAAATTTGATTGCAAGTCATGGAAGTGATAAATGAATAATGTTGAATTGGGTAGGTGAATTTAATTGAATCTCTAGGGAACCAGCAGGAACTTGATATCGCCATTGATTAGACAAAGCAATAGGGTTTTTATAGCATTTTGGTTAAATTATTTGAATTTTGTACAGGTTTTATTCAGAAACAAATTGCACTTGTTTCAAGAAACACCACTTTTGAGTACTTGTGGTGTCAATGGAAAGATTTTTTCGTTGATAAAAATTAATCAAGACATGACTCATATGTGTCAAGACCACCTCATAAGCCAAACAGCGGTAAAAAAAGGTAATAAATACAAAATAGTTTGTTGGTTTTCGATGCAAAAATTGCAATAAAATTGCTACTTTACGAACTAACGAGGAAAAATAACATATATTGTAGGAAATTAAATTATCTTCAAGTATGCCATACATTTCTTCTGTAGGTTCAAAAATACGCGAAAAAGTAAAATTTTTATAAAAAACAAAATGACTTAAGGTGCGATTGTGCAAAATGTGGTTTTCGACTCGTGTCTTGATACTCTTTCGAGCCCTGAAGTCAAAATGTATTTATGAATTTTATACAGGATAATATTTAACTTTCCGGTACTACTAGTATAGTGCTTTTAAAATCTACTTGGAACTCATACTCGGGTATATTTATATTACAAAAAAAACAACACATGTCAAGCGACTCCTTTCCTTTTACTAGCCTACGAGATTGCAAGGAGAAAAATTTGTGAAGTCTAGATAAATCTTAATCAATTGCAGTTAGCTCTTTTGTCATAAATATTGACAAACCACTGACCGCAACCTTAAAATTTAAATACTACATGTTTACCGCAATTTAACCTGCGCTATATTTAATCATGAAAAAGTGATATGTACCTTCCGACTTTGGTATCAGATTTTAAACAAAAACAATCTTAAACAACAAAAATAAATTTTGTATTCTTAGCGAAAAAAAATGTTTTTAAAGAACTTATTCTAAGCAGATTTTTCCATGTACCAAAGTTGTGGGTTTTGACAATCATATGTTCATTTTTTGATATCTTGATCAATTTTTTTTTCTAAGAATAAAGACCTTATACTAGCATTAGTATTAACAGGAAAATTAGCGTTAATCTGGGTCCAGGTATACCAAAGTAAGTATTTCCTTATATCATTGAAAAATTATACCAACTTTCAACTAACTCCAGAATCACCCCTTAAACTTTTCTTATCTTACTACAGGAAACCCAGTATGAAAATATTTAGCTTAAAAAACGGTATGCAACAATTTTGAAAAGTTTTTTTTTGAAAATTTTGTTGGCATTTAACAAATTAAATTGCATACTATATTTAGATGTTAAAAGTATTCAGAAAGATGTTCTTGTAATTTAAATAACAAGTTTTTAAGAATATTCTAAGCAACATTTTTCATGAGATCAAATACGCGGGACCTAGTCGTGACAAAAAATATTTTTGGGGCTTTGACATTTTTTGAGGTTATCTTGAAACCTGACGTGATGGGGCAAAATGGACTTCGGATTCGGCTTCAGCAACCCTAAAAACTTACGGATTCCACTAAAAAATAGCGCAAAACACAATATAGAGAGTTACTATCCCTTTTACAAGGTTTGAGATAGTCATCGGAAAAAACCCGTTATTTAAAAAACTGTCCATTTTTCGACTTTCTGCCCATGTCGACTTTTGATCAAGGGCTTCAAGAGAACAACATACTAAAATTTCAGACAATTTCACCGAGGGCCACTTCCCATACAAAATGTGCGGGGTCCTTTGGACAATACTAAAAGTTACATCATCATATGACAAAAGTAGATTACTTAGTTCCATGACTATCGTAAGAAAAAAAAAATAAAGTATATTGCTTAGGACCATGACTATCGTCCTACATTTTTCAAGCTTCATAAATAAAATAAAAAAACTAGTTTTATTGAATCGAATATGAAATCTCTACTCGGTGCACTAGTGCATACGAAAATGGTTTGTGGACATTTAAATCAAGAAAAGAGAGAACTTAATTGTTTTTTCTCTATTAATGGCCTATAAGAAATATGGTCAGGTATATTCGCCAGAAAAAAACCAACGTTTTTAAAAATTTGCACTAAGCGCTTAAATAGAATTCCTCGATAGTATAGTGATTAGTATCCCCACCACAACTTAGAACCCTTCATTTTTATTTAAAAAATAATACTTACTTTAAAACTTCAGGACTATCCAAAACTTTCATCTTAATCAAAGTATATTCCTGAGGACCAACACCTTCCCCAGTTGATCGATCGTGATCCATACAAGGTTGTCCATCTTTAGGCGAGAAGATAGTATACCTCTTGCCATACAAAATCTTTCCACGATTTTTCAAATGATTAAATTGCCAACGAACAAATGAATCAAAGAAAGGATTAGCATCTGTTGTGATAAACTTTCGACGCCAATCAACCTGAAAGAATCTTCATATATAAATTCGTTCCTTATTATTGACAATTAGACAATCTTACATGAATACCAAGTCTTTGCAAATCTTTAACAGCCAAAGGTGGGAAATAATCTAACCAATAATTTTCATCAGCAAACTTTTTTATTTCTTCATCTTGTAAACCAAGACTTTGCATAATTTGCCATTGATATTTGGCGGCTCCTGTTTTAGCTACAGCTTTACTCTTTTTTCCTTTAGACTTGTCTTTGGGAGCTGATACTTCCACCTTTTCAACGGGTTTTGGTTCCTCGTTGGATGGAAATTTAGGTGGATAACCAAAGTCTTGTAGTTCTCGTTTAAGTTTATCAGCACAAGCTTTTATTGGCATTCCAGTGCAATGGAATCCAAATGGCCAAAGTACCTTTTTGCCTTTTAAACGATTATAACGAATGGCAAACTGAAAACGAATTTGAAATTGGCTTTTATAGATTTTAATGTTTTGGAGTACTCACTTCAGCTTTAGACAGAGAAAAGGTATGTCCAAGATGCAAACGTCCATTCATGTAAGGAAATGGAAAGGTAACATAGAACTTTTCATCTAGACTTTTGCGCGCTTCTTTGGGAGCATCGACTTCGTAGATTTTGGCAGCTTCCCATTTTTCTTGAACTTCCAATTCAATTTTTTGGAGGTATTCAACCTTGAAGGTACCTTTACGTTCGATGTTGGCCTAAAAACAAAATAAACAAAATGTATCAAGGATTTCTCCAGAGCTCGTTTATATTTTCCAGAGCTTATTTGAGTTCTCAGTCTTAGAAACTTTCAAAATGAATTTTCAAGTGGAAAATGATGCAAAATTTAATTGGAATTGCAAATTTAAGGAATATGCAAGTTCGATGCGTCAGCAAGTGTTGGAGAACTTTTGTATTTTACTTGGATACTTGTAGAGTAACTTACCATTTTTTGAATCAAATCAAATGTGCTTGAACGGATGAGGCACTTTAAACTTAATTTGCACTAATTTAAGACCAAATTTCAAGCTTTTTTTGCAAAATTTAATTCACAAAAATTCTCCAGAAACTGGCAACGTGTTGGCAAAACACCGCAAGAGAAGTATTTTTGACAACTCGTGGCAGAGATGTCAAATGTGTTTGACATTTTGCGTGGGTGTGTTTGATTTTTTGATTTGTGTGTTCTACTGAAACAGTTATGCCAGTATAGATATATTTTTAAGATTCCCTTTCTATTCGCTTATTATTCTTTGGAAGAAGGAATTTTTCACGCATTCATGACATACAATATAAAAAGAAATCAAAACAAATTGAAAACGAAAATTCTTTAATTTTTTAAAAGTTTCGGTAAAGCTTCTTTTAAGCTTCTTAAACCCCTTATATGGACATTGGTATACAAAATCCAATTTGTTCAACGTACTCCTTTTTTAAGGCTTGGCCACACTGGAGGGTATGCGGTAGCGGTACGGGTAGCGGTGAGGGTACTTGTATAAAAATTTTCCAAACTGACACATCAACGTTCAGGTGTGGAATTTTTTTAGTACAAATATCGTTACCGCTATACCGCATACCCTCCGGTGTGGCCAAGCCTTTAAAGGCTTACCGAAGGGTACATACGGTAGCGGTACGGGTAATTGTATGAAAAAAATTCCACATCTGAACGTTGATGTGTCAGTTTTGAATTTTTTTCATACAAGTACCCGTACCGCTACCGTATGTACCCTTCGGTGTGGCCAAGCCTTAAGGCTTGGCCACACCGGAGGGTATGCGGTAGCGGTATGGGTAGAGGTAACGGTACTTGTATGAAAAAAATTAAAAACTGACATATCAACGTTCAGATGTGGAATTTTTTTCATACAAATATCGTTACCGCTACCCGTACCTCTACCGCATACCCTCCGGTGTGGCCAAGCCTTAAAGGCTTGGCCACACCGGAGGGTATGCGGTATAGCGGTAACGATATTTGTACTAAAAAAATTCCACACCTGAACGTTGATGTGTCAGTTTGGAATTTTTTTCATACAAGTACCCTCACCGCTACCCGTACCGCTACCGCATACCCTCCAGTGTGGCCAAGCCTTTAATTAGGTAACTTATTTCTTGCTTTAAAAATTATTTTCTGTTGATTTTTCTTGATTTTAAATTAATTTTGAATTTTTTTATTTTGACTTTGACAGAATACGTTATGCCGACTTTTCACGAGTCGAATTTTGCCGTGCGGCGACGCTTTTCGACTCGTGTGAACGTAATTCGCAGGCGACTAAAGTGACAATCCCCATAGAAAAATCCTATTCGACCGACATATCGTGCGGCTAAAATCGACTAGTGAAAAGTCGGCATTAGTTTGTGTAGATTAACCCCCTATTATGGCAAACTTTACAAGTCACAAAAACCTCACAAGGTGATCATAACTCGTTTTGTGAGGATTTATTTCTCATCAACTTCTTACTAGTAAAAGTCCAACTTGTGTTTTGTGACCTCCTTCAGAGCAGATCACAAATTCAAAATTTTTTGTGACGCAAAAACCTCACAAAATCAAATTCAGCTCACTTGTGAGGTTTGTCAGAATAGGGCTGCAAGCAGTATTATGTACAAGAAGAACGAACATCAATAATTACACCGGCACACACAAAAAAAAAAGTGTCATGAACCAGAAACCAGACCTATCTTTCTATATGTTTTTGGGCACGCTGAATCCGAATTTGAAGTCCGTTTGGCCCCATTACCCTCCAGTTTTGAGCTGTGAGTGCATTTTGTTTGAATTTTTATGACTTTTTTGGAGTTTTTTGCATTTTTCTCAAAACTGAAGGGTGACCGGGCAAAACGGACTTGAAAATCGGATTCAGCGGTCCCAAAAACATATAAGGGGTATTCACGATCTGGTGCAACAGGCCTAGTTAAAGTGTAAAATTTTATTTTTTTACAATAGATCGTGAACGCACCTCTTCTTATCTATAGTAAATATTGAATGGAATCCATGATATGACTTATATCAGCTTCAAGGATTAACTACATACACCACTTTTTGAAAAAGTACAAAAGTGAAAAGATTTTTTTTCTATAGCCAGAAAAAAAATCTTTTCACTTTGTTTTGTGATAAAGAGTATACAAATTATATTTTAGACCAAAAAATAAGCTTTCTGCATCATTTGTTCTAATTTTTCATCCCGAAAAACTATACAAAAATGCGTTTGAAAATTTTCACTTTTGTACTTTTTCACTTTTTGAGCCAATGTAGTTAAGGCTTCACTCTTTTTTTTATGGAGTTTTGTCTTTCCACCGATGCTTCTTCTTTTTTTTCAATTTTTTTATAATTTCATTCTTTGTTGTGTTCGGGTTAATTTATTTTCACAAATTACATCAAAAGAAACAAAATAAAAAAGAATAAGAATAAAAAAGATAAACTGTTCATCATGTGCGACACGCGACGGCGAGCTGCCATCTGTCAAAAAAATTTTACACCATTGTATTTTTATTTTGCAATAGGGTTAGGGTATAGCAAAAGTGCAAGACCATTGTAAAATTTCAATCCATATATTTTGTTGTTGTAGTGTTGTAAGATTTTACACTTTTGCACTTTTGCAATGATACTAGACCAGTTGCATCGGATCGTGAATACCCCTATAGAAAGATAGGTCTGCTTCCTGGTACATGAAACTTTTTTTTTTGTGTGCCGGGTATGACAGCGACATGTCGCGAAGGTGATAGCACCCAAAAAAAAAAGTTGTATGAACCAGAAACCAGACCTATCTTTCTATATGTTTTTGGGACCGCTGAATCCGAATTTCAAGCCCGTTTCGCCCGGTCACCCTCCAGTTTTGAGAAAAGTGTAAAAAAGACCCCAAAAACTACCTTTTTTTGAGTTTTTTGCATATTACTCAAAACTGGAGGGTGACAGGGCCAAACGGACTTGAAATTCGGATTCAGCGGTCCCAAAAACATATAGAAAGATAGGTCTGGTTTCTGGTTCATGACACTTTTTTTTTTGTGTGCCGGTGTTATCTATTTGTAGTTTCATGTAAATGAACACGGATAATGATTTAAAAACGAAACTCTTCTGTTATCAACTTAAATTCTTACAAATAGATTTTGGCATCACTGCGTGTTCGAGTCTCGAAATAGAAACGTCATTTTATTTATTTTTGACATTTCTCATTTTTTTATAGAATATTTTTCTGTTTACAAAACGTTTAAAAAGAATTATTTTCCATAATTTCCAATTTCTACTTTTTACCTGATAAATAAATAAAAATCCTTAACCATGTCGTATATGTTACCACATTTACACAACGGATGGCAAGTCGATCAAGCTATTTTATCCGAAGAAGATCGAGTTGTGGTAAGAATCAAGAATCCTCTAGAATCCACCAACTCTTGACCTTCCTTCTCTCAGGTTATCCGCTTCGGTCACGATTGGGACCCTGCTTGCATGAAAATGGACGAAGTTATGTACAGTATTGCCGAGAAAGTGAAAAACTTTGCTGTCATCTATCTCGTCGACATTACCGAAGTTCCTGATTTCAATAAAATGTACGAATTATACGATCCTTGCACGGTGATGTTCTTCTTCCGCAACAAACACATTATGATTGATTTGGGAACAGGAAACAATAACAAAATCAATTGGCCACTCGAAGATAAGCAGGAGATGATTGACATTGTAGAAACAGTCTATCGTGGAGCGAGAAAAGGTCGCGGTTTGGTTGTTTCACCTAAAGACTACTCAACAAAATACAGATACTAAAATTTCATTATTTCTAAAACAATTGTAATTTTATTTTTATTAAAAAAAAAACACGAAAATAAACTAAGACTAAATTATTTAATAATTCCCATAGAATTATATTTGGAATTTCTGTACGAGTTTTATAATTATACAGGGTGTCCCGGTATGAGATAAGGGCATTTTGGGGGATGATTCTTATGTATATTTTAAGTAAAATTAATTAAAAGACAAAACTTCTTATACTCATACAAGAATATTATTTATTAATAATGAACGTTTTCGGGAATTACAATTCCCATCTTCAGATTATTAGCTAAATCTAAAATTATTTAAATAAGTTTTTGTCGTTAAATTCTAAACATAATTAAAAAAAAAAAAATTTTCTAAAATAATTTAAAAAAATAATAAACCAAAAATATCATAAAGTAAAAGTGATTTAATAATTTTAGATCTGAAGATGGAAATTGTAATTCCCGAAAACGGTTATTAGGTATTTATAAATAATATTCTTGTATGAGTATAAGAAGTTTGTCTTTCAATTAATTTTATTGAGACTCATACAGTTCCAGTGCGTAATTTTTTACGTATAATTAATTTATATTTTAAGTAAAAAATTGTTCTACAGTAACTCTCTATCTGCAAAGTTGATGATTTAAGAAAACGCTTTGGTATGCATTTACTCCGTTAATACTTATGATACTTGATTTTTATAAGAAATGCTATTATTTGTAACTGCATTTACAAAATGTTAATATCTTAATTGCTCAGATATTAATTTTTAAAGGTATTAATTTTTACGTACCCATGATAATTTTCGACTTTGGGGCCGATTTTCTTTTATAAATGTATTATAAACATAGGCGCAAAATTTGAAATGATTAAGTAAATAACTAAATCCATTTTAGTAAGTTACTAAACCAAAAAGCATAACTTTAATAACTTACTTGGCTTTAGCAATTTACTAAATCGTTAAAAATTGTGCGCTATAGTGTTTTATAAATCTTATAACTTTAAACGAGCTAAAATTGTTTATATATATATATATATATATATAAATATATATAAAATTGGGATCTCGAAAACGGCTCTAACGATTTCGATGAAATTTTCAGGGTTTGTTCATCTAAGCGAGTAAAAAGTTTTGGAAGTATTTTTGGAAAAATCCGCCCACTGCCACGCCCACTTTTTTAACATATAAGTTTTTTCGGGAACGGCTCTAACGATTTCGATGAAATTTTCATGGTTTGTTTATATAAGCGAGTAAAAAGTTTTGGAATTTTTTTTTGAAAAGTCCGCCCACTGCCACGCCCACTTTTTTAACATATAAGTTTTTTCGGAAACGGCTCTAACGATTTCGATGAAATTTTCAGGGTTTGTTTGTATAAGCGAGTAAAAAGTTTTGGAAGTATTTTTGGAAAAATCCGCCCACTGCCACGCCCACTTTTTTAACATATAAGTTTTTTCGGGAACGGCTCTAACGATTTCGATGAAATTTTCAGGGTTTGTTTATGTAAGCGAGTAAAAAGTTTTGGAATTTTTTTTTTGAAAAATCCGCCCACTGCCACGCCCACTTTTTTAACATAAAAGTTTTTTTCGGAAACGGCTCTAACGATTTCGATGAAATTTTCAGTGTTTGTTTATCTAAGAAAGTAAAAAGTTTTGGAAGTTTTTTCTTTTTTAAATCCGCCCACTGCCAAGCCCACTTTTTAAATATAGAATTTTTTTTTTGTAACAACTTTAAAGATTTCGATGAAATTTTCAGGGTTTGGTCCTCTAGGTAGATACAACATTTTGGAAGTATTTTCTCTTATATTAGTTTTTTTTTTAGCGGAGACAGATTCAACGATTTCAATAAATTTTTGAAGGATGGTTCCATGTGTTACGCATTGTTCTTTTTCTTTTTGTTACAATAACTAAACAAAATTTTTTAGATCATGACTTTTTTGATCATGTATTGAAACTTTTAAGTAATTTGTTGATTTGGTATCACTAATTATCTTTGTTTTACGTTTTTTTTTCGTTTTAATGCGACTATTGTTAACGTATAAGAACAAAATAACTCACAAAAAGCAACACCGTTGACCTAATGTCAATCTTATAATATACAGGGTGTCCCAAAAGTAATGGATCAAACGAAATATGCTAATTGGTGAACTTAAGGGCTCTTAGAATTTGGTAACTTGTTCATCCCAAATCCTTACGGTTTTCGATTTAATGCAATTCTTGTGGAATTTCGAAAAATCCCTACTTGGCAACAGTACTCTGCTTCTTGCGCCCATTATTGATTTTTGTTTTTTTAAAATTCTTTTACGACATTGTCAAATAATTAGGAACAATTAATTAATCAAAATATTTTGTATTCCATACACCATTTCGCTGCAAATTAACTAACAGTTTCAAGTTTTATAAAAAATCTATTTCTAACTTTTATTTGCGACCAACACCGCAAAAAAATTTTTCGGTGTGAGAATGGTTTATTATTTTAAAAAGTTGCCCTCTTATTGTAGTTTTCAAAAAAGTATAAAAGTTTCCAAAGTTGCAGTTAGATCGCAAAATATTACAAATTGAATTCAACAAAACAGGGTTTTTAGGCTATTGATTATGTAGTTTAGAAAGGAACTAAGACGTTCACGGGTTTTTATTGCAGGAATCGTTCAATGGGTTATAAAAGAAGATAAAACCCCGGAGTGCTATTAAATGAGAGGGTGGAAACTGAAGATAGGGGTGCAAAAGCCCCCTTTTTGGTTTTTTCAATATACCTCGTAAACCAAGCAAAATTTTGATATATTGCACATATAACTTTTTGTAGAGAATTAAATTTCCTATTGGAATAATGTTTTTTAAAAATTGAAAAAAAAAATTTCCATACCAAAATAGTCGAAACAATCATAAAAAAAATATCAAAAAAATCGATTTTTTGAGTTTTTTTGCTTTTTTAGTTGTACATTTTTTTTGGGTTGAGATAGACATAAACATTGCTCCAAAGAAAAAAAGAAGATTAAATTTCCTACAAAATGCTGTACTCACTAAATTTTTTCATTGAAAATTGACCGAAGTATGGCCATTTTAAACTATCTTTTTTTCGCATTTTTAGTTTTACTTAAGTAAAACAGAAACATTTGAGGGGAAAGTACGATTACTTAAGCACCAAGAACTGATAATGAGATTTTGTAGAGGGGTTAAATACAATCATTGTTTACTATAGGAGGGAGGGTCAATGTCCCCCCGTTTTGGAGGGAGGGGCAATTTTCTAAAAAAAATACTTAAAATTAAAAAAAATTATTAAAAAACAACGGCAACACTTATAGTTTTGATTGATACTTTTTTCAAAAGCTAGAATTATAATCTTAATATTAATTTTAAAATGAAGTTATTTTAATCAATTCTTTTTGCAATACCCGATTTCAAAGTCAAAACTTGTATAAAAAATGTTTAAAAAGCACATTGAGTACAATTTTCACAAAGACTGTGGACTTCAATACGACAAAGTAAACTGCCTTAATTGATTTCTTATCAAATCATGAAAATCATAATGTTCCTATGCCTTCTACTTTTTGAGAAAATTGAAAAATAGACAAAATACTTTCTTTATCGGAATCACTCGTTTATTTCAAAAAGAATTGATTAAAATAACTTCATTTTAAAATTGATATTAAGATTATAATTCTAGCTTTTGAAAAAAAGTATCAATCAAAACTGTAAGTGTTGCCGTTGTTTTTTAATAATTTTTTTTAATTTTAAGTATTTTTTTTAGAAAATTGCCCCTCCCTCCAAAACGGGGGGACATTGACCCTCCCTCCCATAGTAAACAATGATTGTATTTAACCCCTCTACAAAATCTCATTATCAGTTCTTGGTGCTTAAGTAATCGTACTTTCCCCTCAAATGTTTCTGTTTTACTTAAGTAAAACTAAAAATGCGAAAAAAAGATAGATTAAAATGGCCATACTTCGGTCAATTTTCAATGAAAAAATTTAGTGAGTACAGCATTTTGTAGGAAATTTAATCTTCTTTTTTTCTTTGGAGCAATGTTTATGTCTATCTCAACCCAAAAAAAATGTACAACTAAAAAAGCAAAAAAACTCAAAAAATCGATTTTTTTGATATTTTTTTTATGATTGTTTCGACTATTTTGGTATGGAAATTTTTTTTTTTCAATTTTTAAAAAACATTATTCCAATAGGAAATTTAATTCTCTACAAAAAGTTATATGTGCAATATATCAAAATTTTGCTTGGTTTACGAGGTATATTGAAAAAACCAAAAAGGGGGCTTTTGCACCCCTATCTTCAGTTTCCACCCTCTCATTTAATAGCACTCCGCGGTTTTATCTTCTTTTATAACCCATTGAACGATTCCTGCAATAAAAACCCGTGAACGTCTTAGTTCCTTATTACCCTGTTTTTTTCGACATAATCAATAGCCTATTTTCAGTTGGTTGTTTTTTGTTCTGAAAAACCCTGTTTTCTTGAATTAAAATTGTAATATTTTGCGATTATTGATTAATGGCCGCAGGAAGCAGAATACTGTTGCCAAGTAGGGATTTTTCGAAATTTCACAAGAATTGCATTAAATCGAAAACCGTAAGGATTCGGGATGAACAAGGTTCCAAATTCTGAGAGCCCTTAAGTTCCCCAATCAGCATACATAACCTGTATACATAAGTTAAAAAAAAGAAAGGAGTAAAGCATCCACTGATACAGAAAAAAAAAAAAAAACAGGGATAAAAATAGTATTTCTTCATACAAGGCTAAACTTGAAAAAAAAGCTTAACTTTATATTCACCATCCAAAACTTTCTGACCCGAAAATTAAAGTTTGAACAAAAAGAGATCTCATTGCTGTAAGCATTTTCGATAATGCAGATTCCTGTAACCCTTCTATTCATTGCTGATCGTATATTCAAACTTAAATAAACTGGATTATAAAGTGGGAATGTGGTGTTTTGTAACCCGCGAAAAAACTGGTCATTGCAAACTCAAACCCACTCCAAAAAATTGCTGTTTACATTTGAATTTTTTCACTGAAAGTTATATTATAACATTTAAGGATACCGAGCAAAGCTCGGTCACCCAGGTACTTTATTCTTATATGAAGAAAACAATAATGAACAAAAAAGTAAAATCTTTATAAAATGTGTTTTATTGCTTTAGTTAAAAAAGGGTACAAATTAAGAATTTATTTTTGTAATTTATGTTTATTTTATTTTTTAATTAGACCTAGTTATTTAAAGTGTGCTCCTTGAATTGATAGAGCCCGTTTTTTTGTTTGACTTTATTACCATTGCTATTTGGTGATAGTTTTATTGAAAATTTATTAAGTACTCTTTTAAAAAGTAAGTTAATCCCTCAATAAATGTACCACCCATATATGCTACCACATTTTCTTTAATAGAGAAACTAAAGAAGTCAAATTCTTCAAATCTTTTTTCTCTTTGTGTTTTTTTTCTAATTTAATAGTATACCTAACCGTTTATTTTTGCTATTCTTTGAATCTTTTTAAGTTCTTTATTGTAATTGTTTTTACTAAGAGGAATATTATTAGCACAATAAGAATTTAAAGCTGCAAATTTATTTATTTATTTATTACTCCGGAGTAATTTTTTTTTACACTTTTGTGGCGGCAAAGAACACAAAACCTTCAAAAGTGCAAAAATAAGTACTAAAAGGGTACTCTCATTGGAGTGAAAGAAAACGACATAAGAAACAACTTCAAAAACGAAGAAAATTGTGTTTGAAAAAAAATAGCGGAGAAACGGTTGTCCGCAGAAAACAAAGTTTTGAGATAAACTTAAACTGTAATAAATTAATAAGTTGATTGATTAGTTGCAAAAAAAATTTTTCGAATCAGACGTAGTTTGGCAAAGATAAAGCCAGTCAAAGCAAAAATCATAAAAACCGTCATGACTCGAAAACGGGACGAAAACAAGAAAATTGCTACTTAAGTTTGAGATCTAAAAATGGTAACTGAAAATCAATTTTAAAAATCGAGAAAATTTGCAAGTTTGTCCTTATGAATGATAATATAGGATATAGCTATCGTCAACATATCTGACCCATAATAATAGAAAGTCAGGGTATTTTCCTTTAGCTTTTGTTTCGAATTCAGCCATAAAATTATTTGTTGCAAAAGCAGATAAAAGCTTGCCCATAGCCAGAACTTTAGTTTGTTCATTGACTTTATTATCAAGTTGAACATACAAATTCTTTGAAAAGCATTTCTTCGTTTGTTGAAACAAATTAACAACCCAAATTTATTGAATGCTTATGAAGAAATGTTCATAAATCGTATACAAAAAAAAAAACATGAATAAAAACAAAACTTTTGAACTTCATTAAATAAATTCTTAAAACCATTATCATCAAAGTACATATTTGAGACAAAATTTTTAACGCATTTATTTACTTTCCATTTTTGTCTTGTTGTTATAAAATTAAAGCTTCGAGCCATAGAGGTAGTTTTTTGTTTTGATAAAACTGATTATCGTATGATGTTATCACGTTAAATTATTATCCGTAAACCGACTTTACAGACAACCAATATTTTTAGTTGGATGCAAAAGCAAAAACATACCCATTCTCACACTGAACCTTGCAGCAGAACCTTCTTGAATATACATCAACATACTACATTGGCGTGTTAAGAAGGCTAAATCTAAATGATGTACGTTATATCTTTTTAAAAATGGGCATTTCCCCGTCTGAAAGACAGCCGCACGTCCTGGTTATCTATATCTAAACAAAACAATTCTGAGAACAAATTATGAGTAGCTAGATTTACAAATAAGGTTGAAGATAAAAAAAAATTTAGAAAATTTCATGAGTTGTTATCCTCTGTCTATGACCTGGCTGCTTCTCCTGAAGAAGTAAGAAAGGAATTCTTTGTTAAGGAGCAGCCAGAGATCAGAAATAAATCTTAACCTTTTGAAAGGTTCTTTAATAACACTTATTTGTTGCCATTTTAAATAAAGGTAATAAAATAACATTTATTTAAAAAAAGAAAAACCTTTATTTTGTATTTTTTTTATATTTCTGTCAACCATTGAGATTTACCGCTGAGAGAAAGAAATAAATCTCATCTGCAAATTTATCAATTAGAACATCGGTCTCCTGAAATATTCGAAATTGCATTGCTTGTGCCGGTCGTCCCAGCAGCGACTCAAATCACAGTGGAAAGGACATTTTTCATCTTCACATTTCATTTTAAGCGAAAGGAGCTATAAACTTGGGTCAAAGACCTTTCAAAGTCTATTATTAGTTGAACGTAATACATAAACTAAGACATTTTTGACTTTTTCCTTTGAATTAAACATTTTTGATTTATTTTCTGCGAAAACGGTTTAAGGTTGACCTTTTCCATTTATTTTTTTTTTTTTTTTTTTGTAAAAATCTCAACCATTGAGAGATAGGTATTTAAAAAAAAAAAACAAATCTCAACAGATAACCTTTATTTTTGATTTTTAAAAATAAATCACAAACCTTAACCGTAACCTGTATAAAGTAATGTGGTAATTCTGAGAGAGAAACCAGTTGAAAATAAAGGTTGACTGTTATTATGGTCTCTGGGAGCAATACTAAAAATTGTTCCTTTTACTATATAAGCTTCTTGCCATAAAATATTTTAGAATTAACAAGCCTATTTATTTACATAAATATTAAAGCTAAAACAATTCTAAGTCAGTACTTAAAAAAACAAAAATACCAATGTATTTAAAACATGAGTACTATTATTATAATACAAAATAAGGGTGCAGGGTTGAAAGTCCACAGGCCAAAAGTCCATAATGGACTATTGGCTCACTTGTGTGTGTCATAGCTCCATAAAGCAATTATGGACTTACAACCCACCCAATTGGGTCAAAAGTTCACACAAAATTCCTGTGGACTTTTGGCCTATCGATTAAAAATTTATAACCGAGTAGGAAAGCAAAAATTCATTATGCGGCTGACTTCTCATATTCTAATTTGTTTCGCAATATCTCCCCAAAACATTTATAAAAAAAAAAGATAAAAAATTCTAAACACAAATACACAATCTTTCCCATACAAATCGTATGGGATATAGAAATTTGCGACGCGGCGGTACTAAATGTTAACATTAAGGGCTTAAACTTTTACAGTATTTTTTTCGTCATTTCCAACAATATTTTCGGTAATGCTTTGAACAAAAAAAATTTTTTTTTTGAATCAGTCTAATGTTTATGTTATAACTCGGTAAACGCGAAGCGGAAAAAAAATTTGCGTACGGGAGAATCAATTTTCACACCTCAAAATTGATTCTCCCATCTCCATGTGATAATAATTAATTAGTCCGCTTTGTTTGCGAGATAGTTCCCCAAATAAGTGGCGATTATCACTATGAGACTCCAAACTAATCGTCTTTTGAACAAAATTTTGTTCTTCTTTGCTTTGTGCGAGTTTTCGAAAATTACTTCAATACGCTTTACAAAGAAAACTCGAGTCAGTTAAGAAAAAAAAACATACAATTTTCAAAAAAAAAATATTATAAAAAAAAACTAAAAACATCAATTTACAAATATTAGTACAGGAAAGTTAGTAAAAAAACAGGCATTTTGTGGAACGAAATACAGGACGGCTGAATTTTTGAAATCTGAAAGAGGGGTATTAGAAAAGCTTAAGTCCTGGTTTTCGGGACACCACCATCCTGGCGAAATCCGCCATTTTGGAAAACGCGAATTGCTCTATATCTCCAAAACTATGGGTCCTATAGAAATGGTTATCAGACCAAAGTTATTGGAAATTTAATTATCTTTTTCTTTGTAGTACATTATTTTTCTGCGCGGGCAATAGTTTTGAGGTTATGTTGTTTTAATTTATTTTTTTTCGGTTTTTTAAAGATTTAATCATTCCCGGTATCAGTTACATAGTTTTTTAAACAGTAAAGGTTATAGACCATCAATTTTGTAATAATTTGGTATATTTTTGAAAGTCATGCGATGTATAAGTCGAAAGTTATTGATCTGCAAACTATAATCTAAGTGCAGGAAAGTTAGTAAAAAAACAAGCATTTTGTGAAACGAA
This sequence comes from Episyrphus balteatus, assembly GCF_945859705.1. NCBI lineage: Eukaryota > Metazoa > Arthropoda > Insecta > Diptera > Syrphidae > Episyrphus > Episyrphus balteatus. Next base: position 15,048,972 of record NC_079134.1, on the reverse strand, counting down.
ATACAGGACTGCTGATTTTTTCAAATCTGAAAGAAGGGTATTAGAAAAGCTTAAGTCCTGGTTTTAGGAACGCCAACCACCTGGCGAAATCCACCATTTTGAAAAACGTGAATTGGTCTATATCTACTACACTATTGGCTTGAGCGAATAAGTTATGTAACCAAAGTTGTAGGTAATATAAATATCTTTCCTTGTGCATTAACTGTTTTTCAGCGAGGACAACACATTTGAGGTTATGTTGTTTTATTTTTTTAAACAAAATATGTGTACCACAATATTGTAAGTCTTACCATTACCCACCTTAATAAATCCCTCTCATATCATATTTTTCTTGTTTTTACATAACGTACACGATTTAGCCTTTTTTTTATACCTTATGCAAAAATATATAAGTGGGTATATTTTTTGAAAATATTGAGATAGATTGCTCTTAAAGTTCCTTATCTTTGGTTTTAAAAATCATATAATCTTTCAAAGTATACCAAATTAATAGAAATTTGATGTTCTACAACTTTAATGGTGCTTATGTTTCTATCATAGAGACTGAGAAAAGTTAAAAAAAAAGAAAAAAAATAGAAAATAAAACAACATAACCCCAAAAGCGTTGTCCTCGCTGAAAAAGAGTGCATGCACAAGGAAAGATATTTATATTACCTACAACTTTGGTTAAGTAACTTATTCGGTCAAGCCAAAAGTGTAGTGGATATGGACCAATACACGTTTTTCAAAATGGTGGATTTCGCCAGGGGAGTGCCGTCCCGAAAACCAGGACTTAAGCTTTTCTAATACCCTTCTTTCAGATTTGTAAAAATCAGCCGTTCTGCATTTTGTTCCACAAAATGCCTGTTTTTTTTACTAACTTTCCTGCACTTAGATTATAGTTTTCATATCAATAACTTTCAACTTATACTTCCCATGACTTTCAAAAATATACCAAATTATTAGAAATTTGATGGTCTGTAACTTTTACTCTTTAAAAAATTATGTAACTGTGACAGGGAATGATAAAATCTTAAAAAAACCGAAAAAAAATAAATTAAAACAACATAACCTCAAAACTATTGCCCGCTTAGAAAAATAATGTACTACAAAGAAAAAGATAATTAAATTTCCAATAACTTTAGTCTGATAACCATTTCTGTAGGACCCATAGTTTTAGAGATATAGAGCGATTCGCGTTTTGCAAAATGGCGGATTTCGCCAGGGGAGTGCCGTCCCGAAAACCAAGACTTAAGCTTTTCTAATACCGCTCTTTCAGATTTGAAAAATTCAGCCGTTCTGTATTTCGTTCCACGAAAAAGTCTATCTTTCCTGTACTATATTGTTGAAAAAAATTAACATTTCAACATTCTTTACAAATTAATATTCCCTAAGCACCTTCCACATCTTTTTCGACATTATGGAGTTCTGGCTCACTTTTTTGTGGGTTTCTGACACCTAATTGATTTGTGGACTTATAACCCACCCAAGTGAATCAGTAGTCCAATATGAACTTTTGGCCCGTGGACTTATGACCCTGCACCAAAAATAAGTCTCAATAAATCTAAATTTGAATTTATTAAAAAAAAAAAAAACATGAAAATAAACTAAGACTAATTTGAACTTTGGAGTTTCTCTAATTGCGCCTCAAAAAGCCGCCTTTGCTGCTCAATTTGATCCTCCATCTGTTTGACCCGCAAACAGTGGATTTCTTGCCGATGGAGGATCTCCTGCGCATGCATTTCAGCTTTCTGAGCGGTTTCCTCTTCGATTTGTCGCAGTCGAGCATGAAACACTCCTCGGTTGATTGGAATTTTAGACGCAAACTTCTTTTCGGCTTGGTGACGAGGAGGTGGAAAGGATTGTTGTTCTGTTGGAGAACCAATGCCTTCCGAAGCGATACCAGAACTTTCATTTGGACTGGGAATGGAAGTCAAAATCGTATCGCAACACATCAATTTCTTTTCGTAACAGATTTGGTCAATGTCTGGGGTGATTATTACATCGCTGTCATTTATTCTCATTTCTTCGTCTTGGAGACATTCTTCAGTCTTGACAAGGCAATCATAAGAATCTGTGTTTTCTGTTGGTATAATTACCGGACTGTCATCTTCTTCTTCCTCCAAATTTATTGTTTCTTTTTTAATTTTTGTTTGTTTTTTCCTTGCTTCACCTTTCATTCGAGCCCATTGTGATCGAGCGCTTTTGGCTCCTCGCCGGAGGCCTTCGGCGGCCATTCCTTTTGCTATTGTCTCCCAGGCAGCATTTTTTCGACGAATCCAGACATTGTCATTGCCTTTGTTGTCGATAATGGGTCTGTATTTTTGGACTAATTTTAAGAGGGACTTTTTTTCATTGCGATCCCAATTGCTTTCTCGGATGCGTTTTGATTTGACCTGGAATTGGATTTATTGGGTTTGATATTGTTTTGTTTTTAATTTTTTGTAGTGTAATACCACTCCTTTGCAATAAATATAATCCATATCCATTGTTTTTTTTTTTTTGTAATTTTTAGTTTAACTTTTATTTTAATTGTTTACAAATTTATGTTTTTGGTTTATTGTTTTTATTTTTTTATGCTTGATTCGGAGAGAAATGTCAATTTTAATATTTTTGTAGTAGAAAAATGTTCTCTTGACATAATTTGTAGTAGTAGATTTTAATGGAGAGTGCGTTCCCTGGTTTCCGAAAAAAAAAGAACTTTCTAGGAAACATTAGACGTGTTCACTTCTCAAATTAGGTCAATTCGAATTTCAAATTAAATAATTTCACGAAATGTGACAATTTGTGAAACTACCTCATTTGGTAAATTATCACAAGAAATTAGACGAATATTAAAAAAAAATGCAAACATTTTGCATTGAATTTTTTTTCCAATGCAGAAAATTTTGTATTTTTTAATGCAAAATTGTTTTATTTGCAATACTGCAAGTATTTTTCAGTTACAATAATACTATGTTTCCACCTACCCTAAATCCAAGATTTAGCTAAGTAGATTTAGAATAAATCTCGCCCATTTTTTGATCCCGAAAATCCCGGGATTATAGCTCTCCAATCCCGGGATTTTCGGGATTGGTGGCTAAATATTCGCATACAAAAAGACACAATTCTGCAAAAAAAATATGTAAAAATGGAAAGAACTTTCCTTACTAGCTGATTGTGGAATAGACTTCTTACGATGATTGAACGCTTTGGACTTTTAAAACAGAGCATTCAAAAATCGCTTATCGATCTCAATCACCCTATAAGGTTTGAATAAACAGATTTTGATTTAATAAATGAGATTATTGAAGTACTGGCTCCAATAAATTAACAGTTGAATCTCTTTGCCGTTCTGATTTTAACTTGTGTACAGCTGATGGTGCTCTTAAATTTGTTTTTAAGCAGTCGAAAAATTTAACAAACTGAGGACAGCTTTAATAAATCGCTTGAGTTTGGTTTTCTTGCTCACCTACAGAACTCAAAAGTAATTTTCGAAAACTCAAGCCCAGAAGTAAGAAATTTATTTTCAAGTCAAAACAAAATAACATTAATAAAGCGCAAATTACATAAATTTTAAAACGTGTGGGTGCTGTCAACGATGACTATATTCATGGAACTGAACCTGTGTTGCTGTTCCATCAAGCCATAGAGGAAGGAATACCTAGAGAGCTGACTCGTACCCCCCTTACCTAAAACACCCGCAAATTTAATTTCAGATAATCTCTCTTATTTTTCTCTTGTTTTCCTATCTGTGAATACGTGTGAAAAGTACAATTCGTTTAATACCTTCCTTTCACCAGTAGATGTCCTCACAAATTTTGAATTTAAACATGATTTTGGTTTGTACATGAACTTGAATAGCTCAAATAGCTCACTCCAGACACCCACCTTTCAATAAATATGTACCTACAGAAATAAAAAAAAAAGGTTCGTGTTTTGAATTTATTATATTATTTTTTTAAGAATTTATTTCCTACTGAGCACTTAAATTGTTTTTAATTGTTTTGAGCTCAACTCCACAGTTGAATGTGTTGGTGCCATTTAAAATGCACGGGAAAACTACCACATATAAGCACTGTGGAGTTTTTCCTCTCATTGCAGCTTGTAGGGTGGAAGAGAAAAACCAACCGAAGTCGCGTCTCTAGGTATTCCTTCCTCTATGCATCAAGCTACGAAGAATTAGAAAATGAAGTAAAAAATAGTCTCAAAAACATATAACCCCACCAATATATAGAAGCGGCTGATGAAACGACTTTAATTAAGCTATCAAAAGAGGGTTGCTGCTTTTTGAAGACGGGATAAGAGGAAAGTACTTAGAGCAGGCACATAAATATTTAATGTACATCCCTTCAACGAGCATTGAACCCGAGCGTGCATTTTCCGCTGCTGTAAGTCTTGGAACCAAATTTAAAAGCAGACTTGCAGCCAAAACATTGGATCCTTTGCTTTTTATTCGATTTTATTATAAAAATAATTCCAATTTAATTTAATATTTATTCATTAGGGGTATTCACGATCTGGTGCAACAGGCCTAGTAAAAATGTAAAATTTTATTTTTTTACAATAGATCGTGAACGCCCCTTTTCTTATATATAGTAAATATTGAAGCATGAATGAAATCCATGATGTTTTTTTTTTTAACAGGGTTGTTCCTCCACTGTTGCTTCTTCTTTTTTTCCATTTTTTATAATTTAATTCTTTATTTTGTTCGGGTTAATTAATTTTCACAAATTATTTTACATCAAAAGAAACTAATGTCGAATTCCTTTCAATTTTTTGAATCGCCTCAAAAAAATCGAATTTTTGGTGTTAAAAAGGAACATGAAAACAGACCGAATTCTTTTTGCGATTGTATGTGTGTCATTTGACAACAATTTTAACACGAACGTCAAGCTGAAACCAAAACAATTTCTGCAAAATAAAACCAGAGATTCCTTTGATCAATAATTTTGTTTATTTTCTTCGGTAATATAAAGTTATTTTAATCAGAATCAAAGGGAAATTGCAGTTATTACTAAGATCTGAGTGAAGATGAAGTAGAAAATTATTATTTTGGCCGTATGCTGTGGTTTTACAGAGAAAAAATTTTCTGATGACAATTACGAGAAGAAAAGTCACAGTTATTTGACTTTTTCAGGAAAAAATATATTTTGATCGCACATTGTTTTTTTTATTTATTTCATATGTTTCCGCAATAAAAATACGATATTCAATTAAAATTTACTCTTTATTTGAAGTTGATGTTCTCAAATAAACAAACAACACGAAGAAAACTGTCAGCTTGACGTTGGAGAAATGTCAAATGTTCCAAGTGTGTGTGCAAATCCGTGTAAATCTCTCAAAAAAGAGGGATTAAAAAAAATTCCAATTCTGCTTCGTTTGAGGCGAATTTTTTTTCTATGGAACATGATTTTCAGAAAAAATTCGCTTCGAGATTTGAAAGGAATTCGACATAAATTACGGGAAATGAGTACCGACAAGCCGAAAACCATATTGAATAGAATAAAAAAGACAAACTGTTTATCATGGGCGACGCGACGGTGAGCTGCCATCTGTCAAAAATAATTTTACTCTATTGTATTTTTATTTTGCAATAGGTCTAGGGTATAGCAAAAGTGCAAGACTGTTGTAAAATTTTAATCCGTATATTTTGTTGTTGTAGTGTTGTAAGATTTACACTTTTGCAATGATACAAGACCAGTTGCATCGGATCGTGAATACCCCTATTTTTTTAAGTACTTCTTAACTAAACCTACAGACTGAATTAATTATGAATTAATGTTTCGAATGTATAGTTTATTCCGTTAGGAATATTTTTTAGTTTTTGTTCAAAGCTTTATTGTTTTTGTTTTACTTGTTTTGTTTGTTTTAATGAAGAATATTATTTTTTTTTTGTTCTTTGTCCCTTGTAAATAATAAAAATTAATGCATAAAACTTGTTTTTTTTTGCCTCCCAAGTTGAGTCTGAAAATATTTTTCAAATCCCGGGATTGAATTTTTTAAATACCGAAAGTCCTGGGATCGGAAAATCATCCCGGGATTGCAATCTCTAGTGGAAACTTAGTATAACGTTATTTTTTTTTTATGAAAAAATTTTCTGTTTGCAATTAAGGAGTATTCATGATTTGATGCAAATGGTCTTGTAACGTTGCAAAAGTGCATAAGTGTAACATTTTCTTATACTATGTTTTTTGTCGAAAAACATATTAACAAAATAAGTTATATCCTTTCAGACCCATTCATAACAAATTTAAATGAACCCATAGAAATAAAAAAAAAAAAAAAAATTGGGATCATTTTTTCGAAACTAAAAACATTTATGAACTGAATTGACAAGAATCCAAGAATGGTAAAATCTATACTTTGAAAATTGAAATAAGTTTCCTTAAGCCTAGTACGCAGCTGAAGAGAAACAAAAATAGCAAAACGAAAAACTATGATATGGATATGTTATTCTTTGTAATTGCAGAGATATTAATTTTTAAAGACTGTTCCATTTTTCTAAACCGTTCGTATTTGACGGTAGATTGTAAGTCCCTTTCATTGCGCAAATTAATTACACGCACACAAGGATTGCCGGTCGCATGTATGACATGTCGTGCCACAAAAAAAATCAATTTTACACTCAGAGAAAAAAATAGTTAATATCGGGATAGCTTTTTAAAAAAGTAGTTAAAAATGGTTATTTTTGACCATTTTAATAGTCAATATAAGTAGGTACTCGTATTCTCCAAATTTACAATTAAATAGCCAATTTTAACTATTAAAAAAGTTATATTTGTCTACAACTTTGTCATATAAAATTTTGTATAATCCTGAACTTTGCGGACAATTCATCTGCTGAGGCTTGGACAGCCACTAAATTAGCAAAACTCATCCGATTAAGTGTTTTTTTTATTCCTTTAACAACAAACTTATGGCCAAATAACACCAAAAAACACCAACAAAATTATAACTTAAAAAATTTTGGACTTTCGACACCACTGTAATAAAATAAAAAGCAATCGCATCGTTTCATCAAAATATTGTAGTTTTTATTCATTTGTCTTAACAAAAGATTAAATATCTTGGAATTCCTTTTTAATTTTTCCTAATAAAATTTATTTGTTTTGTGAGGAGGTTTTTGTCATAGGCTGGGGTATACTCGTCGGATCCAGGGTTTAACTAAAGAAGCAACAAACTTTAGCTTTTGAGGTTCACTTTATTTGTTTCCTTTTATATTCAGTGTTTTACAATGTTTTTACAAAGGTTTTATGTTTTACAATATTTATGTTTCACAATATTTCATTTTAGAATCTTAACATTATACAATTTCCTTAATACAATTTTAATCCATATACATTATATAATTCAAGTTCATAAACTTAATCCTAGTTTTGACTGAGGTAGCAGTGTCCACTATAAATTACAGTCTGAGATAGCAGACGTCACTATAAACTACAATCTGAGATAGCAGACGTCACTATAAACTACAGTCTGAGATAGCAGACGTCACTATAAATTACAATCTGAGATAGCAGACGTCACTATAGATTACAATCTGAGATAGCAGACGTCACTATAAACTACAGTCTGAGATAGCAGACGTTACTATAAATTACAATCTGAGATAGCAGACGTCACTATAAACTACAGTCTGAGATAGCAGACGTCACTATAAATTACAATCTGAGATAGCAGACGTCACTATAAATTACAATCTGAGATAGCAGACGTCACTAATTTTAGAACCTGGTAATCCACTTCTGGAACCTAGTTCTTTCAAAAAGCGGAGGAGCACTCTGTACACCTGATTGGTACTTTTCAAACTCAAGCACGACTCGATTTGTACTGGATTTTATCCGGTGTCTTATGTTTATTTTTGTAGTAACATGATGTGAATTGTAAGACACAGAAAAAATCCACCACAATGTTTTGTTATGTTGTTGGTCTTTTGTTATCTGTATACTGTTGTTGTAATGCGATCGTCCACATCACACAGGCTTATCAGCATGACTCACGTGATGTATGAAGTATGTGGTGTAGGCTTATGTAATGTCTCATTACAGTTTGCTTTTGTGACCTTTTTGCATTTGGAAAAGTAAAAATGAGGCTCAATAAAGAAACACTGTTAAAAGCAATACTGTCTGTTATTTTTTAATAAAAACAAAAACATATGAATAGATTTTTCAGGAGCCTTATTCTAAATTCCCAGTATTTTAGGTATAAAGAAAAAAGATACAAAAAAGTTTAAGTCCTAGATTTTGATGAAACGAAGTCTTTTATTTTATGAAAATCGGTTCATTATTAACAGTCCAAAGTCCACCCTTTCTTTTAAATATTTTAAGATTGCTAGATTTTTTGTTTCTTTCTTACCTTTAGTCATTGGGTAATTTAATAATTTTGGAGATTCCATTGTTATAACAAATTAAACTTTTTCTCCAAGTAAACATAAAAAAAATTTTTGTGAGCTATTATGAGCTCATATTTATTAACCATATGTGTCTCATATATATTAACCAACCCTTAACAAACACACCAGCTATCCAATACAAAAAAAAGAATTATCAAAATTGGTTCACTCAGTCAAAAGTTATGAGGTAACAAACACAAAAAAAAAAAAAATACAAACGAATTGAATACCTCCTAATTTTTGGAAGTCGGTAAAAAAAAACAACCACACAATATAATTTGACGCTAATTCAATGCCCAATAATGGTCAACATCTTCAATTTTTTAAATTTATGCTTATGCGGTCACTTTGGTGTATGTGTAACATTTTAACTAGGACGTTTTCTGTTCGTTTTTTTCAAGTAATTTTCTTTCATTCTTTCCTACAACACATAAAATGAAAGTTTATATAGACATATCAGTATCTTTGCTTGATTCTTAAAAGTTTTATTCCCTCCAGAAATTCTATCTCTTCAAATCTCGAATAACAAAAACTTTACATACATATATTTGAGTTATCTGATATATTTTGAACAGTTTTCCACCGGATATCAAACTGGATAAAGAATAAAATCTTATTCTACTTATTAAAAGTGGGATCCAAAACTTCTTGAATAACCTACTGCGTAATATCTTGTTAATTCCAATTAGATAAACTGAAGCTATAAGATGAGTAGGCAACCTAGTTTTCACTTTCAGTTTCAATTAAACTAAGTCAAGTGTTAAAAATGAGCTCAATTTGACTGACTGGGTGTGTGTGTGGCTTCCCATATGTTAGCGCTAAGGTTACTGATAAGTTTCCGTGGATTATCACACCTTCCTATATTCTGTTCGCTTATCATTCTACTCCAAATTTGTATATAAAACCGAATGTAGCTTCCTCAGTTAAGAAAGAAGTTTTTACATTGACAATGTGGTTGGGAATAGTTACACTGACGCTAGCAGCAATTACGGTAGCTGTAGAAGGGGCTTGTCTTCAATCGTCCTTTAAATCAGACAAACCGAAATTAGATGGTAGAATTGTTGGCGGATATGAAATTAAAATAACTGACGCTCCTCATCAAGTGTCCTTACAGACTTCCTCACATATTTGTGGTGGGTCGATAATATCACCGAAATGGGTTTTAACAGCAGCCCATTGTACAGCGTAAGTTAACACCCTTCATTTCTTTAAAAAACTAAGCTAATCAAACCTTCTTTCTCTTTTATATATTCCAGTGGAAAGACTGCAGAACGTTTCAAAATACGCCTGGGTTCATCAGAAACTAACAAAGGTGGCAAAATATTGACCGTAATGAAACTTGTTCAGCATGAGAAATTTAACTACTCCTCGGTAGATTACGACTTTTCACTTCTTGAACTCTCCGAAGAAATCGAGTTTGATGAAACAATGAAAGCTGTGAGTCTTCCCGAAACCGAAGAAGCATTCATGGATGGTGACATGTGTCGTGTCAGTGGCTGGGGAAACACTCAAAATGAAAACGAGTCCCGAACTTCCTTGCGTGAAGCTGAAGTGCCAATCTTCAATCATGAATTGTGTTCAGAGAAATACAAAAAGTTCGGTGGTGTAACTGACCGAATGTTGTGTGCAGGCTTCATTGAAGGCGGCAAGGATGCATGTCAAGGCGATTCAGGAGGACCTCTTGTCAACCAAGGAGGCACCTTAGTTGGGGTTGTTTCATGGGGCTATGGCTGTGCTCGACCTGATTATCCAGGAGTTTATTCAAAAGTTGCAGCCGCAAGAGATTGGATTCGCGAACATAGTGGGATTTGAACGTGCTTCAAGGAGACAATAAATATAAATTACACAAGAAAATAATAATTCCTTATAATCGCATTTGTTTTCTTTTGTAAATCTCTTTTTTTTTTGTCAACACATTGATTGCAATAGTGTAGGTTGCTTACACGAGACATTATGGGCATAATGTCAAAACCACAAACGAATTCCAATGTAATCGCTTCGATTGTCATAGCCAAAGTAATAAACTGGCTCTCTGGCTCGTCGTGTCGTCGGTTAATACACGTTGAAGCTGAAAGCATTTCTTCCAACGTTTTCCCTTCGATTTCCGCCACAATCATTTATTTATCTGTCGACGCGACATGCAACAATTTAACGTTGAAAATTATTGCACGTGACAAAAAAGATAAGAGAGCGGAGGGAAGTGAAAGAAGGATTCTTTAAACAAATTTTCAAGTTGATTGCCAAAGAAAAGGCTACTGTGCCTTTAGCATCAGCATCACGACTATGACGTAGTTTGCTGAAGAAGTGCATAAGATTTATTCAACGTCGTAACATCTGAAGAAACTGCCTTTGTTATAATAGTATGACTATATGATTTTAAAGGAAAATAACCAACCCATTTTACGTTTGACATTGAACTTGAGAATTCAAGTCACCTAAGACTGTTACCTTTGTTAGCTATAATAGTTCTTATGCGACTAAACTTTAAAGTTAAACCTACTTCCTGTACTTTTAGTTCTTTACTGTTGCATATAATTATATAAGGAATAAAATACAATATCAAGGGAATTGCATGTTTTTCAAAAGTTTTCATTCATAACAATTCTGAGTGTGAAGAATAAATTTAAATCAATGGATGGATGAAATAACAAACTATGCGTGCGACTTATAAAGGCTGTGTTTGCGAAAAGAGTTTTTATTATCGAGTATGGAGATTAATTTTTGATACAAAGGATTTAAAACAAGTTTTAGATCTATTATTCGAGTTAACGGAGACGTAAAACAATATTGGGGTGGAGGTTCATATACACTATACAGGGTGTACCAAAAGCTTATGGTTCAAACCCTGGTAGGCTTACTTTAGGGTTCTACGAATTTGTTAACTTGTTTATAACCAATGCTTAAGGTTTTCCATTAAATGCAGTTAATTACGAAAAATCCCAAAAAAAAACGACCTCCATGGATCAAAACTAGGTTTTATGTTTTTTTCATAGTTTATACAGGGTGTCCCACAGTCACCGCCCCAAACGAAAACCATGGATACCTGACGTCATTTCAAGTCGAAAAACTTAAGTGGCAATTTTTTCGTTTTCGTCCCTTTTTCGAGTTATGACGGTTTTTATGATTTTAGCCCTCTTCTCCTTTAACTGGCTTTATCTTTGCCAAACTACGCGCATAGGTGTATCTACAAATTTTACGCGGACAAAATTATTTTTCCGGTTTATCTTCATCAACAAGGTAAAAGGTTGTATTTAGTACTGGAATAAAGTGTTTTAAGTGTTGATTTCAATGAAAACATTTTTCTTCCTAAACCACTGTTTGATCAAACAAAAAAGTGTCAAGAATGGATCCCAATGGTTTGTTAGAATTCTTATAAATGGAGTTCTATTAATGGTATCGCCAAGATAAAGGTCTTAAAATTTAGGAAAAATCATAAGGATTCAGGTTCTGTAATTCAAAAAGTTGAATCTTTAAAAAAACTTAAAATATGGATGCTGAATACAAGGTAACCATTTTTCAAAACCTAAAACCTTTAAGAAGGGCAAATGTGTCGAAGTTGCACTTAGTTGCACTTATTTTTTACAGATTCAATTAGATAAGAGTTTAACCTTTAGAAAACATTAAATTTTAACACACAATAATGTAAAATTGTATAACTTATCTCCTTACCAACACAGAAATTTACTTTTTTTACGATTAATTTATATTAAGATTCAACATATCACTTTTTTATTTATAAAGTAATACAACATTTAGATACAACATCTAGTAGACAGTTTCGTATTTCCTTATCAATATTCCATAAAAACTTTTTTTCTAAATCCACTTAAAAAAAAAGTACTTACTTAAGCACAGTCGCTAAATTACAAAAAAAGAATTAATTTTATCTTTGGGCTGAAAACCTTGAAATCTAGACCACTGCTGTTAGTCACCTGAAGTGATAATCAATTTTAAAACTATAAGAAAATGCTAAGCAAGTTATCTACTTTTAGTAGGATGTTGATTTTTTACATTTGGATCAGTTTAAAATTTCGTATTTTGTCCGCCTAAATTGACTAAATACCCCTATGTGCTACGTCTGATTCGAAAGATTTTTTTTACAACCAATCAAGAATTTATTACGGTTTAAGTTTTTCTGAAAACTTTTTTTTCTGCAAACAACCGTTTCCCCGCAATTTTGCATCAAACACAATTTTCTTCGTTTTTTAAGTTGTTTTTTACACTTTCATATCATTTAAGTCAATTAATGAGTATTAATTTTTTGCGCTTATTATTAAAGCCCAGCTTATTTTCTTAAAAAATATAAGTTCTTTTTCATAAAAAAGACTACTGAAAGTAATTAAAAAAAATTATGGCAAAGATAAAGCCAGTTAAAGGAAAAGAGAGCAAAAATCATAAAAACCGTCATAACTCGGAAACGGGACGAAAACGAAGTTTTCAAAGTCCAAAGTTATGATAGCAAACATAAAAAAGAAACCAACGAAATAATAATAATTAAATGATTATATGGACTGGGTCGCATGTATTAAAAAGTAGCTTATAAAACTGTTTTAGTTAAAAACTCATTGAAGAATATTTTTGTAAGATGACCAGAGGATTAAGTAAAAGGCAGACTTCTTTACTCGACTTAAGCTTTATTACAAGTGAACTTATCATAATTTTACATATTCTCTTTCTTATCGATATCGAGTCATAATCTCGTTTTACATAAAAACTGTGTCATCTTTCGATTGATAACGTATGATCTTATAATATTTTATAATATTCATTTATAATTCAAAATGAATAAGTTAATATGCAAATGCAAGTGCAAGTGCACAGACCTAGGAGATTTATGAATGCGTACATCCTACAATAAGATAATTGTTGCACATAATGATCCTTACATTTTTAATTTAAAAAATAATATACCTTTTCAAATGTTTTGAATAAATTTTAAACCAAGTATATTCGCAATTTAATTTGTAAAACAATGAATTTTTAGAAAAAAAAAATTAAAATTTAGTGAAATCGTTTGTTAAAAAATGTTTTTTATATAAAAAAAATAGATGCTTATTTATGAACTGTAGAATATAGCATTAAGAAATTATGTAAATAAAGACATTTAATATAATCTAATCTATAAAAAAAATACATCCATATAAAATTTTAGTCTGCCGTTAAACAGAAAATTTTAATCAACACATAAAAAAAAATTTCAACAAATATAAAGCTTCTTTAAATAACGTCAAATGGCCTCCTGGGACTTTAAGGAAAAGGGCCACAGAATGCATAGTTCCTCTCAAAATGTTTAAAAAGAAAAGTTGATGGGTATGCAGAATTCGGTGGATCTCCCAAGATCCATAGGGGGCCTTCTTTAACATAAATGGCCACAAAAATAAGTTTGTGAACCTCGAAAGATCCATAGGGGGCCACAATATATTTGCATTAGCTCGAAATATACATAGGGAGGCCACAAACAGTAAGTTTTTTTTTTTAAATAGAATTTCAAGTGCTTTTAAGAAATGTTTGCTTCTTGCCCGAGGGCCTACCGGAAAAAATCCCGAGTGCCCGGTGGGCCAGTCCGCCCCTGATTTGGAGAAGTTTCCGTGTAGAGAATTTCTATATTTCGCATACAATACTTTCGCCATTTGACCTTGAATAATTTATGATGCGGTCACAATTCACTTATTAACCTTCGAATACGTATTCCCTGCTCCTGCTTCCTTCTTGATGTTCCAATATTGTGGTAGATTTGTAGATATAAGTAGCGTACGTTCCCCAATTTACCGCTTACTTTATAATCTGCAACATAATGATTTCAAGTCTGGAATGGTTGCAGTAATAGCTGATTTTTCACTGGGTAACCCATTAAAAACTTTGCTTCTATTAAGCTTTATAGAAACTTTAGCCGTCGCGTCTGTACAACGTCCAATCTTTATGCCCAAAGTTTTCTAATTTTTTTTGTGGGAGCGGGTCAAAATTCTGGCTTCAAAATTCTGATTTACAAAATTCTGCTTTTTTCAAGAAAATTCTGTTTTTCAAAATTCTGCTTTTTTTCTATTCTGTCTTTCAAAATTCTGCTTTTCAAAATTCTGCCAGCACTTTTTTTAATAAAAAAATTCTGCTAATTCTGCTTTTTTTTTCATAGCATATGCGTTTACTAAGCCAAAATGCACCTCATTAATTTTTTTTTAGGTTGGTATTTTCTTAACTGCTTGCTGTTTAACCATCACAAATAATTTGCAATAATTTTATTTGGCTAATTAAATAATGTTCAATTATTATTTTCGGAAATATTTATCATTAAAAACTCTTTTCAATATTTTTAAATGTATCGATTTATTTTTAATAATAATATGTACATATATTACAAAAGCAGAATTTTGAAAAACAGAGTTTTAAAAAGCAGAATTTTGAAAAGCAGAATTCTGACAAAAGAATTTTGACCCCGGCAGAATTTTGACCCCAACCCTTTTTTCGTTCAACATAACATAACCAATTGAAGTTTAGTAGTTGTTTGAGACTAATATCCGAGAAAAAAGTTGCAGTCGCTATGTCACCAAGGTTTTAAAAAAATATTTTTGGTCTTTTTTTTTAATTAATTATTTTTTTTTTAAATCAATTTTTTTGCAAAAGGGTAGTAATTTTATTTGGTATCTTGGGGTAATTTTTTACAAATAAAATAGGAAAATTTGTCAAATGCGACTAAATGTTTCGTATCTTTTTAGTTTGGCCAGATTAAAAAATTACAATGCCAAAAAAGCCAAAGTAATGAGAAAAAAATAATAAAACAATTTATTCAAATTAATTCAAATGACAAAAAAAAAAATAAATTGCACGACTGGGGTCGCACGTACTTGCTCTTATGGTAAAAGTTACTCTAATGTTAAAGCTTTTTATTGAACTAAATAAGGGAAAATTTGATATTTTCACGGAATTTCATAAGTGGCACAAAAAAATAAAATCTTTTTTTATAAATAATTAAATACCGTTTCAAATGATCTTTTACAAAAAACTAAGTATGCCATTTTATTTCTTGTATAAAAAGGAATTTTTAGAAATTTTTTTTCGAAAATCGTTAGAGCCGTTTTTAAAAAAAATAATTTTTTATATATAAAAAATTTCTAACATTTTTCGAAAAAAAAGTTGGTATGCCATTTTGAAGAAATAATTAATTTAAACACAAAAACGGAATTTCAAAATTTTTTACTAACCCGTTTCAAAAAAATTGATATTTCAAAAAAATAACGATAGCTTAAATGTTTCTGTACAAAAATTTTGGTCGAAATATGTTTTGTCGTTTACGAGAAATTCATAAATCAAAAAAACCTTTCTATGGCAGGTACCGTTAATAACGGTTCAAAAAATATTTTTTTATTTCAAAAGGAAGCTTTTATGTGCTACACTACACACAAAAATTTTAATCAAAATCGTTAGAGCCGTTTTTGAAAAAAATTAACTTTTCTATTTCCGTTATATGACAGGTACCGTTAGTTTTGGTCCTAAAAAAAAAAATTTTAATTTGTCCTCTAGGGAATTACCCAAAACTGTTAAATACCAAGTTTGAAGGAAATCGCTCTATTAGTTTAGGCGGTAGCTCGAGGTACACACAGACAGACAGACAGACAGACAGACAGACAGACAGACAGACAGACAGACAGACAGACAGACAGACAGACAGACAGACAGACAGACAGACAGACAGACAGACAGACAGACAGACAGACAGACAGACAGACAGACAGACAGACAGACAGACAGACAGACAGACAGACAGACAGACAGACAGACAGACAGACAGACAGACAGACAGACAGACAGACAGACAGACAGACAGACAGACAGACAGACAGACAGACAGACAGACAGACAGACAGACAGACAGACAGACAGACAGACAGACAGACAGACAGACAGACAGACAGACAGACAGACAGACAGACAGACAGACAGACAGACAGACAGACAGACAGACAGACAGACAGACAGACAGACAGACAGACAGACAGACAGACAGACAGACAGACAGACAGACAGACAGACAGACAGACAGACAGACAGACAGACAGACAGACAGACAGACAGACAGACAGACAGACAGACAGACAGACAGACAGACAGACAGACAGACAGACAGACAGACAGACAGACAGACAGACAGACAGACAGACAGACAGACAGACAGACAGACAGACAGACAGACAGACAGACAGACAGACAGACAGACAGACAGACAGACAGACAGACAGACAGACAGACAGACAGACAGACAGACAGACAGACAGACAGACAGACAGACAGACAGACAGACAGACAGACAGACAGACAGACAGACAGACAGACAGACAGACAGACAGACAGACAGACAGACAGACAGACAGACAGACAGACAGACAGACAGACAGACAGACAGACAGACAGACAGACAGACAGACAGACAGACAGACAGACAGACAGACAGACAGACAGACAGACAGACAGACAGACAGACAGACAGACAGACAGACAGACAGACAGACAGACAGACAGACAGACAGACAGACAGACAGACAGACAGACAGACAGACAGACAGACAGACAGACAGACAGACAGACAGACAGACAGACAGACAGACAGACAGACAGACAGACAGACAGACAGACAGACAGACAGACAGACAGACAGACAGACAGACAGACAGACAGACAGACAGACAGACAGACAGACAGACAGACAGACAGACAGACAGACAGACAGACAGACAGACAGACAGACAGACAGACAGACAGACAGACAGACAGACAGACAGACAGACAGACAGACAGACAGACAGACAGACAGACAGACAGACAGACAGACAGACAGACAGACAGACAGACAGACAGACAGACAGACAGACAGACAGACAGACAGACAGACAGACAGACAGACAGACAGACAGACAGACAGACAGACAGACAGACAGACAGACAGACAGACAGACAGACAGACAGACAGACAGACAGACAGACAGACAGACAGACAGACAGACAGACAGACAGACAGACAGACAGACAGACAGACAGACAGACAGACAGACAGACAGACAGACAGACAGACAGACAGACAGACAGACAGACAGACAGACAGACAGACAGACAGACAGACAGACAGACAGACAGACAGACAGACAGACAGACAGACAGACAGACAGACAGACAGACAGACAGACAGACAGACAGACAGACAGACAGACAGACAGACAGACAGACAGACAGACAGACAGACAGACAGACAGACAGACAGACAGACAGAATTGCCGGACCCACTTTTTTGGCATTCTCCATCATCGTAATGTCATGTAAAATTGTTATCTCGAGTTCGATTTTTTTTACGAATCCTAAACTTGCCCTATAGTACCTATATCGCAAGTAAAAAACACTACAAAAAGTCCGACACCCTGTATTTTTTAGCCTTTAACTCTATCAAATATCATACATTTTGGCTGAACAATAACTATTTTTTTTCTTTTTTTTTTAACATTTAAGTAGGTATTGCCGAGTACTTGTACTCACTCATATTTTAGATAGAAGAGAGTTTCAGTTTGGTGTATATGTATAGATACCTTCTTTTAGTAAAAACAAATTTTTTTGTTTCTGTCAGACAGACAGACAGACAGACAGAATTGCCGGACCCACTTTTTTGGCATTCTCCATCATCGTAATGTCATGTAAAATTGTTATCTCGAGTTCGATTTTTTTTACGAATCCTAAACTTGCCCTATAGTACCTATATCGCAAGTAAAAAACACTACAAAAAGTCCGACACCCTGTATTTTTTAGCCTTTAACTCTATCAAATATCATACATTTTGGCTGAACAATAACTATTTTTTTTCTTTTTTTTTTAACATTTAAGTAGGTATTGCCGAGTACTTGTACTCACTCATATTTTAGATAGAAGAGAGTTTCAGTTTGGTGTATATGTATAGATACCTTCTTTTAGTAAAAACAAATTTTTTTGTTTCTGTCAGACAGACAGACAGACAGACAGAATTGCCGGACCCACTTTTTTGGCATTCTCCATCATCGTAATGTCATGTAAAATTGTTATCTCGAGTTCGATTTTTTTTACGAATCCTAAACTTGCCCTATAGTACCTATATCGCAAGTAAAAAACACTACAAAAAGTCCGACACCCTGTATTTTTTAGCCTTTAACTCTATCAAATATCATACATTTTGGCTGAACAATAACTATTTTTTTTCTTTTTTTTTTAACATTTAAGTAGGTATTGCCGAGTACTTGTACTCACTCATATTTTAGATAGAAGAGAGTTTCAGTTTGGTGTATATGTATAGATACCTTCTTTTAGTAAAAACAAATTTTTTTGTTTCTGTCAGACAGACAGACAGACAGACAGAATTGCCGGACCCACTTTTTTGGCATTCTCCATCATCGTAATGTCATGTAAAATTGTTATCTCGAGTTCGATTTTTTTTACGAATCCTAAACTTGCCCTATAGTACCTATATCGCAAGTAAAAAACACTACAAAAAGTCCGACACCCTGTATTTTTTAGCCTTTAACTCTATCAAATATCATACATTTTGGCTGAACAATAACTATTTTTTTTCTTTTTTTTTTAACATTTAAGTAGGTATTGCCGAGTACTTGTACTCACTCATATTTTAGATAGAAGAGAGTTTCAGTTTGGTGTATATGTATAGATACCTTCTTTTAGTAAAAACAAATTTTTTTGTTTTTGTTTATTTTTGAGATTTTTGGTATGATTGTCATATTTGTAGGGTTACATTCCTGACTTCTTCTCGTCAATGGGCAACTTTAAATACAATTTTCAGTATAAAAGAAGTAAAAATCTTCATTAAATGACTATAACTAACACAGAGCGAAAGCCCAAACAAATGAAACAAATGGACTGATTTTCTTCAAATTTGGTATAAATGTTTTTTGTTTTTTTATTTCTATGATTCTTTAACGTAATTTTTGATTAATTTACCACCATAAAATTATTTCAGAAAACACAAATTAATGTCAAGGTTAATTTGGTTTATCTGAAATCAAAAGTTCAAATTTCAAAGCAGTAAATAAATAAATTTCTGATGAAATTGAACAAAAGGTTGTTTTTTTTTCAAAACAACCCCACGTAACGTTATTTAAAAGTAAACCGACCAGAAAATTTTCCTCAACTATCAGTCAAAATCGATTAACCAAATAAAAAAAAAATAAATACGTAGGTATCTAATCTACCTATACCTAACCTACCGCTACTCATCAAAAATATGACAGAAAATTATATTAAAAGACACTATATTCTTTCACCCTTAACATACTCTCTCTTAAAATTGGATATATCATTATGAAATCAATTCAAATATCGTTCATTGCACACGTTACTTTAGGTAGAAATTCGCATCCCAGCCTTAGATATTCTATACACAATACGGCACGCATAAAACGGTAGTTCAAAGTCTCCAGCCATTAACAAAAAAAAAAAAAATTACTTACTAAGTCATATCTGCTTTTGAATGTGCCATTCATTGTATGCAATTTTGTTTTATAGTTCACAACAACAGCAACCAAGCCAACAACAAGTACGTACAACACGTTGCATCTGCACGTGATTTTATTTGTGTTTACATTTCGAATCTACAAGATACCATGCGCGTACAATGAGTGTGACGAAGAAAGCTAGAACGTTCTGTATCTATCTAACCTACTACCCACAATAGCTTCCGTAGCGAACTTGCTTCCAGCTCTAGAGTCTAGAGCTGCAAACATAATTTTATTAAAATCACTTACTCAGCTATCGTCGTGAGTTCTACACCGTTTTGCGGAAATTACTTCTTGCTTATCGTTGTCATATTTTATCAATAAAAAGTATCTAGATACATTTTTGTCATTGTGAAATATATTTAAATATAACAGAAAACTAACAAGAATCCAAAACACCATTTCAAAAAAAAGTGTTACAATAGAAATCACGTTATTGTGATTCAATTGTTTTGTATCTGTTATACAGGGATTATATAAGTTTAATCTTGAACGTCCGTCACCTCTTGCCGGGTTATACCAAAGAAAACAACTTGAATATTGTAACTTGCATTTTACAACACGTGAGTTAGATTCTCTCTTGTTAAATTACTCGTTTAGTCGTTATATCGAACTGTGTTGAACCGTTGGATTTATATTAAATCAATTACCCAGTTGTTCTGTTCAAGGCGATTTTAAAGTGCAAAACGTTTTGATATCAATTAGAAGTGCATTTACTGTATATTTGGAGTTAGACAAATAAATAACAACAATCAAGCGTTTAACTGACGCATTTAAAGACAAATAAAAATTTGTGGAATTAAAATTTTCATTAAAAAAGAAAAAAAAACAATAAGTGATTTAAAAAGAAGAGAAAATAAAGGATTGAAAACAATTGTGAACGGAGCCGATCAAACACTTTTTGTCTTTTGGGTAAGTAAGTAAATTATAAATTTGGAGAATAGTTATTGCTAACTTATAGTCAAAGTTTTACTTATGATGTGGATTAAGTGGAGATTTTTTAACCAGAAAAAGAAAATGATTAAAATTTGAAATTTTCCATTGTGAATTCTTCATTGATCAGTATTCACAATACGATATCTTTTAAATTACATATTGAAATTTTTTTCGGTTAGATTTATTTAGCCTATAGGTTCTGACTTTTCGGATGATTTTAATTTTAAATTGTTTTAAAACTTTAATTAACAAAAAAAAAAAATACTATTAAAAATGCACCATAATACAAAATCTAGAAAACACCTGGACTGATATTAACGTAATTACAGTATTTGCATTCTATTCAAATTAAACTACTTTTTGTACTTAACTTGAAACGTGAGATTCTTTTTCTAAAAGCTTAAAGTTCATAGAATAATAATGGATACATAACTATTTAAATGGCGTACTTGTTGTTAAGTTTTTACTATCACGTGTCTGGTTAAACAAACATGTTGTATAACAAATTACTAAATTATTGATGTAAATATGTTGAAACTTTAGGAAAAACACTTACACTTTTCTTTATTTAACAACAATAGAATAAATTAACATAACTAAAAGTTATAGAAAAGCAAAAACATTAATATTAAATGGCGCCCAACGCGTTTTTTTCGAGTTTATAGCTACTCTATAATTTCTAATAGAATGAATTTATTGAAAAAAATACTTGATATAAAGTATTATGTATACACATTATATTTATTTGAAAGATAAACAAATAATGAATCAAACTGGATCGTAAATTAGATGCTTGTAAACTTTTTAAACAAATTTTAGCTTTTAAAAATAGTATTCTACTTCTTTTATAAATAAACGACTAATTAATAAATTTCAGCCCAAAATGTTTGTTCAAAAATTATTGTTTAAGACTTTTTTAAAATCAAAATTCATTGAAAGTTGCTATTAAGAAATGCAGAAAGTTAGTTGGTACTTATATGAAAAAATTGAGAAATAATTATAATTTTATTCTTTGAGCCGATTTTTCAATCTTCTAATAAACAGTCAGTTAACTGTTCGACGAATAAAGTTATTAGGCTCATAAACAATCATAAACAATCAGATAACAACATTGAATTTTTCAATCAAGAAAATCTATTCTACCGAATAACAAAAAAAAAAAATGTTTTTATTCATAATTGTTTTTGTTTTCTTCTGTTCTTTAAGACAGCTTTGACAAATAATTTTTTTTTGAGATTATTCCTTAGAATAGTTTGTATTCGTCTCTGAAAGAAGCAGATAGTTTTATTTCTCTATTAATGTTTTATTCCTCTCTATAAAGGAAATAAGTACTAACTGACTGTTTATCTGACTATTGAAAAATTGGCCCTTAAAGAAATTTTGATAAAAAACAAAAATTATGTTTTTAAAATTACTTTTTCACCGTTTTAAAAGATTTTGACCACAAAACCAAATTACAACGTTCCAAGCATTTTTAGAAAAAAAATTGAAATTTGTTTAAAAAAATTATTTTTTTTAATACAAATTTTCTAACATTTGACCAAAGTAAGAATGTCATTTTTAAGAATATATTATCTGCATTTACAAACGAAGTTAAAAAAAAAAAACGTTTTCCAAAAGTCTTTAACTAACTTAAACAAGTTCTTAAAATTGTTAAATCTCCAAACGAAGTATAGGTAAAATGGGAAATCTGGTAAAGAAACTGGCAAACCCATACCAAGTTTACCAGAGTTTACACCGTTTCATGAATACCCCTATTGTAAAATCGAGAAAAAATATGACTCATTGTCATTATACCTATGTTTGCTATTATTTGGCAAAGGAATTCATTCCTGTTAAAACAATACGTAATTCACTATATTTATTTGTCTAACACCGAAAAAACAAATAATCAGTACTATTTTTCTTAAGTGAAACAGCAACAGCAGATCCAAAAGTTTTTAAATAAAGTTTTTAAAGCATAATGAACTAATCCTTAAAAAAATGAGTATTTTCACTTCAAACTTGGTAGTAATGCAGTACCTTTTGGAGATTGTAGGGTTTTTGAAATCAATTAAATCAATTTTTGAGGACCTAAACTAACGGTACCTAGAGTTACCATCACCAATATTGTTAATAATAATACCTATTGTTTGACGAAAAAAAGTTTTTTTTTTTTTCAAAAATTAATTTTTGATTTACAAAAAAGTCAAATTTCTTACGGTTTTTATGTTCTTAAAAATTATTTCTCAGGTACATTTACTAAATTTGTAAATAAAAAGTTTTAAAAATGTAAGTAACTTAAACTCTAAGAACGTTCATGCGACCCAGTCGTGCACTTTCTTACAAATAGGTTATAGTTTGTTTTTGTTTTATATTTTTGCAAAAGTGGTTTTCAGAGTGTTATCCGTGTCCGTGGAAATGGAAAAAAATTCTCCTTGAAAAAATTTTTAGCAGTTGATAAAATCCTTGCGATTTTGAATAATGAACACTTTCGTGAAGTATGTATTTTCAATTTGAATAATGATTCCTCAAAGATTAACAAAATTTTTCCGCGAATGTGACCTACGTGATTTGATGTATTGTAGGTAGGTATACCCTACCGTCATTCCTATAATGATTTTCACAATTTTATTACACTTTCACTGAAAGGATTAAGTTCAACAGACTCCCATGTACATTTGATAAAACGGCTCAGAAAAGGATAAACGTGTAAGGATTAGAATTGTTCGTAACTTAGGTAATGTATACCTAACGTTTTCTGTGACATAACCTTTACATTTATCATTTATACTCCGCATCTATAAACAGTGTTTATAAAACACATTCATATAATATCATCGTACAAATAAGATACAAAAAACGTGCATTTTCCTAATAAATTCTATATTTGTTTTATTCGTTCGTCTGTGAAATCGTCCTGGGGGAGAATATTATATCCTATAGCCATATTAATCCACGTGACCTAATATTGCATTATTCACTGTCGTCGTCGCCTACATTTTTGTGAATCTTCATGCACGAGGCTCGCTTATAGCCGCATGAAAACCCCCATAGACAAAAGACAAAGTGAATCTTTGAAATCATTTAGGCGGAAATGCTGGAACTTAACCCACTATTTGACATTATTGGTGGCACCGCTTACAAAGAGACGATGTCTTTGTTTTATGGGGAGAAATGTGACGTAATTAAGTATTTCCTATGAATGAATATTTTAATGAGTAGGTATCAATACGAACGAGCAAAAGTAAATGTCGTAGGTACTTCATTGATAAAGTTGTAGACTACTTAGCTATATGTTTGTGTACTCTATTGAACTGACTTAAAGATTTCTATGGAAAATTTTCCATGCAACGTGACAAAATGACGATATAACCAAATCTTATATTATAGGTAACTTTGCACACAAACATTCGATTTGAAATGCCACCCCATCGGTTTTCACCTGTTTGATACTGATGTATCTTGTAGACACTCTCTTGGCATACATTTTATTTTATTTAACACTTTTGCCAGGATATGCGTTGTAGACATGTGATAGAAATTCAAGAAAATGAAAATATTATTATGATTTAGGTTTGAGAGGTGAAAGTGGATAATTATATCTATTTTTAGATTTCTAGGAGGTGTAACTTGTTGCTATGACCCTAACCCAGTTCAAAATAATATAAAAGGGAAATCAACATTTAAATGTAGGTATGGGTAGATTTCTTATTTTGAAATGAAATGAAAGGATTATTACGACTGATTTTTGCTTTTTTTTATGTAAAAAAAATGGTTTGAGGTAGACTTAACAGCTTCTTATGTAAGAGTATAGCAACTGACCTGCCCATTCTTCCTTAGACACAACTTAAAAATTTAATTCTAAAAGAAGGCATGTCTATTAAGCCTTTTTATATTGTTGTTTGATGTCAAGAGGTTGGGTTCACGTTTTTTTCGATTAGAATGCCATTGATGCGTAATTTTTATAAATCCAAAAACATGTGTGAATTTCGACTAAGCATCATGTCAATTAGGATAGGGTGATAAGTAGTGACTTTTTGAATGAAAAGTGAAAAAACACATAGTCACATAACTAAAATGTTTTGAATGGATAAAGGGATCTTTTCAAGAATTCTTCTCAACGATTTATTTCAAAGACATTCCTTAATAATTAAAAGGGTGTTCAAATTTAATTAGAGGTGTACCTTTTCAAATTGTAAGTTAAGGGCATAAATTTTGTTGAAAATTTTTTGTTTAAAATAAATTGGTTCCGGCTAAAATGAAATGAATGTCATTCAAGTTAACTTCCTCGCTTGACAAAAAAAAAATGTTTTAAAAATACTTTAAAGAATAGAATATCACTAAAATCAGATGAGTCGTTCAAAATAAAATTTAAAAGTATAAAACTTATTAATTAGGTTGTTTATAAAGTTTTACCAATCCCAATTTTATTTTGGGCCAACAACAATTCCTTAAAAATGCTTATCGTTACACCAGCACAAGATGTATATTATTTTTACTTGTGATATGAATATGAATTATGCTTACATATTTCAAGTTATGCAAAAAAAATTCGATCTAGAGATTTAGATCAAACATGGTATTTCGATCATGAGAGAATTCTGTCTGCCAATACTTTTACGGATGGATCGGTTCACTCTCCAGGAGCGTTTTTGGAATCATCTTTTAAGGATAAAAAATAACAATAAAGTATATCTTTGTTGGAAAAGTTATTTTTTTTTTAGAAAACGGCTCTTACTAAAGATTTTGTCCTTTAATAATACTTTGTTCTTAATGTTTAAACACGGTTCCTCTCATAGAACTGTTTTTGTTGAACTTTCTTATAATCAACTTATTCGATTTAAATGAGTTTTAGCAAATTTTTGAAATAAACCATTCTAGCAATTTGGATATATTTTTCTTAACACTTTTCGTTCAGAAAAAAATCTTTTGGCACACTTTATTTTGGAAATTGTTTTAATCAGTTGAGATCGCATTGCAATATCATTTTTACTTTCTGTATGTAGCAAGTATTGGTTTGGTGTCAAAAAGGATATTTCGAGGTTATGATTAAAACTAACTTTAGGTTTATGGACAAATTTTTTCAAAATTGGTATACGTAGATGATTTTTTCTAAAATTCTAAAAGCTGTTATTTTTTAAGTATTTTGGTTAGAATGTTTACTTTTTATTCAAAGTTTTTAAGTTATTACAATTTTCTCACAAACGTTAATAACGATTTTGATTTTACTTTGCACCCGTAATAGTTAAGACAAAATAGACATAAAAAAGTGCAAACTCAGAAATAATACGCATTAAGTTGAAAATTGGTACAAAGCTTTCGAATGTCAAAAGTCCCCGAAAAAAGTCCAATGTGTGCATTATAAATTATTTAAGGTTAAATGTCGAAAATGTTGTTTTTTTACATATAACTTTGAAACTGGGAATGCTGTCAAAAATACTATACAGAAAACTTGGTTTTGTAATTCCCTAAAAACAAAATATCAAATTTTTATTCATACGAGCAGATATCGCGTATTTAAAATGTGTCAAATGTCAAAAATATCGGTTTTTGCATATAGATTATGTGCTCTTCTATATAAAACTGATTTCGTTTTTTTTGTTGTTAAAGCTGTCATTAAGTCAAAAAAATTTAATTTGGTCAAAATTAAAACTTTACAAGTATTTGTGCTTGGCTTGTTAAATATGAGTTTTTTTTTTTGAAGTTATACTTCTTATGGGAGGGTGGGTATGAAAATTTACTTTTTGACAAGAATGTCAAAGGGATTATGACGCGATCACCCTGGGTAGCAGGGCTGTCGTTTCACCTTTAGAGTAGGCAGTACTTTAGTATTTAAAAATGCAGTACGCCGCAGTACGGCAAACATAAAACACACAACACTTTGCAAGTTACATGTTTCATGTGGCAAGTTGCATGTGGCAAGTTGTATGTGGCAAGTTGCATGTGGCAAGTTGTATGTGGCAAGTTGCGTGTGGCAAGTTGCATGTGGCAAGCTGCATGTGGCAAGTTGCATGTGGCAAGTTGCATGTGGCAAGTTACATGTGGCAAGTTGCATGTGGCAAGTTGCATGTGGTAATTTCCATGTGGCAAGTTGCAAGGGTTGCAAAAAGCTCACATTTCAGCTCAGCTCAAATTTGAGCTAGGTACCATAGCTTAGCTCATTTGAGCTGAGCTGAAAGTGAGCGCCCCAACTTCCAACGCCTATATCTCGGAATTTTGAAGAAAATGAAAAAAAAAATTTTAGATGCCAAAAGGTAGCGGGGACTCTAACCTACATTTGGGTACAACTCCCATCCCTGTTGGTCCACGCGTTCTCAAACCAGGAGAATTTAAAAGTAAAAAAAAAAAATAGGCACGATTCTGAAAAAATAGGCATGATGTGGCGGTTTAACATGGAAGGCGATTTTTTAAAAATCTGACAATGTGCAAAGCGTAGGCCCATGACACAAGCTATCATTTGGCATCACTCCCAAAAATTGCTCTCAAGCGGTTTAGCTTCCAGGAGCGTTCAAAGATTCAGGGATTTTTCGAAAAAAAATTTACCCCAACTTTCAAACACGATTTTCTCGGAATTTTGAAAAAAATCGAAAAACCGGATTATACCACTATCGGGTAGCTGAGAATATAAGCTTTCATATGGCACAACTCCCCTGTCTCTAGATCAAAGCGTTCCAACGCCTATATCGCGGAATTTTGAAGAAAATGAAAATAAAATTTTTGATGCCAAAAGGTAGAGGGGACTCTAACCTACATTTGGGTACAACTCCCATCCCTGTAGGTCCACGCGTTCTCAAACCGGGAGAATTTAAAATTAAAAAAAAAATAGGCGCGATTCTGAAAAAATAGGCATGATGTGGCGGTTTAACATGGAAGGCGATTTTTTAAAAATCTGACAATGTGCAAAGCGTAGGCCCATGACACAAGCTATCATTTGGCATCACTCCCAAAAATTGCTCTCAAGCGGTTTAGCTTCCAGGAGCGTTCAAAGATTCAGGGATTTTTCGAAAAAAAATTTACCCCAACTTTCAAACGCGATTTTCTCGGAATTTAAAAAAAAAAACGAAAAACCGGATTATACCACTATCGGGTAGCTGAGAATATAAGCTTTCATATGGCACAACTCCCCTGTCTCTAGATCAAAGCGTTCCAACGCCTATATCGCGGAATTTTGAATAAAATGAAAATAAAATTTTTGATGCCAAAAGGTAGCGGGGACTCTAACCTACATTTGGGTACAACTCCCATCCCTGTAGGTCCAGGCGTTCTCAAACCGGGAGAACTTAAAAGTAAAAAAAAAATAAACACGATTCTGAAAAAATAGGCATGATGTGGCTGTTTAACATGGAAGGCGATTTTTTAAAAATCTGACAATGCGTGCAAAGCGTAGGCCCATGGCACAAGCTATCATTTGGCATCACTCCCAAAAATTGCTCTCAAGCGGTTTAGCTTCCAGGAGCGTTCAAAGATTCGGGGATTTTTCGAAAAAAAATTTTACCCCAACTTTCAAACGCGATTTACTCGGAATTTTGAAAAAAGTCGAAAAACCGGATTGTACCGACATTTTTTTTATGATAAAAAAAGAAATATTTTACTAAAAAAATAGAAATATATTTACTATTAAAAAAACCAAGAGAAAAGATCACGAAAAATTATCTGTTTTATTTATAAAAATATCCATGTGTTAAAATAATTCCATTAATAACTAGAACCAAACATCTTAAGCTATGGTGTTTTATAAAAGTTTAAAATATCTTCATATTTCATTATACTTTCCAAATAAAAATCAATGTATCCTCTCACCAATCACAGCTATAAGATCACTTTACCTTAGCTCACCCAACAGCTCAGCTCAGCTCAACCATCAGCTCAGCTCACTTTCAGCTCAAATGAGCTGAGCTATGGTACATAGCTCAAAAGTGAGCTAGCTCAAAATTTAAGCTGAGCTGTGAGCTGAGCTCAGCTCACTTTTGAGCTTTGTAGCAACCCTGCAAGTTCCATATTACAACATAAGTAAATTTCACAGAATAAATTGAAAACTACATGGACGCAAGGAGGATGAAAGAATTAATTTATTGTTCACTTGATAAAAATGTAAAAAAACGAAGTGTGGATTAATTAATTTAATAATAGAAATTAAAAATATCAAATGAAATTCATTTACATATACTGAATGAGAAGTATAACTTCAGTCGCGTGTACATGTGTACACACACTCTTTTTTTTTAATTAGTTTTTAATTCACTTTGTAGACTCTATCGTTTGGAACGTAGCGGGCTTAGTATTATATCGAAAATATCATTTTTTGTCTATTATGCATCTTATTATAACTTACGTGTGGACTCTGTGAAAAAATTTATTTAGGGCTCTCTTAACTTATGCAATATTTTCAAAGCCTTTACCAAAACTTAAATTAAAAACAATGGGTCGCTGAGTTGCTAACCGACTGAGCGGCGATTTCGAGCGACAAGGTTGACCATTTGCTGAGCGGCAAAAATCTATTCGTATTCGACTCACACGCTGGAGAGCTAGGTTTGATTCCAATCGGTGCCAAGTGTTTTTATCTATTAATAAGAAATTTTAATGTAAGGTATTAGAAAAAAAAAAATATGTAATATTTTTTTAAAAGAAAATGTATCCTTTAACTACACTGTGATAGTTCAAAAAACCGACAGAGAGCTCTTATGTCTACTAAAGATAATTCGAGTCTGCTGAACACGATGGCGTTCTTAGTTTTTCTGGATTAGGTCAAATAAGAAAGATTTTTGCGTTTGAAATTTTGTTTGCACATGCCAAAACTGAGGGCATAAAACACCATATATTTTCCAATTTTTGATTGTTTATCGATGAAAAATGATGGAAAATCTATTTTTTTGGAAGTATTATTCGTGAAAGAATTTATTTGTAAAAAAAATCTGTCGAATAACTATTTAAATCATTATTTTATGGCAAAAAACGTCGACTTTTCTTTTACTTTTTCTTACATTTTTTAACTATAAAGGTACAAATGTATGCGAAAACTCAACATTTTTTTGTACACACCTTTTATGTGTTAGTACTCTGGAATATTATACATATGTAGATGTAGATATTTAATTAAAAAATCAGGCATGATATCAATATTTTTATTTAATTTTTTTTAAGTTCAAAAAATCATTTTTCTTTCAATTTGTTTTAAAATTAAAACATATTTACTATTACTTCCATCTGCATTATATGAGCTTACATACACAACACATAATATATTTGTCACAGTCCATCTTTAACTGAAGTGGGGTTTTCACTTGAACGAACCCCGTTAAACTGAAAAAAATATTTAAAGATCAGAAAAGTGTTTCAGATAGGCTGGTTTTTCTCTTAAGAGGGTTTCTCTTAAGCAGGTTTTTATGCTACTTGAGCCCATGGGCGTTTTGCCCCCTTCCGATCTTACGTGATATTTTGCCCCCACTTCCCCTACATATGTATTGCATTTAAACTTTTTGTAATTTTTTTATTTTATAAACTAAAAAATTAAAGAAAAAACAGTGTTTTACTGCTACTTTTTCACTCTTAAGCTTAACCAATATTGTAGATAGGTAGATACTGCCTATTCGTATTTATAAACAAAGCCATATTTTATCCTGAAATACAAGATCAAATCGTTGCCACCGAGTTCTGCATTTTAATTTAAGTTATACGAAAAATATTAGAAAAATTGAAGAAAAATCGACGTTTTTTTGCCATAAAATAATGATTTAAAATGTCATTCGACAGATTTTTTTTCAAATAACTTCTTGTACGAATAATACTTCCAAAAAAATAGATTTTCCATCATTTTTCATCGATAAACAATCAAAAATTGGAAAATATATGGTGTTTTATGCCCTCAGTTTTGGCATGTGCAAACAAAATTTCAAACGCAAAAATCTTTCTTATTTGACCTAATCCAGAAAAACTAAGAACGCCATCGTGTTCAGCAGACTCGAATTATCTTTAGTAGATATGAGAGCCCTCTGTCGGAAAAAAAAGTTCCATTTTCGAACACAGTGCTATTATTTCAATTTACTTTTGTTTAAAAAAAATGGGATATTGATTTTATCTCCTCAAAAGTACTATTTATTATGGAAAAATATAGGGTTGTCAATTAAAAAAAAAAAAAAACTATAAACACACTATCGGTGTCCATATAGAATGCACTTCATCTTAAATGTTTATCTAGATGAGTTTTAATGTTTTCAATATAAAAAAGTACGTATACACCACAGTGTACCTAAACATAAAATTCATATTAATTTTATTTATGTATTTAAAACTTGTCCAAAACAACTGTTATACATATTTTTTTGATGATTTGTTACCAGACACAGTTTTAAAAGTTATGTATGCCAAAAATCCTTTTATTGACAATTTGATCTAGATTAACTTTATATAAAAGTTTGATCCTTTAACTTGTACTTTTTACTTTCGGGATATTTTATTGATTAAGCTAAAAGAATTTTTGTGAATTTTCTTTTAGTTTTTATGAGTTTTTGGCTTTTAATAACATTGTTTTGTATGAGGCCTCTAAAGTCATTTATTCAAAATCTTGTTTAATATTTGTTTAATTTCGGATTTTTTTAAAATTGAATAAAATAACATTATTTTAATCTTTCAGCACAAATAAAAAACCATACCAAATGAGTACAGAAGACGAAAACAACAATCAACACACAAAAACTTAAACCACAAAACCCCAAAATTATTATGGATTGGCTATTAGCATCTCCAAAAATCCAAAGTGCATTTGCATCTTTGGGTAGTATTGACGGAGGCTCATATGTTGTCAGTCCCAATGCCCTGTGTAAGCTTATAATCTCTCTTTATTAAACACATTCAATGAATACAATTTCTTCTTTTATATAGCCATCTTGGAAGAAATCAATTGCAAACTAACATATGAAGATCAAACACTAAGAACATATCGTCGTGCAATTGGTTTTGGCCAAAATATTCGTACAGATTTAATACCATTATTGGAAAATGCCAAAGACGATGATGTTCTTAATTCTGTTATACGAATTCTGGTCAATTTGACAGTACCGGTTGAATGTCTTTTCTCAGTTGAAGTTATGTATCGTACCGAAGTTGGTCGCACTACGGTCTTTGAATTGAATAATCTTCTGTATAAAAGTAAAGAAGCATTCACCGATCCGAAAAGCACAAAATCCGTATTGGAATACATGAAACACATTTTGGACAGTAAACCGAAGTTATCTCCAGAAAAATGCGAACAAATCAACAATTGTTTGGTTTTGTTGAGGAATATCTTGCACATTCCAGACTCAGATCCAAATTTGATTGTGCCACAAAGACAGGAATCATCTGGTTCAAAGACTTCAATGCAAAATACAATACTTTGGAATTTGTTTGTCCAGAGTATAGATAAGTTGCTTTTGTATCTAATGACCTGTCCAAGACGTTCATCTTGGGTCGTTACCATGGTGCAGTTGATAGCCTTAATGTACAAGGAACAACATGTATGCACCATGCAGAAGATGTTGAATATGTGGTTTGAAGCTTCACTTTCTGAGAGTTCCGAAGACAATGAAAGTAACACCACACCACCGTTACAAAAGAGTGGTGACTCAAGCCCAATGCTAACGTCTGATCCCACTTCTGATTCATCTGATAATGGTAAGTTTTAAAAAAAAAAATCGATTTTTGGAAGCCTTTAACCTTTTTTGATGACAGGAAGCGGTTGTAAGAAAGAAAGCCCAGAAGATCGCAGACAAGCCTTGCGTGAAGAAACCGATGCTACACTCCAAGAAGTCAGCCGAATAGGACATGAGTACCAGAACGCCCTCATTCGGGTACCAACTAAACAACAAATGCATCATCAGCAACAGTCATCACAACAACAACAACAACAGCCAACACAACAACCAACTTCCAGTGCTGCACCACCAAATCAACAGCAACCAGCTCAACTAACTCCTAGCACTACCATGGATGTCACAGTTTGTGATGACGAATCACAACAAACTTTTAAGCTACCTTCACAAAAATCTCCTGCTCC
Organism: Episyrphus balteatus; assembly: GCF_945859705.1. NCBI lineage: Eukaryota > Metazoa > Arthropoda > Insecta > Diptera > Syrphidae > Episyrphus > Episyrphus balteatus. The sequence continues at coordinate 15,016,157 of NC_079134.1, read as the reverse complement.
AAGTAGTGACACCTCAAAGACAAAAGTTCGTCATTCCAGTCAGGTTCAATTGACAAGGGGCAAGAGTTCGCCAACAAAACGGGAGTGTGCTTCCTCACAATCAGACCAATCGGATTGTGGTTATGGGACACAAGTCGAAAACCAAGAGTCTATTTCGATTTCCAGCAACGAAGAATATGCACCTCACAATAAGCCAGCCCATCAAAAGCCACCGTGCAATTCCAAACCGAGGACCAAACATCGGGCTATCCTCACTTTACTTGATAATAAGGATCTTCGTCGAAAGAAGCTTGTTAAGAGGAGTAAGAGTAGTTTGTATGCTTACCTCAATTCTCTTCTTAAAAAGAAGATTATAGAACATGTGTTTTCTCATTTCTAGAATTAACATGAAAGGATTATTCCTACACACTCCTACAAGTGAAGACATTTCCAATCTCCTCAAAGAATTCACAGTGGATTTCTTACTTAAAGGCTATGATTTTGTTGTTGAAGATCTTCATATGCAACTTCTTACGGATGTGGTAAGACTTTGAGGCTCTTCGAGCACCTTTTGAAATGGTATTAACACTTTTAGTTTCAGAAGATATTTATGGACACATCGCATTTCTTTTGGCTGCTAACTTATTTCCTCAAATTTGCCGCACAACTTGAACTTGATTTGGAGCATATGCATTCAGTACTAACATTCGATGTGATAAGCTATTTAGCTTACGAAGGTGTTATTCTTTGTGAACAATTAGAGCTGAACAAACGAAATGAGGGTACCGATGTAAAGTCTTATCTAAGACGTATTCATTTGTTGGTTACGGCTATTAGAGAATTTTTACAAGCTATTGAGACATACAAGAGAATTACACATTTGAGTGAAGTAAGTTAGAACAAATTTGGGTTAATTTGGAATGTTTATTTATTTCTTTTTGTTATCTATTTAAGACTGATCGTAAACACCTTCATCGGCTACAAGTTCAAATTAGCTCAGCTGAAGATATTCGAAATTTATTTGTACTTTTGATGAGAAATTTCAATCCAAATATTCATACAAAGCAGTATTTGCAAGATTTAATTATAACGAATCATATGTTGCTACAGATATTGGATAGTATGACAAAAACTGATGACAACGTTAATGTTGATATGATCAAGCATATATCACAGTAAGTATTTTTCTAAAGTTAAATATACATGCCTTAAACTTACATTTACCTAATCGGTAAGTGAAAAAGTATTGAAGAGCAAATTTTCAAACTTATTTTTTGATGGTTTCTAGGAATGGAAAATTTATAAAAATGATGCAGATAGCTTAGATTTTTTGTTAAAAGAGTAATTTGTTTAGGTTGGTCTTACAAACTGCGAGAAAGAGAGTATTTTTAATTTTGTAATTTTGCAAAAAGTGGCCTATGTAATTAAGCCTTTGTAGGAGCAATGTCATTTCAGGAAAATAAATGAAGGGTCCAGGGGAAAAACTGCACATATCCTCTTTTTGTAAAAAATAAACTAATGATGAGGTCTTTTAGTATTTACTTAGCACTATCTGATCACATCCTTATTTTTATAAAATAAATTTAAGCCTTGCTGAAAAAATAAATAAATTGATTTTAGTACTAAGTTGTATGGAGAACAAAATTTTAAATGCGTTTTTCTCGAAATGAGTTGAAATGGACTAGTTCTGTTTTTACCCTGGACTTTTCAAATATTTGAACGCAAGGGGAATACCTACAAGTTTAATATAGGCGTTTTATTTAAAATCAACGTTTTTAAAACTAGTCTTCGAATTCAGAATTTTGAAAAATTTGAAAAGAAAATCGTTATTAGTTATTTTTTTTATTAAAAGTTGCACATAATAGCAATTAATTGAATTCAGAAAAGCAAAGAGTCTTATGAGGTATAAAATTTAAAAGTTAAAAAATACAAACCAGTTTAGTTTTTTTTTTTTATTAAAACAATATTTTTGCATTGAAACTATTGATTAAAAAAATTTTTTTTTGAAAATCAAACCATTTTTTTGTAAGCTTTAATAACAATTATTGTGAAAAAATTATAATTCAAACTTAACGATATTTACAAAAATTAACACTGAATATTGTTGGATCCAGTTCCGAGATAATATTTTCTGGGCTGGGCTTTAAGGCAGTTCCTAAAACACCGAACCGAACTCTACATTTAGGGCAAAAAGTTTAAATATTTCAACTGATTCAACTAAATTTCCCATACATTTTCGGTTTTCGCAATACAGTTTTCAACTTATCTCCTCAAAACAAGTATAGATAGTTTTGAGATAAATTTTTAACACACAGAAAACAGTTGAATAGTTTTAGTTAAATTTTATAAGAAATTAAGAAAAATGTTTAATGCATTTTTTTTTGAACCCATGTCTTTTTGAATGACTTAGATTGGGAGCTCAACTCCCAAAGAAGTACATAAATGCAATTTCTTATATAAACAAAATTTGACAAAAAAAAAATACATAGAACTATTTAAAAATAATTTGTTTTACAGGGTGGCACAAAAGTAATTTTATGATTCGTACACAATTCTGAAATGTCAAAAATTAGTTGTGCTTTCGAAGAAAAGATAACAACAAAGTTCGAACATTGTTAGGAAATATTGTTTTGCAATTATTTTTTAGAAACTATTAACCAATATCTAAAACTAAAATCCCATAAAAATTTATCCACCCCTTCAAATAACCAGATTTTAAAAAATCTGGTACAAAAAACTGTACAAAAAACTGTCACCAAATATTTGAAAACCAACCAATAATTGAAAACCCAGATTCACTGAAATTTGTAATAATCAGTTTTGAAAAGAGAAAAATATTTACGTTAGCAATATCAATGCCCCGTTTTTCAACAATCGCACTCTCAGTGAATCATTGATGTAACACCATACAAATTAAATTTTTTATTTAAGTGTGCCAAATTTTGTTAATTTTGACCAAGAAAGGGCACAGAACTAATTTTTGACCGAAAATTTCATTCAAATCACCAATGTACGGTGGTTGTTACTTTACTACAGTTTATTGTACACAAAAAGATGAAGACATACAATTTAGAATTGTAGTGGAAAAATATGAGAGAGCAAATTGAAAGTTCCGAAAATATATCTCAAAAGCTATTAAATGGGGCATTTGAAATGTATCGTTAATTTTTTTTTTTTAGAAAATTTATTTTTAAAGAAATATGAAGCTTTTAATTTTAATTTTACAAATATGAATAAGCTTCTAGCTTTTTAAAAATGTATATTTTAATATTGTAGGTGTTGCCGTTTGTGATTCAATTTGTGAGAAAATGGTATCGCCTTCACGGCTATATAGTTTTTTTCCTTTAATTGCCTATACAATCTTTTGGCATTAGTAAATTTATGAAATTTAAGCAAAATTTTTGAAAAAAATTGTTTTCTTCATAAAAATCTTCAATTAAATTTAAAAAAATCAAAACAGCATCAGCGGCAATTTTTAATCTATATGTTTTTAAGTATTTTTAATTACCGACGTTTGAAAAAAAAGATCATCAAAATCAAAGCTAATATTGCCATTTTTTGAGCTTTACTTACTCTACTATTTTTTGGATTTTTTTAGAAGCCATTTTCAAATTTAACTGCTTAATTATGCATCTTATAAAATTTTCAAATGTCCTTATGTCCTTTTATATAGGAGGTATAAAGTTTTTTTATGACAGGTTTTTTTTTTATTTTTGACAGTAATAAATTGTTGTCTAATATAAAAATATTTTTTAATTTTATAGATTTGCCACCCCAGAAATTATGTGCAACTATGGAATGTTACTTGAAGGTTTCACAGAAAATGGAGAGTTTGTTAATGATTGCATTTTCACAATGATGCATCATGTTTCCGGTGACCTGAGTCAAGTTGGAATAATGTTCCAACCAGTGATTTTAAAAACATTTTCCAGAATATGGGAAACAGACTATGAGCTATGTGAGGTAAGTTTTCGTTTACTTTTTTTTTAAATTTTAAAATGTTTGGTTGTTGGTTGTTTTTTTGTACTTTGTATTTCTGAAACTGAATGATTAAAAAATATAATTTTCGTATATTTACAGGATTGGGGAGACCTAATAGAATATGTTATCAATAAATTCATTCACACTCCACAAAGAAGTCCTCTTATTCTTCGAAATTCATCACTTACAGCGCTAACCAAGGAACACAATCTCGAAAATACTCAGTGGTATGTGCTAGTTTATGTGCTAATAAGACTAATAATTTTTTTTATTTTTAAAAATACATTAACTAACTTAAAAATATGCTTTTTTGATTTCTCTCCAAGCTGTGCTTATAATGGTATTAGCTTTCTCTATTTTAACAAAAAAAAAAAAAAAACAAAACCAAAAACTCTATACCAATTCGAAAATGTTTATACTTTCATTTTTTGTTATATTTTGAAATATTTTTAAAATTTTTGTTTGCTCCCTGGAATTTAATTTTTTGAATAAATAATGGAAGAAGATGTTCGAAAAAAAAAGAAAAGAGGAACATTCCTAAAAAAACCTAATATTAACGTTCAAGCGTCTGCTTCCATTTGATATTTAATTTCAGCGCCATTGTGTTGTCAAATGGAGTTTGGGTACCAGCGGTGTCAGTCCTTAAAGGTGTCAAACGATTGGAGTTAAATAATCCGTTCGGCAGGTTCTGTTGTTCCAGAATTTATTATTTTTGCATTTCTAAAAATTTTGATTTTCTTTTTTTTTTTCTATCAAACTTTGCTTCTGAGAAAAAATTTTACAAAAAAAAAAAAGAATTGTTATAAGCCAGTTCTTAATTTTAATTTGGTTATAATTTTTATTAATTAAAAAAAATTAATAAATGTTTTTTAATTTAAAACCTATAATCTAAATGTTAAAAATGACGTATATTTTATAGTTTGCATTTTGTTTATTTTTGAAAAGCATATGGACACAAGAAGAAATGAACACCCTATACTGGTATTATGTCCAAGGAAAGAAAACTGACGATGTTGTTGGAAATATTGTTCAACTATTCCGTGATAATGGCAAAAAACAAAAGTCCAGAATATCAGTTATTCAGCAGCTTTTGCAACAGGTTTGAAAAATATCACCAAATAAGTTAGAAACGCTTAGTTTTGAAAAATTGTATTCTTTTTAGGATATCATTGCATTGCTAGAATATGATGATTTAATGAAATTTGAAGATGCTGAATATCAAAAGTCTCTTCTATTGACACCAACTTCTACATCAGAAGAATCAGGAATTGATTCAAAAGAATCATCTGACAAACCAGTTGATGATCTTCAGGTAAGCTTTAGCCTTTCTTCATCAAAAATTCAAATACTCAAAGTTTTTTGTTCCAAAAGGTTCTTCGTGATTTAATAATTAAGGAACAGAAATCCGAACTTTTGACGTGGCTACAAAATGTGCTACTTGAATGTTGTTACATTAAACTTACCTTACAAAAGAAATCTATTACTCGAAAGGATTATGATGAATTGCCACATATTATGGAACCTATTGCCTATCATTGTATTTGTAAGTTCAAAAACTTTTAACCAATATCGATATTTTACAATTTTTCCTATTTTCCAGTTAAAAATGAATCAATTCCTATTGTTCAATGGAATTCAGAACAAACCAGTACAATGCTTTATCAGCCTTTTGTTTTACTTTTACATAAGCTTGGTTTTCAATTACCTGCCGATGCTGGTAGCTTATTTCCACGCATACCAAATTTCTGGACTGTTGAAACTATGTTTTCGCTGGCTAAAAAACTTGGCTCTTTGGATGATTGTGAGTTATTAGTTATTGAATATTTCTTAAATAAGTTCCTTGACTTTTTGAGCTTTTGTTTTTTCTTCTCCATCAACCAATTCTGCCAATGTAACTCAAAGTGAATATTAAATTTGATGTGAAACTTATCAAAGAATCAGCTATTAGAAGTGAACATTTGAAGAGATCTTCATTAACTGTTATACATGAAGATCCAAGAGAATGTTTAGGTAAAAGAGGTACACCAATGTCGGATGATGAGAGTAAAAATTGTGAAAAGAATGGTTTGAGGGATATTAGTGCCTTCCCAAGACCAAATCAAGCAAATTCTATCATTAGGTATGTTGAAAATGTAGAAAATTGATTCAAGATAAATTTGTAAAAATATTTTTGTAATTATTTCTTCAGATTCACACCAGATCCAGTTCCATCGAATTCAGTTCCAAATTGGTTGCAGCTTGTTATGAGAAGCAAATGTGTACCAAGTGATAGGTAAGATTTATTGCTTAACTTTTTTAGTTTTTTAAATGAGTTAAATACTATACAAGCTTTTTGAAATAAAATGACAAACAACCCTTCAATTTTAAATACAAGCAATTATTATTCGAATCTTATTTTTAAGTTTGGAAGGACAAAAATAAAAAAATTACGATTTTTCAAAAAAGTGGTCACAAAGAAGTCTCTTTATAAGGGTGAAAATATTTTTTTTCGGAATTATGGATACAATATTCGAATTCCTCGCAAAATTCTACATCAATTTCATATACGATTCTCTATAAAATATTGAGACCGAAAAAAGTTCTAGCGACATGAAAAAGTATAAACCAAATTCGCACCCGTGTGCCTACCACGTCACAAAAAAGAGGTGTGGTTAATATGTTAAACACAGTGCGAGATTCAGGAAAATAGGGAGGGATTTAAAAGGATTCTTTTTAAGCACTTATGAGTAATGTTATGACCAAACAAAGATGCCATTAAATTTCTTGCATTGAAAAGAATTCTTAGAATTTTTTTTTTGTTTTGAAAAATCGTAAGAGCAATTTTTTTTTAAAATTTGTTTTTGCATATAAAATTTTTCAAAAATCTTAGAAAAAACAATTTGATATATCACTATAAAGAAAATATTAACTGACACATTGAATTAAACTTTAAAAATAATCGTTTACCAAAAAAATCATTAAAAAAAAAGATTTATTTTTGAATTTTTTTTTACTAAAACGTTTGTATACAAAAAATTTGCTTACGAGAAAATCATAATAATCGCATTTTTTTTTATCAAGATCTTAAAAGCCGTTTTTTGAGAAAAACAATCATTTCCATTTGGTCCTTTGCCAAGTATCGTAAGTTTGGTCCTAAAAACACCTGCGCTTTGATATTCAAAACTTAACAGTCAGGCAAACACAGAGAAATATATGGAAATAAATTCGTGCTATCAATTTGGTAAAAAAATGACATTATGGCCTACAAAACATCGCTGAATTTCATTCTCAAAGCGTTTAATTGCAATTTAAGTGTGCGGCACAGAACAAATTTTTTCATTTTTCATGTTTTGTTTCATACAAATAAAATTTTTTGTTCGTTTTTATCATAAAGAATCTTTCAACAGATTTTAAGCACTCATTTAAAAAAAAAAAAAAAAACACTCAAAAAGATAACAATGTACGAAAAAATACATATGCAGTACACAGTTTGCTTGCCTTCTCACAATAAACCAATTAAATTCCGATTCGGATAATTTTTGTTCCCTGTTCAAAAACTTAATTTATTTCATTGATTTGACCATTTATGATAAAACCTCAAATTAAATTGAAGTGACATGCAGTTTGCATAAATTCCCCAATAAATTAATTAATAAACAAATAAATTGGCTTACTTTGGACACGCAAGCTTGTTAAGTCATAAAGGTACACCTTTACTTTTTTGTTTGGTATAAATAAAGTTGATTTAAGAAAATGTGACCATGCCTATAAAGACAATAGAATCGTGTCCACCACACCATCAGGTCAGTGTGTCGTGACAAAGACCAGTCCTAGTACAAATCAAATAAAAATAATACTTAGGAATTCTTATTACAAAAAAAAATAAGTCACACACAGTTCAAGCTCTTAAACTGGCTTAGAGAGAAGATGTAGTGACTTCGAATCTTAAGTTTCTTTGATTTATAACACTTAAATAAAAAAAAAAAAAAACGATTTTATTTTTTACATGCACAATAAAGATCGAAACGCAAAATAACATTTAACCAGTAGGCTAAGTCACTCATTCAATAATCCGGAATCGTGCTCTTTGCTGCGAAGAATGGAACTCCAAACACTGACTTTTTATTGCACTACTAACATGTCTCCTCCAGATTGGTTGCATTTGAGGTTAATTAAAATAGTTTTGTGATGATTGATGGTATTCTCTTCGATCCGATAACAGTCATTGTCGACAATTGGCCAAGCCTTTTACACAGGTACATGGCTCAACCTGCATATTCTGACTTTATTGCACAGCAATCTTCCTCTTGCTGCAGGCATAGACTTAATGGCAAGCTATTAACTGTTCATGATTAACAAATGTTTACTATTTACTGTTCAACACCTCTGTTCTAAGAATTGCAAATTTCATAGTGATCTAGAGTGACTTGTCTATAACACTCTATGATTAATAGTAACTACGATCTCTGTGACATTAGCTCGTGATGGTACATGAAGCGAATGTACGAATTTTTGTCAAGATCGATGGATTTTTTATTTGGCCTTGTCAACACTGTGATATTTGTGACTTAAAATTTTGAAAAATAGCTAAGTAAATATAAGTAATAAATGGGTTACTGGGGTGTATGAGTAATATTTTGTTGTATCATTTAACTGCACGATCGAAGTTGACTCAAATTAATAGCTGATGGGAGAAATCAATACCGATTTATCTATTAAAGATCTTTTGTTGGATTGCAAATGCTTAGCAGGTACTGCATTTCATCTGATGACGAATAGATTTTTCATACATCAGTTTTAAAATCTACCTAAAGACATAATTACCTCATCTTGAATTAGATGACAATTTCAAATTTCTTATAAATTTGTAAAAAATTGTATGGATTAAGACACATCTTAAAATATTTAAAATTTATTAATTACGTTTGTCTAAAAGTAAAAAGACACTCTTAGACTGCTATTAAATTCTAAACAAAAAAATAAAAAGTCTCCACTTATTCTTGCACTTTGTCTAGATCAATTGTATTTCTTTAAAGTAGATTTCCTACACTACTTCTCTTTATGTAGCTCGGTTTAAGAATATATATTTAAAAGTCAAGAAATCGGTCGTAAGAGCTTAAATGTTCAGTGCGTCATAAAAAGCTAGTTAATGTTATTTTCAAAATAATTTTCGATAGAATTACATTTAGAAATTTGATGAAAATTAAGTGTAAATGCAAAATTTCTGTACCTACAATTTTGGCTCGAATTATTAAATATTAAAAATTTAATTTTTAAAAGCTCTTTTAAACTTACTTACTCGAAATATTACAAGAAAATTGAAGGAAACATTGATCAAAGTCCAACATTCGAAAAATTTAATTTGGAGCTGTCATTTGTGTAAAAATGTGCGATATGTGAAAAGACTAAGGAGAAAAAGAATGTAAGAAGCGTTGTTTTAATACAAATAATTTCCATGAATAACTTTTTTAAGTCAACTTTAGCCATTTGGTTAAATTATAAATAAAGTATTACTCTACACCACTGTGACTTTTTTTTAATATTCATATAATAAAATTTTTTTAATGTTATAAATAAAATATTTAACAGTATCAATAAGGGAATATTAAATTTTCGTTCATCATGAAAATAGCTCATACATAATGTTTAATGCTTTTATAAAATATGTATCTATCAGGTGTCACTATGCCAAAAGCTTTCTGGCAATGCATATCTTAACATTATTGTTTCATTAATAGTATCTATGTATGTTAGATAACTGTTATATCAGAAACACCTGAAATTAAAATTAATATATTTTTAAACTTTTGTCGTACCGTTAGTACGACTAAGTCGATTTCAACGAAAATTTTCATACATTTGTATGTATATTACACTAAAGTAACCGTGATATAACAATTTGACAAAATTTTGAAAAAAAAACATATTTTTGGAATTTAAAAAAATCAAATTTAATATTTTTTTTATTCGGAATTTGGTTTTAGGGTTTTAATTAATATTTTCTTAAAAATGGCATACCTATTAACTTTTTTATAAAAAATTTAAAAATTGTATAGGTAGATACTATATTAAACAAAAAAAAATTTAAACGGCTCTAAAGATTTTCAATTTTTTTTCCAAAAATTATTTTTTATACGAGAAATAAAAAGGAATACTTTGTTTTGTATTCAAAATCATTTGAAGCGGTGTTTAAATATTTTTTAAATGGCTTAAACAATTTTTTATATTTTTTCTAAAATTGTTTTTTACTTCAAGAAATTGATGTAAAAATCATTTAAAAAGATATTTCTGTAATTTCAAAGAAAAATTTTATTTTTTTTTTGTAACATTAATGAATATTCAACAACAACAAGAACATGCTACCCAGTAGTGCATTTTATTTTATTTTTTTTATCAAAACTTAACTTATCTACTTTTGGAATTTTTAAAGATTTGTTTCTATTATAACAAACCCTGATTTTGGTTCAGCTACGTAGCTGGTCTTGAATAAAATTGAAATTTAAACAATGTATTTTCGTTAAAAATATGTATTTTAAAATCTAACCATTAAACAATTCTTAAACATAAATAGATCTTAACTCTAACTATTTATCCTGAAATTTATTACCTACATGAAATCAAATTTTCTTATTTTTTCCAGATCTAATATGGGATTCACATTGCCAAACAAAGTATTTGTATCTAGTTTGACAAATACACCACCAATGGCGCCACCATCGTTCCCCTATTCTAAACTTGCCAATTTAGATGATGAAACTAATTTAAGCCAAGAACAACAACAAAACCAACAACAACAACAGCAACAACAACAAATCCAACAACAAGCTCAAACACAAGAACAAGAACAAATTATTCTAGCGCCACAAAAAACACAACCACAACTAACATCAATGAACTCATTCAGCGATGACGATTCGGCCATGATTGATGAGAGCATTATGAAGTCAATACAACGAAATGACAGCATTTCAAGTGGTTTCCACACCCAACGCAGTGGAAGCGGAACCTTAGACATGGATAGTGAATATTTTGCTATGGTCTCGTCTGCATTTATGAATGAACAAGCAAAGTAAGTATATAAATTACCGTCACGTCAAGACTGACTTAATAATAATGTTTAAAAAAAGTTCTGTTTGAATCAAATTTCTGAACTACGAGGGGCAGACATTAAATGTCATAGATCTTGATTGAGGAGAATTACTTTTGATGGAAGGTGGTACGAAATATAAATTTTTATAAGTTTAAGTGCAATTTTAGTGATTGTCTTCCTATTGTTATTCCCAGGAGATTAAACGGTAATAGTTTCATGTCAAATAATGATGCTGGCATGCACTCAAAGTTAACTCAATTTGATTGTTTTTATTTGGTAGCACTTTTTTTTATTTTTTAGTTAAAAAATGTGCTTTCAAAAGTAATGAAATCTTCAAGTAAAGGAAATGTTTTTTGTGTGAAGGTTAAAGGTTAAATAGAAGTTCGGGTCATGAAATTGATAAATACATTTTTTGAACACAAAAAGGCAAATTCGTAAACGTCAAAAGTGACAGTTGCAACGCTGAAGTTGCAGACTGAAGATTTCTATTGACAGTTTCTAAAAGTAAAGCCATTTTTGAACGAAATCAGAGTTGGTTGTATTTGATCTGTTCGATTGCTTTATTTTACTGGCAAAATCTGTTATAAAATGTTATATCGTTATACGTAGTTTCTGTGGAACTTTTTTTTTAAAGACATTGAAGTTTTTAAAGAAAACTTAAATCTTGAACTTCATCATATTGATAGATAAAGAAGGTCAAAGATGATTTCTGTATGGCTCAAGATGACCCTTAATTTAAATAAAAACCAATTAAAAATTATAACATGCCAAATCAATAACTCCTAGGTCAGTGCATCCGCTGTACAATTTATTTCGTCATTAGGTATGCTCTCAATCACTCAAATTTTATTTTTCCTCTTTTCTCTCTATTTTGATCTTGAGGTCTAAAGTGCCAATCACCATTCCATTTAAGACTTCAAATCCACCCAAACAAGAAAAAAAAAAAAACCAACAACAAAAACAAAACACGCCGCACTGTCTGGAGCCTTATTTATTTGCCGCACAGCATTAATTTCAATTACCCGCATATGTAAGTTCAATTAGCACAAAGAGCCAACAAGTAGTAGTTGTTGTGTGATGGAATTCATTAAGCCAATGAATGATTGGCTTTCAAGAAGTGAATTGGCCAGGTCAACATCTATAAAAGAGTTTTATAAATAGATGTATAGAGTATAGAGCGTTATAACTGTTTAACAGTGTGGCATTAAACGAAACCATGGTCTTGTCTGTCTTTAACAACACCAAGGCAATAAAAAGTTTACAATGATCTTGTGCGCGCATTTGCAACCGACACGATGACAGCGCATGAGTTGCATTGCAATTTTAATGCCAGATATTTAACTGGGAGCATCAGCAGACTTTTTTTAAGACACTAGTGATTAAGCGGTGTGCACACTTTTGAAAACTCAACAAATTAGGGGGAATTAAAGGAATATTTTTATGATGGTAGACTATGGCGATGAAAATAAAATATGATATTAAAATGTTCTCAATCATAGCTTGTTAATACGCAAATAAGTCTAATAACAAAAGACCAGTTGACATTAAGCCAAATTAGACGATCAGGCAAAAGATAAGAAATGGTAACGGAGTTACGAATAACAGAGTTACGCGCGACAGAGTTACGGCCGTCAAAGTTACGCGAAACCGAAGTTACGAAAAACTAGAGTTACGAATTCTAAAGTTATGTTAAGCTATGACATGTGATTTTTGGGTTGGCAACAATTGCGAGGAACGATATGGAATTATGGAAATACAAACAAGAGATTAACATTTTTCTCATTGGTCAGAACTAAATGAGTTAAACGAAAATGGGTGTTATTTAATCTTGTAAAATTTTGATTGGATAGGTATAGATAGATAGGTATACCTATCCAATTCAAATTTGACAAGATTAAATAACACCCATTTTCGCTTAACTCATTCAGTTATGACCAATGAGAAAAATGTTAATCTCTTGTTTGTATTTCCATAATTCCATATCGTTCCTCGCAATTGTTGCCAACCCAAAAATCACATGTCATAGCTTAACATAACTTTAGAATTCGTAACTCTAGTTTTTTGTAACTTAGGTTTCGCGTAACTTTGACGCTCGTAACTCTGTCGCCCGTAACTCTGGTATTCGTAACTTCGTCGGTTTCCCTCTTTTTCACTCCTCGGAGGAAAGTGTTTGGTGACCCAGGTTTTCTCTATGAGTGCTTGTAATGATTTGCTCGATGTCTTTGGGGCAGCTTGTAATAGTTCTGCTAAAGTGTCACCTTGTTGTTCTTAAGTGCTTTAATCGCGGTACACATCTCATCTCTACTAAAAATTTGTTGTTTCTGGACAATCGGCAAGTGTTAGTTGGAAATTTGCATCAAAAACGCAGTTTAACCGAAGCGCAATACTTCCATGTACTGAGCTGGTTCATTAGAGAACTTAGGAGTGCCTTGAGTTCAGAACACCTATGAGTTCCCATCTCTAAGGTTATTCTATACACTATATGTTCTGCTGTTGCATCTCCTTGCGGCATCTTCTGCTTCTTGATCCAAAGCGTTTCGTTTTTTACGTCGCACACTGCGGTTTATAGATTTCAGGTCGACCCTCCATTTTCCTTGTGTAGCTGCTATCAGAAACCTTAGCTCTTTTCTTTCGTTGATCACTTTGTACCTGACGTGAAAACTTTTTTCACCGCACTTCTGTGGTTTTCGATAGATGTGGATTCTGAACTGCTAATTGCTCTCATTTTGTTAGAAAGGTGTTCCTTCGTGGGTGGATTGTGATACCTTTAGTTTATCAGTGTTAACTACTGAAGGCATTTAAAATTGGCTACAGACCAACGTCAGCTTCCAGGTGTCTCTCTGAAACATAAAATGAATGTGATAGGTGTTGGGAACTTATATACTTGCCCAATTTTAACCATCACACTCTATGAGTGGTTGGATATCCCATCTCTCCCTAATTGGAGGAATCTGGTTCTTGATTTCCAGCATCGAGAGGCATTTTTCAGAGTTCAATAGCCAAAAGTCGTCAACGTGTGATAAATTCTTACCCAAAGCATAAATCAGTTAGCTAGATTTTGTCAGTAATGTATGCTAACTTTTGTTACTAAGTTAAGGATTAGGCTTATCCTTTGAAACGCTAGCAGTCACACACTTGCAATTTTTGCTTATTCAACTACATATATAGGGATACAAGAATAATTTCCCAGGGAACAACAATAGAAGGCAAGGCAAGCACTTCATTGTGACCAAAAATTGCACTGCTGGCTGGGGTAAACCAAGCTTTGGATTCCCAAACACTACCCGATCGGGTATGACACGCAGGCCCCTTTATCATAAAAAGAACTGATTTTATTTTTTCTCGAAAGTTTAACATTAAAATTTTTTTTTATGTAAAATACCTAAATATTCTTATTGCTCTACGGTGAAGATAAATTGCAAACAAAAATTGAAAAAAAATTGCATAAAACGTATAGATTTTTGTATAAGAAATAATGAGCATTCACCACAGTGACCCTATAAGTTTTGACTGCAAAATAGTATTAAAATAAATTTATTTCTGACTTAAAGTGATGATATCAGCTGACCTTTATTGACTATTTACTAGCGAAATAGAATTCAAGTTTTAATCACTTAATCCTTGAATTTTTTTAAATCATGGTGAGTATAAAGGATAAATTATATTGTTCTTTATTCTTAAGGGGTAATAACACCTTGTAAACCATGAAATCGAGCGTCATATTCATCAGCGTATAAAACAAAGAAGAAATATTATTTTCTTTTGGTGTTTGTTTATTTTAATTAAGTATATTAATAGGTAACAGAATAGGCTAATGTTAAATTTTTTAATGATGTGAAATTTTTTAAATGGCGCACAGTGTGTCGAGCCCATACAAAAGTTTATCATAAATACTTGCAGCCAAGTTTTTATAGTTTTAATATCTTTTTTTGTGTTTTTATGTCAGGAATAGAAATAGAAATTAACAAATTTAACAACCTATTACTTTTTTTTAGTATAATTTATGAAATTAACATTTATTGAAGAAGCCACTTGTGAGCAAAATTATTTTTTTTTTTTTTTGGTATATAAACAAAAATATACTTTTCGTAAGGTTTTTGGTGTGCTGAACTCGAATCCGAAGTCAGAAACATTCTATCACATCACGTTTTTGAAATATTCCAGTTAGAAAATCTGAAACGTCGTTTTCTTAACAGTTTTTGAGGTTATGTTTTTGAACGTGGTGATTTATTTTTAATAAATTTGTGACAGTTTCTAAAAGAACTAAATGTGTTCTTTTAAAGCCCGTTTAAATTTTTTCAATAACTTTTTTCTACTTTGAGAAATCTTAAGTTGAAGTCAACTTGTTTTGTTTATCTTCTCTATACAAAAAAAAATCGTAGGTTTATTTGCGTTTCATAGCAAATCTCGAATAGTTTTTTGTCAATCGCTTTCAAATTTTGAAATAACGTTTTATTTGCATTTTCGTAAATTCTTATATCGGCGAGGTTGGTAAATACAGCTATAATACACAGTAGAGCGTGGCCGGGTCTAGTAATTATATTAAAAATTTAGTATGCAGAAAAATATAATTTTTTTCGTGTTGAAAACAATACTTAAAATATTTTTAATTACATAAACAGCTTTTTGTTACTTGTGTATGGTTTAATATTATTAAATACATCGATTTTTTCATTTTTGTGATCCCATTGAAGCTGTTTTTCAAAAAATTAATTATTTTGAGTACTTGACTCGTAGCACATAAATGTGAATATCTCTGTTAATCGCTAACAGAAGCAGACCAAACTTTGCCAATATTAAGTATAGGCCTTAGGCAAAATAATATAAAAAAATTATCGATATGATTTTATATGTTTTTTTTTAAATTAAGTTTAAAAATTAATTGTTTTCTTTTTTGGCCATTTATCAAAGAAATTTTAATAACTCATATATAATTTTATATTTTAATAGCAAAAATATTAATTTTTAACAAAAAAAAAGTGATTTATCATAAGGGGACGACACACTGTGTGGCGGTGTAGTTCCGGATGATAGTAAAATCCTGTGCTCCCATCGGGCGACAAACTAACTCCTACAGTTATTAACCGATTGGGCTGAAATTTTGTGTGGTGCTTAAATATACTATTCTCTAGTGAAGTACGTAGAATTTTTTTGAAATATTAATTTTTAAAGAAATAACATTAGTTTGAAAAAATTATTTCATTCCATAAACAAAATTCGTTGAAAAAAAGACCATAAAATCGTTAAATTTTAATATTTCAAAAAAATCCTACGTACTTCACTAGAGAATAGTATATTTAAGCACCACACAAAATTTCAGCCCAATCGGTTAATAACTGTAGGAGTTAGTTTGTCGCCCGATGGGAGCACAGGATTTTACTATCATCCGGAACTACACCGCCATTTAAAAAATTTCACATCATTAAAAAATTTAACATTAGCCTATTCTGTTACCTATTAATATACTTAATTAAACTAAATAAACACCAAAAGAAAATAATATTTCTTCTTTGTTTTATACGGTGATGAAAATGACGCTCGATTTCGTGGTTTACAAGGTGTTATTACCCCTTAAGCACAAAACCGAGTTCTAAAAATTTTATATTTGAAAAAAACTAAACGTGTTATGGATTACAAAAACAGAATAGATTTGATGGGTTGTCGTTTTATCAAAGTCCAAGCATCCTCTAACTTCAGTATATTACCACTATATGGATATCCTTCTTACATGAATTCACTATCAGTTTTATTTAATTTTCCAAACTCAGAGCCTTGAAAAATATATTCTATGGTAAACTTATTATGAACACAGATTTTTTTGTTTGATAGGAAGGTATCATTTAATTTTTATTTTTATTTTAGGAAGAAGAAGAATACTCGTAAGAGACTACATCGTAAGAGAATGTAGACGATTACAGTTCTATGAATATCAGGACATCAAACAAAAACGTAAAGAATTACTAACATGTCACATAACACAACAGAAAACACATTATAGTTCGGTTTCGGGGCTTTATTGTGTAACATCTACATAATCTAATTACCTTCTCCTTCCTACTCATAATTCAAAGAATATAAAAATTTTCTACTCCGAAAAGTACTAACAAATTAGTTTATGTTTATCATACTTTTAAGACATTGCTCATGATTTCAAGTCAAGCCATTAAACTTGCATTAAAAATGACATTGTAATTCTGCTATCCGTCGGTTTCTATCTAGTTTTTCCCTGTTATAGTTATAGCGTTGCTTTTCAGCACTAGTAATATTCAAACCAACAACGATTTCTTCCGTCGGATAGCTAAATAGATACCTATAACAATTTTAATTTCATTAATTTCCCGGAGTAAAACAACATTCTTTTTTTTTAAATTAATCTTATCATACTAATTCTATTTTTTTTTTCTTTTTTTCAGTGACGATGTCGACTCCGTTACCTCAGATCTAACTCACATGAATGTCAGCGACGATGACGACAAAAACGATTTTCCCTTAAAAGTCCTGGAATAATTTCCAGCGTTACGGGTTTTTACAACAACATCGTAAATACAAAAAACCTACAATTTCCGTCCGTGTTTACTTCGTTTTTACAATTTAAAAAGTTCTGCTTAAAAAAAAAAAGTACCTTCTACCTAATAAAAAAAAATTGCCTTTTCCCTATATAAAAAAAAAAAACAACCATAACATCGTAGCTGAAAATTCATGGAGAAAGAGATATATTTTTTTATTGTAAAATGTTCTATAATACATCAACCATTTAATAAAAAAATTTATATTAATCCGATTAAATACAATTAAATAAAAAAAATTATTGTTAATTTACAAATTTGAATTTTAATAATTTCAAAACACCTTAGCACAAATGCGTGCATTTATTTATGTGAATTAATGTCCAATTTATTTATGTTTATGTGAGTTTACAACACTTAAGCTACTAAAGCTACTATTTTTTGTCTTAAAATTGTTTTAAAATTAATTTTACCATTAATTTGAACAAAAAAAAAAATAAAAATACAATTTTGGTCAGTCTAAGAAAAAAAAAAAATAATAATTAAAGACAAAAAACTTATATTTATAAAAAGCATCAAGCTAACAGGTACTTGGTAATAGTTCAAAATTAAGTGAGAATAAGAGAGAGATAGAGAGAGAAGATTAGCATATAGTTTTGACAGAGTCACTGTGTTGGCTGTTGAAAAAAATATTTACAATAAATAATTAAGTTAAATTTAAAAAAAATTAAAATAAATAATATTATGTACGAATAAAATTGTTAATTTATTTTAAATTGGCGACAACAATTAAGGTAAGTATCCTAGATGTAGCCGTTTTGAAAAAAAAAAATGAGAATTCTCAAAAATTGATCCAAGGGCTTTAAAACTACTTCGAATTTTAACCTAAATCAATTTATATCTTATTTAAAAAAAAAAGGTGACATCATGTGATCGTATTGCAAACAGTTAAGATTTTTCTAATCTATTTTGTTGCCTCGAACACAAAAAAGCCATTGAAGCCTTTCATTTCTTAAAGATGCAACATTTGTTTACATAACTCTTAGCTCATAACTTGGGTACCAATACTTTTGTGATTTTTGTTTTGTTTTGTTTTCAGATTCGAGCATAACAATGAACATGAGCACATTGTCTCGGCTCATTCATCCGGACACGAGACATAATTTTGTTTATGTTGATTCTTTGTCGTTTGCTGTTTTGGTTAAATAAATCAAGTTCTAGACTTGAACCTTGTGTTTTTGTTTTGTTGTGACTAGCTTTCATTTTTTTTATTCATACCTATACTTTACTTAGAAGTAATAAACGAAAGCACAGCATAAAATTGGCTAACAAAAACGTGACATTACTTTCAACACTTTTGCTAAAGAGAATACTGAAAAATGAAAAAAAAAAAAATATATACTGAAGCCAATTATGCCATTGTTAAGGATCAAATAAAAAATCACTTCTATTGTTGGTGAAGAAGACACAGTTTAAGAAGGTTATTTCTTACATACAACTTTTCTGGAAAATGCAGTGAAACAATCAAATAACATCGACAAAGCTCCCCAATTATCTTGCATGTGTTTTTTATATCCTCATATGTAGGTTTTATATAGTATAGATCAAGTTTAGGATATGTAGAAAAAACCACCAACTCAGGACAAAAAATGTAGACATGGCAATATGAGTAATAGCTGGGACTCGATCCAATTCCAAATTGATACTCAGCCAGACAAATTCTTCATCAAGTTTTAAAACTAAGGGTACGGCCACGTCCTGAGCGGCAAGCCTGATCGGCAAAACTAAATTAGAACATATGAAAATGTATGGGGGTGGCCACATAGACCCTGAGCGGCTGAGAGGCAAAGTCGGTATGTAGCAGTTTTTGGAGATTGTGCAGATGATTCTATGGAATTAATTTTTTTCGAACCTTATCTAATCCTAGAAAAGAATAATTTTTCTCAAAAACTCTTTTAACGATAAAAACAAAACAAAATTAAGTGTGGGTTTTTGGACAAGGCCTATCTTTTAACAAAAATAGATTTTTTCGAAAGTCATCATTAACGGTACCTACCTGTCATAGAACCGTTTTTTCAAACTCTGAATTTCTCTCAAACGACTTATTAAATTTTATTAAAAATGTTTATACCAAAGCATTTATATAGTCTTAGTATAAATCAAAAATAAAATTTTGAAGAAATGCATTTTTGGATTTTTGAAAAAATGTTGAATTTTTTTTTTAATCAGATTTTCGAAAACAGGCCATTGGATTCTTTTGAAATTTTGGTTTTAGGTGTTGATCTACAGGGTGTCCCAAAAGTAATGGATCAAACGAAATATGCTGATAGGCCTACTTTAGGGTTCTCAGAATTTGGTAACTTGTTCATCCCAAATCCCTACGGTTTTCGATTTAATGCAATTCTTGTGAAATTTCGAAAAATCCCTACTTTGCAACAGTATTTTGCTTCCTGCTCCCATTATTGATTTTTGTTTTTTAAAATTCTTTTACAAAAACATTGGCAGATAATTAGGAACAATTAATTAATCAAAATGTTTTTTATCCCATACGCCATTTCGCTGCAAATTAACTAACAGTTTCAAGTTTTATAAAAAATCAATTTCTGACTTTTATTTGAGAGCAACACCGCAAAAAAAATTTGTACGGTGTGCGGATGGTTTATTATTTTAAAAAGTTTCCCTGTTATTGTAGTTTTCAAAAAAGTATAAAAGTTTCCAAAGTTGCTGTTAGATCGCTAAATATTAAAATTTTAATTCAAAAAAACAGGGTTTTTCACAGCAAAAATACAAACAAAAATAGAGGCTTTTGTTCAAAGAAAAATAAACAAATAACAGTTCGAGAAAATGTGTTTATTTTTGGTTGTTTTTTGTTCTGAAAAACCGTGTTTTGTTGAATTCAAATTTTAATATTTAGCGGTCTAACAGCAACTTTGGAAACTTTTATACTTTTTTGAAAACTACAATAACAGGGCAACTTTTTAAAATAATAAACCATCCGCACACCGTACAAATTTTTTTTGCGGTGTTGCTCTCAAATAAAAGTCAGAAATTGATTTTTTATAAAACTTGAAACTGTTAGTTAATTTGCAGCGAAATGGCGTATGGGATGAAAAACATTTTGATTAATTAATTGTTCCTAATTATCTGCCAATGTTTTTGTAAAAGAATTTAAAAAAACAAAAATCAATAATGGGCGCAGGAAGCAAAATACTGTTGCAAAGTAGGGATTTTTCGAAATTTCACCAGAATTGCATTAAATCGAAAACCGTAGGGATTTGGGATGAACAAGTTACCAAATTCTGAGAGCCCTTAAGTAGGCCAATCAGCATATTTCGTTTGATCCATTACTTTTGGGACACTCTGAATACTTAACCTGAGTAAGTTTCAGTGTACTGAAAGACAATAAGTATCATCATTTCAAAGAACATCGTTCTGTTTTTACATTTAAAAAAAATTACCTTAGGCATCCCTTTTTCAAAAAAAGAAAATATCAAAGTTTGTTCCAAGTGGAGCATTTAAATATCTTCAGACAAACCAAAAAATCGCTCTTATCCCACATTTACCCACCTTTTGAAAATTTAAAAATAAACAAAATAAAAGCAGGTTTATCTTCTGTTTTTCTAAAACGTATTTTAACTTTTATGTGTTTCAAAAATATTTTAAGCCCAAAAAAATAAAAAGAAACTTTAAATTCAACACTTTTAAAAATTAAAAAAAATGTTTACGATAACGCCTAAGAAAAACCTTTCAATCGATTACCTTGACAACATTGTCACCCTTAATTGTTTATCCCTTACTATAGTTATTTTCACTGGTGTATTTTAAATTAATATTGAATCGACAAAATGTGACCTTTTTAAATGTAGACACAGAAATATTCGTATATCGTCATTAACAACTTCATTTAAGCTATTTCCCACTTTATAACTGCAAACTATTTTTAACAATTTTCTTTCTTCGATTGCATTTCAGTGGTAACTTACTTTAAATTTCAATATTTGAAATAAATATCAATTAAACAAGTAACTATATTCAGCAGCTGCAACATGTCAGATTATTTGTACTTTCTCCAATTTAAAGTCTCTTTAATTTGTCTTTCCTGCGATAAGAACAAGCTGTCACAAATGTCTTTATTAAAAAAACATTAACCACACCTTTGTCATGTACCTCGAATAGGTACTACTTGTCAACTAAGGAAATGAATTACATATGATTATCATTTGTAAAACCTCACTCACAGTCAATAGTCAATCAAATCAATTAAAGGTTTTTTTTTTAACTTGAAATTCTAGTCACTTAATACTCCTTTAAGCTTCAAGTCAAACTAAATAGTTTTTTTTTGTAAACCCTAATTGCAATAAATTATAATCGACTTGAAACTAATCAATAGAACTCAATACTTACCTTAACCCCACCTCTTCTCTCTAATTTATCTTACAGCTTGAAAAAGTTATAAGTGTTTTCAGGCGTGTACTATATTACGTGAAATGTCACGAATTGTAGGCTAACTTTGCGGTTCTTTTGACAGTCCAGCGCCAATACTCAGAAAAATTCCAAGTGATAAAAAAAAAAAAAAATCGATTCATCGATAAAATTACACCTCTGTGGACCCAAATCCTTCATCTTGGTTTTCAGCTAACCAAAGTTCAGGCATAGCCAAACCTCCTCGTAATTCATTCATCATTGGAAGAATAATGCTTTATACACCTCACACGCCCTCGCTTTGAGTTTGAATCTTCTACTATACATCCTTGAGGCTTTAAAGAAACTGATCCGAAAGGTTAATGAGCACCGCAGCATACATCAACAGCTGATCGAAGCAATCCATTTAAAGGTGCAAAAAAGATTAATAGTTTTTACGTAGCCGGGTGCTGTGTTGTCTTTTCCAAAGACTTCAATTTATACCCGTATATCCGTATGCTTGGCATTCGTTTGCCTTTGAAAAGTTCAACATGTTTCGACTTACCCTTTACTCTCCCCTTTAACTACTCTCATTGTATAATTCAAAAGCTCGCGTAGAGTAGATCATTCCTTATGTTTGAAAATTACTCAATTATTGTTTTAAGCCTGCTTGTTGACCATTTTTGTGCTCCCGTGTCGTTGTCGATTGTAGTTTGTTGTGATTGTGTCTTTTGACGTCGTTGTCAGTCTTCAATGGCTGCACCTTTTAAGGGATCTAGTCTTTTATAGTGAACATGGAAAATGAGACCACAACAAGAAGACTCACTGATTGAACAGAGCAAACAAAAATGAAAATGAGAATGAAAAAAATTTGGGATGACAAATTACAAGTTGATTGCGGTCATATTGACTGGCATTACAAATGCCATCTCTCAAAACGATCTACTCTGTCGGGGTTTGTTTTGTAGATGGATATATGGAATTGTTACCATTTTAGTTTTTTTGATATAATTGTAGCAATAATAATTGTAGCAATAAATTCCTTCTCAATGTTGGCGATTTAAAAAAAAAATTCATATGACCATATTAAATGGAGAATTAAAATTCGATCAAGATGGATTATAATCTGCGAGCATGATATTTAAGAGAGATGCCAGTGTTTAGATAATTTTTGGAATATTTTAACTTTAAATGAAACATTTTTTGACAGCAGTGTGAAATAACTTTGAAGTTTTTAGGTTTATCTATTTAATGTTTACCATTTCAGGCAGCTTTAAGCCTTTCCATCTCTATAAATGGTACCATGATATTTGAGAACCAAATTTTAATGTTTATGTGAAAAACGTTAAAACTTAAAAAAACGGTATGATGGATTAATAAAAATGAACAAAATAAATTATTTGACTAGACAAAGTGAATATTCGAGGAGAGTGAATTTTTACCTCAGATCAAGACAACAGATGGTTTCAGGCAAGCTTTGGACATTGCTACCAAAATCACTAGCAGTCCATCCCAGGACTTCATGAATCAAAAAGAATTTATTGCGAGAGACTTTATAAACTAAAAAGTCTTCATGAAATTTGTTACTTTTTGCAGTAAAAAGTCTTCATTGTCTTCATCATTTAAAGAAATAATAAGTCTTTATGAAGTAAAAGAATTTGAAGTATATAGCGTTACTTTTTTAAGAAAAAAAAACCTTCATTGTAGTAAAAAAATCTTTCTGAAGTAAAAAGCTTTACTCATTTTATTGGAAGTGAGACATTAAGAAATAAAAAGTATTCATGAAATTAAAGAACTTTGAAAAGTAAAAGGCGTTACATGTTAAAGTAAAAAGGCTTCATTTAAGATAATACTTTAAGAAATAAAAAGATTAATGAAAGAAAAGATTTTTCTGAAGTAAAAAGCGTTACTTCTTTAAATAATAAATAAATAATAAATAATGAAATAATAAATAATGAAGTTAAAAGTCTTCATAGAATAAAAGAACTTTGAGAAGTAAAAAGCGTTACCTACTTGTTAAAGTAAAAAGGCTGAGACTTTTAGAAATAAAAAGTCTTCATGAAGTAAAATAACTTTGAGAAGTATAAAGCGTGAAGTGTTTAACCAAAAAGGCTTCAAAGGAGATAAGACTTTAAGAAATAAAAAGTCTTAAGGAATAAAAGAATTTTGATTAGTAAAAAAGTGTTACTTGTTTAAGTAAAAAGGCTGCAAAGGAGATGAGACTTTAAGAAATAAGAAGTCTTTATGAAATAAAAGAACTTTGAAAAGTAAAAAGCGTTACTTTTTTAAGTAAAAAGACTTCAGACTTTAAGAAATAAAAGTATTCCTGAAAGAAAAGAACTTTGAGAAGTAAAAAGCGTTACCTGTTTAAGTAAAAAGCCTTCATTGAAGATTAGACTTTAAGAAATAAAAATTCTTCATAGAATAAAAGAACTTTGAGGAGTAAAAAGCGTTACTACTTTTACGTCAAGCGTTAAAAAGGCTTGACGTTAAAAGATTATATTAGGACATCATGACCAAAAAAGTCCTTAAACTTCATTTGTTAAAAGACTTTCTAAATAACTACTATCACTTGGTTCATCTCATAGCGTCGATTTCATGAATGATTGTTGTTGGTATAAGTATAAAAGCGAGACCACAAAAATTATGGTTTGAATCAAAAAATCCAAAACTAGCCTTTGGCTATCACTATTAATTTGATGAGTTAATTACCTAGGTAGTGTAATGTAAACTCTGTGACTATACTCAACTATCTTTGGAAGACATGGTTACACAAGTTTAGTTGACATATAAACTTAAGTCGCCACGGTTTTGTAAACAAATCAAACTTCACGCTCTATAGGCCGTTAGCAATATTTTGAATTAGAGTTTTGTGGTTTAGGATTTATGATTAAATTGCACGGACAAAAGGTAGTTTTTCTAAATCCAATATATTTACGACGACCACAACAGCCACAGGACCCCAGAAGGCATCGTTATTGATACTAAGTTTTATTGTGTAACAAATTGGCTTGGAGTGTGTGTGTCTCTCTCTGGACAGCAGCTGGCAAAGAAGCTCAAATTACACCAAGATCCAAAAAGCTTCAGGCAGATGTTTTGAAAAATGTTAACGTTTGTCTTTTCATATAAAAAAAAAAACAAAGAAAACGAAAAGTGTTTAAAAATGAATGTTACATTCACACAGATTGGCATTTTGTGACAGAGTGCTGGAAGTCTTGTAGGGAAGTCATTAATAGAATTGACATAGTTTGTCGTCGTCGGTCGTACGTTTTCCCAAAAACAAACACAAGATCGATCAATGCAATCGATTAAGATAAATTTACTGCTTAATTTGTCACTTAAGTTGTGTTGTTTCAGGTGACGTAATTAAATAAGAAACACTGTGAAAACTTCAACTCCGCTGATCCTGAGATAAGATCTTTGTGGTTTTAAATTGCTGGCTGTCTTGAGACAGTTTGCTTGAGTGACAGTTATATATGTGCAAACTTGAGCTACCTTAGGGCTGTACAAACCGACTTCGTGATGATCATCGATCAGAAGAAATCGAAAGCAAATCGTGGATTCATTCAATAAATTGCAATTGGTAACAGATAACTTTTACTTTAAAGGGCAATCATGATCCAGAGAGAGAGAGAGATATTGGAAATAAATTATGGTCACAAAAGTTTAAGGCAATTGGCGATGGTAAATAATTGATTTTGATATTTTGTTTTGCTTCTGGGGGGAAGATTGAATGTTATGATACGACTGATTTGGTTTTGTGATTTGAAGATTTATGAATTTGAATTATGTTCGCAAATAGGCTATTGATTATGTAGTTTAGAAAGGAACTAAGACGTTCACGGGTTTTTATTGCAGGAATCGTTCAATCCGTTATAAAAGAAGATAAAACCGCGGAGTGCTATTAAATGAGAGGGTGGAAACTGAAGATAGGGGTGCAAAAGCCCCCTTTTTGGTTTTTTCAATATACCTCGTAAACCAAGCAAAATTTTGATATATTGCACATAAAACTTTTTGTAGAGAATTAAATTTCCTATTGGAATAATGTTTTTTTTTTAATTTGAAAAAAAAATTTCCATACCAAAATAGTCGAAACAATCATAAAAAAAATATCTAAAAAATCGATTTTTTGAGTTTTTTTGCTTTTTTACTTGTATATTTTTTTTTGATTGAGATAGACATAAACGTTCCTTCAAACAAAAAAAGAAGATTAAATTTCCTTCAAAATGCTGTACTCACTAAATTTTTTCATTGAAAATTAACCGAAGTATGGCCATTTTAATCTATCTTTTTTTCGCATTTTTAGTTTTACTCAAGTAAAATAGAAACATTTGAGGGGAAAGTACGATAACTTAAGCACCAAGAACTGATAATGAGATTTTGTAGAGGGGTTAAATACAATTATTATTTACTATGGGAGGGGGGTCAATGTCCCTCTGTTTTGGCGGGAGGGGCAATTTTCTAAAAAAAAATACTTAAAATAAAAAAAAATTATTAAAAAACAACGGCAACACTTACAGTTTTGATTGATACTTTTTTCAAAAGCTAGAATTATAAACTTAATATTAATTTTAAAATGAAGTTATTTTAATCAATTGTTTTTGAAATACCCGATTTCAAAGTCAAAACTTGTGAAAAAAAAGTTTAAAAATACATTGAGTACAATTTTCACAAAGACTGTGGACCTCAATACGAAATTGATCGACAAAGTAAACTGCCTTAACTAATTTCTTATCAAATCATGAAAATCATAATGTTCCTATGCCTTCTACTTTTTGAGAAAATTGAAAAATAGACAAAATACTTTCTTTATCGGAATCACTCGTTTATTTCAAAAAGAATTGATTAAAATAACTTCATTTTAAAATTAATATTAAGTTTATAATTCTAGCTTTTGAAAAAAGTATCAATCAAAACTGTAAGTGTTGCCGTTGTTTTTTAATAATTTTTTTTAATTTTAAGTATTTTTTTTTAGAAAATTGCCCCTACCTTCAAAACGGGGGGACATTGACCCTCCCTCCCATAGTAAACAATGATTGTATTTAACCCCTCTACAAAATCTCATTATCAGTTCTTGGTGCTTAAGTAATCATACTTTCCCCTCAAATGTTTCTGTTTTACTGAGTAAAACTAAAAATGCGAAAAAAAAGATAGATTAAAATGGCCATACTTCGGTCAATTTTCAATAAAAAAATTTAGTGAGTACAGCATTTTGAAGGAAATTTAATCTTCTTTTTTTGTTTGGAGCAACGTTAATGTCTATCTCAACCAAAAAAAAATATACAAGTAAAAAAGCAAAAAAACTCAAAAAATCGATTTTTTAGATATTTTTTTTATGATTGTTTCGACTATTTTGGTATGGAAATTTTTTTTTCAAATTTAAAAAAAAACATTATTCCAATAGGAAATTTAATTCTCTACAAAAAGTTTTATATGCAATATATCAAAATTTTGCTTGGTTTACGAGGTATATTGAATAAACCATAAAGGGGGCTTTTGCACCCCTATCTTCAGTTTCCACCCTCTCATTTAATAGCACTCCGCGGTTTTATCTTCTTTTATAAATCATTGAACGATTCCTGCAATAAAAACCCGTGAACGTCTTAGTTCCTTATTACCCTGTTTTTTTCGACATAATCAATAGCCTAAAACTTAAGGTCAGTTTTTTATTATATTTGATAAGTTTCAAAGTTACTTTGCTTTTTAATGAATCTTAAACTCAACTTGTAAATTGAAATAAAATATTACATATTATATGTCATATGTCATAACGTCAGCTCAATCCTGTTTAAACACTCGAATGGGAGTGTCTTTATGATGGTACTGACCCCTTTTGTCAGTAGCATTTCAAATCAGATCTTAACTTCAAAAAACGCTCGTTAACCTTTGCTTTGAATAGGTGTAGCAAAACGACAATAATTGTGTATGTTTTTTTAAAGTTTTCTTTGAAGATAAAAAAAAAAATGTTGAAGAAATTCAACCTGTTTCGAAAGAGATAAGTAATTTATTTCATTAACTCAGAACTACAATAAATTGTTTCAATGGGTAGGGGCTTTTTTCGTTCAAAAATGACGAGTCATGGTTGTCAATATAATTCTTTTAAGCTTAACAATAACTTACTAGCTCAATGTCAGTTCAAAGTCTTAAAAGATGAAGTTATGTATTTTGGTTTTTTCCATAAGGTATAAGTGATTAACTGAGCACGAAGGTAATGAACTTGTTTTATAACCGAACTGACAGGGACAAAAATTAAATTTGGGTCACAAGATCGAAAGATGCTTCGCTACGTAACATTGTATAACGTACTTTATATTATCGTAATGACTCTCTGAAAATTTATATATATGAAAGCAAAAGTTCTTGTTTTTCGAATAGGTACCTACCAATACCAACGTATGCTATGAATCATTATTATATTTTTATTGCTCTGATCTGAACAAGTTGAAGATGGTAGTGAAAAAGTTTCCCTTGTTGGTGAAGATCATGGTGTCTAACAAGCCTTTAAGGTTTATTTTCTATCAAAAACGGTTTAGACACTGTTGTTCAAGCACTGTCTGTTATTTAAACTCATGGGTCTCATGGAATGAGGTCCTTAAGATCGTTAGAGTCCTCCGAAAATGCTTAGATTGGGAAGGATTTTGAAAATATGTACCTTCTACAAAAAGCTGAAACTCTTCTTATAGGTAGTCAAACTCCTAATCATTTTTTGTGAAAATGTATCAACTACCTACTGACCTAACATGTGCTTTTCATTTGTCTCTATAGAGAGGCAGTTTAAAGAGGCAAGAAAATATCCCATCGATCTGAGCAGCAAATGTAGAAAAAGCTCTTAAATTTCAATAACCCTTGTAACAGCAAGCTCCTCATCTACTCACGGTTTTAAAAATGAATGTACCTGCATGTACAAAAGGGGCGTGTTGGGATGATTGAATTGATTTTAGCTGACTTTAAGTTTCTAAGAAGTTGTAGCTCAAAAATATGTACCTAAAAACGGAACTATGATTGACTAAACTTTGCATCATTACAACCCCCGGTGCACCAGTTATTTTTTTTTTTTCAGTGTAACCAGGATTTGTTATTAAAGTCCATCAAGATTGTGAGGAGCTTTTTGTCATAGGCTGGGGTATACTCGTCGGATCCAGGGTTTAACTAAAGAAGCAACAAACTTTAGCTTTTGAGGTTCACTTTATTTGTTTCCTTTTATATTCAGTGTTTTACAATCTTTTTACAAAGGTTTTATGTTTTACAATATTTATGTTTTACAGTATTTCATTTTAGAATCTTAACATTATACAATTTCCTTAATACAATTTTAATCCATATACATTATATAATTCAAGTTCATAAACTTAATCCTAGTTTTGACTGAGGTAGCAGTGTCCACTATAAATTACAGTCTGAGATAGCAGACGTCACTATAAACTACAATCTGAGATAGCAGACGTCACTATAAATTACAGTCTGAGATAGCAGACGTCACTATAAACTACAGTCTGAGATAGCAGACGTCACTATAAATTACAATCTGAGATAGCAGACGTCACTATCAACTACAGTCTTAGATAGCAGACGTCACTATAGATTACAATCTGAGATAGCAGACGTCACTATAAACTACAGTCTGAGATAGCAGACGTCACTATAAATTACAGTCTGAGATAGCAGACGTCACTATAAACTACAGTCTGAGATAGCAGACGTCACTATAAATTACAATCTGAGATAGCAGACGTCACTATAAACTACAGTCTGAGATAGCAGACGTCACTATAGATTACAATCTGAGATAGCAGACGTCACTATAAACTACAGTCTGAGATAGCAGACGTCACTATAAATTACAATCTGAGATAGCAGACGTCACTATAAACTACAGTCTGAGATAGCAGACGTCACTAATTTTAGAACCTGGTAATCCACTTCTGGAACCTAGTTCTTTCAAAAAGCGGAGAAGCACTCTGTACACCTGATTGGTACTTTTCCAACTCAAGCACGACTCGATTTGTACTGGGTTTTATCCGGTGTCTTATGTTTATTTTTGTAGTAACATGATGTGAATTGTAAGACACAGAAAAAATCCACCACAATGTTTTGTTATGTTGTTGGTCTTTTGTTATCTGTATACTGTTGTTGTAATGCGATCGTCCACATCACACAGGCTTATCAGCATAACTCACGTGATGTATGGAGTATGTGGTGTAGGCTTATGTAATGTCTCATTACAAGATGTCTTAATACAACTCCAGGGATGGGTACATCTCATCCAGAACCGAATAAAGCTTTTGGTAATTTTAAGTCATATGGGTCCAGGTTACCACAGTGATTTTCATATAAGCAATTTAATACATATGAGACATGACCACACAAGGTGAACTTTATATGTAAAATGATACCAATACACACTTTGGTAAAAAATTGTAGTCTTAATTTATTACTGGAGATACAATAATTTCCAAAATAATATATTTTTTTTTTTAATTTTGTTTTTGGAAAAGTAACTATAGTCTTAGCAAAAATCAGAGTTTTTTTTCTAAAAGGGTAAATTCATTAAAATATTTTCAATAGTTAAATATGTATCAGAGCTTTCACAGCATACAAAAAATATTTCGTGACCAAGTCCACTCTGCAAACAAAGATAAAGTGAACTCACTATTGTCAAAATGCTCTTTTATGCACGGATAAAAAAAGGGCACCTTAAAAAAAGATGAGGCGCACATTAAATTTCACCACCTTAAAATAAGAGGATTTGCGCTTTAAATAAGGTGATTCCACTTAAACTCAGTTAAATTTAATGTGACCCAACAGTTGTAGCGTTGTAGGTTCGATCCCCAGTCGATTTCAGTTCTTTTTTTTATTTAGGTAAGTCTTTCCACATAAAAATAAGATGATAAGTGGGATATCATCTTATTTGTGCATTCAAAAATTAAAAATTAATGTGATTTTTCACCTTCATCTTAGCAAAAAACCATGCAGAAATCCGCTCAATTTAAGATGGGATCCGCTTAATTTTATGTGGTCTATTTTTTCCGTGTGTACCTACATAAATGTGTAAGAAATTTGAAAAAATTCTATTTTTTAGTGGAATTACTGGATTTGACGCACGGGAGAATAGAAAGGAAACATTGGAAGGTTCTTCCATTTCCTTGTTTTTATACATTTTTGAAGATCCTTGCATATTATGTTAGTAGCAGCTCATCGTTAGGAAAGTTAACAAAGAAATTCACCTTAAGTTTGTAGTTGTTGGAATATTTGAAAAAAAAAAAAAAAAAAAATTAAATAAAAATTGATAGGTATGTATTCGTAAAATAAAATGAATTCAAACATTTTAATGTAGGCTTAACATATTTTTCATTAATTTTAAGAACATGATTCATTTACAATTTAGAATTCATGTAAATAGCATAGCAGACTATCCTTACTTTAGAGGCTTAGAGCTAATATTGAATTTTCCTTCAAACTATTATTGGGAATACCTTGACTAATTGAACATTTTAATTATCTGCAACCAAAAATCTAGGGTGTGTGTGCTTAACTTTTCTTTATATTTAGCTACATCATTAATAGCGACAATATTGCTGAAAGTGTTGATGAAAAGCTACACATTATAATGTCTTGTTAGTTCTATAATGACAACAATTTGAATGTGTTTAAACCTTGTACTTGCAAGATTTTTAAAACTGAGATAAGCTCCAAAATCACGAATATTCAAATGAGACTAAAATGTCAATGTAAAAGACATTCTATCTTAACTAACTTCACTATCGAATGTTGGAGCTTCTCTTAATAGCATATAACATGACAGTGAATCAAAACATATCTGACTTCCAATTAGACCTTAAGCGATCTATTTCCAGCAGATACTCAATGATGAATTGATGTTGATGATGAATGAATTTGAACAGGGCTGTATCAACTCCAGAAAGGGCCTAAGTATGTAAAAGGTTTTGAAAAGCAGCTCCTTTAATGTTATGATTTCTGCATGTGAAGGAAGGTGTCCTTACATTTCTCAAGCTTTCATACAAAAAAACTCTGAGTGAGGACAACTTAAATACACCAATCTTATGAACAACAAACCGCCTTCCTACCAACGCATACTTCGCCTATCAGTGAAGACACTTCTGAATAGGCTAAAGATGTTTTATGAAAGACAAAGAGGTCTAAGACTTCATAACCCGTTTTAAATTTGAATTGAAAACAAAGCACAAAAGTAGAACAATTACCTCACGCAACTTCTTAAATCTTATACTGAACGCACTTCAACTTCATCAAATCCACTCAAAGCTAATATTCTGCCACCTTCTCGTAAACTAATACTCGAAATGCCAAAAAATTATAAATATCAGACTCAAAGTAGTACTTAAACTTATAACCAGCCCCAATGTTAGTTTTAAAAGCCTCCTCATTGGATTCTTATCAAGATGACTTGGCTAGAGCCATGTCGGCCTCCATCCGTATCTCTCGCACAACTTTTTTTTTATACTCACAACAAAACATTACGACATTTTCATTTTAGTATCTAAATCCGATTTGCTGCTT
Source organism: Episyrphus balteatus (assembly GCF_945859705.1). Lineage (NCBI taxonomy): Eukaryota > Metazoa > Arthropoda > Insecta > Diptera > Syrphidae > Episyrphus > Episyrphus balteatus. Next base: position 14,983,685 of record NC_079134.1, on the reverse strand, counting down.
GCCCATAATGTAAAGAGTTCCCCAAAGAGCACGAGTTTACTTTGAATTAAGGTCATTGGCGGCAGCAAGCGTTCGAAGCAATGCAGCGGTGGTAGAGTATTTATAAGATAACGCAAAAAGCCAAAAACGTATTACTTTCGACCATTGTTTATAAGCCGGCTATACCATATTAAGGTTTTTAATTTTTTTGTTTTATTTTTTTGCTTGAAAATGTTGTCTGTTTATAGCTACTTAGAGAGTATGTATAATTGATTACTTTTTTTCTTTTGGTCAGTTTGAATTTGTTTCATTTTGGAGCATAGATACTATAGACTCGCAAAATGGACCAAAAGCAATCTTTGCAAACAACAATTGGTTTTTGTTTAGTCGGTTTTTTGAATAAAAACAAGGCTACTGCACAAACTAATTACATGCACGATTGGGGACCTAACAATAATTTTTTTTCAACAATTTTTAATCAGAAAAAATGTGTTTAAAAAAAATGTCACTTTTTTTATTAGGAAACCAAATTTTTCATCTTGCTAAAACCTTGAAACTTTTTAAGTTCAGTTTCTATACATTTAACTATTTTTTAACACCTTTTTTAATGTTCATCTTATCCTAAAATGGGTCTTTTTAATTCTTTTAATTAAATTCGGAATAGTGTAGAAAGTTTATAGTCAATAAGGTAAACGAAAGATGACTCCTTAAAACAATTTATTATGGTAGTAAAATTTAAAAAATATACATAATTAATGTCTTTCTTTATAAAAAGATATATTATTCATAACAAAAAAAAAAAAAAAAAATTTAATTTTTTGAGTTTTTAGTACCTACTAGCATCTTGTGAGTTTTTGCATCAAATCTTTTGATTTAAATATATTTTTCTTAATTTAAAGAAAAATTAATCTTGAAGATATTCTCACGGAACTGGATGCTAATCTTAAAATTATTTAAGCTATCAAGTCACTTTAAACACATAATTAAAAAGTCATAAAAGGTGCAATGATTTTATGATAAGATTAAATTTAATATAATCTCAAGCATCCAGTAGCGCTCTTGAAACATTTTAAATCATGTTAGTGATGTCTAAGAGATTTTTAAATTTGTTCTTATGTTGATGGAGAAGTTGAAAAAAAAATTGTTTTTGCCATACTGTACGTCTGTGCATCAATTTGTGTATCGAGGTAATGCCATATTTCTGAGTTATAAACATAATTTTTCATTTAGTTTTGAATTCAAATATTAAAGATATTTAGATGTAACAATTGTAACACCTCGAAAACGCACTTTAAAAATAAATCGTCAAAAAAAACTACAATCAACTTGAGATTTAAAATGAATTGCACATAACTGCTCTTACGAGTATATTAAAAGTTTCTTGTAATATAAAAGCTAAAATTCATAAATAAAATAATGTTCGAAATTAATTTTATAAGAACTTAAAAAAAAAAATAATTTTTTTATTTTGCCCAGAAACGAAGTACCTATTCCAGTTAACTTCTTCCATTTAAAAATCATTATTTTCTCTTCTCCTACTTCATTTCGAATTTCAAAAATAAAAAAACCTAAGTTTATTATGTCAAAAAAAATGAGAATACCCCAGTAAGAACACGTTCTGTAAAACTCCAAAAGCATGAAATTAAAAACCATTACGCCCATGTTTAATACAATAAAAATTGAAAGATTTAGAAATAAAAAAAGACAGAATGAAATACTTTTATTGACAATTTAAAATACAAATGTGAAATCTCAAATATTCAATTTACCTAGATAAAAAAAAAATAAAAATCACTGTTATCATACAAATAGCTCTTTTTTTTTTGTGTACCTACTCATTAGGGTGTCCGTTATTTCCCAAAGTGATGTTTTCCGGGGTGACACCCCCCAGATCGAAAGTTTAGGGCCTAAATACGGGGAATTTAGCAAAAAAAATTTTGTTTGGAGGTCATTAACCCGTGCCTCTAAGGTCATACTTTCCCCATACAAATTTGTATGGGAAATTTTTAACTCATACATAAAATTTTTTTTCTCTCGAGTTAAATCATCTATTTTTAAAATGTTTGTTGATTCTGGTTGGAAAATAGTTCCTTTAAAAGATTACATTCAAATTTCCCGTTAAAATTTTTTTTATATTTTATTTCGGTTTTTGAAATTATTAGCTGTTTTCGTAGTTTTTGCTTTCACCTATCACATAATTTTAAATGCAGTTTTATTGGTTTTTAATTCTTTTCAAATATTGCATTCAAAAATTTGTGTAACGCCAATAGGCGTTGTCCTTTCTGCGACTAGTAAATTTTTCCATTTTACTTTAAAATATTAAAATAAGTAAAATCGGTATCTGACAATAAAAATATTGAAGAAGAAAAGAATTCGAACTAACTAAAAAAAAGGTTCGGTGCTCAGCTCTTTTGTTTTGTTGAAATGATACTGGAGGGGGGATTTTCTAAAAAAATTACTTAATTTGGATAAAAAATTATTTAAAATCAACGGGTACACCAAAAGTAACGTACTGTACGTTTTTGTAAAGCTAACTATAGCTGTTTAATTAACTATAGCTTAACTATAGCTGAAAAATTACTTTTCAAAATCAAAATTTTGAAAAAAAAGTGAAAAAATAAATTTCGAACTTATTTCTTTCAAAATTTGATGTAATTAAGTGCTTATTTAAATTACATAATTTAATGTTTTAATTTGTTTTCCAACGAAAACTGAAAACTGGATCCAGAAACGTCTTGTCGGTTTCGATAAATAAAAAAAAAAAAACCAAAACTACTTTTTTTTTTTTCAAAAAAGCCATATATTTTTTTTGAAAATTGTTTTTTTTTTCAAAAACTTTTCCATTAAACACATTTTTTTAAAAACACATCATTTACATCTGCTTTATTTGTTTATTCTATAAAAACCATGAAATAATTTCTCACCATAAAACCTAACTGTTAATATTTTTGACTTTTATTATGCGTTGCACAATCAAATGTCAAATATTTCCAAAGCTCGCATTAATTGCATTCTCTCTCTTCCAAATATAGATACCCATCGATTCCATACGTTTGTCGTTCGTGTATAAGCCTACGCATGAAACACACGAAAGGTATAATTTGAAAACATATAAAACTAGATTGCAATTTTACTCTCAATTCAAGGCTTCGCCGAGACGTATACAGCGACCATAAGTAAAACTAAAATTGGTTCCTATACCAATGTCAGTACATAAAATATCCATATTTGTCAAGACGCGGTTGTACTTTGTACACATAGGAATTGGCGATTGCATTTCAAAGTAATAAATTCATTTATTTTCTGTTCGCTAAAAATTATATAACACTAGATATTATGTGTGTTTTTAATTATTTTTTGTCAAATAAATTTTAAAATAAATTCGCATATAAATCATTTAGATTTTCTTATCTGATGAAGTTATCTAAATTAGGATCTGACCTCATTTCATCCAATTTAATATGAAACACTCATCACTTTTCACCTAATAACCTAAAAAACTAATAAATTGGATTTTTAATGTTTCAAGTTTTATGCATTTAAAAAATTAAAAAAAAAAACAAACAATTTTATAAATAAAATAAACAAACACACAAGTAAACAATTTATTTCTGGTAACAACAAAAAATCTCAATTGATTAATGTTAAACTGATGGTGTTAGCTGAGAAATTTATGTAAATCTCGCTCTCAACACCGAAAAATCTTAAATGAAAGTAATAGCGATTTAATGTTAATGTGACATTAAGATAAACACACAAGAAAAAACTAAAATTAACTTTAATACACATACTCGTAGTTGTGTGTGAATGTGCATAGAAACCGCAAGAAGCTTCATCAGCATGTGGGATCTACAAAATTTAGCAACTGGATACTTGCTATCATGATGACAGTGTAGATGGTTTTAATGATGATGTTGTTGTTGTTGGTTTTCCAAAAATTTGAATAAAATTTGCATCTTCATCTTTAAAACAAGACCACAATAGATACTTAGTCACGTTTGAAGGACGTTTAAAATTGTTTACCAGGGTCGCATTTGTAAATTTTTTGACAACTATTATATTCTATTCTCGGAATTTATTAAAAACGCATTTGAAATTAGATTGCACTTAAAGTAGTGAATTAATGTAGTGCTGTTTTATTAAAGATCTTGGTTTGATGTAATTGAACTCGTTGAGCAGAACTAGGAGATTCTTTCCTTCTTTTATAGAATTTGGCCCAGGTATGAAGAAGACAAGGTCTAAATGCCATCTTTTAAATACTTGAAACTTTTCAAAGCCTCAAATTTACAGATCCTTAAAAATTTACAGGCGAAAATGTTTGAGAAGTTAGTGAGTGGAACAGAAGAACGAAGATCTCTCCTTTTAGCTCTTATTCATAGGCAATTTTAACCCGTTTCTTATCCGATTTTCCATAAAAAAAGAGCTGCGTAAATATTAGACTTCAGGTAAATTTAGATTTGAGCTATCAAGGTTCTCGGAGAGGTTTTGGCGCAGTATATACGAGAAATATATATCCGAGATCCCATTTGATAATTTAATGCTAGGATATTTTTGACTCCGAAGTATAGGAACTAATATCTACGTATTTAGAGAGGGTTAAGCCCCCCAAAATTTACTAACTAGGAAATCAAATGATATTTTGTTAAGATTTTGAATAAATACAAGGCTAAAACATGCAGCATTAGATGAAAGTGCGTAGCTACCGCTGTTTCAGCTGTATGGCAATGATACAGAACATTTGTAAGAAAATTCACTAAAACCTATAAACATAAAATAAAATTTCAGTCTTAAAATTTAATGATAACCATTTTTTTTACATGAGTCTATGCAATCAGACATGACAATAAGATGATAAAGAAGGCAAAAAATAATTATGTCTCCCAAGTCCTTTAGCGATTTTGGATTTATGTTATTAGGACCTAAAATAAGGCTACCTCGAATGATCCTGAACTTTGCAGATAATTTGTCTGATGAGGTTTGGACAGCCACCAAAGTCGCAAAACTCGTCTGGTTTTAAAAAATTAAACGCCAATCGCTTCGTTAAGTAAAAATCTAGGGGCGATAATTTTTAGTTTTTTTTTATTTGTCTTAACAAAAAAGTTATGGCGAAAAAACGCAAAAAACATCAAAACTAAATTTTGGACTTTCGTCACCACTGTAATAATGGACCCATTTTCAAAAAATAAATGGCAATCGCTTCGATTAATCAAAATCTAGGGGCGATATTTTTTAGTTTTTTTATTTGTCTTAACAAAAAAGTTATGGCCAAAAAACATCAAACAAATTATTTTTTAAAATTTTGGACTTTCGTCACCACTGTAATAATGGATTAATCTTTTTTGTTAAGACAAATAAAAAAAACTAAAAATTATCGCCCCTAGATTTTGATTAATCGAAGCGATTGTCATTTATTTCATGAAAATGGGTCCATTATTACAGTGGTGACGAAAGTCAAAAAATTTTGAAATTAATTTTTTGATGTTTTTTTGCGTTTTTTGGCCATAACTTTTTTGTTAAGACAAATACAAAAAAACTAAAAAATATCGCCCCTAGATTTTTATTTAACGAAGCTATTGGCGTTTAATTTTTCAAAACCAGACGAGTTTTGCAACTTTGGTGGCCGTCCAAACCTCAACAGACAAATTGTCTGCAAAGTTTAGGATCATTACCTCGAATATAAAAATTTTGGAAGACATTAATTTTATCAATAACGGCCCAAGGGATTTTATTGAAAAACTTAAAATCTTTGTTTCCGAGCAAGTTCTATGTTTTTTATAATTTTTTTAATTTCTCTTAATAGAACGGTTTTGTCTAATTTCTGAATTTATCCCAAGTCACTGAAAAAATAAAATTTTTTGAACAACCAAATTTTCCGAAATGGGGCATTACATGTTTTTGAAATTTTGATTTTAGATTTTGATTAATAAATGAGTAGTAAAAAAATGTCAGAAGTTGCAACGAAGTATAAAATAGAGCTGTAGTCACGAAGTTAACTCCTTCAAAGCTTAAATCGAACATTTTAACAACTCGTAGCTACGAAAATGTTACTCGGGCGCCTATGGGGGCAAGACTGCTTTGTACTATGCTGTATGAAAAAAGGTAAAAATATCAACACTTGCAATAAGTTTTAGCAAGTTCGGTTGAAACGCCGAAAAGTTGCGGTAAATTTTGTGATTTTTCAAATTTTGCAAATGTTATGGTTCATGTGAAAAGTCAGTAGTATTTTTAACACTGAAAAAAGTCAATACTCAAAAGTATTTTCTGCGAAAGAATAAGAGATAAAGATAATTTAAAAAAAAATCCAGAACCCAGATATGATATGACTGGGGTAATACCACCTATCGGCGAAATTGGAAGGTCTTGTAGCTAAAGAAAAATAAAAAAAGAAGGTCATCGTTAAATCTTCCAATAAGCTAAGACTTTGCAGGCTGTATTTGTACCTTCTACCTGTAACTGTATTCTAGATCCAATCCAAAACATTGTTTGCATTGTTTGAATTGCAATATGTGTACCAAATGGGACCACAAAGCCTGTGCTGGACTGAGCACTAATGAAAGTATAACAAAAGTGTGTTATAATTGCAAATAGACTGCATTCAAAACAAAAGAAACGGTTTTCTACCAACAAGATTTGATAGAGCGAACTTATGTGGGCATCTGCATTCTTTTTTTTTTTTTTGAGTTTTTGGAAAAGCATCGGAAGGTTATTATTTATTCTTTTCATCTGTCTCCTGGTGGATGAAAACTCTTAAGATTGTTTTGAAAAGAAAATTCATCCCATCTGACAAAATGAATTCCAAGGACCCTTCTGGATTAACTTCAAAACCCTATTTTTTATCATATTTGAATTCTCAAATAAAAATGTTTTTGCAAAAAAAAAGGTTTTTTTTAAAAATATGTTATCGATATCTACCAAAAAATCTTTTTTTTATTTCAGGCTTTACAGATTTTGATGAAATGTTTGAATTTTTTTAAATCAAAACTGCTTTTTTAAGGTGCCGATGCTAAATGTATTCGCTCGATGTATGTAAATGGACCCAAGCGCATTCGATATTTGGGGGTAAACATTCTTACATGGACCTTGCATTGATTTTAATAGGTACAGCCCTTTAACTGTTGTGAATATTAAAGGTTGATAAAAGAAACTTGTTTAGAAATAGAAAAATTCTAAGAGAGCATCATCTAAAGTATATGTTAATCTAGTGACGAGATTCAATAAATATTATTTGTTATACAATTGAAGCTGATTAATATATAAATATATTTATAATCCAGTCAAATAAGGGTTTAACCTCGGAATGAATGTTAGTAGACATTTTTTTTGCTCAATATCTTCCTTTTGCCATTCTATAACATATCTCAAAAGTCTAGAAAAATCTCATGTCCGCTTGTCGCGATTTCAAGGTCAAATCGCGAAATAGAGATTTTCAAAATTAGCAAAAATAGGCTATGGTATTATATACACATATGATACATGATTTCAAGGTATTTATTAATGCTGATTCCAAAAAATCTAAAATCAAGGCAATCTGACGTCTCTGAAAAAAGTTATACCTGTTTTTCATCTTTCAACCCATATTATTATAACAGTTGCTAACTTACTACCGAAAAACCCTTAAAAGTAATGGTAGCGGAATCATATTTTGCATGAGGGTTTTCATATCCATTATCATTAAGAATCAAAACAATGCAATACAAAAAAACATTTATATCTATGACAAAATGGTATTTTTTGAGAAAAGGGGAAATTTTGGGATGTGCACTAAAAAACATCCTGGTACAATCTTGGAATTAGTGCTAATAGGCTAATTTTTTGTTTCTATCTTTGTTTGGATATTCTATAACTTATGTCAAAAATCTAAAAAAATCTCATGTCCGCAAGTTCTAATTTTCGAGGTTAAACTAAGTTAGGTGCAGATTTAAAAAAAATAATAAGAAAACTTTAGATTCTTATATGTATACCAACATAACCCATATCATTTCAATGTATTTTTTAACGCTGATTCCAACAAAACCCACAAACAAATCAATATGACCATCCCTGAAAAGTAATGTACCTTATTCATGTTGATCTGACACAAATATCTGAAGAGTAGTTTTTCAATTTTTTCAAATCTGCACCTTATCTTCAAACCATGAAAATTAGGACTTGCGGACATGAGATTTTTTTAGATTTTTGAGGGTAGCTAAAGAATATCTAAACAAAGATTAAAATGAAAAAATTAGCCTATTAGCACTTATTCCTAAGATGAACAAGAATCTTCTTTAGTGCATATCCTAAAATTTGCCCCTCCATCAAAAAATACCATTATAGGTAGGTACATATATTTTTTGTAATGGATTGTTTTGATTTTTAATAATGATGGATTCAAAAATCTCCATGCTAAATTTGGTTCATCTACCATAACTTTTAAGGGTTTTTCGGCAGTAAGTTTGCAACTGTTATAATAATATGAGTTGACAGATGAAAAACAGGTATAACTTTTTACAGAGACGTCAGATTGTCTTGATTTTAGATTTTTTAAAATCAGCATTAAAAAATACCTTGAAATCATGTACCATATGTGTATATAATACCATAGCCTATTTTTGCTAATTTTGAAAATCTTCATTTCGCGATTTGACCTTGAAATCGCGACAAGCGGACATGAGATTTTTCTAGACTTTTGAGATATGTTATAGAATGGCAAAAGGAAGATATTGAGCAAAAAAAATTTCTACTAACATTCATTCCGAGATTTACCCCTTTTTTCTCCTTATTTGACTGTATTATTAAGTTTTAAGTAGATGTAGAAAATAAACACAATTTTAATTCCTCATTAAATCAAATTCGCTCAATTATGACTCGTTAAATAATGTGTAAACACATAATTTCTTCCCTCAAATCAAAATGCCACCTTCTGAAGTTGTAAAAAAAAAAATTATTCATGAGCCTATACAAACAAAACACTTGAAAGCGAATGTATCTCGTGCAAAAGTGTCATTTTGCTGCCTTCCTTTCCTTTTTTTTCACAAAAGTAAATCGACGACGGCGACGATTCATGATTAATTCTGGTGCTGTGAAAAATATAAGTCTCCAAATCGTATAGTTCCATCATTCAGTTGTTTGTTTTTTTTTATTATTTTGTTTTATTTTTTTCTATTACTACCACCAGAGAGCAGGTTAGACTTGGTAAACAGTTCAAATCGATTCACAAAAATCCATCGAGCGCATGCAACAAAACAGTTTTATTTGAAACGGACACAAGTTAGCTTCGATCTAATAATACTGGTCTCATGCTACTGCTTCGCCGGCCAGCCAGCCAACTGACTTACTGACTGACTGTATGAGACGACAACGACAACAAAACACTAAACAACTTTAGCCCAGCATAAGTTTAGATGTACTTTAAGCTTGAATTTAAAATTCGCAGAATTTGTTGCTATTTTATGTGCAGTTTTTTTTTTTTTTAAGATTATTTTTTATAAATGCACTGGCCTAGCCTTAGTTTAGGTTCAGTCAAAATTTGATTCTCAATCGTTGTTGATGGCGTGTGTTTTTAGTGCGGTTAATTCTCCACAAACGGATATAAACGTTATTTTTGGTTTTTGAAAGATACTTTTAAACTCATTTTGTGGATTGTGTGGTGAATGTGATAAACTGTAATAAGAATAATAAAATAGAAATTAACAATTGCAAATTTGTTTGTGGTTCAATTTAATTGTAAATAAATTAAGCTAAGGATAACAAATAAGGATATACCAATCAAGAGTGGATATTACTAACTTGTGCCATAGATTGATTACTCAAAATTATTTAAAGGTAACTAATAAGTAAAATAAGTGTTTTCAAATGTTTTAAATCTTTATTTAATGAATACAAGTTTAATGGGTTGTCTTCATTTTTCTTTTTATTAATGATTAAAGTGAAATAAATAAATACTCATTTAAAAAAATAATAAAAAAAAAAAAACATTTAAATCAGTGGAATTATTCTAAATTCTGTAGGGCTTATAAGAAAGTGCTTGAATTTTCATCCAATCAGTGCAATTTTATTTTAACCTCCTTGTGGTTTTATTCAAGTGTCCCTAAAGATTCCTGCTGATTCTAGAAAATATAAAAATCACGAAGGTTTTTAAAAATAAGTTCTCATATATATTTTTTTTTAAATTTCGTTTTACCTTTTTAAAATCTTTGTGATGCGTTCTAGGATTTGACATAGTGTTAATAATTGATAATACAAAAAAAAAAAACTTAGTCCTGGCTTCTCCTAACTATTATGATCTTATCATTCCTAAATAGTTGTTTTTACATGAAATTCGGATTGAAGATAATTTTTTTAGCATTTTCATTTGAAGAAAAAACAACGAAATTTCAATCCTTTTCCATATTTATACATTCATTTGTTTAAATTGACTTGTTTTGTATAAACTTATCATGATATATTGATAACAATTCAATGAAAAAATTCATTTGCTATTGAGATTTTAAAGAAAAGATGATTTTAAAACGGCAAACAAAAGAGTTGATGCACGAACCTTATTTTTTAAAATACTCGTTTAAATCAAAATGGACACAAAAATAATATTTTTATGAACGTGAGTGCATTCATCCTAGAAAAGTGGATTAACTCTTTTAATAAATTAAATGACACTTTAAGTGTTTTTGACACAATTATGAGATCTACATCATATCCCCTCATTTGGATGGGGAGCACTCTCAACCAAAACTATACATTGAATACTCTCTATATTAATAATAAAACCAAACAATTTATTTGTTCAAAAACACATATAACTTGTATAAGGAATAATACAAAATTTAAAACTTAAAAAAAATATCCAATGAAAATGAGTACCTTAGACATAAATGAAATATTTACGAGGTAGACTAAGTCGTGCATTTTAGTTGAATTTTATTTATAAATTCAATTCTCAATTGCGGTTTTCAAAATTATATGCAGACAAAAAAATTTGGTGAATAAATCAATAAATTTTATGAAATCTTGTGTTTTAATTCAAATGCATACGTAATTAAATTTTACGGAAGTCCGCATGAAAACAATTTCCGTTATTCGTCTTAGTGACTCTTTGAAAATATTTGATAGGTTTCTGTGGCTCAAACTAATGTATTTATTCATATATTTGTGGACTAACGCATCCACTCAGAATTGAAAATTTATTTTTATTGTATACTACTTCTTGATGTTTTATTCGCAAAGAATCATAACCAACATTGGTCCAAATATTCACTACTATTCTTTTTTGGTTAATTTGCTTAACATGGGCGTCAAGAAAAAAAACTAAAGGGGGTGAAAAAATGCAGCCAAACAAATTTAATACAAATTTCCTCACTTTTATGGATTCAACTATCAGCTATATGTTTATGTGTTCGAGATCCAGCTACTTGAGCAATTTTTCAGGACCAAAATTAAAGTTACTTGCTTTATTTTTCTTAAATTCTTTCTTATAAGAGTTTGTAATTAAAAAACTTTTAAAATTGTCTTTTTTGTAATTTTAAAAACAAATTTGAAATTTTTTTAAAGTTTTTGTTAAATTTTTTGTAAAATAAAATTCAAAATATTTTTTAATGAATTTTTTAATAAAGCTTTAATATTATAAGCATTTTATTTTTTAATGCAAACCAGTGGTGAATTTCCTTGAATCTATTTTATTTATTCTATGGGTGCTAAATATGCATTTCATTTTGATAAGAATTAATTTATCTTAAATTGTCTTTTTAAGTAAACTAAAGTGTTAAATTGTGCGACCCAGCCCTTCATTTTTTGCACATTTTTGTTTGTAATTTCAATGCTTCAAATAGAAAATTATATTTTTTTAAACACCATTTATTGTAATACTCTTGATGTAGATTGTTAATGTGAGTTGTATTTTTTTTTTAATTCTTGCATAAATTAAAATTTGCTTTCATGGTATTTGAAATTGAAATGGTATTTCCGTTGAAGCAAAATTTAAATAAAAATGTGACAATTTTACTTCGATTTTTTTTTATCAAGTCGACAGACAAATGTATTGCTCCATTGTTAATGAATAAATAGTTCTTCAGTCGTTATAAAAAGTATTGCAAATTATTTAAAGAATGTTGGTAATACATGACCTAGAATAGAAGTAAATCGATAAATCTATCAAAGGAATTTAATTTGTAAATAAACAATAACCAAATGCAATATTATCTGATATTAATCATAGGAAGTTAAACAAAAACACACAAAAAAAAAAATAACAAAAACAAGAGTGTGAATCATGATTTCATTTTCACTTAACCGTGACCGAGGTAAAACATTTTATATTTAATAAAAGATCAATATTTAGTTATTTTGTTTCTAGCTACTATTTTTTTTTAATAACGAAGACCTTGTACAATACATGCATTCAGCTTTAGCCATTAATAAATATAAATCAAACAAAAATAATAAAATATAACAATAGCTATACTGTGTAAAATATAATAAATCTCTTGTTATATTTATAGATAGGTACTGTTAAGACTTGCGGTTAATTCAAACCAATTCAGAAAAAGTAATTTACATAACAGTAGTTAAAAACTAAAAACAACACATTATAATTCACTTTTGTTAAACTAATTAATATGCGTAGCAGCTGTTTTTTGTTTATAAATATTGAACGGAATATTTTCAATCCTTTCAATTCTAATTAATACATTAGTATTTGAAAGACAGTAAAAGAAAAATTATTTTCTTTTAAACTGTTAAATGATTCATACATTTTGTATTATTGTTTTTAATAAATGCGTTATTCAAGGTCTTTTTAAAATGCATGAGCTCTTACTGTCGCACATTGATTTTATTCTTACTTTCTATCATAGGGTGAATACTATTCTATAATGAGTGTAAGTCCGTATTTATAATAACAGCAAAAAATGGAATACATTACCACGTGTAAAAAGTTTTAGACTTTCAGCTTCAACAAAAATTCCTGACCTACACGACTGTAGACAGTTTTACAAATTTAATGTTGAACTTTTCGAAAATATTAATTTAATTCATTAAATTCATTAAATTTTTAATAAGTGAAGGTCAATTAAATATAAACACTTTCGATTCTTTTTTTTTTTTTGAATTTTAGTGTTACAAAATTCATATAATATATGCGAATATATTAATAGTTTTACATTAAATATTTTTGGTATAAAAAAGTATTAATATTAAATGTTTATTACTCCATTTCTTGCCACCTCTTAATCAATAGTAAATTTTCTTAAAAAAATATATAAAACACTTTAAGGAACCAGTTTACTAAATTAATAATTACCTCAGTGCAACGAGCACTTGATGTATGGGTGGATGTTCTAGAAGGTAGTGGGTACCGCATAAGCGCGAAAAAGACAGAATACCTATGCTGCCCATTTTCTGATCCACACAGGCCTATTCCTGACATTTATTTGAATGGTGTAGTGCTTCCCAAGTGTGAAAAGTTTAAATATCTGGGGTCTATGATAAATAACGAAGGTACTTGTGATGACGATATCAATCATCGCGTAAGCGTAGGGTGGATGAAGTGGCGGGAAAATTCTGCTATCTTCTGTGATCGAAAAATGCCCCCTAAGCTGAAAGGAAGGCTCTACACCGCAGTTGTGCGTCCAGCACTCACATACGGTTCACAATGTTGGACAATGTACAAAAAGTATGAGAGTAAGTTAACGGCAGCTGAGATGAAGATGCTTCGCATGACAGCAGGAGTAACAAAGCTTGATAGAATTAGAAGTACGAAGATCCGAGGAAGCCTTCATGTTAAAAATACCATCTCCCAAAAAATTGAACACGACCGACTCAGTTGGTATTGCCATGTTCAAAGGAGAGATCCTGAGAACCCCGTCAAAAAAGCAATATCATATAACGTTCCAACACGAAATAAAAAGAAAGGTAGGCCTAAAAACTCCTGGTACAAGCAAATGCAAAAACACCAGCATTCAGTTGGCCTCAGAAACGGAACAATACAAAACCGGGAGGCTTGCCGCCGATTTCTGAGGTCAACCCGGCGAACCCCACAGGCGGATCACTAGTGTGAAGCAGTAACGTGGGAAGGTTATGATCCCCTCGACATCGAGATCATAACAGCGCCGAGAAAAAAAAAAAAAAAAAAAAAAAAAAAGGAAGAAGAATAATTACCTCAGTCAAAATGTCTATTTAACCAATTTAATTGATCAATAAAGAATAATTTACACTTTTTTTTTTTAGTTTTAATGAAATCCAATTACCACTTCACATTTTTTAATTACTAAGATTAAATTACACATTTGTGCCATTTCATACAAAATTCAACTTTTTTTTTTGATACTCTTGGAATGCAACCAAAATATTTGCAGAATTTTTAACTAAAAAACATCAAATCCTTGTAACATAAAAAATTGTTTACTTCATCTAGTATAAAAATTAAATATCATTTTCATATAATTTTTTAATTGCTAAGGATTAGTGTTGAAGTTGATCGTTTTATACTTTAGTTATTAAAAAAAATTAAACGAGAAAAATTAAAAGCACTTTCTGAGGCATTGCATGTGTTGAATTGTGAATATTGTAGCAAGGTGAACAATATTTTTTATTTTCGTTTTAAGTGATAAGAATTTGATATTCAATGAAACACATAAAAGGCTAAAACATGCTGAAAAATTTGATCTAGATTACGTAAGAAAAATAATTTTTAGTTAAATTTTCTAACATACTCGTACAAATATGTAGATAAGATATGAACATAAAACGTAATGTTGTTTTTTTTTTATTGGAAAATAATTAATTAATATTTAATATTATTGATATTTAAAATAAATAATTATCCCGAGGTTATTCGATCTAGTACTAAATTAGATGATATTTAGGTTTTTTTTTAATTTAATTTTTTTTTTAAAACTCTGAAACGATTTTAGGTAAATTGTTGTGTAACGATTTCATTGAATTTGTTCGTGTAAATTCATTAGTCTGTTTATATTTTATTAAATAGCAAAAAAAAGAAATTTAATTATTTATTTTAACCTTCTACTGCATACGAAGCCAAATATGGTTTTGTCTGTTTGTATGCACTTTTCTCTTCTCTGTCACAAAAAAATGGTAAGGATTAAATACAATCCTCTTCTTTGTGTTTCTGAGAACCCATAGAGATAGTTTTTTCGTGTGTCCGACACAAAATAAAGGTGTATTTTATGATCACAGGTGAATCGATCAGTCGTGTGCATTGAAATCGAAAGTGTAGAATATATTCATACTTTAAGTGTTAATTACTGCGTTTGTTTTGAAAGTAAAGTGTAATTAAAAATGTATTTCTGATCGATTGTCTAATTGTGTATGCTATGAACAAATTTTTATTGAAACAAAATTACTGGCCTGGTCTTGGGAGAGTAAAAAGTACGGAAGTCATATTTGGCTTCATATGCATTAAGGGGTTGTAGATCTACACAATTTGTTAAATTTTTTTGTTGGAAAATTTTGTTTCTTTACATTGTTATTTTGCTTGGAAGCTATGTTTTACTTCAGAAATGGAGCCCCTTCGCTTTTAGAGACATTTTTCTCATGTTGACCCCATTTCCAGCGGCGTAACCACAAAAATTTTAGGGGGAGGGGGGCTCACCTATAATATTTTTCAATTTTATTACTTTTTAGTTTTTGTAAGATCTGGGAGTTGGTGAAAATGTTGGTGCAAGACTTACTTCGACAGTGGAAAGAATGTAAAACAGAAAAAATATAAATAACGGACAAAAACAAATAGCTTTTCTCGGTGCATGTCTTAAAATGAGCCAAATTTGAATTAATTCTTAACCTTTTGTAATGCAATGTATTTATTTTACTTTATTTTGTTTTTAAATGATAAATATTTTTTTGATATTTTTAATTGTATTCTTTACATAATTTGAACAAATAAAATTAGTAAAATTTCTTACCCCTTAATGCATACGAAGCCAAATTTGGCTTATAAACTAATTTTTTAAACAAATTAATTTAAACAAATTTTTTTAATGAAAACCTTTTTAAAACAACCCAGAGAACTCATGTAAGGCATTTTTTAATTTTTTCTAATATTAATTCATGCATCAGTAGAGGGTTAAGAGAAAGATTATTTTTAGTCATTTTGATAGAAAAAGTAGGTACATTGTTTTTTTTTTTTTTTAATTTCGAAAAATGAAAATAAAAAACCTCAGATAACAAAATATTTTGCAAAAAGTAGGTACTAGTTATGAATTGGGAAGGCTTTTTTTATTGAAGCCATAAGTTGTACAAAAAAGTAATTTTTTTTTCTCGTAAAAGGCTCTAAATTTCTTAAATAATTTTTTTTTGAAAATCAATTTTTCGAAAACTGAAAGTTGATAAGCCATTAAAAAGGAAATATCAATCGACACATATAAACAAAATTTCAAAATAATTCATAGGAATGTGAATAGAAAAAATTGATTTTCAAAAAAAAAAAAAAAATTATATTGTAACGGCTACAACAATTTAAAATTTTTTTTCTTTGTTATATAAGAAATTAAAATGTACTTGGCTTATGGCCGATTTCATAAACATTTAAAAAGCTATTCAATTTTTGAATGACGTTTTTTTGTATGGAAGAAAAGTTATTTTAGGATGTAAAAGCCTGATAAATATTTAAAAGGGTTTATTCTTCAAGGAATGTTTACTATAAATGCAAGAACTATTGCGATCAGTCGTGCTTTTGATTCAAATCTTAAAATAAATGAATCTTAAAATTGAAAAAAAAAAAAATCTGAATAAACTGTTAAGTACCGATCCGTCCTGTATTCGGGATCGTAATTCATATCTGAGAGCCGGATATGTACCCAAACCACCCTGTTGCCAAAACTAGACAAACCATTCATTCAATTCAATCCCAATCTACTAGTTACTTATATTGAAATAACAAATGCCAATCGCACCTATTTGCCAAAATGAAAGACCTCTTTCAAAAAATTTTGCATAAATGTCAATTTCTTTATTTTTGTTGATGCCCAAAGTAAGCCAGCCTCAACCACTACCAGTGCCACCTGAAATCCGTTCAAAGTCCTTGATTGATTGGAAATATGCTAATTTGCTAGCGACATTCGTATAACACTCTGACTATATGGAATTATTAAATCCCAGGGACCACCACCAGAGTCATAGTTCGTTTGTAATATTTGAAACACGAATAGATTGTGTGAAGATTGGCCCAATTATTCCTGATTGATCTTGTCAAGTTTGTTAAAGCTAGTTGGTCTTATAGGCTTTGGCTTTTTGTCTGCGTCTGTAGAATTGGTTTTTTTCTCCCTATGGACAGAGTGTTGCTGCTGTTTTGATTTTTTGTCGTTGTGGTGTTTCATTCCGTGACATGATTCATATCGATGTCAAGTCGTTTAAATGTTTTTTTTTTTTTTTTGCATTTTCTGGTGTTATAATTGATAATTGGTGGGTCGTTATATTTGAAGAAATATTCAACAAATTATCATAAAATCAATTAAGCAAAACAATTAAAGGGGTCTCAGCATGAGAGCACATAAGTCTGCAACGTTGGTCCTTTTTTTCAATATTGATTGCTTTTATTTAGATTTTGACAATAATACTAAACTATTATACTTTAAGCAATTAAGCTTAGTTTAACATATTTTTTTTTTCTCAGAGATAAGATGAAATAAAAATTATTCTTTCTCATTGTAACAGTCTACATTCTACAATAACCATTTCAAAATTTGTAACTTGTGTTAACATTTAACAAAGACAACACACATTTAAAAAATCCCAAGAACAATACCACCATTAACCAATATCATAACATTTCGATCTAATACAATTTTACTTCCACAAGTTTTCAAGAATCCTTTCGAATTCATGTTCCAATCTGAATAAATGTATCTGATCTAAATCTGAATCTGATGAATGCTTCGTTTTAACGTAACTCGCCAAAACAATAACACCAAATGATTTGATCGTAATCTTTACTTTACCTGAGCCAATGCATTACAAAGAAAAAAAAATAAAAATCTTATCTTATTTCCATCATCAAAAGAGTGATCTCTGTATGGTTGCCTCTCTAGTTGAATAAATTTGCGATTTTCAAGTAAAATATATTCGTAAGAGGCTTTAAGTGTATTTAAAACGAAGAAGTAGATAGTCGATGCATTCAACCGCATGTGAACAGATTTTTAGTGTGATTTAATTTAATTTTAACGATCGATGTGTCGCACACTTGATAAACGTACTTGAACATTTGTTGTTTAAATAGACTTTGGGGTAGTATTATCTAGTATGCGACATTTCACGTTATATTAGGTATGTTTTTTTTTTATTGTTTTGCAGAAAAAATGTTAAGTCGCATTGTTTAAGTAATTTAACTCTATGGATCTATGGTGTCTCAAGATGACGTAAATTTTAACAGTTTTTAATAAAGTCGAAAGGATTTAAACATTAATTATCCACTACTTAAAATATAAAGTAGTTTATAGCATTTTAAAGTCAAAATAGTATGCAATAGCACAAAAAGAACAAATTACAAAAATAATAATCCAGTTATAAAGGACGAAAAGTAGCAAGAGAAATGACAAAAATTGTAAAAGGCTAGGGTGATTTACAAGCTGTGAAAAATCCTGAAGTTTTTTTTTCATCCACTGGGCCCGAGGGTCAAAGGCACAGTTTTTTTTATTTTTTAAAACAGTAGGTTGCAGATAAAAATTATAGTCTACAATCATGTAGCTATGTGTGTGCTTATAGTACAAGAAAGAAACGTTCACTGTGGCGTATGCGTAACAATTTGTATTTAAATTTTTTTTGGTTTGGAAAAAGTATCATTTACTAAACGATTTGTGTATTAAGTTATGTTTTGTGGATATCAAATATTCTAACTTTAGTTGGCAATACAAACTAAGCCCTGATGACTTGAACTCAAGTTTTTCTGGTCTGAACGATTTTGTAGGGTATCTCAAGATATGAGATGGCTTTGATGAGTTGCTTTTCTTCAGAAGTTTTTTTCGGTTTGTGATACCAATTAGGTAATTTAAAAAAATTATAGATGGTTACTTAAAATAATCGACAAAATTTAAATACATATTTGATTAAGGAGGACAAGGCTTCTTTGTGCAGTTCAGAGCACCTTCATTTTTATGGATTTGGTAAATGGTTAAGTCTAAGCTGAATTTTCATTAAAAGAGCACGTGATTTTTTCTTCCAAAATTAACACGTATGTTTCGGTAGGTATGATTCCTGATCAAGTCACCTCCATAATTCTTAAGCAGTTCAAGTGCGCATATATCCCCACCTACATATGGCTTTTTATTTTTCTGTGTTATCTTTTTGTAGTTTGTGCCCTCAACACACAAATTAAGGAAAGAACCTTCAGGAACCATCGGGAGGAATATATTGATATCCAAAATCCTCAATCTAAGAAAACACTTTATGAAAGCTTTATTGAAACTCCTTATTTCGGAGGGGTATTAAAGGGATAGATTTTTTGACTCTTAAGGGAAAACCTCAATACTAGGCACTAAACTATTTGACGGGTGATAGTAATTGGTTGATCTGTGATCGCCGGAAATTTTTTTCGAAAACAATTTTTCGAAAACAATGCATCAAAAAGACAATTGATCGAATAATAATTCTTCGAACAACAAACAATTCATTGAATGACAATTTGCGAATGGCAATTCGTAGAAAATTATTCATGGAAAATAATTTTTCAAATAGCAATTCAATGGCAATTTATCGAAAAAAAAAAAACGATTCTGCAATCAGAGGTGAAAACCAAAAGAAATAGATGTTCTTACGAAAATATTAACTTTCCCATTAATAAAATTTTATGAAATAACAATTTTATGAAATAACAATTTCTTGTAAGATTGTCATTCGATGAATTGTTATTCGAAGATTTGTGTTTTCGATTAATTGTTTTCGAAGAATTTTAATTCGAAGCATTAATTTTGATGAATTTTCCACAAATCTCCACTTCATTAGTTGTCTTCCTTATCAATTCCAAAAATATATTTACAGTCACTTTTAGATGTGAAACAAATACACATAATGATCATATCGTATCTACATCATCACAAAAGAAAATATTTAAATATATTTGAGGTTACTGTCTTTTTGACCGTTTCCTTTAAAATCGAGTATTTAGTGGAGTAACTAAAGCTCAAAAATTGGCAATATTAGGGAACCCGGCCGAACAGCTTAGATTTTGATAATCTTTTTTTTTCAAACGTCGGTAATTAAAAATACTTCAAAGTCTATAGATTAAAAACTGCCGGTGTTGCCGTTTTGATTTTTTAAATTTAATTGAAGATTTTTGTGAACAAAAACAAATTTTTTTCAAAATTTTTTCTTAAATTTCATAAATTAATTGATGCCAAAAAATTGTCTAGAAAATTCAAGGAAAAAAATATATGGGAGTGAGGGACAATCTTCCATAGTTCAAGCGATAGATGCAATTTTCTTATTAATTGACTTAAAACACAAAAAAAAATATTTGAACACAACGGCAACACCTACAATATTCAAATATACATTTTTTAAAAGCTAGAAGCTTAGTCATATATGTAAAAATAAAATTAAGTTAATTTAATAAACGGCTTTTGAAAGAATGGTAATTGAACTCAGATTTTTGAAAAAAAAAATTATTGAAAAAATTTGAACATGTCGTTTTTTAAACTTGGTCGTAATATAAAATGCATTTATTTTCAATTTTTTTTGGCCGCATTTATTATGATTTCAAATTATAAAAGGAAAATGTCAATATGTATTACGGTTTATGAACAAAATTAAAAAGTATTTCATTTTCGAAGAACTTTTTTTAATAAAAGTTTTGAAAAAAATGTAACTTATTTTTTTTAAAGTTCAACATCTAAACATAAAATTATTTTTTATTCATTTAATAACCCTTTCTGTTGAAAGTTAAATAGCAAAAATTTAAAGTTCCTATTTACCACAGTCTTTGAGAAAATTAATTATTTCAATGCAAAAATTCAGTTTTAATAAAAAAAAAAACATTGAAATTAAAGTAATTTTTCATTTTTTTTCAAAAGTGTAATATATTTTACCTTTTTTGCTTCGAAATTCAACTGATAATATTTATGGCCAAACATTTTTTTTAAATAAATTCATATTTTATTAGAAAAAGTTTGGAAAAAAGTCATTTTAAATTTTTCTAATAAAATTTTTTTTTCAATTCTGAGTTTGAGGACCATTTTTTCAAAAAGTCTTGATTGAATTTAGTGGATTTAAATTTAAGAGATAAGAATGAGCTTCTGGCTTTTTTAAAATGTATTTTAAAATATTGTAGGTGTTGCCGTTGTTTTCAAAATATTTTTTTTGTGTTTGAGGTCAGAATGTTAGAAAATTGCATTTATCGCTTAAACGATGGAAGATGGTCTCTTACTGCCTTTTATATAATATTCTTAAATTACCTAGAGAATCTTTTTCTATCATTTCTTTTATGAAATTTAAGCAAAAAAATTGTTTTGTTAAAAAAAATTTAATTTTAATTTTAAAAAACAATACGGCAACAACGCCAATTTTTAATCTATAGACTTTAAAGTATTTTTAATTACCTACGTTTGAAAAAAAAATCGTCAAAATCAGAGCTGTTCGGCCGGGTTCCCTAATAATTTGCTTTAGGTAGTTACTCTACTAATTACGATCAATGATTTCCAATTTGATAACAAAGAGAAGTTGACTTTCTACAACAACTGACGGAAATGTTTAACTTCGCAAACGATAGAAAAATTTTCCATCTCAAACTGGCTGCTTATTCCTATAAGATTTGTCATTAATCATTTTCAATGAACACGATCGTTATCTCTGTTATATCTGTGGTATATCCAAATGAAATATCTGCATATTAATTTCGTGTGAAAATAAATTTCAACTTATGTAAGATCAATTTTCCTAACCTGTCATTGAATGAAAAAGGTTATAACGTACTCATGATTTTTATCTTAATTAAAACTTCCAAAAAATCATACCTGGCATAAATATTTTCAAAAAATATTTTGTCACAATCTAACAGCCATTACGGTGCACGCCTCTTTAAATTTTAATTGAAAACATCAATCAAAACGCAACACATTTTTTAACGCAACATTAAAAATTTGCGTATACCAGCTAGGCAAGTCACGTCAATCGAATAAGGTTATGTCTCTACCAAAAGGCGATCATGCACACAGTATAAAATCAGGTTCCGAATAAAAATAAAATAAAAAACAAAAACAAAAACGACGTAAACACAAAAAAGGAACGCAATCTGCGTAAGTCAATATCCCGCTCACAGTTTAAGACATTAAAGGCCGAATAGTCAAATCAGTCTTTTAAGGCTATTTTTTTTTTCTGCTTTTCAATAAACTTTGTACCAGCACTTTAAGTAGGTTGTGGTACAAGATGCCATAAAAATTGGGTTTCAAATTAATGACAACTACTATCGCCTTCCTTTGCCTAAATTTACATTTCGGTTTGAAGCATACTGTGTGTGCAGTCTAACAACAAATATAACATTTGGAGCAAAATAATTAAAATCAAACTGCAGGCATTTTTTGGACACACTGGTCGTTGCCGCCGCCGCCGTCTAAACCGTCGATGCAGATATTGGTTGCAATGAAGGATTAACTGCCACAAAGTGCGTATGGCTGCTAGTTACTTTATCCTCCTTGAGGCTCCAGTACTTGCAGCAGACTGCAGCAACTGTCTATCCAAAAAACGAGAGTTAAATTTATGGCCTGCTAAATTTGTGCGTCTTGACTTCGAGACGTACCAGTTGTCGCAGTCCTCTATACAGCCTGACCAATTCGTATATACACTCTGCACTGCCAGAGGGAGTCAATCTTGCGTTGTGTTACTATTCGATGTTGATATCTCATCGAGATTACTCATTCGCATCGATCAATTATCTCTCTTTGATGCAAGCGACCGATGTGACAGTGGGGCAGGGTGTATGAAAAAGTTGGCCAAAAATAATAATTTTGTTCGTCTGTTTCTCATGTCACAAAAAACTTTGCAAAAATTACCTTAAAAGTCTTCAGTAAAAATTATTCAAGAAATATTGAAAAAAATGGGCGTGTCGGTAGGCGTTTTTTGCCCTTTTTGGTAGGTTTTTTCTTTTTAAGGCATATTTTATTAAAAACTCTTTTTGACTGCATCACAATTTGAGTGCAGCTCTGCCCCACTGTGTTGTCCTAGTGTTCACTGTCTGACCAAACCTGGTATTTCAACGCAACGATGCGATAGTTGACAGTGGGGTAAGTGGAAGTAGCAGTTCAGCGTTGGCGGACTATTACGTGGATTTTCTGATTACCATACACCATTTCATGTGTAGACTTAAAAACATGCAATGTTACGAGAGCTCTTATTCAAGTCGTTGAGCCGATGACCTGCGTAGATCAGTCGGGCACGCATGCAAGGACTTAAGCCAACTATATTAAACCCACTTCGAAAGACTGGATTATAACTGTACTATGTGTGTGAAAATTTTGTGTAATTGCTTTGGCGCGTCTAATACTTAGTTGAAGAAAGTCATTTTTCCTCGCCTCTTTAGCCAGCTTGTGCATTTATGTAATTTGGAAGTTGTAACTGATTTATAGGCTTATGGGAACTGAATGACAGCTTGAAAGCCTGTTTTTTTTTTCTAGTCGAGTTAATCCGATAACCTACATTGATCTGGACCGAACCGGGTGCGAGGGAATTTAAATTGCTATACGTGTGGTATCATAGGAGAGGTTGTATACGCACTAGAAAAACACATGCCTTGAAGAGTAAGAGTGAAACTGATATTGGTGGCACACTCGGTGTCGGTGAGGTGTTTTGGTTAAATGGAAATTACAAACTCATCGATTTCAATTTTCAAAAAGGTGTTACTGAAGTGTGTGTGTGTGTTATACTTCTAGTCAAGTTTGTGGTTATATAATTTTTGCTGATGGTGAAATTGATCGTAGGTATACCTACTCGAAACAAGCTGTCAATTTGTAAAATATAAATTAATGACATATTTTTAATTAAATCATGGTAAAAAAGCTTATCGTCGCTTTTACGACAAAGTAGCACAAGTCGAAATTTGAAGATTTGCAGGAGAACTTTTTTAAATTTTTTATATTACCTACAGGGATATTACTGAAAATTAAAACGACCCTTTTTCATAATGGGAATACTTAAAGAAGTAAGTATATTGCCGATTGCAAAGTTAGATTAAATTTTATTGTGCTACTTTCCCCTAAAAGAAACGTTATATCTTCAGTTCTCAAAACAGTGTCAAGATTGGGTTCTTTAGAATTAAAACAAATGAAAGATCATCAGTTGCTATATTTTCTATCTGCTGAAAAAAGAATATGCAAGAGTCACCGAAAAGCTACGATGCAGGACACCCTAATACATCTTCCAGAACCAATTTTTTTCAATTTTTCAATTTTGTTTTTATTGAACTTGTTATTTACAATTGACTTAAAATTAACTTATGTCTAAGATTCATTGATAGATACAAAATTTTGTTGGCACAGAGGGGGCCGGCCTAACCTTATACAATGACTAAGTTATAAAATATAAAGAAATATTATACATGGATAAACTTAATTTAAAGTCTGCTGACTAGGTTGTCCTCGGGGTGTTCAGACCCGGATGTCCAGTTGTGGGGTTGGTTGAGTTGGGTTGGTTTGGTTGGCGTTAGCCACGGTAGTAAGCCGACTGGGTGTCGGCGTAAAAGTTAACTTCTTCGTTGTCCATTGAAATTATGTTCTCAGCCAGTATATCCAAAGCACAAAGGTACTTAGGTTCCGGATGTCGTTGTTGGGCTGTCATTCTTCTCATCAGTTGATTGGGATGGTTGGCGATATTTCCTACCAGTACCTTCGCCGATTGCAGTAGATACTTGTCCAGTGGTATGATTTTTGCTTCCTCGTAGAGTCGCTTGTTGCTATAGTATTTCTGCCGCTGTCGGTCAAAGATGAGTCCAGTGCAAATCCTCAGTATTTTTCTCTCGAACATTTGTAGTTCCTTAATGGCTGTCTTGGAGATGGTGTACCATACTGGAAAGCTGTAGGCAATGACTGGTCGCAGAAGCTGCTTGTAGATCAAGAGTTTCGTTGGTTGACTCAATCCTGTTCTTCTTTTCATCAGAGGGTGAAGGCGATGGAAAGCAAAGTTGGCTTTTTTGAGGACCAAACGGGAGTGATTGTTGAATCTGAGGAGCTCGTTAAAGTTGATTCCTAAGTACTTGGCGTTGCGTTTGGCTGGCAATCTAGTTCCATCTGGAAGTGTCAATGTGATGCTTCTACAGCTTCCAGCCGATCGACTGCCTCTTCCTCCTGATCGTCTAAGGCACAGTAGTTCCGACTTGGATGAGTTTATTCGGATACCCCATTTACTGTAGAACTCATACAGTTTCCGAATGTGAGCTTCGACTTTCCTGGCAGCTATTGTTGGCGAGATGGACTTGCAGTAAGTGAGTGAATCGTCCGCGTAAAGCAGGTTCTCGCACTCACTTGCAGGTGGTTGGTCTGACGTCAGGATGCTGTAAAGGAAGGGGCCAAGTTTGGATCCTTGAGCAACTCCAGCTCTAATGACTTTCATTGGTGATTTCCGATCCTCCACTTGCACAAAAAAGTTTCTGGAAGAGAGAAAAGAAAAAATAATTTTAATTAGTGCCAAAGGAAAGCCTAGTAAATGAAGTTTATGGATAAGAGCATCTATCCATACGCTGTCAAAGGCTTTTTCGACATCCAAAAAGCATGCGACAGTAACTTGATTGTTGTTTAAAGCTGAGGTGATGTCTTGGTGGAACTTCATGAGCGGATGCAGTGTGGAGTGCTTCTCCCGAAAACCAAACTGCATGTCTGGGATGATGTTGTTATCGCTGCAGAACTTCTTCAGCTTCCTTAGTGTCAGCTCTTCCAAGAGCTTACTAAGATTGTTGAGAAGAGAGATTGGCCTGTAATTGGAGATGATGTTCCTAGCACCTTTCTTAGGAATCGCCACAATTCTTGCAGTTTTCCATTTCTGTGGGAAGTAGCAGTTGTTTATGCAGTTGTTGAGGATGATAGCTAAGAAGATTATCACTGTTTGCGGGAGCCTCTTTATGATGAAGTTGGAGATACCATCCGGTCCAGCTGATTTTTTCGGTTTGGATAGGTTAATTATTTCGGCAATCTCTTCTGGGGTACCTACTCAGGTTTGGGCTGTCAGTTGGTTCACTTGCAGGATTGGAGTCGCTGAATGTTGCTTTATCGTTGTTAGGTAATAAGGTCCTTTGGATGGATGTTTCGACTTCCTCTAAGAAGACCGGGACTACAGAAGGGTTCGGTGTGAAGTTACTTTCGAAGTGGACTGCAAATGCTTCTGCTTTTTCCTGCGATGTCGTTGCTTCTCCATTGTTGGTATTCATGACTTCCGGGATTGGTGACTTCTGACCGACGATTCGGTTGATGTTCTTGAAGGCATCAGGCCCGGGCTTTATTGACTGTAGTCTCTTCTGGAATTGTGTGTTGTTGAAGTGCTGAATGGAGTTTCGCAGCATGATATTGGTGCATTGAAGTTCACTCCACAGCGTTCGGTAGTTTGGATTTCATGTGTTCAGTTCCCGCTGGTGAATCCTTTGGAGACGCTTCCTTAACCGTTGTCTATGTACAGGTTTTGCACGTGTTCAGGAAGATGTTGATAGCGGTCTTTTGATGTCTTCGGTTGCTTTTGACTGTCCAGTGCTCTCGTGATTGCTATTTCCAGGGAGTCAATAGCAGCATCAATTTCAGTATTCTCCAAGTTCCTGTTTTGTGGAGGCAGTGTCACGGTTTGTTCGACATCCCTCTGCAGCCTGTCTACATCTAGACGTCTGTAGTTAATGAAGTGTGCTACTGGTTGTTCTATAACGTAAATAGGATGGTGAAGCTTGATTATTAGTTGTACTGCTTCATGATCCGAGTCGCTGGGTACTGTTGAACAGGTGAAGTTGCTGAAGTCTGGTTCTATATGAATGAGATTTGAAGTTGAAAGGAAAAAGTCCAGGGTTGATGGTGTTCTCGGGTAGGTTGGTTTCGGTTGGGAAACTGGAACTAGGGAGTGTTGAGAACTGTTAATATCTAGCCAGTCGGCTATCGCTTTGCCTCCAGCGCTAAATGTTGTATCCATCCAGAGTTAATGTCTAGCGTTAAAATCACCGCCGATGAGTCCATAAGTGCTTCTTGAGAGGACGCCGTTGAGGGATCTTCCAGAACCCGTAGATAAATTTTTGCAATGACTTTTTGTTCTAGGAAGACCTTAGCCTTTTTTTTTTATGTCTTCGCCTTGAAAAAAAAAAAGAATAAGAAGACTTATTTTGTAGGTATAGCAGAAACCGAAGTTTATTTCTGACTTCAGATTTGTTTTAAGCAAAAAAAAATGTGTTATAATCAAATATGACTGCGATGTTAAATTCAAAAGTTGGTTGCTGAATTTTTTAAGTAGGTATGCATTTTCGAATTAGAAAAATTTTGGAACTTTTCGAAAACGAGATGGTACCTACATCTTTTCAAACATTTAATTTTAACTTTTTATAAATTATAAACTAAAATTGATGAAAAAAAAACGAAAAAAAAAATATGAAAGCTAAAAAACGAATAAACACGAAATTCCTATAAAATTAGTTTAGAATGCAAAAATCTCCAAAGAAAATCTTTAATGAAATGAAAAAAAACAATTTCCATCTTTAATTTTTTTAAGTAAAAATATTTGCTTTTATTAAAAAACACACTTTAAATAGTATTTTGTGGAATATTGAAATATGTTAAAAATATTAACAGATATGCCATCTGAAACGATAGGATTCCGAATACTAATTAAAGAAATTTAAACAAAAACATATAATTCATTTATCAAAAGATGATCAATTTTCTAAAATGAATTTGAGCTCTCAGTATGCACCCTAGGTTTTTCTTATTATTAAAATTGAATAAATTTGAGAGAAATTAAATAATTAAAATACCATTAAATCTAAGACATCGTAACTATATAGATTTTTGAAAAAAAAATCGACCGAAAATACTTTGCATAAAATAGTTCATAAAAGTCTTTTTTATGAAAATTAAACTTTTTTTTTGTATGGCTATGACACGAACCATTTTTTGTACGTTCAAAAGTATAAATCTGTTTCAAAAAGTCTTCAAAAATCACTACACACCAAGTTTGTAGGTAGGGATCTGCATTTGCTATAAGATAAATGTGGGTCACTGTGGTGTATGTGGAATTTTTTTTTTTTTTTTTCAAATAAGCAATTTTGGACATATTGATATCTTATGAAAATATTCTAATCTTGTAATTATGATTATGTTTCTCGCTGCCTTAAAAAAATTCAACAATTTATGCATAATTCTCAAGCTTTCTAAACTTTTCTTGTACTTATGTATTTTATTATTCACCTTTCTTAGAGATAAAACTTTAACCTTTTAAACAAATCATAATTATGTAGAGGTAGTATAGAAAAAAACCGTAGCCCAGTTCCATATTTGGTGAATTTTTAAATGTCAAATATAATAAGCTTTTATATAATATGACTTATACATTTAAACTTAATAGAAATTTTATCAATTCTAAAAAATTGTCTTTTACAGATTTTTTACTATTTTTAGTCAAACCAAAGTTATTATATTTTACAACAATAACGATGACAACGACAAATAAGTCACCAAAATGTGTGTTTTAAATCGTTTCATGATTTTTAACCATAAATAATTTTGAAAAAAAAAAAAAATACAAAATTGCCTTAACCCTTTCGGACCCAGCCTTACTCTCATGTAACATTTTTTTAAAAATTCGTAAAAAATATTAAATTAAACAATTTTTTAGGTTACGATGGCTTAATTGAAAGATAATAATGCCTAGTTACTGGATTATTACAAAAAGTTAGTCAAATATCATACCTTTAATTTTTTTGTATCGAGAACGGGACTGAAATTCACATTTTTTTTTTTGCAAAAAAAATTTTGTTTATTTATGGTCATAATTTTGAAAAAAAGATATAAAAAATGTTAATGCAGAAAATGTTTTATTTTTTTGCTTAGAAGAAGTAGCATACATTATAGTTTCATAAAAAGTTATTTTCTCAGTTGTCCGACTTTTTTTGGTGGTCATAAGCTGTGCATGTTACTTACATGTAACATGAGAAAAACACATTAGTTTTGCTATTTATTATTTTGGAAAATAACTTTTTGCTATTCATATTTCTTAGTTGTGATGTTTTTGACCCGTTAATACCGAAAAAACATTTTTTAATATTGATTTTCATAGCTTGGGTTCGAAAGGGTTAAATGACTAAACGAAAAAAATAAAAATAAAAAATAAAAACAACAATCAAAATTTTTATTCAAACAACGCAACGTTTAAAAACTTTATTATGTCATTTTCTTTTGTTGAGGCAACATATCGTTTGTATGTAACATACGGACACTCCTGCTTATTTTGCATGTATGATTTAATAGAGTAGGAGTCAGTGCAGGTTATGAATGAAAATTAATTTAAATGCAAACAAGATGAATAAATTACGTATTATAATTTTGAGATCAGATAAAAAACTGCAAACAAAATGATAAATTCACTAAACGACTCCTTATTATTCTTTTGTTCACTTAAAACTTTATAAACAAAACTGAAAAGAAAACACAAAACAAAATATCTCCAAAAAACTACACACAATGCAATTGTAAATTATGTGAACTCAAGCAGATCGACATTTTGAATCTGAAAACTTTTTAAAAGGTCTCATTTTTTTGTTTTATTTTTGTCGCTTTGTAGATACAACATCTTCTTTTTTCGTGCGAAAAATTAGAAACCCATTTATAAGCCACTCACACCAATGACCTTGAAATTAATAACAAAAAAAAAAAATGCTAATTGAAACATAAAATTTATCATATCTTAATGAATTGATTTGAAAAGGTCAAAGCCTTTCTAAAACATTAATCCAAATTGCCCTAAAAATAACAAAACCAAACAAAAAAAAAAAACTCTTAGCGCCAACTTTGATATATAATTATCAGTCTTGTATCGATCAAACCTATTCATGTTGACAACTACGGAGGTCAATACCTTCACTATAAACAAAAATAAGTAAAAATAAAAATAAAAGGCGTGTTGCACTATCGAAAATATGCTAAAACCCCTCAACACCTAACCCAATGGCCCCGCGCATATAGTATATAGCATTATGGCACCAAAAACAAAAATTGTGTTAATTAACATATTGAATGGTATATCTTTCTGTCTCCATCACAGAACCAAACCCCAAAATATATCCAAATATTTACTTTGTTGGGGTCTCAAAACAGCAGGAGAGTCCCGTCTCGCATGCAACATACATAATTGTCGTACATGCAACACAGCAACACACATCCGTTAACACCACACAATGCACTGACAATATGATTGCACGTTTTAGCAGGTGCACTATGCACATTTGCACACACTATCGAATCGAGTCAATGTGGCTAGAAATGCGCTGCACGCTTTTGGAGAGACATGATTTTTCCCAAGCCACGAACGCTCGTAGAAAATGATTTATCTTGTGTCATTGGCATTGAAATCAATTCTTATTTGTGTAGTTGACTGCGAGTTATGTTTGTGTGTTTGTTTGTATGTTGATTTGAATGAAATGTAAATTTTTAATGTAGGACAGTAGCTGTCGTCGCTGCTGCCATCGATCGTTACAATCTGTGAATGAATCCAACATTATAATGAATACTAACCGATCGCCGGTGTCTCGCCTTAATTAATTGTGTTGGAAATATTGATTTGATTTGATTAATTGGCTAAATGCTAATAAATTGGTATCTTTTTTTGTTCAAATTGGGCGCCAGAAATTAAAAAAAAAA
Organism: Episyrphus balteatus; assembly: GCF_945859705.1. Taxonomy (NCBI): domain Eukaryota; kingdom Metazoa; phylum Arthropoda; class Insecta; order Diptera; family Syrphidae; genus Episyrphus; species Episyrphus balteatus. The sequence continues at coordinate 14,952,927 of NC_079134.1, read as the reverse complement.
AAAAATTTTATAAATGTTCTTTGGATAACCTAGTTTTGATTAGATAATAAAAAAAAAAAAAATAAAAAAATGGTCTTGACCTTTAGTTAAAACCCTGAAGTAGGTTAATTTCTCTCGAAAAACTGCTTAACTTCAGCTGAAAAAATAACGTACAAATTCTGCAAATTTTTGTCGAAAATAGTTTTTTTTTCAGCCAAAATTGGAAAAAGCGTTACCGTAACATCCTGAAATAGCAGGAGTCCCTATAAGGCAACATCCTCAGAGTAGGCCAGGTATCACTATAAGACCACAGTATGAGATAGCAGACCAAGCGTTACTATATTACCACAGCAGGCTAAGCGTTACTATCAGACTACAGCCTGAGATAGCAGGCCAATCGTTATTATAAGGACATAGCCTGGGAAAGCAGGTAAGGCGTTACCATAAAACCAAAGCCTGAGATAGCAGACCTCACTAAAAGATCGCACCCTGAGAAAGCAAGCGTCACTATAAAAATATAGCCTTTGATTGCAGGCCCAGGGTCACTTTACCTGAGATAGCAAGCGTCAATTCTTGTATTGGATTTAATACTTTGTCTTGTGAGTATTTCTCAAAGAACCAGATGTGAATTATAAGACACTGGAAATCCAGTACTAGACTTTCTTTTTAATTTGGATTTGCGTTATATTTTTTCTCTTATATTACATAAAATTCACAGAATTTATTAATTTTTTTTTAGTAAAATCAATAGGACACGACCTACTCTTTTAAACCAGCTTTTTCATTTATTGCACCCGGAAAAAAAATCTCTTATTTTTATAAACAATGTTGTCATTAAACTTACTTCCCATGTCCCAAATTGCTCCTTCTTTCCACACACTCCTCCAATCTCCATTTGCAATTTCAAATTGGATGAATCAATTAGCACCTTGACACACCAGAGTATATTTTGCGATAAAATCTAACACCATATTAATACTGATTTGTGTGGGTTGCACAGGCACACTAAAATCCCAGTGAAGCATAAAATCTGACCCTAAGATCATCAAATAATGCTTGGTGAAAAATGAAGTCAGCATCAGAATCTACTCAGGCGGAAAATTATTCATTAGCACACAGCACAGAGGCATAAGAGATATAGTGTGGACGTGCAGAGGACGTGTAGGCGTTTTGTGGTTGTCAGTTCAGTTGTTGTTTGTTGTGAAGTAAAAAACCTTAACAAGATTACAAGAAAGAGAAGCTGAAAAAACCAAAAAAAATTATAACAACTTTTGGTAGTGGCAGACAGATAGACGCTTGAGTCTCCGTCTCGAAAATGAGTAATTCCACAAACATCTGATAAAGCTTAAAAGATCAGTGAGAAATCGGTTACTGGCTACTGAATAACAATCAAGATCACCAACATGACTGGCTGTAGCAACTGTTGAAGGAAAAAATATTGTTGCTGTAGCGACAACAGCCAGAGAACAGAAGAAAGATAGTGGGTAGTGGGCAGTTCAGACTTCAGAAGACAAAGTATGAGATTACGTGATTGTGATGGAGTATAATTTATTGCATTGCCACTTTGTCAAGTAGAAGTGTTAGACTCGTAAGTACTAAGACGAAGAGTAATGAGAGATTAAATGAACAGGAAAAATAGTTTTACTAAATACTTGAAGTGGTAAGAGTACGTTACTGTCTTAAGATGTTGTTGATATTTTTGTTTTATAAGATAAGAACAAAATTGCTTACTGACCCTTAAATTCAACTTTAACTTATAACATAGCCTAATGATCATACTGCCCATAATCTCGTAAAGGCCCTAACTACACTTTTCTTAGTTCTGAGTTATAGAGGGCAAATGTAATATCGCAAATTTCATATAAAAATTAAAAAAATTAAAAGTTCATTTTGAATTTTCTGACGTATTTGAAGATAAAGGCTAAAAAAATAAATGAGAATAAATCAGAGACAATGCCTTAACTCAAAATATGTAAAAAAATAAAAATCGAAAATTTTGTAGTTAGGGCCTTTACGAAATTATGGGCAGCATAGTATCCAACAGTGTTTTGAACCATAGATTGTATCTAACTATTACTGCCATAAAACGATGCGATTTCTTATCTTAATGGTAAATAGTTGATCTAAAAACAGTACAGCATGATCTAGAAACTCCGGGTTCATTTTTACTGAACTTGAGGGGACAATGACAGTAGCAAATGAATTCAATTAGGGTGAGCCTCTTTTTATTTTGGTTTAATCTTTTAATTTCAGTAAGAATGCACATAAAAGTAATGAAGAGTCTCTTCATTCTTACTATATGTACACAAGTACACTTAAACTTTTTAAGAAGATAATTTATGTTAAATCAAATGAAGTTCAATTTGATTTTAACAGATTTCTTATAAAACTATATGAAATCTGTTTATTTTTATAAGAAATCTTATTATTTTAAGAAGATAAATTTAAGAAGAGCACCATCTTGATTCTAAGTGCCTTATTTTTCTTTGTGGACGAAGTGAAGATTATCCTTGATGATTTTAATGTTTATATCTATGAAGGTTATTTTTGGTTCCCCTCCGTCAACGGATTAAAAACTTATATAAACTTTGCAGAGAGTAAGAGAGTTGAAATACACTTTTATCAACAAACTGTGAAATAAATTGATCATGTCACGATTGACAGCAGAAATTCTTCAAAAACTCTGGATGTCTATAAACAAACATTGCAAACATTTGCTTAGATCAATAGATTATTTTTATTTAAATTTGAAAAACAGAGGTGTCATCCATGACTGAATGTAGGAATGAGAACCTATAAAAATGATAACGGGAGCCAACTAAATATCCACTAGGTTTCTCAAAGTGACGCAACGAATTCGTGAAGTACCTTGCTACAGACAAGTTGAGTCGTCTGGCCTGGAAATGTTTAAAAGATAATAAAAATTGTTTTGGGTGTTTATATAACCTAAAATAAAATAAATGCTGCGCAATAATCGGTTACTTTGTTTATTCGATCTCCACAATTTCTTGGCAAATTGACATTAGTTCAGAGAAAAAATAAAGAATAACTTTTATGATGTATTCAAACATCCATCTTTTGAGTCAAAAGTTATCGATGAAGATCTTTCAATTTTTTGCCCACAACCGACGGTATTCCCAACTAACATTTCAGCTCCGGTTAAGGTATTACAAAAGCTACATTTCAGCTTCTTTTAAAATTTAGTTAGGTTGTTGGGCATGGAAAAAGGAGAACGTTATACAAGTTTGACTCTATATTAGGATCTTAAACGAAGCTTTACCGAAGCTCTACCGAAGCTCTGAGATTTGATAGAGAAACAAAAATGAATTCTTTTTTAACTGGTTTTAAATCATGAATTATATCTTTTGATCTGATATTATATATAACATTCCATTAGTTTTTAGTATATCTATTAATAATAATTTTAAGAGTATATAATTTTTTTACCACGCCCAGGAATCGAACTTCGTATTTGCTTGGTGGTAGTCCCCCACTCTACCCACTGGGCCATCCTAGTATATTCATTAATGAAATCAAAAACTTAATCAGTTCAAATAGCAAAAAAATGTCCGAGCTAAATTATTCATTGTCAAAACCAAAAAGTGTCCGAGCTAGATTATTTAATATTAAAACCAAAAATCAAATACAAAACTTAGTCATTTCTGTAAAGTTTCTATAAATTCATTAAACAGGCCTATCCGAAAAACAAGCTTTCTTCGTTTAAGTTTCTTTAACAGTATTTAAACAACTTATTAGAAGTTGTTAAACAAGTCCGAACTTCTATAAGCAGTTAAATTCTGAAGCAAGCTCAATACAAGCTGTATAAAAAGTAGAACCTGCGAGATTTGAATTTATAGAAGCTGTTGTGTTAGTTGGGATTAGGTACTTTCAACAAATCCAATAATTTTTACTCATTTTCAGCGTTTTTTTTTTTAATCTCTGTTGATCTAAATGCCTTCATCTCAAAAAAAAAAAATCATCTTACGTTGAATTGAACGGCTTCCAGTAGCACTTTTAGCTGTAGAGAATTAATGAACAAATAGCTAGCTTCGAATAGCTTCTATTCTAATCTACACCCAATAAAATTAAAAATTTTATAAGATTTCAAAATATTTAAATCAAAATTTAATCTTTTATATTTTGTTTTCTCTTTCTTTACAGATAAATTTTAAAATGGCAAAATTACAAATGTTTTCATTGATAACAATATGTTTGATATTTTGCATTGGTACAATAAATTCAGCAGTAACAGCAGGTTATTTCTATGAAAACCCAATAAGACCATTCAATCCGGCATCATTTCCACCATTACGTTCCACAGGACAATATTCTGGCATTCCATTTGGACAAAAGGTAGAATCGACTACCCAAACACGTTTGAAAGTTCCACCAATTCCCTCACTTCCCCCATTAACAACATACATACCAACACCAACTACAAAATATCAATTACCTTTTGGTAATGTTCAAAGTTCAACACCAACTGCCTTTAACGTAAGACCGGCACAACAGCAGCAAGGACAATTATTCCAACAACAACAACAGACAACTCAGTATCAAAGACCTCAACAACAAATTCAATACCAACAACCTCAGCCACAACCATATTCTTATCCAAAACCTCAAGTTCCTGTTAATACACAACTCACATCAAATAATCAACAATCTTCTTACACAATTCAACAGCGAAATAATATTCCACAAACCACACAAAAACCAGCAACACAATTCTATCAAAATACCACCCCTGCGTTACCAATCCAAAGACAAACCCCAAAGCCCTCTGTAGTACAATTAGTTCCCCAACAAGTTGTTCCTCAACAAGTTGTTCCCCAACAAGTTCCCCAACAAGTTGTCCAACAAATAGCCTCAGCCCCAATAGTAGATATTCCAACCACTTCGGTTATTAATTCAGATTCTAATCCTACACAGCCCAACGCAGGACTCCTCGCTTCTCCAGACATCTATGTAGTAGATGGACGACCATTGAAGCAGTACAAAGTCTACGAACACATCGACAATGACATCGAAGAAGAAGTTCATAATTTCCTTCCGTCCAATTTCTTCCTCAACAGTTACCATTCTATGATTGGAGACACACATCCACTTGGCGAAGATGTGCAAGTTCAGAATAGAGCATCGAGTTTCCAACAGCGAAGTCAGCTCATATCCCAGCCTACACCCAATACCGTTGCATTGGGTTCTGGAGGATTGGGTTTTGTCAAACTTCCCAATGGCAATGTTTATCTAGGTTCAGGATCATTGGGGTACATTAGTAGTTTGCAGCATTCACAAGATGTTCAAGATCTCAGAAGTCGTACGAGCTCTTCCGGACCCGATGCACTTCACTTTGGACATGGTTCACTGAGTGACAGCTTCTATTATCGAAATCAGAAAGATTAGTTAGTTTTGGAGATTTTTTTGTCTATAAATATGATTTTCTTTTGTAAAATTTTCTTTGTTTTATTTATCACCGAATGTATCCTATAATTTTTAAAAAAATGTATATAAATTTTTGTAAAAAAAAAAATGGATGGTGTCAAATTATTTGGAACTTTTGGAATAAAGAGTCAGTTTCGCAATCGACATTTAAGTGGTAAGAGGCTAAAATTTGGAACGTTCTATGAAAGTAAGTATTTATAATTAAATTAAATGTCTAAAGACGAAAAAAAATATAATTTCCGAACCCTGGTCCCAATTCCATAAGATTGAGTTCATTGCGTGATTTTATAATGTGCCTTGTGTGCAAGGCAATTTACACTTTTCTTCGTGTACACAGAGTAACTCACTCTTGCGGAATTGGGCCCCTGCATACATTTAAAAACTGAAAACAGGGTTCCTTAAGGCCCAACTTACCCCGAATAAGATTTTGTCAAAATTGTTCTCGTTCAATTCTGATAAATTAACACATCTCGTGCAGTTCAGATCGCACGGCATGCATTATGCTTAACGAATGTTGAACGAACACAAGCATATATGCACATTATAGCCAGCTTTATGTGTTTTCGCTCACTCGTACATGCCATTTTGGCATTCGGCTCTATGCTGCTATTCGATTCACGTGAAAGTCTAAAATAAGAAGCCTTTAAATAGGGGTTAAAATTATATTTAAGCAATTTTTTTTTTTCCTTAGAATTTCTAAGATAGCGGGACACATCGCTTTGCTTTCGAAAAGTTGAGATTTTTCAAAGTCTGTTTGACGTGATTAAGGAATGAAATCTTTCGATTCACGTGAATCGAACAGCAGAATAGGGCTGATTAACTTATTTATACTCACGCCTCCCTAGTAACAATTTAGCTTTCATAAGGGTCAATGCAAGCTATTTTTTGGCTTTCATAACAAGAAGGACAGGTCTTTATGCAAATCATTTTGGCGCATTTTACCGAAATTGCATATGAATTTCCTTCACAGGTAATCCACAAGCTAATAGCTTGTGACAAACAGCTTAAAATGGCCTTACGGAGGTCTTCCTGCAGAGGGTTTATCTAATGCACAAACCGAATTATTTGCGTAGGATGTTATAATAAGGCCTTATTGAAGTTGTTGAAGGTGTTGTAGAAAATGTTGAATATATGCATTAAAAAAAAGAATTTATTGAATTTTATTTAATTTTTTTTTTCTTTTGATTTTTTCTGTTTTGCATTTTCTGCATATTATTTTATTTATTTTAATTTTTTCCTATTTTGTTTCTTTTCCTTTTTTGGAAATTCCACTGCTTTTTCTGTTGTTCTTGAGAATATTATTTTAATTGAAAAAGAACACATTTTTTTATTTTTATCACATGTCCCGGCCAGGAATCGATCCCACGTACCTCTGCATACCAAGCCAGCACCTTACCAGTAGACCATGCTCGAATATTAAAGATGAGTGAAAAATTGGGAGCTATTTGAAACCTCACATTGAAATGCAATGTTTTTTTCTAATGCGTTACAAACATATTGCATATCTGCAGGATAAAAACTTTGCATACTTATATGTGAAAACATTGCATACTTACAAGAACCTCTGGGAACAGGTCTTATAGAGGCCTTCTGTCACTTGAAAATACAATTCTTCTTTAGAACGGTTCAAACAGGTCTTATAAAGGTCTTCTTTAACTGATATTTACAAGGCTTCTTCTTAACACTTCTAGATAGCCTTAAGGAGACCTCCTTTCTTTCCTAAATGGATGACTTGAGTAAGTAAGCCTTAAACTAAACGTATACAAACTATAGCTTGTGGAATCGAACAAAATGCAAGTAAAATTGTTACTTGGGCTTTTATAGTTAAACCTATAGGCTTAAGCGAGTCTCAGAAAAGGGAGACATTACCGTACAATACATAGATTATGCGTCTGTTATCTTGATGTTAAGCGTTCTTAAAAATGACTTTATATGCCAAATTAACGTCCTCATACCTAATCACCTTTCAAATATTACATTTTTAATCAACACGTTACAGATGTTTAATGTAAAGTCCGTTTTTGAAGCAAACAAGACCCTTAGGATGGGGAAAACTGAGCTGTCAAAAAAGTACTGTGTTCCTTTTTTAGTTCGTTGAGCACTGAACGCTCAGCTTCCAAACTTGCAGTATTTTTTTGCTCAACAAGGGCTCGCTCAAACCCCTCATTAAATATTGAGCGAGCATTATTTATTAACAAGAAATGAAAGAAAAATTCTTGAAAACACACAAATTTTATAAATAAAGCTAACAATTTTGTTAGACCCTTCCTTAAAAAAGGAAAAAAAGCGTTATAAAGCTTATGTGTCAAAGGGTGTAAATGGAGTTCCCATCACACCAACGGCTACCCACGGCATATTTCTTACAAAAACTCAGTTAGCAACGATTTTTTAGGAAATAATTAGATATGTTCCATAAAACCATTTCTCATAAACATGAACAAATCAACAATGTGAAAATCTCTTGAATTTGAACAAGGGAATTTTCTTTCAGTTGAAATACATTTTCAAATTAAAAATTTTAAATAAAAATACCTACACTTGTTAACCCAGATTAAACTGTGAGCGCCACCTACACGTTATAAAATACACTACGAAGTGAACTATTTACAAGTGGTTTTGGCATGTGCTATTCCTAATCGGTTGTTGTATATGCTTTGTAACGTAACGTTATGATGTTGGTTGTATAATGAAATATTGGACTCATTTGGTGAAGTATTCAAAATGTAGGTGGCTAATTTGAAATTTACATTTTAAAAATTTAAAATTAACGGAAACAACTGAAAGTGCTATTTACCAGAGTAATAATAATCAAAGAAGTGTGCAGCATTTAATTATAATTATTTTAGAAAAGTAATAATCTGTTGCTTCAAGGCGACAAGGCTGTTCCACACTAACGAAACGACAACCGAAGACAAAAAACGCATTTAAAACGAAAACAATTTTTTCCGAAAACCGAAAGCAATATAAAATTAAGTCTATTTCTCAAACAATCCAAAAATTAGTTTTTCGAAATTTTTAAAAAAAAAAGCTACATACAAAGTTTATGTCTTTTTGAAAACTAAAATAATACAGTAAAATAAGGAGAAAAAAGGGGTAAATCTCGGAATGAATGTTAGTAGAAATTTTTTTTGCTCAATATCTTCCTTTTGCCATTCTATAACATATCTCAAAAGTCTACAAAAATCTCATGTCCGCTTGTCGCGATTTCAAGGTCAAATCGCGAATTGGAGATTTTCAAAATTAGCAAAAATAGGCTATGGTATTATACAGGGTGTCCCACAGTCACCGCCCCAAATGAAAACCATGGATTCCTGAGATCATTTTAAGTCGAAAAACTTAAGAGGTAATTTTCTCGTTTTCGTCCCGTTTTCGAGTTACCACGGTTTTTATGATTTTTGTTCTCTTGTCCTTTAACTGGCCTTATCTTTGCCAAACTACGTTTGATTTGAAAGATTTTTTTTACAACCAATCAAGAATTTATTACAGTTTAAGTTTGTCTCAAAACTTTTTTTTCTGCGGACAACCGTTTCACCACAATTTTGCATCAAACACAATTTTCTTCGTTTTTTAAGTTGTTTTTTACACTTTCAAATCATTTAAGTCAAAAAAACACGTTAATGAGTATTAATTTTTTGTGCTTTTTATTAAAGCTCAGTTTATTTCCATAAAAAAAAAAAAAATTATTTCATAAAAAAGGCTACTGAAAGTAATTAAAAAAAAAACATAAACAAACTGAGTGAATAAAAAAAAAATAATTTATAAATAAAAAATTAATTTAAATGAATTAAAAACTTTTTCTGAGCTATTGTGGTTAAGAAGAACAAATAGATAAAGCTCAGAAAAAGTTTTTAATTCATTTAAATTAATTTTTTATTTATAAATAATTTTTTTTTTTATTCACTCAGTTTGTTTATGTTTTTTTTAATTACTTTCAGTAGCCTTTTTTATGAAATAAAACTTATTTTTTTTATGGAAATAAACTGGGCTTTAATAAAAAGCACAAAAAAGTAATACTCATTAACGTGTTTTTTTGACTTAAATGATATGAAAGTGTAAAAAACAAGTTAAAAAACGAAGAAAATTGTGTTTGATGCAAAATTGTGGTGAAACGGTTGTCCGCAGAAAAAACAGTTTTGAGACAAACTTAAACTGTAATAAATTCTTGATTGGTTGTAAAAAAAATCTTTCAAATCAAACGTAGTTTGGCAAAGATAAGGCCAGTTAAAGGACAAGAGAACAAAAATCATAAAAACCGTGGTAACTCGAAAACGGGACGAAAACGAGAAAATTACCTCTTAAGTTTTTCGACTTAAAATGACCTCAGGAATCCATGGTTTTCATTTGGGGCGGTGACTGTGGGACACCCTGTATACACAAATGATACATGATTTCAAGGTATTTTTTAATGCTGATTCCAAAAAATCTAAAGTCAAGGTAATCTGACGTCTCTGAAAAAAGTTATACCTGTTTTTCATCTGTAAACCCATATTATTATAACAGTTGCTAACTTACTACCGAAAAACCCTTAAAAGTAATGGTAGCGGAATCATATTTTGCATGAGGGTTTTCATATCCATTATCATTAAGAATCAAAACAATGCAGTGTAAAAAAACATTTATATCTATGACAAAATGTTATTTTTTGAGAAAAGGGGAAATTTTATTTTATTTTATTTTATTTTAAATACTATTATTTCGTAGGTATATATATTTTTTGTAATGGATTGGTTTGATTTTTAATAATGATGGATTCTAAAATCTTCATGTAGAAAGTAGTTTTTATTTTTTTTTTTTTTTTTTTAAAGAAGTAAATCTACTTCATTTGAAGTAAAGTGGCACCACTTGCGGACTTGCCCAAGCCATTGACATTTGACTAACGATAACGAACGAAAGAGCGTCAAAAGAGAAAGAGCGCCTCTTTCACTTAAAATACATATATCATTTATGTATGTGTATTCTTGTATTTTGTAGTCTAAAATCTAAATAGGTTGTCATCTTGTCATAGTAATCGCGTGATCGGTCTGCTAAGTTGTCGTTTCGTTCAAAGTTAAGAATAAAATAAAAGTCCTTTGTTTGAAATGAAGCGTGATACGTAAATATTTCAAATAGGACGTGCATGATAAATAAAAAAAAATTTAACCAACTCACAAGAATCGACATGACTCAAACAGTTGATCAAGACGCGCTAAAAATTCTAACGGCTAAAATAAACAGATACACATCGAATCTTCTAGAAAAAAAACTACAAACACACAAAACACAATCCTATTTGTGTTGGTGTGTGCTGTGTTGGAATCGAGTCTCGAGTGTGCCGTGAGTGTGTGTGATAAAGCGGAAGGCAACAATTCTTGTATTTTTGTGAAAGAGCGTCTACATAATGTACTCTTGCTCCAAGTCCAACGGTGTTCATATCCGGTGGCAAGTTACCTACACGAACAAAAACGACTCAAAAGAAGGAGTCATGAAAAGGTAATTTTGAGGAAAATGAAATTGAAGTTTCAATCTTTGCTTGTAAGTCTGAATACTATTATTTTGAAAAGTAAGTAAGGCGAGGAGATCTCGACATGTAGGAGGTTTCATCAAACTCAAATTTCTCCCTTTCTTTAAATTTGATTGAAACGATTACTTCTTATATTTAACCCCTCGAAGTATACCATTTTATTTTCCTTTATTCTGTTCAATTACTGTAATTGCGCAACAAGTTATTTCGTATGTTGTTTTTTGTGAAGTGCAGATGTAATTTTTCTTGGTGAGTGCTTAAGCGATATTTTTTTTTGTTTTAAGTTTTTTAATGCGATTTGTTGATAAATAAATTAGGTAAATAATAGTGTTCTAATAATTGTAATCACTTAACGTGAATATCAATGTGTACATTTTCTAAATATATTTATAAATTTTCTTGCGTTGAAGGAGGTTTCGGCATGTTTTGCGTAGGAGGTTTAGTCAAAATGTAGGAACATCCTTATTTTATTCTTATAGTACGTTTTAGCTTTTTTATATCAAAACCTGTATAACCTTTCAGTAAAAATAACAAACAATAATGGGGGTTCTTAGAAAAAAGTAGTTTTATTTTCTTTTTAATTTTCCCGAAAACGACAAGACTTTTTTGCATCCGGCTTTCAGCATTGAATTTTGAAAACTAAATTAGTACTTAATTATATAAAATTTTGAAAAAAATTAGTTCGAAATATTTTGTTCGTATTTTTTTTCAAAGTTTTTATTTTGAAAATTATTTTTTCAAAAGCTATTCTATAAATTAGGTTTAATTAAAAATAGTATGAAAGAAAGGGTTTTCGGCTTTACAAAAAAATATAACACGTTAATATAGGTGTAAACGTTGATTTTTAGTAAATTTTTTTCAAAAGTAAGACAATTTTTTTAGAAAATTGATCTCCTGACTAAACGGTAGGGAATGGACCCTTCTATACCTCATGATTTTTTTCTTTTTTCAACCCAACCTACATATCCTTCTAAATCAGCCTGTATTGAAGTAAAAAAAAATAAAATGAACATATAACCTTTTTTTGTAAAACCATTGCAGCAGCTATAAACGAAATCTGCAAAATGAGCACATCAAATTGTTGGAAATTAAATGATCTTTAAAAACTGTCATGAGTATTTTTTCAATAAAAGTTGTAGAAAAAAAGCTATGGCCCTTCAAAGATTTTTTTCTTGAAAATGTACAGCTGTGTTCAAAATAATAGTAGTGCCTGCAACAAAATAACATTTTTTATATTTACGGTGCTTCTATGGTTAAAAATTTAATTTCTTTGATGTCAAAGTTTGTAACGGTCAATTACTAATAAATGTATCGTAATTTTAAAATGAAAAAGAAGGTGCCAAATAATTTTTCATTGATTTTTGGTTGTTCTTTCGAATTTGACCTGTTCAAAATAATAGTAGTTAAAGTTATTTTTTAAGAATTTAAGAGCGGTTTATAACTTAGAATATTTATTTTTGGTTTAAAAGTAAGTACTCATATAATTTGAATAATTTTTCAACAAAAAACGATTTGTTTCGGTTTTAATCTATTTAAAGTTCGAAGAGCAAAACACTGCAGTTCGGATAAAGGAAACTTATACGAAAGCTGCTTGAAGAAGGGAAAACCTACTTGGAAATTCAAGTTTATATTAGGATGCTCCCCTACAATGGTAGCCTATGCAATAAAGTCAACGAAAGACCCGAAACGCGCGGTAAAAAAAGAAAAAAGACCGCCGTAGATGACAGGCGTATTGTCCCGACGAGGAAAGTTGAGCCTTCTGCATCGTTGTTTCACATCCAGAAGGCTTTAAGCCTGGATTGCAGTGCAGTGCACATTCGGAGGCGAATGTTAGACACTAATTTGTACGCTTGAAACCCACGAAAAGTTCCGCTCTTAACAAAGAAATATGTTAAAATACTAAAATTTTCGACCCTCCATGTTTAACTGTTTTCGTCGTATACTTTGGAACATAATCCGTATTGGGTGGACGTCGGACGTATTGTGGAGATCCAGTACCACCAAAAGGGACAAATATGCTGTCATCAGTAAACAATATGTTACGCCATTACTTTGCTGGCCAGTTTATGTGGTCTTTTACAAACTGGATACGCTTTTTAACATGTTTCGCTGAACTTTTCGTGGACTTCAAGCGTACAAATTAGTGTCTAACATTCGCCTCCGAATGTTCACTGCACTGCAATCTAGGCTTAAAGCCTTCTGGATGTGAAACAACGATGCAGAAGGCTCAACTTTCCTCGTCTGGACAATACGCCTGTCATCTACGGCGGTCTTTTTTCTTTTTCTACCGCGCGTTTCGGGTCTTTCGTTGACTTTATTGCATTGGCTACCATTGTAGGGGAGCATCCTAATATAAACTTGAATTTCCAAGTAGGTTTTCCCTTCTTCAAGCAGCTTTCGTATAAGTTTCCTTTATCCGAACTGCAGTGTTTTGCTCTTCGAACTTTAAATAGATTAAAACCGAAACAAATCGTTTTTTGTTGAAAAATTATTCAAATTATATGAGTACTTACTTTTAAACCAAAAATAAATATTCTAAGTTATAAACCGCTTTTAAATTCTTAAAAAATAACTTTAACTACTATTATTTTGAACAGGTCAAATTCGAAAGAACAACCAAAAATCAATGAAAAATTATTTGGCACCTTCTTTTTCATTTTAAAATTACGATACATTTATTAGTAATTGACCGTTACAAACTTTGACATCAAAGAAATTAAATTTTTAACCATAGAAGCACCGTAAATATAACAAATGTTATTTTGTTGCAGGCACTACTATTATTTTGAACACAACTGTACATCTATTTTCAAGCATAACTTTCTTATTTTCAATTTCACAGAAAAAAGTACCTTAATCAAAATTGTAGAGAAATAAATTATCTACAAAATCGCTTTAGACATATTTTTTGTGGGACTTACCGTTCGCAAGATATCGATTAAAAACAGTTTACACCCCTTTTTCCAAGATGGCGGCCAAATGGGGGGGGGGGGCTTTCAACCCCGAAAACTAGATTGTATACTCACATTAACCTCCCCTACACATCAAAATAAAAAAATCTTGTCCTACCCAAAATGCAAGGTTAATGTAACATTTCAATGGACTATTAACGTGTCGAAAGTTTTGACTCGAAACCTCCTCGCCCTACCTAATGATGCAGAAAAATCATCTATAAGATCTTTTTTAATATCCATATGCTGTTGACCAGAAAATGTACGTTCTTAAAAAAAAATTGTGTTGACTTAACACTTTAGAGCCATTAAATCTTCAAAAATAAACTTGACCCAAAGGAGTTAAGTCAAGAAAAATCTTTGTTGACATTGATAACAAAATTTAATTTATAAAAAAAAGTTGGAAATATCAATGTGATTGATTACCAAATGTGAGAATTCTTTTTGTGCTAATATAATACTGTAGAAAATTGGCTTTTCGTTTTTTGTCTTCCTTTTGTCATAACCACTTAGGATCAATTTTTTTATTTAAAAATTAAAAATTAATGCAAATACATATGTAGGAGTTAAGTCAACTTATGCCCTTTTGATTTTTTTGACTTAAACCCTTTGTACCGAATTATTTCTAATGGAAGGAGATACGCTAGAGCTATGGCGATAGGACCAAATGAAAGAGAAACAAAAAATTGACTGAAGTCCAATAAGAATCCGAAAATCGTTTTTTTTTTTTACTTAACCCCTTTGTACCCGGCAGCTAAGATTTTGAATTATAAAAAATGAAAAGAAACCCAATTTTTTAGGGTGGACGAACTGAAGACGAAACTGACTGAACTGGTACAGAATACATCTTGTTTAAAAAGTGTCATGCAGCATAGACTTCTTCTGCAATTCGGTCAGGGTAGAAATGCAGACGATCAAGAACACAATGCTAGTTTTGAGACAGCGCAGCGTCCGGTATGCTTTGGGAGGGATATTTACGCTTCATGATTTCGAAGTTTCCTTGACAGCGTTGCCACTCTTCAAAAAAAAAATCCGAAGTGTACTTAAAAAAAAAAAAAAAAAAAAAATTGAAATAGATTCAAATCTTGTAGTACCTACCTACCAAAACTTGTTTTGTATTTTTTAACAAAGATAAATGAATAAAAAATAAATGAAAACAAAAAATCGTCGCCCAGAATTGTTTTGTTCCACACGCCATTGGCACTGTGTTCGAGCATACAAAATTTCAATAGACTGAATTCGTAACTCAAAAACGACAAAATTTGCGTATGGAACAAAGCAATTCTGGGGCGACGAAACACCTAAATATTAAATTCTCTTTAAAACATACAAAAAAAAAAATAGTAAAATGGGTAATAAAAGGTGCATACCTACCTTTAAAGGAATTATTGAAAAAAAAATTTTAATATTATTTTCAACATTTATGAATGAAAACTTATTAAAATAATCAATATGCTCCCCTGTCACTGAATCTCATGGCATTATCTAATCTGATGACATCATCTAATCTTTACATAGAACAACACCGCACCGTTTGACGGAAAACTTCGGCGCTCGACACCATTCCATTTTGTATGAAAAACTTGCTGCACCACGATAAATAGGGTATGCAGAGCACGAAAAATAGCATGAATAGCATTTGGTGCCATAGTTTTTTTTTTTTTTTTAAAGTTCACTTTTATTATAGCGCGTAATTTTTTCAGAAAGTCACAATGCAGTTTTATTTTCACTTATATACCAAGGCTTTTCAACCGTTCCATTTTTCGACATCCAACTCATCGATGTTCGCAATTGAATTTATCAATTTTTCATTTTCGGAAAATCTTCTTTAAGCTCTTAAGCAAAGTTTAGAAATATACTATCTCAAATTGTTGTGCGTCCTGGTTTTCTAAGTTCTTTTTCACTGAGATCGTCCATCCTGTTTCATTTTTTAATCAGTCTCTTTTGGGAGTCTTATTTAGCTTTGTTATTTTTTTTTGGCTCCTGCAATTCTGGCTCGTAAGGCTGCATCTATCTGCAGGCTCAAGCCTAGACACAATGTTTTTTTTTTTATTTTTTGGCAACTTTCAGGGGTATTGTATATATCTCTGTATATTAGCCAGGACTGCGAAAAATGAGAATTTTCAAAAGCTTCATTTTCTAATCAACATTTATATTTATTTAAATTTAAAAAGGCAAGATCCCCCTTTGCTTTGACTGGAATCCTTGTAAAAAACCTTTGAATTATCTATTATTAGATACCATAGTACCTAACACTATCATTTAAACGTAGCAAATTCTACAATAATATCATCCAATTTAGACAGAATTGCATGAATTCAAATCCAAGGTTCCTCCTTTCAAGTAAATTATAAATACAAACAATTAAATTAACCCTTACCATTAAAGAGAACCTGACCTGAAGAAAAGAGATTTTTTCTTTATTTTATTTTTTTCTCTTCCAAAGAGAAAAGTAATCTTTCGTTAAGTCCACTCATTTTCTCCTTCATCTCTCTGTTCCATTCCACAAGTTCCAAAGCCAATCAAATCGAAGACATTTTTTATTTGAATTCGCACAGGCGTGTCAGAAATTTTCAGAGAATAACAAAACAAAGAAAAAACAACTAAGTAATTTTAACTTCTCAATTCAATTTCCCCCCTGAATCATTATTATTTCTTTTTTCCACATAAGTTAAGAATACGAAATGTAAACACAAACAAAAAACTTTTTAAAAATGAAATCCACCTCAGATGGGAAATTGCAAAACAATGACAGTGTCAGAGAGAGAGTAAATGAGAAAGAAGATGAATAAATAAAATATATGAATTAACATTCAAAAACAAAATGAGTGTGATTCGTTAATTGGATTTGCTCAATTACCGTCGAAAGGGACAATTTAAAAAAAAAAGAGAATATAAAAGACAATATGAAGATTGAAGAAAAAGGAAATGCAATACCTGCAATTGTATTGGAAATAAAACATTATAAATGGAAGGAAATACATATCCTTTACCCCTCCTCTATCCCTACAATAACAAAATACGTCCCTATTTTAATTTGCAATTCGATATTGTGTGTGAATTCAGAGAACAACTGCGCAATGCAAAGATAAATAGAACAGAAAAATACTTTAATTCAATACAATATTTGTAACTGTCACAATTATTCGTCATTGATTTCCCACTCCTCTAATTTTATGGAAGGGATGCAATGTCTTACCCCAATCACATTTGGACAATTCCTATTTGCCAAACGATTCCATTTCCATTCCCATCCGCACTCACACATGTCATTCATATTCTCGTCCTTCTATCTGTTCACTCTATATCCATCTCACTCTCATTTGAATTCCAATTCACATCCACACACTGAAAGGCCATTTGGCATTTCCATTTCTTGTGTCGTTTTACGTTTGATCATATTCTCTCTGTTTCTCCTTGTTACTCCCTCAATCCCAACTCATTGCACTATCCTACTCTAACATACTCGCCCAAAGGCGGTAACCTAAGATTCCACCTTTTGTTTATTTATTTCCAATTTTATTTTCGCTCTCATTCTCTCATTTCATTTGTGTGAACTTCTTATTTTTTTTTTTTTGTGTCTTGTTTTTGTTGTTGTTCTATTCAACGATTGTGTGGATTGGATTTGGGATTGAGAACTTAAAATGGGGTTTAGTTTTATTTTTTTTCTTGTTTGCTCTTTTTCTTTATTTTTGTTAGAGTGTGAGAGAGAGCTAGAGACTGCGCTCAGGTACCTATATTACTGTTATTTCTTCTGTGAATTTGGAAATGCTGGTGACACTTGTACGTTGTGTACGACTGTGGGTATATAATGTAAAGGAATTGAAAATTTGTTCCTTGAAAAAACGACGACTGCGAAAGAGATAGATAGTGTTTGAATGATTTGGCCAAAAAGGATCTAGAGAAGGAGGAGATAGAAATAAAAATAAAATAAGAAGAAAGTTAGTAGCAAATGAAAAGAAAAATGAAAGACAAAAAAAGTAGGTATTTAAAAAGTTTTTTTCTTTTATAGGTGTAGCTGTGGAGAAGATTTTTGCTTCTTTTCATTTTCTGAGTTTTATGTGTGGAAGAAATTTGTCTTTTTGGCACAAAAAAAAACGGAGGAAATGAAAAAGACTGCTGATGAATGAAAATACGAAATACAAACATAAAAGAGTATTGCCAACGCGTTGGTTTTATGTGGGTTTTATAATTAAATTTCCTCAACCATGTAGGAGAGTAGGAGAGGGATTTGCTCCTAAAAATTGTGTTAAAGAAGAAGCAATTGAGTAATATATTCAACCCGTCTTATGAAATATATATTAAGTACTCAAGAAATTTGAAATAATCCATAGTTACCACCCCCCGAAGCTTGCAGAGCTGCGACCATTAGCTGTGTCCTTAGCGGAGATGATTGTAATCAGCGAGTTGCTCATTAAATGCCCGTATCAGCATCAGCATGAAAAAACTAAGGAAACCTTTGCTTATGAGCATATTCTTAAGCAATTTTCGGATCTAACGGAATGTCATACGTCTGGCGGAAGTCAAATAGGTACTTGCTTACAGAGTTAAACATGAAAACTGTGATGCATGGCGAAGGAATCATGTTTTTTTTATTGCGAAAATGTCTGGAGTTTTATTTGTTTTTGTTATGATTTTTATTTTATGTTTATGCCGCCTCTTTGAATCTTTGAAGCTTGAAAAAAAGGTTTGTCCCCAGCCAGTGTGGCCAGGACCGGCTATTTATAGCCAAACCGGCTCCTTTAAGTTTTCTTCGGCTCCTTCAAATTCAGATTTTCGATTTATCAAAATTTGGCTCCTTAAGTTTTTAATTTGGCGATTTTTGGCTCCTTCAAAATTAAAAACTTTTATAATAAAAGAACTTGATTATTACGATCACGCCTTAAAAGTCTTCGAAGTAGAACTAAACATCTTCGGAGTAGAATCTGACGTCTTGCTGAAAAGCGCAATTGTGAATGTATCTAATTTCATTTTCAGTCATATATGAGGCGTTCAGAATTATAATGGGTCAAGTCCACTTCTCTTTAGGTTGGATGTTTTAAGGTCTTAAAAATTAAGGGTTTCGTTTTATGTCAAATAAAATAAAAGAAAGACATTTTGGAGATATAGAGCTATCGATCTGCTAAACATTTATTTCAAAAGTTCCTTTAGTTTCTGAGAAAAAGTTCAGAATAATGCACAAATTTCGAATGGACTGGACCCATTACACTGTGCAAGTTTTTTCAAAAAATTTTTGAGACAAGTGCGCTGTTAACTGTTCCCCCCTATTTCGGACTTGAGAAATCGATTGGTATCATTATAGTCCGGTCAAATTAGACTAAAATAAGGGGGTGAGGTTACATAAATTCCCAGCAAGCTGAAAATTGGTAGGATTGTTGGAATTACCATCATAAATAAAATTTAAAAAGTCCTCATCGATCCGAGTTGTGGAAAAAAATTTACGGGGGGTCGAAAGTCAAAAAAATGGGTTTTTCACGATTTTTAGCAAAACGAAAAGTCTTATCAAAAAATTTTCAATGCGAAAATTGTAGACCAGCTTATTATCTATAAAAAGTGTCATGACACTTTTTTTCCTCAGACCCACCGTTTTTGAGATATAACGATTCAAAAAGTTGAAGTTGAGTTGTAATCGTCATAATTATGCACACGTTTCCACGCCACCTTTGAGGTAGTGTACCTAGCGCGTTTTTTTTAATGTGGTTTCCCTGGTAGGCTTATTCCACGGATTTATTGGGGTTCATACAAAAAAAAAAATAGGTAGATTTATCCATCTGTGTCATAGTTCTCTTCCTCTTCAACTTCTTCTTGTTCTTGGTCCTGGATGCAAGTTAATAATGACACATCGCTTGTCTCCTCGTTGGTGTCAAATGAATCCTCAATTGTTGGTGATTCAACATTGGAGCACGACCGGTCTTGACAATTTGTCCATGCTACAGAACAAAACAGTCCAACTTTTTTGCAACCATATTTAGCACTATATCCCTTTTTACAGTTGCAAAAAATTGTGTTCAGCAGTTTTTCCGGTGCAGGTGGGAATAATGTTGGAACAGGTTCTAGTGCATTGTTGACCAACTTCCAACCCCAGTCTTTTGGGTCTAGCTGATAACCAAGCCACACCTGAACTTGGTAATATACCCGAAAAAGATGTTGTTTTTGGAGGAAAGTTCGTAAAAACTAAATCGCGTATAAGCCTAATCGCGAATTAGCCTAATCGCGAATAAGCCTAATCGCGTATGAGCCTAATCGCGTATGTGGGGTCTTAGTGTATTTTTACTTGTCTTACATCTTCAGTGGTGTAAAACCGTGATGCACTTATACATTTCTATTCTAAACAAAAATTCCCGGGGAAATAGTTTCGGAAGAAGGGCTCCCAATCTTAACCATGGGGGAACAAAATTCAAGCTTAAAGAGACTGAGATCTCGGGAAGTTTTCAGTTGGGATCCCTTCTCCAGAAAACATACCCCCCGGATTCTTGTTTAGAATAGACCTGATTATGACGATTACAACTCAAAATTTTTGAATCGTTATATCTCAAAAACGGTGGGTCTGAGCAAAAAAAGTGTCATGACACTTTTTATAGATAATAAGCTGGTCTACAATTTTCGCATTGAAATTTTTTTGATAATACTTACCGTTTTGGTGAAAATCGAGAAAAAATCGTTTTTTTGACCTTTGACCCCGAGTAATTTTTTTTCCAGGTCTCGGATCGATGAGGACTTTTTAGGTTTTATTTATGATGGTGTTTCCAACAATCCTACCAAATTTCAGCTTGCTGGGAATTTTTGTAACCTCACCCCTTTTTTTGAGTCTTATTTGACCAGACTCATGGTACCGATAACTTCCTTATAACTCTAGGTATGACAAACCTTTTACCATTTTGAAATTCCTCTTAGTTGAGAGTATTTTTAAAAAAGGTGGCCACCTAGGTTCCTTTGATTTATTTTGTACCACAGTAGTTTAAAATTTTTCATAAAATACTTTTTTTTCATTTTGCTCGAAAAACAGATTTCAAATTTTTTTTTAAGAAAAATGTGCAATAGCTATGAAGTTTTTAAACTTAATATGTACTCAGCCAATTATTGTAAAAAATTATAAAAAAAAGAAATAAATAAAATTCATTCATTTGTGGTTGTAGTGAACGAAAACACAAGATGATAAAATTTAAAATACACTGAACGAAAAAAAGTCAATATTTTATGAACTGGTTGCGATAGCACTTTTTTATATCTGTTTTTGGAACAGTCATAAGTGTGGCTATCAGCCATTTTAGGGTTGTCCATTCCCTATCGGACACCCTGTTTATATTCAGACCTATTCTAAACAAAAATTCCCGGGGAAATTGTTTCGGGAGAATGGCTCCCAATCGGAAAAATGGAGAAAATTTCCTTTTTTTTTTGCTTTCTCCATATTCTTAACCATTGAAGAACGAAATTCAAGCTAAAAGATAGTAAAATTTCAGGAACTTTTCTGTTGGGAGTTTTTTTTTCAAAATATGCCTGATTATGACGATTACAACTCAACTTCAACTTTTTGAATCGTTATATCTCAAAAACGGTGGGTCTGAGGAAAAAAAGTGTCATGAAACTTTTCATAGATAATAAGCTGGTCTACAATTTTCGCATTGAAAATTTTTTTATAAGACTTTTCGTTTTGCTAAAAATCGTGAAAAACCCATTTTTTTTACCTTTGACCCCCCGTAAATTTTTTTCCACAACTCGGATCGATGAGGACTTTTTAAATTTTATTTATGATGGTAATTCCAACAATCCTACCAATTTTCAGCTTGCTGGGAATTTATGTAACCTCAAATGTCTAATTTGACCGGACTATTAGTTTTTCGATTTGTTGGTACGACTTCAAACTAAATTTTTTTCGGAAGTTTTTTCAATAATTTTAAACATTTTGCCTGGTTTAAAGTCATTTTTCTGTTTTATATTGCTATTTTTTCTGCTAAAACGTTATATGAGTTTTTGTGAACAATTTTTGAAATTGGCGATTTTTGGCTCCAAGGCTTCTAAAATTCGGCTCCTTGTCTCTAAAATTCTCTGGCAACACTGTCCCCAGCAAGGAACTCTTGAAATAGTATTTATTTACATTACAACACATTAAATTTATTTTCTTGGACCTCTGAAAGGGAAGATGACAGAATATTATTTGCCAGGCCTGTCTGTTGTATCAAATACCTTTATTAATATCTTGGCACCCTGTTTCTTAAAGCCATCAAAAGATCGCTGGGCTGTCTTCGAGTTCAGTTTCAGACATTAAATTAATTTTAATGATGCTATTTTATATTTTGCATTTAAAAAATCCATTTAAATTTTCTGGAGTTCAATACATTTATTTTTTTTTCGGACCGCTACCCAACAATGTAATAGAAGAAAAGGCCCATAATAAAATATTTTGGCTCGCGGTTGACCGTAGACCAAGGAATGACTTACCGGGCCAAAAGATATAAAGTTGAATAAGTTAAACGTGCAATCTCACAGGATGTTATACATAAATGCTGTTAGATTATCTGGGTTGGTTTTTAAAGGTACTTTTTTGTATAAAATAACAACATACTGATTTCTAATTTGTGTTCTATTCCTTTTTTTATAGGATTTGATGAAGATACCATTTTAGCCCTTATAACCCAAACTAAATTATCCAAATACCAATATGAAGTAATAAGAAGAGCCACAAGAAATTGGAGATTAATATATTCCCAAAGTAGATACTAGAATATTGTAGGGAACAAAAAATCCTGTTATCTGAACGACATAGAAGTAAACGAGACATCTGCTAGTGTAAGGCTGTAAGCTTTGCTGGATCACACTGCTAATTGAATTTGAAATCCTTTCCTAATGATGAACTGGAACTATTAAAAAATTTCATCTGGGCAGAGCGAAAATACTGGCAACCAAATAGCAGCGGATTCTTATGTTTTCATGACATATATTGTTTATTCGAAGATTACGTCAATTAGCTACTGGAGAAACATTGATAAAACATTGATAGATCCCTATTTTGTCTTCTATGAGATATAGCAGAGCTCTTAAATTTGAATATAAAAAAGAAACACTTCGCATCAAACGAGAAGAGAAAAACCGTGTTGGAAATTAAATTCAAGAACTGGAAGCGACTTCATTGATTGTTTGAATGCATGTTGTCAAAATTAAAAACCGTCCTAATTTGACTACGATAAATGAAAAAGGAGCTCAAGCTGTGACAAGCACTTGTTCTACGAACAATTGCAATCTAAGATCCGGAACGAAGTACTCGGTCAGAAATCAAGAGGGGGTCCTATGTTTTAGTAACCATTTTGTTGTCCCTCTGTCTCGCGGAACTATTCTTTCTTTCTTTTCTTCCTTTTCTTCTAGCATCTTTTCAACAATGTAATGATGCCGAGTTTTCTCTCTACTTCTCCCTTTGCGGTGCAGACGAAGATAAACCCCTTACTGGCAGGCTGGAATCATAGTTTTGCCGATCCTGTTTAGAAAGGCATTTAAGTATCCGTGTCTAGAAAGTAACTTTGTGTCGAGTCGCAACTCGCAATCCCAAGTATCTACTTCACCTCCACGCTGCTTCTTATTACTTCAGCCTCTATTTGGAAGTCGATTTGTGTGGGAATCCGCGTCAGAAGGACAATCTCATTTATGTCTGTCGTTAGACTGCGTCAATACTCTTCTATCTATGTATGAGTTAGCTCGTCGCAAGACCTGGCTCAACTTTCTTCATCAGTCGCTCCTTAGAGGAGTATCGTACTACAATGCCACAAACTATTATTTTTACTAAGCAATTTTAGAAAAATTCATGAAATAAATTTAAACTGGCAATGCTCCTCCATTCGTTCTGTTCTGTTTCAGTTATTAAATTAAATATTTTACTTTTATTGCTTATCCTGAAATAGCCCATAAGACAAGGGTACTCGTAGGTACTTACATAAGCAAAGACGTAGGAAGGTAGGTATTCTTTACCTTCTCCTTCACTAAAAAGGGAGTGTCGATAGCTACCTACCAAGCACCCTACAATCCAACAACCTACCTTCCTGCAATGTCCAAAGACAGGTGTAGAAAAACTTATTAAATTAAAATCACCATTAAAAAAGTTAAGTATTGTAAATCGGTAGGTATAAGACAAGCATAGGTCAGGTGGCTATTTATAGGTTGCCTACACCTAGGTATATCTAATTATACAAGCTTTGCAAAAATAATTATTAACAATTAAGTTGTTGAAATAAATCTAAAAATTATAAGAATTTAAATCACCTTGGCAGTTCCTTGTTTCCCAGGACCACCTTCCAAGCTATAGGTATTTACATATATCTCTAAAATCCATTATCTTCCTTAATCTATTTACCTATGCAATCACCTTATAGTACCTACCTTACTACATAATCACAAACCATCAACAACAACAACAATTTTCTCAATTTATATTCACCTACAATTGACTTAAAACCATTTTCATATTATATTAGTGTTTATATGTTTCGCTAACTGCGATTGGTTTGTCTCTCTTTTTACTCCACCCCAAAAACCCGAACCAGCAGCAGCAGCAAAAACTATACTACTCGGTAAGTCGTTGCTCTATACACTCACCACACTAGCAGAGACCAAAGAAAGAAAAAACAAAACAAAAAAAAGCATGTGTGTGCATTAAATTATAGCCAATGCCTTTTGCCACCAATACCCCCCCCCCCCTTAAGGCAAGCACACACAGCTCCAAAAAAAAAAAAAAACAACACTACGAATACGAGAAGAACAATCGTACAACAGAAATAAGAGAAATCCACAAACCAAGAAAAGAAACAAAATAAAAAAAAAAGAAAAATCTCCCCACACACACTCAGCCAATACGAATAACACATTTGTTGTCTCTTTCTAAATTACAATTCGTAATGTGTATGAAAATCTTCCCCGGCGCGCTCGCTCATATTTATCTATGTGCACATACAATTTTCCCATTTCATTCCTTTCCTTTCTTCAAAGCTTCATCCAGCTCCAACTAAAAATCCTTGCTCCTTCCCAAATAAAACACAGAGCAAAGCAAAAAGGCAATAAGAAAACCAAAAAGAAAAAAAAAAATAAGGGAGTTGAATTTGTTTTCCTCCTTCTTTTATTAGTTTAAGGTTCTTCACATTTTCTAGGAAAAAAATTATCATTCTACTACTTTTTTTTGTGTTTTTGTTGGGGGTCTCTCTCAGCGGGGATCATCAGCAGGAGTATATTTTTTTTTTCTTTTTTTGATTCTCTTTCTTAACGTTTTTGTTTGTTTCATCTTCCTTTCGGAATATAATTTTTATTTGTACATATATAAATGTGGAAGAGTTTTTGTATATTATACGAAAGAGATTGAGATGGCGCTTAGCTAAAGCAATAAGAGTAAAAGAGAAAACGTTTACATTCCAATTTGGATTGGCGCGGCAAATGGCATTTTACAGTTCGTTCTTTCCACTCATACACAAATACGACATTTCAACAACCCAAAAGAGAAATATAAACACAAAAAGAAACTAAAAAAAAAAAAAAAATGAAAAAATAAAACAATTCTCAGTACGAAATCAAAACGAAATGAAACGATATACACACACCGGAGGGGCCAAAAACCAAAACCAACGATGTCGAACAGGGACGGCGCTAGATATGTATGAGGTGGACGGGACGATTGTAATCGTCGTCGTTGCTTCGGTAGCAGTTAGCAAGTAGTAGAAGAGTGAGAAGGAACAATTCGAGAAATCATTTCTCATCGTCATCGTTTTTTGGAGTTGGAGTTGAACGACGGTGAAAGCGGAGGAAGAGGAAGAAAACAGAACGAACTGAACTGAGGGCAGAGCACTCATTTGATCCAACAGTAATCAGATATCATTCCGATTGCGAGCGAGAGTAGCAATAGCAAGCGCGCGCGTCATTCTCCGTTGCTCTGTGCTGCTCACAGTCATACCAAGAAGAGAAGTGTAGTATTTTGTTTTTACCGTTCGTTGTTGACTTGAACGCTAGCGACGGGTTGTACTGAGTTGAGTTGGCTGTTGAGTTGGGTTTGTGTACAATTTAATTTGCTGTGCTGCTACGGCTACCTCCCCGGGTGGTGTCGATGTCGACGAGTCGAGTTGTCGGTGTTTTTTGGTTGTGGCAGTTGTCGTCCTCCCCGTGAGTGAGAGTCTGTGTATTTGTGGTGGTTTTTCATCGTTTTTGTATTTGTGTGTCGTTCGTCCTGTGTGTAGAATTGCCATTACAATTGTTTCTCTGCTGGATTCTCGTGTCCGATTGTGCGAGGACGGGTTTTCAATTTGGCATCGTCGAGCAGTAGCAGTTCGAGTTCCGTTCCGATTGCGACACTGACGACAACCGACGACGATTGTCTGTACTGATTGTGTGTATTTTGTTCCATTTCATATCGTTATATATCTCACTCGTTCTCCCTCGGCAATTTATATTTACTCTTTTCATATATATTTTCTCTCTCTCTTTCGCACTCGCAAAGTTTATATTATTTGTTTTTTTTTTTTTTTTTCTTTTTGTGTATTTTAATGTCATTTGTGGATGTCGATGGGGCAAAGGCAAAGCAGCAAAAGCAAAGGCAGTGGTGGATTTAATTGATGCGATTGCTATTTCGTATTCGTATTCGGGCGACAGTTGTTGGTTGGGAGTCGAGTGTGTTTGTGGAAATGTTTTGTCACTGATAGTGACAATTTCTTCTGTTAGTATTTTTTTTTTTGCGATTTTCATTTTGAATTCACATTCTGCGTGTGTTCCGAATCCGAATCGGATTTGTTGGCTCGTTTGAGAGTTTATTTGCATTGCACTTGTGATGCCAGACGGATGTGTTTGTGTGATTTTTGTATACATATTTTTCTGCGAATTATAAGAAAATTAAAAAAAAACAAGTGTATATGAATTAAAAAAAATTGAAATAAAATTATAAAAAATAATTTCAAATGAAGAATTGAAATAAAAATTTTGAAACAAAAAAAATTGTGAATTGCTTAGCATAGAATGGATTCTGCAATTGACACATTATCGACCACAAGTGAACACAGTGTCGCGTCCTCAATAGACTCGGTTCAAGCTATCAATTGTGTATCGCCGCGTGAATTAGAATCATCGTCGTCTCTTGTCTCATTGTCGACTAGCAATACGACAACCAACATGAACAATCCGAACGATAAACGTTCGAGTCCGCATTATACGCTTAACAATAATACCGCTGCAGCAATGAATCAAATGTTAATGCAACAACAACAGACACCTCCAAATAATGGAAGTAGTTCGGGTCCAACAAACGGTGGACCAATACCAAATCGAAATCGTGCATCAAGTTGTTCCCCGCCATCAATGTCATCACCATCGCGGCATCCACAGCCGCCAAGTCCAGCGGCAGCTGCAGCCGCTGCTCTAAATCACTCGATGATGCAGCAAATGCAGCAACATCATCAGCAGCATAGTCCACCGCCGAATGGTGGCGGTTTGCCGGCGGGTATGCCGCCGCGAATGCCTCACGGTCTGCCACCGCATAGTCTTGGGCTACTAAACTCTTTACAAATGATGCATCATGCATCACCGTTGGAATTGATGGCGGCGGCACATCATCATGTACCGCCGCGGTCATATAATAGTCCACCGCCCATATCCACCTCCGATCCGAGTGCGAATGAGTGTAAATTGGTGGAATATCGGGGACAAAAAGTGGCCGCGTTTATAATATCCGGGGAAACTATGTTATGTTTGCCGCAAGCATTTGAATTATTTCTTAAACATTTAGTTGGTGGTTTGCATACGGTTTATACGAAATTGAAGCGATTAGATATTGTACCGTTAGTTTGTAATGTCGAACAGGTGCGGATATTGCGTGGTCTGGGAGCGATACAGCCGGGCGTTAATCGGTGTAAGCTGTTGTGCTGCAAGGATTTTGATGTTCTGTATAGGGACTGCACGACGGCGAGGTACGTGTGCGTAAGATTTTATTTAATTTTTATTGATCCCTAAGTTGATTTTCGACACTTTTTTTTGTCTAAAAACTTTTTAAGTTTTTTCGGTTCTTTTTTTTTTTGGTTGTGGTTAGTTTGGTAATTTTTTATTTTCATTTTTTTTCTCCTGTCATCATCACTTCATTTTGTTATCGCATCTCTAAAATAAAAAAAATTAGGAACTTTCTTTTCGTCTTTGATGAAGGTATGAAGTAAAAATATTTTGTTGTATGAAGTTAATTTAGAAAAGTGATCGTTAGTTACCTTGGTTCCTTAGTTAAAGAGTTTTTATTTCTAGGTCCTCGAGTTGTTGATAGTTGATAATATAGTTTTTAGTCAGAAACCACAAAATGTCTTATATATTTCCATTCTCTGATTTCGAATTCATAGTTCCAGTGCCGTTTGCCGTTGAGAAAATTGCGAACACTTGCTGAAATACTGAACATTTTATGCAATTTCATTTAAGTTGAGAAGTTGTACCTAGAAAGTTTAAAAAATTGTTTTTTTTTGTTGTCGAAAGTTTAACTGGCCTTTCTATATTTTCAAATTCTCATCGACTAGGCACCTATGTATGTATATTGTCTAGAAGACGAAACCCATTTTTTAAGACATTCATGAAATGAGAATTTGGTATCAAAATAAGTGAATTTTATTTTATTTTTAAATTGAAATTAGAGAAAAATATGACCACCTAAAAACTAACAGATTGCCTTATTGTTTTACTGCCCATATGTTTTATAAGGAAATTTTATTAAAAGAAACGATTAATAAGGTTTTTCTATAAGGAATTCTTATTATTTTTATAGAGAAAATCTTATTAAAATTTGAGCGAAAAGTTCATTTTTTTTTCAACTTGGCACTAGTACAAAAATCGCGATCAATATTTTCATAGCAGGTTGGTTCAAGTGGTGAGGTGTGCGAATAAAGATTTGAAGTCTCCAGTTCGATTCCCCGCCTTTTTTTTTTTTTTTTTTTCTTTTCAAAACCCTATACAAGTGCAGATTTAAAAAAAAATAAGGAAAACCCGATTGTTAAAATAAGGTTTCCTTCTTGGATGAAAACCATAGAGAAATCTTATTGTTTTTGTTTTATTTTATGTGGTCTATTTTTCTCAGTGTAGGTATTATTGCAATAGAATAATAATAATTGTGACAAATTAAGTGAGAAAAATAAAAAAAAATCTAAGGTTTTGTATCATGTAATCAGAGAACAATCAAAAAAGGAAATAGTTCTAAAAGTGCAAAATTTGGCTCTGCATAATTAGACCTCAAGTAATAAGGTCCCAAGAAAAAAAAAAAAATAAATAAGGCCCCAAAAAAATTCACAAAAAGTTTTGTGAAAATTCGCTAAGTAAAGAGCCACATTTTTGAAAAAAGTACCGCTTATTGTAGATTCCCTGAAGGTTAACAGAATGATCTTAAAATTGAAAAGCATTAGTTAGTAAGTAACAGAATAGTGGTAAAAAATGCAGCTATTCTGTTATTTCCTATGATTGTTTACAGCATGATATTTACATTGAAGAATGTTTCAATTATGTCAGAAATTATTGAAACGGGGCAGTAGTGCAGTTAAAAATTATCAAACAGTTATGGATCAAACAACAAAATTCGGATTTCTGGGTATTTTTTAGAAGAAGAAGCACTTACTGACATTTTGAGTGCTCTATGTTGAAGCTTGGTATATTGCACAATCTAATTTAAGTGAAATGTTCTCGAAGAGGTAAAATCAGGATTCAGATCAAAAGAACTACCTATGTAGACCGCAAATTGTAGGAAGCAATATGACTTTAAACTGCAAAAAAACTTTATTTAATGAAAAAAGTTTGAGAAGATTTAGCTTCAATCATTCAAAAATATGTGAAAATATACTTCTAAGGACTTTAAATTTTTCCAAATGTTCAAACTATGTTTCAACAGGCTCAAATTGTTATTATTCTATACACAATCCAGTTAATTATTACTGAAATTATTCCACATTTACATTTATAGAAAAAAACAAGGATTTTAGTATTATCTAACGCTTAAAACTCAACCACAAAAGTTCACTAAACTTTGTTTGCCTATCATGTCGCGCTAGTTATTTTTATTTACATTTTGTATAAGTTTGTAAAAAAATAGAACTTAAGACAAATATTTAATGAATTTTATTTTGGAATATGACTGTTATATTGTATCTAGATTATTTAAACACCCAATTTCAACTTTAAGAAGATAAACAATCTCTTTAACATTTCCTGCTTCTTCATCTTTAAAAAAAAATCGAAATTGAAACTTTTGAAAACAGTATGCAATCTAGTTAGCTAGTACCTACAAGCCTCCAATAGAAGTGTTGACTTTTATAGAACGATGACGCTGATAAAAATTTATTACTGCAAAAGATTTTGAAAAAAATGCTTCTGAAATCACAAAGCTAAATAAGGGAAACTAATTCCATATCATCACTTTCTTATCATATAAAATTTATAATTCAAAATCAAGATGAACGTGGTGTTTACAGTTTGACTTAGAATCAACGTAGGTGCTGAAAGTGATGTAAAGTTTATTTTGTACAGTATTCATAAATGAAGTTTTTACAAATGTAAAAAATTATCCTATCCAGTATTTTTTCCAAAATTTAATATAGGTACCTACTTTCTATAAAACATATAAAAAAATTCCATAAATTCAATAAATTTCGTGACAAATCGCTATTTTTAGCTTGGAAAATTGACTTTTTAATAATTTAAAATAGTTATTAAGAGTTATAAAGAGGGAAATCATTCAGAAAGATTTTATAATTAGGTTTTATTAACCGCCGAAATTACACACCACATTAAACAACCAAATTTAATGACGTAGGGGAAGGTGGCTTAAAATGGCCCCCTAAGGAAAATGTCCCATATTTCGAAAAAAAGTAAAATTGAAACTTAAATGCTATATACTTTGCAAAGTTTAATATATTACTCTCATATTTTTTTGCTTTGCGAGTTAAAAAAATTCCAACAAGTATTTAATTTAATTTTTTAATTCTCAAGACGTCTACAAATTTCACTGATCAAAGTTACCCGGGTAAAATGGCACACTGTCCAAAACTACGTGATTTTAATTGAAAAATCGAGTCAAAGGGCTCCTTTTAAATCACAAATCTTTCTGCGAGTCATTCAAAACCCTGTTCACGTTGGTTTCTCGTCTTCTTACTCTAGTTTTTGGAACTTCGAATAATTTGGATGCCTTTTTCCAGATTTTGGACGGAATCAAGGACTTTCCTCAGTCTAAGGCTTCCACTCTGTAGATCGTTTATGTTTAGCAGCCATTTTCACTATCAAAAAATTAAATTGTGAAAGTCAGTATAAAATGGCATGTGAAAGTAAGTATGCCATTTTACCCGAGTAGGCCATTTTGCCCATTTTGGGTTTTTTTAATTTAATTTTTATATCGAAAAATCTAAAATCGTTCTAAGCCAACATTATTACAGTAAATTATTAAGAAATACTTCATTCATACATGTATTAACTTCTTTTTCCAAAATACAAAGTTTTTTTTACTTTTTTTTTGCAAAAAAAAATCACAAAATTTTAACGAGTGTACTTTTTGAGGTGGCTAGAGACAGTTTGACCTCTCAAATTTCAAATAATGTCTTGAAGTTGCTAAAATTTTGTATAGTCGGTTTTGCCAGATTAACTAAAGAATCGCGTTCATAAAACTTTCTAATTATGTTCTATTCTACGATTTCTAGCAAGGGGGCCATTTTACCTTGGGGTGCCATTTTAGGCCACTTTCCCCTAATACTGAGCAACCAAATCATATCGTTTATGAGTCTTAGCTACCTTGATAGTTCTCAAGTTAATGCAGTAATTTAAAGTTCCATATATTTAATCGACCTTACCTTCAATAGTTGTAGGCATACTACCATAATAATGAATGTAACGTAAACCCTCAGATTGTAAGAACTTGTTTCTTAAAATTAGCTTCTAACATTTTTTCTTATTCTGAAAGTGTATCGCTCCAAAGTACCTAACTACTAATAAACTTCAAATTTTACCAGTCCCCACGCAATTGAAATGCGTCAAATCCAATATTAAATAGTTTCACTCTAAAAATAAACATTTCACAATAACTGACTATTGCATTTGAAATTCTCATTTCCGTTTTCCGGTCTACCTAGAAACTAGAAACTATTATTGAAAAGAAGGAAAAATACACATACACACATTTCTACACACTGCAAACTTGTATTTAAACTATTATTTAAAACCCAGAGTCAAGACACTAAAAAAAAAACAATTCTTGTATAAAATTGTACCTATTTTCGTTCGAACTTACCTACCAGTTTGGTGCTGGCATGTGTAAATTTAACTCACCGGAAGTACGCAATGCAATCGAATATAAACTCCTTCAAACTTTATTATAGGATATGAAATTGCAATAGCAACAGCCTCATACCTTTGGAGGTTGTTATATTTGAATGTTGCCAAAGCTTTAAATGGCAAGTCAAAAGTGTTTCCTGCGAATATGTTACACAAAATGCAATTTCAGACAAACTATAGACACATCAATTTTTTTTTGGATTGCAACTTTGCAACGTTGCAAAAACTATCATCGTCAGCCCCATCACACACTTCAATAAACAAAAGGTATAAATATCGATATACCTACCTGGGTTGCGAATTCATTTATAAACTCTGATCGTTTCTTTTTCTTTAGAAAGGAAGAAGTATGTTATTATTATTGGAAGAAGTAACCAGTTGTTGATAGGTACCTATACACTTTGGTGTCTGCGAAAATTGCAAGTAGGTAAGTTGCAACTTGCAACTTGGGGGAGAACTGAAAAAGGAAAAATGAGAAAAAAGTTAATACTTACACGAGACTGTGGAGTCAGTATAGTTTCATTCAAATAAATTAATATGTTGCTATAAGTTTTGTTTTTTTTCTTTTTAAGTTATACCTAAACGCGTCCTTTTTGTATTTTTTTTTTTTTGCTCGTTTTTAGTTTTGCATCAAAAAGGATGCAACAGGTGTGTAATAAGAACACATAATTTGTAATGTTACTGAAATGATTCATTTAAAATCTTTTAAAGATAGAACAATTAATTTGCAATAACTGCAATTTATCTCTAACCTTATTCAGCCAAATCAAGAATACAAATACACTAGCCCAACAAAAAAAACAAAAAAGAACAAAAAAGAACAAAAAACAAAAAAATTCAAAATTAGGAAATATATCCAAAAATGGTATAAAAAGCTTTTTTTTTTTTCAAAATTTAACTTTTTTTGAAAACTTTTAATTTTTCCTAGGTTTATCTAAAACTTAAACGATATTTATCAATAAAATGTTCAAATAAACTCAAAATAATTTGATTTTGCTCATAAACAAGTTCACAGAAGTAAATCATTTAGACATGCAGAAATATGGTGTTCTATTTCATCTCAAAAATTCAAACCCTCACAACAAAAAACTGCTTGATGAATAAGTCTGAAAATTTGCATATTAATTTCATATTCATTTTAATCTTATCACCCATGGAAATTAAATAGCGGTAAATTTTCTAAAAAACCGTAAAAATGCCTATTTTGATAGCTTTTCTAAATTTGTTTAACAAAGCAAACTTAATTTCTAGAATTGAATGAAGTTTTTAAATGTGTCCTTGAATATTCTGTACAGTGATCCGTTGTTGAGATATTGATAGTCAAAGTCAAAAGTATGGTTTTTGGTTTGATGACTGATATTGTAGTTCAAAACAAATCGTAGAAGTTTGAAACAAAATGAATCTTAAAGCCTAATAAATAGCCTAGTTCTAAAAATAATAATCATTTTATCAGAAAAAATTTTCCCACTTTCTTAAGAGGAAAGTAAAAACAAACAAAAATTGGAAAATTTTTGCTTTTTAACAGTTCCAACGATTTAGCTATTTTGCCGTTAGAAAGAAAATTTAACATTTAATCCTAAAAAGAATAGAGCTTTCAACTGCTTTTTATTTTGTCATGATGGGATCATTTTTCGATGAGATACAGCCTATCGAAAATCACTAAAAAAATCACGATTTTTTTTTGTTCCCTTAATTTTTTGGGCTAGTGTAGTTTTGGGAATATTAAATTACATGTTTGAATTATGGAAGAATTAAAAACTAAATAGAGTGGCACCACAGAACGAAAATATCGAGATTTTTGTTTTATTCTTTCTCCAAACCTTATCTATATTAAAACAAGTTTGCGAACTATTTGTTTTGTTTTTTTTTTTTTTGATATCTTAAAGAAGATGATAAAAATAAATAAAAAAAATTTGTAAATAAATAATTTTTATCATTTTAAAACAAATTTTTCAGTTAAATTTGGCCATTACAAAATTTCTTTTCAACTTATAATACCAACCATATTTATATTATTGAACTGAAAAAGTTATAAAAACCAAAAAAGCGCAACACTAAAGATATTTTCCAATAACTAAATTTTTTACCGTTTGTACCAGTCCAAAATTTTATTTTCTCGTACAATAGAGAATGAGTTCGAAATTATTAAAAAAATGACAGACAAAAACCTGAGTTTTCGCACAAACATTTTTTTATATTTAGTCTTAGAAAAAAAATAGACATCACAAGTAAATTAAATATCTAAACTTCTATGTTATGAATGTTAAGTTAAGTTAGTAATAGGTCAATAAAATTGAAAATTATTAATTTAGAACATTCATTATCAAAATATAAAAAAAAAATGCTTAAATGTGCGTATGAACCGTTTGCTCTTAGAGTTAAAGTTGCCTAAATTTTTAATACTTTTTATATAAAAATATGGAACAAAAATAAAATTCGTTTAAAAAAAAAAAATAAAATAAAATCTGAAATAAATTGCCCTCCAAAACAAGTATGCAGTTTTGATTGATATATTAACATGCATTTTTAGAAAAAAAATTTTCAAAATCGTTAGAGCCGTTTTTTAAAAAACTAATTTTTTATACATACCTACATAATTTTTTGGAAAAAAAGTTTTAAAATAAAATTGGTATGCCATTTTGTAGAAATCACTAATCAACATCTAAAAACGAAATTTCAAAAAAGTTTTCGAAAATTTGATTTTTCAAAAAAAAAAAATTTCAAAATTTTTTTTAAAAATCCAAAAATTATTTGTTTAGAATTTGTATTTGGTTTATATTTAAATTGTATAAATGCTTCCTCACAAAAAGTTTCGTTGAAATCGAATAAGCAGTTTTGGAGATAATCGGATTTGAAAAAACGGTTCTATGGTAGGTACCGTTAATAATGATTTTCAAAAAAAAATTTTTTCATTGAAAGATAGACCTTAGCTTAAAACTAACATTTGAATTTTTTAAACGAAATCGTTGAAGCCGTTTTCGAGATATTTCAAGTTTACTAAAATCGGTATATGACAAGTACCGTTATTTTTGGTTCAAAAAAATTAATTCCAAAAACCCCTCTGGAGAGTCGCCAAATAACGTTTAGGCTGTAGCTCCTTATACAGACAGACTGACAGACGGACTTCCGGGACCCGCTTTTTTGGCATTGTCTACCATCGTAATGTCATGGAAAAATGTTGTCTCAACTTTTTTTTTTTTGTACGAATACATAACTTGATATATAGTACCTATATCGCAAGTAAAAATAGTTGCAGAAATTAAAACAACCAATATTGGCAATTTGTGGATTTGATCATCAAATAACAAAAAAATAGATGGCCGAACATACAATTTTGTTTGGCTGCCAAGCTCAAAATTCTCTACAACTTTGTCAATTATCATATTTTATTTTTCATTTTCGTAGGTATTTCAATAAAAAAATTTATAAATATTTTGCTCTGAAAAACTTCGATTTTTCTTGATATTTTGATAAAAATACATACTATATTTTCACATATTTGAAAAAAAAAAAAAAAAAAATAATAATAATATTCAATTTTCCTATTACTCCAGTCAAAGCAACAAAGACATGTGCCTAATCTGTTTCACTGACTTTGGTTATTTTATTGATCGATAGGGACTTATCTAAAAAGCTTAAAACCAAATTTGCACCACAAAATGCATTTTTTGTGTTTTTTGTTCGTGCAGCAAAAAGTGAAAATGCAATGTGTTCCTTATCATATATTTTATCACCTTAGAACTAAGTTTCAAGAAATTTACCAGTGCCTTTTTAAATTTGATTTTTTTTTTAAATCCAAACATATTTGTAGTTTTAACATTACGATCGCTAAATCGTTTTTATGCAAAAACATTCGTTGAAATCGGTTTAATCGCTTATCTACGAGAAAGTCAGAAATTAAGAATTTTAGCAGGTAGAGTTAAAAAAATATTATTTTTATTTCAAAAGTATGTAGAATGATAGCAAACAGTACAAATAAAAACTTCAATCAAAATCGTTAGAGCCCTTTTTTGAGAAAAATTATTTTCATTTTGGTTATTATATGGCAGGTACCGTTAATTTTGGACTCAAATATCGCCTTTTGGGGAATCTCACAAAATTCTAAATTACTAATGTCATTTTCTATTTGCTTTGGAGATTTTTGTGTAAAATTCGCAGATTTTTCTTGGCAATTAGAAGATGAAATCTGTTTGTGTACAAAATCTCCTCATATTACAAAAAACCTTGTAAAAACTACAAATGTCAAACAGAGGAGTCTGTGTGAAAGTTCGTATGTGGTAAATCTTTTAGCTGATAGATTCAAAAATCTGACTCCAAACTGGCAAATACCAAAAAAGTTGATAGGAATACTGAGGTTCTGCTAATTTAACTTAATTTTAATTTGATATTATGGAAAGCGACTTCTCACAATATAGGATCACGTAATTATTCTCTTTTTTAAACTTAAAGTAGCTATGCAACAATTTTCCCATGTTTTCGTTTGCATATCGAATTAAGAGATCGAACTAAAGCAAACCTTAGTTAATAAGCATTGAGCAACTCAATTTATTCTTAGAATTCAATCTTTGATTTTTGAAATTTTCTAAAATTTATAAGTAAAAAGTTCTTATTGTTTTAATTTGACGCCAATTTCGTTTCATATTTCGATGAGAAACCTCTTTAAATAGGAAGTTAAAAAAAGAAAAACTCTAAATTACCTCTGTTTTTTTCCGAAGTAAGAAGTTGGGAATCAGGTTTTTAAACAGATAATTTTAAGTCTTGATTGAGCTTAATTTTATTTATGCGCAAACTTTAAATTAGTTTTTCAACGCTTCTCAAAAGTACATAATAAGCACTAAAAAAAAATACTGAAATACTGATATTTCACTGTGGACACACTACCAATCTCTTAATAATATTAAATTGCAATTGCTCAAAGCTGTAAGCCTGCAATAATAACACAGTCTGCACCTTTTCTTTTATTACCCTTATCCTTCCGTTTTTACAAATAATTTTATTTTATTTAAGTCAAGCAGAGCGCGATACATGCGTGAGATGCCCCCCAAAGGCATTCCTCAAGCTTCTTTTGCCTCCGTTTTTATGCCACAATGAATTCATTCCTCCGTCTGTCAGTACCTACTCACATCAGAGTGCTCAAAATGCAAGTCGAAGGACTCACCTCACCACGAACCTCTGTATTTATTCTCAAACTCCATCCATCAGTAACATGCTAATTATATATTTTTCTTTTGTTTTTCGTTTATTCATTTATTAGTTTTTTTTCATTTATAGTTGAATTATATATTTTAACTTAATCTACTTCCTTGCAGTTATTTTTTTTTTTTTTAATTTTATTTTCAACTTTTGCTTTCATTTGCTTTTGCATTAATTTTTCTGCTTCAAAATAATTTTTTTTTTTTTATTTTAGCTTATAACCTAAATAATTCATTCAACCGAACAGCCGATTTTTTTCTTTTTTTTAATTACAGATGCTTATCAATCAAGCCACCTGAGAGGTAAACAAAATTCTAACTTGCCAAAAATAAAAAATAAAAAAACAAAAAATGAATATTAAAACTCCTTAAGAGTGAAAGAAAATACAATAAAAAAAAAAGTAAATGCGAATAAAAAACCGCCATTAAACTCTGAGGATCGTCCGCCGGAAGGGGTGAACAATCAGACCAGGGGTGTGGTATGTAGACTTAAACAAAAAAATGAAAACAACAAAATTTTTAAAAATGGAATGCAGAGAGAGAGAGAGATAACATTGAGAAAAACAAAAAACACTTTAAAACATTTTTCAAAATATTTTATACTTTTTTTTATATATATTTTTCTTTAAACAAGAACAACAATGGTGAATGTGATTTTTTTTTTAGAATTTATTGTGAATGCGTATTTTATTATTATTATTGTTTTAAAATTGTATTTAAAATATTTCTTAGCAGTATGGATAAAGGTAAATTTATATTAAAATAAATTCTTATTTATAATATTAATTTGTATAAATGTTGAAAAAAAAAAAATATATATATTAATAATAATTTTGTTGAAAAAAAATTTTAACTCATGCTCTTTGTGGTACACATCCCTGTGAGCTGAGATGTTCTTTGATTTCCTACGGACGATCGAAAGATAGATTTTTGTTTATCTGTTGATTTTATTTTTTAAATATTTTTTAATTTGTTCATCTTGCATTGCTAATTTGATTCATATTCATACCCTCACAGTTCTCATTTTTTATGTTGGTTTTTATTTTGAATGTAATAGATGAATTTGGAAATGTACCAAAAATTTAAAATTAAGAAAAAGAACAATTTAGTTTACCCTACATAAAATAATATCTAATTTCAGAAAATTACTTTTAATTTATAGGTTGTCGAATTGATTTTTTTTTTTTGTAGGTAATGAGTTTATCTACAGTTTATCTAGCCATAAAAGTAAACACAAATCAGTAGGTACGCGGAGAAAAAAACGGGGACCTATGAATAAGATGATGCTCACCTTAAATCCCACCACATTAAAACAAAAGGATTTCCGCTTAAAATAAGTGGAAGCCATTTAAATTCTGTTAAATATAAGAAGAAGTTTATTTCATTTCAATATGAATTTTCATCTTAAAAAACCGACGAAAACTAAAATTTTTTTAAATTATCGTCAGACTTCAGCTGTTTATCATACTTATTTCCACATAAAAATAAGATAATTTTCCGCTCAAATTAAGTCGATTTTTTTTAATGTTAAGAAGATTTCTCCGCTTGTCATCTTGACAAAAAACCATGTAGAAATCCGCTTATGTGGAATCCGCTGGTTTCCAGGTGTTTTTTTTTCTTCCGTGTACCTACTTACTATACACTACACGCATACGATTTTTTAAAAGCGTCAAACTTTGTATGCAGTACTTGATACTAGTGATTGAAAGCAGTTTATGACTGTACAACTTTGGCCCAAGTTTCATATTTTTTAACCATTAGGTATCTCTTTTATAGGAAAAATGTACAACTTTGCAAGAAGTTCTACAGAGCTGACACTGCGCTGAAATTAAATCAAATCTTATTTCTTCATACTGTTTCATACATAAGCTAAAAATTGAAAAAAAGTCCATAACATCATATCTTTCAAACATCGTTTCGTTGCAATTTTTTGCTAACCTAAAGCCAATTTCTTGTCTTAAGTAACTGACCTAAAAAAGATTCTTTTTATTTTCCAAACAAAGATCAATGCTCTGTTAAATTTAATTTCGTTTTTCAAGAAAATTTCAAAATTTTAAAGTAGGTATTTAATTATTAAAAATGAATTTTGAAATTTTTGAGTAAAGTTAAATTCAAGTTAGCAGAGCACAGATTTGTATGGATAATGACAAAAATATATTTAATTAGAAAATCTCAAAAAGTCTTAGGAAAATGGGTTACTTAATTCAAATTAGTTAAGCAATTAATTATTATATTAAAAAAGAAAATTTTACAAAAAATAAATATTTTTTTTATCGAAAACAACGAAAAAAGGATTACAGTAAAACCCGGATAAGTACCTCACCTTAAATCTCCCATTTAGATAGGCACTAAAGCGAGGAAGGTACTTACAAGAACCCGCTTAAGTGCTCATAGGCACTTATCTCTATATTTATTTAATAATAAAAAAAACATGTTTGATTACTAAAAACATAATCTTCACAAAACAAAATTACTTTGAAAGTTTAAAATAGCTAACTAGTTAATTTCTACCTTTAGTTGAATTTTTGAATTTTAGAGCGGTTTAGGAAACAAAATTTTTCTTACAGATTAAACTTGTTTCAAATGTGTACTTAAAAGAATTTTTTGCAAGTAAATTCAATTCTAAGTATTTGAAAAGCCAGGCAATTAAGCGGGGAAGGCAGTTAAGCGAAAGGTACTTAAAAGATGAATTTTCTATGAAAAAATCCTTAAAATTTTGGTTCTAAAAAAACAAAGGTACTTATGCTGGTTAGGCACTTAAGCGAGAGGCACTTATCCGGGTTTTACTGTATTATAAAAATAAATTTGCTTGAAATTGTTTTTGTTGATTCGTAAAGCATTAAATAGCATCTTAATATGTATTATGACAAATCCAATTTTTTTTTTACTATTAGTCTAATAGGCATTTTTGACATTTGCTTTGACCGCCATCTCTATCTAATAAGCATTTTCTAGTTATTGCAAAATTAGTGGACAACTTAATTTAATTTTTGGATATTTACTCGTATGTCTATAAGATGCTACGGTAAACTTTGGTCTGCTAGCTTGGGGGAAATATTTAAAAGTCATGTGGCTGGGCTGGGCAGCTGTCCATCTAAATATTTTGTTAATAAAACTTACAGGAGCAACAGTAGCTATAAAGCTTTCGTAAAGCCATCTAGGCAAATTTATTATTTGGGTGGCTCGTTCTATCTTTTCTAGTAATATTATCTCAAAACATGTCAACTTGTTTGTCATTTTGTCATACACTGAGGGAAAAAACAATTTAAAATCAACGAAAACCACGTTGATTCAACTATTTTTCGGAATGATTTTGCGTTGAAGACGAAAATTTTAAAATCAAAGTAGAACATCGTTAGTTTAAAGTGGTTTACCGTTATAAAACATCTTTAAATCAAAGTTGTTTCAACTTTAAATAAAAGCATCAATTTATTAAAAAAAAGAAAAAATGGACAGCCGCTGGGGATCAAACCTACAACTCTTGGGTTACTAGGCGAATGCTTTACCAACGTGCTATCTCACTGTTGAAAATTAGACTGATAAAATGCAACAAAAGCTGAAGTCCAACAAAAATAAAAAAAATTCTTACGTTGTTTCAATTTTATTTTGAAGAAGTTTCATGTTAATTTTTTCAACATTAGATCAACGTTGAACATTTTACATTTTACGTTGCGTTTTTTCCCTTAGTGTACCTACAATCTTTTTAGAAGATACATTCTATTTCTGCTAAAGTTCGATAAAATGCCCTTTCATGTAAGATAATAGCGTTATTCAAATGAAAATCCTAATTGTTTCTATAATGTGTATGTGTATGACATTATTTTAGTTTTATGTTAATATATTATTAATTATTTTACTCAGTATTATGTGTAATCAAAGTTCTCTGTAGAGTTTTTATAGAAATCTTTTCGAAGGCGTTGTTTCTTCACATATTTTTTAAATCATTTCTAAACAACTTTAAAGAAAATTTTAACGAAGTTATTACTTCTACAAGAAAATTGGTTCTGACGCTAACATAGTCTTATAGTTATAGAAACTATTTAACTTGTATTTTTTTTTTGCTTACGAGGTTGTTGTTTCCAGATATAAATGACCAATATCTCATTAACTTAATAATGAAAATCATCTTGACATCATATTGGGTCTTATGCAAAAAGATGAGCCTAAGTTCTTTTTTCACTTTTAGGTACATTTTCTTGAGATTTTAAAATTACAAATATTAAGCCTTTGGTACCAGAAATATGCCCACTTGTAGAGAATCTAGCCAAAAGTCACAAAAGACCAAATTAAAAAGTGATGAAAGTTGAGAATTATTCTTCTACAAGACTGCGTTCAAATATGGATGTTTAAATGCTTTTTTGTTGAATATTTCTTTTTTTACATCGGAAACCTTATACCACCACTTAACTGAAAAACTTTAAAATAGAAAACAAATTTTAAAACAGCAACAAAAATAAGAAAAAAACTTAACTTTCAACTAACCACCATCAAATCGCAACAGATTAATGTCGTACTTGGATAACCAATCAGCGGAAAAACGCTGAAAATTGATCGAACGATTGATTAAAATCGATCGCCGACGTCGTTGTCGATAATCGCCCACCACCACCACCCGTTCACTGCTCCCAACCGACCGTCGCTGATTTGATATAAGATCACACAGTTCAACCCAGCGATTGCTGCCGCTCGCTACCATTGTCACTATACACCGCTGCCGTTTATTGTGCTCGCTGCCACATTTAGCGTGTGCTGCCTGCTGCTGATCTTCGGTTTTTGTGGTTTTGCAGAATCGACCATCATAACCGACGACGACGAACGACGAGACTGACGGAAAGTCTTGTGCACCCTGTGCGCACTCGATCGAAATTATTATCTCAGATGATCAATCTGCTGGTTGTGGTTCATAAAAAGTATCTATCTATCGCAGCAGTATACTGGTTTTAGCTTGAAGTCTTGAGCGCGCGAGCGGCACACACCAAAGTCCAACTATTTATACGTAATATAGACTAATTCCCAATCGGTTGTGGTCAGGGATATTAATAAAAATGCATCAATATCGAACCGAATTCTGTTTCCCTTCTCATTGATTTGAACGACCAACAACGACGGCGATGATGAAAAGCGTTAAATTACCACAAACAACAACAAATGAAAAATTCTTTGATGTTAAACTGCTCGATGTCCACAAATCCGCATTTGGTGAAAACAAAATAACCACCCCAAAAAATTGATACCGAAAAAGTACATATTTTAAGGATGAGTGCACATTATCACACTTGGGTAATTAGGTAAAGGATGTTTTTTCTTTCTGGGTTACTTTTTTTTTCATCCTGGTGCGGTAGATTAAAAATATTTTATAATTTTAGGATATGAGAAGAATATTTTGGGTTGATGATGGTGATGATGATAATCCCGAAAGGGAATTGAAGGGTTAAGATACTTTTTTCGGTCGCTTAACGGCTAACAATATAATAAAAAGGATAATTTTTTGTTCTAAAGTGGTCGATGGAAAAAATTGGTATTTATAAACATCAGGAGCTGTTATATCAAATAAGGACATAGCTTAGGTCCTTAATAGTTCAAAGAATTATGAGTGTAAAAGAAAATTTTATTTCTAGTCGATTAGAGATTATTATCGGTGGACCGAAAATTATTTTAGAGATATTATCTTGTAATTAACACTTTTTTGGAATTTTTCGGATATTAAAAATATTTAAGTAAAAGGGTTCAATTGGTGGATTTTGTCTTGTAATTACTTACTTATTATGGACCGTTAGACATTTGAATAGTAAAGACTCTACTTAAGGGGACTCTAATTTTCTTTATGTGTCCATAACCTCAATCAAATCAAACTTAAAATTTTTCACACTACCGACGTTTTTTCGACAATCTTCAGTAGGATTTTTGGGTTTTTAAAGAACAAAAGTATTGTTGTTGTCTGCCAATTCTAAAAATTAATACAAATCCTATTTTATGGGGTCTAACCATTATTTTGAAAAAAATTGCATATTTTTGTTTGGCTATATCTTGAAAACGCATTGTCCTTAAGAGACCATTTTTGTTTCAAAATAAGCTGGTTTATGTGCTGAATCGAATGAGACTATAACCACGACAATCCGACTAGTCATAGTATACTAAAAAGCCTTT
This sequence comes from Episyrphus balteatus, assembly GCF_945859705.1. NCBI lineage: Eukaryota > Metazoa > Arthropoda > Insecta > Diptera > Syrphidae > Episyrphus > Episyrphus balteatus. The sequence goes on along the minus strand of NC_079134.1, from coordinate 14,909,425 downwards.
TTTTGTAGTTCCATTTATTTTTTTCATGCCTTTTAATAATATGTAGTTATTTTGTTACTTATTAGTCATTCAGTGAAATAGAAATTCAATATCAATAAGAAAATTTTTACATGTAAAAAAACTCATTACCTTTAACTTAGTTAACTAGAAAGTCAAACAATTTATTGTTAATTGTTTGATAATTTATATGTTTGAAACATTTATTAAAACAACACCTTTAAAGATGGCTCATAACTCAAACATTAGCATATTGAACTTTTATAAATATTATTTATTTTTAGAATATATAAATTGACGTATGCTCAGGTGGCATTTGCATTTCATTTTCAGAAAAAAAAATCCCCTTCCTCAAGGCTTTTTGCAAAAATAACAAAAAAAAAAACTTAAACAATTGCATCATTTGAAATGAAACTTCAATCATCATGTCAGCAACAAAAAAATTAAAAAAAAACTTCAATTAAATGTAGATATCATTTCTCATTGCATTGTGAATGCATTGTATTTTTTGTATTTTTCAACACCACTGACTGCCACTTAGACATCATTTGCATGTTTAACAGAATTGCTCTTCTATATAGACATCATCCAAGTGCCCCATAATTATCCCACTTGGAATACAACAACTGGCTAAAAAAAGCAATAACTACACAACACCTTGATTTGCTTAACAATTAAATTATTAAGTTTTTTTTTGTTGTACTTTTGTGCATTTCCCTCATCATTTCCTTATGAATAACTACTCTGGTAATTTTTTTTTCAACACTTCTCTTTTTTTTAATGACGAACTGAAGCCATCACTATGAACAGAAATTAACTTCAATAATTTCAATTGAATGCGCAAAATTTTGTATGTATGTAGGTAGTGCAAAGAAATATTCATTGCAACAACACAAATGATGATTGGAAAGGGTGTTTTTTTTTTAAGAACAAGAAATGTTAAAAAAATTGGTATCTTTCGAAAGCACTAGTAAACAAAAAAACGAAATAATTAACATATCGAATTTTGAACAGAAATCTTTTTCAAATTTTAAAATAAATCCAGATTAGCTGTTTTTGAACTTGAATGTTTTGAATTTTAATTTTCGAAAATAAGAAAGAATATCCAAAATTCATATAAGAACAAGATAAAGTTTTAAGACATTTTTGAAAACACATTTTAAAAATTGTTCGTGTTTTTTTTTTTAATTATTTTGAAAGCAAACGGCGCGCGCTCTATTAAAACGTTTTTGAACTTGGAAAAATTTCGCAAAATGTTTTTAAAATTTCAGGTACATATTCATCGTTTGAAATTTGTATTTTAATGTCAATTATTACAACGAAGTTGTTCGAGTTCGATAAAAATGTTTTTTTCAAACGTGGATGGCAACATGACCGAACACTTGTTTTCGAACTTTTTGAAGTAAAAATATTCGAAATAAAGAATAGTCGATTTAAAAAAGTCAAATGAAAAATTTATAAAAATCTTGTTTCAATTTTTTTTTGTTAAAAAGTTTCTAGTTATTGAATGTTTTGAAAAAAAATTTAGATCAACCTAAAAATATTTTCTTTGAGCACTTTCATTTTTTTTTTTTTAATTTCGAAAATACTTTCCGACACTTTCAAGTTTAAACAAAATAAATTGGTTTTTATTTAAAAAAAATCACATTTTCGAAGATCAGGTACCTAATTAAAATCTTAATAGTTGTTGAATTTTTTTTTTAATCAAATTTATAAAGATTGAGAGTTTTTTTTTTTAGATTACAAAATTTTCATGATATTTAGTTAAAAAAAAAATTCATATTCATTTTTTTTCAATTAAGAATCTTCGAACTTACAAAAGCATAGGTTGATGAAAAAAAGCTCGAACTGTTTAATAAAATAAAATTTTGATGTAAGCCTAATACAAATTCAAAGTTCATGACTATTTTTAAATTTTTTAAACAAGTGAAGTAAATTTTCGAAGTCAAAACTTAATAATTTTTTGGAAATTTTGTTTCTAATTTCTTCGAAATCAATTTTCTTTTTTTCTAATAATGAAAGAAAAGATTAAAAAAGTTAAAAATATTCAAAACTATCGTTTAAATAAAAAAATTACAGAGATAAATTATTTTTCACCGTCTTCAAATATTTGACAGTTAATTTAAAAAATTGATATTAGTTATGGATATATTTCAAGATTTTAAACTCTTAAGATCCAAATTTAAAAAGAATCCTCTGAAATGATTGTTTTTTTTTTAATCTTTCTCAAAGTGTCTAGATTAAATTTCGAAAAAGAATTTTTTTTTTAATATCGAAAAATTATTAATCTGTGAAATGTGTGTTTGAAAAAATATTCAATTCGAAATTATTCGAATAATATTTAAAAAATATTAAATCCTTAATATGTTGAAAACTTTTTCGAACATGCAATTTTCAGAAAAAATATTCTTGCATTTTTTTGTATGAAACACCCTGTAAAATTATTTCCATTCAATTTCTACAAAACTCAATTGTGAATCCAACTCTCGGTTGTTGTTATTGTACACACATTCTTCTGTGAATTCCAATTTTTTTTTTAACCAGCAACATCTGAAGTGTTGAGAGTTCTCAATTAAAATTTTGCAAACATTTTTAATAGTTTGGCGTGATAAGCGCCCATCATCATCATCCACAAGCCACCCAACAAGCGTGATGCACATCTGCAATGAGAATTGCTATTATTATACTAAAAACAAAAAAAAAAACACAACAACACATACGAGTACATGGCTATAAAAAGAAAATAATAAAACATCTTTCTGTCAGCCCTCTAACATGTTACTCGTATTTATTGCAACCGTATATGTCTGTTATTCTGTACTACCAGCTAGTAAAATGGCTCAATGAATAATTACAGAAACAAATAGCGAGCAAAAAAATCAATTATTTTTAACACTCACATTACTCATACAAATACACATACACACTCTAGGAGTTGCAGATAGTTAGCTTTGGCAAAGACTTGAAATTTGCAAAAAAAAAAAAAAAAAATTGGCATGCAAATAACAAACAGAGTGTAAATCAGATAAAAATTATTTAAAAACAATAATCCGACACTTTGCCTATCTAAATCCAAAAATCTTTTTCCATCATATAAATTTGCTCATATGGTCATGAAGTAGGTATTATTAATTTGAGTTTGTAAATTTTTTTTTTTATTTTTTTGTATGAGATACAGCGCCACCACCGCGAAAAAAGCGTTACAAATCGCTATTAACTGCTTAGATGCACATGCAGTTGTTGCCGCAAATAAGATAATAACAAACAGATACCAATGCAACATGTCGTCGTCGTTGAGTCGCACCACACTAAATGTATACACACACAAAATATAATTTGTATTCGTACGAAACACAAACATTCAACGAGATAGAAAATCTAATAAAAATAAACTTAATTATAGAATTAAATTATAAACTGTACCTACATAATTTTCTATAAGATTTATTAGATACATAATGCTTTTCTATGCGTAGAACAAAGTATTTTACGTGAATAGCTACACCAACAAACTCGAGTTTACACGATGCGACGACGAATGGCGCCAATGATGGTGGTTTTTGACGAATAAAAGCACAGGGACGGAGTTAATACTTAACTCACAAGGTTGGACGTTAAGATTGATGTCCTATGAAACATAAATTAATACTAAAAATAAAAAAAGGGGGGCTGCCACTTTTAAAACGGGAACTTCTATGTGGCAACCCTAGTTTAAAGGAAAAATTAACACATAACTAATAGGCGTGTTTTTTTGGCAAAGCTATCCGCAGTAGGATTTCCCAAATATCAACACTGATGAAAAATTTATATGCCAAAAAAACACACCTAATGTCATATCTACTTAGTTTGATCATGTAAGAAATTTTTTAAATGCCAAACAAAAGCCTAATTAGTGAACAAAACTATTGAAATAATATAAGGAATATAGTAGGCCTAAAATAATAGCAACTATTTTCAAATGAAAAAAGCACTACAAAATAAAAAGTTACGCATACACCACGGTGTACTGAAAATTTAAAAGTCCCTTAAAATCCACAAAAATTACTTTTTTTTTTAAATTTCTGTCGTTTGTCTAGCTTGAGTTCTTTATATTGTAATAAAATTTGTCGTTTGTCTACCCTACTCGTACTTTAAGAAAATATTCAAAAAACAAATTTTGTACTGACAAATTCAAAATCAAAGACTTTTTACTTGCTCAATAGGGCAAGTATTGGTTTCGTGTCAAAAAAAAAATTCGAGGTTTTAATCAAAACTAACATTACGATGATGGAGAAGCCCGAAAAAGTAGTTTTCGTCAGGACGTCCGTCGGTCTGTGCGTCGGTGCGTCGGTGCGTCGGTGCGTCGTCAAAAAAAGCTGTACATGAAGCTACAGGCTAAACGGGCGGACGGATTTTCTTGAAATTTGGTACAGATGATTTTTTTGCAATTTCCAAGGTTGGTTTTTTTTTGTTTTTTAATATCTCGCTTATAACGTATACCTCCCATACAAAGTTTTCGAGTTATTGCAAATTTCTCAAAAATGGCTCTAACGATTTTGATTAAATTTAACACACGTAATGCTGTATATAGTTCTAACATAACTGCGTTTTTAGTTTTTCTCAAAAAATACGGATAGTGGAAATATGGTCTTTACATTTTTCTAAATCGCGGATGTCGGCTCTTCCCGTACATCATTATGGAGTTATTGCAATTTTCTCAAAAATGGCTCTAATGATTTTGATAAAATTTTGCATACGTAATATTCAAAGTAATTGCAGTAAAACTGCATTTTTAGTTATTCTCAAAAAAGTCAAGTCAACTAAAAAATTTATTTAACTAGCATTTGGCCTCCATGTCAAATTTCCCTACATCAACCAAATTTCTTAAAAATGTATATAGAGGCAGCTCTTATAATCTTCAAGTAAGCTAACATAAAAGTGCTTTGAACTGCAAGAGCAAGTACGTGCGGCCCCAGTCGTGCATTTTTTTTATATGTAAAGAACTCGAGGTGGACAAAGGACAGAAGTTTGAATTTAGAAAAAAAAAATAGGTATTTTTTTGAAAATTTGAGGGGACTTTGAAATTTTTAGTACATAATAGAATAGATTCACCATATAAACGATAAAGAATTGAATTTTGCGCCTACAAAAACCGAAGAAAAACCCTTTTTTTTCTAACTTATTTGACTCAAAACTATTAAAACAAAAATTTATAGGTAATATTGCAATGCTCCCAAAAAAGACGTTAATCGGTCAATAGAATAGGCTCACTTGTCTTATTTGGGGAAAATGAGACGAAAACGACTAAATTGTTAATATAAAATAGTTTTTATCGATAATATTGGTTTTATTTTACTGAATTTATATTAAAAAAAAAAACCCTTTTAAATTAACAACTATCTCAAAAACTCCATAAGCCTTCGAGTAGTAAAACTTTTTCATGTTGTTTAAGTTTACTTTCGTTTATTGGTTTTTTGAATCGAAAATTATTATTTTCACTCCTAGAATTCACGAACAAGACATTTCCGACCTTTTCCAACAAGTTAATGGTCCGAAGAGTAGAAAGACTATTACAAAAGTGCGAGATTTTACTCGTTTTTCTGCAGTAAAACTGTTGTGACGGTGTGAATACCTCTTTATGCTACGGAAAGTCTACCTAAAGGGTCTGAATAAATCACTTAACTCTGAAGAGGTCATTTTGAGAGTGAGCTTGCATGAATTTGCAGTGTAACAAGACGACGTAAAATCAAGGCCGTTCTTATCAAAATATGAAATATCAACTATAACCATTTCTTAGGATACATACAATTTATTTAATTCTTCGGAAAGAACACTATCTTTCTACAGTTCAAAGACTAAGAGTACCTACTTGCAGGGCAAAATTTAATTTAAGATTTTAATACAGAAGAATCGAACCAAAGGATAGTTCGCTTTTCTTTTCATTTTTAGGCTCTTTTCCCCTAGTAACATATTTTTATTATAGTTTTTTTGGTAGTTTTCTTTATTTCTGAAAGAACTGCTAACTAGGTTCTACGGTTTTTAATTTTTTTTCTCAATTTTACACAAACACCTTAATTTTGTTCGGTCTACAATTTGATTTTTATTTTTTCTTCGAATCTAAGCCACTTGGATTGTGTCATTTTCCCTTAAAACACTTTACTCCACCAAAAAACCCGTTCACTCATCTAAGTTTCTTTGAACCCAAACTTACTTTAAAGTGGGTGAAATTATTCTATTGATCGATCAAAATAAGCTTCTTTTTAGAAACATTCCAAAACAGGATATACATTTACCGTTACAATAGTTTTTCAACTATAACCTTTTCTGATTTATAGTTAGGAAAAAAGACATGCTCTGAAACTGCATTCTGGAAAGGTTGTTGAAAAGCTTTTTTTTAAGCGAAAAAAGCTCTTCCTTGCCGTTTACAAGGTGAACCTATTTTTTTGACCGGCTGTGTATGCGTAACTTTTGTTGTGAATTTTGAAAATATGTTCTTTGATCATTTCCTAAACATAGGATGGACAAACGATAATTTTGGTTTATATCCATTTCTCGAGGTGGACAAACGAAAGCGGTTTGAATTTTTACCGACTTCTAAAAAGGAGGAGGTATTCAATTCGCCTGTATTATTTTTTTTTTTATGTTTGTTACCTCATAACTTTGGACTGAGTGAACCAATTTTGATAATTCTTTCTGTATTGGAAAGCTGGTGGCTGAAATTTCAATTTCGTTTAGTTATAGCCATAGGAACTATTAGAAAAACGATAAAACCCAGTTTTGATCCATGGAAGTCGGTTTTGTTTTTTGATAAAAAAGATTATTAAATAATCATAAGACAGAAAACTGAATTTGCTTTATTTTTTTTAAACGAAAATTTTGACTAATCCAACATGGATAAACGAATTAGACAAGTTTAGTTCAAAAATTTTGAAGTCGCAGTTCTGCCTTCACGGAGCCTTAGCAAATAGCAAAAAAGGTATTCATTCATCGCTTGCTCAACAAATGACCGCCCCTGGTTTCATAAATTCAGCAAAGTATTATATTTTGCACCTGTTTGCTTGCCGACTTAACTTCGACTTAGCTCTTCGGCTTACTATATTACATTTGGTATAGGGTGCTGCACTCGATCCAAGCACACCATCGAATCCACTGACGTGCAAAGAAGTACCTATCTTTTTCTTTCATTGAAATATTTCAACAAGAAGACAAGAAGAGGTAGGTAGGTAAAGCATTTAATTTTTCAATTGGCCATTAATTAATCGAGCGCAATCACTTTTGTGGTCTTATATAGTAATAATTGGAAATATTGGTGCAGAAAGGTATTTTTGTTGAAATTTTTTACAACTTCAAAGATATGTAGGTATGATGTAGATATTTGTTATTAATTAGACAAATCCATCATATCTATCGCATGCAAAACAAGTTTCTTTCTTTCTTTTTTTTTTTTTGTGTAACAAAATGATATAATTTTATTGGAATTTATGAATAATTTTGTTGAACAACCTGTCGATTTAGTGTAATTTCATTTACACTTTCAGTTATGGACTTTCATGTTATGGCCAAATGAGTTTTTGACCATTTCTTCCAAACGGCTTTATTGTAATCACTTTTGCTGATTCTTTTCTGTGAATTGCTTTTTTCAAAGGAATTTCTTTGAATTCCATTCGATTTTTTTTCTTTGAATTGACCATCCAATCGATATACATTTCTCGAAAAAGGTGATTCAAATCCGATTAAGATATATATTTTCATTTCCAAGCAATTGTCCAGTATTTCGTATTTATCTATTCTTACAGTGAAGTGCCAGGTGTAAAGATATAGAAAATGAATGGCGAGCGCAGAAAAAAAAATGCATAAAATTAGCATAAAACAGATTCTATTACATAGTACACATACGATACCGGGACCGGACGCCCAACTTTTAATACCTGGGCTTTTATGTAGTCATAAAGCGGTTGACAGGTTGTCTGTTTGTTTAGGATGTGTAAAGACACAAAGCAATTTTCTTTGAAGTCTACTGGGCTTTCACGAGGTGACAGTTCAAGTTAAAAAAAAAATAAAGTACCTACTAACTTCAATAGAGTACATGCATAAATACAGTGAACTTCGGTTAATTGAAACATTTTTTTTTGTTTAACCTTTTAAGACCTTTTTCATTAGCTGGAGTCAGATAAAGAATAAAGAAAAGGAATCATGACAGTTAAGACAAGAAAAAATAACAATAAGTCTCAGCTAGTTTTGATAAACATGTTTCTTTTGTAAAATAAGTAAAAAAAAAATAATTTAATTGAAAACTGCTACAGAAATTAAAAAGCAATAATATGTACTTTGGTACTGCTGCCAATTAATGCTGTTGGTTATAAAGCATTTTATTCATCAACATAGCTTCTTGACTGAAACAAATTCAACCTACAAAAATATTAAAAACATTTTTGCTTATAACTTTTTTTTGTATCCAAATTTGGACCGAATATGAACTACCTTAGTCTATTTTAAGTGTGTTCGCCAAATTTCATGGAAATCCGTATTATTTAACGTTTTTAGATTTATCTAGGCCTTAATTTGGAGACTACTTTTGTCGGCAAAAATTTAGATCAGGAAATTTCTGGATCATAATTTTACACATACCGACGGAAAAAATTCTTTTTTATTCTTGGACATTTGTTGTTTTTGATCAAATTTAAGAAAACGGTCACACACTTTTTTTTTGAAAAAGTTCACCTTAAATGAAGATAATGCCCATCTTAAATCCCATCCTATTAAAATAATAAAATGTCCGCTAAAGGGGTTATACCTAGTTGTAATTTTGAAAAAAATTCAAATAATTATTATGTACATTCAAAATATGCAAAAAAAATTATAATTTTTTTTGCATATTTTGAATGTACATACATTACATATATATGATTATTGTCCGAAAATTTCACATTGATACTGCAATTTCTTTCGGACAAAATAGCGTATTTGTGAAGACTTTTTAACTTAGTTTACATGATTCCAAAAATGTTAAAACCTTTTTTTCTCGAAACTGTGTTTTCAAAGTCGGTGAGCAAAATTTCTCCTAAAAGGTTGGAGTGATCGACTTGAAATTTTTACACGATCTTCTTAGATACGTTTGTCAGGTAATGAACGAAGGAATAAGGTTCAATAATTCGATTTTTTAAGCCACTTTAAAGTAAACATTTTCGTGAAAAAAATGATTTTTTTTTTCTTTGGGAAGCCGCCATTTTGTCAAAAATCAAAATTTTGAATATTTCTTCGTTCATTACCTGCGTTCGTCTATCTTGAAAATGAATCTTTTGGTTTTTTTAATTTTAGGTGATTTGGATCAGAGATATTTTGCTCACCGTCAGACACCTTTTTTTGGAGGTCTTCCAGGAGATCTACTACAAAGATAACGGAACGCAATATTTATTTAAATACACAGCGAATTCTTTTAATACATTAAATTTGCTATATGTACATGTATTCTATAAGTTTATATAATTAAATGCCTCTTCACAAAAAATCCACAAAAAAGAACGTTTTTTCGCACTTACAACTAGATATAACCCCTTAAAGTAAGTGGAAACCACTTAAATTCTATTTAATGTTTGAATTCTATTTTTTTTTTTAATAAAATGTGTTTCAACATAAAATGATTTTCCGCTTAAATAAAGTAGATTTCTTTTAAATTTGAGCATTCAAGAAATTAACAAGATTTGGCCGCTTTAATTTAACTAGGAATTCGCTTGTTTTTAATTTAGATATTTTTGAAAACTTGAATTTCCAGACCCCCATAGAATCTACAAAAATGAGCTTGCATTAACAAAGAAAGCACTTAAATGAGTGATGACACTTTTTACTGAACTTCAAAGAAATTACCCAAATTTTATATGAAAACGAAAAAAAAACAACAACATTTAAAATTAGCGACGGATAAGCGCAAACTTTAAAAGGAGTTAATTTTTCTATTTAATTAAATTATTGTTTTCTAAAGTGCAACACAATTTGATGCGAAGTCAGCAAAAAGACAAAATTTTAATTAAAACATGGAAGGATGAGTTTAAAATTATTTAAATTAACTTACGACAAACTAATTACAAAAAATCCAAATCTAATAAGTCGGGAATACTTTTGTCCCTTTTTTGCAAAAACAAAAAAAAAATAACAAAAAATTAGATAACGCTAAAAATTAACTACAAATGGTAAAATTTGGCAAATATATCTACATACTTCTACACTTAAAATTGTCGTTCATTTGAAATAAAAAAATGTTTTTAGGATCTTTTTTAACAATAAATAGTACCTACTTTCCATAGAACCGTTTCCTTGATGTGTGACTTTCTCGTAAACCAACGACCGATTTTAATGAACTTTTTTGTACAAAAAAGTTTTAGTAGTTTTATTAAGAAAAATAAAAAAAAATAAAGAAATCTTAAAAGAAATATTTAAAAAAAAATTTTGTTTGGATTTAAAAAAAAAGTTAAAATTTTTTTTTTGAAAAATCATTTTATTGAAAATATTTTTTTAGAAAATATTTTTTTTTGAAAACTTCTTTTTCAAATGAAAAAATAATCATAAATGACTCTAAATGAACCTGTTAAGGACAATCTTTTTAAAAATGTAGAGTAAAAAATAAAATTTTGGAAAATCAACATATTAAATATAAGTCAACGTTTTTATTATGTAATGACTTTCAAATAGATGTTTTACTATATTTTTACAATTTTTACTTGCGATATAGGTACTATATATCAAGTTATGCATTCGTACAAAAAAAAAAAGTTGAGATAACATTTTTCCATGACATTACGATGGTAGAGAATGCCAAAAAAGTGGGTCCCGGAAGTCCGTCTGTCTGTCAGTCTACTTGTCTGTCTGTATAAGGAGCTACAGCCTGAACGGATGGACCAATTGACTTAAAACTTGGTATGTAGCATTTTTTGGAGGCTCTCCAGAGGGGTTTTTGCAATTAATTTTTTTGGTCCAAAAATAACGGTACCAGTCATAAAAAAATTTCGGAAAAGTTTAATTTCACGAAAACAGCTCCAACGATTTTGTTAAAAAAATTCAAATGTTAGTTTTTAAACGAGGTCTATCTTTTGAAGAAAAATTTTTTTTTTGAAAATCATTATTAACGGTACCTGCCATAGGACAGCTTTTTTCAAATTTCTTTTATACAAAAGCATTTATATAGTTTAAATATAAGCCAAAAATAAAATTTTGAAAAAAATAATTTTTGGATTTTTAAAAAAATTTTGAAAATTTTTTTTTGAAAAATCAATTTTTTGAAAACGGGAGATTGAATTTTTTTGAAATTTTGTTTTTAGATGTTGATTAGTGATTTCTACAAAATGGCATACCAATTTTATTTTAAAACTTTTTTTTTCAAAAAATTATATAACAAAAATTAGTTTTTTAACAAACGGCTCTAACGATTTTGAAAATTTTTTTTCCTAAAAATGCACCTTAATATATGAAATAAAACTGCGTACTTGTTTTGTGGGGCGATTTGATTTCAGATATTGTTTTATTTTTTTTTTTGTTTTTTTTTTTTTTTTTATATTCTTACATTTCCCAAGTTTCTATATAAAAAAGTCTTAAAAACTTAAGCAACTTGAACTCTAAGAGCAAGTTCGTGCGACCCAGTCGTGCATTTTATTTTTTTAATTTAAACAACGTATTATTAAAAAAAAACTTGAAAATCACCACGACCACAAATTTTAGGAAAATTTATAATTTTCAGAAAAAGTTTTTGTAGTCAAATTTTGTTTCGAAATTATAAAAAAAAATTGAGATATTATCGCCAAAGTAAAAGTTAAAGTATATTTTGCTAATTTTTGACTCTCATTTTTATTAATCCCCTTTTTCTACAGGTCATTGCTTTTTTGATAAAAATCCGTCACTCATTTTTGTGTATTTTTGTTTTTATTAATATTTACCTGAAATATTTTGTTTGACAATAATTCATCAAAAGTTCATTAATCTGCTTGCAAATATTCACACACATGTCATTCATGTCATTCCTGTCGTGCGTCGTCTAATTGTCTACCAATTTTATATTTTTACTTAAAATTTATTTATTTATTTAGTGTCTCACTTAAGTAAAATTAAATGCATTCCCAAAAGAGGTTCGAAAAAAGTTCTATAAATCAAAAAAATCTTATCTTATTTTCTTTTGCATTTCGAAAATAAATTTCAATAAAACCAAACAAAATAATGTTGAAATGTTATTCCTATCCCAACTTCCCAACACATCCGGTCCTCGAAATTATTCTAACAATAAAATAGGCGCCCAAAAATTACATCGGTCTCTCTGTAGCTGTATCTTATTCAGCTTCTTCTATTTGGACTTGGAAAATAATTAGGTAGCTTTGTCAAATAAAAGCGGTTTCTAGATTCAAGATTTATTTGTTTTTAGGGTTTAGGCTTGTATTTAGGTATTATTACAAAACATAAAGACAATTTTTTTTCTGTTTTTGAAGGCATACTTATCTTCTCTTGTATTTTTTTTATTTACTCAAATTTGTTATCATCTTTTCGTCTTCATAAAAAAAAATGTACCTCCATTCACTTTCATTGTTATAATTTACAACCTTACGTTATTTTATTTCTTTAACGATTTCTTTTTGTTTGGTAAATTTACAAAAGAACTGATAATAACAAAGTTTACTTACAAATATAAAATGTATATTTGTTTAAATTTTAATTAAATATTTATTAAATGCACACAAAAAGTGTTGCCATCACTGTTGTTCTTCATCATGATAAAAAAAAATAAAATTTTTGTTTTGAAATTAACAAAAAAAAAAAAAAAAAAAAAATTAGTAAATAATGAAAATAAAAATTTGTTTCTTCTCATTCTCTGCATACCATCACCAATACCACCACCACCACTACTACTACTTCTACTACCACTAATTGTGTATGTGTAATACTCAAAAAATCAACTAATAAAACCACACACTAGACCCTGGGATGATAACCACAAACGGTAGCCATTTAAATATTTGAACTTAAAAAAAAAAAAAAATGTTATTTGTGTTTGTTAAGTTTTTATAATTTCTCGGTGAAAAGTTGGAGTTTTTTTTTTGTTGCATTTTTCAAAAAAAAAAAAAAACTCGCAACCCTTCTGGTTGTTGTGGACAAAAAAATGTATAAAAAAAAAAAAACACCAACAACTTCTAAACGAAATAAAAAAAAAAAGAAAGGGAAATTCATTATTTTCATTGTGATGTTAGCCTCAAATACGTATTTTAGAGATTCTTATCTAAGATTTATATTCCTATGCTAAATTATATATGCTGAACAAAGGGTGCACTAGACTTGCATTTGAAACAAAGTAAGATATCAGATTCAGAAATGACGAATCTACTTTGTGCAATAGGAGCCCCCTTTGACGGTATTAGCTTGTATTGTTTTGTACGACAGTAACTCTCTGCCATTCCGCAGCTCTAGGCCGGGTAGACCGCCGAAAAGGGGACCAGTTGGATTGTCTTTGCCGCCAACACATCTATCACAACATCCGCAATTGAAGAAACATCGTTTGGACAATGGAGACTATGCATATGAAAATGGACATATAAATGGTAAGTTGGAAATTTTTTATTTATACACTTGTTATCTTTATCAGTGAAATATATATATGCAAGGGAAATTCCAACGCGGGGTCCACTGATTCTGAAACTTAATAAAATGATAAAAATAAGTATGTATGTACTTGATTGCGCACTTGAAACACGTTTAAACAAAAATTTTTGCTAAAATGGAAGCTTTATTTAATAATTCGCCTATAAAAATTGGTCTTCAAATGAGATAGGTATTGGAAACACTCTGAAAATTTTTTTCTTATTTATATTTTTACTTGCAATAAAGAAACTAAAGGGCACGCTGCAGTTTCTTATTTCTTTCGCCAAATCCTCCGCAAAAGAAAATATATTTAAGTTCACTATGGCGTATACGTGCTTTTTTTTGTAATAACGCTTCGTATCGGTTTTTTTCCATAATTTACTTGCGATTTATGCCCAATCGACTTTATCGATTTTAAACAAATTTCTTTTTAAGGATATAATTTTAATTTCGTGCCTAGGTTCGGTTAGGTTAACGTGGCTATCAGCAGGAGAGCTAATACACTTAGACCTTAGATTGGTCCGTTGTGATACCACAATGAATCTTTGAGACTTTGTTTTTGGTACCTGCCATACAATCAATTTGGAAAAATTTACGATTTAACGATTGCGTTGAAAATTTATGTGGTTTGGACAGCCACCAAAGTCGCGAAACTCGTCTGATTTTGAAAAATTAAACGCCAATCGCTTCGTTAAATCAAAATCTATGGGCAATATTTTTTAGTTTTTTTTATTTGTCTTAACAAAAAAGTTATGGCCAAAAAACGCAAAAAACATCCAAAAAATTATTTTTAAAAATTTTGGACTTTCGTCACCACTTTAATAATGGACTGATTTTCATAAAATAAATGGCAATCGCTTTGATTAATCAAAATCTAGGGAAGATATTTTTTAGTTTTTACCGACTTCCAAAAAGGAGGAGGTATTCAATTCATCTGTATTTTTGTTTTTTTTTTTTGTGTTTTTTTTTTGTGTTTGTTATCTCATAACTTTGGACTGAGTGAACCAATTTTGATAATTATTTTTGTAGTGGAAAGGTGGTAGCTGCATTTTAATTTCGTTCAGTTTTAGCAATGGAAACTATTAGAAAAACCATAAAACAATGTTTTGATCCATGGAAGTCGGTTTTGTTTTTAGATAAAAATGATTATTTTTTATTTGTTTTAACAAAAAAGGTAATGGCCAAAAAACGCAAAAATAAAAAATATTGCCCCTAGATTTTGCGACTTTGGTGGCTGTCCAAACCTCAGCAGACAAATTGTCTGCACAGTTCAGGATCATGAAAATTTTTATGATAATTTCTATATCTTCGTGACCTTTTTCTTATAATATTTTTTTGATGAATTTTTTTGAAATGTTTGCTGGCATTTGCCTCGTTGCGACCCAGCAGCTTGTTTTATTCCAAATTTTTACTTTCCCTATAAGGTTTCGTGTAAAAAAAAATGAGAAAACCAACTGGAGAAACTTAAAAAAGTAGCTTTTGTTTTGTGTCCATCAATAAACATTTACGAAGGTTAAACGGGTTGATGCATTTCTAATTTTTCTTAAAAAACACGCCGTTTTCTTAAAAAAAAATATCAGTTTTGTCGATTCTTTCAGGTTTTGATTTTCTATCAATTTTATATCCTTTCAAAAAAAAAAAAAAAACATTAAAAAATTGGTACAAACTGCTATTTCTTCTAGCAAATTAAATACAATTAAACAAATAAAATCAACTCCCTTAAAAAAAATTTCCTTGAATGACTTCTATCATTTTCTTTTCGCCAATATTTTCAGTTAACATGTTGCAACCATGAAAACTGATCATAAGTTCAAACATGACTGTAATTTCTTAGTTCAATACTTTCAAAGCTGTTCAACAATATTGTGATAAACATTTAAGAAACTTCAAGAAAAAAAAAAATATTTTGGCAGTAGTCATCCTTCCCAAATACCATAGAATCTCCTTGAGATCGAAAACATAATAGAACCAGAAAATGAAGAAGGAGACACAAACATTTTTAGCGGTATTTATATTTAGCTTTTTTTATTTTACTTTTTTTTATTCTGAAATATTTCTCTTCCAATAATGAAAATTTATACTCATAACATTTTAAATGCAATATTTATTCAATTTTTAAACAAAAAATTATATTATTGAAATTCAAAAATATTAAATTTTTGAACATAAAAACAAAAATGCCTTAACTAAATAAAACTTTACCTTTTACAAAATTTTGTAAACCCAGTTCGATTTATTATTATCGAATAAATTATGAAGCTCATTGCTATTTTATCGAATAATTCTGCTAAAAGTTAGTTAAAACCCGCCCCAAAATAAATCTAACGCAAACGCAATTTATTAACAATTTATTTACTTCGTCATTCAAAAGCAACATTGTAAGTATGCATTTATCTATAATGTAAATCATTTCATTTTTCAATAACCCAAAACACTCAAATTTATTTACAAAATTCTCAATTAAATATTTAATAACACTCATTGACTTGATCCACCTACATCAGTTGATTGTGTATACACCATATTAGAGCGATTTGATGTCTGCTAAACCAATTTTGTGGTGACATTTTAGCTGTTGTTTTTTTTTTTTTTTGTAATTTTTTATATTTTCAATAACTAATAATTATTTTAGAATCGAACGTAAAAAAAAAAATTATAAAATAATAAATATTAAATTGAAATCGATGTCGTGGTTTATGTATGTGCTAGATATGTATACCTAAGTGATTTGTAATTCCAACCGGACTCAGTCATTTGTCGAAGTGAATGTATTAGATATCCCATAACTAATAATTTTATATACAGAACGAAGGCTATAAAATGTAAATTATTGCATACCCCATATATTTTAAAGAACGTCGTTTTATTGATATGTGCGCATTTAGGTGCCATTTTTGCATTCAAAGGCTGATTTGGAGTAAAAGTCTTCAATACGGTACAGAGGCATCAGCTACTAAAAAGTCTTTTCTTAACGTACTTCTTAAAAATGGAAGGACTTTGGAGCTCAAGCCGACTAAGTTATGACCCATTTAAGGTTTTTTTTTCTAAAATGCTTTACTGCAATTTCGCCTTTGACTATGATGCAAAACATCGAAAAAATACACACATCACTTTGTCTAATGTCATTAATTGATAAATTGTCAAATGGCCACCCCCAGAGAGAGGGCAGAGCCGAGTTGAGTTGTGTGATGGTAAAGTGCGGTTTCTAGAGCAGCTCTTAGTAACAACAACAGCAAATAATGATTACAGGTATAGATATCGCAAAATAAAAAAAAAAAAAACATGTAAAGCAATTTGTAAAATTACCTTTTTGTTTATTAAAAATTTAATTTTTAATTTAAGAAAAAATATGTTTTTCAAAATTGTTTTTAATTTTATTTTTTCTATTTTTTTTTTTTTAATCCTGATGTTGATATTGTAATTGTGTTTATCAAAATAAAAAAAAAAAAAAATAATAGGTATGGGAACACTTAAATTTATTGCTGTGATTATAATATTGTACCAACACGAGTATTTGATTTTTATAATTTTATAAATGTTTGTGTGACAATGACGATGTAATCCATCTTTAATTTGGTTTAATGTTAAAATAATAATAATAAGTAGCTTTTATTTTTATTAACTTTAATATTTGCCTTCAAATAATAGATATCTAGAACAAAGTGTCATTAAATTAAGTGCGCATGTTTTTGAAAAATTATATTGTAAGAAATTATATCTGGATTTACGTAAATACCTTTAGGGAAGGATTTTACTGACGTAATGTTTACTCTGATATATATATAACATATTTTTCTTTAGAGACACTGGCGTGACAAAAGTTTTAAATATAATTAAATTTATTGAGTTCATTTCAGACATATGTATATAATTCTAAACAAATCTTACACTGTTCATCAGTCAATAGTTTTTTTTTTTAACTATTTCACTTGCAATTACCATTAAGATAAAAGATATTAGTTGAAAAGTGCGTGTTTTCCAATACTTAATAGAATATTTCTAGATAGTTGCACAAACATTATTCATAATTTTTTCTACTTTGAAAAAGTTTTTTTTTTTTTTTTTTTATGCATATACGTTCTACAACCATGGCAACATTTTTTAATTATTTTAAAATGTTTGCTAGATATAAAAACTTGTGGAATGCTTTAGGGTTCTGACTAACTTAATCATTGTACAACTGATCATAGGACAAGTCATCATGGAATAAGTCATCAAAAGGAATATTTAATCTAAAAACGACAACCACCAAAAACTTTCTTTCACAAAATGTCCTTGACCAATTCCAGTATAAAAAATTTCTTCATCTGGTTATTACACTAATACAAACTATTCTTAAGATTTTTATTTTTTCTTTGAGAAAGAAATTTTGTTGATCTAATTTTTTTTTTAAATTACGAGTTTTTTAAAATGTTTCTACTCATTGGTTTAATTTTTTTAGCCAATCCAAAAAATTTATTTTAATACGAATTACTTGCATATACTAAGAAATATATCTTCAAAACCTATTATCTCTAAGCATACAAAAATAATAGCATTCAGAGTAAATTTTGGCTTCAAGCTATTGTTATTGCCTAATCGATTTTTCAAGATTAATATAACTCAACTTGAATAATTAAAATTTAATTGTGTTACGGGTGTGACATATAAAACATTATTTTCAATTGTTATTGCAACCTCTTATCCTGGGAACTAAAAAAACTTATCTTCATTACTACTTCTACCACAACTAAGACACAAAAAGATGTTAAGTCTTAGATATCAACTGTTTCGGGTGTGACAAACGAATTTAAAATGTGGTATTTTGCCATCAGAAAATAAAAATTTATTATTTTAATAATTGTACTCAGAAACAATAGTTTTTTTTTTCTTAAGATCAAACCAATTGCTCCTAGCTTTCTACAAAATGTAGGTATGCAACATTTTTCAAAGTGCAATTTTATCTCCAACACTTTTCTCTTATTTATAATAAAATCTCATGAATTGATTAACTTCTCGTACAAAAAGAGATACCATTTAACATCTATTATATTACATTGCCACTGATACATCCATTAGAAATTCATAAGGTTAAAAGTCTCACTCTCTCATCTTGTAAAGTGTAATTCAGATTCATGCTTAGTCATCATTCATCATCTTTAAAAAAAAAATATTCTCTAAACGCCAACACTCAAAATGTTTATTATCTCAAAAAAAAAAAAAAAAAAAAAAAAAAAAATAAAAATAAAGAAACTAAACATGAATTACACCGCTACAAGTCTGTATTTTCAAATCCATTGGGACATGAAAAACAAAAGAAGAAAAAGTAGAATAAAATTGTTCATATTCAAGATACAAAACAACTCAAACTCTGTATTTTAATTGAATGAAGCGATAAACACAACAGAATAAAACATCACAGCAAGCAACAACAACATCCAACATGCATCATTTTTTTTTTTTGTTTGTTAAGACGCCACAACCACAATGACTTCGCTTGGGGGCGTCTCATGTCTTCAAGATTCTTTCTTTATTTTTGTTTTATCTCGTCTTTGAGATGAAAAGTGCATTTCATTTCTAAAAGAACTTTGTACACTCATAGAAAAAATTATTTATTTTTGATGAATTTTCCTTGATTCTCTTAAAACTGAAAAAAAGTTGTAATGTTGTTTGAAAATATCTCGTTTACGCTTGGTTTAAGGGAAAACTTTTAAGAAACAAACTTATACCTTGCGAAATTTTCTATCAAATGAATCCAAAGATTGTTTCTTAAAAATATAGTATACTCGAGATATTCTAAGAAAAGTCATTTTGGTCCTTAAAAAAAAAAAAAAAAATCAACAAAAACTGCTAAAAAGCCTTTTATTTTTGTAAATAAAATACTAAAAAAATTTTCTTAAAAATAAAGTATTTTTTATTGAAAATATCTACTGATTGTTTTTAGAGACAAGTTTTAAGAAACAAACTTGTAGCTTATGGAATTTTCTATTAAATAAATCTAAAGATTGTTTTTTTAAAATATACCTTCTATTTTCGAGATATTATAAGAAAAGTCATTTTAGCCCTTAAAAAAAAAAAAATAAATAAAAATCTAAAAAGCTTATTTCTTAAAAATAAAATACTAAAAATTTTTCCTTAAAAAAAGTTGTAATTTTGTTTGAAAATATCTCGTGAACGCTTGGTTTAAGAGAAAACTTTTAAGAAACAAACTTATACCTTGCGAAATTTTCTATCAAATGAATCCAAAGATTGTTTCTTAAAAATATAGTATACTCGAGATATTCTAAAAAAAGTCATTTTGGTCCTTAAAAAAAAAAATCAACAAAACTGCTAAAAAGCCTTTTATTTTTGTAAATAAAATACTAAACAAAATTCTTAAAAATAAGGTAAATAAGGAAAATATCTACTGATTGTTTTTAGAGACAAGTTTTAAGAATCAAATTTTCTATTAAATGAATCTAAAGATTGTTTCTTTAAAATATACCTTCTATTTTCGAGATATTATAAGAAAAGTCATTTTGACCCTTAAAAAAAATAAATAAAAAGCTAAAAAGCCTATTTCTAAATAAATAAAGTACTAAAAATTTTTTCTTAAAAAAAGTTGTAATTTTGTTTGAAAATATCTCGTGAACGCTTGGTTTCAGAGAAAAGTTTTAAGAAACAAACTTGTACCTTATAAAATTTTCTATTGAATGAACCCAAAGATTATTTCTCTAAAATAAACCGTTCTCGAGATATTAAAAAAAATGCCATTTTGGTCCTCAAAAAAAAAAAAAAAAAAAATATTTTTTTAATAAAATAGCTACTTTGATTTCTCTAAATGTACTTCTCATACGCAAACAAAAAAAAGTATATCTCCATCTTCAATGAGAGAACAAAAAAAAGTATCTTTCATGTCTATCGACAATTTAAATACCTCAATGGTAAATCTTTCAATATTCTCCTTTCAATTCCATTGTCTTTTCCACCAAGTCCATCATCGATCGATGGCAATTGTAAACGCCTCCCCGAGAAATTGCTGGCAATGCGAATGAGATGAAGATACCTCGGCGCATTCGAAATGAAATCAAATCCGAAATCAAAATCAAAGATTTCCCATTGCACTGACTCTCTCTGTCTGTGGATTGATTGTATGATTGCCTAATTGTAGATATTTCGATTTCGAATCGTGCACGAATCGGCAATGAAATTGATATGAAATTGGTTGTTTTTTAAATTCAGATTCAGTGGGTTTTGGCGATGCTACTTGCTCGCAAAATTTACAATTGATTCGCTGCAAGGAATACCAGATACCACCTAATCATACAATTGTACAGATTTCGCATTTTTCTTACCATTTTTTCCATTATTTTTTTTTTTTTTATTTACAGACATTTCGCGATTGGAGAAATCACCACTTCTGGCAAATGGATACAATCCACCACCCATCAATCACATGGCATTCATGCAGATGAACCATCACCCTGGTTCGGCGCTGATGAGTCCCGGAATGCCACCGCACGGCTTGCATGGCCGACCCGACAGTCAAATGTTGAAGGCGGCAGCACAGAGCGGCATGTCGGCGGCAAGTATGGATGCGATTGCACGATCTGGTATTTGGGAGAATTGTCGGGCTGCGTATGAAGACATTGTCAAGCATTTGGAAAGGTAAGCAGAATATTTTCCAGGGCTTGAGGGTTGGGGTGGAGGGGGGCTTTAAGTGATGGCGTATAATGATGAGGAATAAAACATTTGAAATCTAAAAGAAGCAAAATTAATTTCAGACTCCGGGAAGAGCGTACTGACGATCGCCAGCAGATCAGTGATCAGAAGCCACGGGACTTGAGTTCTAGAAATTGTAAGACACAATCATCAAAGAATTGCTAAAGGTTATGGAGTAAACTTGTTATGTTTTCTGTTGTTGTTGTTGTAGGTTCGCCTAGTCGGCAAAGTCCTGTGTTGAATTTGTCGAAATCTGGAGGCGCCACCGATCATGGTAGCAATTGTGATGATCGCAGCGATCGGAGCGATGAAGTGCACTCGCCACCGCCATCGGTACGGGGCGATGACGAGAATCTGAGCGATGATAATGGTTCGGAAGTTGACGATCACATAGCCAAGGATGACGGTAAGAATCGCTTTTTCATCCCATTTCATAATTTTTTCTGTCGATATAATTCACAGTCTATCTAAACACCCAACCAAAAACTCTTTCTTTATCCCTCTTCTCTTAGATCTAAGCGATAGTGAGCGTGACATTTCATCGGCGCAACATCAAGCGATATCGGTTACTTCGAATTCCGGCGATCGTGATCTGCATCACTCCCATTCACATTCGCATTCGTCGCATTCACATCACCAGCCGCATCATCAGCAATCGTCAACACCGCATCATCATCATCATCATCACCAGCGGGCGTTAAATTATTCGACACTGGCAGCAACAGCTGCTGCTGCCGCAGTTGCGGCAAGTGGCGCTGGTGTCGTCCCTGGTGTTGGTGGTGGCGGCGGAAGTGCTGGTGTTGGTGTTGTTAGTGGTGGCGTCAGTAGCGGTGCGGGCAGTGCAACTGGCAGTACGACAAGCATGGGCAATGGTGGAAACGGTGTTGGCGGTGGAGTCGGTGGAGCTGTCGGTAGCGGCGGCATTACACACAATGATGGACTGCCTCCGAACGATTCGATTGCTGGACTTGAGCAACAGTCGACATCTTCTACAGAGACTCTGTTGCGGAATATACAGAGTCTGTTGAAGGTGGCCGCCGACAATGCCCGACAGCAAGAACGACAAATCAGTTATGAGAAAGGTAAGTTTTTTTTGTATTTATTATTATTTTTTAGGAGCGGGGGTGTGGGAAAGGGTATTTTAGATATTTTACACTCTCATAATGGTGCTCTCGGTGCATGAACGACATTTAACACAAACATGCACGACAGACACAAAAATATTTTTTTTGCAAAAAAGTTGTAATTTAGGTGAAAAACCTGTTCCCAGACGAGTTTATTTTTTTTTTTGCAAATTTACGATATACAAAGTACACAGACATCAGACACTATAGAGTAGATAGGTAGACAAAAAAATAATACCCCCATAGGGCATTAAATTTTTATCGTGCGCTCGCTGTTTGGGTAAACAAAGTTTCACTTTCGCTTAGAGATTTGTTTTTTTTTTTTTATGTTTTTTTATTATTTTTTTCTAATTAACCGCTTGACATTTGAAAATTGAGGTTTTAGATGGAAAAATGAAAACACCTCAAAATATGTGACTGGATTGTGTCTATAAAAGTCGACATACCAAATGAAAGGGAACTTTTGAAAGTGTTTAAATTTTTGTTTTTATGTTCTGAAAGGCAATTAATTGCTAAATTAACCTTTTCAATTCAATTTTAAAGAACAGTAGCTAAGCTGGATAACCTAATTTATTTAACCTACTTTTTCAAAGGCTTGGACAGTGAAGGTATATCGATAGATCATAGCATCAAAGTATTTTTAATAAAAAAAATTGATATTTAGGTACCGACGGTATTTTCACTTTCGGAGTGTGAATTTTTTTTTCTGGCATTGGTTTACGTAGGTACCATCAGACTATTATAACATGACACATATCGAAAACATTAAGGAATCAGAATTATTGAAAATAAAAATAATAACGTTTGGTGGACTACGTTCAACAATTTTATTTTCAAGATCAAAATCCTCGTCATAAACAGATATTTGAAAAATACCTACTTTTTTAATAAAAACAAAATTCCTGAAAAAAGTTATTTTTTTAAAGAAGAGCTGATTTTTATAATTTTTTCAGCCGTCACTTTTCAAGTATAATACGCCAAAAACAAACCGAACAAAATTTTGAAGGCTTTTCTAACGGTTACTTGTACAAAAATAAACATAACCAAAATGTATAATGTGAAGTACCTATACCTTAAAGCTAAAAAATGACAGGTGTTATTTCATAACCGGGTCGAAAATTTACGATTCGTATGATTTTTTTTTAACGTCGGTAATTAAATGTCGTATTGTTTTTATAAATATATTAAAATTAAGATTTTAATGAACGACTATACTTATTAAAAAAACGTTTAATTTTTTAATAAAGATCGAAATGACCAACGCAAAGCATGAGATAAATCCTATTATAACAAGAAACAATGAAAACAACCCCTCTCACTGAGAACTCTTATTCGATTTTTAAACAAGGGACATTTTTTTTAAATTTTCTTACGGAATGATGCTTTTTTTAAATTATAATAACTCGGCTTTTATTTTGTTAGCCAATACATGCACCGTTTACAAAATAATAAGGCAAGAGTTTGCTAAACAAAAAAACGTCTTTGACTTAATATTACTTATTTTTAATTTGTTTCAACAAAAGTAATGTGCACCAAATCGATAGAAAATGTTGTAACGAACAATCAATAGCTTTAATTTTTGTCGTAGGACATTCTGAAGCCGAGCTATTCCCAAAAAACGATATTTTTGGACGTTTTCGCACCGGTTTTGCATGCTTTCATTTATCAATTGCTCGGCCATTTTTGTATATAAAGAGCTGATTTTTTCTTTAAAATGCAGGACATCAATAGGGCTACAAAATAGGTTTGAAAAAATGTCAATCATGATATAAGCTTTTTTTTAGAAATAATGACAAAAATTTGTTTTTTAACAACCAGAAATTGACTCAGATACAATAAAATTACATACAACGATAGAAAATATTATAAGGAAGAGAATGTATTTTTATTTTTTGGTCTACGAAAATCTGGAGCAAAGATATTAGCTTAGAAGTAAAATATACCAAAAAAATGCATTTTTGTGAATAACTCCGCTAAAAAGAATGATCAGGTGGTGATAAATTTTGTTTAAGCCTTTTAAATATACCCCTATCGATCCATGAAATAAAAACTGACAGTGCCTCTGTGCGCAAGGTCAAATGACGCTTTGACTGGAGTAAAAGCAATTGAAGTAAATATTAAAAAAAAATGTCCTTAGTTTTGCAAATTTTGTAATAACAAAATCTGTGACCACCTAAGAGTGTATAAGGGTGTTGCGGCGTTTAAAAAAATATGCATCAAAATCAACCTCTTTTAAAACCCCTTTTAAATTAAAAAATTAGTATTAGATTGTTACTAGAGTTTATTTAGTATTCAGGTTCAGATGCTTTTGTTTGAAAGCAAACACTTTCAAAAAAAATTAATGTCTCGTCAACTTTTCGATATTGATTAGAACTAAGGGTTTATTCTATAAGAAAAACATAACGGTTCTTATGTCGTTTTCGATTGGTTTCACTCAAGGATCCACTCATTCTAAAATCGAATGAAACAGTTCAAATCGCTTCCACTCAATTCTGTTTTTTGTTTGTTTTAGTAGTTATTCTGTGAAATTTCAAATGTCAAATATAAATTATTTTTTTTCTTTCAAACGAAATATTATAAATTTATTTTCAAAAACGGTAATATTCTACAAATAAATGGGACAGTTGGTTTGTAGAATATTTTAAAAAAGTATATAATGCGTTTATTTGTTTAAATACAGAAAAAAAAAATAAAATGCACGACTGGGTCGCACGAACTTGCTCTTAGAGTTAAAGTTGCTTAAATTGTTAAGACTTTTTATATAGAAATTTGGAAAAAGAATAAAATTCGTTTTTTAAAAAAATTAAATAAAATCTGAAATCAAATTGCCCTCCAAAACAAGTATGCAGTTTTGATTGATATATTAACATGCATTTTTAGAAAAAAAAATTTCAAAATCGTTAGAGCCGTTTTTTAAAAAACTAATTTTTTATAAATAATTTTTTAGAAAAAAAGTTCTAAAATAAAATTGGTATGCCATTTTGTAGAAATCTTTAATCAACATCTAAAAACAAAATTTCAAAAAAATTCAATGTCCCGTTTTCGAAAATTTGATTTTTCAAAAAAAAATTTTCAAAATTTTTTTAAAAATCCAAAAATTATTTTTTTCAAAATTTTATTTTTGGCTTATATTTAAATTATATAAATGCTTTTTCACAAAAAGTTTCGTTGAAATCGAATAAGCGGTTTCGGAGATAATCCGATTTGAAAAAAACGGTTCTATGGCAGGTACCGTTAATAATGATTTTCCAAAAAAAAATTTTTCATTAAAAGGTAGACCTTAACTTAAAACTAACGTTTGAATTTTTTAAACAAAATCGTTGGAGCCGTTTTCGAGATATTTCAATTTTACTAAAATCGGTATATGACAAGTACCGTTAATTTTGGTCCAAAAAAATTAATTCCAAAAAACCCTCTGGAGAGTCGCCAAATAACGCTACATACCAAGTTTGACATTAATCGGTCCATCCGTTTAGGCTGTAGGTCCTTATACAGACAGACAGACAGACAGACAGACAGACAGACGGACTTCCGGGACCCACTTTTTTGGCATTCTCTACCATCGTAATGTCATGGAAAAATGTTATCTCAACTTTTTTTTTTTGTACGAATGCATAACTTGATATATAGTACCTATATCGCAAGTAATAACATTTTGAATGAAAAACCAAAAAAATAGTGATTGAGTGATTATTTTAACTTTTGAATAAGCATGTATAGTTCTTCTTTATTTGATTCTGATTTTAAATCGAGAAGAGAATTTATCTTCTGAGAAGCGTTTTTGCTGTCATTTTGAGGTCAATAAAATGGTTTCAGAAGACTTCCAAATGCTTCCGGATGCTTCTGGACGTCCAATCGAAAACGACATTAATGTCCTCCCAAATCAGTTTTATTCTGTCAATTTTAAAAAGTATTTGAAATTTGCCAAAGTCATCAAGATACGGACCTTCGCAAACATTTGACAATATTACTTTTTATTATAATCATAAAAGCAATAATGGTAACAAGACAAAATTCTTTGTGGATATTTATTTGACATTTGACAAATGGACAAAAAAAGATATTTTTAAAAAACAAAAAGGAGCCAAATTTAGATTTTATAATATAAATATATATTTAATCGATATGTAAACTATTTTCGGCTTTACAAAATCATTAATTCATGTTCAAAAACACCATAAAATAGTCTAAAAACTAATTTTCAATGTTTTTTCTTTTCTTCATTTACAGCTGAACTTAAAATGGATGTGATGCGCGAACGAGAAGTCAAAGACTCTTTAGAAAGGCAATTAGTCGATGAGCGAAAATTGAGAGGTAAGTTTAAAAAAAAATCATCTTCCATTCTACTACTTAACCGTTAACCTATTTTGGGCCAATTTGTCAGTCCCTTTAGGTAGTAAAATCTAATACAACAAAAAAATTCGACAATTGATATTTTGAAAATTTAATACCTAGAAAATTTTACAAATCAAAAAGTGTAAAAATATGTGCTTGCATTAAAACTTATAGTAATGATTATTTCGTTAATTCTTACCAAAATATCGAAAACTGCTAAAGGTTTTTGTTCTTAACACAAATATAAGTCTCTCCGACGGTAAAGAAACAATACCGACGGAATACTAGTATCAACTCCATATATCCAAAATAATCAACCATTCGGTCTGTTTTGTATGCAAATAAAATTAAAATGACTTCTCTAACGACCCTCTTCAAATGCAGTCAACCTTCATGACTACTGTTTTTATATTTATTTATCTGGATCATTTCAAGATAAATTTTCTGTCTGCATTTTTTTTTCCTCTATCTATAAGCTGCTGGAGTTTATTTTCTTATGCAACTCTGATAGTTATGTCTAATTCATTTTGACACACCTTTTGCTAACTCATCCAAACAATAACAAATATCCAAGAACTTCTTTATAAAAAGAAGATGAAAATCTTTTCTTAACTTTTAAATCTTTTTGTCCCCTTCCATCCTCTTACGTCTTGGTTTTACTGTCCAAGTCCACCCACCCGTGGGCAATCGTCCATCGTCGTCGGCTTCCAACTCTTCTCCGCAACCATCATTGATTGTCGGCGCTCCAATCTCGAAGAAGAGTCTGAGGAATCTATGTGAATGTGAAGATGCACAACTGGCTCTAGAGTTTCTAGTAGTCTTCTTCTTATACAGATTCATTACGTTCCAACCTTTTTGCTGTCTATTCGAGTTGTTACCATTATCGCTTTAAATGAAAAATTGATTTCGATTTCATATAATATGTACATAACTCCTTTAACGAATGATGCCGGCCTGAAAAGGTCTTCAGAAATCTACAGGGTTTTAGGTAGACTTCTGAAAGTGAATCAGGTGCATAGACAAATATCCACAGGGTGTTTCAGTAAAAGCAGAAATAAATTCCGACAAGTAGAAGATGAGAAACTTCAATTCGAACGTAACTTCGAAATTCGAACAAAACGATTAAACCATCAAAGAAACTAAAAACCATTTCAATTATTGAATCAACGAGATGGATAAATCATTTAAAATTAAATAAAAACACAAAATAAATTAAAGAAAAAGAATAAATACCTACGAAGAAGTAAACAGAAACCAAAATCCTAAGAATTAGCGCAGTCAAAAGTTATTCATCCAGAATTAAAATCTTTATTTCTTTTTTTTAGATTTTTTTCGAATTTCAACAACCTCTTTTGAAATCCCAGTTCACTTGACTTGCAGGCCTCTCTGCATAATCTTATTAGGCATATCAAAACCAACAGAAAAAAACAACAGTTTCTTTTTCTTTTGAATTCCGTTCTGCGCACAAGTCCTAAGGCTACAGTCACCTCCAAGGCAAAAAAGAAGATAAGATACCTCTCGAGATGCCTGTTGGCTTGTGTATACCTGGTGCGTTCATTTAATATTCCAGAATCCAGATATCGAATTTATCTGTAACTTCAGAGAATTTTTTTTTTTCTGAAAAAAGGAGACAAACATTCTCCTCCAACTGATATCAGGTGTCATATGCAGAGCAGAAGCAAAAAAAGAACAAACAAATAAACTAAAAGATTCTCGCTCGCAACGATTTGCATTTGCACATATCAGATACTTTACCTCTGATTTTTCTTGTTGTGTCCTTTTCAAAGAAGAAGGAGCAAATGACAAAAGGAGTCGTTCCAACAACGGCAGCCCAGCAGCACATTAATAAACAAGAACACTCTCAATGCATCATCTAATTCACTTCACTGAACTCAATTCGAACCGAAAAGCAGCGATTTGTGATTCAGTGAAAGAAATCAAAAAAAAATTGCAAAGGGAAAGGAGGGGACCAGCAAAATGTGCCTATGTATTCTCTTTATATTGGGTCTTAAGTCAGGATTAATAATTGAATTAGTGGGCCCACCCGCAAAACGGATTCGCAGTTGAATGAGTTTTGTCTTTTCATTTTTATGTGTGGTGCTGTGTTTTTTTTGTGTTTTTCTTCGTTTTGTTAAATCTTTTTGTAGGCAATGTGTACGTTGTTGTCGCATTGAGCAATTGATTTGACTTGTTGATATCAAATTACCACATCAGAAGTTGGTTCATTCAAATAGAAAAATTTGTAAAAAATGAAAAGAAAAAAAAAATAATCATAAAAACAATTTTTCTCTTTGAGTTAATATCAAATCACAACTAATGAGTGTGTTTTTGTGTTTTTATTTTTAGTTTTATATCAAAAACGCTACCGACGTGAAAGAAAAATGCGTATACGCTATCAACAGCAACTTGATGGCAAACGAAAAGGACAATCTGTGCATGTGGACGATCGTGAGGCAGCTAAGGGGCTATTAGATTCAAATAAAAATGGTCAAGGTAAGTTTGTATGGTGTTTTTGAGTAAAAATACAACTGCGCGAAACTGCCCGAAACTGCGCGAAACTGCACGAAACTGCGCGAAATACTCCTATTCCTTCAATATATCAATAAAACTCACCAAAACGTTTGTATATTGTTTTTTTCATCGTAGATATCGACTGTAAATCAAGTGAAAAGTCTGATAAATCATCCACAAACGATCGTCATCGTCGTTCGGAGAGTCCTACATTCAAACGTGAGCCAGTCGAACGTGAAACTCGTAGCAGTGCTGAACGATTGGATCGTGAACGCGAACGAGAACGTGAAAGAGAGCGTGAACGCGAACGTGAACGTGACCGTGAACATGATCGCAGTAGTGAACGTGAAGGTTCAGTAAATCATGTATCACCTTTATTGCCTCCAACATCGCAGGCTGATAGCGGACTGATTGCACCAGGAAGTGGTAAAGCTCCATGGAATTATCCAGGCATTGATTTGATGGCTACTGGTGCATTCTGGCAGAATTATTCTGGTGAGTTGAATATCTTTTTCAACCCTAGATTAAGTTAAGAATTCTCAAGACAACATCGAACAAGTCCTGATGGTCTATTTTTGTTTTTAAAATTTCATTTAAACAGAAACTCTCGCTCAAGAAATCGAAATGGAGCGTAAATCCCGAGTTGCAAACTCCGATCGCGATGTAAAAAGCCCTCTGCAGGAGCGTCAGCAATCCTATTACAAAAATTCTGTTCTCTTCGGTAGTGCTACTTAATCCTGTTTGTAAGTCGTAATTAAAATGACCGAAAACATCATGAAAAAAAAAAACTGCTACCATTGATCTCAAGTGCAATCCCCGATAAAGGCCTTTGGCCCGGTGCCTAAATAAAAGCTGCTTGGCTTGATTTCTCTATTAAAGAAAAAAGTAATCGTTTCACGCTTGCAACATCTGCCCCCCTTCTATATCGTCATAAGCTGTATCTATATTATTATATTCTAGGAATTAAGGGTACCTATTACCTATTATACACACATTAAAACACACGCGCGTCTTTCTCCAGTATTTTGTAGTATACGAGTTATTGTAGGAAAAAAAATAAATAAACACAGAGAAAACACACACAAACCACATTTACTTAAACAAAAAATGTGCTTCATATAAAAATGTTGCAGAAAAAAAAATTAATAAAAATTATCTCGTTTCTAAAAAAAATACATAAATTCACACAAAATTTATTTTCAAATGTAAATAGTCACAGAATTAAAAGTAATAAATATTAAATATTTATTTAAATTTTAAAACAAAAATCTATATAAAAAATGCTAAAATAAAAAAAAAGAATAAACTAGTTTATGGTTAAATTATTTCTCTAATTTTCTGTGTAGTTTTATTTTTGGGTTTTTGTATAACAACTTAGTGTAACTATGTATTTAATATATATTTCTGTTTTGTTAATGTTGTTAGGTGTAAATTTTAACATAAGATATAAATAAACTTATTTAGTTTTATTTTTTTTTTTGTTTCCTAAATTGTAAATACATATCTTCTAAGGAAAAAAAAAAAAAAAAACTTAAAAATAAATACCCACATTAAAAAAATTATTTAACAGCTAAATTAGTTTTATAGGGTTTTGTTTAAACTATTTTTTTGTGTTCCCCATTTTTCTGCCCATGTCTGTGAATTGTTTGAGATATTTTTTAAAAATTTCATTTAATCACAGACCAAATCAAAAATTGCTTGATAAGAAAAAAATATACATAGATTGTAAGGAATTTCATATACCAAGTTTAAAGCAGTAAAATAAAATAAATTAATAATACAAAAAAAAAACAATTTCATTTAATAAATATAAATGATATTGTATAAGCATTTTCTTTGGCTATTATTATGCAAGTATAATAATTATAAGTTATATGAGTTGTAATAAAAATTAAAAAAAAAAAATAAATAATAAATAAAATATAATAATCAAATTATTAATTTTAAAATTAAGAACAATAAGTACTATATGAGCAAACAATAAGAAAATAAAATGTAGAATTTTAAATAAAATAAAAATAATTTAAATAAAAAAAAAAATATGCTGAATACAAAAAAAAAAGAAAATAAAAAAAAAATATTATAATTTTAACAATATAAAAAAAAAAAATATTACAATAATTGTAAGAAAAATAAATAAAATGATACTGAATTAAATTATTAATTAATTTTAAAACAATTGAAAGTTTTTTTATTTTATGTTGAAAAGAAGATGGATTTTGTTTTTCAGATTTTGTATTTAACATGAATGGGTAAGTAATTTTTTCTTTAAGTGTTGAAATGTTTAACTTGAATGATTCAAAAAATTGAAGAGATACTTACTGTGTAAATTTCAGAAGTATTACAGTGAGTTATTCAAAAATATTTATTTTTAATACTTATTTTAATGAAGAAAAAAAAAATTTAGTCTATAATCTTAAATAAAATCTAAAAATGAAGAATGTTAGTTTATTTTTTTAATAGACGGAAATAAACGGTCTTAAGGCTGTTAATCGATAGAGCCATTTTGGAAAACAAATAAACTCTTCTATTTTTCTCATATTGTGGTAAAATTTTGATTCTAAGAAAAATTCAATTCATTCTAAGGAATCATCCAAAATAAAATAACAAAATATACAATTTTCAGATATTTTAATAACATGTCGATTTGAAGAATTATAAAAAAAAATTTTAAGGAATTTCATTCATATGCACTTAGCGTTCATGTTTGTTACTTACAAAAATAAAATGCACGATTGGGTCGCACGAATTTGCTCTTGGAGTTAAAGTTGCTTAAATTTTTAAAAATTTTTATGTAGAAATTTGAAAAAAAATAAAATAAAATCTGAAATTAAATTGCCCCCCAAAACAAGTATGCAGTTTTGATTGATATATTAACATGCAATTTTAGAAAAAAAAATTTCAAAATCGTTAGATCCGTTTTTTAAAAAAAACAATTTTTTATAAATAATTTTTTGGAAAAAAAGTTTTAAAATAAAATTGTAATGCCATTTTGTAGAAATCACTTATCAACATCTAAAAACAAAATTTCAAAAAAATTCAATGTCCCGTTTTCGAAAATTTGGTTTTTCAAAAAAAAAATTTTCAAATTTTTTTTAAAAATCCAAAAATTATTTTTTTTGAAATTTTATTTTTGGTTTATATTTAAATTATATAAATGCTTCTTCACAAAAAGTTTCGTTGAAATCGAATAAGAAGTTTCGGAGATATTCGAATTTGAAAAAACGGTTCTATGGCAGGTACCGGTAATAATGATTTTCAAAAAAATTTTTTTTTTCATTGAAATATAGACCTTAGCTTAAAACTAACATTTGAATTTTTGAAACAAAATCGTTAGAGTCGTTTTCGGGATATTTCAATTTTACTAAAATCGGTATATGACAAGTACCGTTATTTTTGGTCCAAAAAAATTAATTCCAAAAACACCTCTGGAGAGTCGCCAAATCGGTCCATCCGTTTAGGTTGTAGCTCCTTATACAGACAGACAGA
Organism: Episyrphus balteatus; assembly: GCF_945859705.1. Lineage (NCBI taxonomy): Eukaryota > Metazoa > Arthropoda > Insecta > Diptera > Syrphidae > Episyrphus > Episyrphus balteatus. The sequence continues at coordinate 14,876,699 of NC_079134.1, read as the reverse complement.
CTGACAGACAGACTGACAGACTGACAGACTGACAGACTGACAGACTGACAGACTGACATACTGACAGACTGACAGACTGACAGACTGACAGACTGACAGACTGACAGACTGACAGACTGACAGACTGACAGACTGACAGACTGACAGACTGACAGACTGACAGACTGACAGACTGACAGACTGACAGACTGACAGACTGACAGACTGACAGACTGACAGACTGACAGACTGACAGACTGACAGACTGACAGACTGACAGACTGACAGACTGACAGACTGACAGACTGACAGACTGACAGACTGACAGACTGACAGACTGACAGACTGACAGACTGACAGACTGACAGACTGACAGACTGACAGACTGACAGACTGACAGACTGACAGACTGACAGACTGACAGACTGACAGACTGACAGACTGACAGACTGACAGACTGACAGACTGACAGACTGACAGACTGACAGACTGACAGACTGACAGACTGACAGACTGACAGACTGACAGACTGACAGACTGACAGACTGACAGACTGACAGACTGACAGACTGACAGACTGACAGACTGACAGACTGACAGACTGACAGACTGACAGACTGACAGACTGACAGACTGACAGACTGACAGACTGACAGACTGACAGACTGACAGACTGACAGACTGACAGACTGACAGACTGACAGACTGACAGACTGACAGACTGACAGACTGACAGACTGACAGACTGACAGACTGACAGACTGACAGACTGACAGACTGACAGACTGACAGACTGACAGACTGACAGACTGACAGACTGACAGTATGACAGACTGACAGACTGACAGACTGACAGACTGACAGACTGACAGACTGACAGACTGACAGACTGACAGACTGACAGACTGACAGACTGACAGACAGACAGACAGACAGACAGACGGACTTCCGTGACCCACTTTTTTGGCATTGTCTACCATCGTAATGTCATGGAAAAATGTTATCTCAACTTTTTTTTTTTGTACGAATGCATAACTTGATATATAGTACATATATCGCAAGTAAAAAACACATATAGATTTTTAAAATGTAAATTAAATTTTAAAAATCTTTTAAATTAATACGCAATTTTTTTTATAAAATTTTTATTAGAAAAAAAAAACAATATTTGAAAAGCGATTTTTATCACTCAATCCCTTAAACCAAAAAAAATAAAATTAAACAATTGTTTCTCGTTTGCAAATTTGGAAACATTTTTAAGTGTTAATTTCTTCTAGTAGACATTCATTGTTTATTAAAAGAGAATTAAATAATATTTTTTGGTTTAAAATCTTAAAAAGGTAAATTAAGAAAAATGTTCTAGTTAAATTTTTCCCTAGTAAATTTTTGCTTATGTTTATAAGAGGCAATTTAATAAATTCATCAAGCCTGTGGATTTTTCTTTTATTGATTTTACTACAATGGAATTTTCTTTAATGAACTTGAACTTATTATAAAAGAAATATTTCGTATTTTGCAATGACATTTCTTTAAGCAAAAATAATTACTAAGCAAAGGTTGTTGAAAACTCAAACTTTGTAGGTAGGTACATGAAATATTTTTGTATGGTATAACATTTCAGTATAATTAAATATTTTTCTTATGTAGCTATTTGAATATTAAGAAAATGCGTGTTTATTGTTGTTTCTTGATTTGCATGTGATTTGTTTATTAAGGACAAAAATATGGTCAAGGCTAATTGTATATATTAGGGCGTTCGTTATTTTTAGATCAAGTTCCTAAGTGGAAAAACTGTTTCTAAATACAAAAAAAAACGACCCATAAATTTTTTCAGATTTTTATTTTGACACTAGATGGCGCCCCAAGAGGGTTAAAGTTTTTTAACATTTGAAATAGGTATGGTATAGGTATTTTTTTAGATATAGACTTTAATCAAAATTTTTTGATGAGGTCCTTGTCTACGTTAAACAACGTTTTCAAAAAGGTATAGATCATTTTTCTAGGACCAGGGGTTTAGTCAGGGCATGCATTTGGATTTATAAAACCAAGCATATTTTACGAAAACAAGCATATGAGTAGCATGAAAAATAAAATAAAATCCAACAAAGCCATGCATGCCCTGACTAAACCCCTGGTCCTAGAAAAATGATCTATACCTTTTTGAAAACGTTGTTTAACGTAGACAAGGACCTCATCAAAAAATTTTGATTAAAGTCTATATCTAAAAAAATACCTATACCACACCTATTTCAAATGTTAAAAAACTTTAACCCTTTTGGGGCGCCATCTAGTGTCAAAATAAAATCTGAAAAAATTTATGGGTCTTTTTTTTGTATTTAGAAACAGTTTTTCCACTTAGGAACTTGATTCTCGAAAAAAACCTAAATAACGAACGCCCTAGTATATATACAATTCCGTGTACAAATAATGAATTTAAAGTTAAGACCACTTATTGTTGTAGAATCAAATGAACTCAAAGTAAGCCAATTTAAAATTTACAGAAAATCTCTATTACTTTTTGATATAAGTCTTATTGGTTTGTACATATGTGTTCTTCAGAGTTTTGGGAAAAACTGCAGTTGAAATTTTTAATTTGGTTCAAATAAAATAAAACACAATTAAATATTATTTTTATTTAATTATTTATTTATTTTAAATTTTACAACTTTTTTTTTACAGTTGAATAATAATATTCTTAGTCCGTTTTGTGTTTTTTTTTTATTTATAATTTTTATATTTTTAAATCGCCTTTTAAAAGTCTTGGTATGATTATTTGAAACTTCCAAGATTTAGGTTCATTTGATTGGCGTTAAGATGTATTTGAAAAGTTGATTTCACTGATCGGCAACGGATATAGAGCAAGAACCAAACCCTACTTTTCGAGAGGAATTTTGTGTGCTGAGTCCGAATCTGAAGTCAAAATTTCACTGGCACGTCACGTTTTTGAAATAATTGAATATAAATAGGTCAAAAACGCGTTTTTTTTGGGTACATTTGACATCGAATTACATCACTGTTAATTTTTTTTTTGTAAAACTACTTATGCAATCTCAAAACGTAATATTAACACGTCCTAAAGGTATTTATATTTTTTCAAAATTATTTTTTTTCTCAAAGATATTGAAAAAAGAAATTTATGATAAATATCTCAACATCTTGATTATTTTTTTCAAAGTAATGAATGGTTTTTTTAATTAAATTCCATCTTCCGTCTTCTGATTTGGACTTATAAAGAGCAACATATTACGGAAAATATATATATTTGACTAAACATAAAAAAAAACTCAATTAAAAATTAGTTTTTGAAGCTTTATAGCGAAAATAGTGATGAGTATAGCTCAAAAACTAGACGTGATAGAAAAAATCTGTAAACAGTTTTGAATTCAGCACACTAAAGTCAATCAAAATCACCTTATAAAGTTCTTGCTTCCGACTTTTTTTTACTTTTTTGCCAACCAGTGTTTTCAAAAAGTAGTTTCAGAAAATTATTATTATGCATATACACATTAAAGCTCTATGGCAATAAAACCGCATTTTTTTTTAAATCTGAAACTAACAACAAACCGACATTGAGCAATTCAAAGGCAAATAAAAAGCAATACAAAACAAAAGCTAAGCATAAGAGAATTCCAATGGTAGCGAGGAATAAAGAAGGGTTTATGTAAAAACCAGAGAACAGAAATAAACTCCAACCTTTTGAAAGGTTCTTATTTATTGTCATTTTCAATAAAGGTCATAAAAAAACCTTTATTTTTAAAAAAGAAAAATTTCGGTCAAGATCTGAGAGAAATTTTTATTTTGTATTTTTTTATGTTTCGGTCAACCAGAGAGATTTATCGCTGAGAAAAAAAAATAAATCTCATCTGCAAATTAATCAATTAGAACATTGGTCTCCTGAAATATTTCAAATTGCATTGGTCGTCCCAGCGAGCGACTCAAAGCGACGCAAAATAAAAACATTTTTGACATATTCAACATTTTCCTTTGAATTAACAATTTTTGATTTATTTTCTGCGAAAAATGTTAAAGGTTAACCTTTTTCATTTATTTTTTATGTAAAAATCTCAACCTTTGAGAGATATTTTAAAAAATAAAAAATAAATCTCAACCGATAATCTTTATTTTTGATTTTTAAAAATAAATCTCAAATTGTAACCGAAACCTATTTAAAGTAAAGTGATAACTCTCTAACCCTAACATTTTCGCATCCTGTTTTCTGTTTTCTGACTAAAAATGAGGGCATTGAATACGGTTTTTTTCTTGTCTCAACCCACAATTAGCTTTGAATAAGTACATTGCTCGTGAATAACCCTGTTTACTTGCCTAAATTTGTTCGTTAATGTTCGAAAGTTATTTATAAAAATTGGCTAGAACAATCAAATCTACATTAGAAACCTCATACAGACAAAATAACGCAGGGATAACATAACATAACATCTGTTATATTTAACATTGTTTCTGGTATATTTAACTATATCATGATTAAATGTACCAGAATTAAAATTATCCCTGGCGTTATTTTTTCTCCGTGCTGAATTGGTAAATTCAATTACATTGTTTATTGTATCTAAAATAATTTTTCACAAACTAACAATAAGCGGGATTTCTCTTAAATTTGTGGATTTTTTACAGAAAATAGTTTTCGTTTTTTATGTTGGAGTTATTGAAAAGTCATCATAAAAATGACTTCTAGATCGGTTTCGAAATTTATTATCTCCAAGAACGGGCGCAAGTTTACTCAGCATGCTGGTAAATTCGTTTCGGTTTTAAAGTTGATTAAGTATGCTATTTGTGTGGAAACGCACATTTATATAAATTAATAAATTTTTAGACATTATAGCCGGATTGAAATTTTTTTTAAATAAATCTTTGGTCAAATAGTTCAGAAGGTATTCTACTCCGACATTTCTATGCGAATGCGTTCTTTACATGCTTAAGGGGGGAAATCCCTCTGGACGACAGCTTTTTCAATAATTTTTTTTTTGAAAACCGAAAATTTTTATTGAAATTTGGAAAAGTATATGATATGTGAATAATATCACATTATGAAGTATTGACACAATTTTTTGAAGTAAAAAAAAAACAAAATGGCAGCTCTACAGCTCTTTAAAGTTGACGCCTCGAGTTTGCGCCGTGCAATGCCCAGGTTCAAAAATTATTTATAATCGAAAACAACATTTTTTTCCAATAAAATATATTTATACTCATTGCACAAACCTAAATTTAGTAAACAAAAATGTAAAATAAAAATTAGAGACCAAAAAAACGAAAAAACACAATGTTTTTTTATAAACAAATTATAAAAAAAAAATATTTATGGTAAAAATTTTATTGAACTTTTAGGTTCAAGCAATGGCCAATGAGTTAAGGAGTAATTTACAATTTATTTCAAGTCGATATCTTCATTAGTTTTTGAGTTCAGTTGCACGGCGCGGAAAAAACGCGTTTCGAGAAAAATGCGCTAAAGTTTTCGTGTCCGTACTGTGGTAGGTTCGGAGCAAATGGATTTAGGGACTATCTAGGGACTTTTGAGGCTTCATTTAAGGCTGAAAATAGTTTCTTCGGTTGATAAATGAATTTATTAGGCGACAAAAATATAATGCAAAAATAAAAAAATTCAGATGGATTTCCCCCCTTTTAATTTATATTTGATTTTCTTTCGAATGCAAGATAACTTAATCGCAAATTAAAGATAAAATCCATCACAATTAGACCTATACCGAACTTAACTCTTAAACTGTTTACAAGTGTTTCCATTATTTTATTTTTATTTTTATTTCTGTTGTTCATTCAACTGGAATTGCACAAACCAGTGCAAAACAATTCCATGACGAGGTTTGATTACAAGACGACGACGATAATAACCACCAGCCACATATATGTTCCCCGCCAAAAAGACGATTACACCAAGCACCAAGTCACTATAAGAGTGCACTAAACAGCAGCCAATTCAATGTTTAACAGGGTTCTTTTCAAAACATGCACTTGAACAAAATGCTACATAACGTCTGTTATAGGAGCTGTGTGGCACTTGGAACATCGCCACATGCAAACTTTATTTTTTTTTATTCTTTCTTTCCCCTCAGTTATTACCCAGACCCACATTTATTTATTATGAAATGAAATTGTGATTTATTGCAGCGCCAAACCCTTGTTCTTTTTTGGTCAAGAGACGTCGACAACGACGATAAAGTTGATGTTGAATACAACACAGGGCGACGTATTTTTTTTAAAAGAAACAAAACAATAAAACGCCACATGGCATGTCTACAAGTCTGGATTTCGCGCGGCCTAAAAAACATCATTTCGCCGAATGCCAAATTTCCTATCCCAGAGTGGTAGAGAGTAATTTGCACAAATCTTCATGTTAATTTTTGATTTCAGTGTCTGGGAAGTAGAAATCCGAATCAATCAAGCACCTGATGCGTTGCGCCGCCACATCTTCAAGTGAGTCCAAATGTCATAAATCACGCGATGGACGTGGCTAATAGTCATTTTGGAGTATCCCAAATCTAACATGGAACGAGATCAATAATTTAGAAAAGACTCGAATTCATCAAAAAGGGTTTTTTTTTGTTTTCCACTTCGAAGTCTCGCGTCATCTTGATCTAGGCCCATAAATCTGATGGATGGGTCTGCTGCGTGAAAGCGCAGAGAATCCAAATCGAAATTGCGAAAATGAAATGGGCGCCCATTACTGATTTGGTATGATTATGATTATTAAGATTTTTTTTTTCGTATAGCCTTTTTGCAATATGGATCTTGCTGGCTATAGGGCTAAATGAATATTGCGAAAAAACAAGACGCGACTTTGCGAATCACGTACGCAAACCTCTTTAATCGAATATATTTTTTTTTTTTTCTTAATTCGAAAAGCCATCAAAACTACATTGAGATGATCCGATTCTGGAATTAAATGATTGGATGAGAAGAAAGGGGCGATGGCTATATGAAGACGACGACGGAGGTGAAATCACAAAGGTTCCCAGAGTGATTGTTAAGAAAACATCTCGTTCAAAAAAATGACCTCAATTATCGATTTAACTTTATTATTGGTTTTGAGAGTTGAATTCTTAATGTGCGCCCTCTCTCGCAGAAATTCATATTTTTTTTTTATAAAACTTTTGTTATGTATACGTAGAGCGTAGGTTGAGTATTTTAAGGGTGCCTCACAGATTCGTGAATAATTTCGATCACTAAGGTATTTTTTCACTAAAGTAAATATCACGGTTTGAAGGATTGCTCCAACTTGTATCACAATCCACAGATAACTTGTATCAGGAGTAATCGTGGCATATATCACAAATATTGCTAGTAAGTATCATATTGATTGTCAAATAGATATCTATCGTAAGTTTGATTATTGGTATCACGAGATAGAATTTCCTCATAAATATCACGGGTTTCCTCAACTAACTGGCAGGTATCACGAGATTCGCTGGTGATGGATTTTTTCATAAATATCACGGGTTTATTCAACTAACTGGCAGGTATCACGAGATATCTTGGTGCTGGATTTTATCATAAATATCACGGGTTTCCTCAACTAACTGGAAGCTATCACGAGATTCGCTGGTGATGGATTTTTTCATAAATATCACGGGTTTCCTCAACTAACTGGAAGGTATCACGAGATTCGCTGGTGATGGATTTTTTCATAAATATCACGGGTTTCCTCAACTAACTGGAAGGTATCACGAGATTCGCTGGTGATGGATTTTTTCATACATATCACGAGTTTCCCCGATTTTCTGGAAGGTATCACAAGATTCCCTGGTTTTTCCTTCTATAAGAATAATTCCATTAGTTATCATCAGGAACTCCTTGAATCACGTTGTTTTACTAATATAAAAAAACATTATGTTAAATTGCGTCGGTATGTAAATCTAGCATAAATATCACTCGGAAAATTATCACAGGGATCTAAAATATTAATCAGTGCCTTTTTTGGTAGATATCACGGATAATTCCTCTAAATAGCACGCTTATAACTATCACAGCAAATTCTGGAAGGTATCACAGTTTATCCACAGACACTATACGGCTTATAACTTTTTATGATATCTACAATTAGGAATAACTTTGGTGAGTATCACGAAATGTTCTATTGTTATGGCATAGGAACTAAATTGCTCTTTTATACATATATCACGGGATACACCGAATTACAAAGGCTTTTCCAGTTAGTATCACCGATTTCCAAATATTTCCGATTAGTTTTACGGATAAAACACATATGCTAGCTCTCATAGGTATCACAATTTAGTACAGTCTGTTAGCTGCCATATATCGCAATTTTCTTAATTAAATATCAGGTCGTTTTTATAAGCATCGAATTCTCAGTAAGTATCACCTTGGGTTAATCCTGTAAGTATCACAGATTAATGCATTAAGTATCACAAGTTTTCTAAAACATTTTCATAATGCTATGACAAGTATCACAGCTTTTTTGGCATTAATTACGGAATCTCTTAGTTAGTGTCATGATTTGAACTAGAAGTATCACGGCTTTTTTGGCACAAATGACAGATTGTTCCTAAAAGGATCACTTATAACATTTTCGAGTACCACAAATGAATCCAGAAGTATCACAGGTTGCTCCATACCAGGGCATTTGTTTCCATAGCCACCATATATTTTGGACTGTTTTCGTTAGTATCACAGCCTTTTCAGGAAGTATTTTTAGATCTTATAGGTATGACAAGTTGTCCTCGAATTCATCATGAATTGATGGAATTGGCTTTGATAGGTATCACAGCTTATTCCACTATAAAGTAGGGATCGGTTCGTGTAGTATCCATATCACCCAGTTTAATCGACATGTATCACATGCTTATTTTGACAGAATCACACTTGATTCTGGTAAATATCACAGACTATTTTAACAAGTATTATAAGCCAATTTGGTATTTATCACAAGGTTATTTTGACAGAATCACGCTTGATTCTGGTTAATATCACAGACTATTTTAGCAAGTTTTATAAGATAATTTGGTTTTTAAAACGGTTTAATAGTTGGTTAATATTTATCATAAATTCTTCAATAAATATCACAGGTCGTATTGATGAATACTACAGATTGTGCTTTTTAGTATTATCGTTTTCCAAAGAAGGTATCACAAGACATTCTGGCTATATCACGTTTTTCGGTGTAAAAAGCTTTGATAATTCGGATAAATATCAAGATTACGATAAATATCACATGCCTAGAGAATATTTCATGAAACATCTATATCACATAAATCTGTGATATCTTTCTAGATTTGGTTCAAAAAACATCGCATGTTGCTGCAGTTAATTCTTTCTTTGTCAAATTTCATCATTATTCATCGAGTGGTTCTTGACAAATCTAATGTATAGTATGCTAGAAAGACTTCATCTTACATTTCAAAAGATCAAGTTCATGAGACGTATCATGCTTTTTATTTGTATTTCACTGCTGCACGTAAAGGAATTTTTGACACCAATGATCGAATTAAAAAAAAAAACAACCTTTAAACCAGCGCCGGGTGAAGTCTATAATTTCATCAATCTTTTTGATTTAAATTGTCGGAGGGACATTCGCCAAACGATGGGATGTTATATCGGTGATTTTGTTGGTGGTGATGGTAGTATTGTATAGATTAAACTATTTGGAAGCATTTAATTTTGGCGTGGCACCATAATACAAACGAAATCAAAGAATCACAATCAGAAAGAACGAAATGCTGGAGAGTGACTTTTGAATTTTTCGAATTTCTCCTTTTTTTCACATCTTTAGTTGCCGCCTGCAATTATTATTATAAAAGGAATCGCACACGTCGTCGATCGTTTCCAACATAGAAATAAAAGAAACGTTAAATTATTTGGTCCGGTAAATTGGAGCGAAACGTTTAGTTGATTATGGGGTCATCTAATAGTTTGTGAATCATTTAATCATGGGGTCGTTGGTTGGAGAACAAAAATAACTGTTGTTTTCAGGATTTTGATTTAAAGTTATTGTGAAGAGTTAACTATAATTGGAGTAGTAAATTTTGAGCACATGCTATTCTTTTAAGACCTCTTTTGCTGTCTGACAGACGGAATGATTTTGTTTTGTGTTGAATGATATATGCATTTGAGTTTGTTGGAATTATTTAATTGTTAAATTGAAGAATAGATGTCTCTCGATGATTGCTAAGGCCAAAAAAAAAATAGCTATGAGATTCTTAGAAAAAGAAATTGGCAAAAATTTGTTAATTAGAAGAACAGCAGGAAGTACATGTCCCGGATGTGTCCCGGACATGTCCCAGACATGTTCCGAACCTACGTGTCCCGGACTTGTACCCAAACTTGTCCCGGACATGTCCCGGACGTGTCCCGGACATGTCCCAGACATGTTCCGAACCTACGTGTCCCGGACTTGTACCCAAACTTGTCCCGGACATGTCCCAGACATGTCCCGGACGTATCCCGGACTTGTCCCGGTCATGTCCCGGACGTGTCCCGAACATGTCCCGGACGTGTCCCGGACATGTCATGGACATTAACGGGACATGTCCCTGATGTGTCCCGGACATGTCCCAGACGTGTCCCGGACATGTCCCAGATGTGTCCCGGACATGTCCCGGTCATGTCCCGGACATGTCCCGGACATGTCCTGGTCATGTCCCGGACATGTCCTGGACGTGTCCCGGACATGTCCCGGACATGTCCCGGACGTGTCCCTGACATGTCCCGGACATGTCCCGGACATGTCCCGGACGTGTCCCCTACATGTCCCAGACATGTCCCGGACATGTCCCGGACGTGTCGCGGACGTGTCCCTGACAAGTCCCGGACATGTCCCGGACAAGTCCCGGACATGTCCCGGACAAGTCCCGGACATGTCCCGGACGTGTCCCGGACATGTCCCAGATGTGTCCCGGACATGTCCCAGATGTGTCCCGGACATGTCCCGGACATGTCCCGGACGTGTCCCGGACATGTCCCGGACATATCCCGGATGTGTCCCGGACATGTCCCGGACATGTCCCGGACGTGTCCCCTACATGTCCCAGACATGTCCCGGACATGTCCCGGACAAGTCCCGGACATGTCCCGGAAGTGTCCCGGACATGTCCCGGACGTGTCCCGGACATGTCCCGGACATGTCCCGGACGTGTCCCGGACATGTCCCGGACGTGTCCCGGACATGTCCCGGACGTGTCCCGGACATGTCCCGGACGTGTCCCGGACATGTCCCGGACGTGTCCCGGACATGTCCCGGACGTGTCCCAGACATGTCCCGGACATGTCCCGGACAAGTCCCGGACATGTCCCGGACAAGTCCCGGACATGTCCCGGACAAGTCCCGGACATGTCCCGGACAAGTCCCGGACATGTCCCGGACGTGTCCCCTACATGTCCCAGACATGTCCCGGACATGTCCCGGACGTGTCCCGGACATGTCCCGGACATATCGGATGTGTCCCGGACATGTCCCGGGACATGTCCGGGACACGTCCGGGACACATCCGGGACATGTCCGGACATGTCCCGGACGTGTCCCCTACATGTCCCAGACATGTCCCGGACATGTCCCGTACAAGTCCCGGACATGTCCCGGACAAGTCCCGGACATGTCCCGGACAAGTCCCGGACATGTCCCGGACAAGTCCCGGACATGTCCCGGAAGTGTCCCGGACATGTCCCGGACGTGTCTCGGACATGTCCCGGACGTGTCCCGGACATGTCCCGGACGTGTCTCGGACATGTCCCGGACGTGTCCCGGACATGTCCCGGACATGTCCCGGACGTGTTCCGGACATGTCCCGGACATGTCCCGGACATGTCCCGGACGTGTCCCGGACATGTCCCGGTCATGTCCCGGACATGTCCCGGACATGTCCCGGACATGTCCCGGACATGTCCTGGACGTGTCCCGGACATGTCCCGGACGTGTCCCGGACATGTCCCGGACGTGTCCCGGACATGTCCCGGACATGTCCCGGACGTGTCCCGGACATGTCCCGGACGTGTCCCGGACATGTCCCGGACGTGTCCCGGACATGTCCCGGACATGTCCCGGACGTGTCCCGGACATGTCCCGGACGTGTCCCGGACATGTCCCGGACATGTCCTGGACATGTCCCGGACGTGTCGCGGACATGTCCCGGACATTTCCCATACATGTCCCGGACATGTCCCGGACATGTCTCGGACGAGTCCCGGACATGTCCCGGACATGTCCCGGACATGTCCCGGACGTGTCCCGAACATGTCCCGGACGTGTCCCGGACATGTCCCGGACGTGTCCCGGACATGTCCCGGTCGTGTCCCGGACATGTCCCGGTCGTGTCCCGGACATGTCCCGGACATGTCCCGGACATGTCCCGGACATGTCCCGGAAGTGTCCCGGACATGTCCCGGACATGTCCCGGACATGTCCCGGACATGTCCCGGACGTGTCCCGGACGTGTCCCGGACGTGTCCCGGACATGTCCCGGACGTGTCCCGGACATGTCCCGGACTTGTCCCATACATGTCCCGGATGTGTCCCGGACATGTCCCGGACGTGTCCCGGATGCGTCCCGGACGTGTCCCGGACATGTCCGGGACGTGTCGCGGACTTGTCCCGGATAATTTCTCATTTATTTTGCAGTTGAACGACAAATGCATTCCTTGTTTTCCAAGTTCTGTTAAAAGAGAATACTACACGTAATTGCAAACACTTTGTTATTTTATTTGCAATATTTTGAGATATAAATCTATTAAATATAATTTAAGTGGTTTCTGACCTGAACAGTGCACATATTTAAATCCAACCATTTTGAATAAACTATAATTGATTGACGAATTCATTTTAAACTTATTTCAATTGACTTTCTTATGTCAGTTTTAGTGGTCTCCTAAAAAAACTTCCCCTGTCAATTTATGTATTTTTATTCAGCAAAACAACTTCCGCACTACACAATCCATATCGAAGCGAAACTATAATCTTCCTGATACCATCATCAATTGCTTCTTTTGTTGTTCAACATCAGCCACCCAACTTCGACTTCAACGATGAAGACTATCTGTACCGATGTATCAGCAAACTCAAATAATTACTACAACTCCCGATTCCCATTCCAGATTCCTCAATGTTTTGTTTCACCACAGAGATATACCTACGAACCTAATTCCATGTGGCGTTGCCCTGAAATTAATCCACTGAATATAGAGAAGCTTCTATGCGAGTGATGGTCAAATAAAAGTAGAGAGGTAAGGACAATGGGGCTTGCCTAAGACAATGTTCCCGATCAATTGAATGTTTACGGCTAAGATTGGCAAAACGCATTTGTTCTGGCTATATGGCCCGCCACAATCGTGAAAGCCTAATATATTGCTCACAATAATTATTTGCCAACTTTGCCGAGCCAACAAAATTCATTACTCTATCTGTTTCGGGGTGCCACTCTCAAGTCAAGCCATAGATTTCTTATAGCCATTGATGATGATGGCTTTGACTGTGTAGACTGGACTCGGCTGGCTGGACTATTGGACTCCAGGAATTAATTTGCAGTCGATGATTTCGACCACACCCTCTCTCTTTTTTGTTTCTATAGGTCTTAGGTCTATCCACCACAGAGTCCAACTATATATGACTCTGCATCGACATTCATTTAATTGATAGTTTAATGTACTAGATTCGTAGGTTGTTCGGGCACAAGCGCAAAGGTCTTCAATCAGACGTAGAGAAGTCGGGGCAACAGGAAATGTGTATGATAGCTATGAGACCCAGGTGCGTGCGTGCCTCGCTGCCGCTGAATAATTGCAAGCGAAATAACAAATCGAAACTTTTAATTGAGTTTTGTGAATTATACGATTCCAGCAATTGCCGATCTGATAGTTTTTAATATTTTTGTTGCAATCGTTTTCTTCTGTGTTCGGTTGCAACTGGCAATTGTATATTATATCTTTTGTGTCCCGCCAAGTACTCCAAAGACTAAGAACAAGCCCAAGTTTTTGTAAAGGAAAAAGAGGAAGGAGTCTACAAAATGCTACTTTTGTTAAAGAAAAATAAACCTACTCAAGCCTTCAGCTCAAGATGGAAAGCATGTTATCCACTTCAAATGCGTGTGTTGTTGCACCATATGGCGTGGCACTATATTGGGCGAACAATCATTCATTCGTATTATGAAGGTACTTTAAGGTAGCAGCAACAAAAGCAACACGGAATTTGTGCAACGGCCGAAAGAGATTATTTTGTTTGACAATAACACAAAACAAAAAAAATAAAATGGAAAAAGAACTCAAACTCAAAATGATTGTCGGTACTAAGAGAGAGGTCCTTTAAAAGGAAGAACAACCATTCAGCAATAACCGCTGATGGATCTGTGGAATTAATATGACGACATTATATGCGATGTGGTGGGATTGGTATTCAGTTTGCAACATATCGCAACACTCATCCAAGGACAAAAGAATAATATTTTTTTGAGGTTTTCTATTTATCAAGGATTTTTGTATTTCATATAGGGTTGTAATTGTACCAAGCAGAGATAAATAAAAAAAAAAAAAATGAATATAACAGATCAAAATGAAATGAGAATCATATTGTTGTGGATGAGGATTATTTTTTAATTTTTTTTTTTATTAATATCTAAAAAAGGATGAGATGAATTATATTTTTATATGATTGGTTATGTGAAAGGATTCAAGGATGCCAATCATAAAATGCTAATAATAATAAAATAGTTGCCATGTCAGTTATTACAATTTTGTATAATGTTGTATGATCGACAGATGTGTGTTTGGGATTTTTGTGGTTGGATGACTTTCTTTTGTGCAAATTAGATACAAATTATTATTTAATGGATGACAGTGACAGATGCATGTCATTGGAATTAGGTGGCAAAAATGTATTGCATGCAGTTTTTGGTGTGGTTGGAAGTGACGTTTTTTTATGAGTATTAGGCTTTAGACTGCTTGAAATGTTTCAAAATACGAAAATGCATTTTTGATAAAATAGTTTACAAGACGAGAAAATGAAGTTCAATTAAGTCTACTTTTTTTTATCTTCGGGGTCAGTCTCTTTTCTCTAACAATCACACAATAACCACTAAATTGATTAAAGAAAAATATGTAATTAAAATAAAAAAATAAGTAGCTTATATTTTACATGGAGCTGTATTTGTATAAATTTTATAGATTTTAAAGGCAAACAACATTTATACTTTGAAAAACACTGAATGAATGAATATATTTTAAGAACAAATGAAATTTAAAATAAAATCAAGTTCGCTGCTCAACTCTTTTGTTTATATGAAGTCAATTCTTTCTCATCCTTATTCTGCGCTATTATGATTTTGATGGTGATAAAAATGTACAGGGTGATTCAGGAGCAATGTGCCAAAAGGCTAGAGCGTGTAGGTTGGTTCTAGACAATAAAAAAATCATATGGAAGGGTTGTCTATTCCCCTTCGTTCAGCGGGGAGGAGCAAATTAAGAAACTATGGTAGGTTCGGAGCGCATTGGTTTCGGGACTATCTAGGCACTTTTGAGGCTTCATTTAAGGCTAAGACCACTGAAAATAGTTTCTTCGGTTGATAAATAAATTTATTACGCAAAAAAAAAATAATGCAAAAATAAAAAATTCCAGAGGGATTTCCCCCCTTAAGTAGATTTCTTTATCTATAATAGTTTAAGCTGTATGTTTACTATGAATGAATCAGTTAAGATGAAATTGCAATCTAGATCACACTGATAACGGAAAGTGGAAACGTGAGGTTAAATCATGCTTTTTCGTAAGACGTAAAAACTAGACTTTTGTTTCCTATTTACATGTGAATTTTTCATAGAACGAATTTTGGAGGTTTTCTTTTACTTTTTTACTTTTACTGCGTAGCAAAATATTGTCATACCTCTAGTATGAAGTTTTCACCCCTGAAACCTGACCAATTACGAGAGGACATGGGAATATCAAAGAAATAGAGTCAGAAAATGGAGCCAAACATAACTACGGCTCACTTCAGAAAGTATTACAAGTTCCAAATGGCAGAGAAACCTGCCTTTTTCAGAAATATTAAAAAACAGCATGATATTTAAGGTAAGATAGTAGACTAATCATACTCTACATGGTGTAGGGGCGAAAGCTTTATCATTTATGAGGACATACACCTGCCTTTAGATATATATTAAACCTTCTAATTACGATCTCGATTGAAAATAAATATACAAAATAATTTGTTTACTTCGGGTTCCTACCTAAAAATGTGTTTATTTTCGAAATTCACACTTTGGTGGACAACTTCTGTTATGTTGCTCCATTCAAAAACAGTTTACTCTGCAAATCGAAAATGCTTTTGAAAAAAAGCTGTTTATTCTACAATGCAGATTTTGAATATTTTTATTCCAATTCTAATAACATAAACTGGTCATATTTGTTCATCAAATACTGGTTTAAATAGTCTTATCGAAAATGTTTATACTGAAAGTTATTCAGGTATTTTGACGTTCGTCAGTTTTGATAGTGATTTTTTGACTGATTTTATGAAAGACAGAAACAGTGGAACAGTTCTAATATTTTCGAATAAACTCCACTTTTTGTCGAAAATTTGGAAAGAAATACAATTTTGATTATGGAAATAGGAAGTATAAACTCAAAAAGTGTGGTTCAGCTATTCATCAATAAGCTTACAGCTCGCAAATTCGTAATAGTTTATACAAACACTATTGAAAACCTTCAAATATATTTCAAATACTTTTGGAATCAACAGTTTACAAGGATATTTGGCTTTACCAACAATGCTTCATATGTTTACCATCCCATTCAAGAACTATCAATCTTATAGAATCAACAATTGCCTAATGCCAGAAAGGACTTTAATGGCCATCCAATCCGAACAACTGTTCAACAATACATTCCGAGATGTTTTTAAAAAGGACAAAGAAAAATTGGTGGAACTTCCGGACAAGTGTTTTCAAATTTCGTTGAATACCAAAATGCTACTATCAAAGAAATATTCGCTGCAGATTCAGGAAATCTAATTATGTCAAAAATGATGTCTGCAACGGCCAATGGAACAATTTATTTATCCCCAAATGTTTATGGTGCGGTAGAACGATTTGTTTGCAGTTATCCTGTTGGAATGTTTGGTCTTGGAGTTATGGTACCTTATAATCGTGTTGTTAGATCTCACCAAAAATCTTTGTAAAACCATTTTCTCCAGCAGGGATACTGTGGTACAAGCTGTACAAGCTGGACTCGGAATGGATTTGAATAAAAAAGCTAGCCCTGAAATGGTGAATATACCTTTGAAATTGGAGCATTTGTTTTTTGGTTGGTATTGTTTGATATTTGGATTGTCATTGGCATCAGTTGTGTTTTTGTGTGAAAAGTTTGGTTGGAAAGTTATTGGAATTATGAAGAAAATTCTATTGAAACAAAAGAAATGGGCATATTGAAAAAAAAGGAAACATTGAGAAGGTAAAAGCCAAGATTTGTTTATACTAAAAACGTTTTTATAAACTATATAGACTATTTTTAGTAAATAAAATAAATGTTTAAAAAATTGAGTATGAGTTTTTTTTCTAGTGCGATAGCTTCCTCCACCCGTACTACCATCAAGTTTAAAATCTGGAATTATTACGAGAACATAAGATGCCTACCTTTTAGAGTGGTACTAAATATATACTTGTTTCTTTAAGGCAACCTAGATTAAAAATAAAAATAACTAAAAACTAATATTATTAATATTAGTTCGGTGCTCAGCTCTTTTGTTTATATTTTTCTTTTCCTCATTCGGCGCTATTATAATCTTGATGATAATAAATTTATAACTCTCTTCATACACTCATAAATAAGTCAATCTGCTTTCTTAAAATCTTATTGATCATTTTTTAAAAAATGAGATAAC
The DNA here is from genome assembly GCF_945859705.1 of Episyrphus balteatus. Taxonomy (NCBI): domain Eukaryota; kingdom Metazoa; phylum Arthropoda; class Insecta; order Diptera; family Syrphidae; genus Episyrphus; species Episyrphus balteatus. Next base: position 14,858,880 of record NC_079134.1, on the reverse strand, counting down.
TCTCGTCTCATTTTAATTCATTGAACTGTGGAATTAATTTTTTTTTTAATTTTATTTTTACGTTTCAAAAAGTTTTTTAATGGAATCTAATAGTCCGATTTGATAATTAACCTTTTAAAAATGGGGACATGTTGAAAGCTAAGTGTCAATTATCTTTACTTTTAATCAAAATGGTAATTGTTAGGTTTTAAGTAAGTATTTGTTATCGAAACCAATTTATTGATTTTTAAACAAAAATTACCAAACCCTTTAATGTTCTATCTTCATTTAAGTTAGAAAGTTATTAAATTGAACATTTCCTCAAAGAAGATGGAGTATTTGCAGGCCTTACTTCTTCTAACGCAATGTGAAAGAATTTGTGGATCAAATATCGACTTAAACAATCTAATCGGAAAGGTTAACAGTGAAAGTGATTCAGTGACTTTGGTATTTGTTGGGTTTGAAGAAGAATTTTTGACCAATTTCATGAAAACTCATTCCGCTAAGCCAGTTTTAATATAATAAAAATGAAGAATTTGAAGGAAATGCAGTTTTGGTCGCAGAAATCGGAAGGACAAACTCAATTTGTATGTTTCAGAAAGTGAATGGAAAACTGAAAATTGGAAAATTCGTCATCATTTACACAAACACTATTGAATACCTTCAAAAATACTTTGAATATTTTTGGAATCAAAAGTTTACCAGGATCTTCGGTACAACCAATATTTCTTCGTATGTATATTTTCACTATTCTAACAATCCCATTCGACAATTATCAATCACGAAGGATCAAACATTACCCAATGCTATGATGAACTTGAATGGTTTTGCAATTCGAACAACGGTTCAAAATGACATTCCAAAAAGTTTTTGGTACACAAATAATAAAGGACAACGAAAAATTGGTGGAAATTCCGGACAATTATTTGTAAATTTCATTGAAAGCATCAATGCAACATTTTATCGATGTTATACTTGAGAATTCAACATATTTTAACATGGATTCAAATGTATCTGCTACAGCAAATGATTTAATTGATATATCATCGAATTTGTTGTCCACAGTTCAAGAATGTGAATTTAGTCATTCATGGATATTTGATCATATAGGAGTAATGGTTCCTTTAAATAGCAATATCAAATCATACCAATATTTCATTAGACCGTTTTCACCAATTGTTTGGATTTTACTTTTTCTGACATTTATTTATATATCCTTGGTGGATTACGTAAAGGATTTTTATTCCAACAATCAAGCCGATTTGTGGAAAAATTTTGGTGAAACTTTTCTTAAAATTCTGAATCTACCCACGAGAATTCCCACGAAAGCCTATCGTTTTCACTTTCAAGTTTTTAAAATTTGCCTTTAATATTGATTTTTGTAAATCGTTTTTGACCGTGTTCATCAAAGTGAAACAATATGATTCATTTCAGGATTTACTCGACAACAATATTCATGGGCGTAGCTAGAGATTTTGTCTAGGGTGGGCCAGATGATATCGTCCACCTGAAGCCATGCATTTTTTTTTTTACTTTGCTCCCTACAATGGCAAATTATTCGCCAAGCTCTGTTGTTTTAAATAACTTAAAATTTGTCAAAAATAATGGTTGTGTAACTCAATTTTTTTGAAAAAAGGTGTTTTTTGATTAATGGTATCGTATTTTGTTAATATCATTCAATATAAAGAGGAATCAACTCCAATTACGCAATATATCTTTGATAGTTACTGTTTTTTGTTTTTATATTGTGTGGTGTTAGGTATATGGAATTCCTTTTTTTTAAAGCTTGTTATCTCGAAATGCAATTGGATGGAGTTACAGCACTTTTATTTTGATGGACACACATGTTGAATTCATTCAAAATATATGACAGCGATTGGCTTTAAAAACTGACCTTACCAAGCTGTCAATTTTATTTTATTTGCTTTATATTTTTACTTAAGGTGCTCTTGAAACCTAAGCCGAAATGTAGGAAAATTAAATTTTGGGCATTGGGTTAAGTTAAGAAATTTGAATGTCTGGTTAGTAAAAAAATTATCTTTGGCTTAATTTACCTGTGTGAATTTGAATACATTTTTAACGTAGATATATTTTTTTTTTCTGCAAAACAAAAGAATTAATGATGTCAAATTAATTTATAAATATTAACATAAGCTTCCAACACACATTTTCCTGTGAATTTTATTTTTGTGTTGCCATTCACTAACGATTTTTTTCATCATCAATAAAATAAAATATGTATATTGAAAAATATTAATTTTCCCTAATGTCGAATTCCTTTCAATTTTTTGAATCGCCTCAAAAAAATCGAATTTTTGGTGTTAAAAAGGAACATGAAAACAGACCGAATTCTTTTTGCGATTGTATGTGTGTCATTTGACAACAATTTTTACACAAACGTCAAGCTGAAATCAAAACAATTTCTGCAAAATAAAACCAGAGATTCCTTTGATCAATAATTTTGTTTATTTTCTTCGGTAATATAGATTTATTTTAATCAGAATCAAAGGGAAATTGCAGTTATTATTAAGATCTGAGTGAAGATGAAGTAGAAGGTTATTATTTTGGCCGTATGCTGTGGTTTTACAGAGAAAAATTATTCTGACGATAATTACGAGAAGAAAAGTCACAGTAATTTGACTTTTTCACAAGAACTATGCCAGGAAAAAATATATTTTGATCGCACATTGTTTTTTTTTTATTTATTTCATATTTTTCCGCAATTAAAATTTTCTCTTTATTTGAAGTTGGTGTTCTCAAATAAACAAACAACACGAAGAAAACTTTCAGCTTGACGTTTGAGAAATGTCAAATGTTATAAGTGTGTGTGCAAATCCGTGTAAATCTCTCAAAAAAGAAGGATTAAAAAAAATTCGAATTCTGCTTCGTTTGAGGCGATTTTTTTTTCTATGGAACATGATTTTCAAAAAAAATTCGCTTCGAGATCGCCGAAAATTTGATTTTTCAATTGAAAGGAATTCGACATAATACACACTCATAATGTATATTTTGACAACTGAAATTATCTTTTCACCTCAAAAGTGTCAAAAATGTATTCTCGTCTAAATATTTTACCCGATTCACACACGGCCTAAATATCAAAATAAAGTCTTGTGCCAAAATTTTAAGTTGATCCACTGCTCATCCGCCGAAATCGGCGAGTTAAATTCCTGATCCGAAGCTGAACCACGTTTGTACAACTGCCCTGAGTCTGCTCATATAAACGAGGTATGTACCTACTTATACTATAGCAAACAACCTTATAATTCTCAGCAAGCGATATTATGAAAAAAAAAAAAAAACTGTCAGTGGGAGCTAATACCAGACTAAAGCCAGAACTATAATTGTCGGATGAACATAAAACGGACGGCAACAGTGCTCGCAACCGCACTCGACGAATGAAAACTTATCAAAAAGACAAAGAAAACAACAACAAAAAAGTGAATTTGACATAAGCTTCCGACTGCTTCCTCCAATTATAGTCTGGCTTAAAAGTTCCATAGTACTGTCAATTTTTCTAGAGTGGGCCATGGATTTTCTAGGGTGGGCCTGGCCCACCCAGGACCCCCCCTTTTTTACGCGCATGACAATATTACCATTTTACTTCCAAAATCATTTTTCGAAAGGTTTTCTACTCAGAAACCATATTTTGGATCTCAAAGGAAAAGATTCTAATCCTTGTGGATTTTCAAACATATGCACAAAATTTGCATATTTGAGATTTTTGGGTGGAAGAGGATTTGTGGGTTTTTCAAAATGTTTAATTTTAAACCAAAAAAAAATTCTGAAAGTCAAGCAAATTAAAAAGGTAAAAGTATTTTTAAAATGATAAATTACATTAATTCATGGCTCTTAGTGTAAATTTTTACCCTAGTTAAGATGAGACGCACAAAATAATTGTTACTGATAAATTGTTTTTAATAAAAAAAATATCTTTTATCATAGATAATATAATCATAATTAATATCATCTTTGCTTTTAGGATATTACTTCTTAATTGTATCTTCAATCAGCTTACTCATTAAAGGTTCAATAGCCGTACGTGTCCCGAGCAAAAACTCTGCTCGTGACACTTTCGGGGCACATTCGGCACACGTTCGGGATACATTCGGGGGCACATTAAATTTGGTTTTGAGATAAATATGATAAGAATGGAACTGTATATCTAATTGCGGATTACAAAATAAAAGGCTCGATTTCGAACTTCCAAAACAACAAAAGTTGCCTGATAAGTTTCAAAAATAAAACTAAAAATCACGCTTTCTGAAAGGTAGTCCAATTGGTAGCAGCTGCTGTCACACTAGAAAAAAAAACTTAACTTACACACTGCCAACGAAATCAGTCAAAGCATTCTGATGAAATGATGATAGTCCACAAACAAATCCGTTAACAGATAACAGAATGAAGACAATGTTGTTGGTGTTGTTTTAATGATGAGATTCAAGTCAGAGAAAATAAAACTTAAACATGATTTTTCAAAAAAATATTTTATTTGCTGATGATAAAATTTATGGTTTAACATGTCTAATATAGTTTTGGGAAATAAAATTACCTTTTATTCGATTTTGTATCTAAAAAAACTTTTTTAAATTTCATTTTGCCCACTTTTCTTGTTTCTTTTGAATTTTCTTCAATATTCTCAAAACTTTCCAACCAAATTTCTCACACAAAAACACAACTGATGCCAATGACAATCCAAAAGCCAAACAATACCAACCAAAATACAAATGCTTCAATGTCAACGGTATATTCACCATTTCAGGGCTAGCTTTTTTATTAAAATCCATTCCGAAACCAGCTTGTACAGCTTGCACTACAGCATCCTTATCCCATTTCATAGTCAATCCAGTTTCAAGAGTTCGCACTATAAAACTATTCAAACGATCTTTCAATCTTGAATGTCGTGCTAACAAGAATGTTTGATAATAATCTTTGCAAATTTTAATCGAACTCATACGAAAAAGTGGTTTTTCATAGTAAGCTTGTAATCCAATTAGAAAAGTAGCTTTATTTCGGGCAAGAACATAAGAATTACTTATATTTCTCATTGAATCCAAATTGTTTGAATAAGTTTGAAAATCAACTGGTCGTAGAATCTTTTCCAAAGCGATTTTTTCGTTATGTTTTAGAGCCTCTTTACAAACATTTAAAGCCCCCAAATGCGCGGATGGAAATAATAGCGTTACATTATTTTCGAATAAATCGTTGAATGAATCAAATTGTTTCACTTTGATGAAGACTGTCAAGAACGATGTAAAAAAATCAATATAATAGTTGGAAATGATGAAGGAAAATAATAGAACTTGAATGTGAAAACGATGAGCTCTAGTTGGAATATCTGAGGGCATATTTATCATTTTTAGAAAAGTTTGACTAAAACTATTCCATAAATTGGCTTGATATTTTGAAAAAAAGTCTTTAACGTAATCCATGAGAAAAATATAAATATAAGTGAGGAAAATTAAACACCAAACAGCTGGAGAAAATGGTTTCACAAAGTATTGATGAGATCTAACAACACGATTATATGGTACCAGAATTCCCATACCAAACATTCCCACAGGATAACTGTAATCGAATCCTTCTACCGCACCATAGACATTTGAAGATAGATCAATTGTTCCATTAGCCGTTAGAGACATCATTTCGGTCATAATTAGACTTCCTGAATTTATAAGGATTACTTCTTTAATAGTAGCATTTTGGTTTTCTACGAAACTTTGAAACATTTGTCCGTAAATTCCACCAATTTTTCTTTGTCCTTTTTTATTTGTATACCAAAAACATATCGGAATGTATTCTTGAACAGTTGTTCGGATTGGGTGGCCATTGAAGTCCTTCATGGCATTAGGCAATTGGTGATTCTTGGAGATTGATAGTTCTTGAATGGGATTGTCTGCATAGTTTAGGTAAACATATGAAGAATTATTGGTTAATCCAAAGATCCTTGTAAACTGTTGATTCCAAAAGTATTCGAAATATATTTTAAGGTCTTTAACATTGTTCGCATAAATTATGACGAATTTGCGAACTGCAAGCTTATCAATGAATTGCTGAAGCACAGTTCTTTTGTAAACTTTTTCTATATCAACAATCAAAATTGTATTTCTTTCTAAATTTTCGACAAAAAGTGGAGTTTTATTCGAAAATATTAGAACTGGCTTACAGTTGTTGTCTTTCATAAAAGTAGTTACAAAATCACTATCAAATCCGACGAACGCCAAAATTCCTGAATCACTTTCAGTATAAACATTTTCGATGATATTATTTAAACCAATATTTAATGTACAAATGTGCCCAATTTGAGTAAGTAGGATTAGACTACAAATATTCAAAAACTGCATTTCAGAATGAAACACCATTCACCTTGCAGAGTAAATTATTTTTGAATGAAACTACCACGAAAGTTGACCACAAAAGTGTCAAAGTCAACTTTGAAAATAAACACATTTTTGGGTACGAACGCAAAGTAAACAAATTATTTTATATCTTTGTTTTCCATCGAGATGGTAAATTATAGACGATTTGAGTTATTTATAAGACAAAGCTCGTGCTTTTGCACCATGCAGGAGAGTCGGTATGATTATTTTACTATCTTACTTAATATATCATGCTATTTCTTAATACTTCTGAGAAGGCAAGGTTTTATTCCACTGGCATTTAGAGCCTCAATATCTAATTTTGTGTGCTTCCTGAAATGCGTCGCGGTTATGTTTGGTGATGACAAAACTTCCTGATATCCTTGTCGTTAGTATATTATGTATTTACTTCTATGTCACCTTTGAACATGTTCAACTTAAAGAACTTTGAACTACAGAAATATAATGAAAAGTCTACTAATAAGAAAATGAGATAATTTCCAACTTTTTTTTAACGAATATTGGAAATATGTTGGTCACTTGACTAGAATTATACTCCCCTTTCTAGCCTTTTTCATCCAAACGATTCTAGTCTTGTTTTCCACGTTATTCAGTTATTCAATTTTGTGCACGTGTATATGCGTAGCTAATACCTATATGTCCTATATGTTTGAAAGTTCCAAAAAATTGCTAAAAAAAACACCTTAAAAATACCGACAAAAAAGTAGGTGTTTTTCAAAAATTCATATTTTAAAACGCAGAAACTTAGAAAAAATCTGTTACTTTTTTTTATTATCTTTTGAATGCCATTTTTTTTCAAATTGTCAAAAAAAAAAAATTCTATTTATTTATTCCCTATTAACCCTACTAAATGATGGAATTTATAAAAATCTTTCATTTTTAAATAGCTATAGAAAATTTGTGTTTATTTTTAACTGAAATTTTTGTCGGAACGGGAGAAAATGGCGTCACTTTTTCGTCGATGCTGCCGCATGGTTCATCGATTTATAAGACGTTACGTCAAAAAAAAAAAAATATATATAAAAGAGATAATAATATCACCATTATTATATTTATTATAAATAACTTCCAGAAATGTTTTGTTTCATTTTAAAGAAGTAAGAAAGAAAATACAAAATAATAAAAAATAAAGAAAAAGAAAAAAATATCATAGACCCAATTTTTACTTGCGATATAGGTGTTATACAGGGTGTCCCAAAAGTAATGGATCAAACGAAATATGCTGATAGGCCAACTTTAGGGCTCTCAGAATTTGGTACCTTGTTCATCCCAAATCCTTACGGTTTTCGATTTAATGCAGTTTTTGTGAAAAAACTGTAAGGATTTGGGATGAACAAGTTACCAAATTCTGAGAGCCCTAAAGTTGGCCTATCAGCACATTTCGTTTGATCCATTACTTTTGGGATACCCTGTAATCAAGTTATGTATTCGTACAAAAAAAAAAAAAAGTTGAGATAACATTTTTCCATGACATTACGATGATAGAGAATTCCAAAAAAGTGGGTGCCGGAAGTCCATCTGTCCGTCTGTCTGTCAGTCTGCCTGTCTGTCTGTATAATTAACTAGAGCCTAAACGGATGGACCGATTGACCCCAAACTTGCTATGTAGCAGTTTTTGGAGACTCTCCAGAGGGGTTTTTGGAATAATTTTTTTTGGACCAAAAATAACGGTACCTGTCATACAAAAATTTCGGAAAAGTTTAATTTCACGAAAACGGCTCCAACGATTTTGTTAAAAAAATCCAAAAGATCCATCTTTTAAAGAAAAAAAAATTTGTTGAAAATCATTATTAACGGTGCCTGCCATAGGACCGCTTTTTTCAAATCGGATTTTCTGCAAAACTGCTTATTGTATTTCAACGAAATTTTTTATACAAAAGCATTTATATACTTTTAATATAAGCCAAAAATAAAATTTTGAAAAAAATAATTTTTTGGATTTAAAAAAAAAATTTGAAAATTTTTTTTTGAAAAATCAAATTTTCGAAAACGGGACATTGAATTTTTTTGAAATTTCGTTTTTAGATGTTGATTAGTGATTTCTACAAAATGGCATACCAATTTTATTTTAAAACTTTTTTTTCAAAAAATTATTTATAAAAAATTAGTTTTTTAAAAAACGGCTCTAACGATTTTGAAAATTTTTTTTCTAAAAATGCACCTTAATATATCAAATAAAACTGCGTACTTGTTTTGTGGGGCGATTTGATTTCAGATTTTGTTTTATTTTTTTTTCAAAAATGAATTTTTTTTTTTTTTTGGTTTTTTTTTTTTTAGTTTTATATGTATACCTACATTTCCCAAGTTTCTATATAAAAAGTCTTTAAAACTTAAGCAACTTGAACTCTAAGAGCAAGTTCGTGCGACATAGTTGTGCATTTTATTTTTTTTTTTGTTACAAATTTTGAAAGCAACATTGTCAACAACACTTAGGTACTGGAAATGAAAAAAATACCCGATTTTTCTGGTCTTTTGTGATTTTAGTTCTTAATTTCTAGTCGTATTTGTGTAAAAAGACAACGTATGACAATCTTAAGACTTATTAATCCAATAAAATCAGCCCAGCTTCTTAAACTATCTCTGTGAGCCTAAGAGTTTTCATGATATTCGTCTTATCAAGAGTGTTCCATCGTATCGGAAAATTTCTAAGATTTCCGAATAAAACCATCACAAAATCCGATCGTAGTAAATTTTCGATACGAATGGAATTCATAATGAGCCCGATTGCTTTTCAAATAACTCCAACTTCGTCGAAGACAATTAATTTTTTTTAAAGGTACCTACTATTTTTTTTATAAGTCAAGAGGTTACTTCGTTGAAATTTTTGAACAGATTGTTTTGTTATTGATCGTTATAAAAAAAAATTTTTTCATGGGAAGTGTCTAAATACATTTTAAGTTTAGTTGATTTACCTACCCAGGAATTTCTATGTTCAGTTTGATGAAATACTTGAATATAAAAATGAATAATTTTATGTCTAATCGATATAACATATCCTTCCACTTAAAAGTGTATAAAGCCATAATCATTGCCTGCTCGATAAAAAGTAAAGATACGTATTTTAGTTTATTTCTATCAAGTTTCTATCTTAAAAGGGTTTTATTTTTTAAATAGATTTTTTGCACCATAATAACTGAGTTCCCTGATTGTTTCATTCAAAAACATTTTACTGTGAAAGGTGGCCAGTTTTATCGAAATTGCTCTTTAAAGAATTTCTTTTAATTAAAGATGCACTTTTTGAAGTTTTTAATTCTGATACCGCAGCTTGAAGTTATCTTTGGAATAAAAAATAATGGCTTAGATAATCTTATTCAAAAAGTTCATAGTGAAAGTGATTCCGCAACTTTGGCGTTTGTTGGAATTGATAATGATTTATTGGCGAATTTCATGAAAGTTCATAATTTTAAGCCAGTTTTAATATTTACAAATAAGTCTCCAAATGTTGTCAAGGAAGTAGAAAGAAATACTATTTTGGTAGTGGACACAGAAAACCCAAACTCAGAAATAATGTTCCAGCAAGTGATTGAAAAACTGAAAGTTCGAAAATTCGTAATTATTCATGCAAATACAATCAAAGAGCTTGGGATAAATTTTGAATATTTTTGGAATCAAAAGTTTACAAGGATCTTTGGTTATACCAACAAAACTTCATATGGTTATCTTTTCTATGCAGACCAGCCCATTCAAGAGCTATCAATCACCAAGGACCAACCATTGCCGAATGCTTTGAGGGACTTTAATGGTTTCCCATTTCGAACAACAGTTCAAACTGACATTCCACGAAGTTTTTGGTACACAAATAAAAAAGGACAACGAAAAGTTGGTGGAGACTTTGGACAAATCATTGTTAATTTCGTAAAAATTTGCAATGCTACTTTTGAAGACGTAATACTTGAAAACTCAACAAAATTTGATAGGTTTGCAATAATTTCAGCAACTGCGAATGATGCTATTGATATATCCTCGAACGCATTCTATACACTTACAGGATTCGATTATAGTTATCCTACGAGAATCAATAGTCTCGTAATTGTGGTGCCTTTGAATCAGAATATTAAATCTCATCAATACTTTGTTAAACCATTTTCTCCAACAGTTTGGTTCTTTCTTTTACTCACTTTTATTTATATTTTCCTGATGGATTATATAAAGGACATTTTTTCGAATTATCAAGCTGATTTATGGCAAAGTTTTAGTGAAACTTATCTGAGGATGATGAATTTACCATCAAGAATTCCTACGACAGCTTATCGATTTCATACTCAAGTTTTAGTGTTTACTTTTATTTTTGGAAACTTTTATATTGATTTTTTTACATCGTTTTTGACAGTTTTTATCAAGGTTAAACAATTTGATTCTTTCGAAGATCTAATCGAAAATAATATTACAATTTTAATACCTTACGGTTATAATGAACGTCTTTCTAAACAAATGCTAACTAATCGAGAAGAAATGATATTTGATAAAATTCGACTTGAAGTCGATTATGAAACTTTCGAAAAGAATTTAAACTCAATGCAAAGTATTAATTATGCCTATATCCTTTCCAAGGATAAAGCTGATTTTATTCTTGCCTTTCAAGCTTATTTTTTTAAACCATTATTTCGTATGAGTTCGATTAATACTTTTGGAGAATATTTTCAAACCTTCTTGTTGCCAGCACATTCAAGGTTCACAGAGATTTTCAATACTTTTTTGGTGCGAACATTTGAAACAGGATTGCTAATGAAATGGGAAAGAGATACTGTGGCACAAGCTGTTCAAGCTGGACTGAAAATAGAATTGAATAGAGAAATAAGCCCTGAAGTTGAACATACGCCTTTGACATTGGAACATTTGCAATTTGGATGGAATTGCGTAATTTTTGGATTTTTAATGGCTTCAGTTATATTTTTGTATGAAAAATTTGGCTTGAAAATTTTGAGAGTCTTGAAAAAATCGTCTAACTCAAAAAAATTACAGAAAATAAAAGTAGCCTGGAAATAAAAGATTTGTTAAGATCTGTTAAGATTTTTTAAAATAATTTTTTAAAATATGTTTCACTTTTCATGTATCTATGCATTTTCTTAGATGTGAATAAAAAAATACATATTCTGCAATACATTTATAGCTTAAACACATAAATCAAAAATAAAATATCTAATAAATGTTTCAATAATAAGGGTGAATTTTATTTATGTAAATTATTGTAAATGGTGAATTAAGTCTGTGTTCGCTCAAAAAATTTAAACTAATTAACATCAAAATGAGTTTTATTTTATCCAAATATTAAAAGTTAGCTATGTCGGCGTCTTTGTTCTTTGTAAAAATAACTATTGATTGTAATTTTTGCACTAAGTTTTCATTTATGTTTTTGTACCTAATGTAAACAAGTAAAAATAGAAATTGAATTTTTAAAGAAAAAAAGAAAGAAAGAAAAGAAAAATAAATCTTGACCGCTGCACCATTTAACATTTAAAGAATGTCTAAACCGCTGCACCACGTCTGCACCATTTAATTTTGAAAAAATGAAAAAAATATGAAAAAAATTCAGTGCACCACCGCCGCACCACGACTACACCATGTCCGCACCATTTAATTTTGTGTGAAAAATTCGCCGCACCATGATACATAATTTTGAATTATTGAAAAATAAAAAAAAAATAACTAAGAAGGAGATTTGAAGCCGAGTATCCAGAGCACTTTCAATTAGGAGTCCAACGCTTTAACCACTCGACCACTAAATCATGTTTGTATGAACTGGCAATTTGTTACTTAAGTCAAAATAACTTTGAAGACGACTTAAACATATCTATAAGTACGAGAATAGAATTTTTTCATTCCAAATTAAAATGGAGCGGACGTGGTGCAGTCGTGGTGCGGGGGTGGTGCACCGAATTTTTTTCATATTTTTTCATTTTTCAAAATGAAATGGTGCGGACGTGGTGCAGCGGTGGTGCGGCGGTGTAGACATTTTTGATCATGGTGCGGACGTGGTGTGGTGCAATAGAAATTTCTGATAATGGTGCGGACGTGGTGCAGCGGTGGTGCAAGTGACAAGAACAAATGGAATGGCAACTATCAAACATTTCTATCAAATTAGAGTTCAGTTTGGTGTGAAGCGCAGGGCTTATCTTGGTGATGCAATTCGAAGTTAATCTTTTGTGACTTACAATTATTCTTATAAACAATAAATTAACAAAAAAGTCATTAAAACTTCAGTCCTGAAAACCATATATAGCATATCTATGCTGAATTATTCTAATTCACTGTTGGTGGTGGTTTCTCTTCTTATATTACTCACTAGCATTCCACGAGTAAACCACAGTTATGAGACTAATGCTCACCAACGCGGTTAAAGTAAGGTTTATCACTACTCTGCATTAATATTTCCACAAATTACCTCCAAATCTCTTTCATTGCACTCTATAAGATTTCATTATTTTAAATCAACTCATTTCAATCCCAGCTGACATTTTAAGTGATTTTTTTTTTCTAAATCTCTTTTCAATATTATCACACGCGTTTATTGCCATAAAGTCCTTTATACTCAATACATAGCAAAAAAAAACAGCAAATTGTTATTTCATGATGACGTATCACTTTTTTGTTGTCTCACTTACCATATAGCAATCAGTCAGAAGGATTCAACAATAAACAACAACAAAAAAAAACCTACACAAACTTTCAATCTCGCCTCGCGTGGTTGTTTTAAAAAGTAGCGCTCATAAAAAAGGGTTCGACGGCTGCTGCCTCCTTCAGATTTTTTTTTTTTTTTGCAACAAATAATAAGACCCGTAAAATTGATTACATTCGTACTACCGACAAATGTCGATCCTTGGGAAAAAGCTGAACCAACACGCAATACATTTACACACAAATACAAAAAATACCGATTGAAATGAGAGTCCTTTCAACAAAAGAAAAAAATAATAATAAAAAAAAACCTTATAATATTATAAAGACAAAAAAAAAAAAAACTCGTTGAAGGAAGTTCGAATTAAGATGGATCACTTTGGATGACTTCTTTTTCTTCAATCACTCTCCTCCAAATAATGTTAGAAAATATAACCAATTTAGGAATTGTATAACAAAAGCCTTGAATAGATCCTCAGAAATAGGCATAGAGAAAAATAAATTCTCAAACAACACAACAAAAAAGAAAGGAGCAAATTATGCCATGTCATGGCGCCACAATCAGTCTTGATTTCTTCACGTTGCTGACAGTTAGATTTTTTCTTGATGTATGTGTTTTTTATTTTATTTTACAGGATTCGATGGGATAAAAAATGTAAATGTACTTTTTTTTGAAGAATAAAAAACCCCATACGCATATATACCCTTTTGAGAATGATATGGGTTTGTGGGTTTTTTTTTCGACTTGGTCTTCTTTTAAATCGAGTTTCTTTTTCGGTTCCATTAAAAATTTTGATCGAATGGCATTTCCATGATGACGAGGCATATTTTTAATTTTTATAAATGAATTATTTATTCAATTTCTTTCGTATTTTTATGTTGTTGTTCTTCTGGTTGGGTTGGAAAACATGTGTGGGCAGAAGTTTTTTTTTTTTTTATTTAAAGATAGTTTCCTGGCTTTGATGATAGCGGAAAGGGTAATCTTCCGTATTAGAACAAAGATTAATGATATAAAACGAGTTAAAATAGAAAGAAGGACATGAAATGATATTGACACAGATAGTATCTAGTGTAAAAATGTTCCGTATTGAATATTTGTTCCTTTGGATGATATGTAGTAATTTTGCTTTTAGAAAAACAAGATGTCTTTGAAAACACCATTTGTTTTAAAATGTATTTTTAAAACTGATTTTGCACCTCTAAAAGTGAAAATAACTGATATTGTGTTAAAAGTAAGAATTCTACACGGCTACCAATTTTTTCTGTGTCGAAACTCTGCAAACAAAAATTTATAGAAAATATGTATCAAGGTTACAATAATCCGAGTATTTTTCTTACAATCTCAAATTACACCTTAGAGTGATGCCGTTTTTTATTATGATTCGATACTTAATTAAAGAAAGATTGAGAATTCTTTTTCAAAAATATACAAATAATTCGGGTTGAAGTAGTTTTACTTCTTGTCTACTTGCATAAACGAAAGAGCTGGTATGCGAACTTGATTTCAAAATTAAAACTTGAACTTGTTCACAAAAGTGACTAAGTCAAGATTTATTTTGGCTACTGAAGCCAAAATTGTTACAGTTGAAAGATTTAAACTAACATATGTACATCTCTCATGAAATGCATTTCGAAGTAAAGTATTACGATTTATATAATTGACGCGATTTATAATTGAACATTTTATTGAAAGTTAAGTAAGTAAAGTGAGAATATGTTCATGGTTATCATAAGACACTGATTTCCCCTTGAAGTTTTTATAGATGGCATATTGAAAACAAATTTTAACTAATCTATTGAAGTTGAAGTGAACGAAAAAATTATAGAAATCACTCAATCCGTCCTCGAAACATTATCAAAAAAGCTATATAAAGCATATTAAATGATAGAAAAATTAGTTTTCTCAAAATATTTTCTTTACTTTTTCCGTTGTTTTAATAGTACATTTAAAAAAGAACATACAATTTGGCCGATTCATTCTTGAGTTTTAAATGGTGTGACTTAAACGACTTCATTTTTTGTATGAACATCTTAAGAAAATAATTACACGCATGGCAAAACATCAGGATAGGCACTTCTTGATAAATACAGGTCCTTTGATGGTTAAATGTTTATCCTATATTACTATTACCTGTATTGCTGACGTTTTTCATCCTGGTCCCCAGGCTTCTTCGTTCTTCCGGTATTTTTTTCAAAAATTTGGCATTCAAACTTTGTTAAAATCAAAATGGACCCATTTCATTATAATATGAATTTTGCTTATGGCTAAAGTAGGTTAGAATGTTGAAGATTCTTATAGCAACAACGACAAAACAAGTGTAAGAATTATTTTCTAATTCGTCATCTATACCTAAATTTTTTGTCAGAAATCCTTTCTCATTATGTTTGTGCTTACAAATTGATACAAGTATTATTTTCTTGATCTCCTTTTAACTTTCTAGAATCTCATCTTAAAAATCGATTAAATTTCTCTCAAAACTCCCACGCATCTCATCATCAACTACCAAAAGGTCTCGAATCTGTATCCTTCCCCACTATACCCATATGATTTGCATCCATATCTCACCTTTGTTTACAAAAAACCAAACAAAAATCACAAATCACTTAATTCTCCAGTACGCCACCTGTCATTTTTGTTTACCAAAAATATCATACTCCTCCATTATGAGTAGTTTGTACCATACCCGTACAAAACTACTGATACCCTCATAATGGGTGGCCTGTCCACTATAATAATATTTTTCACATAACGGTAACTATACAATACTAACCAAAAAAAAAAAAAATTTATACAAAACATGTGAACATAAATCCAAAAACCAAACACAAAACCATAGAAATCATAAATGCCACACATCGTATCAGACATTAAAAATAAAAAAAAAAAAAAATTAAAACAACAAAAAAAGAATATGAAGAACGAAAAGAACAACTTGTCCGATATCAGATTGCAAATGCAATTTAATCGAAATCGAAAGCAAAAACTCTATATACACTCAACTCTACCTCCTAAACATCAATTTGCTTAAATACGAAAAAAACTGACAGACAGAAAAAGTACCAGAGAGAGAAAGAGAGAGAGAGAGAGACAAAAAAATAATATCCTTCTGATATTTTTCTTATGAAATTTCCAATAAATCATGCAAAAAAAAAAATAAAAAAAAACTAGAAAGTATCGAATTAACGAAATAATATCGAATATCGATGGATGAATTCGAATTAGAGAGGAATCTCTTCTCTTGTTGCTGCTTTTCTGATGACTGCCTCTCCCTTCTCCAATATAAAGGCTCTACGACGACGAAGAAATCAGCAGAAAACAGCAGCAGCAGCAGCCAGTGTTCAGGATAATTTCATTGTCCAGCCACCATCATTGTTTTGTGTCTCATATGTCTTTGTCTTCATCTTAATCTTCATTATCATCATCATTCCGTTACTTGACTAACTGTGTCTCTGTTTCTTATAAGAAAAGGATTCCCAAGAAGAAATGCAAATAAAGTGAAAAATAAAACCTTATACAGTCGAGTATCCCCTACCCCCGTTTGAACCACTCACTTTTGGAAACCTTCTTCGATGGCGGGCTTCATCAGAATCCTTTTACTGTCATCATGATGATGGTGGGCAGAGATGACTACGACACGACGACAATTTTTTGCCAATTCAAATTGTTATAACATAAAATTCTCTTCATCATCTTTCCGGGATATGGATGTTGGATTGGATGGATATATGCTAGCTGCTAGTAGATAAAGATACAAAAGATACCATGCGCAGCGCAGCATGTAAGGATGCGAAGTTGTTTCTTTTGTTCTTTCTTCTTCTTCGATATAAGCCCATCAACCAGCAATTCAGGAAGTCCACTTGAGATCCTGTGTGAAATTAATTCCTGATGAATTTGCGTAATAATATCTCTCAGAGAACTATGGGGCTTTTTTGAATGAGATTTTTATATATGATGATGGCATGAGTTTTTGGTATGGTACGGTACGGGTACGGGCATATCGTTACAAAAAAACAGATAGAAGGGACAGAAAGAGAAAAAGAAAAAAAGATTATTTAAGATGCTTTTCGCGCGAAATATTGTTCTTCTATAGAATTTTATAGACTGAAAACGAAAAAAAAAAAATTACGGATAAGGGAGCAACCGCATCAAACGGAAATTTAATTACGGAAGAATGCAAGACTCTGTCTCTCTGTGTTGGTTTATAGTTGATGTAGTAGGTACTACCTACTCTGCATTGAATGCTTGTTCTCAATTTTTTGTGTATAAAAAAGAGATATGCCATTGTATGTCAAATATTCGAAACGTGCATAAGTTGACGTTTTGATTTTATTCAGATTTTTTTTTTTTTTTTGATGCAAACTAAAACCACTAACTAAGGGTTTTGTTGAAGGAAATGTAGTGCAGGTTGTAATAGAATCAACATTAATTTCAGAAGGCAGTATCATTAGGTATACAGGTGCGGAAGTTTGTAGATTTTCTTTTAATGATACGGAAGATAGTTTTTTTTTTTGAGTGCCTTTATAATGACTGACAGTTCAGGCAAATGAGGAAATGAAATGCTGCCATCTTGAATTTTGAAGAAGGGTGTATGCTAGTTTTTATTTATAATATGTATATTTACTTGCTTGCATTGCCTAGTGCCAACACTCAAACGCAGTCAAAAACCACTAATAAAAGCTATGAAATCGATGAAAAACAAAAGAGCTGATAAGAAAACTTGATTATTTTATCAAAATTCTCATTTTTTTTAATCGATAGTTTTATAATATTTCATAATTTTAAATATATTATATATGTTTCATTTTTCTGTTGTTTGCTATTTTGTGTTAGAAACTCAGATCAGAATATTTTTTATCCAACAACCTGATTAGCTAGCATTTTAGACATGAGAAACGTTGGGTCGTAACGACGACGATAGGTGTAGTGGAGTCAAATTAGCTTTGTACCTCGGAATCCAGGGAAAGTCGACGCATCTGAAAAACGAGTATAGGGCTGCATTATAAAAGGGTCAAATAAGAAAGTTAAAAAAAAAAATTTCACCGCTCTCGATTACAACAGTTTTTATGGACCGTTTACTGTCATTCCGTATGCAAGCGTCAATCGGAATTGCTGTCTCATTTTAGATTTTGATCAAACTTTGTAGGGATGTTCTCTAGGACTGTAAGGAAGCAAATCCATGATGATTTATTTTAAGTTGCGTGGTTTCCCCGCTACCCGCATTCGAACTTTTTCAGAAGGTCATTTTTATGTTATTATAGCTTTGCGTCTACTAAAGATATCTTTTTGTTTGAAACGCCATTTTAAAGCTTAAGGGTAGTAATTTTTGAATATATATTAAAAAATTACGTAATAATTATTCCTGAATTAAAAATAATATTTGAAAAACTGGTAATTTTGCTGATTTTTCATGGTTTTTGACTGGCTCCAGAACCTTGGCTATTATATGTAGGAAGCTTATACTTACCAATTATTAAATATAGATATTTTTCAACAAAATAAATCTAAAATGAACTCGATGGCTGTACTCCTTATGCAAAAATTTTAAGTTCAAAGTTTTGAGTTTTTTGAAAAAATATTTTTTTATACTATGATTTTTTACGATTTGACTAAAGATAGAAACATGAAACTAACAGTGTGTTAAGTTGAAACTTTTAACTTTAAGTCCTCTAAATAAAATTGTGTTATTTTCATATCTCCTTAGTGTACCGCTTGTTTGAAAATTCGCAAAAATGCTAAAAAGCCAAAAAAACCCCTACTTAAGGCTATGATTGCACTATGTTTGACATAAGATAGAAGCATGAAATTAATAGTATATTTAGTTCGTACTCTTAGCTTAACACACTGTAAGTTTCACATTTCTTTGTTTAGTCAAATCGTAGAAAATGACAGCATAAAAATTAGCTTTTTTAAAATACTCAATACTTTGAACTTAAAATTTTTACATAAGGAGTACAGCCATCGAGTTCATTTTAGATTTATTTTGTTGAAAAATATCTATATTTAATAATTGGTAAGTATAAGGTTCCTACATATAATAGCCAAGGTTCTGGAGCCAGTCAAAAACCATGAAAAATCAGCAAAATTACCAGTTTTTCAAATATTATTTTTAATTCAGGAATAATTATTACGTAATTTTTTAATATATATTCAAAAATTACTACCCTTAAGCTTTAAAATGGCGTTTCAAACAAAAAGATATCTTTAGTAGACGCAAAGCTATAATAACATAAAAATGACCTTCTGAAAAAGTTCGAATGCGGGTAGCGGGGAAACCACGCAACTTAAAATAAATCATCATGGATTTGCTTCCTTACAGTCCTAGAGAACATCCCTACAAAGTTTGATCAAAATCTAAAATGAGACAGCAATTCCGATTGACCCTTTTATAATGCAGCCCTATACTCGTTTTTCAGATGCATCGACTTTCCCTGGATTCCGAGATTTTACAAATTTTATGTCTAATTTGACTCGACTAGTGGCAATAGTACAATAATTTAGCTTAATTTTTTTATGCTACCTAAACAATAAGACTGCGGTTTGGTCAAAGGGGGGAACATTTTGAACTGTTCAAGCGTCATTATAAATGTTTTAAAAGCTTCGCAGAATTTAGTGCCGTAAATAAAGATCAGAAAATGGCTAAACTACTTAAAGCAATTTCCTTCAAACTTCGTAGTTAAGAGTTTTTGGTGACTCCCGGGGAGGAATATTGAAATTTGTATGACCGAAATTAACAGTACCTACCAGGGTTCGGACTTCAGTTTCAAAATTTCGAAGCAAATTTGAAAAAAAAAAGTGAAGTAGATCCAAAATTTCGGCAGTAGATTTCAACATTAAACTTTCAGAACATTTATTTCCAAAAATTTATTCAAAAAAAATTATTTTTCAACAAAATTATTTTTCTTTACTTTTTTATTATGATCTTTTCCAAGAGATGTAACGGTGCTTAAGGGTAAAACGGTTAATTCAGCATAATCTAACAAATTTTTGATCCGGAATTCTTCAAAATCAGTTAAAATTACTTTGACAAACTTTATTTCTATCTTGAATTCGAAGAATAATTGGCCTCCATTCATCTTTTGAGATATCAGTTGAGCTTTATTTCTCAATGCCTCGACCAGATTTAAAATTGAAGTTAAATCCCTTTCTCTAAATTTATTACTTGAAAAATATTTTTCAATTAAGAAATAGAAGTAGATCCTGAAAAAGAGAAGTAGGGAAGTAGATTTTATTTTTTGCCCAAAATCGAAGTAAATCTACTTCGATCGCAGTAAAGTCCGAACCCTGGTACCTACTTGCCATAGTTGGAAAATGTAAAAGGATGTTCTTTTCAAAGGAGCTTTAAAGATTTTTATTAAAAAAAAAAAACATGTAATGTGGCTAATTATGTAGGTTGTACTTATGAAAAAATGAAAAATTAATTTTTTTTGCCAGTTTTTTTTTTTTGTACTTGACGTTTTTTTTTGACTTTATGATTATCTTCTGAGCGACACGACCGACTTCAAATAAAATGTATGTACCTACAAAAACATTTTAGTAGCACAAATGTTAAAATTAAGAAAAATTTTCAAAAAATGTATTTTTGGTTTTTAATAAAATGTTCAATTTTTTTTTGGGACGGATGAATAAATTTTATTGAAACTTTGATTTTATGTTTCCATTAATATTTCCTTTTAATGGGAAACAAGTTTAATTTTTTTTTTGATAAATCTTATTTTGAAATATAAAAAAAAAAACGGTCAAACGATTTTCAATTTTTTCTTTGTAGGTACAAGAAATTTAATGACATACATACTTCGTTTGGAGGTCAATATGGCTTCAAAGTGTATCAATGCTAGATAAGAAATAAGAAATTTGTTTCTCAAAAATAATTTTCAAGGTATTAAGTGCCATGAGGTCCATCAGCGAAAAGTATATTGTTTTTTTTGTTGTTTTTTTTTTAAGCAAATTACAATTTATGACTTTTGATTTGTTTTACAAAGTAAGCAAAATTTTACGGGAAAATATAAATTTTGAATTAAATATAAAAATAATTGTATTGAAAATCAATTTTTGAGGCTAAAACGATAATAGTAATAATAAAGTAGATAAAAGTAATTGCTCAAAAACTAGAATGAATCTATTAAAAGTTTTGAACTCCGCACACTAAAATCAATTTATTTCATGTAACAAATTTTCTGCTTTCGACTTTTTTTGTTTTTGCTAACCAAACTATTACAGAAATCAATTCTCAATTACATTTGAGTCCATTTTTTGTGAAAATTATTTTCCTTCAGTAACTTTTAAATAAAATACTATTCAAACTCAAATTTTTCATACATTTATTTTATTAACTGAGACTGATTATCAAGCCTATAATTTATTAAAAAAAATCAAACAAGAATTATTCTATTCAATTACGAATATTTAATTTCAGAAAGACTTTCACCTTCTTAATTTTTTTTACATTCAATGATTTCTTATATTTTATTCTAATTTTTTTCACAACTCTCCGAACCTTCTTCCAGCTAAATATCTCATACAAAAATACAACGGTTGCCAACAATAACCCCAAATCATAACAATACCAACCAAAAATTAACTGGTCCAAATTCAAAGGTGCATGCAATAAATCAGGACTATTCCTTCTATTAAAATCCATATCAAGTCCAGCTTCTGCAGCTTGTGCTACTGTATCTCTTTCCCATTTAATAGTCAATCCTGTTTCTAAAGATCGCATGATAAAGTCATTTAAAATGTCCTTAAATCTTGAATGTGGTGCTAGTAAAAATGATTGTAAATATTCACCAAACACATCAATCGAACTCATACGAAATAATGGTTCTTCAAAATAAGCTTGCAAATCAATACGAAAATTAGCTCTATCCCATGAAACCATAAATGCATTATTGATATTTCTCATTGAACTCATATTTTTTTCATAAGTTTGATAATCTACAAACTTTATTATCTTTTCCAATATAATTTTGTCTTGTGGGTAGAGATAGGGTTTACGGTAACCAAGAACATCATCATATATTTTAGGAGCTAAAATAGTGATATTATTTTCGAGTAAATCGTGAAGTGAATCATATTGTTTCACTTTGATGAAAACCGTCAAGAATGATTTGAAAAAATCAATGTAAAAATTTCCAAAAATAAATGAAAATATTAAAACTTGAAAGTGAAAACGATAAGTTGTCCTTGCATTTCTCGAGGGTAAACTCAGCAATTTTAGAAATGTTTCACTTAAACTTCTCCACAAATCAGCTTCATTGTTAGAATAGAAGTCCTTTACGTAATCCATCAAGGATATATAAATAAATGTCACTAAAATTAAGATCCAAACGACTCTAGAAAATGGTTTAGTAAAGTATTGGTGTGATTCAATATTTCGATTTACTGGTACCATTATTCCAATACCATTCATTTTCAATGGATAACTATATTCAAATCTTTTAGCTGGAGATAGCACATTCGATGATATTTGAATTGAACCATTTTCAATACCCGATTTTATCAAATACATGTTAAAAGTTTTTGAATTGTCAAGTATAACTTCGATAAAACTTGCATTGAGACTTTCAATGAAATTTACAAATATTTGCCCAGAATTTCCACCAATTTTTCGTTGTCCTTTTTCATTTGTGTACCAAAAACTTCTGGGAATATCTGTTTCAACTGTTGTTCGAATTGGAAAACCATTTAAGTTCAACAAAGCATTTGGTAATGGTTGGTCTTTGGTAGTTGATAGTTCTAGAATGGGATTGTCAGAATAGTGAAAATATACATACGAAGAAGTATTAGTTGTAGCAAAGATCCTAGTAAACTTTTGATTCCAAAAATATTCAAAGTGTTTTTGAAGGTCTTCACACTTGTTGGCATGAATGATAACGAATTTTCGAACTTTTAATTTTCCAATCACTTTCTGAAACAAAGAAATTGAGTTTGTCCTGCCGATTTCTGCGACCAAAATAGCATTTCTTTCAAATTTTTCATCCGAAATAGAAGATCTGTTGGAAAATATTAAAAGTGGCTTATTATTGGAATAGGTTTTTATAAAATTGGTCAAAAATTCATTTTCAAACCCAACAAATACCAGAGTCGATGAATCACTTTCTCTGTAAACATTTTCGATAAGACCGTTTAAGCCAATATTTAATGCACAAATTCTTCCACATTGCGTTAGCAGAATTAAGATCTTCAAAACATTCATTCCCGAAGACCACCATGCACTTAGCAGAGTAAAATGTTTTTAAATGGAATCTTATAGTCCGATTTGATAAATTAACCTTTTAGAAATGTGAAAAGGTTGGAGACTAAGTGTCAACAATCTTTGCTTTTAATCGAAATGGTAGTTGTTAGGTTTTAAGTATTTGTTATCGAAAACAATTAATCGATTTTTAAAGAAAAATTACCAAACCCTTTAATGTTTTAACTCCAAAGCTTATCACATTTAAGTTGGAAAGTTATTAACTTGAAAATTTCTTCAAAGAAGATGGAGTATTTGCGGGCCTTATTTCTTCTAACGCAATGTGGAAGAATTTGGGGATTCAATAATGGCCTAATCGAAAGGTTTACAGTGATTCAGCGACTTTGGTATTTGTTGAGTTTGAAGAAGAATTTTTGACCAATTTCATGAAAACCTATTCCAATAAGCCAGTTTTAATATTTTCCAACAAATCTTCTATTTCTGATGAAGAATTTGTATTAAATGCTATTTTGGTCGCACAAATCGGCAGGACAAACTCGATTTCTATGTTTCAGAAAGTGATTGGAAAATTAAAAGTTCGAAAATTCGTCATGGTTTATTCAAACAAGTTTGAAGATCTTCAAAAACACTTTGAATATTTTTGAAATCAAAAGTTTACCAGGATCTTCGTATTTATATTTTCACTATACTTCATTAGACCATTTTCACCAATTGTTTCGATTTTACTTTTGCTGACATTTATTTTTATATCCTTGATTGACTACGTTAAGGACTTTTATTGCAATTATCGACCCGATTTGTGGCAAAGTTTTAGTGAAACATTTCTAAAAATTCTAAATTTACCCTCGAGAATTCCCAGGACAGCTTATCGTTTTCACTCTCAAGTTTTAATATTTTCCTTTATTTTTGGAAATTTTTATATTGATTTTTTAACATCTTTTTTGACAGTTTTTTTATCAAAGTGAAACAATATGATTCGTTTCAGGATTTATTCGACAACAATATTGCCATTTTACTTCCAAAATCGTTTTCCGAGAGTCTTTCTACTCAGAAAAAATATTTTGGTACCAAAAATGTAATTATCTAGGAAAAAATTCTAATCCTTGAAGATTTTCATAAATATGCACAGAATTTGCATTCAATGAGAAATACTAATCATGCTTATATGATTTCTTAGGATAAATCAAATTTCCTTATTGATTTGCAAGGTTATTTTGAAAAACCAATGTTTTGTATGAGTTTGATTAATATTTCTGGAGAATATTTGAAAACCTTTGTTCTAGCACCGCGTTCAAGGATAAGGATATTTTTAATGATTTTTTTTTTTTATAATTATTTAAATTTTTATTTTAGTTAAGATGAGTACATAAAATACTTGTTACTGATGAATTGTTTTTTAATAAAAGAAATATGTTTGAAAAATTGAAGTTTTTTTCTTTAATTTTCTTTAAGGCATTTAGGATATTACTTCTAAATTTCATTTTCAAACTGATTACTTAAATTTAGGTTCAGAACAAACACTCGGGACACATTCGGAACACGTTCGGGATGTTCAGAATTATTAAAAATAATTTATCGTTAAATTATAGGAATTGACCTTATAATAAACAAAAGAGCTGAACAGCGAACTATATTGAATTTATTTTTTTATTTTTATACTTTACTAAAAAAATTTGTGCTCATTGTTTGGCAAAAGAATGAAAGTATTTATATTAAAAAAATTAAAAAAAGGAATTTGGTAACCACACACATGTTGGAGAAAATCTGATTATGGATTTCATAAGAAATCCAATAGTAATGAGGATTTTAATTTTTTTCTTTCTATAATAGAAGACAACATAAAAGATATGAGTCTATGTGTTTAAATTTTTAAGTGGCTTTGTTGTCATTCTCCTTCAAGAGTCCTTCGACATTGCACAGAATGAAACTCACACAGGGGCAAAAGTGTATGTGAGTGAATGCGATTGTCGCATTTGAATTGAATCTGCTACTTGGAACTGATTTAATTTTTTGCAAAAAAAGGATTTTCATCAATCAGTATTGTATAAAGAGGAGGTGGGTGTGTGTATGTAGAAGTGAATGGGATGCTGAATCTACACAATAATCACATCAGACACACAAGAATGTCAACATAGAGAGCGATGACGTTCTCGAGAGATGCAGTAAGGTTGTAGGTAGTTGGTACATCATCAGAACAGAATCATCTCAAGATGCATCTTTTGCTGAGGACGAGTTTTTCATTTACTTTGGTTAACTCGAGTACACACAATCCATAGCTGTAGATTGCGAGGGAGGTGGTATAGAGTAGGTTGAGGTTGAGAAGAAGAAAAAAGATACATCATCTCGCATCGCACATAGAATAAAAACTTCCTCAAGATGATATTGGTTTTTATGTTCGGATTGTGTGAGTGATTCATTGTGATGTTGTTGTCATTGAAGGGGGGTTATGAAGATTGAAAAAAAAAAATCCGCAGGAAACAAACGAAGGAATCATGCTAGATGCAAGATTCACATCGATATACAACAGATAAATCCATGGCTAAGCGTGCCAAGTGGCCACTCGATGAAATTGATTTTTTTCTTCTCTTTCTTTTTTCTTTCAGATGTTATTATGGATGTTTCCTCCTTTCTGCATGGATGCTGTGTCTCTTGGTTCTGTGTGATGTTTTCAATTGCGTGTATTTGATGCTGATGCTGAAATTTTTGTTTTGTTTTATGGAATATCTCGTGTTAATGGCTCGTAAATTCTTTTAATCAGACTTTGGCAATTCAAATGTGAATTTTGTGTTTATGTGGAATAAAAATTCATGTCAGATAATTTCGTGTGGATGGCACGTTGCGTTGGTGGTGGTGTAGGTGAGCCAGCACAGTGGGTTGTGATTTCTTGGGCAATCACGTCGAATTAGCTCGATCGGTTGATGATGTTTTAATAGTTTTTGTAGTTTATTCGTTTAACATATGCAGTCTAAAAGTTTTAAGAAAAAAAATTAATTTTGTTGAGTTCAAAATAAGAGCTGAAGAGAATTTTAAAAAGTAAAACAAGTAAATTGTTCGATTTATATTTGTTTTAATTTAAAATAGAGGTTCTTCTATTTCTGCAAAAAGTCTAAAATTTGTAAATAGTCCAAGAGGCTTCCTGATTGAGTAAATCGGAAAAATGTATTCATAAAGTTGCATTAATTGACGCTGAAATTCATCAACTATAGATGGTCCAAAGTACCTACACTAAAATCTTAGTTGTTCCAATTTTTTGTACCTACCTCTTAATTCAATATTTCAAAAGTAAGGGGCCGAAAAATAACAACCTTTTTTCGATTGGCCAAAAAATTGACGTAGTAATATTTGTATTTTTCTAAAGATATATTTGGTAACTCAAAACAAAAAACCTTTTCTCATTTTAATTTTCCAAATATCTGTTTTTAATTCGAATATCAAACCATATAAAGGTGTATATTCTGAGTGAGCTTCAGCGTTTTACTTAAAGAGAGTCAACTCAAAAATGCACTTTTACATTGTGACGTTTTAACATTTTCAAAAATTTATCATAGGCCCTCCTTTTTTAAAAACCAAATACCAAAATTTGTTCCAGGTTAAATATTTAAATCTCCAAAAAAAAAAAAAAAACAACAACCATGTGTTTAATTAATTAAACCAAATTGTTTCCAACTTTTATCAAAAACCATTCAAAACTGTACATTTTGGAAAACGTGTTCCCTAAAATCCAAAACTTGTTCCAGGTTTTTCTATAGCTCTTCTTAAATTTTCCAGACTTTCGATTCTTATTATTGATTAATATTATGAAAAATTTCAAACAATGCTAATTTGGCCCAATTTTGACAAATTCAAAACCTACATACAAAATGTTATTCCAAATGCAAAATAATTCAAATGTTACAAGCATTTATTTATAATATATTCAAACTTAAGGATTTTAAGCCAAAATTTCACTTTGTATAGGAAAATCCGGTTAAATTTTTTTTGGCCTCTTTTTAGTTAAAACTAATATCAAAAAACAAAGTGTTGTTTTAAAAATAATAAATGGTATGAATGTTTAGGTACTTAAGAAAATGTTCTGCTTTCAATGGGTCAGTCATTGACTTAAAACTCTATCGAGCATAAAATTGAAATACTTAGTTTTAAATATTTTGAAATTTTCTTTTAAATTTCCTGTATAAAATTTAGGAAAAAAATTATAAAAAAATGTAGGCATTCTCAGAATCCGCAATGTCGTTAAAAGAACGATTTATAATAATAGCAAGCACTTACTACCCTTTCGTGATATTTCTATTTATTGACTTTATGCTAAGTGACTGCATCGATTTCAATAAATTATTTACTGCAACATTTACATATTTTTAATTGAAGCTAACTGAGTTTCTTTGTTTATTATCATTTTTTTTTTGATTCTACGTTTTTTTTGCTATATTATAATTTTCTCAATTTTGTTTGTAAGCCCTTCATACCGAATGTAATACCTTGCAAGTCCATAATTTTTAATAAACTCTAAGTATTTTTAGTATTTTTACTCAACTTCTTTTACAACAAACGGTTCAGAAAAAAAAGAGGTTGTCTGTAAAGCCGGTTCACGGACGATGATTTTACGTATCAGAAAACAGGTTGTGTGCTTTTGTTTAAAATGAGTCAATTGAAGCGTTTACTTTTTTCAAACAATCATAATTTACAAGAAAAAGCTAAAAAAAATACCTTTTTTATTTTCTCATTATATTAATTTTTTTTATTTTAAAAGCTTGCAACAAAATTATGCAATTTAAAAGCCTAGTATTTCTTCTTAACAATAACACCATTTTTAAATTTTTACAATGCGCAAAAAGTACCTATAAAAAAAATTTATTTAATATTTTCATCAAAAAAAGCAAAAAAAAACATGAATTTTTATCTTCTCACGTCATTAATTCCATTTTTTCCCAAACCTATATGAACCTATTGATACCATCTGAAAGCTTATTGTCTTAGCTCAAAATATATATATATCGATCAAGTCTATGAGACATCTACAAAAAGAGCTAGAATTTTTTGAACTCGATCCAATTTCATTAAAAAAAGGAAAAAAAAACATTTATTTTTATGTCCCCACGCTATGGAATAAATTTTTTTTTCACACCTATACCATGTGAAAGCCTATTATTTCACCTTTCATATGACGTATCAATCTCA
Organism: Episyrphus balteatus; assembly: GCF_945859705.1. Classification (NCBI taxonomy): domain Eukaryota; kingdom Metazoa; phylum Arthropoda; class Insecta; order Diptera; family Syrphidae; genus Episyrphus; species Episyrphus balteatus. Next base: position 14,830,541 of record NC_079134.1, on the reverse strand, counting down.
TTTCAAAGATGCCTACAAGAGAAGTTAGAATTTTTTTAAAGTCAACCATGCCGAATTTCCAGACTGATCTCCATTCGGGGGCAACAGATCTCCACTAATGCTTTGAGGTTTTTGGCAAGTTTCTTGATTTAACATTGTGTAGCTTGTAGTTAGTCTACCGTTATGTGTGATATACCAAATTAAAGGTAAAGGTAAGGTAAAGGATGCTCATAAAAGTTTAATAAAATTTGTATCTGCTCTTGGTCAAAAGTTATAACCTGTTGAATTCTAAAATTTTATTTTACCGTTATCTCAAAATTGTGTTAACGAAAATGATTGAAATTGACACATATAGTCGTAGTCATGAACTATCATTACTCCATATACTTTATTCCTGTATCTATAAAAGAAAAAAAGATAAAAATAAAAAACGATGAAAATCGGTTAAAAACGGTCAAAAAACGTGTTTTTTTAAAACTTGTTTCTTCCGTTATTCACTCAAAACTCACTAAACGATTCCAAAAATGCACATGAATGCATTAGGCCAAAACCTACATGTCCTGTAAGTTTGAGATTTTTTGAACCCTTCAAAAAAAAGCTAAAAATCAAAAATTACCCAAAAATACCCCTAAAAAACAAGGTGTTTTTCAAAAATTCATATCGAAACGCAGAGTGTTGGAAAAAAAACCCGTATCAGATGCCTAATTTTTTTTCCCTCATCTTTCACCTGGCATCTTTAGAATTGTTAAACAAAATTTCCTTTACCCAAAATCATCATGTTGTCATAGCCCCAACACGTGTACAACGTTCAAACAAAACGTTATAGCTTAGTTTCAAAATTTTTTAAAATTTTTTCTTAAATGCAGTTATTCTTAAATTAGTTTCATCTATCTATAGCAAAAACAAAAATAAATTCTCTATGACTTCGCTTTTAGATTTTAGCCCAAATTTCATCTTTCCATTTTACCCCTGTTTACCCTATTAAATGACGGAATTTTTGTACCTCTAACAGTTTTTCTTTAATTTTTAATTGAAATTTTTCGCCGCACTGCGAAAGTGCGAGAGTGGAACGCTAGAAAATGGCGTCACTTTTTTGTTTATAAGACGTTATCACGTCAAAAAATCATTAAATACTGAAAGCCAAACAAACATGTGAACAAACAATTCCAGTCTTCAATTTCCCAATAACCAAGTAATTAATCAGCAGGATATTTGCATTATATCCTTCTCTTACACAAAAACCTTCCTCCAAAAATTCCAAATTAGAAATTATTTCACTGACTCCAAAATTGTCAGTCAATTTTTCAAACACATCAAATGTTCATATTGCACCGAAAAGGTAGTAAATCTTTGACGGAATACTCTTGTACCCATGTCGTAGCCATTTAAACAACGTGAATGGGGTAACTATTCATGTATATGATCAAGAAAGACCACAACCTTTTAATGTCCACTAATGACCTGCAGGGGTCTAATTGGCGAAGTCGTTTAACCGATTGTTGAAGATTTGTTCCCCTGTAACTGATCTCAATTTAATGGAAGGTGGTTACTGACCAAAATCACAAGGCCCACCAGGTGGAGATTAAAATTTCCAACTGAATTGTGTATGTTTTTTTGTGTGTGTATTTCTTTGATTCTTCATCGTGGACCTTTTATAATCGATTAATTTGAGTTGGTCGTAAATTTTGAAAGCAAAACAACGCAGTTAACTGCTTGTGTAACGCCACATGTTGCATCATGAAAACCATGTTTGGATTCTTGTTCTTTCGAATGTTTTCACTGTGTTCTTGGACATAAGTTAACCTCTGGTATAAAAGTCGGAAACATAGAAATATGTGAGGATTGCGACGAAGCGTCGTCGCGACGCAACTTTGAAATTCGAATATGACGATGTGAATGATGTTAATTTCTTTGTATATAGATGATTATTGCATGCATTTAAATTTTAAAGAGCCTACCGCAGACTTGTTGTGTGTTTGTGGAGTTAAACTTTCATGACCTCTTCTTTATGTTAATTAGAAGAAAACGATGTAAGGCAAATTGCGAACCAACAATTTAAGTCTTGTTTAATGAAAGTCTTTCTGCCATAAAAAGCCTTTTCGGACACCACAAAGCAAAAAAATCACCCATATTCACCACTGTTGGTCATTTCCATTACAATGTAAAAAGACAAGCAGCTTAAACAGGTACATACAATTTCATGATCAATTAATTACCAACTAAAAGCCTTCAAGCATTATTAAGATCAGTTACAAGAGCAGTAAAATAATTTACTATATCGTTTTTTTCTCACAGCAAGTTGTTTTACTCAGGCCTTTTTTTGTCGTATAGGTATCTTAACTGAAGGTTTATCTCTGGTATACCACACTTTCCCATCGCGGTAGATTCACTCCATTTAATTGCAATTCTTTTGGCGAATAAAAACTCCAACGCGACCCAAAGACAATACAAGACAAAAACACAACTTGACCAACAATCGCTACCGTTTTGGTGCGGAGTTCAAAAAGAGATATAATCTGTGGGTGGAGGCAGAATATTGGATGGTTAATCCCTACCTTTACTTTTGGGGCAGAGTATAACCCAAAATCTTTTGCCGAAAAACCGATCCTCAGCCGATTACTATACAACGAAGACACAATGACAACAGCGAGCATACCAAAACCAACCCTGAAACACAACGAAGACGACAACAACATCGACGGTGAAGACGACGACGACGTCTAAATTAAGCTATCGGATCGTAAGCTAACGCGCGCGCGCGACTTTGTTCAAATTGGGCACTTCTGAAGCTAGCTGGGTGAGGAGGTGCAAAGAGCGACTTTAGCTTAGCGCAGATTCAAATGGAGCAGGATAGTCACTATCTGGGATGTATCTGCATCACAACCAATTCCACCATGAAAACAATTCAGTTCTCTCTCTTTTTCTTTTTTTTCCATGACTGTGGATATTTTTTTTTTCTTTGCAGCGACTTATGCGGAAATTGTCTCAAAGAGCGATTAAGGGTTGCCAATGGTTTGGCTATATTTTGGAAAATATAGGGTAGGATGGTATAAGAGTGCGCGGTTGATAAGAGTGCGCAAAGCGATTTTCTACGGTTTGAAAAGGAATAAAAGACTGAATGCACTTATTTTGTAAAGATCTAAATGAGTTTGATCTGCTGTCAAAATTTCATGCAAATTTGTTTGTAAACAGAGGTGCTAGTTAAGTTTAAGTTTTTTAGCACTTTTTTTTTCCAATTTTTCTTGCCAAACAAATTAATTTTCCGCTTAACAACAAAAAATAACAATAAACAAAGTATAGGACATTGAAAAGTCGACAAAAAGAAACATTTGAGGAACACGTAAGATTGGTCATAAAGTGCATTGTGAAATACATATATATTCTTCGATTACACTAAGAGTGCGCGGGTTATAAGAGCAGGATATGCTATCCAAGGCTTCAAAATAACTGGCATTTGTCCATATACCAGCAAACAGCAGCTAGAAAAAGCAATTCCAACCAAAAAGAAACCAAATACAAGTTTTACAAAAAACAAGCGAATGAAAGTAACTAGGAAATATTGAAATTTTCTCGGAACCATTAATCGAAGACTATTGTTGATTGTTCCTCATGCAAGGAGTGATGGATTGAAAAATACTCTGTTTATTTAAAGATAGGCAGTTTTATTTGCGACTTTTGTGCGAACTTACACCTGTACGCAGCTGCGCAATCTTACAAACTAAGCCGCGCACTCTTACACAATAGTGTGTATATGAGTTCGCAAATGACCTAATGTGGTATTTTGTTTATAACTATTGAATTAATACATTTTTGTTACCCGTTTTAAGTTTTTTTTCGTTGCTTTGATTATAAACTAAAAACTATATATAAAAAAAGTAGTTAAATTCTTTTTGTTATTGTTTTATATGGTGTTTTGTCTAAAATGCGCACACTTATACCACCTTACCCTACTTTACTGAAGAATCTCTGTAGAGCCTATATATCTCAAAAAATCAACAAAAAAAAACTTTTCTCCATGTAACACTTAAGTGGCGCCCAACGTGAGACAAATAATTTATGTAGGCAAAGCTTAATTGATTTTTTTTTAAGTTTAAGTTGTTAAAAAACTTTTAACGCGTTTTTGTTAAGGGGGGAAATCCCTCTGGAATTTTTTATTTTTGCATTATTTTTTTTTGCGTAATAAATTTATTTATCAACCGATAACCGATATTCAGTTGTCTTAGCCTTAAATGAAGCCTCAAAAGTGCCTAGATAGTCCCGAAACCAATGCGCTCCGAACCTACCATAGTACGAAAACAAAAACTTTAGGTAAACGCATTTTTTTCGAAACTAGTTTTTTTCCGCGCCGTGCAATGTAACTCAAAAACTAATGAAGCTATCGACTTGAAATTTGCAGAAAATTACTCCTTAAATCATTGGCCACAACATGAACCTAAAAGTTGAATAAAATTTGTACAGTAAATATTTTTTTTAACTACTTCTTTGTAAAAAAAACATGGTTTTTTTCGGTTTTTTGATTTCTAATTTTTATTTTTCATTTAAAAAAAAATAAATTTAGGTTCATTCTGGACCTGTGCATTGCACGGCGTTAACTAGAGGCGTCAACTTTGAAAGGCTCCAGAGCCGCCATTTTGTTATTTTTTCAATACTTAATAATGTCAGTAATATCTTGTCTTTTTCCAAATTTCAATAAGTCCTTTCAGTTTTTCATAAAAAAATATTGAAAAAGGTGTCGTCCAGAGGGATTTCCCCCCTTAAAATCATTTTTTTAACACGCGCTGAAATCCACTCGATGATTGACAAAACTGGACAGCACAAATCATCATAGGACAATTCATCATGTGTTAACCCATCTTAAGAAAAGTCATCACAAAATTGGATTCGACTTTTCATTCATTCTGGTGAATTATTTATTTATCCGTTTTTTTTTTTTATTCATCAATTATATTTTTTTACAGACGACTTAGTACCAATATTTTAGATAAATTCTCGAACCCTTTTCATTTTTTGAGTTTTGACACTACTTGATTTTATTTTTGAACCAACACACAGTGTTGATTATAACATTATAAAATAAAATGCACGACTTTGTCGCACGAACTTGCTCTTACAGTTCAATTTGCTTAAATTTTTATATTAAATTTTTTCCGTATTAAACAAGTATGCAGTTTTATTTGATATCTTAAGGTGCATTTTTAGAAAAAAATTGTCAAAATCGTTAGAGCCGTTTTTTTAAAAAACTAATTTTTTATAAATAAAAAGTTAAAAAAAATTGGTATGCCATTTTGTAGAAATCACTGATCAACATCTAAAACAAAATTTCAAAAAATCCAATGTCTCGTTTTCAAAAATTTGATTTTTCAAAAAAAAATTTTCAATATTTTTTTTAAATCGAAAAATTATTTTTTTCAAAATTTCATTTTTGGCTTATAAAAATTATGTAAGTGCTTTTTTAAAGAAAGTTTCGTTGAAATCGAATAAGTAGTTTCAGAATAAATCGGATTAAAAAAAAAAAAAACGGTTCTATGGCAGGTACCGTTAATAATGATTTTCAAAATAAAATTTGTTTATTGAAAGATAGACCTTTTCTTAAAGCTTACATTTGATTTTTTTTTTCAACAAAATCGTTGGAGCCGTTATCGAGATATTTCAATTTTACTAAAATCGGTATATGACAAGAGTACCGTTATTTTTGGTCCAAAAAATTTAATAACGAGTTGTGGGTTACACCTCTAAGATTATGGGTTTTACCTCTATAAAATCACAGGTAAACTCTGTAAATCTACGGAATACAGTTTTCCTCGATAAAATCAATAGGCACCTCGATAAAATCGCGGACTTGTCCTGAAAAATTACGGACCATGTTTTTCACTTTTTAAACATGGGTGACATGCATCGTCGGTAAAATCACGAAACGCTCTAATGTAATCTTTCTAATAAAATTGAAGTAGGTATATTCTATTGAACGACACACTGATTCTAAAAATTTACGGATTCCAAAAGAAAAATTACGAGTCACGTCGATAAGATCAATTTTTTTCTGAAAAAAAAAAAACGCCAATGAAAAGTCATAGTTTTTTTTATGGGGAAATCCTGCGATCCTAAGATTTAGGGCTTTACTGGTGAAATCCCAAATCACTGCGGTAAAACCATGACTTGTCCTGGTAGAACCACGGATCATTTTGGGTTTATAAGTGTATTCAAAGGCTGGGTTGCCCTTTAAAAAGACGGATTGCTTCAGCTGAGTTCGGGATGACAAAGTTCTCTTATGCTGGTAGAACACTCAAAATAAAAGTATTGTCAAGGCGTTTCGAAACGATTTGATAAGACCTCTAACATCACTGAGGAAGAGCGAGAAAACCATTATAGTTTAAATTATAGCTTATTTATTTTTTCACAGATAAAAATCGATGGCGATTTTTGTGGCGGTTTATGACATTTCTTGTTGAACCCGTCTGAGCTATGTTACCTAAAAGTTTAATGTCACTTGGAACAACAAGAAAACTACATAGTTTCTAAATGGCGCCCAACGCTGGACACTAAAAGTTATTAGCCGACAAACCTTTTATTCCAATACTAAAACCAGGCGAAAATCTTATTCAAACTAATTCCCCATTCAACACTGTTATAGTCTTTTATAGTCTAACTATGTATTATGGTCTATGGAATAGATTTTAGAAAAGTTCTCTCTTTGCTTGGACAAGTTACTAGACTAGTTCGTTAGCTCTCACCATGGCAACTCTTTGTACTCCCCGATGAAATATCCTTAACTACTCTTGCTTGCAGTCGCACTACTCTGATTCAAATCTGTAAATTTGTGAAACAAGGGGTAAAATCAGCGGCAGTGCGACGCGGCAACAAGCAAAAGTTCGATTTCTGCGCATGTAAATTTGCTATCCAAATCGTGATCTTGTTAAAAGAAATAAAATTATATATGTATCTGGAAGAAGCTACTCTGATGCTTTTTTTTTTTTTTGCTCCACGGTTAACCAATCTACTTATTCTGCCTCTGGTGGTACCTAAACTCCCGACCAGAGTGATAATAAAACCAAAGCATTACTCCAAGTTAACAAGTTGTTAGTTGGTTGGTACACTAACTGCTGAAGATCCTTGGCTTAGAGTCATCGATGAGCAAGATGTAACAGCATGTTAACTTCTTTTAAACGAATAGCATTAGGCGCAATGATTATTTTCATCTTCAGTATCGGTTTTTTTTTTGGTTGAGGACAGAAAAAAGGGGAAGAAGAAAGGGGTTCTATCTCAATATGGAGACAGATGAACAATACTCTGGGGGAATCGTGTCCTCATGTGTCGTGTTCTGGTATGTTGCATTGTCGCCTTCCTAATTAAGTGGAATCCTCTACAATATTCCCAATGGGTCTTGGTTGTCGTCATCATCTACGGGCACAACGAACGACTTGGTATCCACATCGAAGGATTGGAGCAAAGTCGCATTAGCTGGAATGTTGGAAATGTGCGGGATTGGGTCTCTTGCTTTTGTCTTATGGCAATGTTCTATAGATTAAGCCATAAGCTCATTGTGGTGCGTGCTGGCGCGTTCGCTAAGTCGTTGACAAATGGACACGGGAGGTATTAGTACAACGATGACGACGACAACATGAACGTTGTCGTTGCAACGGTCCGCTTTTGACCCTTGGCTCTGTGTATACTCCGTTAATGGTGCGCATGCGCATACCGATTATGTGCGGGTGAATCTGGATGCAGGGCATTTTTATTGTTAGCTCGTTATACGATAAAATTCCATTTTTGCGAGATATCGAGTTTGTATGTTTTATTCACAAAATGCACAACCGGGAGTTCAATTAGTGGTGCAATACTGCTCACAATCGTGAGCTGAATCTTCACTTAATATACCAAGTTGGTTCAGGTTGGCTACAAATGTACCTTTAGATACATGAAGATGTAGACTTTGTTAGTTTGATTTTGTCGATAAATATTGCGAGTATGTTGTTTAAAGTGAATATATATAGCGAATGATGATGTTTCACGTTAATTGGGAGAAAGGATAAAGTAGACAATCGAAAATAAAGATAACTATCAATCTTATTAACGCCTTTGTTATAAGAAATTTGCTGATTTGGAAAAGATATACGAACATAGTAATGTTGTGGGATTTGTTTGTTTTTTTTTGGGGGAAAGATAAGGTGCAGTGTTTTTGGAATATGCGTTGTTAAATCTTTATTAGATAATAAAAAGGTTTCCACATTCGAAAAAATAGAGTCAATGGATTATATGCCTGAACGATGCTAACAATGTATGATCGGCCAAAAATTGTTCAAATGCTAGAAGTCGAGAATAATTTCTCATACAGACTATTCTCCTATGTTTGGGATTTTACCAACATCGTTATAGATCGTCAGTGTTCTAGGGTTCTAGGAACAAGGGATTTTAACCAAGGATATGGAGTTTTCAACGGGGATGCTTAAGAATTTATTTCTTGGACACCGAACAGCATATCAGTTGAATTTGCTGAGAAGTTTCAGGAAGTACTAAAAATTTTGATGTAACTACTATTGGGAAGTATAGTTTTAATTTTGTTTTACCCAATTTGTGTTTTGTCGACTGTTTTCAAAGAACCTAGGCCCGGAAGAACCTAGGAACAAAGTGTCGATTTTAATGATGTGTTGTTAGAAGGTGTTTAAGGGTGTCTCCAGTGTGAGTTACTTTTTTTGCTAGAAGATTGCTGATATTTAATTATGTGTGGCTTTTTAAGAACAAAATATTAATTATTGTTGTACTTATTGAAAAGTTTCTAATTTTTTTTTGCTCTAAGTATAGCATGGAAGTTTTTATGAGATTATGTGGAGTTCCCAGAGATAGTTTGGCTTATTCATTTTGATAGCTGTATTATACCAATCTAAAATCTTCAATATTAGTCAATTATCAATTTGTATTCAATTTAATTGTCGTATTAATACAACACTTTTAACATGCTCTATTGGGCAAGTTCCGGTTTCAGGTAAAAATAAATTGCACGACTGGGGTACTTGCTCTTATGCTTAAAGTAACTATAATGTTAAAGCTTTTTATTCGAGAAATTTTAAATTTGATATTTTGAAGAAATTTCATAAGTAGTATAAAAAAATTAAATCTGTTTTTATAATTAATTAAACTCCGTTTTAAATTATCTTAAAAAAAAAAAATATGCCATTTTATTTCTTGTATAAAAAGGTATTTTTAGAAAAAAAATTTTGAAAATTGTAGGAGCCGTTTTTAAAAAAATAATTTTTTCTATATAAAAATGTTTTAACATTTTTCAAAAAAAAAAGTTGGTATGCCATTTTGAAGAAATAATTAATTTACACATAAAAACTAAATTTCAAAATTTTTCATTGATCCGTTTTCAAAAAATTGATTTTTCAAAAAAAAATTTTGAAATATTTTTTAAAAAACCAAAAATGCGTTTTTTGAAAATTTTCTAAAATTTTAATAATATCTTTACTTAAACACTTTTGTATAAAAATTTTCATTTAAATCGGGTTAATGTTGTACGAGATATTCAGAAACGAAAAAAACCGTTCTATGACAGGTACCGTTAAAAACGGTACAAAAAATATTTTTTTTATTTAAAAAGTTGGCTCTTATGTGTAGTACTACACACAAAAATTTTAATCAAAATCGTTGGAGCCGTTTTTGAAAAAAATTAACTTTTCTATTTCTGTTATATGGCAGGTACCGTTAGTTTTGGTCATACAAAAAAATTTCAATTTCCCCTCTAGGGAATCACCAAAAACTACTAACTACCAAGTTTGAAGAAAATCACTTCACTCGTTTAGGCTGCAGCTCCAGATAGAGACAGACAGACAGACAGACAGACAGAATTGCCGGACCCACTTTTTTGGCATTCTCCATCATCGTAATGTCATGTAAAATTGTTATCTCAAGTTCGATTTTTTTTACGAATCCTAAACTTGCCCATAGTACCTATATCGCAAGTAAAAATTGAGATTTAAATCAAAAGCACCATTAAAGTCATGGAGATGTTAAATGATGCATACTGTCGTTTAGTCCGCTGGTTTATCAATATTATCGTGCCAGGACGTTAACAGGTATTGTAGTGATTGCAAATAAAGTTAAAATTGTTATTCAGCGCTGCAACACTTCGCAAAATTCTATAAAATATTAGTTTTTTTTTTTTACAATTTTTGACATTTTTTCAAAAAAAAAAGTTTGTAACAGGCTAATTTTTGAATACAGGTTGTGCACGTGTACTAAACGCATATTTCACTATACCAATTTTTATTACATTATATTAATAGTGATAACGACAAGCTTTGATGGTAACAATTTCGAATTAAATTTGCTGTCTTTTTCAATTATTTACTTTCACTACTAATAAAAGTATTCTATAAATCAATACAAAAAATTAATTAGATATCATAAAACTTCACCCAGTTTTTAATTACACTGGTCAACAAGGTTTTAGCCACAAGAACCAAAATATACTTTTCTATATGTTTTTGATATGCTGAACTCGAATCTGAAGTCAGAGAATGTTTATTGGCCTCTGTTTTTGAAATATTACCGTTAGAAAATGTCGAAAAACGTCATTTTGGCTGTTTTTGAGGTTATGTTTTTATGTGGGGTAATTCATTATGAAAAAATTTGTAACGGTACCTATAAGAACTGGTTTTATTCTTCCAAAAAATGTTTAAATCTTTCCGATATCTCTTTTACTGCCCGAGATATTTAAAATTTAAGGAGTGGTCTTTGACTCAGAAATAGCACTGGCCAAACAAATTAAACTTTTTTTTCCACAAAAACCAATATATACTTTTCTAAAGGTTTTTGGGTTGCTTAACTTGAATCCGCAATCAGAAAAATTCTATTGGCATCCGTTCTTGAAATATTACCGTTATAAAATGCAAAAAAATGTTTTTATAACGGTTATATTTCAAGAACGGAAGCTAATAGAAATTTTCGAGTTTAGCGACCCAAAAACCTTTAGAAAAGTATTTTTTGGTTCTTGTGGCAAAAATTATATGACCAGGGACTTAAACTTTAGATTAAACTTAGTTTCTCTTTGGCTTACTAACTGAAACTTAAGATATCTCGAGCAATAAAAGAGATATCGGGAAAATATAAACAGTTTCTGAAAGAAGAATATCTGTTCTTATAATCACCGGTACAAATTTGTTTATAATGAATAAAAACAGAAGCTGGAAAACATCCAAAATTACGTTTTTTTGAATTTTATAACGGTAATATCTCAAAAACGGAGGCCAATAAAAATTTTTTGACTTCACATTCGAGTTTAGCATATCAAAAACCTATAGAAAAGTATATCTTGGTTCTTGTGGCAAAAAAAAGTTCAATTTTGTTGATGCGGTGTTCGAAAACGATTGATAAAGAAGCCAAACATAAAAGTTTCATATTAACAAAATTGGGGAAATATTAATACACAATTTGTGTATGCAGACTAGAAGCTTTGCCCTATGATTTACTCCAATTCGGTGACATCGATAGGCCCATTCAGACTAATTTTCAACAACTTATCAAAGTGGAAAGTTGTGGTATTTGAGTTTGCCGTGATTGTTGATCTGTCAGGAAATTCCAGCCTTATATAAATGAGGATTTTTATTCGTAAAATGGATTGTCACTTGATAGGCCATATTGAAATATTCTCAGCTTTGAGCTTAAAGGTAATTTTGTGCGTATATTGCAGAGAAGTCTTATTTGAAAATGCATTTTTGGAACGTTTTACTTGGAAATGTTTGATAAAAATAGAATAAGAACATTTTTAGTCCTTTGATTCGATATATATTGGATACCAGAATGAGTTTTGAGTAAAATCCAGCTGTAGAAAGTAAATAATGGAGGTCGTAAATGAATAATGAGCAAAATCGTGGGCACAACGCCAAAACCATGTATCTGCAAAATTGTAGTTTTGAGAAAAACGGCTTCAAAGTTTTGGAAATGCATGCAATCTTATAAATGTTTGCAAACGTAATTAAGGGCTATGCGTTTTAAGACCAGAATATTTTAAAAACAATTAAGAATATGCAGAGAAAAGTGTAAGGGCAAAGGAGCTGACAGAAAACGGGTTCATTGATAAGTATCAGTTCTAGACTCTAAACTAGACTAACAAGTTCATCCACCTTACCTTTAATAGGCCACTTCGAATCAAAATTTTAAGAATAAAATACCCAAATGCTTTAACTTAAAAACTAATATGATTAATTAAATTTTTGAAGGTAATAGCTTTAAGGAAAAAGAAGGCCTCGTAAACCCAATATAATAATACATTTGATAAGGAAAAATTACATGTGGAGATCTTTAAATACAATCTTTTATATATTTTCTATGATGAATACGTAATCAAAAGTCCAAGCAAGCGTCATAAGTTATTCAAGGTCAAATTTCGCAAATATTGATTTTTTGCAATTAATTTTCAAACGTTGAACGTATCCAAAACTTGTATAGATAACACAATTCTCTAAAGTCTAAAAATAAAAATAAAATTGTCTTTCTTTTCTTCTCAATGATTATTTAGAAGATATTGTTGTTTCAAAAAATTGTTTTTTTTTTTCTTTTGGAAAATCAATTTTCTTTCAAACTTTCCTAAATCCTTCAGGACAACGCATCCAAAATCGTTTTTTTTTCGCACTATGCAAAGGAACTTATAGTTGAACTTATTTCTCAGTAACTGTTAAAAACGTCGATGATGACTAAGGTTTTCGTTAACAATATTCAAATCCAAATAATGAAGTCTATGAAAAAAAACAAAAGAGCTGACCAGCAAACTTGATTTAAAATCAAAAGTTCATGTGGTTGTTTTAAATGCATTTTTAATCAATTTTCTTAACTAGAATGAATAATATACTTGTAATTTTTAACCGACTTTTAAAAGGAGGAGGTTCTCAATTCGTCTGTATTTTTCTTGTATATTTGTTACTTGATATTTTTGAACTGAGTGAACCGATTTCGATGATTCTTTTTGTATTTGAAAGCTGATATTTCAATTTCGTCCAGTTCTGACTATAGAACCTATGAAAAATCTGTACATTTTAATTTGGACCCATCGAAGTTGGTTTTTTGGTAAAAATGATTATTAAAACAATAATTTATTTGTTGAAGCCTCGTATTTCTCAAGTACAAACATGGCATGGGTGCAGATTGCTAGAAAAAATATCTTTATTTCCAAAACTAAATTTGTTTGGATTCTTCTTCGAAATTCCAAAACTTTATCAAAGTTTTAAGGAGTTTCAGAAGTCTCTGTGAATTCTAGACGAGGTAGTTATTTCAAAATATTAAATACAGTGTGAATTCAAAGTAAAATAAATTAATAATCTTTTTACGAATTATAGGTAATCTGCAAATTCCTAATTATTAACAAAAATTCAGGCGCCAGTCTTCCTGTTTTTTGCCAATTCCGAAATAACTTCCCAGAAATTATGTCACATGTCTCTGATTCTTGTGTTTCTTATTTTGTATTCTTTATCCGGTTTGACCCTGAAATAAATTCGATGAATCTCTTCCAATTGACATAGTTTGGTGTGGATTTCCTTGTTTAAAAATAACGGTGGCTATGCAAACCACATACAACACAACCGTTGCAAAAGAAGAAGAAACGAAAAAAAAAACAATAAACTGTCAGTAGGAAATTCAAGCCACTCATAAATTCACCGCCGCCACCACTACGGCCACCAATATATAGGCGCCCAAAGGTTTTCCACTCAATTTGGTGTCACAGAGAGTCCACCAACCGACAGACTGACGACGACGCCATGCATATCACACATGAACACACAAAATTGTGTCCCACGAAAATGACCATAAACACACTCTCGCTCGACCCCATCAACATTAACATCAACATCATCATGATTATCATTACAAGTAGAGAGTGGCAACAATAATGACAGCAGGTCGACACTGCTAGTGCTGACGAAATCATGGCAATCACGAGGGGGTCCCGCATATCAACTATCGAATTTCTCCCCACCACCACAGGAGCAGACGAAACACTTGTTCTCCCCTTGTTATTGAAATCTTTTTGGTGGTTTTCTTGACCACTACACTATCAGCCGACGCCGATTTTTTTTTCCAACACTCTTTCAATACACAACATGTGGTAAAGTATAACAAACGGTAACCAAACTGACCAAATTCTGCGTATCAAATGTCCTTTTTGAAACAACAACAACAACAACAACAAAAAAAGGGTTCCCCCTTAAAATATTATTTATGATAAAATAAATATCTTCTTGTAAAGAAGAAATGTAAATCAAAAGACTAAAGAATCTTTTCTCATATATCCTTGAGATTTCGAAAATAATTCAGTTTGACATTTATTAGCCAGGATATCGAAATAGAGCTCAACTACCAAAACCAACAACAAAAAAAAACCATGTAATCGAAAATTAGGTCGTGTCAACATACGACTTTGTCCTGGAGTAGAATATAGTGTGTCCTTTATAAGAAAAAGGACAATGGGTGGTTATTTAATGGATGCGTGCACATAGAATGAGAAAAGGATTCCATTATTTGTCCTCGAGAGTGTATCTATCTAGCATACTTGAATTACTTGAAGAAAAAGAGATTTTTCGGTTCACCACTGTGAGACAAGGATTCACTAATCCTATACATATAGTTTGTCCTTAAACTCCTCTCACACCCTCTGTGTAAGTAGTAGTTCATTCGAACAAAAAACCGAATAATAACGTATGACATCTTATGTGAATGACATTTATTTGTGTATTTTTTTGTTTTGTTTTTTTTTTCTTGTCAAAGGACGCACGCAATCGAATCACGCTTCGTTTAGCTTTTGGGTGTGAATCATTGGAAATATATGGAATAGAAAAACCATGCAATTGTTTGAGAGAATATAGAAGCAAAAGGACATGGATTTGATGGTTGAGTGGTTGGATTTTGTGTCATTGGTAGTAAATTTGGAAAAAAAAAACTGGTATGATTTTTAACAAAAAAATATCTGTTTTGTTGGATAAAGCCGAAACGTATGTTCTGTAATTCAGAGGACATCATGGGCATTAGCAGCATTTGTTTCTATTCAATACTTAATACAAGAGTCCATATATTGTAACAATGGAATGTTTTGACATGATCCATTCCATATGTGTCATCCTGATCATGTTGAGTGGAGATTTTCTCATTTTGAGGGATTAATTGAAATAAAATAGGTCAGTCATTACACCTTGTTAGACATCGAATTCCAGATTTTTTGCGGCAGATTATCAAAGAAGCACAGAAATATCCAAAAGGTCTGAGAAATATTTAAGTACAATTTGTTTGACTATCCCAATGTTTTGAGTAGCTATATAGCGGCGTTTGTTATAATGAAGCTGCAGTTTCATATTGTTTTTGCAGCTTTTCAAGAGTTTTCTATATAATTGTTATTAATCTTATTTATATCCCCTCTCATTGTCTAGAAACTAGACAGTTTTAAATTCCTAACATTCAATTCCTAACATTGAATAACTGATTATTTTTTCAAGGCTTGATCTGATCATGATCTGTCATTAAACACAATATTGATACTTTACCAACTAGTTTTATATTTTCGGTAGTTAGAGTCACTTATTTCGACACCAGTAGTAACTTAACTCAATCTAATAAGATGCAAAATAAAATGCACGAGTGCACTCGTGGGTCGCACGTACTTGATCTTGTTGCTTAAAATTTCTAATATCTTAAATTACTATTGACAATTATTATTGATTTTGACTAAGTTTTGAGAAAATAAAATCGAAGGTAAAAAATTAAACTTTTCAAGTCTTTTTCAAAATTTTTTTTTTTTGAAAATTAACATTATTGTTATTCTTATGCTTATGCTTATTCTTTGATGAAATATACGATATTAACCAAAAAATATGTCAATGTTTGCAAATGACGGCAACGCAATATTTCCGTTCTCTCTGAGAAAATCTTAAAACGAAAACCAAATTAAATCGAAACCTTTAGGAACGTTTTCGAGAAAATTACAATATCTCGAAAATTTAATCACAACAAAAACATTACTGTTAAAAAAGGAGCCAAGTTCTATTATGTTGAAATTATGCTGGCACAAAAAGTACTGAGATGTAAAAGTGTACCAAGTTCTAAAGTTTGGGTTCAAATTCGTATCAATAAAATTTTGATTGTTTACTTGGCAATTTTTGAAATAACTTTAAAAATCGGTAATTAAAAGAAGAATTCCCAAGAGAACAATCAAAATTTTATTGATACGAATTTGAACCCAAACTTTAGAACTTGGTACACTTTTACATCTCAGTACTTTTTGTGCCAGCATCATTTGGTTTTGACAAGTTCAATAAATGTAGCGAATTTGAAATTTCTAGCATCTTTGGTGTGGAAGTTAGAGGGGGGTCGAAAATGGCCTCAGTTGTTTCCTGAAAAAAAAAGGGTGTAGTGCTAAAGTTGCTAGAGAACTTGGCTAATCACTACCGTGCCCCTTGATATGGAATATATTTGTTAAAAGGAGATAGTAAAAAATTGTGTTTAGGATTATTAGGAGTGTTGTTGTGTAACAATTCCAACGCACTGTTCAGGTCTGTTTCGTCAATTTATGACTTCTTCGAAACTTATTTTAACCAGAGAATTGATCGAATTCATCAAATTTATAATAATAAAAATAATAATTTTAACTACACTGAGGGAAAAAACAACTTAAAATCAACGAAAACCACGTTGATTCAACTATTTTTCGGAATGATTTTGCGATGAAGACGAAAAAAATCATCAATTTATTAAAAAAAAAGAAAAAAATTGGCAGCCGCTGGGGATCGAACCTACAACTCTTTCGTCACTAGGCGAATGCTTTACCACCGTGCTATCTCACTGTTAGAAAATAAAGTGATAAAATGCTACAAAATCTGAAGTCCGACAAAAATAAAAAAATTTCTTAAGTTGTTTCAATTTTAATAAAAGATAATTTCATGTTAGTTTTTTCAACATTAAATCAACGTTGAACATATTACATTTTGCGTTGCGGTTTTCCCCTCAGTGTATATGCCTGTAAGACCTAAGGTCTTTTAAATGCTCTGCTCCTTTTTAAATTAAACGAAAGCAAATTGCTCAGAAACATTTGTTATTCAACGGCCTGTATATTTCTTTACAGTATTATTGTCAGGAATATATAAATGTTATTGGGAAGAAGGATTTCTAAAATTGCTTCTTCCGGGTTTATGTAGAACTTTGTCCATCATCAAAAATTAGTGGTTTCGTTTTTATTTTTTATCTTGAACCTTTTACTTTCCAACATCTTGGTCCCTTTGGTCAAAGTGATTTGTATACCGTTCTTTCAAGTAACAAAATGTTGATAGTTTTTGAATTTTGTCCAAAAAACCATTATAATATATCAAGATAAAGTTGTATTTAATTTTAAGATTCTTCTACAATTCTTTATTAAAGCCAACGGAAATACCAGTTTAATCATTACAATTCTGCAATCATTCAGCAAACTGGCACTCAATTATTTCGACTCGCTTTCGTTAGGTATACATTTTTTATGCTGTTGAAATGCTGGAAACACAACAAATTTGTTCAAAAAAAATCCATTTCTCAAATCTCACAAAACCGATCGATCGGAATCAATTGAACGATTATGTTGTCATTACAAATCATATTCCTAATGATACGTTCACGTTGAATTGAAATATGAAAAAGAGATCTTCTGCGAGTCGCCCATTACAAATCTCATGAAACTATAGTATTTCACTTCTCACAATAATGTTGAAAGTTCCATAGTGATGGGTTTATAGCAGCGCGAGAAATACCCAAGAAGAAGATGATATTTAATTCGACCTCAGAGGACCAAAGATATACGTTTCGAGAGTGAGAACCAGAACACAGAACAAAAAACACGGTCAAGTGATGTAATAAATTTCCTTCATGGGTTCTTGCAACTTTTCCAGTAATCACCACACCAGCCAAATGATGCCACAAACAGATGGGAAACACTCGTTTTTTGAATCCGAAATGGAGAACGAACACAAAACACACCATCATAAGACAAAGGCAGTAAAGAAGTAATCGCTTCATAAATAATTAAGTTTGGCCAACAATTCAAAGAGGTAAAAACCCTTATAGACCATCAATGAACCACAAAAGGATTTCTTTCATTCCAAAGTATTTGAGGTTTTTACCACAGGAATTGGAATGGTTATGGCAGTGGACTCAGGTGATTTCACTTTCATTTCTAATTAGATTTTTGGATTTTTTTCATTTTTTTCTGTAGATATAACTTTTTGTTTGGGGGTGAAAAGCAAAAGCACCTTAAGGTATAATGTTTCCGGCACGTGGTTAAAATTGGAACAATAATCATAATATTTTGTTGCGCCCATTTACATTGCCAGGATTTTATAGGATGGAATTGAGGAAAAAAATAAAAAGGAAGAAATGGGTAAGACACCCTTGTGTATATGCGCAACTTTTCCATTTCTTTGACTTTACTTTGCACGGGTATTAATGAAAATGTCCTCAATTTTTTGTTTTCTTTCTTTTTGTGAATTTTCTTTTTGAATTAAGAAAGCTAAATATTTTCCTTCATTAAAAGATGGACTGACGTCAAAAAAAAAAAAATCAAAACTCTAAAAAAAAACCGTCAAAGCCTCAATTTGACAGGAATGATGAACAAAAAAAAACCATCAGAAGAGAAGAAAAAAAAAATCACATTCCTCATTTAATGAGATCAAAATAATCCTGCTAGATAGGGTGGTGGAGCAGCAAAACGTTGTTACACTAACTCACCCACTTCTTAAGAGGGATGAAGTCTTTTGCTTTAATGTTAATGTTAATTTTGATGGCTTTCTTTTCTTTTTTTTTGTTTTTTTACTCAAACGAAATAAAAATTTTTGTTTGGACTTTTTATTTTTCTTAATTACATAAAGAAACTAAGCCATCAGAAAGGAAGCTGGAAAAATCCATTTACTCACCGGAAGAAAATGAAATTAATATCAGTAAACCAAATTAATTCCCAAAATTAGATCAAAGCAAAAAGGTTTTTTTTTTATTTGGTGGACAGATTTTGTATTATTTGTCGTATGTAATGGACAATCAATTGCAGGAGAGTAAATAATAGAAAAAGATATTTTAAAGGAAAAAATCTTGATTGATATCTCCCTTTTTATAAAAACTAAGAAAGTGAGAATAGAATTAGTGCAAAAATACTAAGGGTGGTAGCTTTATTTGTTGTTTCATGGCATATAATGGTTAGTACAATATTTTTTACTTTTTAACTTCAAATTGGGATAGTAATTGTGTTACAGTTTATAGTATTTCAAACGTTTGTAAAGACATTTTGAAACACAAGAGGCAAAACTCAGTTGATTGTACCTAATAGAATTATTTTTATACATACCACTACTAAGTTCGTAAAGACTTGTTTTTTTTTTTGACGTGATAACGTCTTATAAATCGATGAACCATGGCAGCCACCACAAAAAAGTGACGCCATTTTCTAGCGTTATACTCTCGCACTTTCGTAGTGCGGCAAAAAATTTAAATTCAAAATTAAAAATAAACTATTTTTGAGCGTTCAAAAAATCTCAAACTTATAGGACATGTAGGGTTTAGCCTTATGCATACATGAGCAAGAACTTGGAATCGTTTAGTGAGTTTTGACTGAAAAACGGAAGAAACAAGTTTTTAAAAAACACGTTTTTTGACCGTTTTTAACCGATTTTCATCGTTTTTTATTTTTATCTTTTTTTCTTTAATAGATACAGGAATAAAGTATATGGAGTAATGATAGACCATGACTACAACTATATGTGTGCGAAGTTTCAATCATTTTTGGAAACACAATTTTGAGATAACGGTAAAATAAAATTTTAGAATTCAACAGATTATAACTTTTGAACAAGAGCAGATAGAAATTTTATTAAACTTTTATGAGCATCCTGATACAATTACCTTACATTTGGTATATCACACATAACGGTAGACTAACTACAAGCTACACAATGTTAACCAAGAAACTTGCGAAAAACCTCAAAACACCAGTGGAGATCTGTTGCCCCCGAAAAGCCACCAGTGTGGGAAGTACCGTAATCTCAGTCTGGAAATTCCACATGGTTGACTTTAAAAAAATTCTAACTTCTCTTGTAGGCATCTTTGAAATGAGATTGATACGTCATATGAAAGGCGAAATAATAAGCTTTCACATGGTTTATATTTTTTATAGGTTGTCAAGCAAAAAAATTGATTCCATAGCGTGAGAACATAAAAATAAATGTTTTTTTTGCTTTTTTTTTTAATTAAATTTGATCGAGTTTTTAAAATTCTAGCTCTTTTTGTAGATGTCTCATAGACCTGATCGATATATATATTTTGAGCAAAGGCAATAAGCTTTCAGATGGTATAAAATTTTTTATAGGTTGTTAGGGAAAAAAATGGAATGACGTGAAAAGATAAAAATTCATGTTTTTTTTGCTTTTTTGATGAAAATGATTGTTTTCAATAAATTATTTTTATACTTTTTGCGCATTGTAAAAATTTAAAAATGGTTTTATTCTTAAGAAAAAATACTTGGCTTTTAAATTGCATAATTTTTTTTGCAAGCTTTTAAAATAAAAAAATTAATATAATAAGAAAATAAAAAAGTTATTTTTTTTTTTAGATTTTTCTTGTAAATTATGATTTTTTAAAAAAAGTAAACGCTTTAATTGACATTTTAAACAAAACCACACAACCTGTTTTCTGACGACGTTATCACGTAAAATCATCGTCCGTAAACCGGATTTACAGACAACCTCTTTTTTTTTTGCAAATTTGGTCTAAAAATCCTTTTTATTAAATAAATATGTAGATTATGTATCCATATAGAATAAATGTACGAATAGCGAATTGAATGTATTTTTTTAAAAAATTCGATCGATGGAATACTCAAAATTTTGATTATCTACAAAATGGCGGCTTCCGGAAGAAAAAAATCTTTTTTTGTCAAGAAAATCTACACTATGGAATTTTTAACGGTCCAGCCCCTTCGAGAAAAACTTGTTTAAAGTTTGGGAACCATCAATGAGAAATTTTCGAAAAATATTCTTAAATAGTTATATTTAATAGAATTTAAATTTCTTGTGAATGCGTAGATACATTTTTTGATGTTTGGTTTTAAAACTAAAATTCACACGTTTCTCACATGTAGGTACACGCACAATTGCGGAAAAACACAAATCTCAAAAATGTACCTCTTCTCTATAAGAAGAAAGACTATTATACACAAAAAACTAAAAAAGTACAAAATAGTGCTTTGTGTTGGCATCACCCTAAGAACTTCCTTTAATATTGTGTTATTTGCAATTGAAGCCGATCGACCGATAGCTATAGAAAATACGAACATATTTCTTTCACGTAATTAAACTAAGAGGATTACTGTTTTTTTTAAACTGTTACTTCTTACCCCTGTTATTTGTAGTCCCGCTCCACCCTAAAAAATTTTTTTAGAGTATCTCATTCCGCTCAAAATTATAAAATACTTAAAAATGATGAGCCACTTGACCAGAACATAATATAAATTTTCTAGCTTAATCAAGCGTCTTTTCCCTAGCTCTTGCACATGTGGTTTAAAATAGATTGCGTATACGCCACGGTCAACGTGGACAACTGAAAAATGATGCCAATTACAACTTCTCGTATGCGCAAACACACCTAAACCGAAATAAATTAATACTTGCAACCAAAAACTACAGAAAACAATACCTAAATTTAACTGAATTGAAACTTTTAAAACATTTATTTTATTTGGAAAAAAACAATGTGTTTTAAAACAAGTAAATTGTGCATAACATCTAAATTACGATAAACATTCACGATTGTAGCCATGAATATGCAAGCACAATTCCTATAAATCATTTTAAAAATACTGTAATTTTTTTCACTTGTTTTGCTCTCATAGATTTCTTTGGTTTAAAAACTATGCAAATCTTCATCCTTCCAAATAGTTCATACAAAAATACAACAGTAGCCAACAACAATCCCAATAACCAAAAATTCCATCCAAAACGTAAATGTTGCAAAGCCAAAGGTTTATGCAACATTATTTCAGAATTAGCACATCTATTCAAATTTATTTCAATTCCAGCTTGTGCAGCTTCTGCAACCGTATATCTTTCCCATTTCAATATCAATCCTGTTTCAATTGTTCTCATAATAAATTCATTAAAAATCTCCTTAAAAATTGAGCGTGGTGCCAGTAAAAATGTTTGTAAGTATTCTCTTGAAATATTTATCGAACTCATACGAAACATTGGTTTTTCAAAGTAAGCTTGCAAGTCAATAAGAAAATTAGCTCTATCCCTAGAAACGATAAAAGCATAATTGGTATTTCTCATTGTGTTCATATTTTCTGCATAAGTTTGATAATCCACAATTCTAAGAATCTTTTCCAATATAATTAGATCCTTAGGCTTAAAACTTGGTTTATGAGTAGCAAGAATACTGTTATACCATTTTGGAAGTAAAATTGTAATATTGTTGTCAATTAAATCTTGAAACGAATCATATTGTTTAACTTTAATGAACACGGTCAAGAAGGATTTGAAATAATCAATGTAAAAGTTTCCAAAAATAAAAGCAAATATTAGAACTTGAGCATGAAAACGATAAGTCGTCCTGGGAGTTCTTGAAGGCAAACTAAGCATACTTAGAAAAGTTCCACTAAAACTTTGCCACAAATCAGCTTCATTATTAGAAAAGAAATCCTTTAAGTAATCCATCAAGGATATATAAATATATGTCAGCAAAATTAAGATCCAAACAATTGGTGAAAATGGTTTAATAAAGTATTGGTATGATTTGATATCACGATTTACAGGTACCATTACTCGAATATCATCATATTTCAATACATGACTATATTCACATCCTTTAGCTGGAGACAATACATTCGACGATATATCAATTGAATCACTTGCTATAGCAGATATAATTGAATCCATGTTGAAAATTGTTGAATTCTCAAGAATCACATCTACAAAAGTTGCATTGATGTGTTCAATGAAGTTTGCAAATAATTTTCCAGAATTTCCAGCAATTTTTCGTTGTCCTTTATCATTTGTGTACCAAAAAGTTTTTGGAATGTCATTTTGAACTGTAGTGCGAATTGGAAAACCATTCAAGTTCAACAAAGCATTTGGTAATGCCTGGTCTTTGGTGATAGATAGTTGTTGAATAGGATTGTCAGCATAGTGAAAATACACATATGAAGTAGTATTGGTTACACCAAAGATCCTTGTAAACTTTTGATTCCAAAAATATTCAAAGTGTTTTTGAAGATCTTCACACTTGTTTGAATAAACGATGACGAATTTTCGAACTTTTAATTTTCCGATCACTTTTTGGAACATAGAAATTGAGTTTGTCGTGCCGATTTCTGCGACCAAAATAGCATTTCCTTCAAATTCTTCATCCGAAATAGGTGAATTGTTGGAAAATATTAAAACTGGCTTATAGGAGTGGATTCTCATGAAATTGGTCAAAAATATATCTCCAAATCCAACAAATGCCAAAGTCTCTGAATCACTTTCACTGTAAACCTTTTCGATAAGATTGTTTAAGTCAATATTTAATCCACAAATTCTTTCACATTCCATTAGAAGAATTAAAATTTTAAAAATTTTCATTTTTGATGAAAAGAGTTAAATTTAATGAAGACCACCGTACACTTAGTAGAGGAAAAGGTTTTTAAATGAAATTTAATGGTCCGATTTGATAATAAACCTTTTTAAAATGAGGGCAGGATGGAAGCTTAGTGTCAGATATCTTTACTTTTAATCGATATGGTAATGATATGCTTTTGTGTATTTAATCGCAACCAATTTATCGATTTCTAAACAAAAACTTCCACACCCCTTATTGCTAATCGCATTTAAGTTAGAGTGAGTGAGTTTGATTAAGAAAAATAATTTGTTAATTCAAGATTTCACACTACAAAAGTGAAAACTTAAGTTGAGAAAAATCTTTATTTGAGTAACGACTATGAGAGGGCGAAAAGGAGAAGCTTGAATTTTTTTTAGAATGGCATAATTTTACAAAAAAATATTTCTTTAAAAAACGTGTCCTACCATTAGCAACCAAAAAAAAATCTTTGTTTTACGAGAAGTCTACTGTTATACTTTATTTAGAAATTAAAACCAAATTAAAAATGTGTTTTTGTAGATACATTGAAAAATTAATTTTTATACCTTTTTATATGTACTTCTTTCAAAATTAAAGATAAAATTTGACAAACACTATTATTTTATTATATTATAGGTAAGCTTTACTTAACAACTGTTACCATAAGAGCAAGTACGTGCGACCCAGTCTTGCATTTTATTTTTAATCTAAGTCTTGAATTTTAAGTTTAATGGTATGAAATTTGTATTTTGTCTAAAATTTGTATAATTTTTTTTTGTGTTTGTCAGTTTTGATCAAAACGGGGTCTGGGGATCACGTTTTCTTATAGAACCTCATACATATATATAATATTTTTTCTAATATTTTAACTTGGGTTTTTAAATTTTGATAGAAATTTTTTTCAATTATCGTAACAATATATATTTTTGTAAAATCTACATTTTTGATAATTTTTTGATAGAAGTTTGGATCAATTCGGTTTGCATACTAACTGAACATAATGCAGAAGTTAAGTTATTATTTTTCAATTTTTAGATTTCGAAAAGGGTGATGCAAAAACATCAATATGTTCCTACTTTACATTTTTGAGTTGACACTTATACCTACTGTAAAACATTGTAACTTACTCAGATTTATGTAGATATAATATGGTTAGATTTGAATTCAAAACAAAGACTCGGTAAGTTTTTTTTTTAGTTTGATAGTTTAAGAAGCGATATCTTTGCTAATACAAATTTATTACCTCAATTTTTTGAACAGTGGTAAGAATAAGAACAGTTTTTAAATGGTGAAAAATTTATAAAACCTCAAAAAAATAAAAACAGGGGGCTAGAATTTTTTCGTTTTCGCCCCTAACTTTTGAAATATTGAAATATGAGGACCAAAGATTTGGAACATTGATAGGAATATCTTTTAAAACCGGGCACAACTCTCACAAATCAAATTTTCTAAAAACAAGCGCTAGGTCAAAAAAGGTTTATTGGATCTAAAACAACCATGTTTGACAATTTTTCAAAACAAAAATTGGAACATTCCGAAAAAATTGGAAACAATCTAGAACAATTTTCGAAAACAACAATTTCAAAACATTTCAAAACAGTTGTTTCTGTTCTAAAAAAATTAAACTTTAAAGAAGTAAAAAAATAAAACATCACCATTGCATTTTTCTTAACCAACAACAAATTTGAGTGAATCGAACAATGCGCTTTGGCATTCTAGGTTTATCACAGAAATGTATCGATGGGAAGGACTGTAACAATACCAAATCCTTCTATTTTCTTTTCCTTCAAGTTTCATCTAAATAACATAAGCATTTGAAAAGCGTAATAAAATAGTAATGAAGTTGTTTTGTAAACTATAGAGAAACTCCAATAATATAAAGTTCAAACTTAAAACCTTAAAAAAAAATTAAATTTTTCAAAAGTCGCCAACTGTCTCATCTTTCAACAAAATATAGGCCAACACTCCAACACCTCAGCATCTGTTAACCCATCAAAGCAAAACCACACTAGCGTCTATTACCTATATTTTTACAAAGCGCCATAACAACATAAAAACACTAAAAAAAAATATTTCCAAAGAAATCACGCAGAGTACCTATACCTATTCTTATCAATCAAATCAAATAAACAAATTTCCAAAGCGCCACCTGATGGCATTTTGTGTACTAAAAAACAATTCAAAAAATGTAAAGAAATCTATAAACAACAACATTTTTCTGCCCCTCAAAGACCCCACAACGTGCCATAAAACATATTTTCAAAAATACATGCTCATATATTAAACACTATAACAAGTAATTTCAAATAAACAGAACTCTATTATAGTCAGCGGTTTATGGGCTGTTTTGCTCATGCTTGTGGTCAAAAGCGAATGGATACAAAAACGAAGGCGAGCGAGGGCTTCTTCAAAATCTCAAACATGATTGAAATTTTTGTTTTCCCCAAATCTGAAAAGATACTAAATACGCGTTTGCTCGCGATAGCAATAATTCGATTTAACGACTTTGCCCCGACAACGATGAAGACGACGACGACCGACAGCGACGAGACAAAAGCAAACAAAAGTGCGGCGCACATCATAGGAACACAATCCGACCTTTTAATTAAGTCGTCAATAAAAGTTTAGGCCTTTATGGGTGTAAGCTTGTATAATGCTTGTCGCAGCAGTCTCTAGAACATCCCCATTATACCTAAAAGACACAGAAACAATTGCATTCAATCATTTTAAGTTGTTTATTGATGATCAATGAAATCAGTATAGGGGTGGGCTGAACAACAGTCTAGATGCCCCCTTTTCTATGTCTAATGGCTGGGTGGTAAACTATTAGAAGTTTCAGGACCGTAGAGGGGAAAATACTTTGAGAGATTGTGCAGAAAGAGAAATTTCGAGATTTGTACCTTTTCAATACTTTTAAAAGCGCATGGGGGTTTTAGCACCCCCTTCCCCTCCCATATAGATTTTTTTCTTCTTTTTCAAGACATTGCCTGATGAAACTATAATTCACTACTTAAGAGAGATATTTTTTACAGTTGAAACAAATTAATTTCTGACTACGGCCCTGTCCTTTTTTGTATCTTGATGGATTAAATAGAATAGAACTATGAAACTACACTGTTTCAGTGTGTTTATTTATCAGTTTTACACGCGAGTTTTTATTGCTTTTGATTGAATGCGTGTGGGAGTGTTATTTTTATCGTTTTCATTTGAGTTTAGTTATAGTAGTTTCGTTTTGCCTTTTTTTGTTGTTGTTTCATCTGGATACGATTTAGTCGCCCGATGAATGTGCACAATGATGATGATGATGATTTAGTGTTGTTTTGATGGAATGTATTTTTGTTAATTATATCCATTACAATCCATCTTTCTATTCAACGACTCGTGTAGTTTCTCTATGCCATTTAGGTTTGTTTGTTTTCTGTGTGTTTATTATTCTGGTTAGATCATTAAAATTTTTTTGATTCAATATTGAGAGAGAGAGATATTATAGTTTTTGATGTTCTATTTAACTCGTATAATGGAATGTTTATTGTTTATTGTACAACTTTGATTAAATTTTATCGATGTAATTCAATGGATGAAAAGATCTATCTTCATCAAATAAACCTATACACAAAGGTAATAAAATAGAAATATTTTTTTTGTATTCATAAAAACGTTTTAATAAATCTTTCGTGTTTGCTAAATTATAACGGATGATAGTGGTTTTGCAGTTTTTTGTTTTGTTTATTTATTAAATTCTTTATTCATTTTTAAATTGCCTTACCTATAATTAAGTTTTTCATCATAAAAGTAACATGTTTCTCCGGATAAATTTTTGAGAGGTGAGTATTTCGGTTATTTAGTACATTCCCAAAAAGAGGAATTCAAGTCTTTATTTGAAACTAAATGATGCTTTACAGTTGCAAAAATCCATATTTCTGAATATTTATTTTTATGCGTAAACATATTTTCGTTTGACCAATTTTATTTATAAATGTTTATGATTTTCAATTTAGATTAAGTCATTTAAATAGGATGTAAATAATTCATTTCTGACATACTTTATCTTTCCCAACGTTTCATCGATTATTTGTAAAATTTCCAGGACTAATTAAAATTTTAAGAATTAAACTAAAGAAAATTAACCAAAGTTATTTAAAAATAATATAATTAAATAATTAAAACTGAACAAAAAAAAATTATAAATTTTTTTTATCGTTATATAAATAATTCCTTTCTTCCTTCCAACTAATTGCTACTATACTACGTTTATTTTAATATTTTTAGCGTGTCGTAAAATAATTATATGGTAACATCTGTTTTTAATTTAACTAGGATAGATATCTGTAATATTGTAGACTTAAATTAGGTAAAGTGTAAATTTAAAGTACAGAGAATTTATGTTTTAAAACGATAAGTTCTAAGTTAGGTATATCTATATCCACTATTTGCCTATACCTATCTTTAACTTATAGGTTTACAATAAAAGTAATATGAAACTGTGTGCGTTTTTTATAATGCTTTCCCAAAAAAAATTAGGTTTATGAATAATGCTATAGGGAGTTAATTGGTGTTTTTGTTTTTTGGCAATTTAAGATAAGTCAGTTATTTTTAATGATCCTGACATTTGCAGACAATGTGTCTGCTGAGGTTTGGACAGCCACCAAAGTCGCAAAACTCGTCCGATAATAATAAAAATCTAGGGGCGATATTTTTTAGTTTATTTTTATTTTTCTAAACAAAAGAGTTATGGCCAAAAAACGCAAAAATCATCAAAAAAAAAAAATATTTTAAAAAATTTTGGACTCTGGTCCCCACTGTAATAATGGACTGATTTTCATAAAATAAATGGCAATCTATTCGATTAATCAAAATCTAGGGGCGATATTGTTGAGTTTTTTTATTTATCATTTAAAAAAAGTTATGGCCACTTTAATAATTTTTAAATACAAAATTAATTTTAATGAATTAAAACCTTTTCTGAGCTTTATCTATTTGTTCCTTTCTTAACCACGATAGCTCAGAAAAAGTTTTTAATTCATTTGAATTATTTTTTATTTAAAAATTATTAAAGTGGCCATAACTTTTTTTAAGGATAAATAAAAAAACTCAACAATATCGCCCCTAGATTTTGATTAATCGAATAGATTGCCGTTTGTTTTATGAAAATCAGTCCATTATTACAGTGGTGACGAAAGTCCAAAATTTTTAAAAACAATTTTTTTTTATGTTGTTTGCGTTTCTTGGCCATAACTTTTTTGTTAAGACAAATAAAAAAACTAAAAAATATCGCCCCTAGATTTTGATTAATCGAAGCGATTGCCATTTATTTTTTGAAAATGGGTCCATTATTACAGTGCACAGTGGGTCCCGCCATAGGTCAAAAATAAAAAAAGTAAATGTCAATTTTTTAAAATCCAATGATTAAACAACGTTCTACAATCTCCCATCGAACCAAAACCAAAAAAAATTTGACGGTTACCCCTTTTTTCATTTCTTAATAGCCATTCAAAGTTGGTATATAAAAAAATGTACAGTTTTCTTATCGCTGCAGTTATAAGGTGTCAACTTGCGATAGTGATAGCGGGTGTTAAAAATTGTGAACAGTATTAAATTGTTATGGATATTAAACGAGAAGTTTAATACTTTCTAAAAACATAAATTATATTGTTAAATAACATTAAGGCTAATTGTAATGGGGCTCGTTAGCGAAGCAATTTTAACCATTTTTATTTAGCTCAATTTTCATTAAATTAGAGATTAAGTTGGTTTGCCTTCGAGTTCCCTCTACAATTTAAGTTCTCAAATGAAGAATACCGTCCATACCTTTCGAAATAATAGCGCCGTTTTTTCCCCTTTTTTCCCCTTTTCGAGTAATACGAGTTTAAATGACGATACACGGAAAATTACAACGTAAAACTAAAAAAATTCCTTTTTGGCACTATTATTTTTATAAAAGACTGAACTAGAGGGTAAGGGTAAAGTGCTCGACTGACAGGCAGGTCCATTTCCGGCATTAACCATTTTTTTTATATTTTCAAAAAAAAATTTTTTTTACCTTTTTTTATTTTTCTTGAAAATAACCAAAATTTTAAAAAACTGACTTGATGCATTTTTTTGCAATAGTAAATCATATAAAATGATAATACAGGTGTTTCATTAAAAAAAAATGGTCATTATATTTTTGACCGCACTTTGTATGGGGGGTGACCCACTGTGCAGTGGTGACGAAAGTCCAAACATTTTTTTTTTAAATTTTTTGTTGTTTTTTTGGGTTTTTATCCATAACTTTTTTGTGTTTTTTTTTGTTTGGTTTTCATCCATAACTTTTTTGTTAAGACGTTTAATTTGTTAAAATCAGACGAGTTTTGCGACTTTGGTGGCTGTCCAAACCTTAGCAGACAAACTGTCTGCAAAGTTCAGGATCATTTATTTTTATTCTATTTTTTACCGACTTCAATTACGGTATATCGTCTGTATTTTTTTTTTTATATTTTTACCTAATGACTTTGGACTTAGTAAACCAATTTTGATAATTCTTTTTGTATTGGAAAGCTGGTGCCTGCAGTGTGGTCTTATTTCAATTTCATCCAGTTATTGCTATAGAAACTATGAGAAAAACCAAAGAACCCTCAATCCATGGAAGTCGGTTTTGTTTTTTTGATAAAAATGATTATTTTAATTTAATTTTTCATCTTTTTTCTATTTTGTTTTAATAAAACCAAAAAGAAAAAATCATGAAACCCCTGAAAATTTTCTGAACATGAAATTGAATCCATTGAATGTTTCCCCATATTTCGGAGCTGAGAAATCTAAAACTTCTTAAAAAGGTTAAATTGATTTGCAAATGAATGAATTTAGTCTTAAAAATGATGATTTCACTTTGCAAAAAGGACAACTTAATGTGAAAGCCTGAAGCTTTCTGACATAAATGTCTACACTAGTGTTGTTTTAAGAGGTAGACGACTCTTTGAGCCTACTAGCTCGATTTTTTGAACGAAAGGTTGATAGGATACCCTTTCTTGTTGACAGTTTATAGTTTATTGTGCTCTGTCACTATACATGAAAAGCGTTCCAGACGGGTGACAGAAAATGTATTTATTTTGAATGTATGTATTTTTATTCTATTTTCCCCGAATCAAAAAATCAATTCTTTCGCACCACAATCGAAATGTCATAAAAATTCATCGTCTCCCTATGTCCAAAACCACGTTAAATCCCACGCTCTAAAATCATTCACAAAGGATGGGCATCGTGGTGAAAAAAAGGAATGTCTATCATGCCAGACACTGTTTGAAGTTCAAATAAACATAAAAGCTATGCGCGTGGCTCAGCAAGTCATCATCACAAACATATTCTCGCCTCCATATAGTCTCCTCTGTGTTATCTCAATGTTCCACCCTGTCGCAAACAATATGGAAAATCGAATCCCAACAACAAAAACAACTACAATAAAAAAAGGACACATATAAATCGATTAAATGCGCTGTCATTTCATTTTGACACACAGATACAAGTAAACATTTATAAAATAATAATAATAATCGCCGCGACGCTTTTCGCGCCATATCTCGCTTTCGTTCAATGATGAACAAGAATATAAAAGCAATAAAACGGTTACACTGATGGATATATGGGGAGTTGATTCTAGGGGGGGGGGGGGGAAACCTATAAATAGGGTGGAATCTGTAGTCGTATTCGTCAGGATAGATGAATCCTCCGATAAGGGATGCAAATCAGGATGAACTCTGTGGCAATGCCCGCAATACAACAACACCCATCACAACACCAGTTAAATGGAAATAAAGTCCCATCATCCACAAAGGGTGCAGCAACCGGCATATCGCACAGATATACGACGCAGATACGAACGTCCTGAGCCAAGCACATCCCTCACATTAAGTGACAGATTATTATTATTTTTATTGGAAGAACATCATTTTCGGTTTAAATACTTTCAATGAATACTAAATAGGTTTTCACAATCTTTTTTTTTTTTTTTTTTCATTTCGTTTTGGTTTTTTTCTGAAGTTCAATTTTTGTATCTTTTTTTTCCCTTTTTTTTTGTGAGATTGTTGTTGTCACAATGTGGGGTCGCAACTCAGCGCGCATTTATGTAAATTTCACACTCAGTTATTATAAACCTCACTGCTCTCACTCCCCCCCTCAAGCCCTCCATCGTTTTCGACTTCTCTACACTTTTTCCAGTCCTCATCATCATCAACCAACAACGACAATTTGGCTGATATGACATTTTTGTTCAGAAAATGTTTAATACAATTTAACGCCTCTGTGAAGCTGCTCTCTGGTGCGGAGAAGCGACAACGATACACATCTATACAATCAAAATCATCACAGAGAGAGATGTATCTGAAGGATTAAAAAAAAAAAAAAAAAAGAAAAAAAAAATCAAATGAATGAGAAAAACGTTTGTCATACAATTTTTTGTTTTTTTCACTTTCATGTTGACTGACAAAATTTGCATAAATATTGGATAAAACTCAATGAATATATATTTTTTTCCATCCCCCCTCCCCCAAACCTGTGTAAAATAATTCGAGAGCACTTTCTGATAGAGTAAGCAAATTATCTAGGCATCAGAACAACAATATAATGTATCTGCGTGCGAGTATCTGAATGTATCTTAACTCAATTAATTTGTGTAGCACTACATTACCATTTTCCAAAATTTCATATACAAACTCCACAAATATACACACACACACAAACATAATATAGTAAGAGATTCAATTATTAAAGGCTTTTAAATCATTTAAGTCTGGTTGCCGCATTGTTTTCCGGGCTGTGTCAAGGGGTTGTGTTTTAGGTTTGTGCTGATGAATTACACCTGTAATTCAATTCGGCATACTCTTCGGAACGTAATTGACATGAAGCTTAATTTGGTTAAACTCACTCACATGAACCAAATTTTAGATTTAGAAACAAGAGAGAGAGAGTTAGAATAGGTACAATAAACTAACTCTAACTAATTTGGTCCTTCGAGCCGGATAAATGGGGTTTCTGTTGATATTTCCAGACATTTTATGAAATATTTCTCATTTTTACTGAATATTTGATGAGACTATAGTCTATTTTGATAATATTCTTTCATATTTTCATCAAAAATAAACCTTTTTTCAAAACGGATACAAATAATTAATTTTTGTATCTTTCTGTCTGTTTTTTTTGATGAATTTTTGAAAACTTTTTTCCGGTTGAAAGAACAAAAAACAAGTTTTTAAAGGAAAAACTTTTCCTCTTTAATAATAATCAAACTAAACCAACTGAAAAGTACATTAATTTGCAGAAAGGCTTCGAATTTGGAATAAAAAAAGGGGTAAGTGTATAAGAGTAATTCGTATCTCATCGTCATCGATTTAAGTGCTTTGTTTAAACGAAACAACCCTTTCTTTTTACTTTCAACCTTAGAGATATATTTTTACAACAATTTGTGTGTATGTTTTATATATGTCTATATTGGAAAAAAAGATTAAGGAATCAAAAAACTCTGTTTATAAGAAGTTGATGGATTCTTAATTGAATGCAAATGAAATCAAATGGATATTTTGCAAGAATTATTATTATATATTTTTGTTTTTTAATTGAAAGTGTTTTTAAGTCTTAAGTACTTTTACCTCCAACCAACTACTTGGGATGGGGAAACCCTTTTCTTTAAATGGAAGAGAATTAATCGGAAGGGTTGTTGGTTTTTCTTGTTTTAAAATGAAATGAATTGGCAGAAGTATTTATTTTGACTTTTAAGTTTTTTTTGTTTTTCTAGAAAGGACTTTTGCTAATGGTTGAAATGGTAAATGAAAAAGTTTTTAAATAATCTTAAGTGTTGGTTGAAGTTGGAAAAAGATTAAACGTTTAAGGATTTAAGAATTTGAAATGAATTTAATCCATAAAATAAAATTAAATTAAGTTAAATTTTAGCAAACGAATTTTTTTGAATTTAAGTTGTTTAATTTTCTTACATCAAATATAATTTAAAAGGCGCATTTAATTTTGAGATATTTTATGATTTCTTACAAATAAAGTTTTCTTTAAAAATTGAAATTGACAAGCCCGTCTGTCGGATGAGCCAAATCACTTCAAAGTATACATTTGTAACGTGTTTTTAAGTCTAAAGATGGATTTTTGAATTATTTTTTTGTTCAAAAGTTAAGTTTGTTCAAAGGTTAAAGGCATACCGAAACCAATTTTGGAAAAGTTTATTTTTTTTTTTGAAAATATAATTAATTAAAAAAAATAAATTGTATCTTTAAGATAAAAATTGTGGAAAAGTTATTTTTTTGAATATAATTGTTAGCAGGCTGTTAAAGCAAAATTTTTTTAAAGCTTTAATAATGATTCTTTGTATTGTTTTTATTCTCTTAAAATTGGAGAAAGTTCTTTCGGTAGTTGACGTTGAAACCAGCAGTGTATAGCTAATATCTTTAATCGGGCCAGCTTGCAGCTATCGAGCGCTTTCAATGAGTTCATAGAATAAGTATTATTCCTTCTGATCAAATATCTTTTCTGAGTTTTTAATTCTTCACACAGAGAAAAATATGACCATAAATACTTGGAAAGAACCGAAAACCCTTCTAGTATGTTTTCATGTTTTGTAAATTTTTCTTCAAATCCCATTACATAAAAATCTAGAAAAAGATTGAAAACAGTAACACGAAAATATTCTTTTCTGTACTTTGAACCGAAGGGTTCGAACGATTCTTTTGTCGCTTCACTATTTTCTTATGTTTGCTATTTTTTCGCATCTACAAACACTTTCGAAAATGAGTCGTCTTCCCGTTTAATTTTTAGGTGATACCCTTAAATCTTTGGCGAGATCCATAGCTTGGACCAAGTCCAAATTCACTCTTTGAAACTCCGACTTAATGGCAACGAGAGTTGGTAAACCATATTTATAACCTTTAAGCTAATCAAGAACTCGAAATCCATAGCGTTTTTTTTAGAGTGCGTTTCCTAAACTTATTTGTTTGTTGTTATTGGTTTGCATCAAAACGTCAAATTTAATTTTTTCATATACAATTTTTTTTGTATACAATGCATAAACGCTAGGTAATGCTTTTACTAGTAAATTTTTTTAGTATTTACTACTTTCCATATGCATAAAAGACATAGTTAATGCTAGTAGCTAATCAATTTATTTATCCCTTTTACAATAAAAAAATCTGAAGGTTCATAATAAGTCTTAATGTTATTTATCTTCTTCTTTAGTTGATCTTCTGTTATTCAAATACCAGTCTTGGCTTGAAACTCATGAATAAACTAAAAGGTTTTTGAACCTTCTGGTTTTGCCATTTTTTGAACTTCGAACACTCACTTTTTATAATTCCTAAAAATTGTAACATAAAAAATTGTTTACAAAAAAAGAAAATTATAGAACGATAAATTACAGAACACAGAGAAGAAACAGTATTTATTGATATTATTGGTTTACAGTACTTAAAATTAAATAAAAAAAAATTGTATACACAATGGGGATCATTCGTTTTACATAACTTGAATATCTACTTAAGTATTACAGTTTATGAAAAAAATTACAAAGTATTTCATTTTCGAAGAACTTTTTTTAATAGAAGTTTTAAAAAAAATGTAACTTAGGTATTTTTTTTTAAAGTTCAACATATAAATATAAAGTTATTTTTCATTTATTTAATAGCCCTTATTGTTGAAAGCTAAATAGCAAAATTTAAAAGTTCTTATTTGCCAAAATCTTGGAGAAAATCAATTATTTCAATGCAAAAAGTCATTTTTTGTCAAAAAAAAAAAACCATTGAAATTGAAGCAATTTTTATTTTTTTTCAAAAGTGTGATATATAGTCACATCCGGACCCTTTAAATAGAGTCAGCACATTCTTAATTCTTATGCTTCTCATAAGAATGCTTTTAATAAGAATCTTATCTATCTTTAAATTCGCAGAATGCAATGCAGCACTTTTAGCTGCAATGCATTCTCGCCCACAACTTGCTGCTTGCTTCTCTTTTAAGATACCTATTGACACCAGTTGTGTTTTGATCGTCAGAAGTTGAAGTTATAATATTTATTACAAATTGAAATAATAAAATATCATTTTAAGAAAGGCGAATAAATAAATTGTTTAAATCAACCACGGCACCCACGATCACTATATATTACCTTTTCTGCTTCGAAATACAACTGATAATATTTATGGCCAAAAATTTTTTAAAAATAAATTCATATTTTATTAGAAAAGTTTGGAAAAAAGTCATTTAAAAATTTTTTAATAACATTTTTTTATTTAATTCTGTGTTTGAGGACCATTTTTTCAAAAACTCTTAGTTAAATTTAGGGGATTTAAATTTAAAAAATGAGAATGAGTTTCTGACTTTATAAAAATTTATTTTAAAATGTTGTAGGTGTTGCCGTTGAAAATATTTTTTTTTGTGTTTGAATCAGATTGTGAGAAAATTGCATTTATCGCTTAAACGATGGAAGATTGTCCCTTACTTCCTTATATTTTTTTCCTTAAATTACCTAGAAAATCTTTTGCTATCATTTGTTTTATTAAATTTAAGCAAAAAAAAAAAATGGTTTTCTTAAAAAAAAATTTAATTTTAAAAAACAATACGGCAACATCGGCAATTTTTAATCTATAAACTTTAAAGTATTTTTATTTACCTACGTTTGAAAAAAAATCGTCGAAATCAGAGCTGTCGGGGCCGGGTTCCCTAATAATTTGCTTAAGTTACTCTACTATAAGTGATTTGTAGAATTTTAAAAACAAATCTCAAGGATTTTTTAGTTTTTCGGTAGGTAGGTTCCTATAAAATTAAATTTATTTTCTTTTCATTTTGAGCACTTCCATTAGGTACTTAATTTATAAAGTATGTAGTTAGCTCAGGGAAATTAGTCAAAATATGGGCATGAAATCGCATTTTTCGCGGGACAAAATTTTTTCCATGGAATATGTTCGGGTGGTTGTCCTTGTCATAAAAGTCAATTTGTTGGGATGATTGGAGGTTGGGAACAGCCGCCATCTTGGAAAAGAGATTGGTATCGTTTTTATTGAATAGCTCCATTGTTATTCATTTTAACAAAAAATGACAAAGGTAAGACTTATTAACAATAAAATTATCTAAAAAATGATATACAAAACAATTCCGTGAGTTGATTAAATAAAATTTTATAGTTGGTCAAAGTGCGTGTTTGTATCGCAAGGTTGGGGCAAAATGACATTTGTTCATATATCTGACGAACTTTTGATTTGTTTGGATAATTCTGCAAAAATGAATTAAAGTATTTATAATTATCTATAAAATGAGCCCACAATCGTTATTGTAACCATCGTATTGTAGAAGTAATCTAACTCCGAAACTCTCCATGTACCAGTCAAAAGTGAGAAAAAAGCTAGTTTTTTGCTAATAGGCCGAGCAAAGTTTGGGAGTAGAGGTATAACCAAAATATAAGTTCGCAGTTTTGCTGCCATACTCGTGTTAATGTCGATTTCAAAGGTCTGACAACTCTAATTTTGGGCTTTATACGGTTTTTGGGAGGGTAAATAACGTAAGTTTTCCAATTAACGTGAATGGGCTAAATTTATACTATTTGAAATTATAAATATAAAAGGTGATGCTCTATTATTTTTCCTAAATCTAGACACCCCAATCTTGAGGATGTGACCAATAGAACTCAAGATATAAGCTGTTTACGCGATTATGTATTAGAGACTTTTTTGTTTAGATTTTTGTTTGTTTATTTGAATTGAAAAGCCTGATATGGTTAGTTAAAAAAGCTTATATCGTGAGTTCTATTAACCCCATCGCCGAGATTGAGGTGTCTAGATTTAGGGAAAATGATAGAGCATCAGCTTTTATATTTATAATTTCAAATAGTATAAATTTAGCCCATTCACATTAACTGGAAAACTTACGTTATTTAACCCCCCGAAAACCGTACAAAGCACAAAATTAGAGTTGTCAGACCTTTGAAATCGATACTAAACGCGTATGGCTGCAAAACTGCGTACTTATATTTTGGTTATACCTCTACTCCCAAACTTTGCTCGGCCTATTAGCAAAAAACTAGCTTTTTTCTCACTTTTGACTGGTACATGGAGAGTTTCGGAGTTAGATTACTTCTACAATACGATGGTTACAATAACGATTGTGGGCTCATTTTATAGATAATTATAAGTACTATAATTCATTCTTGAAGAATTATCCAAACAAATCAAAAGTTTGTCAGATATATGAACAAATGTCATTTTGCCCCAACCTTTCGATACAAACCCGCACTTTGACCAACTATAAAATTTTATTTAATCAACTCACGGAATTGTTTTGTATATCATTTTTTAGATAATTTTATTGTTAATAAGTCTTACCTTTGTCATTTTTTGTTAAAATGAATAACAATGGAGCTATTCAATAAAAACGATACCAATCTCTTTTCCAAGATGGCGGCTGTTCCCAACCTCCAATTATCCCAACAAATTGACTTTTATGATAAGAACAACCACCCGAACCCATTCCATGAAAAAAAATTTGTCCCGCGAAAAATGCGATTCAATTTACTAATTTCCCTGGGCTAAGTAGGTACCTACTTAAAAAATATTTTTTAGAAAACAAATTAATTTTTGCGAAATTCTAACTTCTAAGATTTTTAAGTTTTTGTTTTAAGTTTATTTTTATAAAAAAATATTTAAGAAACTTCGAACTTTTTAAAGAAAACAAAAAAACTTTTATTAAAAAAATAGACACACAAAACTCAACTTTGAAAACTAAAAAAAATCGCTCTTTAGCAAGTTTCAGTCAATTCACATCTGCTTGTGACTGACTGGACAATTGAACAAATTTCGTAGACAATTTTAAAATAACAGATTTTATTTCCATTTGATAATTTCATACAAAAATCTTTATAACAAATGGAAAACAAATCGTGGAATGACAAGATTCAAAAGTTTTATATTATGTATATCAATAAAGAGGGCCCACAATCCCCAAAAACAAAAAAAATAACGATTGTATTATTTTTCTCTTTTATTTGTAGATTCGATGTTTTTATAAAAATCTTCATTATGGTCATACAATTTTTTCAAACTATTTATGTATGTTTGCATCAATAAATTAATCAGTTTCAACTGAGCATTGTTTAATAATAGCTTTGGTTAAAATGCGGAGGGAATTCATTTTCCTTTTCGATAATTTCATTTTTAAACTACACCATCATCAGAACTGAAATCACAGTTCACGAATTAAAAGCAATTTAATGTTTCATAATAATAATTGGATTTTTAATTAATTTTTGTGGTGGTGCACACATATACTCATAACTCCAACATGCCACACTACAATAAGTTCCCTACCTTTATCAGTTTTGAGTTTATTTTTACATACATTGCATTAATACATAGGTATATTTTTTAATTTTTAAAATAAAGTATTGATACACTCATACACAAAACATATTGTGTATATTCATTTGACAGAGAGTTGGTTTTTTTGTTTTTTTATTTCCTGTTAAACATATTAAAAAAAATAATACTGTTTCGTTTCAGAATTAATAAAAAAAAACTGTGAATAATTGATAATAATAATTTTTAACATATATTGCTTAAAAAAGGCTCATGCATATAAAACTAGGTACATTAAAATGAATTGTGTATTTTTTAATTTTTTGACTCTTTTTATGTATTAAATATATTCATATAGTTTTTTAATGAGACTCAATTGTTATTTTTAATTATATTAAAAAGTGATATTTTAAAAATGAATCCTATTTTTTTTTTCGTAGTCAGACAGGATATGTAGTGTTTTATTTTTAAATAATAATATGAATGGGTTGAAAAATTTAAATCCTTTGTATTGAACCATGTAGCTTTTATAATATAATTTATACGACATGCCATATATATATGCAGGTATAATTTTATTACAAAACCTTTTGAAAATGAACATGTAAAAATCCAATTTAATAATTTTATTAATTTTGAGAGCAAGCATAGAATACAAATCTCAAGTAATATTTCATTTCAACAAGTTATTATGAAAGCTACAGTTTAACTTCGATAAAGTTTCTGTAGTGTTTCTCTTCATGGGAAAGGGAAAATTTCACACAAGAAGTCCTTTATAATTTTTAAAATAAAATATTATTTAAAGTAACCGAAACACCACGTCTATCTACTCGCATGCAATCTTAGAATATGTACATTAGGGTGGACCAAAAAAATTATTTTTCATTATTTTGATTTGCTCTACCGATAACTTTTTTTCTCGACACAAAATAATGCTACCCTAATTTTTTCAGAATTTTTCGATGATGTTTAGGGGTTGCGCGCACCCCTTTATTAAAAAAAATAAGCTCTTTTAGTTTTTAATTTTTTTTAAAGCTTAAATAATTTTTTAATCGAAAAGCTGTTTGAGTAAAAAGTATTGAGTTTCAATAGGTCTACTTGCTTCAATTTTTCTTTTTTCAAAAAAAAATATTTTTGACTGATTCCCAGGGGTTAGAAGTCGAAATTACTGATAAATGCTGGCAAAAAAGCCTTAAAACTATGTTTTACTCTTTTTTATAACGGTTAAAATTATTTTTGTCGTATTCCTCATCAAATTTACTATAAAAACCGTGCTTTTATATTGCTCAATTCTTCTTAAATTGATAAAAGAAAAAAAAAAAATTTTAAAAAAGATCGTACCAAAACATGTGAAGGAAAAATGGGGGAGGGTACTATATCTTAGGCGCCGAGATTTGATAACGGTAGTTTGTAGAGGAGTTAAATACGATCATTTTTTACTCTGGGAGCGGTGGTCTATCTGGCTCCGTTTAGGCGGGAATGGCAATTTTCTAAAAAATGAATTTAAATAATAAAAAAAATATTAAAAAACAATGGCAACACTAACAATTATGAATGATACCTTTTTCAAAAGCTAGAACTGTACACTTCATTCTGATTTTAAAGTTAGGTTATTTCAATCAATTGTTTTTGAAATAATCGATTTAAAAGTAAAAAATTTTGGATAAAAGTTTAAAAAACCACATGAAATACTATTTTTGTCAGCATTTATCAGTAATTTCGACTTCTAACCCCTGGGAATCAGTCAAAAATATTTTTTTTGAAAAAAGAAAAATTACTCAAACAGCTTTTCGATTAAAAAATTATTTAAGCTTTAAAAAAATTAAAAACTAAAAGAGCTTAGTTTTTTTAATAAAGGGGTGCGCGCAACCCCTAAACATCATCGAAAAATTCTGAAAAAATTAGGGTAGCTTTATTTTGTGTCGAGAAAACAAGTTATCGGTAGAGCAAATTAAAATAATGAAAAAATGATTTTTTTTTGGTCCACCCTAATGTACATATATACAATTTCAAATCAAAAATATGGTTAGTCTTTTTAATTCTAAAACTCTATAGAAGTAACATTCATTAAAAATCATTACCGAATTCTCATTTTTAAAACTCTATAGAAGTAACATTCATTAAAAATCATTACCGAATTCTCATTTTTAAAACAGCTTAGTCTAAGCAGCTAGGAAGATATTATAGAAGTTTTTCTAAGGTCTATCCATTATCCAAGACAATTCATCGACATAAATAAAAAAAAAAGAGGTCCAAGTATGGAACCCTTTGGGACAGCAGCTGTTTCAAGATGATTCTTGTTCGGAGTGTTTTGTGTCTTGTAAATACAGTCCTTGCCATCTTCGATTTTATGGGTCTAAGCTTGAAAAATATGTTGTTCTACGTGCAACCGGAAGCTGAAGCTAAGTTTAAATCTAGTGAAATATCAGTTCTAGCTGATAATGAGGCATAATCCCCGATATCTTGCAATTTGAAAAAACCTCCCCACATTTCACCATCGTTTTGATATTGATAACTACCGATAAGTAAAACGAACCATTTTTTTTTATTTTTTGAACAAAAAAAGCTCCTGAAAAAAAAATTGCTCTGAAAATCAATTTCCAAAAGTGTAAGCAAACATCCTTAAAAAAAAAAAAAAACATTCCACATCCTGATAAAGAGAGTGAAAAAACATTCCCGCACTCATTCATTTGTCAGTTATTTTCTGCATATAATAAACGCATTCATTCACCCTTTTTTGTGCAATTTTGTGGCGCGTTCGAAAAAAATCAGCTTGTTGTCATAAAAATGTCACCCAACAAAATTACATCGGGAAAAATGTAATTAATTTCTGATTTATTGTGGAGATCAAACAAAAGTCCTTGCATGTTGTATACCAACATATTGGAAAGAATGAAAAACCCATTTTTGATATTGCAATTTTCCGATGCAATCCGTTTTACATCAGAAAAAGAGA
Source organism: Episyrphus balteatus (assembly GCF_945859705.1). Classification (NCBI taxonomy): domain Eukaryota; kingdom Metazoa; phylum Arthropoda; class Insecta; order Diptera; family Syrphidae; genus Episyrphus; species Episyrphus balteatus. Next base: position 14,788,703 of record NC_079134.1, on the reverse strand, counting down.
AAAAAAAAACTGAATATAAAACAGAGAAAAAGCAAACATGACTTTTTGATTGCAAATCAGAGAGGAGTCAACATCAGGATATTTCTACCGCACCTCCATTTCTGTTCACATACACATATCGCAGGCAAAAATATCCTGCATCCAACCAAAAAACACCAAAAAACATCGAGTGGTCTTTTGTGAAAATTGCATCAACGAAACAAATGTATCAGTGCGGATGTATCTACGCGAATCCATTTGTCCGAACAAAACAATTGCAACACGCAGAGAGAGGTTTTCAAACAAGTCACTATTATAACTCATTCAGTTGGAGGACATCACCTTCAACCATCATCATCATCACAGGATACATGCAGGCAGGCAGGATATTCATATTTTTCGGGACCAGACCAGACATTCTTTTCTGTGGCATACAACCACCATTCACCACCATCATATAAATGGTGTGTCCGTAATTAACTCATAAAATTGCAATTCTTGGATGCGCAGAGCATCGAGTGCAAGGATCATATAGGGACAAGGACCTTTGGGGTGGTCGATATATATGGTGACAGGACAGGCGTTTTGTATTTACAATACGCGTACTCTCTGTCGATTGTTATCGAATTTCATATATGTTTTCATGTTCGAAAATGAAGTTTCAACCCCACCGCCACCATCATCGATCTAAAAGGACGATGACGACGAGTGCGATATGCACTTGACAATGATGTCGCCTTTTCTGAATGACGACAACAACGACGACACGGCCGAGTTGATTGTGATGATGGTGAAGTGCAATTTAAATTTTCTCCTCTCATCGGACAATATTGTGAATTATTGTTTGTTTGGACTTCAGATACTGAGGCCAAAGACCATTTGGAACAAACAAGAAAACAAGACAGTAAATGATCTTGTTTGATATGCGACAATGCAAAAGCGTATCCTTTGTTTTTTTCGAGGATGATGATGAAATATTTTATGTTTTCCGGGCAAAATCATGTTTTCACGATTCACTTCATCGAAAGAGATTGACTAAAATAATAACAAAAAACATGATATTTTTGATGTGACAAGGGGTCTTGTAAAGTTTGTCATAAAAACTATCAGGTATCCAGGGCCTCTGTTCTGTAACTTTATCACTAGTGGAGTAACTAAAGCTCAAAAATTGGCAATATTAGGGAACCCGGCCGATCAGCTTAGATTTTGATGATCTTTTTTTTCAAACGTCGGTAATTAAAAATACTTCAAAGTCTATAGATTAAAAATTGCCGGTGTTGCCGTTTTGATTTTTTAAATTTAATTGAAGATATTTTTGTGAACAAAAACAAATTTTTTTCAAAAATTTTTCTTAAATTTCATAAATTAATTGATGCCAAAAGATTGTCTAGGAAATTCAAGGAAAAAAAAATATATGGCAGTGAGGGACAATCTACCATAATTCAAGCGATAGATGCAATTTTCTTATTAATTGACTTCAAACACAAAACAAAATATTTGAACACAACGGCAACACCTACAATATTCAAATATACATTTTTTAAAAGCTAGAAGCTTAGTCATATATGTAAAATTAAAATTAAGTTAATTGAATGAACGGCTTTTGAAAGAATGGTAATTGAACTCAGATTTTTGAAAAAAAAAAAAAAAAAATTATTGAAAAAATTTTAACATGTCGTTTTTTAAACTTGGTCGTAATATAAAATGCATTTATTTTCATTTTGTTTTGGCAGCATTTATTATGATTTCAAATTATAAAGGGAAATGTCAATATGTATTACGGTTTATGAAAAAAATTAAAAAGGATTTCATTTTCGAAGAACGTTTTTTAATAAAATTTTGGAAAAAAAATGTAACTTATTTTTTTTTTAAAGTTAACATCTAAACATAAAATTATTTTTTATTCATTTAATAACCCTTACTGTTGAAAGTTAAATAGCAAAAATTTAAAGTTCCTATTTACCACAGTCTTTGAAAAAATTAATTATTTCAATGCAAAAATTCAGTTTTAATAAAAAAAAACCATTTAAATTGAAGTAATTTTTCATTTTTTTTTTTTTCAAAAGTGTGATATATTTACCTTTTTTGCTTTGAAATTCAACTGATAATATTTATGGCCAAAAATTTTTTTTAAATAAATTCATATTTTATTAGAAAAAGTTTGGAAAAAAGTCATTTTAAATTTTTCTAATAACATTTTTTTTTAATTTTGAGTTTGAGGACCATTTTTTCAAAAAGTCTTGATTAAATTTAGTGGATTTAAATTTAAGAGATAAGAATGAGCTTCTGGCCTTTTAAAAATGTATTTTAAAATATTGTAGGTGTTGCCGTTGTTTTCAAAATATTTTTTTTTTGTGTTTGAGGTCAGAATGTTAGAAAATTGCATTTATCGCTTAAACGATGGAAGATTGTCCCTTACTGCCTTTTATATATTTTCCTTAAATTACCTAGAGAATCTTTTGCTATCATTTGTTTTATGAAATTTAAGCAAAAAAAATGGTTTTGTTAAAAAATAAATTAATTTTAATTTAAAAAAACAATACGGCAACACCGGCAATTTTTAATCTATAGACTTTAAAGTACGTTTGAAAAAAAAAAAATCGTCAAAATCAGAGCTGTTCGGCCGGGTTCCCTAATAATTTGCTTTAGTTACTCTACTACACTGGTAATAAACGTTACGTCGATAAAATCCATTTTCTTCCAGAAATAAAGCAAAATATCTTTTGAATTAAGAATTTGTGAACTAAGAAATTAAGAATTTGAAGGAAATTTCTTTTATTTTAATGAGATAAAATGGATTTTAAAGTCATTGAAACAGAATTTATAGTAAAAATAGCACCATATTGGCCTTTCAACGTTTTGATTGTATAATTTGGAGAACGAGTTTTATCATGACCTTAATATTTGTAAAAGACATCGCAACAATTTAGAAGAAATAAATTCGTTCTTTACCATCAATATAAAAAAAAAATGTTCCACATACGCCTTAGTGACCGAAAACAAAAAATGGAATCAATTTTGATGAGTGTGCTTTTTTAACTGAAAATTTAAATTTTTATTTTGTTTTTTTTTTATTTTAATAGTTGCTGATGTCCTAAAAAAAATTCGATCATGACTTTCAGTAAGAAAATGAAGCGATTCAAATCAGTAAACAGTGTTTGGAATAGTTACAAGCCCAAAACATTAGACGATTGTTCATTGTATTTCATGTATGTAAATATTTACTTTCTTCCATATACATTCAATAAAGCTACGCTTTACGATTTAAAATATATTTTTCAATATCTAGAACATTGACCCTGACTCCATCAACACAAACACCGCAGATATACACAACATTAAACTTGAAGACTTGAATTTCCTCTTTAAACTTATTACAAAAACAGCAAAGCAAACTCATAATTCATTGAAACATTTGCTCAAAAACCAAAATCGCGAGCACTAACTTTTTAATGCACGTTTAATTTTTTAATGGCGAAATGCTTTTAGCGCTCATCAACATCCTTAAACCATCCCCAAACCATATTGGAAGATATTCCTTTGCAATATACCACCGTATTGCGGAGACTAAGTGTCGGTGTTGATTCTGTGGTGGGTATTGAAAGAAAATCTAATGTTTTTAGGGGAGAATTCAAATAATCAAATATAATAACAAAAAACATTAAAAAAATTGAAATTATAGGTAGTCTTAAAATCACATTTAAACAAAACTTGGTGGAAAGTAAAAAAAAAACCCGGTAGGAAAAAAAGGTGCAATAAATTACACCACCATCAAGGATGTGTCCTGTTTGAAAAGCCCTCCGTATTTTGTAGATGCCCTTACCTTGAAAAAAAAAAATATGAAAAAACCTCCTGCGCCAATTATTAGGGAAATAAATTTAATTTGAGTTTCCTGCTTCAAAATTAAACAAAAAAGAAGAGAAAAAAAAAAAACACAAGACAGTAATTAAATTTTCATTGGACGCGAAATTAAACTCCAGCTACCCATCACACCGACTAGGAGATACCAGAGAAAAGATGTCCTTATTGAAACCAAAAAAAATCCTTGTATGTGGACCTGAACAAAATAAAATATTACTGAAGATGTCATGTTAAGCAAGCATATCCCTGAGCCTATATGCGACTTGTGGAAAGGTTTTTAATAATAAAAAAAAAAAGAAAGAAAAAGAGATCCCCATCCGTGTAAACGCCCGCCATGATGTGTCATTGAGCTCGTTGTCGCCGTTGGGACATTAAATTCACAATGTTCTTTCGCATACATAATTCACCCGTTTAACCCAGGTGAGCATCGCACAGAGAAGACATTTCCATTGCCCTTTTTTCGTTTTGTTTTATTATTTGCAACAATGAAGAAGGAGATGTTTCACCATAAGGCTGATGGAGACCTGGAGTTTGGAATCATTATTATGGCTTGGCTGGGCTGTGGTTGGTGATGTGAGCGCCACTATTATGGGTAGACGATACAGAGAGTCGTTACCAAGCGCTAGGAATTTGCACATTTTAATTAACGATTAAAATTACTGCCATCTTTATTGCATGCGATGTGTATGTTACGTTCGTGGTTATAAAATGGTCCCATATACGACGTTGGTTGGGCGTCTCTCTGGAACTATGCTTTCCACTAAACCAACATTCAAAGAGAATAATTTCATGAATTTAGATAGAAGTACTCTTGAACATGATGAATGGATGTAATTTTGCAATAAGACTAAAAGTGAATTAAATTTTCAACACACGAAAAAAAAATTTAAATGTCTGCAATTAAATTCTAAGCATGATTTTGAATTTTTGATGATGAAAAGACGATATTCTGTTTGTCATGAGAATTAAGTATGTTTTTTTATTATTATTTGTTTGGAGTTTTCAAAATTTGTAGTGTTTGCTAAATTTAGAGAAAATTTTAATGCAAACACCCTTACTACTAATAACAATCATTGACAAATAATTTAAAACCGAAGGTAAAAGATAAGACAAAGAAAATGTTGCACGTCACTGAGTGTTTTTTACTTGCGATATAGATACTATATATCAAAAGTTATGCATTCGTACAAAAAAAAGTTGAGATAACATTTGTCCATGACATTACGATGGTAGACAATGCCAAAAAAGTGGGTCCCGGAAGTCTGTTTGTCTGTATAAGGAGCTACAGCCTAAACGGATGCACCGATTAATGTCAAACTTGGTATGTAGCGTTATTTGGCGACTCTCCAGAGGGGTTTTTGGAATTAATTTTTTTGAACCAAAAATAACGGTACTTGTCATATACCGATTTTAGTAAAATTGAAATATCTCGAAAACGGCTCTAACGATTTTGTTTAAAAAATTCAAATGTTAGTTTTAAGCTAAGGTCTATCTTTCAATGGAAACATTTTTTTTTTGAAAATCATTATTAACGGTACCTGGCACAGAACCGTTTTTTTTTTTCAAATCCAATTATCTCCGAAACTGCTTATTCGATTTCAACGAAACTTTGTGAAGAAGCATTTATATAATTTAAATATAAACCAAAAATAAAATTTCCAAGAAAATAATTTTTGGATTTTTAAAAAAATTTTGAAATTTTTTTTTTTGAAAAATCAAATTTTCGAAAACGGGACATTGAATTTTTTTGAAATTTTGGTTTTAGATGTTGGTTAGTGATTTCTACAAAATGGCATACCAGTTTTATTTTAAAACTTTTTGTCCAAAAAATTATTTACCTACATAAAAAATTAGTTTTTTTTTTTAAAACTGCATACTTGTTTTGGAGGGCAATTTAATTTCAGATTTTATTTAATTTTTTTTTTTTTCCAAATTTCTATATAAAAAGTCTTAAAAATTTAAGCAGCTTTAACTCTAAGAGCAAGTTCGTGCAACCCAGTCACGCATTTTATTCTTTAAGTTCTTAAATATGAATTAAAAGTAGCTAAAAAGTGCTTAAAGGAGCCTAATCGAACAGTAGTCTGAAGCTTTCATTTCGAATAGGTTTTCTTTATCAAAGCAATTTCCTTCAGTTTTTTCGCTGAATTTAGTAAGATCTAAGAATGTATCTGTTTCAAGAAAGTTTAATTCAGTTTTAAGCAATTTTAAATTTAATATAGGTAAAATAAAACAAAATCAGCTGCTAAAGTTTTATAAAAAAAGAACAACTAAAAATAAAAAAAAAAATATACCTATATATGTATACATGAAAAATTATAAATTTAAATGCTGTTAGAGCAAACTTAAAACAAAAATTGTTTGCAATTTCAAATGCTGTTTCAAATTAAAATATGAAAAGTGGAGAAAGATTATATATGTTTTAAGAATAAAATAGGTATAAGATCTTTTAAAACGTTTCTTTAATTCAATCGAAGAAAAACAAGAGAAACATTTGGCTGGACTAAATTCAGACTGTTTTGCATATTGAACTGAAAAATTCACACTTGACAGCAGTGATTTTGTTTCTATTTCGCGAAACTATACTTCTTTTCAGGTGTGTAAGAAAACATAAAAAAACATTTGATTTGGAAGAAAAGAATTGGCAATTCGTCATATTACAAGCCTTAAAATATTGCTTTAATTGTTTGCATAATATATGGATGATCGAAGACAAACTTGTTAGCTTAAAGAGACCTTAGAAGTTTCAAATATATTTGCAAGCAATCCCATACTACCATTTTTAGCATATATACAACTATCTATTAAAAATCGCTATTTTTGTTGATCCTTTAATTATTTTGTCCAGTACTGTTTATCGAATATCTATTCTGTTCAAGAAGATCAAGTAGGTAACGGGAGCATTTGCTTTACATCTTTGATGTGAGATTTATACTTAAACTTTAGGCAAAATGTCTGCCAGCTATGCCATATACTCGTAGATTTCTGATAGATCATCAGAAAGCGAGAAATATTTAATAAATCTTCCGTAAAGAAACAGGGATTTCACAACGTTCTTAGCGGTGTAAATAATAATAATAAGATTTCTTATAAAATTGAGAAGATTTTTGTCTCCTTATTTTAAGATGGCAGTCTTTTGACGAAAAAGGATGCAAAAATTTTATAATAAGTAAAGGAAAATTATCCAAAAATTTAATAAATTTTTTTGTGGATTTTTAAAAACAGCTTGGAAAGTTATTTTAAAAAAATTTTATGAAGAATCTTTCAAAATTTAATGCGAGTTTGATTTTTGAAATCTTAATTGATTTATTTTATAATACTGAATTTTGTATGTATTTTTCTGCTTTCTTTTTTTTTTTACTTTTTATTTTAGCATCAGCAGCATTATGTACTTAAGCGTCACTAGGTAGATTGGAAATTGGTGGTAGTTGTTCAAAAGTGTGAAGTTTTCACCACATTTGTTGGTTTATAATTCCATAGTTGATTTGCTTTTGTTTCTTTGTTTGTTTAATGTGCTATGAGCGTGACGTAGAAGGAGTAGTAAAGTTGAAGTACTTTGAGACACTATTTTAGATTTTGTTTTAATTTGTGTGTAAGAAGATAAATACATATGTTATTGAAAAAAAAATGAATAGTAGGTAGGTAAATTGTGTTTTCTAAATTGTGTTTTTTAATAAAATATCAAACTATATTTTCTTATGAGTAAAAACTAGCATAATATTAATAAATCTTCTACTACCCTTTAATCGCCTTAATTTTAAAGAAATAGAAATTGATCCATTTATTCTTCATTTATCCAACCAACAAAAATTCACTTCTGCAATATAATTCTTCACTATACCTTCCTTACAACACATTGCCTCAAGCCAAAAAGAAAAACGGTTATTTTTTTTTTCTTGAAATATTTTTGGTTCGTATAACCATTCTTCATGGCCAATTTGAAACAAAATATTATACCTTAAGTCTTTATGCTAATATTGGACACAATGGGTCTTCCCAAATGAAATAAAATACAATATAACCTCATTCCTGCTTGTAACTCCCCTAAATACAAAACTGTATTCACAATGAAAGCCAAGAATTGAATTATAACCGGCTAATTTCATTTTTTTTTTGTTTGTTTTGTTGTTGTTACTGCTTATCCATATTTATTTCTGACTTTTTACTCATAGAAGAGAAAATAATGAAAAAAGGAAGAAAAAGCCAACCCCCATCTCGAAACCAAAAAATATGAATCCAACGCATTTATAGAATAAGAAAAGGAAGAAAAAGGATATTTATTACAAAATAAACCAGTTCCATTCATCTATTCATATTTGTACAATATTTCGAAACGCATCTTAAATTCCAAACCACCCAAAAAAAACACCCTTACTCCGGGGCTAGGAGGAGGATTGTATTGTATTTTTTTGATAAATTTTCTTATTCTCGTAACGTTTCTGTTTTCTTTTTCAACCCCCAACCATAAAGATGAACCTCAAACTAATATTTTCACCCAACAAACAAGGACGAAAAGCATTTCCTATTGTACCTTTAGACGAGTTTTTGAAAATAAAAGGCAACGAAATATGATTTTTTTTTCACCCTCCCCCTTGATCCTTCGAATAACTTGTGAATCCTTACTACGAAGGCCTTATTTAAAAATCAATATGCGTAAAATTAAACACTCATCACGGCGAGAAGGAGGCATAGAAACAAAACAAAAAAAAAACCGCTTTTCTTCGTTAAACACAAATCGAAGAAGACGCGCATTTCGAAAGGTAAGCGTCAAATTATTATGATTTCCATTTTAAGGGAAGGCGGTGGGGGATTTATATTTTATGGTCCTTAGTCCTGATTTTTGCATGAACACGAAAACCAAAAAAAAAAAAATTGAGAACAACAAAACGAAAAAAATCAAGACTAACAACCGAAAATGCGTTTAAAATGCAAATTGCTTTGACTTTTCACCATTTTCGCTGTCAAATTAGGTAAATAATAAAAAATTGAGGACATGTTTCCTTTCAAGGGTTGCCACGCAAATAAAATTTTAACAAAAATCTCCTTTTTTTTGTCGTTTCGTCGTCGTCTTCTTCGGTTTTGTGTGTTGAGTAAATAAAATTTTTGAAATGAAAATACCTAACATACACTCTCGCCAAAGTAAATAAAGTCAAGTCAAGGGATGAGGTTAAGCGGGTGTTTGGAAGAGGGTTGGAGGATGTGTGGGATTTGAGATGGGGTTAGATAAATATTGAAACACACGAGGAGCTATAGTATATCGCTGCATTGGCATCATCATCATTTGGATACTCATCTGCATACTTTAGTGGCGGTTTGTCCGGTACAGTGGGTGTTTTAGTTTAGCGTTTGTTGGGTCAAAAAGAACTCGAGGGCTAATAATAATCCTTATTTGGCTGTTGGAGAGAAATCGCCAAATGAAAGCCCCGCCGGCTGATGGTCAGCAAACATACACATCATAATATTTAAGAGCAAACATTGCGGTGCACCGGTGTGTGATATTAGACAGAGAGTGGATATCATCAGCCGTACAATTTCCACACCAAAGCTTAGTAGTGGAGAAGGAGGGGGGAGGGGGGGGAGAAGGGTTTGGCGATATCCTGGTGGATAAAAATATGAAAAAAAAATTCAAATTCACCCAGAAAGTAGAAATGTTGAGACAAAAACTGCTGATCTTATCAAAATTTACTGATGAAAGTGATTTTTCTGTCGGCAGTTCAACAAACTGTTAAAAGGTGCATTAAACTGATTAGGTGAACCCAGGAGAAGCCCAAAAGGAATGGAACTCATATCTGGCAAATATTTTATTTAATTGGAATTAATTAAAAAACGGGTTAAATTTCTTGAAAGCATTTTTAAACCACCCTGTCATTGCTTCTAGTGGTTTTTTGATTCAAAATCATTGAGGATTTAGCGATAACCGGTATTTGAAAAAAAAAACTCCTAACTGTAAGGCTTCAAAGTATTTAATTACAAAATTATCAAGGGGCACGGTAGTGCCCAGCCAAGTTCTCTAGCAACTTTGGCACTACACCCTTATTTACAGGAAAAAACTCGGGCCATTTTCGACCCCCCTCTAACTTCCACACCAAAGATGCTAGAAATTTCAAACTCACTACATTTGTTGAGCTCGTAAAAACCAAACTCCTCACAAAATTTCAGCCTCCTACGATGAGTAGTTTCTGAGATATAGGGCTTCAAAAATCGCAAAAACCGTAACTGACTCACTGACTCACTGACTCACTGACTCACTGACTCACTGACAGATCATCAAAATTATGGAGAACTTCCCGATATCGTAGAAACTTGAAATTTTACACGGTGATAGGACTTGTGGTGTATACAAAGGAAAAAATCGAAAATTTGAGATTTTCAATTCAGGGGGCGTGGCATCCGCCCATTTCCGCTGAATTTTCATCATATATTATAGAGCACTTCTGATTATCGTAGAATCTTGAAATTTGGTAGAATAGTAGAGCTGGTAGTTAATACAAAGGAAAAAATTTAAAACTTGAGAATTTCAGCCAGGGGGCGTGGCAACCGCCCATTTCCGCTGAGTTTTCATAAATTATTATAGAGCACTTCTGATTGTCGTAGAATCTTGAAATTTGGTAGAATGGTAGAGCTGGTAGTTAATACAAAGGAAAAAATTTAAAACTTGAGAATTTCAGCCAGTGGGCGTGGCAACCGCCCATTTTCGTTGAATTTTCATAAATTATTATAGAGCACTTCTGATTGTCGTAGAATCTTGAAATTTGGTAGAATGGTAGAACTGGTAGTTTATACAAAGGAAAAAATTTTAAATTTGAGAATTTCAGGCAGGGGGCGTGGCAACCACCCATTTTCACTGAATTTTCATCAAATATAGAGATTTTATATTCTACAGCCATACCTTGCAAAAAGTAGTGAAATCACAACAAAAACATTACTGTTAAAAAAAGAGCCAAGTTCTCCTATGTTGAAATTATGCTGGCACAAAAAGTACTGAGATGTAAAAGTGTACCAAGTTCTAAAGTTTGGGTTCAAATTCGTATCAATAAAATTTTGATTGTTTACTTGGCAATTTTTGAAATAACTTTAAAAATCGATAATTAAGAAAAATTGTCAAGAGAACAATCAAAATTTTATTGATACGAATTTGAACCCAAACTTTAGAACTTGGTACACTTTTACATCTCAGTACTTTTTGTGCCAGCATAATTTCAACATAGGAGAACTTGGCTCTTTTTTTAACAGTAATGTTTTTGTTGTGATAACAATTTCTGGAAGCTTTTTTAAATATTTATCCCCAGATTAAACACTAGGCGTGTTTTTTTTGGTAGAGCTTTCCGCAGTAAGATTTTCCAAATACCAACACAGAACAAAAATTTATATCGGTATCGGATAGCAATGCCAAAAAAACACATTTACTGAAAATTAAGTCAGTTGCATTCACAATTTCGTCTTCTATTAAATTTTATTTTATTGTATAAATGAACGCCAAATATTGTACGAACTTTGCTCATTTCATATATATTTTGAAATCAATGAATTAAATATGTTTGATTTAATTTTTTTAGTAAAAACATTAATGTCATCGATGGGAAACAAAAGAGCTGATCAGCAAACTTGATTTATTATCTAAAATAATTTCTTTCCTTGAAATAATATTTTATTTTAAGAAACTCAGTATATCGGATCTTTGGAATAAAAAAGTAAGAACTAGATTCTAGTTATTGTGCAGTGAATTTGACAATTTGCATGTTCATCTGTGACATCATTATTTTCAAACTAATTATCCTAATTTAACAAATGGTATTTTTGGAACCGTCTTGCTTGTCCACTGGTTATAAGCTGTATGACGTTGCATGAAACTAGCCTTGGCGCCCTCTATAGGCAAAGTTATGATATTTTTTTTTATTATTTTTAAATTTAAATTGTATTTTTTTTTTAATGTGCAAAGACTATTAAAGTACTTTATATCGAAATTAAATACCCATAATAATTTAAATTAAAGATCTTATGGATTAAGTATAATTTTATTTTAAATTAGAAAAAATTGGTATACTAAAGAAGCATAGCAAACAATAGCATCAGGAAAATTTCAACATCAAATTTTTCTCTTTTTGTGAGAAAGTTTGTCTGTCAGTTGTTGGCGTTTCACGGGATCCATTAGTTTTAAGCTTGGGAATTTGGCTGGTTAAATTGAATCTCGCAACTGTAGATATAATCTTAAGGTAGTTTTAATTAGATGATGGTTTTAGGTAAGCCTTGTCTGTTTCGAACATCAAGCAGATTACTTTCAAAAAATCCTTAAATTTTAAAGAATAGCAACATCTTATATTCCTCAGATCATAGTTTGACAGTGTTTTAGAAATAATGTTTTTTACTTGCTCTATAGGTACGGTGACCATATTTCTGGAAGCGAAACCCGGGACAGATAAAAAATTCGTTGGATCGTTTTGAAAATATTGATTTTTCAAAAAAATTTAAATTTTTTTAAATGACTTTTCATAATTTTTCCTTATTTTGATATCAAGATTTCCTAAACAATTTTTTGTAATCATTTAAGTCGTTTACGAAATCAGAAATCAAGAAAATGGTTTTATTATAATGTCTGTTAATAACTTCTAAAAATATATTTTTTTAATCAAAATCGGGAGAGCTGTTTTTTAACATTTCAATTTTATTTTAAATGATTTTGAAATTGTATGATCTTTAACACAACTTTTAACATTTCCTCAAAAGTTTTGAAACTTTTCTATTTTCTTTACTCTTCCATATGTTGTTCTTTATTCGAAAACATTTTACCTGGTGTAGCAACCTGACAAACAGAAGTTGGAACTAAATAATTGACGAAAATTTAAAAAAAATTAAGCCTAGTCTAGAGGCGAAACGAAAATTTTCATACAAAACCAGCACAAAATTTTTCTTTTCGTTGCACAATATGCAGCTTAGGTATCGAAATTCTTACCTGTGCTAAAATATATTTAGATTTTTCAATCATTTGTCACTCCCATTTATTTGTCCATTCAATTTTTCTTGCAGCAGAAGTTTTTTGACTTTGGAGACTTAGAAAAATTTTCGTTTTGCTTCGGCAGAGTACTAGGTTTAATGCATTATCTGAAAAATTAGAAAAATTTTAATTTCCAACCACTGTTTTCTTGTTTTCAGTAGGGGAGAGTGGGGCCAAATGTAACACTTTTTTCTAAAATCGATGGTTCTCCTACAAATTTGAAAGTGGGTCAACCAGACCTTTTTTAAATTAAAGACCCATGTTTTAGCTCCAAGATCCATCATAAAAATTTAGCAAAACATAACGGTAATGTTGAAAAATAAAGCTTCCAAAAAAAAAATCGTGTTGTTTTAACTTACCCCACATACGGGGCAAAGTGTAACACATACCGGGGTAGGTTGTACCAAGAACTAAAAATAAGAGAAAAATACCTTTATTTGTTTATATTTATTTATTTTTAATTAATAACAATAAAAACAAACCTCAGTCATGAAATTTTGGTGCAAATTTGTAAAAAGTGGAGCAAATCCAAGATTTCCAGAGAAAATTCGACAGTAGTCTTAAATAAAAGTTATTCGAATTCATAAATTGTTTTATAAGCTTTATGAATTCAAGTGGTGATTCAAAAATGTGTTTCCAATTTCAAAATAAATACAAATTCAATTACAATCATTCATATTCAGATTTGTTAATTATATTAGGTAAACAATTTTTCAGTATAGGTAGGTTTTTACATGGTACAACTTGCCCCGGAAAAATGTGACAACTAGCCCCAGCATGAAATTTGGCACATAAAATCAATTAAAAAAAAAGCGAAATTGATATAGACATAACATATACACGCAATTTGAGCCAAAACACAGTTGCATATAACACTTAGCACTCTATCTTCTTCGGGTAAAGAGGTAGACCAAAAATAAAATTAAAAAAAAAAGTTACAAACATGCATTTTTTGGGCACCACTAGTGTAACTTCTCACCCTGTCGTCTAATCTTCATCTGAAGAAAATGTGCCGGTAGATATGCAAAAATTGAGCATTTTTCTCCTTTACGCGTTTCTTAATATTGAAAGGAACATCGCTTTTTTTAGCTGTTAATTCTTACCCCTGTTACATTTAGCCCCACTCTCCCCTACAAAGTATTTAAAATATTGAATACAAAAATCAGAGAATGTCCAAATACGGGACATTCACGGGACAAATTAAAAAATACGGGACACTTATACGTCCCGGGTTTCATAAATAAAAACCCGGGACAAGCTGTAGAAATACGGGACAGTCCCGGGTAAACCGGGACGGATGGTCACCGTATCTATAGGGCAAGTTTTGGTTTCGTGTAGAAAAAAAAAATCGAGGTTTTAATCAAAACCAACATTACGATTATGGAGAAGATCAAAAAAGTGGTTTTCGTCATGCCGTCCGTCGGTCTGTGCGTCTGTGCGTCTGTACGTCTATCTGTACATCGAGCTAGGGCCTAAACGGATGGATGGATTTGCTTGAAACTTGGTACAGATGATTTTTACATAATTCCCTAGACCAGTTTTTTTTATTTTTTTAATATCTTCATTTTAACGCATATCTCCCATATAACGTTTTCGAGGTATTGCAAATTTCTCGAAAACGGCTCCAACGATTTCGATTAAATTTGGTGTGCGCAATACTCTTATTGATTCTAACAAAACTGCGTTTTTAGTTTTTCTCAAAAAATGCGGAAAACGGAAATATGGCGTTGCCGTTTTTCAAAAATTGACATATTTTTTAAGTTCATATATTTCATCAAAGCATAAGTCAATTTTATTAAAAATTTTATTAAAAATCATTTTCAAGTATAAAATATTAAAAAAAAAATATAAAAAAAAACATTTTTGAAAAAAAAAAATTTGAATTTAATTTTTAAACTTTCGATTTTTTTTTCTCGACACTAAACAAAATCTTAAATTTCCAATAGATATTTAAGATAAAGATACTGTGAACTATAAGAGAAAGTACGTGCGACCCAGTCGTGCATTTTATTTTTTTTTTGTTTCAATATTTTTTATATGCTCACTTTCAGCTCAAGGAATTCGAGAAAAATTTACTCAAAATGAAATCCAGTCTTAAGGTCTGCAGATATAATTCTATATCCTAAATATCGCCTTCAAACAAGAAACAAATCCTTCATTTGCCGCATTGCTGTTAAATGTACATAGTTTGTAGTGTCAATGCCATTTGATAAAGCATTTTACACATACAAATTTGTTAGATATAGACACAAAGACAATAAATCTCATAAATTGTGTCTGTATTCGTATTTGTGTATACCTACTGCTTCAGTGATTAGATTTCTAAATGAAAACAACTTCACATTAAAATAGACACATTCATCCCAAAGGACATTGATGATGTCATACAGTACAGTTATAGTAATTCATCACCCGTTTTGGTTTGACTCCATAAAGGATTCTAGTTGCATTGGACAAAATAATAATCGAATGTTATTGTGACGCTCCTTTGTATTGTTTGGTGTGTCTGTGTCCTTCACCTCCCTTTATTCGTTGGGTTATCCTTGATGATCCAATCGAAATCCTTTGTTTTCATTACAAAACTCCCCAAAACCAAAAGCATAAATAAAATTTGATAAAATCACCTAATTACAGAATGCACAATGCACAATACAACATCCAGCATGAAGTGGATCGAATGAGAGCGAGTGTCCTTTGTCCAGTACGAATATACAAGCAAAACAATGCAACATTTCACTTGAATCTATAAATATATCGATAATCGAATTGGGATGGACTTCTACACTGAACTCACAGCACCAGCCATAGCGATGGGAATCCATTGAATGAGTGAAGTGTTTGCAGATAGGAATACATCGCCTCTTTCCACTATATCCATCGGGGGCATGTGTCCTGTGCAGAGTAGTGTCCTCGTTTCCAGCACATATGCATCCCCAAAAACCAATTTAATCATGTTTTAGCTGACTTATCGCATGCAATATTGCAGCGCATTCATCCCCAACTATATGGAATCTCTCTCTCTCTCTCTTTCTCTGTTGGTTTGTGTGGAAGGATGTCATAATCGATCGAAATTTGTGGGCGGTGAGAGAGGTGGTTGCGAAGTGCCTTGAATGGAAGCAATGCATCACTCGAGCACTACAACACAATAGAGTTGACTCTCGGCAATAATATACATCGTCGAGTGCGGATGAGTTGACCATCGAAAGGACGACCTGGATTCACTTCATAAAGACAAAGATGTAATTTTATTGACTGCGCCAGGACGCACTCTCTCATATGTCTCCCTATCTAATCGCAGACATTGATTTTGTATGTGTTCATTGCAACTGCATGCACTATAGGCAACTACATTGTGATGTTTTGCTACAGTTTTTGTTTATCTTTATCTCCTGGTGTGTTGTTTTGAATGTGAGAAATGGAATCTGTGGTGGACAATAAAAGCATCAATGGTGTAGAAATGGTATTTTTGTAGAAGATTTTGTAGAGGGGAATAAAAATGTCCTTGAAAAGTTATTTTTGGTTTATCATTGTAGCAAATCGTTTTTTATTAACTCTGATTGCTATCGATTAGAAGGCAATGGAAGAAATTATAAGAACTCTGTCAATAGAAACATTATTTTCAAATCCAAATTTAATATCTTTGCTCTATACACTGAAAAAAGTATTATTCTTAAAAACTATAGTTCTGGTATTTTTACGCACAAGTCAAAACTACAAAATTTTGCCAAGGAAACCGTTCTTATGCGCCATTTTTCTACTTGTTTACAGTTTTGGAGATCATTTTCATAACTTATAGTATATTCAAATATTTGTAGAAATGGAAGTTTTGTAAAGTTTTATGAGTCTCGTTAAAGTTTACCACTTCTATTGATAATCTGTTTAAAATGAGATTCCCCAATAGAAAACATTTATACTAAAAACACACTTGAAACTGCTTTTGATTTTCAATCTTTTATGTTAATAATTAATAGTTAGTATTAATTGCATAATTTACATTTATTATAATTGAATTCTAAGTTGGTTTGCAACAAAAAATATTACGTATACGCCAGAGTGGATTTTTTTTTAAATTTATTTTCTTTTTTTCTTGAATGTAAAAAAAAAAAAACAATACAAAATAAAAGTCAGCTGAATCCATTAAATAATCTTGGTGTCACCGTTTCACAAGTTAAACATTTCAAAATTTAATATTTTTTGCATATACTTAAGGGGTGTGGTAACCGCCCTTTTTCTTTGAATGAATATGGGATATTATGGACAGTTTTGATTACTGTACAGTACATTGTTCAATCTTTAAATATAAAGGAATAAATTTTAAAATTGAGATTTACAATACCTACCGAGAACTGGGTTAAAACAAATGTGTTAAAAATAAAATGCACGACTGGGTCGCACGAACTTGCTCTTAGAGTTAAAGTTGCTTACATTTTTAAGACTTTTTATATAGAAATTTGAAAAAAAAATAAAATTCGTTTTTTTTAAAAAATGAAATAAAATCTGAAATTAAATTGCCCTCCAAAACAAGTATGCAGTTTTGATTGATATATTAACATGCATTTTTAGAAAAAAAATTTTCAAAATCGTTAGAGCCGTTTTTTAAAAAACTAATTTTTTATAAATAATTTTTTGGAAAAAAAGTTTAAAAAAAAAATTGGTATGCCATTTTGTAGAAATCACTAATCAACATCTAAAAACAAAATTTCAAAAAAATTCAATGTCCCGTTTTCGAAAATTTGATTTTTCAAAAAAAAATTTTCAAAATTTTTTTAAAAATCCAAAAATATTTTTTTTTTTTATTTTATTTTTGGTTTATATTTAGATTATATAAATGCTTCTTCACAAAAAGTTTCGTTGAAATCGAATAAGCAGTTTCGGAGATAATTGGATTTGAAAAAAACGGTTCTATGGCAGGTACCGTTAATAATGATTTTCAAAAAAAATGTTTTTCATTGAAAGATAGACCTTAGCTCAAAACTAACATTTGAATTTTTTAAACAAAATCGTTGGACCCGTTTTCGAGATATTTCAATTTTACTAAAATCGGTATATGACAAGTACCGTTATTTTTGGTCCAAAAAAATTAATTCCAAAAACCCCTCTGGAGAGTCGCCAAATAACGCTACATACCAAGTTTGACATTAATCGGTCCATCCGTTTAGGCTGTAGCTCCTTATACAGACAGACAGACAGACTGACAGACTGACAGACTGACAGACAGACAGACAGACAGACAGACGGACTTCCGGGACCCACTTTTTTGGCATTGTCTACCATCGTAATGTCATGGAAAAATGTTATCTCAACTTTTTTTTTTTGTACGAATACATAACTTGATATATAGTACCTATATCGCAAGTAAAAACGTAGTCTTGGTTAAAAACTACTTAGTTCTCGTATGTAAAATCAACGTAGTCGTCTCGGTTAAGTTAATTTGTTTAAAATTACCATTTTAGAAGGTTATTTTAACCGATCAACTTGTTTATATTAATCAAGAAACTAGGTTAAAATTTGAGATTTTAGTAAAATTTAACCGAGAAAGTGGGTAAGATTAAACAATTTTGAATAACCGAGTCGACTTGTGTAATTTTAACCGAGGTTAGTTTGCAGGTGCTATATTAACAATCTTCTCTGTTAATTTTACGTTGCTTTTAACTGATCATTTTCTGCGTGTACAAATGGTATTTAATACATATATACATTGTTGCAAAGGAGAATGGGCAATTTTGTATGAAACTTGGACGTTCCGCGGCCAAGAACGATTTTGTTATTTTTTGATTTAGTTAAGTCTTACATACATTGTGCAGAAGTTTTATCCTTCTAATGTTCTTCACAAACGGATAAAATGCATTTTTGCATTTAAAAGTTAATGCAAATTGTCTCAATGTTTAAAATTGAACGTGTATTTTAAGTGCAAGATATGATAATCTGTCATTTTCCCTGAGCCCGAAGATATCCAACCAACAGAACCCAAAATATTGGCTTTTCAAAACATCAATTTCGAGTCTATTTTAAGAATTTTTTTCAATTTTTTGTTTGTTTTTTCCTTTTGAAAACTCAAAAACAAAATCTTGAAGTGGTTGGCTTAAAAACCTAATACTTGAGTTCCATTGGTCGGATATTCAATATTGAGGTTTTAAATCATAGAAAAAATGACATAAAATCATATTTCATAATTTAATTAAAATAGTAATTCAATTTGCCCTTCGCATATTGCTCGATGCATTAACAACACTAATATTGCCATATCTTCCATTCCAAATGCAATACAACGAAACGGCCATAGTAAAAATTTTTCCTACGTTATAGTTCTTTCATTTGATACCAATTTCCAATATGCCCATTCTCCTTTTGGGGGTAGTTTCTACGAAAATTTGGGTTACATAATGAGGTAACACCAACATTTTATTAATCTTTCTTGCTTCTTAAAAATGAAACAAAACATTTCTGAAAGTCATTATTCATCATTTATATAATAATATTGATATTATTATATCTTTTATTTTTTTCACAAGCAATTTGAAGTAAAATCTTAATGCCGATAAAATTTTGTCAGTAATTCATACATTTTACTTTGAAAAAACACAAAACGCCTTCAAATTAGTGAAAATTCATAAACTTTATTTTCTACTTTTTGCCGGAAAAATGTTACCGAATGCATTTGTCTGAACTTAAATAATTTTATATAGGCACAATTTCAGGTAACGATCACAAAATTGTATTTCTATTTTAAAATGCCAGGTTTTTAATACAGTTCGATTAAAAGTTATTAGTCTTGTAGGTATTAAAAAAAAAAGGAGTACCTATTTAATTTCAACAGGTGTATAATAGCAAAAATTTAAGATTTTTATGAAAGTTGCCTCAGTATTCACTGACATTGACCGAAGTTAGGAAAAACCAGAGCTATGAAACCAAAATAAGATGATGCGCACATTCAATTTCACCACCTTAAAATAAGGTGATATCCGCTTGAAATAAGGTGATTCCACTTAAACTAAGTTAAATTTAATGTGAACTTTATCTAATTTTAATGTGAATGTTCATCTTAAAAAACCAACCAAAAATACAATTTTTTTACACTTTAGCTTTACTTGCAGTTTATCATACTCATTTCCAACAGTGAGATACAGTTGTAGGTTCGATCCCCGGTGGATGCCAGTTTTTTGTTTGTTTTTAATTTGAGCATTCAAGAAATTAATGTGGCTTGTCACCTTAATTTAATGTGAAAGTCATCTCAGCAAAAAACCATGCAGAAATCCTCTTAAATTAAGATGCGATTCGCTTAATTCTATGTGGTCTGTTTTCTCCCTGCAGGGGTGTCTATTCTAGTTATGGGAATTATCGAGTAAAAACTATCAAACTATCGATAGTTGTAAAATACTCATTCCTTCGATAGTTTAAATCATTCATTCATGTTATTATTATTTTTATTCCAATAGTTTTTTAATTCGATAGTTTTTTATTCGATAGTTTTTTCATTCGAATAGTTTTTTTTATTCGATAGTTTTTTCATTCGAATAGTGTTTTTAATTCGATAGTTTTTGCATTCAAATAGAACTATCGAATAAAAACTATCAAACTATCGATAGTTGTAAAATGCTCATTCATTCGATAGTTTAAATCATTTATTCATTTAGTTATTATTTTCATTCGAATAGTTTTTTAATTCGATAGTTTTTTATTCGATAGTTTTTTCATTCGAATAGTTTTTTTTTCGATAGTTTTTTCATTCGAATAGTGTTTTTTCGATAGTTTTTTTATTCAAATAGTTTATTTTATACGATAGTTTTTTCATTCCAATAGTTTTTCTTTTTTCTATTCGATAGTTTTTTCATTCGAATAGTTTTTTTTATTCGATAGTTTTTTCATTCGAATAGTTTTTTTTTATTCGATAGTTTTTTTTATTCGAAAAGTTTTCTTATACGATAGTATTTTTCATTCCAATAGTTTTTTCTATTCGATAGTTTTTTTATCCGAATAGTTTTTTCTAATCGATAGTTTTTTTATCCAAATAGTTTTTTCTATTCGATAGTTTTTTCATTCAAATAGTTGTTTTTTATTTGACAGTTTTTTCATTCGAATTATTTTTTTTTATTCGATAGTTTTTTCATCCGAATACTTTTTTTTTTTAATTCGATAGTTTTTTTCATTCGAATAGTTTTTTTTATTCGATAGTTTTTATTCGAATGAATGAACTATTCGATAGTTCAAATCTTTCAATTACTAACTATCGATAGTTCAAATCATTCGATACTTCCCATCACTAGTCTATTCCTACCCATTTAGCCGGGAGGGGCTATTTTCGAAAAAAAAAAAAAAAAATGGATTTAATTTGGAAAATAACATTAAAAATCAACGGTTACACTATAAATAAGGTGCTGTACCTTTTTGCAAATCAAAAAAACTTTATCGTTTATTAATTATGATTTTACATAATGCTGTTTAATGGACTAGTTGTTAAAAAAAATTATTTTTGCGGCCATTTACAAAAATCCTCCGAAATAAAATTTACTAAAAATATGTTACTTGAAAAATAAAGTAGTAGTTTGTTCTCTAGCCCATGTTGCACGCCTTTTTTAAAAGCATTATAATTGTCTCCTATACACAACATCAAGTGATTTTCTAACCTTTTGAAAATATACACAATGAGGTTCTTTCTGCAAACTTTTTCCCAATTTGTGTTCCATTCAAGAAAACCTCAGTATTATTATTATTATTATTACAAATTCTTTATTTGATCAAAACTCGAAATACATTTGAAAAATTATATAAGAACATTAGCATGGCAAAAAATATATTTGCCGTCTGCCTGAAAATTGACATTTATCGAGAATAAAAAAAGAAAGTTTAAGATTAGATATACTAAATTTATAAATAGATCATGTAGACAATTGAATAAAAAGATTGAATTTAAATAAGCATAATATCCAAGTTTATAATATACATTTCCTCGTTACATCTTAAATAAAGATACATAAATATACATATATTTAAAAGTTTAAATTTACTCTAAAAAACTGTTTCGGTAATCTAAGGCATGGTCAATAAAATTGTAAAGGTCCTTCCAACCCCACTCTCCGTTTAAAATTTGTTTCGCTTCCTGGTAATTGAGAAAGCTTTTGGAAAAATAAAGTCTTCGAAGTTCTTGTAGAATTGGACAAACGGCTAAGAAGTGGTTGACATCTTCGATTTCATTTCGATTGCAGAGGTTACACCTGGGATTATCATTTCTGTGAGGTTTGTAATTAAGATTTAGCATCTCAGTTCTTGCTTTAAACAAAGTACCTATTTGATTTGCAGAGAGATTACTATTAAAATAATTGTTTACGAACAAAGTGTGATTAAGTTGCTTATAGACCAATCTGCTTGGAGAGGTTCGAGCCCTATTCAAGAAATTGAGATACAATGAATCATCAACCAATGCAATACATTCATAAAACCTACCTTTCCAATTAGCAAGAATAGTTGTACTAAGGTTTAGATTAAATCCGTGTGCATTTGCTATTTCATACCATTCTTTAAACGGCGATAAATTCCTTCGGAATGCGAAATCCATCATTTGCTTATGAAGATTTTCATTTGACCTTTGCATTACTTTTACTATATAATCGGCATTAAATTTAAGATTTTTCAGAAAAATCGAAAACCTCAGTAGCACCGTTCATTCTTGGGAAATAAATTTTAAAAAACGTTTTTGATTTTGTTCAAAACTACTTATATATATACCTACGAAATAGTGGTATTTTTTGATGGAGGGGCAAATTTTAGGATATGCACTAAAGAAGATTCTTGTTCATTTTAAGAATAAGTGCAAATAGGCTAATTTTTTCATTTTAGTCTTTGTTTGGAAATTCTTTAACTACCCTCAAAAATCTAAAAAAATCTCATGTCCGCAAGTCCTAATTTTCTTGGTTTGAAAATAAGGTGCATATTTTAAAAAATTGGAAAACTACACTTCAGATATTTGTGTCAGATCAACATGAATAAGGTGCATTACTTTTCAGGGATGGTCAGGTTGACTTGTTTGTGAGTTTTGTTGGAATAAGTGTTAAAAAATACCTTTAAATCATGTCGCTTATGTTGGTATACATATAAAATTTAAACTTTTCTTAAAATCTGCACCTTATTTTCAAACTAAGAAAATTAGGACTTGCGGACATGAGATTTTTTTAGATTTTTGAGGGTAGTTAAAGAATATCCAAACAAAGACTAAAATGAAAAAAATAGCCTATTTGCACTTATTCCTAAAATGAACAAGAATCTTCTTTAGTGCATATCCTAAAATTTGCCCCTCCATCAAAAAATACCATTATTTCGTAGGTATATATATTTTTTGTAATGGATTGTTTTGATTTTTAATAATGATGGATTCTAAAATCTTCATGCAAAATTTGGTTCCTCTACCATAACTTTTAAGGGTTTTTCGGCAGTAAGTTTGCAACTGTTATAATAATATGAGTTGACAGATGAAAAACAGGTATAACTTTTTCCAGAGACGTCAGATTGTCTTGATTTTAGATTTTTTGAAATCAGCATTAAAAAATACCTTGAAATCATGTATCACATGTGTATATAATACCATAGCCTATTTTTGCTAATTTTGAAAATCTCCATTTCGCTATTTGACCTTGAAATCGCGACAAGCGGACATGAGATTTTTCTAGACTTTTGAGATATGTTATAGAATGGCAAAAGGAAGATATTGAGCAAAAAAAATTTCTACTAACATTCATTCCGAGATTTACCCCTTTTTTCTCCTTATTTTACTGTATTATTATATTACTTGAATTTCCATGTTAAAAACTCATAAAGAATTCTATAATTAAACAATTTGTTTTGTCGAAAACCAATTTCCAATTTTTTTCAAAACTCCCAACATGATTGGTCACCATCAATCATGCAATACAAAAAACTGGAAAGAATATGTCAACCATTTTCTCAAGAACTTAATTCTTAAACAAAATGGCAGTTTTGCCCAAAGGGTAGTTTCATTACAAAATTTGCAACCAACCAGACCAATGCAAAAAAGGAGTATAAGTTCTTGTTAAAATATGGAATTTAATTAAATTCAAATTGTCAACAAAAACGCACCATCATCATCAGGAGGCACACAACAAGAATGGGGAGGGCGGGCGAACGGCGCCCAACATTGCAATTGACCAACGGGGACTTTTGTCCGCCATATAATAAAATGGAAATAGTCCGAGTATATTCGCCATGTTTTGGATCCCTGCTCGCTTATACAAATTACACTTAAAACTTTAAAAAAAACCCTAAAAAACTAAAAAAAAAGAATAAAATAAAACTTAACCATAATCCCTTTTGTAGCGCCCGCAGGGTAGCGATATAAAACTATAAAACTAAGGACACTGCACATCGTCCAATCCAAAGTTGTTGCTTGCTGTCCTGCCACTGTGCCTTGGTTTGGTCTTCATCATCATCGTCGCCGTCGTCAACATGGCCGAGCCACTAGCAGCAGCACCCTGTAATTATGCTGTATAGCAAAGCAAAATAATTTAGATCGCAATGATATTATTTAAATTAGTTGTGCTGGTCGTTTTATTCTTACACCGCCATGACGGCCAGTTTAATGGTTATATGCGATGGTGGCGGACTCAGACCACGATGGTAGTAGTGGTCAGTTGCCATTTTTTTCTTTAATAAATAAATTTCTTTTTGGAGTTGTTTTATGTTTGCCAGCCAACTGCTTGTGGTAATATTGGGTCCTCTTTGAATATGAGCACTCTCGCGCTCTAACGAACCAACCAAGAGCTCTGCAGAGACCATCACAGAGGCATGAACGGCTCAAGCGATTAGCCAAACCCAGCCCCCGGTGTTGCAAGTTCCAAGTACATGCAGAGAGCTACCGCCATTCATCGGGACAAAAAATGCAAATTTTTTGCAAGAGTGCAGTGTGTGTGTTTTGAACTCTGTGCAGAGCTGCACTTTAATTGAGCTACCAGCTACCAACGTACAGGAGGAGAGATCGAGTCGACTGTAGGCATACATATATGAATTGGTAAGGACATTATGTATGTGGATTGGAAGATGCAAGTGGATTGGCTGCATTTGCCACTCTGGAAAGTGCGAATTTTGAATGAGTGCGTTTTATGGGGTAATCGGGATAAAACAGCCAAATGATCATAATTAAGTTTGCGCAAAATGTCGTTGATCCTCTTCAACAATTCAGTTCAGCACCTTCGGGTGAGGTTACTAATAGTTTTACAAGATAAGTGGAATACCCGCTTAATTTATGATGCACTTTTTGGGGTAAGAATCATTCCGTTTATTCAAATTTCTTACTGCACCCGACATTCAGTCGGGGATTAGTTATTTCAAAAGACAAAAGATTATAATCGATTTGAATTTAAATTTAAGTAAATGCCTTCGAGGACCTTTCTTATTGTTAGGCAATTTAATCCTTTTTGCAGACAAAGGAGAACAATAAGAATTTTGCGATGAGGCAATTATCAGTTTTTGAAATAGGGGTATGAATCCTTAAGGAATAATAAAGGTCAAATAATGGGGGAAGTTCAACAGACGATGTGAAAAGTCAATTTGTATAGTAAAAATTCAAATGAGGTTATCGTAGTGATGCATTTGAAAATTTGTTGTCCCTTTGGAGTGGGAGGTAAAAGCGCTTAGTAGGGAAATAAAAGTGCAGGCAAACATTTATTTGTTCATTCACGAACATGGTCGGAAGTTGAGACGTATACTCTATCTTAATCACAAAGCTTTAAGAAAAGGTTCACTCCAAAGTTCAAAAAACTGTTTCTGAACCAAATTAGCCACCATTTTATTTCAGATTTCAAATTTGAGTAGCATCAAACTTTTAATTAGTTCGCTAATGTTTTAGCTTGTTAAAGAGTAACTTAAAACTGTTAAAGAGTTGGGACCAAATAAGTGTTAGAAATTT
This sequence comes from Episyrphus balteatus, assembly GCF_945859705.1. Lineage (NCBI taxonomy): Eukaryota > Metazoa > Arthropoda > Insecta > Diptera > Syrphidae > Episyrphus > Episyrphus balteatus. The sequence continues at coordinate 14,762,961 of NC_079134.1, read as the reverse complement.
TTCTAATTTGGTATAGATGTGATTGTTATAGAATTTTTTTATTTTTAATCTCGCTTAGAACGTGTATCTCCCACAGGTATAAATAATTTTCACAATCATGCAATTTTCTTGAAAACGGTTGTTACGATTTTGGTTTAACTTTACACACATAATATTGAAACCCATTGCAATAATATGTACCTAACTGAATTTTTAGATTTTCTAAAAAAACTCAAAAAATACAAGAATATGGAGTTTTATAAAAACAGTCAATCCTCTTTGTTTGATCTTCCCGTAAAAATTGAAAAATTATTTTATCAGATTTTTCTTTTTTCAAAATATTTTTTGTTTTTATTTGTTTTTATTTTTCAATTTTCTCAAAAACTAGAAGACATAGAAACATATAGTTTTCACTGTTCGATAAGGAATCAATTGAGGCAGTTTTTTGTGTGAGTAATTTTTTTTTATTAAAATCCACAGTCTGGACAAAATAAGTATAAAATGAGTTTTAAAAATTTTTTTTCGCCTATTTTAAACTTTGAAATCGATTATTTCAAAAACTATTGGTTATAATAAATTTATTTAAAAATTAAAATTAAATGTACAATTTTGCCTTTCGGAAATGGTATCATTTATTACTGTAAGTGTTGCCGTTGTTTTTCAATAATTTTTTTTTAGTAAACTGCCCCTCCCACCTAAACGGGTGGAGATAGACCCGCCTCCTAGAGAAAAAAATGTTTGTATTGAACTCCTCTACAAAAACCCGTTATCAAATCCTGGCGCCCAAGTTATTCCACTACGCACCAAAACAACATTTTTGTTCTACCTATACCTAAAAATTCGAATTTTTGTATTTGGGTTAAAATTGTAAAATTTTTTTTCTAAGCCAATTTTGAACTGAATTTCATAAAAAATACCTCGTTTGATCTGGAAATAAATATTATTTTAGAATATATTTTTAAAACAGCATGTTGTTATAAAAACATATACTTTAATTTGATGTCGAAGTTGGGTAAATGACGAAAAAAATGGAATTTTTGAATTTTGACAGCTTATAAATTGTAGATGGTTTAACCGAGTTTCATGTTTTATACATTGTTGAAAAGGTATATTTATTTCCTATCAGAAAATGTAATTGTTTTAATTTTTTTAAATGGGTGAAGGTCAACAAAACCGTTTTTTGGCCCTAATTACAGAATTTTTAAATACTATCGTAATCAGTGCTACTAGCTCTACAAAACTTGATAGGTCTCCGCCCGAGTATATTTTAAAACCTCATTTTTGTAATACCGTGTTATTGCAAACAAAAAAACATATCTTAAACTATCTTTAGTTGACAATAATTTTAAGTAAAATAACTTAATTAAGTTTTCTGGTCAGCTCTTTTGTTTTATATAACTGCAGTAGCATATTCGTGGGACATTATGATTTAAAAGAATCACGATGTCATGAAAACAAAATAACAATTATTTGACTGAGTCAATAACGATATTTTCCAAATAAGTGACTCAAAAATTTTTGAGTTCAGAGACTCAAAATGTGAGTTTTCAGGAATAGTAATTTTTTTTTCTGAGAATACTTTGACGATATTGGGAAGTTCATTTGTAAGTCCCTATTAATTTATTCAACAACCGGTTACACATGACGTTTTTAATAACTCCTCAAAATGAAAGTTCCTACAAATTACACAATTGGTGGCTTTTGATTTTGCAGGAACAGACTGCACTCAAAATTCAATGTATCATATTTTTCTGACAGTGTAACGTTGAATAAATTTATTTACTCAAAATTATTTTCGTTGGTCGCATTGATTACTTCTTGCTTGGTTGCACATTTTAGGTGTTTATGATTATTTCATATTTATTTCTTCAAGGTTTAATGACAATTCGAAATGTATGTCAACTATCAAGATAACTGAGAAATATGTTCAACTCATTTTCACACTTCCATCAATATGTTATCCGACACGCGATACTAATAACAATGATTTTTCTGAAACCCATCAACACTTCACACACTCATTTCATTTTTATATGCGACATAAGTTCTTCAACTGATAATGATGATGATGGTGATGGCAGAGAGCAGATTCCCATATCATCAAAAAACCTGAGGACGCAAAAATGTTTTTATCATCTCATTGCAAATATCACACAAAAACACATCATTGTCATTCAGAACGTTAACTCTTATATGGTTTTCTGGGCTAAGCCAAATAACCTCCCCCAACCCCTTTTTTCCAACATTTTACCAATTCAATAATTCAATATTCCCAAACGTATGTCGTCGCTCAATATTCTGGTGTATTTCTGGGGAAAAAATCCCGAACAAGATAACATGAGAAATGGCATTGAAAGTTCACACATTGTCACCGGTGTTAGGTTCTCGAGTGTGTATACTAAGGGTTGGCTGATCGAATTGTAACGCACGTATAACCTAAGGGTTGATAACATCTATCCCATCAGAATATGAACAAGAGAAAAATCATATTTTTGGAAAAACAAACTCAAACCGCAGTAAACAATGAAAAAAATAAAAAAAGTTTGGAGAAAAAAACCACAACCAACTTCTAGGGGTGACATTTTGAATTTGTTTATTTTTTTCTGTCCTCTTCACATTCACACCCCCCAACCCTTAGATGAGGTTTTTTTTTAGTATTCTTCCACACATTTTGCTTGTTTAATGGATTGACACTGAATGACTGTGGCTTTTCAACTTTTTTTTTTGTCTTTCTATCGAGAAAAAAAAACAACGAAAATTCTAGAATAAGGGTGGGGGTGGAAAATGAGAACAACAAAAAAAAAAATATTTTAATTAAAATCTGCTTTCGAAACCATTTATCATGCTTCATGCTCATCCCTGGAGCAATTAGACAATAAAATAAATTTTAAACGTAACGAAAACAAACCTACAACAACAACACACCTTTAAATGAATAATTAAAAATTATTGCTCAATTGCAGAAGCTCAAAGAAGGCACGCAGATAAAAAAGATACCAAGATACAATTAAAATTTTGTATCTTTGTTGATAAAAAAACAAGAAACTGTGAAAAACAATTCGCGTAAATCAACCTTATAAGACTTTTTCAGTGCAAGCAAGGAATTTTACTTCGGAACATTTTTTTTTAACATATACAAACATCTCCATCCCTTAAACTTGAGCATGTATAATAACAATAATTCTCACCTCTTAAGTCGTCGTCATTACGATGGAATTTTTGGGCTTAAGACAGAAAAAAATTATATGATGGTAACTAGAGACTTTCGTGGCATGTTATTGTTTGTCAGTTTTCATTTAGGAGGGGGATGGGGTACGGTAAGATTCTTTTACAGAGAGGGTTGATTTGACGGGGGAGGAGAAAAAGGGGAGTGTAAGAAGACGATGGAAACCAACAAAACATTTCTTCTCCCATGTTTAACAAAAGTAATTAAATTCAACAAAACCTCGGTTTTATATGGAAATTTTAAATTCCATAATTATGCACTGGGGTATACATCTTTGGAAAACATGGTTGGAATAGCACTGACACTGGCATTAAGGCGGTCATATTTTAATTTATCGATCATATTTTACGGGATATCTTAGAAGAATTAAAATCTCCGTTTTTATAAATTTTGTATAGGTATAAATTATTTCTTCTTTGAGCATCAATTAAAACCTCACAGATTGGCAAGAATTTTTTGTCTAAGATTTCCAGCTTCTTGTAAACTATTTCTCTTCACCTACTCTCATTTTTAGAAGGTGATTTTTTAATAGAAAAAAAAAGCTTATAAACGTTGAAACGTCTTTTAAGTGAAAAAAGTAAAAAAATATTTACTTATAAGAGTTACAGGTAGTAAATTCAGGACTTTTTTTCTTTGTGCTTTTGATTTGGACACTAAAATTTTCTTCCAAACAATTCCTCCCATTTCAACAAAATTTGTGTGTACAAAAGCTTTCAAATAGTATTAATCTGAATAAAAATTTAATTTTTCAAACAAAATTTTGGGAAATGCAATTTTAGTTTTTTTAAAAATTTATTTTTTGAAAACGTATTGATAATTTTTTTTTAATACTGTTCTACGACAACTACAAATTACTTCTTGAAAATGGTGTAACAATTTCAAATTATTTTTTAAATTTTAATTATATTTAAATTAATTAATTAATTAATTTTTTAAATAACTAACGATTTTGAATATGTTTTTTTCTTAAAATGTATTTCAATATAAGGCACAAAGAGCGAAATTTTCTAGAGTTCAAATTTTAACTAAAAGTTTTTTTTCATTTAACAAATTTGATTAATTTGCAATGAAGAATAAATAGAATTAATTCATTTTTGAGGTAATAACGTGTTATAAATCGATGAACCATGGCAACCACCACAAAAAAGTGGCGCCATTTTCTCCCGTTCCACTCTCGCACTTTCGTAGTGCGGCAAAAATTTCAATTAAAAATTAAAAATAAACTATTAGAGATAGAAAAATCTTCTATAGCTTATTTGAAAGATAATAACCTAGAACTTAATCCAAATGAATAATTTTTAAACATTCCGTCATTTAATAGGGTTCAAAAGGGGTAAAACCAAATTGCAAAAAATTTACTATTTTCTAAACGCGACAATGTAAAGAGTTGAATTTTTTTTAAATCGATTGATAAATTTATTGCAAGACTAACAATTGAAAAAAAATGTTTACAAATTTCAAAACTAAGTAATAAATGGTTTTCTAAAACTAAAACATGAGATAGACCTTTGACAAAGTAGTGATTATAGGTAGGGGACATTTTTTTTGACAATTTGAAAAACGTCATTCAAAAGATAATAAAAAAAAGGGTCTGATACGGATTTTTTTTAAGTCTCTGCGTTTCAAAATATGAATTTTTGAAAAACACCTACTTATTTTGGGGTATTTTCGGGTGAGTTTTTATTTTTTTTAATTTTTCGTAGTGTTCAAAAATTTCAAACTTATATAACATGTAGTCTATGAACGAGTGCATACATGTGCAAAAACTTGATATTTCAAATTGGTTTTTGACCGAATAACGGGAAAAACAATTTTTTTTGTCCCAAGTTTTTTTCATCCTTTTTTAACCGTTTTTTATTTTTATCTTTTTTTAAAAAATTTAAAATTAATGAAATTTATATTATAGATAGATAATAGACAGGACTATATTTGTGCGAAGTTTAAATCAATTTTATAGTCACCATTTTGAGATAATGGTAAAATAAAGCTCTATTTTTTAATAAGTTATATCTCTTGATCTAGAGCAGATAAAAAATTTCATTTAATGTTACTGAGCATCCTATCATTTAATATATCACACATAACTGTACATTCACTACAAGCTACACAATGTTAAATTTAAAAAAAACTTGCGAAATACCTCAAAACACCTGTAAAGATCTGTTGATCATGACCAGTGTGGTAAGTACGGTAATCTCAGTTTGGAGTTTCGACATGGTTGGCTTTAAAAAAATTTTTAACTTTTTTTCTAGGCATCACAGAAATAAGATTGATAGCCCAGTCATTTTAGTCATTTTTAAGCCCAATCTGCGGAAAAATTCCTACTGGGCTGAATTTTGGTATACAGCTTAATGACGGCTTTGTTATGAAGATGTGAAAAATCGACATTGATATCGTGTCCGCGTTAAGAGTTATAGGGGTCAAAAGGTCACAAAAACTGGTTTTTCACGATTTTCAGCAAAACGATAAGTCTTATCAAAAAATTTTCAATGCAAGAATTGTAGACCAGATTATTATATATAAAAAGTGTCATGACACTTTTTTTCCTAAGACCCACCGTTTCTTAGGTATAACGATTCAAAAAGTTGAAGTTTAGTTGTAATCGTCATAATCCTATTCCTGAAAAAAAAAACTCCTAACTGAAAAGTTCCTGAAATTTCATTATTTTTTTAGCTTGAATTTCGTTCCTCAACTGTTAAAAATATGGGGAAACCAAAAAAAAATATAAATTTTCGCCATTTTTCCGATTGGGGCCCTTCTCCCGAAACCATTTCCCTGGGAATTTTTGTTTAGAATATGTCTGAAAATATACAGGGTGTGCAATAGAGAATGGACAACCCTAAAACGGCTTATAGCTACACTTATGATTGTTCTAAAAACAGATAGAAAAAAGTTCTATCGCAACCATTTCATAAAATATGGACTTTTTTTCGTTCAGTGTATTTTAAATTTTATCATCTTATGTTTTCGTTCACTACAACCACGAATGAATGAATTTTATTTATTTCTTTCTTTTATAATTTTCAACAATAATTGGATGAGTACATTAACACTTTAAAAATTTCATAGCTATTGCACATTTTCGTAAAAAAAATTTTGAAATCTGTTTTTTGATGCAAAATGTAAAAAAAGTATTTTATGAAAAATTTTAAACACCTGTGGTATAAAATAAATCTATAGAAACCTAGGTGGCCAACTTTCTTAAAAATATTCTCCTTATACCAGAATATTTTTAAGAAAGTTGACCATTGACGAAAATGTGCAATAGCTATGAAATTTTTAAAGTGTTTATGTACTCATCCAATTATTGTAGAAAATTATAAAAAAAAGAAATAAATAAAATTCATTCATTCGTGGTTGTAGTGAACGAAAACATAAGATGATAAAATTTAAAATACACTGAACGAAAAAAAGTCCATATTTTATGAAATGGTTGCGATAGAACTTTTTTCTATCTGTTTTTAGAACAATCATAAGTGTAGCTATAAGCCGTTTTAGGGTTGTCCATTCTCTATTGCACACCCTGTATATTTTCAGACATATTCTAAACAAAAATTCCCAGGGAAATGGTTTCGGGAGAAGGGCCCCAATCGGAAAAATGGCGAAAATTTCCATTTTTTTTTTTGTTTCCAAATATTTTTAACAGTTGAGGAACGAAATTCAAGCTAAAAAAATAATGAAATTTCAGGAACTTTTCAGTTAGGAGTTTTTTTTTTCAGGAATAGGATTATGACGATTACAACTAAACTTCAACTTTTTGAATCGTTATACCTAAGAAACGGTGGGTCTTAGGAAAAAAAGTGTCATGACACTTTTTATATATAATAATCTGGTCTACAATTCTTGCATTGAAAATTTTTTGATAAGACTTATCGTTTTGCTGAAAATCGTGAAAAACCAGTTTTTGTGACCTTTTGACCCCTATAACTCTTAACGCGGACACGATATCAATGTCGATTTTTCACATCTTCATAACAAAGCCGTCATTAAGCTGTATACCAAAATTCAGCCCAGTAGGAATTTTTCCGCAGATAAAACCTAAAATTACTGGACTATGAAACGTCAAATGAAAGGTAAAATAATGAGATTTCACATTATATAAAATTTTTATAGGTTGTCATTGAAAAAAATTGATTCAATAGCGTGAGAAGATAAAATTATGTGGTTTTGTTTGCCTTTTTTTGAGGAAAATTGATCGAGTTCAAAAAATTCTAGCTCTTTTTGTAGATGTCTAATAGACATGATCTACATACATATATATTTTGAGCTGAAGCAATAAGTTTGCAGGTAGTATAAAATTTATTATAGGTTGTTATATCAAATAAAATGCACGACTGGGGTCGGAAGTACACAGAGAAAAATATGACCCGCTAAAAACTAACAGATTGCCATATTGTTTTACCGTCCATACATTTCATAAGGAAATCTTATTAAAATCAACGATTAATAAGGTTTTTTTAAGGAGATTTCTTATTATTTTTATAGAGAAAATCTTATTAAAATTTGACTGAAAAGTTGATTTTTTTTGCAAGTTAGCACTAGAACAAAAATCGAGATCAATATTTTCATGGCAGGTTGGTTCAGGTGGTAAGGTGTGCGACTAATGATTTGAAGTCTCCAGTTCGATTCCCAGCCTGGTCATCGTTTTTTTTATTTTTTTGCAGATTTTAAAACAATAAGGAAAACCCGATTGTTTTAATAAGGTTTCCTTCTTGGATGAAAACCATAGAGAAATCTTATTGTTTTTGTTCTATTTTATGTGGTCTATTTTTCTCTGTGTACTTGCTCTTGCAGTTCAAAGCAATTTTATGTTAGTCTACTTATAGATTTTAAAAGCTGGCACTAAAATAAAACCAAATTGATATTTGGGGAAGAGCCGACATTTTGGGCAAAATTTTGTTAAATGAAAACATTTTTTTTTTGTTATTTGACTTTTTTGAGAAAAAATAAAAATGCAGTTTTATTGCCACTGCTTTAAATATTACGTATACAAAGTTTAATCAAAATCGTTAGAGCCGTTTTAGAGAAATTCGCAATATCGTATTTTTTTGTATGGGTGGTATACGTTCTAAACGAGATATAAAAAAAAACAAAAAGAAACCAACTTTCAGAATTCCATAAAAATCATCTGTACCAAATTTGAAGAAAATCCGTCCACCCGTTTAGGCTGTGGAAATGTGTACAGATGGACGCACAACCGCACAGACGCACAGACGTACAGACGCACGGACGGAATTGCGAGACCCACTTTTTCGGAATTCTCCATCATCGTAATGTTGGTTTTGATTAAAACCTCAATTTTTTTTCGACACGAAACCAATACTTGCCCTATAGAGCAAGTAAAAAATGAATTTTTGGGTGATTTACGTGATTTTTTCACTTTTTTCATAACAAATGATTGTTTTTAATAAATTATTTGAATAGCGTAACGGGTACAATGGTTGGCACCCCTAAGCATTTTTTCACTTTGAATTGCGAATTACTCTCGCATTTAAAGAGTTAGGAATATGTTTTATATGTCAAATTAAAGTTTAAAGAATTTCTGACTTGAATGTAATTAGAAAAAAATGTTGAAAAAACAAAGACTATTTTTAAAATATTAAAATAGGAAAAGCTTCCCAAAAGGTACAATCATTGGCACCAGGGTACAATTATTGGCACCCTCAAAATTGAAAGAAATACAAATGTTTTTCATGATAGATAAAGTTTAGTGAAAAACAAAAACTCTTCATTTAACACAATTAAAAAAAAAGTAAATAAAATGTACGACTGGTCGTACGTACTGGCTCTTGCATTTCAAATTACATACCTTTATCTTAGATAAATTTTGGAAGTTAGATCTTTTTTTAAGTTTAAATTAAACTAAAAATTATGTCATTTTCAGAGAAAAGTCATATATCTGCTGTACAATTTTTTTTAAAAAAACTAAACACGCTTTTTTGTTAAAATTTTTTATAACATTACGTACGCCAAATTTAATCGAAATCGTTGGAACCGTTTTCGAAAAAATTGCAATAGGTATCTCAAAAACTTTATACATATAGGAGATATATTGGAAATCACGTACACGTAACGAGTTTGTGGCAAATCTATCAATCCTTTATGAGCTCTTTTTTTCCCAATTTTTCAAACATACCTAAACTTATAACGGATACACGGTATAATTATTGGCAGTCTTAAAAATACAATTATTGGCAGTGCCAACGATCGATGTCTCAAAGCATTATCGACACCCCTTTTTAATCAATTTGGACATATTTTTTTTATAAAAAACAATTAAAAACATTTAATTTATTTTATTGTTAAGCTAAAAAAAGTAAATCTTCATCCAAAAACTCAAAAAATAATCAAAAACGTGCAGTTACTAAATTCAGTGTCCTTAGCGGGAACACTGTATTTTTTGCACTTTTTTCATGAACTTAGAACGGCTTTACTTTTTTACTAAATAAATTAACTGAGAATAAAATAAACCTAAATAAAAATGCAGAATTGTAGAAAATTACTACCTACAGTTTATGAAAAAACACGATTTTTGTTCCTGGGCATAGTAGTTTTGGTGAAATGCTTTATTGCATGAAGGGTGCCAATAATTGGTACACCAAATCGGGGATGCCAACCATTGTACCCATTACGCTATTCGGCGTCTCAACTGAATTTGCTAAAACTTACAGACGTGATCAATACAACATATTACAAAAATGGTCTTGCCCACATAGGCGGTCTTTCCCCCACTTCTCCTAAATAATTTTTTTTCGAGTTTTACATTTTTGAATAAAATAGTGAAACATTTTAGGTATCGAAAATTCAGTTTTTTCTCAAGGGGTTTTTTTTATTATACTTGGGCGCCATTTGGTCATCAAGCAAAATAAATTAAGAAAAAATATTAATTTTACCCGGGCGCCATTTAGTGAAAATCCTTCTCCGCTTAGAGATACAATCATTTGGTGTCTATACATTTAAAGAAAGGGTTGTTTTTGGTGTTAAGAAGATGACTCCATCTCTTCTTAGTAACTTAATGTCGTTGACTAAATCCTTTTTCCATTATTTCTTTATATTTTTTCTAGAATGCTGGCTGCTGTGTGCTTTTGCTTCGTTCACTGAAATCACTTTTATACTTCTTAAAATAATAATTTTTCTCAAATTACTTATAACTTTCTTTGGAGCTCTAAAAGAAATTTGCTTGTGGGTTGGTGTTTTTGAAGGTTTTTTGTTTTAAAAAGAGGGGAAAGAGCAAAGAAAAGTTCGAAAGAAATAACCCTTTTTCTAAATATTAAGACATTGCAAGGGCAGGAATGTTATTCTTTTCATTTCAAGTTTTAAAATTGTCTGAACTCGCAAGAGGATGTGGTTTAACGTTTTGGTTTCTACTTCACATATGACTAGTAGATGGGTTTTTTTTTTGGAGAGAGAGATGGTAAAGGAGAGAATTAAAAATAATATTCTATGTGGCAACATTATGAGAAATAACCTTTTAGACAATAAGCTGTTAAGGATTTACTTATTCATAATTTTTCTATTTAAATTATTTTTCTTATTTCAGATTTTATGGATCCTAGGGTCTGGTTTGAAGAAAAAGAGAGGCAAACAAATTGGTTAATTTCATTTAACCCCCTAACTGTTCTGGCCGATCTAAACTTCTCTGAGAAAAGAAGGTAGGATAAGAAAGAAAAGGCCAACAAAAAACAAACATCGCTACGAATTATTGATGACTGATTAATTTCATAGCGGAAAACACAACAAAAAAAGAAAACCACATACATTCACAAATAAAAATTAAAAAAAAACAGGACAAAAAGGACACATTTGCTTATAAATAAACACACCGCGCCACTGCTAACGCAAATAAAGGACACGCAGTGAATTAATATTTTTTTTCCGTTGTTATATTTATTTTCGGTTCAACCACTCCCACGCGTGGTTTGGTTAAATTATGGAATTTTTTTTTTTCATTAACTTTTTTTATTTTATTTGAGGAGACACTTTAGCCCGCAAAACTCATATTTTTTATTTCGTTTTGTTTGTGTATAATTTTTTCAGTTAATTTTACGAAATGAATTTTTCATTTGACGTGTGCTCACCCGTGTAAACATTTAACGCTTGGATGTAACCATTGGATGCGCGCATTATGGCGAGAGGATAGATAAATGTGGGCTTGGAAATATACAAAAAAAAAAATATATAAGAATAATAAAAAGGACGAATATACAATTAAAAGGGATTGTTTTTTTCCATTCCACTCGAGGAGTTTATTTATTTTTTTATCCCAGCAATAAGCTTTTGTGTGAGTTACAAGGATACACTTCTTCAGAAATAACAAAAAATTACAGAAAAAAAAAAAATCAAGATACACATGTAAAACCACCAACGCCGCAATCTGTGAGTGTCCATGTCCTGAATTATTTATAGAGTGGCAATGAGGATGTGTAACAGATGATGATGACGATGGTAATGATAATGGAGATGACCATGCGGACATGGACTTCCGCGGTAGCTTTATTGGGGGTCAATTCTGTGTGATGGGCATTACTGGTATCATTATATCCATATACGAGTACGTGTAGGCTGTAGGCACGATAACAATTGTTCAAGAGACCAGACGGGTGAATACTGAGTTTTATTTTATCCGTAGTATTAATTAATTGGGGGGAATTATTTTCCTTATAATATATAAATGAACTTATGTAAACAAAGCTGACAATCATTGTTTTGTGAAGTGGGGAGTCGACATTTAAAGGTGAATAAGCAAAATAAGTAAAGATAATGTAAGAATTGTATGCAATAGGGAAATATTATGGATTCGTTCTATTTATAGTTAATAATAAAACAAGCTTACACTAGCCCTTGAATTTATTGAAAGGTCAAAACTGGAGAAAGCAACATGAGATTTACTTGGGTCATTGTTTGTATAATAAAAAATATATTTATATTCGAACAAATTTTATTTTATTATTTATTTAATAATTCAAATCCAGGGTGGTTATTTGTTTAGTGATATAAGTTCTTTCAAAATAACAGTTTTTGAGTTATAATTCGATCTACAGCCTAAAATAGTAAAGCGATTTTCTTCAAACTTGGTACACTGAACCAAAAAGGTACATAAAATTAATGAATTTGTACATTAAATTAATGTAAAAATTCATGGCAAATGAGCCAATGTAAAAATTCATTAAATTTAAGAATCTTTTTAAGAACAAATTCATAAGGGAATGAATCTTTCTTAAAAATTAAGAATAAGTTCTTAAATTTTAAGAATTCTGTTCATAAACAAATTCGAAAAGTTTTGAACATGTTTAAGAAAAGTTTCTTAGATTTTAAGAAAAATTCATACAATTTAAGAATTATTTCTTAAATCTTTTTTTTTTTTCTTCTATAATTTAAGAACAAAGTTTAAGAAAAGTTTCTTACATTTTATGATTATTTCTTAAATTTTATGATTTTTTTCATAAATTTCGTAAAAATTCAAATGAAATTTTGCTTAAATTTCATGAAAAAAATCATAAAAACTATGAATTTTTCTTAAAGTTTTATGATTGTTTTCATAAAATATAATACACTTTTCATTAAAATCTATGCAGTTATTTATAAAAATGCATATAATACATTACCATTCCAAGCCTTTAATTTGTTCCTAAAAAATTGTATTCCAAACAAACAAACTGCAAAAGAAAACAACCCAAAATCTAAAACAAAAAAATGAAAATTGTTTTATCTATTAATTCGTATTGAATTATATTTGGAATTTCTGTACGAGTTTTATAATTAGGTATATAATAAAACACTTCTTATCCTCGTACAATAGTTGTATTTATTTACAAACGTTTTCGAAAAGTTAACTTTTCATCTTCAGGTGATAGCAAAAAATATAATTTTAAAAAATTTTTTGATAAGTTTACAAATTAATCAAAAATATTTTTATATAAATTGAAATTTTAATAATTTTGTTAAGTAATTGAAATTTAAAGTTATTTTAATAATGTCTAATAATGATAATTTTATAATAACAAGAAGAAAAGGGAAGTGAATAAATGCGTTTAAAATTTTTTCTCAAAAATGTCCTTAGATGATAATGGTTTTAAGAATTTATGCAAAGAAGATCGTTCAAAAGTTTTGTTTTTATTCATGTTTTTTGTACGATTTATGAACATTTCTTCATAAGCATTTAATAAATTTGGGTTGTTAATTTCTTTTAACAAACGAAAACCTGCTATTTTATGATTTTTATCAATCATATGATCTGCTGGTGTTGATTCGTGTAATGTTTTTGAGTGTATCGCTTTATAGTGTTCTGACCATCTAATTTTAGTTTTTCTTCTTGTTTGGCCTATATATATTTCATCACAGTCTTGACAAATCACTGAATAAATTCCAGATTTCTCAAGAATATCTGTTTTGTCTTTTATGGTCCCAATTAGATTTTTGACTTTATTACCATTGCTATTTGGTGATAGTTTTATTGAAAAATTATTTAGTACTCTTTTTAAAGAGTAAGTCAACCCTTCAATGAATGTACCACCCATATATGCTAATACATTTTCTTTAATAGGAACTAAAGAGGTTAAATTCTTCAAATCTTTTTTCTTTCGATGTTTTTTTAATAAACTATTGACTATTCTATTAGTATAACCGTTTATTTTTGCTATTCTTTTAATATTTTCAACCTCTTTATTATAATTGTTTTTGCTAAGAGGAACATTAATAGCACGGTAACAATAGGAATTCAAAGCTGCAAATTTAGTTTGTTTTGGATGATTTGAGTTGGATGGAATACATCTGTCAGTGTTTGTTGGTTTTCGGTATATATCAAACTCTATCTGATTATCGACTCTTTTCACCATGACATCTAAAAATGGTAACTGAAAATCAATTTCACTTTCAAAAATAAATCTTATTACTCCTTGCATGACATTATTTAAAAAATCGAGAAAATTTGCAAGTTTGTCTTTATGGATGATAATATAGGTATCGTCAACATATCTGACCCATAATAATGGAAAGTCAGGGTAGTTTTCTTTAGCTTTTGTTTCGAATTCAGCCATAAAACAATTTGCTGCAAAAGCAGATAAAGGGTTGCCCATAGCCAGACCTTCAGTTTGTTGATAGACTTTATCATCAAATTGGACATAATTTTTTGAAAAACATAAATTAACAAGACGCATGTATTCACTTACCCTTAAATCATCTAGCGTATTTATATTTCTTAGCCAATTCTCAATTGATTCTTCAGCTTTTGATATTGGAATACTGTTATACATGTTGTCTATATCTATTGAAGCTTGAATGAAGTCATTTGGAATATTTACATTTCTTGCAGTTTCGATAAATTGTAATGAGTTTTTAACATAATATCCAGATGGTTGTTGAAATTTTGAAAACTCTTTACATAACCATTTCGCCAAGTCATGTACTGGTGATCCAACTCCACTACAAATTGGTCTCATTTTTAAATCTCCCACCTTGTGGATCTTAGGTACCTAATGCATAAAGTTTTGGAATACTATAGTTTGAAGGTATTAACTTTTTTCTTAGATATTCTGTCGTGATGTTATTGCACGATTTAAGAGTCAATTTTGTTTTCGCTTGCCAGCCGTTAAGTTTTATTTGTGGTTTGTTGACAAGAACATAACTCCCATTATTAAGAATGTTGGAAACCTTCGCTTTATAGTCAGATTTATCTAATATTACAACTTTATTACCTTTATCTGCTTTTAAAATGATGATGTTGTCTTCAGCAATCTTTTTTCGCAGAGATGTTAAAATACGGTTTTGCTGTTTTGCTAATGTACCATATTGTTTTTGAGATGATATAAAAGTTTCAATGGTTTTTTCAACATCAACACGGATTGCATTTCGGATGTCAGGACAAAAATTTGAAATGGTTGTTTCGATTTCTGCGATAATTGGATCTAAATTATTGTTAATTTATGTTTTTCAAAAAATTATGTCCAATTTGATGATAAAGTCTATCAACAAACTGAAGGTCTGGCTATGGGCAACCCTTTATCTGCTTTTGCAGCAAATTGTTTTATGGCTGAATTCGAAACAAAAGCTAAAGAAAACTACCCTGACTTTCCATTATTATGGGTCAGATATGTTGACGATACCTATATTATCATCCATAAAGACAAACTTGCAAATTTTCTCGATTTTTTAAATAATGTCATGCAAGGAGTAATAAGATTTACTTTTGAAAGTGAAATTGATTTTCAGTTACCATTTTTAGATGTCATGGTGAAAAGAGTCGATAATCAGATAGAGTTTGATATATACCGAAAACCAACAAACACTGACAGATGTATTCCATCCAACTCAAATCATCCAAAACAAACTAAATTTGCAGCTTTGAATTCCTATTGTTACCGTGCTATTAATGTTCCTCTTAGCAAAAACAATTATAATAAAGAGGTTGAAAATATTAAAAGAATAGCAAAAATAAACGGTTATACTAATAGAATAGTCAATAGTTTATTAAAAAAACATCGAAAGAAAAAAGATTTGAAGAATTTAACCTCTTTAGTTCCTATTAAAGAAAATGTATTAGCATATATGGGTGGTACATTCATTGAAGGGTTGACTTACTCTTTAAAAAGAGTACTAAATAATTTTTCAATAAAACTATCACCAAATAGCAATGGTAATAAAGTCAAAAATCTAATTGGGACCATAAAAGACAAAACAGATATTCTTGAGAAATCTGGAATTTATTCAGTGATTTGTCAAGACTGTGATGAAATATATATAGGCCAAACAAGAAGAAAAACTAAAATTAGATGGTCAGAACACTATAAAGCGATACACTCAAAAACATTACACGAATCAACACCAGCAGATCATATGATTGATAAAAATCATAAAATAGCAGGTTTTCGTTTGTTAAAAGAAATTAACAACCCAAATTTATTAAATGCTTATGAAGAAATGTTCATAAATCGTACAAAAAACATGAATAAAAACAAAACTTTTGAACGATCTTCTTTGCATAAATTCTTAAAACCATTATCATCTAAGGACATTTTTGAGAAAAAATTTTAAACGCATTTATTCACTTCCCTTTTCTTCTTGTTATTATAAAATTATCATTATTAGACATTATTAAAATAACTTTAAATTTCAATTACTTAACAAAATTATTAAAATTTCAATTTATATAAAAATATTTTTGATTAATTTGTAAACTTATCAAAAAATTTTTTAAAATTATATTTTTTGCTATCACCTGAAGATGAAAAGTTAACTTTTCGAAAACGTTTGTAAATAAATACAACTATTGTACGAGGATAAGAAGTGTTTTATTATATACCTAATTATAAAACTCGTACAGAAATTCCAAATATAATTCAATACGAATTAATAGATAATTTATTATTGGATAATCGTCCACATTGGAATAAAAAGCAAAAAAGAAAATTAAAAAGATGAACTATACAGAGGCCTTAAATAGAACAATTAACTGCTACGTCAACAATGAAAATTTCAATGAAATCAATACCAAAACATTATTGCAAAGATTTCGTAAATTGAAAGAAAGACACACGAATATAAGAGCAAATATTGGATTTTTATTGAAATGTAGAAAAAACAATATCATCCCGAATTTCATCAAAATTAAATCAGCAGTCAATAACTCACGTACTGAAACAGCTATAAGAAAAGCAAAAAGAACCTGGCTCAATTGTGAAATCAACTATGCACACGCTTGTTTAAGCAACATCGACAAAGAGCTATATGAGCAACATAAAATCTTAACGAATTGTGTGCATTATACTACTTTAGAAATGTTAAACAATTTTATTGATACCTTCATGATCTATATCAATCGAAATGAAAAAATCAAAAAAGAAACATTAAACAATAAATACGAAAAACTTTTAAGAACGCAAAAATTTGAAAAAACTGAAGTCCACATCATCGATGATTTCGTAGTAAACAAATCATCCACAATACTCACAAATGATGAAATGAATTTTTTGAATTTTGGACTTAATTTTGCAATTCAAGGAAACAATAATTTAGATCCAATTATCGCAGAAATCGAAACAACCATTTCAAATTTTTGTCCTGACATCCGAAATGCAATCCGTGTTGATGTTGAAAAAACCATTGAAACTTTTATATCATCTCAAAAACAATATGGTACATTAGCAAAACAGCAAAACCGTATTTTAACATCTCTGCGAAAAAAGATTGCTGAAGACAACATCATCATTTTAAAAGCAGATAAAGGTAATAAAGTTGTAATATTAGATAAATCTGACTATAAAGCGAAGGTTTCCAACATTCTTAATAATGGGAGTTATGTTCTTGTCAACAAACCACAAATAAAACTTAACGGCTGGCAAGCGAAAACAAAATTGACTCTTAAATCGTGCAATAACATCACGACAGAATATCTAAGAAAAAAGTTAATACCTTCAAACTATAGTATTCCAAAACTTTATGCATTACCTAAGATCCACAAGGTGGGAGATTTAAAAATGAGACCAATTTGTAGTGGAGTTGGATCACCAGTACATGACTTGGCGAAATGGTTATGTAAAGAGTTTTCAAAATTTCAACAACCATCTGGATATTATGTTAAAAACTCATTACAATTTATCGAAACTGCAAGAAATGTAAATATTCCAAATGACTTCATTCAAGCTTCAATAGATATAGACAACATGTATAACAGTATTCCAATATCAAAAGCTGAAGAATCAATTGAGAATTGGCTAAGAAATATAAATACGCTAGATGATTTAAGGGTAAGTGAATACATGCGTCTTGTTAATTTATGTTTTTCAAAAAATTATGTCCAATTTGATGATAAAGTCTATCAACAAACTGAAGGTCTGGCTATGGGCAACCCTTTATCTGCTTTTGCAGCAAATTGTTTTATGGCTGAATTCGAAACAAAAGCTAAAGAAAACTACCCTGACTTTCCATTATTATGGGTCAGATATGTTGACGATACCTATATTATCATCCATAAAGACAAACTTGCAAATTTTCTCGATTTTTTAAATAATGTCATGCAAGGAGTAATAAGATTTACTTTTGAAAGTGAAATTGATTTTCAGTTACCATTTTTAGATGTCATGGTGAAAAGAGTCGATAATCAGATAGAGTTTGATATATACCGAAAACCAACAAACACTGACAGATGTATTCCATCCAACTCAAATCATCCAAAACAAACTAAATTTGCAGCTTTGAATTCCTATTGTTACCGTGCTATTAATGTTCCTCTTAGCAAAAACAATTATAATAAAGAGGTTGAAAATATTAAAAGAATAGCAAAAATAAACGGTTATACTAATAGAATAGTCAATAGTTTATTAAAAAAACATCGAAAGAAAAAAGATTTGAAGAATTTAACCTCTTTAGTTCCTATTAAAGAAAATGTATTAGCATATATGGGTGGTACATTCATTGAAGGGTTGACTTACTCTTTAAAAAGAGTACTAAATAATTTTTCAATAAAACTATCACCAAATAGCAATGGTAATAAAGTCAAAAATCTAATTGGGACCATAAAAGACAAAACAGATATTCTTGAGAAATCTGGAATTTATTCAGTGATTTGTCAAGACTGTGATGAAATATATATAGGCCAAACAAGAAGAAAAACTAAAATTAGATGGTCAGAACACTATAAAGCGATACACTCAAAAACATTACACGAATCAACACCAGCAGATCATATGATTGATAAAAATCATAAAATAGCAGGTTTTCGTTTGTTAAAAGAAATTAACAACCCAAATTTATTAAATGCTTATGAAGAAATGTTCATAAATCGTACAAAAAACATGAATAAAAACAAAACTTTTGAACGATCTTCTTTGCATAAATTCTTAAAACCATTATCATCTAAGGACATTTTTGAGAAAAAATTTTAAACGCATTTATTCACTTCCCTTTTCTTCTTGTTATTATAAAATTATCATTATTAGACATTATTAAAATAACTTTAAATTTCAATTACTTAACAAAATTATTAAAATTTCAATTTATATAAAAATATTTTTGATTAATTTGTAAACTTATCAAAAAATTTTTTAAAATTATATTTTTTGCTATCACCTGAAGATGAAAAGTTAACTTTTCGAAAACGTTTGTAAATAAATACAACTATTGTACGAGGATAAGAAGTGTTTTATTATATACCTAATTATAAAACTCGTACAGAAATTCCAAATATAATTCAATACGAATTAATAGATAATTTATTATTGGATAATCGTCCACATTGGAATAAAAAGCAAAAAAGAAAATTAAAAAGATGAACTATACAGAGGCCTTAAATAGAACAATTAACTGCTACGTCAACAATGAAAATTTCAATGAAATCAATACCAAAACATTATTGCAAAGATTTCGTAAATTGAAAGAAAGACACACGAATATAAGAGCAAATATTGGATTTTTATTGAAATGTAGAAAAAACAATATCATCCCGAATTTCATCAAAATTAAATCAGCAGTCAATAACTCACGTACTGAAACAGCTATAAGAAAAGCAAAAAGAACCTGGCTCAATTGTGAAATCAACTATGCACACGCTTGTTTAAGCAACATCGACAAAGAGCTATATGAGCAACATAAAATCTTAACGAATTGTGTGCATTATACTACTTTAGAAATGTTAAACAATTTTATTGATACCTTCATGATCTATATCAATCGAAATGAAAAAATCAAAAAAGAAACATTAAACAATAAATACGAAAAACTTTTAAGAACGCAAAAATTTGAAAAAACTGAAGTCCACATCATCGATGATTTCGTAGTAAACAAATCATCCACAATACTCACAAATGATGAAATGAATTTTTTGAATTTTGGACTTAATTTTGCAATTCAAGGAAACAATAATTTAGATCCAATTATCGCAGAAATCGAAACAACCATTTCAAATTTTTGTCCTGACATCCGAAATGCAATCCGTGTTGATGTTGAAAAAACCATTGAAACTTTTATATCATCTCAAAAACAATATGGTACATTAGCAAAACAGCAAAACCGTATTTTAACATCTCTGCGAAAAAAGATTGCTGAAGACAACATCATCATTTTAAAAGCAGATAAAGGTAATAAAGTTGTAATATTAGATAAATCTGACTATAAAGCGAAGGTTTCCAACATTCTTAATAATGGGAGTTATGTTCTTGTCAACAAACCACAAATAAAACTTAACGGCTGGCAAGCGAAAACAAAATTGACTCTTAAATCGTGCAATAACATCACGACAGAATATCTAAGAAAAAAGTTAATACCTTCAAACTATAGTATTCCAAAACTTTATGCATTACCTAAGATCCACAAGGTGGGAGATTTAAAAATGAGACCAATTTGTAGTGGAGTTGGATCACCAGTACATGACTTGGCGAAATGGTTATGTAAAGAGTTTTCAAAATTTCAACAACCATCTGGATATTATGTTAAAAACTCATTACAATTTATCGAAACTGCAAGAAATGTAAATATTCCAAATGACTTCATTCAAGCTTCAATAGATATAGACAACATGTATAACAGTATTCCAATATCAAAAGCTGAAGAATCAATTGAGAATTGGCTAAGAAATATAAATACGCTAGATGATTTAAGGGTAAGTGAATACATGCGTCTTGTTAATTTATGTTTTTCAAAAAATTATGTCCAATTTGATGATAAAGTCTATCAACAAACTGAAGGTCTGGCTATGGGCAACCCTTTATCTGCTTTTGCAGCAAATTGTTTTATGGCTGAATTCGAAACAAAAGCTAAAGAAAACTACCCTGACTTTCCATTATTATGGGTCAGATATGTTGACGATACCTATATTATCATCCATAAAGACAAACTTGCAAATTTTCTCGATTTTTTAAATAATGTCATGCAAGGAGTAATAAGATTTACTTTTGAAAGTGAAATTGATTTTCAGTTACCATTTTTAGATGTCATGGTGAAAAGAGTCGATAATCAGATAGAGTTTGATATATACCGAAAACCAACAAACACTGACAGATGTATTCCATCCAACTCAAATCATCCAAAACAAACTAAATTTGCAGCTTTGAATTCCTATTGTTACCGTGCTATTAATGTTCCTCTTAGCAAAAACAATTATAATAAAGAGGTTGAAAATATTAAAAGAATAGCAAAAATAAACGGTTATACTAATAGAATAGTCAATAGTTTATTAAAAAAACATCGAAAGAAAAAAGATTTGAAGAATTTAACCTCTTTAGTTCCTATTAAAGAAAATGTATTAGCATATATGGGTGGTACATTCATTGAAGGGTTGACTTACTCTTTAAAAAGAGTACTAAATAATTTTTCAATAAAACTATCACCAAATAGCAATGGTAATAAAGTCAAAAATCTAATTGGGACCATAAAAGACAAAACAGATATTCTTGAGAAATCTGGAATTTATTCAGTGATTTGTCAAGACTGTGATGAAATATATATAGGCCAAACAAGAAGAAAAACTAAAATTAGATGGTCAGAACACTATAAAGCGATACACTCAAAAACATTACACGAATCAACACCAGCAGATCATATGATTGATAAAAATCATAAAATAGCAGGTTTTCGTTTGTTAAAAGAAATTAACAACCCAAATTTATTAAATGCTTATGAAGAAATGTTCATAAATCGTACAAAAAACATGAATAAAAACAAAACTTTTGAACGATCTTCTTTGCATAAATTCTTAAAACCATTATCATCTAAGGACATTTTTGAGAAAAAATTTTAAACGCATTTATTCACTTCCCTTTTCTTCTTGTTATTATAAAATTATCATTATTAGACATTATTAAAATAACTTTAAATTTCAATTACTTAACAAAATTATTAAAATTTCAATTTATATAAAAATATTTTTGATTAATTTGTAAACTTATCAAAAAATTTTTTAAAATTATATTTTTTGCTATCACCTGAAGATGAAAAGTTAACTTTTCGAAAACGTTTGTAAATAAATACAACTATTGTACGAGGATAAGAAGTGTTTTATTATATACCTAATGAAAATTGTTTTTAAAAATAAAAGAAATTATTAAGTTTAAACGTTATAAAAATGTTTTATTGATCACTATCACTATAAATTTCACTATAAATTAATTTAATTTTACTTCTTTAATGGATGCATCATCTGGAAAGAAAAAAAAAAGTTTGTATTAGTAAAATGAATATGTAGTATTTGGTTTAAAAAATCGAAATAGCTAGAAGGTTAAATTATCTAATTCTTACCTTATTGCAATCGGCACCATTAGACTCTGGATATGAAAAAAAAAAATTAAAAATTGAATAAGTTGGGGAAAGATAAAAATATAAAGAATTTAGGTACCTATGAGAAATGTTGATAATATTAAGTTAAAACAAAATTTAAATATTTAGAGAAATGAAATAAAATGCAACACTTACTAAATTCCATGTTTTGCTTTAGTTTGCAATGACAATTTCAATTGTACAGGATTTGTTGAGAATCGCCTTTAATATGGTTTTTATTTTGTGTTGATTTTTACAAAAATATCAAATTACGGTTTTCAATTTTAAAATATGCACCTATAACAAAAAAAAAAAGAAAATATATTTAATAAATAAAAGAAAGCAATTTTTAACATTATATGTTTTCATACTTATCTGAGTATATGGGAAAGAGGCAACAGGAACCAACAATATTTTACACTTTTGCAATGTACTTATACTCTTCAAAATTGTCTACGTGGTTAAAATGCTTAACACTATAAACAATATCGTCTTTTATTCACAAACTTTTATAACTTGTTTCGGCAACGACCGTCCACTTTGAATATCAGATTTTAAATTTAATCCTCAAAGAAATCTTTCTAAGGCATAGATTCAGAACAACAGTTATTATTTTCTAGATTGATGAAAAAGTACATAGACTTTAAGAAAATATACTTAAAAACTCAAAACGTAAGAATTTTTTTATAAATTATATGTATACTTTCATAATATTTAATGAATTAATTCTTAAATTTTGGAAAAATATGTTTTTCGAACATAAAAAGTATGAACAAATTCTTAAATTTTAAGAATAAGTTCTTAATACCGAATACAGGATAACGGTAAAATATTCCTTGTTTTTTTATTAATGAAAAAATACATTCATTTTAAGAAAAAATGAATTCATTCTAAGAAAAAATACTTAAAAACACAAAATTTATGAACTTCTTACAAATGTAATTGTGAAAATAGATTTTTTTTTCAATTTTAGAAGGGAAAAAAGTCAATTTTAAAAATTATTTTAACTCAAAATACAAATGAATGCAAAATAATAGTAAATTTCATTCATAAAAGTATGTCCAGATCCTAAGATTCAGCAAAATATTCTTTCAAATTGGAGCTAGAAGTTTATGAATTTATTCATAAACCTTCATATTTGTTCTTAAAAAAAATTCATAAAAAAATTTTCCATAGGAAAATTTTTATGAAAACTGATTCTTAAATTTTATGAATCTTTCTTAAAACTAAACTTTTTTTTTAGGAATTTGTGCTTAAATTTAATGAATTTTTCTTAAAAATGTATGAATTTTGGTTTATGAACGAGATTCATAGTTTTTAAGAATAATACTTTTTTCAGTGTATATAACAGTTTTTTTTTTTTAGGACCAAAACTAACGGTACCTGTCATTATAACGGAACAAGAAATGTAAATTTTTCTCAAAAACGGCTCTAAAAATTTTGATTAAAATTTTTGAGTGTAATTTTACAAATAAGACCCAACTTTCGAAATAAAAAAAATATATTTTGATCGGTTATCTCTAACATTCAATAATAGAGTTTTTTTGACTTTTAGTCCAAATTGCGTTTCACCCATTTCATTATTTTAGTTTTCTGTTTTCTTTCTTCTATGGTTATCTCTAACAATACTTAATCGATTTCAACGAAAATTTTTTACAAAAGCTTTTAAGTAGGTAATCATAACACTGGTTTACAAGGGTTTTGTTGCCGAAACAAAATTATACTTTTCTGAAGGTTTTCGGTGTATTGAACTCGAATCCGAAGTCAGAAACAACTAATCAGCTCCCGTTTTTGAGATATTACCGTTAGAAAATGCAAAAACACGTTTTTTTTTAGTTCTTCGGACCTTATTGTATTGTATAAGGAAAATTGTCTGAGCATAATTAGTAACGGTTTCTATAAGAACTATTTTCCATCTTTCGATACCTGTTTAAATCTTTTCAACATCTTTTGTATTGCCCGAGATATCTTAAAATGAAGTAAGTGGGTTTGGCTCCATATATCATAAAAGAGATAATGACGTTATAGAATGTATAAAAATACCAAACAACTGAGGATATCTCGGGCAGTAAAAAAGATATCGGAAAGATTTAAACAGATTTAAAAAGGTGGAAATAGTTTTTATAAAAACCGTTACTAAATATGCTTAAACAATTTTAATTTATAAACGAATAAGGTCCGAAGTACTGCAATTTCGAACGGTAATATTTCAAAAACGGGAGCTGATTCATTTTTTTTTTTTTTGGCTTCGGATTCGAGTTCAGCACACCGAAAACCTTCAGAAAAGTATATTTTTGTTTCGGCAAAAAAAAAAAGTTAAACTTTGTTAACCAGTGTAATTATTGAAGTTTTAGAAAATTTTCAAAAAATACATTTTTTAAAAAATATTTTTAAAAATATTTCAAAATTGTTTTTGAAAAATCAATTTTTTTAAAATGGATCATTGAAATATTTCGAAATTTTGTTTTTAAGTGTAAATTAATTATTTCTTCAAAATGGCACACTAACTTTTTTTGAAAAATGTTAGAACATTTTTATATACCTATATTATTAAAAGAAAACGGCTCTAACGATTTTCAAATCAAATTCTTTTTTTAATAAAAAGTTATTCAACGCCAAAATAATGTCAAAAATATGTGTGTAGCGGTGGAAGTCAAATAGGTAATTTAAGTATCGTTTTTAGCCACGTTAAATAATTAATTGTTCTTAAAGATATTTCTATCATGAAAAATGTAAGATGTCAAAAAGTGTTGTTGAAAATGATGTTGTATATTAGACATCTACGGTGTACGAGTACAAAATAGATCATTTTTATCACAGACCCTCAATTTTAGTTTCTTATCTGTTAAAGAATTATATTCATCGATTCACTGTGGCACATTTCATAAAAACTCCAACACTGCTAGCTAGGACCGCCTAGTTGAGTCAATTCTGAAAAATCTGAAAAATCTGAAAAAAGTTGTGACCTCAGAACATTGGGTAGACTTGAGTACGATTTGTCACACAAATATAATAATATCCTTGTACAGTAAGGTGGGTCAAAAAAATCGAAATTCTTTTTTTTTTTTTTTGATTTGGTACTCCGAAAAATCGATTGCTAAACACCTCTAGAATATACACAACAAATACCAGCTCTTAATATTAATTATTTACATCAAGCTTGTACTAAAAATAAATAATTTTTTTTAAATCGACTTTTTAGCATATTTCTTTACATATTCTTGTAGGAAATTGAACGCTCTACAAAAAAGGCCTTGAACACTTTTTTCGTTTATCTAACCGTTTAATAGATATTTGAGGTCAAAAAATCTAGATTTTGTTCTTAATTTTGTAACAAATTGAAAAATTATAATAATCAAACGCGCAAGACATATTCTTGTAGGAAATAGATTGTTCCACAAAAAAGGTCTTATTAACTTTTTTCATTAATCTAACCATTATTCTAAAGATATTCGAGGTCAAATTTAAAAAAAAATTGTAAAAACATTTTTACTTTTCAAAATTTTCTGAAAATTCATTATTTTCAAATTAACAAGGTATATTCTTGTATTGGCTTAAACGTTCTACAAAAATTCCTTGGAATCAAGTTAATTGCTTTAACCGTTTAAAAGATAATCGTATCCTAACTCATCCCTTTTGGTCGGTAAAACTATATGGCTGCGATTTTTTTTATTATTTTTCTGATAACTGTCACCACATAACCTATCTACCCTTTTCATTGCGAAGTTAACTTTTGGGAAACCCTGTACCTATATAAATTTTCAAAAATTATTCAAGTTCGCTGCTCAGCTCTTTTGTTTTACTTTATCCTTATGTGTCTATATTCATTTGAAATTGCATTTTTATTCATTTTGTTTTCATTTTGTATTATGGTTTTCATACAAATGAATGACAAAATCCAATGTGAAGTAATTTTTGCAAAGAAACAGTTTTGTGAAAAGAATCGAAAAACCATTTAAAGATAAAAAGACAAAGTTATTTACCCCCAAGAATAATTGCCATAAAAAAAAAAGAAAACTTTCGCATTTCTTCCGAAAACTCCAAAATTCCATTCGAAATCAAAACCAAATGCAAATCTCCAGTGCCATCTTAAATGTTTTCTCTCAAAAAAAATAAAAATAAAATGGCCGCAGGATAGTATTACCGTCTCATTCGTTTTTCCGTACGTGCTGTCTGGCCATCATACATATTCTACTACTCGCTTATACTCGTAACATCCGCGCGCACTTAAATCACATCCTCCAACTGGTTGAATTTAAAATGTATAACCGACAACTAATTTTTATTGAAGTTGCCATATAAAACATGATGCTGCTTCCTCATGTCCACTGTTTCTGGATACAAACGTGCATATATTGAGAGGCAATCAAAGCCGCAGGTTTGACGATTAATATTATACTTGGCGCGATGGATGATGAATAATATGAAACCTGTATAGACGTAACATCAACTATGGCCAGATTGGAATATTCCTCAGAACCGCCTCGAAAAATATTAAAATGGATGGATTGATGTATCCATGGATGGATGGATGGCTTGGTTATGTTATGCGCGCACACATAAAGCAATGCGAGCTAAATAATAATCGAATCTTGGTCATGTATTTATTCGCTGAATTAGGTGGCCTCCCGTCCGACCCCAAAGCTTGATATCGATGCTCGGTGCGTATCCATTGGAATCCAATTTCTTCTTCTTATGATGTTGATGGAGAATACCAACGAACATCAGAAAAACCATTTAAAGAACAAGAACCTGCTGCAAGCTCGATCCAAGATCATCAAAGTGAGAGTCAAGGGTATTCGGGAGTGATGGCGGGGGGACAAGATCAAAATTAGTAAATCGCTGGAAAATGATTTGTGATGGCGCGATAACCCATCGCTCCTTTTGATTGACTTTGGCGATTCCCGCGATATCGATGTTGAGATGTGGCTGCCGTGGATATGATGAGGGCGACGACGATGACGATGACGACGACGTTGATGTCGATGACGATTTGTTGGCTTTTGTACATCGGATCCGCATCCGAGTGTTCCAACCGGTTCAGCGCAATAGTTGCCATTCGCATCCATCATCATCATCATGATCGTCTTCTCTTCGTCCTCAATATGGTGTGTGGTGGTGGTGCACCACTCGTCTGATCGCAAGAAGGAACGTTTTGTGAATTCGTAATTGGAAATTATATTTCCTCTGTTTGTCTGTTTGAATCTGAGTCTGAGTTTGAATCTTTGACTGTTGGCCATCAAAAGAGGTGGTACCCAATATTTTCTCGTGTAGGTTCACTTGTGGTATATATCTGGCAAATATGGCTACAAAAAAACAGAGAATTGGCAATAATCACGCATAATAATAATTTGATGGAACAACAGCAACAGAATTATTGGTGAATCTCCAAACCCAATGATGAAATATAAACGTTTCTGGAACGGGTATGGTATAGAACGTGGCACTGCATTTCAGCGAGAGCAACAAACTGCCAATCCATGGTTTTGATTTGTGGATTATTTGGGTGGCTTGGGAAAAATAATAAAACAACAACAACAACAAAAAAAAAACAGAAAACTAAATCGATGCAATTTCATTTGATTGAGGCGGGTATTGATGATCGTGAGGAACAATATTCCCAGGAGGCATATTATATGCCTTAGTTGCAGATTAACTCGAGTTTTGATTTTTCAAAATGAATGCGCAATTTGAAGTTTTGATTTGATTTCTATATATAAAGGAATTTTGTATGTATATTAAATTTATTCAGAAAACAGATTTAAATGCTAAATAGACAAGTAATGAAAAAAATCTCATCAAAAGATGTGCCCTCTAGGCACATAAGTATAATATAAACTAAAGCCATAGTTTCAAATGCAATGTTAAGTCCAGGTAAAATCTTTATTTATTGGCTTGTAGAAAAAATGGAGAAAAGCCTAAAAAGAGCTCTTGAACAAGCTATGAACAGAATTGTTTCTCATTTTGATGTCCCTTTCTTTAAAAACAGGTTTGATTGAGTTTTTTTTTCTCAAAAACTTCAGAAAAGCAGAAGGAATAATGGACGTTTTGGTGGGGATTCGATCAAAATTTTGACTTCAATGTTCTGGTTTTCAAAGTCCTACTTTTTTAACTTAAATTCTGTTTTTTAAAACTGGGCTTTTTTTTATCTTTAGAGATTCTGATGTTGACAAGGACGTTGTGTGATTCAATATATTCCTACACTTATACAATTTTTTAGGGATCAGGTCAAAATTCTGGCTTCAAAATTCTGCTTTTCAAAATTCTGCTTTTTTAAAGAAAATTCTGTTTTTCAAAAATCTGCTTTTTTTCTATTCTGCTTTTTAAAATTCTGCCAGCACTATACTTGAACAAAAAAATTCTGTTTTTTTTTATAGCATATGCGCTAACTAAAGAAAAATACACCTCATTAATGTAACTCAACATTAGCCCTTTCCTAAATTTTGTTGTTTAAGTGTCGCAAATATTTTTTAAAATGCATAGACTGACTTTCTTTCAAATAAAATCTATAACTTATTGGAACCGATGTTGTTTGATACAAGATATTCCTTTTCATATTCAAATTTTTGAATATTCATCTTTATTTGACAAATTAAAACATTTTGAATTATTTTCGGAAATGTTTAGTATTCAAAACCTTTTCTTAATATTTTCAAATTTATTCATTTATAAAACAAAAATTAATATACATTTAAAGAATGCAAAATTATGTAGGTAAGTAATCAAATAAACAGATAATTTTTCAAGAAGATGATTTTACAGAATTTTGCAAAAAATTAAAAAAAGGGTTTGGAAAATGTTAAAAAGCGCGCGCTTTTGAACATTTTCCAAACACTTTTTTAATATTTTGCAGAATTTTGAAAAACAGAATTATGAAAAGCAGAATTTTGAAAAACAGAATTTTGAAAAACAGAATTTTGAAAAGCAGAATTTTGAAAGCAGAATTTTGTTAAGCAGAATTTTGAAAGCAGAATTTGGACAAAAGAATTTTGACCCCGGCAGAATTTTGACCCCAACCCAATTTTTTAGTGTCAATTTTTTATTCCATAAATTAATGTATTTTTAATTGTTTTTCGATATAGGTATATATCATTAGAAACCTTTTCTTAATATTTTTAAATTTATGTATTTAAAAAAAAGTAAGTAAGTAATCAAACAAGCAGCGAATTCTACAAAGAACAATTAAAAAAAAAAGTTTAAAAACATACATTTTAGATTTAAAGAAGAATTTTAACTCAAACTCGTTTTGGTGTATTTGCAAGAAATTGATATTTACAAGGTAAGTTTACTATACACTTTATGAAACAGAAATTTTTTCTAGTAGTGTTAAGTTTTTTAATTTATTTTTGTAAGCCATTGCAACAAGGTTATTTAAAACTTTTTTTCATCGACCACTTTTCAAATTTTAAATTTCAGTCAATAACTTTTTCGTAATCAAGTAAAGTTCTTTAAAATGTTTTATCTATGCAATTATTTTCTCTTAAACAAAAATCCTAGGAAAGAGGACTTTATTTTATAGAGTAAACACACCTTTTATTAATTGTTCTAAAAAAGATTAGTAAAAAGGTTGTATATTTTCTACTGCAGGATTACAAAAACATCGGTGCTTTGCGTTGCGTCTAAAAAAAGTGAAAAATCACATTGACTATCTAAAACATTACCTGAATTTGAACTAAACAACGTTCCCTGCCTGCATCATCAAAATATACATAGATACGCCAATTTCAGTGACGCAAAGTAAATCCATTGAAATTGATCGAAAGGAGTTATGCTGATTGGCCAAACAGAAAACAAAACTAGACGTATTTGGTGGTCGTCATTGTACTTTATCGTCGTCGTCGTCATAGTTAGTTAGCCGATACATAAGGACATCCATGTTGTATCTACAACAGTTGTTTCTATGTTTTTGTTTTGCAACTGAAAATTAAAAAAGAATTTTGTGCAAAACAATAGAGCCCCTCAAAGCCGAAGGAAATGTCATGCTCCACCGTTGACTTTGTGTATTTTAGATTTTCATCCGAAGGGACATTTGTTTAGATCAAAGTGCAAATATCGAATGACATTTTCGTCGTTCGTCTGACTGGACATAGATTTATTGCCCTTACAAAAGGGGACAGTCACAATGTTTTTTACTTTTTTGTTCTATGTATCCTCTTTTGTTTTTTTTGTCTTTTTGCCAAAGCTTCTAAAACACACATCGATTTAAGTTGGGTGGGTTTTAGTCAGTTAGATAGACGACATGGGATAGGTTTGTTTTGTTTTCTATTTGTGCTTCAACTGGAGATTGTTTTTCAAGTTTTGTTTTTTTTTTTTTTTGTGTTTTGGACAACCGAAAAATTTTCTTACATCCTTTCAAGTAAATAATTGAAATGTGTGAGGCTTCTGTGGTGTTTATTAAAATTTGATATCCTTAACTTGGGACACATATAGAACTCTGAGAAATCCTTGTGGTTTTTCATATAGTTTATAGAGTCCTTTTCTCAAGTAACAACAAAAACTATCCCAATTCGGAAAATGGTCAGTCAGTAGAAGATCTAAAATAGTTGGTTAAGCCTTTGATATTTGATGCCAGTTTGTGGTTTTTTCTATTTGAAAGAAGAAAATGGTCCTTTGAACCGGATACAGAATTTCTCTTACCAATATATTTTAACCCCTAAATGGGTTTTCTGTTTATCCAAGTACAGTAGCCCTCTTCAAAACGTGTTATTCATACACTCTATCTAATCACTGCCAAAACATATAGACAATATAACATCCCCCAAAGGACATTATACTCATCCCCTTCGTTCTCTCACCCCCCCAACAAAATACACATTCATTCTCTTTATTCGGTTGTCGGTGTCGTCGTTGTGCGTCGTCGTGTAAATAGAAAAAGATTGATCTAGTGGAAAATCTGACAAAAAGTCGGCAAAAATGCTTTTATTGTGTTGCAGAACCATCAACCGCCTCCGCTCTCTCTCCATCTCCATAGTCCACTTGAATAAACTCCTGGACAAATGTAAGCTCTCCCCATAAATCCAACTCAGTCGCCACCGCCCGCTCAGTCACTCGACAAAATTCCCATAGCTCTTGGCTTAATAGACGGAAGGCATTTAAGAGTCAATAAAACTTGTTAACGGAGTAATTGCAGGCAATTTATTTATTTTTTTGTTGTTGTTTGTCCTTTTTTTTTGTCCTGAAAAAAGTAAAATCAAGCGAGATACAGATAAACATTGATGCAACAAGGTTCATTTTGGGGCTAGAAATGGTTTGGGTAGTGGTGATTAGGAGGTTAAAATACTGCGGTCAGACTAAAAAATACTTTTGAAACTTTTATTAACATTCAATGGATTGGTTTGTGGTTCTGTTTAGCAAGAGATAAGAAACGATGGAATACTGGAGCTCTCGAAATATATCAAGGCAAAGGAATGTTATTTTATTCTATTCAGGGTTGTAAAAAATCATTTTTTTAATGCATTTGTTTTCCATTACAAATTGAAAAAAAAAATAAAAAAAATTCGTCGAATTTCTTAAAATTTTGGCTATTTGGCCATAAATTCGAAGAATATTTAAAAAAAAAAAAAAATTAATCTAAAACTTTTTTTCCATGCAGAAAATATCTTATTTGCAAACAAATTTTTTTCTTAATGCAAAATAAATATTATTATTTGCAATAAAAATTTCACTTTCAATGCAAATATTTTTCAGTTGTTAACAATTTTATTAATGCAAAATTTGTTTATTTGCAATGAATATTTTTTTTTTTATGTGGATATTTTTCAATTGCAATACAAATTTTTTTAAAGCTATTTTTTTTTTCAGTTGAAATAAATATTTTTTTTTATGCAAATTTTTTTCAGTTGCAATAAATATTTTTTTTTTAAGTTTCAAATACATTTTTTTTTTAATTGATATTTTTATATCTCTGATTCTATTTAGCCTTCCTTGCCTATACTAAATTTATAATTTTATTTGCGCATTTAGTTTCTTTCGCATCAATTTTGTGCAACTATTTCATACCCATTCATCCAGATTTCTGTCTGTGTGATGTAGTGTTTAAGGCAACGCCCTCATCAGGATCCATAATAATTTTTTTTCTTCTTTTCATTTAATTTACATTCAAGTCTCACAGGAATCAGCAAATATTAAAACCATCGAACGTGACAGGAATTCATCATCATGAGCAAAAAGCAACCTGAAACAATCAAGATCATCAGCATAAATAAATTGATTGACTTTTTGTATAGCATCACATCGTCGTCGTCGTAGAAGTGAATCCGTCTGTTGCATCTGTTGCTTTTTTCTTTGATCGTCGTCGTCGTAGTCGTTTTGTAAGAAGATATTAAATAAAAATGCGAAAAATGGATGAGATTGCTATATAGCTATGCAACATTATTAAACTATTCAGCAGGCAAATTATACCTGAATGCGAAACACACGAGGAAAACGGAACTATATCAACATCAGTATATATAACTACTAGCAGCCTTTAAAATTATTTACGAGATTAATTTGTTTGCAAGGATGACAGGAGAGTTATTGCATTTAATTTCGTTTTAAATGACTCGCGATGAAGACTTTCTTAATGCGAAAGTCTATATACTCGCGTATAAGTAAAAGAAAAAGTAAGATAATTCAAGTTTTACCTTCCTACACATCTTTATATTGCTAAATTTATAACTAAACTACACCCGGTACCAGGTATAAATGCGTATTTTCATTTTTGCAAATTTTAATTAATTGCAAAACAGTCACACCTGATGGATGCAAAGCAATTTTCACTTCATAATGAACATTTTTTGTTTATAGTAAACAAATTACTGAATTATTTTCCATATGGCTTTGATATTTTTCTTCGGGCACTGTAGAAATTGTATTTCTTTAAATCGAAAGTTTGATAATCTTTTCTTAAATTCAGACATACAGGGTTCATGATGCCTTATTCAGCATGCAGACATTCAATTTCAAGAAGTATGATCCGTAATGAGGCCTTACTTCGTATGCATTCAGCTTCATGAAGTTCTAATTCAGCATGAAGAATTTTTATTTCATGAAGTCTCATCTGCTATGAGGCCTTACTTCGTACGCATTCAGCTTCATGAAGTTCTAATTCAGCATGAAGAATTTTTATTTCATGAAGTCTTATCTGCTATGAGGCCTTACTTCGTATGCATTCAGCTTCATAAAATTCTAATTCAGCATGAAGAATTTTTATTTCATGAGGTATCGTCTGCTATAAGGCCTTACTTCGTATGCATTTAGCTTCATGAAGTTCTAATTCAGCATGAAGAATTTTTATTTCATGAAGTCTCATCTGCTATGAGGTCTTACTTCGTACGCATTCAGCTTCACAAAGTCCTAATTCAGCATGAAGAATTTTTATTTCATGAAGTCTCATCCTTAATGAGGCTTTATTTCGCAAGCATTCAGCTTAATGAATTCCTAATTCAGCACGAAGAATTTTCATTTCATGAAGTCTCAGCCGTTATGAGGCCTTAATTCGCACGCATTCTACTTCATGAAGTTCTAATTCAGCAAGAAGACTTTATATTATGAAGTCTCATCCGATATGTGGCTCGCTCAACACACTTTAAACTTGATGAAGCTCTATATTTGGCGGTAGTTTTTCGACGAATGTGCTGAATGAAAACTAGGGCTTATAATTTTCAAAATGAAAATGTAGCCTTTAAATATTTTTGTATATATTCAGCACTAACTAAATCAAAGCGGCTTATAATAGACAGAAATAAAATGTTTCCACTATCTGTCACTTTATGCACTTTTATGACAATTTGTCAGCTCAACAAACCGTTAAATCTCGATTCATTCTCTCATAAAATGACTCTATATGACCAAAAGAGTGCAGATACAAAAAAAAAAAAATCAAATTTAATTACTTTCCATTCAATTACATGGCCAAATATCTCCTGGGTAGATCGCAATTAACGGTCATCCCATCCGTTTAAATATATCACGCAAAAACGATACAAAAGGACACCACACACACACATGCTCTATACATTTATATAGTCACCTGCACCGTGTAATCATTCGACCCCTCACCCCACATTTTGAACCAAAAAAACCGATTGAAAATAAAATGCGCGCCAACAAAAATCACAATAAAACCATTTGACCAGCTCAAGGTTCACTTGCTATCACCAGGGGGATGCACAATACAGAGAGAGCACACACCCCCCAAGGCCATCATCCCCATATTGCGTATCAACGCCCGTCGACGTGTCGTATATAGTCGACAACACCCGCTCCTTCCATCGTTTGTTGGGTAACCAACCGTCCGAACTAATTGTAAGCGGAGATTTATTTGTGTGTGACAAAAGCATAAATAATTTTAATTAAATACCCTTGGGTCATTACTTGGTGAGTTAAGTTCAGTTTCTCATTTTTTTTTGTTCAGTTTCAGGTCCAGGGTGTTGGTCGGAGTGAAAAAAATAAATGTGAACACTTACTTCATACATACCGTTAGATATGGTCATCGTGTAAGAGTAGGGTATTCACTTTCACACCCCCTCAACAAACAGTTCGGCGAAGGTTTGTTGGTTCGTCTTTTGTTCTTCTTCAGTTCTGCAACCACCTCTGTGAACGTTTTGAAAGTTGAACTTTTTGTGTTGGGTTTTTGTTGTGAGTTTTTTGTGGGTGTCGTGTCGCATTTAAAGGATTAAAGGATTTCGCACAAAGACAGTGTGTCCAGAACACACACATACAACAGAAGGGTGTCGATCCACAGTGTGTCGGTCGCCTCGCCGCCAGTCGCCACAGGTGTGAACTACAAAGTGGGGTCGTTTTCTTTTGCGACTTGATTGTCCTTGTCATATTCGTTTTGAAGGCATTTTCATTAACAATAAAAAAGAACACAAATAAAAATGTTTGAAAAACTGCACAATTTTCTTTTTCGAAATGTCGGCATTTGAAAGCGACATTTGAATAAGAGATACGAGTAGAGGTTGGAGTTAAAAGGGGTTTGAGTATTTAAAAGGATTCTCACATGTGTTTTTCTTTCTAATTTTTTTTTTCTGAAGTCAAAGGAAATTCAAAAAAAAGTCTGTCGGAAACAGGAGAAGACTTATATTTTTTTAACAAATGCCAACTAAGAGAAACGGTCTTTATACACAAGACTAAGCAAAAGGGTTAGTGGAGTGAGGCTTTTGAAAGCAGCAAGGGTTAATAGCACAGTTAATCATGTGTGAGTGTGTTAAAGAAAGATTCTTCCAACAAAGTTCTGTTTGATGTTAACATTTTTTAATTGAATTTATGGTTCTAATAGAAAAAGAAAAAAATTTTTCCCTTTTGATGATCTGAACTTTTGAACTCTATCTCTTTAATTAGAATGAAGTTTGCATATAAATTGGGTGAGGGTTTTTTTAGAAAATAATCACAGTGAGTTTCTCTATATTTCTGCTAAATCAGAAAAAGCATGGAACGAATTGCAGACAAATTTTAATTTTATTATTTTTGTTTTAAGTGTGTGATTCGTAGAGTCTTGCTAGCAGATTATTTGTTTTTCCTTTATACCAGCGTTATTCGTTTAATGATGTTACTGTTATAAAACGAAAAGTACTACGAAAAGTACTCTCATTTGTCGAAGAAAACATTTGAGTTTCTCACAGCTTCACATATTAATTAAAAGGATTTTCTAAAACACATTTTGAAATTTGTAAGGGATTCTGCACCCATCGATTGTATTTATCCAACAAATCCCTTGTTCTCCCTTCAAACGTCCAATTAAAAGGAAATTATGAAGAAAAATTTGAAACGAAAGAGTTGAGGCCCAAACTTGAATACGCTACTTTATGTAATGTAGCCTTCTTTTTTTTTTTTAATTTATACTTACTTTTTTAATCTAGTCTATAGAACTATTGATAACCTTGACATAAGTTAAGAAGCTGCCATTAAGCGGAATAACTTTAAACTGCACGAAATAATATTTTCTTACGATAAACGAATCACAATGATTTCTAGAAGCGCCGGTATTATTTGGAGCCCACCAAGTAGGTACGACTATGAGCCTTAGAAAAATCCAGAAGATAACATTCACTGCAAATTTCGCCACATATATAGCGAAAATCCAAATCTCAAAGCACAATACCTAACTCAATTAACAGGCTTTTCAAATATAAAACGTAAAAATAAATAAGACAAACGGTGATATCTCTCGACAATTCCATCCCAAGTGATTCTGTGAAAGGGAAATTGACCGAAATCAAATTACCAAAATCGACACGGTAAATACTAAATATATATATACATTATAACTTAATGAATTTCATCTTTTTAGAAAGTTTTTTTTTTTTTTTAAGGGATTAGTGCATTTTATTTGTGTTTCAGTGTATTTTATGTGTCGATAAATAATTACCAATGAAAGACACTCATTTTTTTATTGTTTGAATGTTTTTATATGAAGCACTCTTCATGGGTCGGGTAACTTGAATTTATTGTTGCCGTTTCAAATTCTACTCAAAATTTATTGTACCTACATGATTTTCATAGAATTTCATAAAACCAAAAATAAAATTTGTAAACTATTTAAACTGTGCAAGGAAAAAAAAATATTTTTTGTTAATATACAGGGGATTTTCTACTGTCTTTTCTATGTGGTGCAATTAAATCCGTTGGTTTCTCAGCAATTTTCAGCTCATAATAATTACAAGCGAAATCACGTAAAAGTTACTGTCTTTATGTAAAATATAAAATACAACACTGTACTTGCACGTACTTGCTCTTATGTTAATCACCGGCACACAAAAACAAAAGTCACCCTCCAGTTTTGAGTAAAATGCAAAAAAAAAAAAAAAAAAAGAAAGTCTTTTTTACATTTTTCTCAAAACTGGATGGTGACCGGGCAAAACGCACTCCAAAAACATATAGAAAGATAGGTCTGGTTCCTGGTACCTACATGACACTTTTTTTTGTGTGCCGGTGAATTGCGTGGAATATTAAAACGTTTTAAAAATTCATAATTGATTTTTGTTTTTAAAAGTAGAACACTCAAGAAATAATTTTAAACTTTGTTTCTTCTTCTCCTTAAATGGTTTTGACCTCAAAACTATGTAAGCATGTTTTTAAATTCTTCTATTGCAAATAGTTTTAAAAAAATATTTTTGAAAATCATTATAGATCCGTTTATTTAGAAAAAAAGTTTTTCTTTAATTTCTTTTCTTCAAACAAATATATAAACTAAACATACACTGCGGTTCACTTGAATAAAGGCACTAAAATTACAAAAAATAAAAGCGATTGGTGCTGTGGTTTGGTAACTTAACAGATTTTCGGTTTTGGGTTTTCAAAGAGTAACTTATTACAAACAATATTGTAAAAACAAAAAACCAAAAACAGAAACCGTTCGGCTACTAGTTGCGTTTTTTCGCATGTCGTCACAAAACACTGTTTTTTTTCAAATGATGAAAAAGCGTGGATAAAATTAGTTTTAGTATAGAAAAGTTCAACTTTGTAATAATTTGTGTATTTTAACAAAATCTGCGCTAAGACCTACCATTATAGGTACCACAGAAAATGCAAAAAAAGGAGCTAACATTAAAAATGCACTTCTACTATGCACAGTCTTGGTATTGGTAAATACGCTAAATTTTTATGAGAATATTTTGAAATTAACGTAAACTAGTGATTTAATGTAAAAGTAAAGCATGAGGCACCTAGACAAAGAGCCAGACAAAAACTAGCTGCACGTTCCATAAACGTTGGCGCTAAAATCAAACGAAAAGTGGTGTTTATTTGATGTTAGTGTGATGGTTTGTACCTTCACTGAAGTTAAAAATGGGTACAATATTTAAAAAGCCTCAAAATACAGAATAAGACCACTATTATGGTCAAATAAGGTAAAATAAAAAGTTCATTATTTACGGTTGCATTTGAAGAAAACAAAAATGGGGTGGTGAGTGGTTTTTGGATGGAAAACAAACCATCTAAAATGTTCCACAATGATATTAGTCCTATTTCTTAGATTTAGAAAGGAGGTACATTTTTTGCATCACCAACAAAGGTCGCTAAAAAGTGTAATAGGAAACAATTATTATTTTTTATAATATGCAACAATTAAGTTTTAGTTACATGGTTCGAAAATAATCGAAAACTTTGACAAACAAATAACAGTAGAAGCTTTCGTTGTGGTTAATACTATGGGTAAGCAAACGTCATGAGCAGGGATAGGATGTTGTGGAATTTGCCTTTTTTTCTTGCTTAATCCTACGACATTATAGATTAAAAACAAACACGTTTCACGTCCCCCTCGTGCCAAATATATGTATTTTATTTTGCCTTTTTTTGCCTTTTCTTTCGTTATTGCCTTTTTTTGCCTTTTCTCCTGTTATTGCCTTTTTTTTGCCTTTTCCTATGTTTTTATCTTTTTAGCGTCTTTAAGGCAATGCCTGCACACAAAACACTCAAATATACAAACAAAAAGATAATTTACTCAATATATTACTTTCTCAATATAATCAGCCCTATCGAGGTATCCGTTCGGAGAAATTTTCTATCGAGGTATCCGTTCTGATTGACATATCGGAGAATCTTCCGATGAAACTAGGCGCCTATCAACGCATTGCGATGAAGTGTGTTCAACAAAGATTTTTTGACAGTTGTGCTTTGAATTTCATCGGAAATTCTCCGACATGAAATAGTTGCGGAATATTTTAAGGATTTTTATTTATTGAATAAATCGCTCTGACACATGCGTCAAATGAATGCGATTGCATACTTTATTTTTTTGTTCAGAACTGGATACCTTGAAAGATATGTAAGTTCCGATCGGAACGGGCCATCGTTTCTCCGAACGGATACCTCGATAGGCCTGAATATCCATATTTAGTATTCACTAATTATCCCACACAAACAAATTCGAGTGAAAAGATCTACCTATGCAACTTGTTTGTTTGCTATTGCTACCATTTATTGCCTTCTACGTTCTATTGCGCTGCCGGCAACCGACACGTTCAAAAGCTAACTACTCAAGCTAACTTACGTCTAGTACGCAGCTGAAGCGAAACGAAAAATTTTGAAGTCTCCAAAGTCAATAGCGAACATATTAAAGAAAAAATACCACAAATAAAAAAATTCAAGAAAAAACATCAGAAAATAAGTCTTAAAGCAAAAACAAAACAAATTTTATTTCGTTCAAAATTTCGTGAAAATTTCGTATGAAAATTTTGTATGGAAAATTTCGTTTCGCTTCAGCGCCATGTATGCATATCGTCGCCCTAGTATTTAAGTGCCGTATACGGCAATTTTTTGATTTTTAGTTAATATATACATAGTTAAAATTTATCTTTTCTACATACATGTAATTGGACATCTGAAATTCGTTTAGTATTCAAAATA
This sequence comes from Episyrphus balteatus, assembly GCF_945859705.1. Taxonomy (NCBI): domain Eukaryota; kingdom Metazoa; phylum Arthropoda; class Insecta; order Diptera; family Syrphidae; genus Episyrphus; species Episyrphus balteatus. Next base: position 14,723,183 of record NC_079134.1, on the reverse strand, counting down.
TTTAAATTTTTGTCCAAAATGAGTTTGCCGTATACGCCATGAAAATCAGAAGTTTCTTTTGTTCATACACGTTTGTACGTCAAAAAAAACATCGTCGTTTGTACGTCAAAAAAAACATCGTCGTTTGTACGTCAAAAAAAACATCGACGTATGTATGTCAAAACAATTCTCAAAATTTTCATAAATTGCAATAAAAATTTTGACGTAAATGCTATTTGGTGTTTACGTCAAACAATACGTGAATATCTCAGCAACGAAAAAAAATAGAAAAAAGAATAACTGATTTGAAAACAGCACCCTCGAAAAAAAGTGCTTAAATTCGGCTCAACTCGTTTCTACAGATGTAGAGAATTCTTTTAGCCCCTTTAAAGTACTCTTAAGGGACAATCACAGGCGCTTGTTACCTGAAATTTAAAAAAAAATCATGATTGTTCAAATTACTACAGTTAATTTTTATATTTCATTTTTTCTCTCAATAAATGCCTTTTTATGCCTTTTTGGGAGTTTTATTTTGCCTTTTTTTAAGTTTTTAGGTCCACAAGATCCTATCCCTGGTCATGAGCATTCCATAAGGTACATAAATGCCCGAAATTACATAGCAATAGAAATAAGACTGATGCATAGCAGATCAACACGAAAGATCACTGGATTAGTCTTCATATTCATCGAATGTAAATGTTATGGAAAACTATAATTTCTTACTTTTTAAGGTGTTGCCAAGCATTTTAAGTAATTTCTCCTCTTTAGTCCGGGATTGTGCACTGAAAATGCATTTTCAATGCAAACTTCGATTTTCTCCTTTTTCGTGGTTAATAAAAACAGCTTTGGTAAATATTTGGTTAAAATTTTGATCCACTGTTTTTCATCATTTTTACTCGATTTGATAGCCTGCCTTTATTCTAGTGAATCACAGTGTTTTGTGAAGAGTTGCAGAAAAACGCAACTTGTAGCCACACGGTTTCTGTTTTGGCTTTTTGTTTTTTTAATATTGTTTGTTATAAATTGCTTTTTGAAATTTCAAAATCTAGAATCTGGTAAGTTACCTTACCAAAGCTCCAATTGCTTTTTTCTTTTCTGAAATGTGTGCCTTTATTCAAGTGAATCGCAGTGTAAGTATTTATGTCGTGAGTTCAAGCCTCGCTCGGGCAATTTTCAAAATTAATTGAACATAAGCGACTTAGCACAACTGAAAGGAGTCTGATGATCGGGTTGGTCCCCGTGAAATAGCTATAACTCCAGCCTATGAACTTGGTGGTAACACACAAGTTGTTGTTGTTCATTCAAAACCTGCAATATAAATTGATTACAGAAGCAGCTGCCCTGCAAGTACACTGAACCAAATCCTTACGTAAATACAACGAAAAAATTCGTTGAGCCAACGAAAATTTAATTAATTTTCAGCCGGTGAAAAATTTAATTGGCTCAACGAAATGGCTTTCATACGTTAATGAAGAACTTCATCAAGTAACGAAAACTGTCGTATTTTAATGAAATTTTTCATTAAAATTTTCGATCGCGAATTAATGAATTTTTACATCACTTTACGAAAGTTTTTCATCAATTAACGTAAAATTTAATTAAACACGGTGATATTTTTATGTATTTTTTGATTAATTGATGAAAGAACTTTCGTTAGCTAACGAATTTTTTCGTAAATTTTATGAATATTTCAATTAAATTACGAAAAAATATTCGTTAGCTAACGAAACTTTTCGTTGTGATAATAATTTTTTTTTTAAGATTATAGCAGGTATATATTTATTGGCCTTGTTAAATTATTAACAGTCCAAACAAAAAATTGGCGTTTCGACCCGGTAGAGCTCACTTGGACTCATCACTTGACTTATCCGTGAGACACCTTGTCAAAACGCAAATATTTTTTATATTCAGCTCAACTTACATAGATTTTTAAACAAAAACCTAATGTGAACTATATCCAGCAAGATTAAATTTTTAGTCCATAAAACAGAAATGCACCCGGCAACGATATTTTTTCGTTAACTGATGTATTTTTTCATAAGCCAATGTAATATTTCATTAGTATATGAAGAATTTTCATAAGCTTATGAAGATTTTCGTTAGTTAATGTTGAATTTCATAAGTTAATGAATTTTTTCGTTACTTAATTAAAACTTTGATAAAGTAAGGAAAAAGTTCTTATTTTTGTTCTTCAAAATGAGTATGAAATTTTTCGTTAATTGATGAATCTTTTCATTGAATTGGATTTTTTGGCACTAAAAAGGGAGAAAAAGTGTATGAAACGTTTTCATTAATTGATGAAGGTTTTCATATTACGAAAAATTACATATTTTCGTTGAGCCAACGAAAGTTTCGTTGGGCCAACGAAAATGTAGTGTATGAAACAATTTTCGTAATTTTACGAAATTTATTATTTTCAGTGTATGAAAGCTATACACAAAACTTTTCTATATAATAATTTTGAAAAAATGCAAAAAAAAAGTCATTTTTTTAAATTCTGACAGCCCCTAACCTTTCAAAACATTTGTTAAAAAATTTGCTTTGGACCAAAAATAATTTATTACAATTCTACACACTTAACAAAATCCACTTCAACAAAAAACTTTGCACAAAAAATTAGTATTTAGATTGTTTCAAATTACACCCCAAAAAAAACCTGCAGTAGTATACTTAAATGTTACAATATAAATTAGGCCAAAAAGGTGTAATACGAGACATTACCACAAGTAAAAGCATTTAAAATGACAAATTCATTCTGTCTTCACCCTGACTTTTAATCTTAAAAAAAAGATAAAAAATGACAGTTGTTGTTAGTAAGGCCTTAATATCGTGTCGTCGTAAAGTATCTCTTTCTGATTAAAAATTATTAAAATTAATTGCTTAGTGTTTTCGTTACGCTTTCTGCAATTAATTTTATTTTTCGTAAATGTAACCACTTTGAGTTATAATTTCATTCTATTCTATGTTTTGAAATTAAATTCAAGGCATATTCATATACATTTACATCAACAAAAACCAACCTAGAGATTCTCTAGAGGCTTAATTAAAAGTGTCCTCGCTTTCACGTTTTTGGGCTTGGGGTAACTCGTGGTAACTGGAGTCTCTCTCTATATCATCTATTACACTTTTGTGTGTATAAATGAATGAGGTATGTCTCTTAATTTTATTCGAGGGCACACCACAAATAATAAAACGAGAGAGACCGAGTTGATGTACAAAAAGGTAGGTATACAACATCTATCTAACCAAACGACAATAGAAACAATATCCTTACGTTGACGTTGATATTAAGTGATAACATGATACTTTGTTGTAAAAGTTGGCAATAACAACCACACATAAAGAGTACAAGGATATGGCCTGTGCACATTACAAACCTTCAACCCTCTTCTCTATTCACCCACAATTATTTTCGAAATGAAATGTGTGTGTTAATTTCAAAAATTTCAAAATGTTCACATAAATTAGAAAATACTTTCGCGAGATGAGACTCTTAATGAGTTTTTTAATATGTTTTGGGTAATATACCTAACATTTTGGCTTATTTTTTTGGGAGAAACTAGAGATGCAAAATGACAAGAAGTATTATTATTTTGGCTTGGTTCGTAGTAGAGTAGTGAACTTGTACTCGTATTTCATGTCAAAAAAGAGATTAGAAGTTGTGATGATGAAGTAATGATTTAAAACTTACTTCGGAAAGTCAAAGAAATGCTGCCTCGCAGGTAAAAGGTTTTTCAAAAGACAAAACAGCTTTTAGAAAAGACATTTGCCTTCTTATTTTGTACTCCAATTTTTTAACAAAAATTGAAGATTTCGAACCTCTCTTTCTTTTCAGCTTATTGTCTTCTTTAGTTTAATTTTTTTCTTCTCATTGTATCGACATCAATGACAGTTTTTTTTTTTTTTTCTTTAAAGACACAAGTAGGTAAATCCTTTTCACAAGAATTAGTCAAAGCAAAAGACATTATATCCATTAGCCTTTGACAATTCAAAGAATGAAATCCCTCCTTTTTTTAGAGTCCAATACAATTCCAAGTATTTTGTCAGTGCAAAAAGAGAAAAGCATAGAGATTACATAATCCGTCACAATAGCCATCAAACCATATCGTCCTTTTAGCTTCTTCAGCTGCTTTATAAAGAGGGTTTACCATTACAGCTCCATTGCCAGCCCTTAAAAAAAATTCTTATTTTTCTTTTATCATATCTCTGAGTGTGAGTGTGTTTGAAAGTAAGTATTGCGCAAATAGTTTTTTTTTTATCCAACTAATCGAATTTATTGTCTCACAAGTTTCTGACAGCCAAATGATGGATGGCATATTATGCTAATTAAGTTTAAACAATTCGCTTAGAGAATATAGTCTTGTATGTGTAGTTGTCCTGAGGGAAAAAATACAAACGATAAAAAACTATACGAAAGATACAGTCAAATGTGCCACCGCAGACACTTTGGGTGGAATTTTTTTGCATAGACTACAAACAAAAAAAAATAACCATGAAAACATGAAATTCTTAGAAAACCCTTTGACTAAGGGTTGCACGTCATTCTTCTTCACATGTGACATTTAGAAGACGCTTTCACTTTGGAACGAAAATAAAAAAAAATATTTCAACGAGATATAGCCAAACGATTAGGGGTAGGTGGTTAGATTAATGTAGTTGGGGTGACCATATTTCTGACGATAAAATATTCAAGAAACATTTGAAAAAGCAACGATTTAATTTTTGAAAATATTTCTTACTTAACGTTTCAAAAAGGGTCACAAAAGATCAGTGCCACAGGGTGGCACGAACATGCTCTTATTGTAAAAGTTGCGTTAAGTGTTAAAACTTATTATGTAAATATTCATTAGAATAATTTGAATTAAATTTTACTATTTTTTTTTTATAAGAAATGAAAAAAAAGTATAAAATGTTGTATTTAAAATTACGAAAACACCTTTTTAAATTGCTGTAATCTCTAACGTAAGCCATTTCATTTTTTGTGCAACAAATATCACTGGTCTGCAAAGGATATAGAGCAAGAACCAAACACTACTTTTCGAGAGGAATTTTGTGTGCTGAGTCCGAATCTGAAGTCAAAATTTCACTGGCACATCACGTTTTTGAAATAATTGAATATTAATAGGTCAAAAACGCGTTTTTTTGGGTACATTTGACATCGAATTACATCACCGTTAATTTTTTTTTTTTTTGTAAAACTACTTATGCAATCTCAAAACGCCATATTAACACGTCCTAAAGGTATTTATATTTTTTCAAAACTATTTTTTTTCTCAAAGATATTGAAAAAAGAAATTTATGATAGATATCTCAAAATCTTGATTATTTTTTTCAAAGTATTGAATGGTTTTTTGAATCAAATTCCATCTTGCGTCTTCTGATTTGGACTTATAAAGAGCAACATATTACGGAAAATATATATTTTTGACTAAACATAAAAAACATAAACATTAAAAATTAGTTTTTGAAGCTTTATAGCGAAAATAGTGATGAGTATATCTCAAAAACTAGACGTGATAGAAAAAATCTGTAAACAGTTTTGAATTCAGCACACTAAAGTCAATCAAAATCACCTTATAAAGTTCTTGATCCCGACTTTTTTTTAGTTTTTTGCCGACCAGTGTATTTTGTGAAATTTTTTTAAAAGAATTGTTGGAGTTTTTTTTGTAGGTACATACTTACAAATTTTCAATCATTTTCCAAAAACTATTTTGGTATGCCGTTTTTAAAAAAAAGTATTAATCCAAACACAAGAACAAGAAAATGTATATGCACTAGTTTCGAAAATAATGGTTTCCTTATAGCTTACAGCCAAAATGGACACTCATTCCCACAATTTTTTTCTTATGTACTTTGACCTCAGAGACTCGGATGGATACGTTTTTGAGATATAATTTTTCAATTTCTTTTGTCGTTGTTTTTCCTAACATACTTAGTAGTCGGGCTATATCTTGAGACTTGAGTAATAAACGAACGATCTGAACAGAAAATCCGGCACCTGAAAATTCAATAAATAAGCAAGAAACACTAGAACACTTTTTCTGCGTCACTCCAGATTTTTAAGTGCAATGTATCAAAACATTAAAAAAAAATCGATTTTTAAAGAAAATTTTTGCCAAAAAAATTTTCTTACTGAAAGACAAAATCAAAATCTTTTTTTTTTCTTTATTCAGCTTTCAGGTGCCAGTTTTTCTGTCCAGATTGATCGTTTATTACTCAAGATATGTATAACCCGATTACTAAGTACATATGTTCTAAAAAACAAGGACAAAAAACTTTGAAGAATCATATCTGGAAAACGTATCCATAAACATTTTTTTAGATAATATTTTCGAGTTTTCTGGGCTCAAATCTATACGAAAAGTATAACTGCACTTAGTGTCCAAAAAATTTTAATTTTTTTGTAAACTAGTGTTTTCAGAAAAAAATTTTTACTTTTTGAATCCAAAAATGATGTTTTTGAAATTTTGCTCATTTTAAAAATTAGAAATATTAAAACTTTTTCGTACAAAAATTAAATTTTCGTTATAATCTGTCCAATCTTTAACGAAAAAGTCAGATATCACGAAAAATGTTCTATAGCAGGCTCCAAAAAAATTGCATATCAAAATTAGGAGTATTTTCCACAGAGCATGTACCTATTTTTTTTTTTAATAAAAATCATTGAAACGCTTTTGAGAAAAACAACCTTTTTTTTTCATAATTTCAAATTTTCCGTTTTCGCTGAAAATAAATCAATAATGGTTAATTCGAAGGAAAATGTCGAATATGTCAAAAATGTCTTTATTTTGCAAAAATAAATATGAAATGGATGTTTTTTCTTAGTTTAAGTACCTATTAAGTTCAACTAATAAATAGACTCTCAAAGTTCTTTGACCCAAGTTTATATCTCTTTTTGCTTAAAATAAAATGTAAAGATGAAAATTAGCTTTCCACTCTGATTTGAGTTGTTTCTTTCAGATCTTGAACGAAATTTTTCTTTTTTAAAAAGAAATGTTTTATGACCTTTATTTAAAATGGCAACAAATAAGAGTTGTTAAAGAACCTTTCAAAAGGTTGAGATTTATTTCTGATCTCTGCCCAAAACTCTTAACTTTCAAGTTTGAAACAAAATGCTTTAGTGATGATGGTTTGGACTTGAGATAGAGATATACACAGGCATACCCTCTTCCCACTTCACCTATTTGGGATCATGACGCAACATGTTGTAATGGCCATAGATACTGCTCCTGAAAAGTTAAATCGTATCAAGATATCCTGAAAAGTTAAATCGTATCAAGATATGGTGAAAGGTTAACCACAAATGAATTGATCCTTAATCCCTTACTGAGTCAATTGTTTTTTTTTAGACATAGGCACATATTCAGATTTCAGACTAGCTAATTTTTTTTGACTACTAAGTGGACGTCTTAAAGTCTTAAAATGAAAGTCGTTCCCTTGGAACGATGACGTGTGTCATAGATGACACGCCCATTGGGACGAACATATAAAAAAAACGTTCAAATTAATGAAACCCTTACTTTTTACATTTAACCGTAATTTTGTTATCATTAATTTATGGTAGAAAATGTATGAATAATCGTTTTTTATCAAACGAAATAGCTCATATTTAAACAAAAGAGCTGAGAAGCGAACGTTTAACTTTTCTCAAAAGTACAAATTAAAGTTTGTTTTATACATTAAAAAAATTCACAAGCTCACAAAAAAGAAGTATAGCTCTAATTTTTAATTTTCAATTTTTTTGCATTTTTTTAATACCTTCAAACACTCAGGTGGCTTATTTCCAAAAGTATTTTCACCTCATTCAATCCATATTTCAATTTCGTTTTTAACCTAGCCTAAATATTTGTACCTGCCTTGTGTACTTTATTATTATACTGAGACAACTCTGAAATAAAGAGTGGATGGTCACCCTAAGCATAGTTGAATTTCCAGTTTCTCTCCCCATGCCAAGTACTGATTGCAAATTTAATGAGAAACTAATTCGCCCGCCGCATAAAAAGGACTAACTTCCTATCCCATCATAGTGATCCATCATCTCGGGAGGACATTCTCTTCTACTTTTTGTTTTTATTTAAACTGGTACGAGGTTATTTATAATTTTTTTTTTATTTTGTTTTGTTTGAATATTCGAATTATTCTTTTTCTTCGTTAAAAAAAATATAACAAAAAGGATTAAAGGATAAATATTTTTCTTCAACCAAACAAAAAAACAAGGGTATCTGCTCATTTTAGTATTGGATTTTTTTTTCTTTCTTAAATACATTTATTTTGTGTGTGTTTTTTTTCGACAGCGTGCTCTTTGGAAAAATTAATTAAAATCGAATGAACACAATTATGCCCGAAGGTTTGTTGCTTTTTTATTCCTGGTTCCTATCCTGATGGTTTTCTTATAAAATGCTCCGCTCAGTGGAAATGTTGAATTTTTTTCTTGCACATTTTTTTTCTGTTATTTTGGCTCAAAGGTTTTGATAACGGAAAAGAAAAACAATTAACTCCTTTTTCTCTCATTACCGCACGAGCGAACGAGAACAGTCTTTTGTTTTACAAAGGTTTTTTTTTCTTTTCATTTTTTTTTGATTTGGTTCCTTTTACTTGTAGGTTCTTCCTTTATTTTTATATTGTGTACTTTTTTGTTGTTGTTGTTTTTTTTTTATTTCATATTAATTGACCCGTGTGGAGTATTTTTAATTAATATACTCAAAGGTTGGGTAAGAAAAAACGCAACATTTCTTTTGCTTACTTCTTGTTTTACTTTTTACTTTTTTCTGTATTTTTCTTTTATAAATAATTTTTTTAATTATCTTTTGTATACGAAAAAAAGATATCGAATTGGTCTTCAAAAACCGAAGTTGGTATTTTTGAGATAAACAAAAAGTATTTAGAAGTTAGTAAATAGAGAGGGAAGGGTTGATGGGGATAGGAATAAATATTAAAAACGATTCCTTATGAAATCGATAAAAGAAAAAAATAAAAAAACAAAGAAAAATATTGTACTGACTTTTAAAAACTCCACTAAAATTTACAAAGAGTTATTACCAAGCACCTGTTTGAAGTTACCTTTTTTTTCCAAGAGTTCGATTTAATTAAATAAAATTATAATCATCTTGATGTTTTCGCACTAAACTATTTATTGTAATATCATCCTTTTCCTTTGTTAAGGCTCATTACCCCTATATTTCCTTTAAGGTCTTTTAACCCTCTCTTCCAACAATTGTATAGGTTCTAAAATGGAGAGTTCTCCCTCTCTAACTAGAAAACATAAATAAAAGTTTTTTGGGGGCGTACATATTGAAAATGATTAATTTAAATGGTAATTATATCACGTTAAACCAACCCCAATATGTATACAAGTGCGTTTGGTTTTTTTTTTTTTATACATTGTATGCAATTTATGAAGCCTTCACCCATCCATCCATCATCGCACAGTCAACATCCCTGCTGGTTTTAACAAAAAGGAAAAACAGTCATCCACTAAGTAGTTTTTATATAAGAGGCCCATTTTTTTTTATTTCTTCACCATAATATGGCCAATGTGCGATCGCATGTCTCGAGAAAATTAAGTTGTTCGCCAAGTTTGTTGTTTTAATCCAGCGATGAAAAAATTCATTCAAATATAGATGAGATTGTGTATCGGCCCCCTTTCTACCCCCTTTTTGTTTTGTATATTATATTAACCTAAAAAAAAAAAACTTTAAAAAAATATTTTTAATTTCAATTTTTTGTTAGTTTGTATCAAGATTGACTTTTATGAGTTATATTTGAAATATTCACGCTATGTGTCGGTCTATAAACAGGGTTGCCAAATAACTGGGTGTCTATATAAGCAAGAAAAAAATTGTTCCAGTACACATCTGATATCGTTCATTTTATAAATTGCTGAGTAATTTATAGCTTCTTTATTTAATCTTTATTCCTTTTTTATTAAGTATTCCATCTTAATTCTTAATTTCTTTCTCTTTCTATACTTCAAATGAACATACTATTTCTTTTAAGTTCGTTAATACAATAGGTCGGAATTAAAGTTTTAAGATTAAAAAAAAATAAATTGCACGACTGGGGTCGCACGTACTTGCTCTTATGCTTAAAGTAACTATAATGTTAAAGCTTTTTATTCAAGAAATTTAAAATTTGATATTTTGAAGAAATTTCATAGCATAAAAAAATTAAATCTGTTTTTATAATTAATTAAACTCCGTTTTAAATTATCTTAAAAAAAAAAACAAATATGCCATTTTATTTCTTGTATAAAAAGGTATTTTTAGAAAATTTTTTTCGAAAATTGTAGGAGCTGTTTTTTAAAAAAATAATTTTTTATATATAAAAATTTTTTAACATTTTTCAAAAAAAAAATTGGTATGCCATTTTGAAGAAATAATTAATTTACACATAAAAACTAAATTTCAAAATTTTTCATTGATCCGTTTTCAAAAAATTGATTTTTCAAAAAAAAATTTTGAAATATTTTTTAAAAAACCAAAAATGCGTTTTTTGAAAATTTTCTAAAATATTAATATTATCTTTACTTACACACTTTTGTATAAAAATTTTCATTTAAATCGGGTTAATGTTCTACGAGATATTCAGAAACGAAAAAAATCGTTCTATGACAGGTACCTACCGTTAATAACGGTACAAAAAATAATTTTTTTATTTCAAAAGTTGGCTTTTATGTGTAGTACTACACAAAAAATTTTAATCAAAATCGTTAGAGCCGTTGACACGAAACCAATACTTGCCCCACAGAGGAAGTTAAAAAATACTCTAAAACATTTTGTGCATATATTTTAGCACTTTAGAAGTCGAAAATACAGACTATACTCGACTATTTTCGCCAGAACGAAACCAGGTTGGTTTCCGAGTACGAGATAACTTTTGGTATACGATAAGTCTAGATATGAATCACATCGAACCATTCTTGGGGACCTGCCGTAGTAAAGGACGTAACCGGCTCTTCCAAAAACACAAAAAACTAGATTTGAAAAACAATTATTTTAAGCTTACATATACTCGGAAATATTGTGATATTAAAAATTTTGTTACAGTCTGCCAATTTCATTAGTAAATATTAGGGTGTTATTTTTTAAGGCGACCATCATTTTTTGTCACTCCCATTTCAAAAAACAGTTCGAAATGCCCAAAAAAAAAAAAAATCCCTAAAAATTTGAGGCCTTAAAATTAAGATTTAGGACTCGCCATTTGAGTTAGAAGATTTCCCATACAAAATACATGTAATTTTTTTTTTAATTTACACAGCTCAGCTGAATTTTATGTTATCTCAATGAATCAAAATTCATGTCACTCAGAATTGAACGTTCTATAGGTGATTTTATTGTAATTTCCACCAGTGAGACAGGACAGCTCATAAAAAGCCATTATTTCACGATTTTATTTTGTTCTTTTCGGTCTTATTTCGATTTTATTTCAGAAATGACTAAATTTACACCAAGATTGTATAGAACAAAGTTGTAGAACATTTAATTTCTTACAAAAAAGTTCTGTGAATTGAATCTCTTTTATTGGATATTCCACATTAAACCTTCTGTCCTTCTGAGAAGGAAATAGGTATTCATATTCTTTTGCTATATTATGTTGCTCATGCAGTTTTTGTAATATTATATCTAATAATTTTAAAACCTTCTAAGTTCTAACCAGAACGTGGAGCTATGGTTTCAAATCAGCACATTCCAGTGCTAATGTGAGCTATCAAAAACGTTTAACAGTGTTGAAGCTATGGCAACCCTAAGCCCATGACCATAAGTAACAATTGACCAAAACTTAAGAAACGCGTTGAATTTAAAAATATTATTTGCTTATAATTAGCAGAAAAATTTCATCATGCATTTAAGTAATAAATCAAAATAGTTCATAATCAGAAAAACTATGCCACAAAATGTTCATGTTTGGTCTATCACCGTATAACAATCTAAAATTGATTTAGATGCATCCAAGAGTTGCTTTTTACTCCATACCTGCCTCTATACTCATTCCCAGAGTACAAGGTCATATATACACTTTGTGATCCATGCATAAAGATGTATTTCGTTAAGCAAAAACAAAACAATAAAAACAAAATAACGCGTTTACGGTCTATTACCCCGTCAAAATATGAGAGAGAGAAATCTATGGTGAAGCCAAATATACGATTGCGAGTGCAATTGCAAAAGCTTGAGAATTTTGTTTTTTATCGTTTTGGTTATTTTCCAGAGACCTCTACATTAGATCTCTCATATATTTCATGTCAACTGGACATTTGGATTCAATTACGATGAAGATTTGCATTTGCTTGCGCAGTGCCTGCGATGCAATTACCAACCATTCAACAGACCGCCTGCAAGATGTGTCATGAGAGATGCTAATAAAACTTGCACCAGACTGAAGGTGCACTCAAACGTGGCATGGATACGTTTTGTTTTTGCCTCTAGTTTTTTTTTTTTAAGATAGATAAAGATAGTATTGCGGTGTTTGATTATTATTAAACATCGCATGGAAACTATTAAATAGTGTGTATAGGATAGGTAGGTTAGGTATAAAAGGCAGCAGCATCGTTTATTATAGCCAATTACACTAATCAGTGGTAGTGTTAACAGTAATTAGTGATGAGAGAGAGATGTGAATAAGTAGGTTCATGTCTACCTATATAAATTGTGGCATCACCAGGGCCATCTATCGAGTGGGAAAAGTTTGAAAGTAGAAATAATTTGTGCAATTCAATGATTCGTTTTTTTTTGTCACTTAAGTGAGGCATGTTCATTGTTCAATTTGATACTTTATTATAATTTTTGTTTATTTGAAAAATCGAATGAATGATTCATATTTTTAACTTTTTGAAAACCGAGACTAAGATAGATTGCAAAGTTTTAAATGGTTGAACCAGATAATTAAATTATATTTGATGCTATTGGTTGGTGTAGCCAGTCGTCGCGTCGCACATGGGAGTATTGTCATAAAAAACCTGGCCATAATTATTTTTCGAGGTTTTTATTATTATTTCTGTTTAAAATGAGTATTCCTACAAGAAAAAACAATATAGACCTAGTTTTTGTTATTTTTATTTTTTTACCAAAAACTAAAAAATTGATTAATGGCCTGTACTCCGCCTGTCGACATTATTTTTGTCAAATTTTTTTCCTCATCCCTAATACCCAATTCTCAGTTTCTTTTCTCACTTCCTCAAGCTTAATTAAGATCACCCAAAATAAAATACATTAATAACATCAGTAAATTTAATTTAAAAATAAAAAACGTTGCATAAAGTAAGGAGTATTTTCTATCAGAAAGTGAAAAACTAATTGACCCTCGATTCTCTAAAGAGCACCTAAGAGCACCCAATTTTTGTTGCATTGTATTAAAGAATATATAAACTAACTCATAAGTTTCAATTCATCGCAGAATAACGGGATATACTTAAACAAAATCATTAAAGTTCAAATAATAACTTACCAAAAATATCAAGTTTTTAGATACTAGTTCTAAGCCCGAATTAAAATAGAAAAAACCATCTAAAATTTTGACAACTTTATTAATGTCGTTAATAAATAACTGAAGAAGAATTCTCCATTTAAACTTTTTTAGATTTCTACCACAACACTTCGATATCGCATATAGAATAACACTTAACAAAATACTTCGTATTCGTATTCACATTAAAATGAGGTAGATGTAACAGTTAATTTGAACTCATTTTTTAACCAGACACGATCAAAAAAAAAATGAGTAGGTACAGCATATTGGCATATGTTTATTTTGCACCCTCTTTGCCAATTGTCAATTTGATTTTCAGAAAATCGAATTATGGCCAGGTTTTAACTGCAAATACTCCTATGTGCGTCGGCCAGCTAACTGTTTTTTACGTTTAACTGCACCCTAAAATTAATTTTTTCAAGATATAAGCGAAATGTTAACTGTTTGTAGTTAATTTTAATCCATACTTTAAAACACTTTATTATCTAGGTATTTCTGTTATCGTAAAGAGTGAAATTTTTGAAATTTATAAAATCGTTTAGATTATTTCAAAACAATTGTATTAAAAAAGAAAATTTTTATTTAAAACAATAGCTCGAAATTTTAAACAATTTAGTAAAATGATAAAACCATTTTACAAGGTATTCGCATTAATTTCGAATGATTTCATTCGAAATCATAGAATTTAAATAAGAAATCTATTTTTTATAGTCGAGTTTTCTAATTAAAATGGAAAGACATTCACTTTAAATTTAATAGATTTAAAAAATGTTGTTTTTTTTAATAAGAAATCTTATTGTTTTAAGAAGATTAGTTTAAACCCCGGGTGTCCGATATGCCCCGCTTTCCCCTACAGAACATTATAAACAAACTATAAACAATAAAAAATCACTTCAAAAATCCACTTAACAGCAGTATTTACGATATAAAACCCTTTTTTTCAATGACTACCACTTTTTTTTCATATAAAATGCACTTTATGTATCTCTATCTCTAGAAAAAACTTGGAACCAAATAAACATCTTTAACAAGGAATCCAAGAACTGTATTGTCTCAATTTTTTAAATACATTTAGAAGAAATGATAAGCTTTAAACAAAACAAAAATTCTATGAAATCACTATGTTATATGAAATCCCTATACAATTTTTTCAATTAAGCATCAACTCGTGGCCGACTACAAGGGTGGCCGACCACACTTGTCAGCACCCTATGTTTATCGAAAAGCTAGCATAACACAAGTATAGGTAATAAAAAATTCCGAAAAAATACTACTATTACGTTGAAACGAAAGAGCTGAACAACGAACTTTATTTGATTTTACTTTTTAATTTTTTTTTTATATCTTATTGTAGCTCTTCAAATTTATCACCAATAAAAATGGCGTGCCTGAAGCTCATTATTCTATTCATGAATTAACATTGCTTTTAATTTTTTAAAAATTGTGTTCTTAAGTAAAAGTTAATATTTTACATAATAAATAAAATACATCCTTTTCAAATAAGATATTTTTTGTAAGAGTTTCATCTCAAAATTCTTTGTATTTTTTTAGAATCCTTAGTCTTCTGCAATGTAAAATTCTTAATGGTTTTCAATTTTTCATCAAACTCAATAACATCACAATTTGTACCAAGAAAATCTAAATTATTAATTTTGTATTTCTGTGAAAATCCTGAACCAAATTTCCCAGGAATATTATGTGAATATATACAGAAAAAGGCTTTTACTTGTGTGACAAAAACTTAACGCCTGATGCAAAATTCACTTCAACACACACAAAAACTTAACTATAGTAACTATACATCCTCCAAAAAACGACAAAATGCATATGGATATGAGAAGATATACATAAAGAAGTTCTCTTCAATGGAATGCACTTTTCGTCTTTCAAATACCCAAAAGCAAAAACCTTATAACTTAGAAGCAAGGTATAGTTTCCGTTCCCCAATATACAATAAGAGTATGCCCAGATGTCTACCATTTGCATTATGGTGTACGAGTACGAGTATAGTACTCCATTTCTCAATGGCCATCATCTATCCCCATTATAAGTGTGCTGCCAGCCACATTCATAATAAATTCCATTCCAGCACCTCTTCTCCTCTCTTTTTACTGTACTTTGGATCAGCATCACAGCATCTGAGCCATATCCTGATGTTGAAGAAAAGTCTTCTTCTTCAACTCAATAAATGTGCAAGAGTGGAAGTCATCAGCTGCAGGGCATAAAGGTAACATTCTAACATTGACTGCTTCTGCTGCAGCAGCAGCAACCAGCTACTTCTTGACTGCGCCATTTGGGACTATTGAAGAACCTCTCTTTCAGCACTTTTGTGTACCTACCTGTACTTTTAAAAATGAAAAAAAAAAATACTATATCCTTGCTCTGACGATAGGTATACCCACTCATCCACCTCCTCTCTTTATATGCAATTTGTATGAAAACGAACACAACTAAGGTGCAGAACTTTTGCATAAATCAATTGTAATTCTGAGCCATGTTTTATTATTAAAATTTTTGGGGCTTCAACTTTGCCCTCAGCTTTTTGGTGACTCAAGAGTATATATTTTCAAAGGTATGTTTGCCTTGCTTCCTCTACCTCCCCTATAAACGAAATGAATGAACAACAATAATTATTCAAAGATTTTATAATATGCAACATAAACACACACAAATAACAATCCTTTGCTGCAATATATAGCTCCAAGCCTACAAGGATTATTATATTCTCTTCCAAGGAATATAACATACGCATGCGGGTGCCAAATGCGGTAGAAGACGCAAGGGGTTTTAGACAAAAATTCAGCTGTACACGTCTTTTCTTACCTGTGCGATGTACCATAATTCATGCAAATTATGTTAACATATCAGTTTTTGAGGGAATTTTCTTCGTCGCAAAAGGATCTTTATACAACATTTATAGAAGATATTTGTGTGTGAGTGTGTGTGTTATAGCTTGGCCAGGCCAAGTAGAAAATTGCAGAATGGAATTTCATATCACGCCGAGGAATCAAAAGTTTGTTCTTATAACAAACTCAAAACTCCGCCGCAACTTCCATTCTATATAATACCGTCGTCGTCATCATCAGTAAAAAAACAGAGCAATTCTCTCGTGCGGAACGCGCGGCTTGACGCGCTCGGCTGGAGGCGTATCATCATAGCACACAAATCCTTGCAACTTATATTATGTGTGTAGAGATATGCATGTATCTCTCTGAGCTATAAGGAACATCACATCCGTTCGCCATATAAACCAAACTCGAAAACCGAAAACTAAAGCCATCATGGCTGATTGTTATTCACCGTGCGAGTTGTGCAATTTGGCTTCCCATTTTCTTTAGTTTTGGTCGTAGCTCGTAGTCGTCTTTGGCTTTTGGTTTGTATTTCACCTTCGTATAGTGGGGTCTTATATCCATCGTGTCGTCTCGTTATGTTTGGATTAAGATTTTCATCTTAGACTTCTGAATTTTTCAAATGGCTTTCGTAATTTTTCTTTTTTTCTTTTTTCTTTTTTTTAGAAAGGAAATCAAAGTAAGTGGAAGTTTTTCTCTGAAAAATGTTTAAGGAAAAATAAGTTTCAAAAAGGGATAAACTCAAAAATTAACTTACTTATAAAAAAAAAATTATTGTATTTGCCAAATAAGGTACCTACCAATTAAATGGCTAGCAAAAACTTTAATTTATCTTAAAACGCTTCTAGGACAGGTTTTTTCTATTAAATTTAGTGATTTTTTTTTTTGGAAAACCAAAAATAAAACCAGTCAAAAATGATTTTTTTTTAAATTGAATTTTTAGGTTTTATAAGCAAAATCAACGAAATAAATTGTGTGGCCACCTACAGTACAAATTGTGGAAATAAATTTACTTTAAAATAATAATTGGAAAGGATTTGCAACAATTGATCTAATTTTTTACTTTTAATATTTTCTAAATATTTTCTTTTCTGCCTTTAGTTTTTATATCTTCAAATTCCTTTAGTTCAGCTTAAAAAATAAATGACAATTTTGAAATCCTAATCATTCTTAAATTAATAATAAAACTGTTAGCTTTTTATCAGTCTATAAAATAGATAAATTATTAAGAATAATATTTTTCTCGAATAAACGAAAGAGTTGAGTAGCGAACTTTATTTTTTTTTTATTTTCTTAAATTCTTTATTTTACGAAAAATTGCATTGAAATATAAATGATGACCTCAAAAGTCTTTCTGAAAAGGTATATAAAGCATCCATTTCTTAGTTTAAGAATCAAGTTTTCTTATTTTTTACGTCCCTTACTTTGGCGAACACTTTGTGGCTACAATAATTTTGGACATCAAAAAAATATTAATTTTACTATTTTCGTCCGCCAACTTTTTAAATGTCCAAATATGCCATAAATATTTCGGCATATGTTGCATTTTAGTGATAAATATGCATTATAATTTTCAAAAACTCGAAAATATTTTGAAACAGAAAAAAAAATTATTTTAAATGCACTTGCAACAAACGGATTGTATTAAAATTTTGGTAAAAAAAAAAACCATTTTAAACCTCTCTATACTTATTCTATTACCTTGAATATTTTTAGAATTTCCTATTTTGTAAGAAATTAAAAATATCTAAAAAAAAAATAATATGTTTCTTTCTCTTGATGAAAAACACACTATTTCTATTCTCTTTAATTTTAAATTTTGTAGTCAGTATTTTCATAGAAATATAATTTTTTATAGAATTCTTTTTTAATAATTTTTTTTTAATATCCTTGTCATATTTGTTTTCACAGCCTTCACCAACTTTGTTTTTGAATTTTTCAAAAAAGAAAAATGATTGATGTTCTTTATTTTTGAATTTTAATTTTGGCTTAATTTCTATTCATTCTATTGAATGCAACAAAAGAATCAAAAAGTAACACTCATCACGCATAATGTTGGCAACTGTCGTCTACCTATTCACATCACCCCTGATTAAACATATACAATAATCTTATTCAATATAGTGGAAGAGTGACTTATGAAATGTTTTTAATCAATGCCAGATCCCATTTCTTCGTACTTAAATGCATGCATAACGCCATCAACATTCGTCCATACCTTTAGCGACCCACAAAGAATAGGAAACAAAAATGATGAATTATGATTGATCATGGACTAATTATAAAGTAAACACAATTCGAAGGACCTAAACTCACACAATTTCGGTTTGACAATCTGCATACAGAGAAGAGAACTATAAATATCACAAAAACCAGATAAATGGCGTGACAATTCTTATTGAAACTGGATTCGGATCCCGGTTTTCCATTTGGGAAAAAGTGTGCCATAGATTTTGTTTATTCAGGACTAAGGTTTGAGGACAAGCAAAGCCTTTAAACTTACTCCGGAACAAAATGTGATATCGAAAACCGCATCATATCAAAGTGCGGTGGCCAATTTTTTTTGCAGAATTCAAGGTATGTGAGGTGGCATAAGTGTAATCGGAATCGGTCTTCGTCTCCTTTTACCTTTTTTTTTCCTGAAGGGTGTTATTTTGTTGTTGAAATTCTTCCACTTGTTGACAGAGAGTCCTGGAAAATAAAAACACACCAGCAGCTGATAGTGATTTTGAGGGTGAAAAGAGCTTAAAAACACGTATCACACCAGTTTAAAAAGTTGCAATTCTTTATTCCACCCTTCGAAATGCTGGCTGGTGTTTTTTTTTTTTTGGTTAGGGTGTGGGAGTATATATAGTCAAAGCCAAAAGGAAGCCAATTTCATGCGAAAATAATCTCCCCCTTAGATAGGTTTGTGACGTTTTTTTTCTGTTTTTTTTTTTTGTATTTTTGCGATCTTCCACTTGACTTGAAGACTCCCGGAACCGCATTAAAGTAGCGCTTTGGCAGGAGTCACAAGCAAATTGAAAGGAAGGAAAAGAAAAATATGTTCAGCTTGCTGAGCTGTTGATTGCCTTAAGTGAGGGTGACACACTGCCTGACTTAAATCTTATAGCTAGGGATTTTTTTTTTTTCTTTTCTTCTATTCACCCCTCAAGGACTAATGGCCGACTTCCATTTCGTGTTGTTTTCTTATTTTTTTTTTGTTTTTTTTTTTCTAACGACAAAAGAAAAAAGGGAAAACGCAAATTTATTGTTGCGGTTTTGTGTTTTTCTGTTGTTGATCTGTTATTTTGGTTATTTTGTTTGAATTTTGTTTTTTTTTTTTGTGTTTTTCAATTTGTATGGGGTAAGATATAAGGTGTAAGAATAACCCTTGCATCAGAGGGTGGTATAAGGAAGTTGAATGTTGGTTGAACTTAGAATATAGATCAAGCAGATTAATCCTAAAATTGAATTTTTATTTTCTTATCTTTGAAAAGCAGATTGAGACAGTTGAGAACACTTAACTTTAAATGTTACCTTTTGCTCTTATCTACCAAATATATGTACTTGGTGTTGTAAATATAAGTCCAATCTTTTTAACAGTATTCAAAATATATATGTTATTTTGTCGAGTCATTTTGGTGAATTTTCTATATTTTATGATAAAGTTAGTATTTTTTTTTTTCAGATTCTAACATTTCATTTGTTTGTTTGTGTTAAAATATTGTGTACCTAAAAAATTGTTAAAAAAGAGGTATATACTATATATTTAAAAGAAAAAAATTTGGATACGCTATTAAACATGAAACTCAACTTAAGTGATTTTTATTGATAGATATTAGAAAAATCACGACAATTTGCTGTTTTTATTTGATTAAATTTACTATTTAAGGTTTTTTTTTCATATAAAATTTCTTATTTATTAAATTAAAATATTACAAAATAACGTGTTAAAAATAACAAAAATGATTTAAAAACAAAAATGATTTAAACAAAACTAAGTTCGCTGCTCAGCTCTTTTGTTTGAACAAAAGCGTTGCATATTCAAAATTTCGCACACACATACTTAGAATATCTAGGTAGATTTATGCGTTTGTGTGTCTAGAAAAAAAAGGGTTGTAGTTCAAAGAATTGCAAAATCCTTTTTTTTTTTTTAATGAGAACAAAATAAGAAATTTTATTTAGAAAAGAAAATTAGGTAGGTACTTACTCTTTCTTCCAACTTTTTTTTTTTAAATCTGTTCAGTGCAAAAAAATTCTTTTCTTAAGATTGTATTACGGTCATGTTTTTAAGCGAAGTAATGTCAACTGAAGCTAAATGAATTTCATACTATTATGATTTGTAGAAATAAGTTTTAAGATTTTTCCAAAAAAATCACTTCGGTCGGTACACACAAAAAAAAAATGCCCCACGTGGGTCATGTCTACTGTGACCATATGTCCCGGTTTACCCGGGACTGTCCTGTATTTCTACAGATTGTCCCAGGTTTTTATATTAAAAACCCGGGACGTATAAGTGTGCCGTTTTTTTGTAATTTGTCCCGTGATTGGCCCGTGATTGTCCCGTATTTGCACATTTTCTGATTTTTTTAATTCAAAATTAAAAAAAAAAAATTGTACGGAAAACAAGAACAGTTGTTGGAAATTAAAAGTTTTTCTAATTTTTCGGATCAAAGCTTTAAGCCTAGTACGCTGCTGAAGCAAAACGAAAATTTTTCCAAGTAAAAAACCCTGTAGGAGCAAGAAAAATTACCTGGACAGCTAAATGTGAGTGACAAACGACAGAAAACTCTAAATATTCTAGCACTGGTAAGAATTTCGTTGGTTAAGCTGCGTAATGTGCAACGAAAAGCAAAATTTTTTATGAAAATTTTCGTTTCGCCTCTAGACTAGGTTTAAGTTTTTAACATTTTTCGTCAATTTTTTAGTTCCAGCTTTGATTTGTCAGGTTGAAAACCTATACCAGGAAAATTTTTTTCGAATAATGGAGAACTTTTTGAAAATCATTATTTTCAAAACGATACAACAAATTTTTTATTCGTCCCAGGTTTCGCTTCAAGAAATATGGTCACCGTAGTCATGTCCCACGTGGGTCATGTCCCATGTGGGTCATGCCCCACGTGGGTCATGTCCCATGTGGGTTATGCCCCACGTGGGTCATGTCCCATGTGGGTCATGCCCAACGTGGGTCATGCCAGATGTGGGTCATGCCCCACGTGGGTCATGCCCCATGTGGGTCATGCCCCATGTGGGTCATGCCCCATGTGGGTCATGTCCCATGTGGGTCATGCCCCACGTGGGTCATGCCCCATGTGGGTCATGTCCCATGTGGGACGTGGGGCATGACCCACATGGGACATGCCCCACGTGGGTCATGTCCCATGTGGGTCATGTCCCATGTGGGTCATGCCCCACGTGGGTCATGCCCCACGTGGGTCATGCCCCATGTGGGTCATGCCCCACGTGGGTCATGCCCCATGTGGGTCATGCCCCACGTCGGTCATGCCCCATATGGGTCATGCCCCACGTGGGTCATGTCCCATGTGGGTCATGTCCCATGTGGGTCATGCCCCACGTGGGTCATGTCCCATGTGGGTCGAGCCCCACATGGGTCATGTCCATGTGGGTCATGTCCCATGTGGGTCATGCCCCACGTGGGTCATGTCCCACATGGGTCATGCCCATGTGGGTCATGCCCTACGTGGGTCATGCCCCATGTAGGTCATGCCCCATATGGGTCATGCCCCACGTGGGTCATGTTCCATATGGGTCATGTCCCATGTGGGTCATGTCCCATGTGGGTCATGCCCCACGTGGGTCATGCCCCATGTGGGTCATGCCCCACGTGGGTCATGCCCCATGTGGGTCATTCCCCACGTGGGTCATGTCCCATGTGGGTCATGTCCCATGTGGGTCATGCCCCACGTGGTCATGTCCCATGTGGGTCATGTCCCATGTGGGTCATGCCCCATGTGGGTCATATCCCATGTGGGTCATGTCCCACGTGGGTTATACCCCATGTGGGTCATGCAACACGTGGGTTATGTCCCATGTGGGTCATGCATCACGTGGGTCATGCCCCATGTGGGTCATGAACCACGTGGGTCATGCCCCATGTGGGTCATGCCCCATGTGGGTCATGTCCCACGTGGGTCATGTCCCATGTGGGTCATGCATCACGTGGGTCATGCCCCATGTGGGTCATGCCCCACGTGGGTCATGTCCCATGTGGGTCATGTCCCACGTGGGTCATGCCCCATGTGGGTCATGCCCCACGTGGGTCATGTTCCATATGGGTCATGTCCCATGTGGGTCATGCCCCATGTGGGTCATGTCCCA
Source organism: Episyrphus balteatus (assembly GCF_945859705.1). Lineage (NCBI taxonomy): Eukaryota > Metazoa > Arthropoda > Insecta > Diptera > Syrphidae > Episyrphus > Episyrphus balteatus. The sequence continues at coordinate 14,700,570 of NC_079134.1, read as the reverse complement.
CGTGGGTCATGTCCCATGTGGGTCATGCATCACGTGGGTCATGCCCCATGTGGGTCATGCCCCACGTGGGTCATGTCCCATGTGGGTCATGTCCGACGTGGGTCATGCCCCATGTGGGTCATGCCCCACGTGGGTCATGTCCCACGTGGGTCATGCCCCATGTGGGTCATGCCCCACGTGGGTCATGCCCCATGAAGGTCATGCCCCATATGGGTCATGTCAAAAACTTTGTCCAGAGATGTTCGATGTTTAGGTCAGAACTTGATGATGGTCAGTCAGCTATTTGCAAAAAACTGATTTCATAGTTTCGCGACATTCCTTGAGTTATTATCTTGTTGAAATGACCGAATTACCGGCATATTTTTTTCGATTCGCGGTGCAAAGCTACAATTTCTAGCAAAAATTTAAAAATTCAAATTATTTCAAAATTTTCACCGTTATATGAGGCTATGAGAACAATAGAAGCGTTACCCACTTTTTTCAAAAATGAGTTTTGTATAAAAATAAGTCTCTCATTATATATATTTTAATACAAAAAATAGATTTATGCAGCTACACTAAAAAACTTGATGGCACTAAAAAAGTGTTGTTTTAAAAAACCATGTTTCTTAAATCTCTCGTAGCTCAAAACTGAATTTTATGGCTTACACCACTAATGTTCTCAAAGCCTCATGTATGATGTTTATTCAAGCGTAATTTTGAATAACGAAAAAAAAACTACTCGAGCTATCAAATCGAGGTTTTAGCGTTTCCTTTGAGCTTAGGCTAGCTAAAGTTTCTGTAAATTTGTGTTTTTTAACTTCACATTTTTTTAAATTTGAATTCGTAATAGTTCCTTTTCCTGTGAAAATGTGACTCAAACCAATAAGAACACAAAAAAAAGACATCATATCAGAAACATAAATAGGTACTAGTATAGATATCTACGTTACGCAGGAAGAAGGCTTTTTTTAAAATCCAATATCGCACTAAAAGTAGCAATTTACTACAAAGAACCTTTAGATTGGAAGGTAAATAGCAAAGGTAGGCATATAATAAAAGTATCACTGTATGTGAGAAAGGAAAAACATCAAAGGGGTTTTTATTAGCCTGACTTTTGCATAAGTGGACCTTTATAACGTAGACATCTACGGAACCAATGCTCTTACGAAATTACCATCCGCCAACATCAAATGTTAGCGACAAGAGCGTATAACAAAAGGTAATAGGTAGCACGCATTGATGAAGTCTAACCTCATCACGACCATATTCTATTGATACACCTTGCGCTATTACTCGAAAGGATCCTTTTTTTTATTCTTCGAAGTAGAACATTAGCTACCGCAAAAAAGGATATGACCGGCAAACCTTTCAGCCAACTTGTGTAACACAAAGAAAAAAACAGCCATATACACCCTTAGCGAAAAATACGTCGTAATAAATGTCCTGGGACACTCATTGTCATCATAACCATCATCGTGTATCCATCTACAGCAGTATCCTTTGCTGATGGGCATGTCCTTTATCTTTTTGCAATATGATTTCTTTTTCTTCTTCTTTCTTTTTCTTTTAACCAAAATGTGCAATAAAAAATTGTATATCCTTCTGCAACACCACTCGAAAGTCGAAATTCCTTTGTGATTGCAAAATTTATTTCCAACATCGATCCTTTTTGAATTCGCTGAGCTTCATTGTCTCGGTCGCATCATTGCGGCTTTGTTCGTCCTTTCAACGACGATATATCCGAGACCAAAAGAAATGTCTATTTTTTTTTTTTTTTTTTTTTTCAAATTTTTGAAATGTCGTGTCCTTATCTGCGATTATGACTTTTGAGATGTTGTGTGTGCAAACGGCGGACGATTTAAAAACGGAAATGGGCACATAACGTATGTGTGTGTTACGGTTACCTCCATCCCACATACTCACATTTCACCCATACCCATCACGTGAGTCCTGAAAATGCGAGTTACTTATATCAAAAGTGATTTACTTTTATTGCAGGATTATATGGCATTCGAGATATGGGATTTTCTTCTTTCAAAAAAATTGAAAAAAAAAATCTGTGCGAAATTTTAAAAACGCATAAAAACTGGAAAACCTCTCCAATATCTTGTGTTAGAGATGTTGCAAGTAGGTAATAATGTCACAAACTCATATGTGTGATATCAATTTATATGTTTGGAAAAATATAGGTGTTCAAGTCGAGGGGGAGAAGATTCAATGATGTGGCTATAATGCGGTCATAGACAAAAAAAATTATAGAGGAGAGAGGGTTCGTGTTCGAGTGGTGGCGGTTCTTTTGAGACTTTTTGCGACTGCGAGAGGGTTGATGCTTGATGTAGTTTAATTGAAAAATGAAAACCCATTTTAAAAAGGAAGATGATCTATAATAAATGTTGAAAAAAATATAAAACACGTAGATATACAAAAAATTCATACGTGAATGTGGAATAAAGGATATGTTATGTTTTTTTTTTTTGAAAAAAATGAAAAATAAAAAACCTTTTACTGATGTTCATCAATGCGCTATGGGACGGTGCCCATTTGTATTCGGGGTGAGTGTGTGGATTGATTGAATTCACGTGTCGTAGAATTTTATGGGTAATATCCCGATTTTTCTAAGTAGATGTTATCGAATTTCATCGAATCGAATCATTTTATGGTTTGGTTTCAAAAGTTTTAAAATATGTTAGAAAATTGTTAGGTGGGTACTTTTACTCTTATTACAGATCAATAAAACATATTTTAACAGAAATAAGCAAAATTTACAAATTCCAAAAATCTCGTAATTTTTTTATGCTACATTAACTTTTTTTATTTTCAATTTTTCCTAATGGATCTTTCAACCAAACAATAAGTTTGCTCATTTAATTTGCCGCGTTAACTGAAATTGACATATCTGCATTTTTGATTGCTTGAAGCAATTTTATATAATCTCTGAATTTTCAAATTTAATTGAATAGATTATGGTTTTTATGTTTTTAAAAAATGTTTAAACAGTTTTTCTTTAATCTCTCAAAATCGTTTAAATACACTTTTTTTTCTAAATGTAGACAAGTCATTTTGATTGTACACCGCTCAGTATATAAGTCTCTTTTTTTGCCGACGGAAAGTCACCATTGGAAAAAAAAGGTAATATTTTTGGGTTCAAAATGTATCGGAATAACTGTTTACAGCAAAAAACCATGAAATCATTTTATAAGTAAAAAAACTTATGAGGTAGTTTTCTGTTTCAATTTTAAACAAAAAATAACAACAAATTAAATATATACAATACATATACAACCTAAAAACTTTTTAATTTTATAATAAATAAAATGCACGACGTACTTGCTCTTATGATAAAAGTAGCTTTTATGTCAAAGATTAAAAAAAAAAATATTTTGAATTAGTTAAAATTTGATTTTTTTAAGGAATTTCATAAGAAATGCAAAAATACGAAATTATTTTTTTTTAGTTTTTCTTACACCATATTTTTGTTACTTGTGTTTTTTTGACAAGAACAAAAAACGCAATTAGCTACATATATTAAAATCACTTAAAGCATTATGTATGTCAAATTTAATCTAGAAAATTGTAATAACTCATTAACGGTGTACGGGAAGAGCCGACATCAAAGATTAGAAAAAATGTAAAGTCATATTTCCATTATCCGTATTTTTTGAGAAAAACTAAAAATGCAGTTACGTTAGATTTACGTATAACATTACTTGTGTAAAATTTAATCGAAATCGTTAGAGTCATTTACGAGAAAATTGCAATAACTCCATTAAGATGTACGGGAAGAGCCGACATCCGCGATTTAAAAAAGAGTTAATGTCATATTTTCACTATCCGCATTTTTTGAGAAAAACTAAAAACGCAGTTATGTTAGAACAGCAAACAGCATTACGTATGTTAAATTTAATCAAAATCGTAAGAGCCGTTTTCGAGAAAGTTGCAATAACTCCAAAACTTTGTATGGGAGGTATACGTTTAAAGCGAGATATTAAAAAACAAAAAAAAAACTTCAGGGCTCGAAAGGCATAAGGACACGAGTCTAAAACCACATTTTGTACAATCGCACCAAAACTGCCAAAATATGCTGCCGGCTCTCGGTCTATTTTGCTATTTTTGATAATATAAAAATATTTAACTTGCGCTAAAACTGTATTATTATTCAGAAATATAGTTTGTTTTATTTTATTTGTTGTGTTTTTTGTTTGAAAATTGAATATTTTTATATAGTACAGGAAAGAAAGACTTTTTCGTGGAACGAAATAAAAGACGGCATATTTCTTTCAAATCTGAGAGAAGGATTTTAGAAAAGCTTCAGTTCTTGTTTTCGGGACGCCAACGCCAACCCCCTGGGGATATCCGCCATTTTGAAAAACGCAAATTGGTCTATATCTACTAAACTATATAAATATCTTTTCTTGTGCATTCACTGTTTTTTCATGGCAACTAACACTTTTGAGGTTATGTAGGGTAGGATGGTATAAGAGTGCGCGGTTGATAAGAGTGCGCAAGGCCATTTTGTACTGTTTGAAAGGGAATATAAGACTGAATGCACTTATTTTGGAAAGATCTAAATGAGTTTGATCTGCTGTCAAAATTTCATGCAAATGTGTTTGTAAACAGAGGTGCTAGTTAAGTTTAAGTTTTTTAGCACTTTTTTTTCCAATATTCTTGCCAAACAAATTAAATTTTTCGCTTAACAACAAAAAATAATAATAAACAAAGTATGGGACATTAAAAAGTCGACAAAAAGAAACATTTGAGGAACACGTAAGACTGGTCATAAAATGCATTGTGAAATATATATATATTCTTCAATTACATGTCTGAGCGTGTAAGAGTGCGCACCATGATGATGTATAAGAATGCGCGGGTTATAAGAGCAGTAAATGCCAATGCTTCAAAATAACTGGCATTTGTCCATATACCAGCAAACAGCAGCTAGAAAAAGCAAGTCCAACCAAAAAGAAACCAAATAAAAGTTTTACAAAAAAAACAAGCGAATGAGAGTAACTAGGAAATATTGAAATTTTCTCGGAACCATTAATCGAAAACTAAATTGATTGTTCCTCATGCAAGGAATGATGGGTTGAAAAATACTCTGTTTATTTAAAGATAGGCAATTTTATTTGCGATTTTTGTGCGAACTTACACCTGTGCGCAGCTGCGCACTCTTACAAACTAAGCCGCGCACTCTTACACAAGAGGATGTATAAGAGTGCGCAAATTTCCTAATGTGGTATTTTGTTTATAACTTCTGAATTAATACATTTTTGTTACCGGTTTTAAGTTTTTTTTCGTTGCTTTGATTATAAACTAAAAACAATATATAAAAAAAGTAGTTAAATTCTTTTTGTTATTGTTTTATTTGGTATTTTTTCTAAAATGCGCACTCTTATACCACCTTACCCTAGTATTATTTTTTATTTTTTCGGTTTTTTTTTAAATTTTTCTCAGAGTCGATAGTAACATAATTAAGCATCATAAAAGTTGTAGAGCAAACTTCCAATAATTTGGTATACTTTTGAAGATTATACGACTTTTTAAAACAAAGATACGGAACTTTAAAGAGCAATCCCTCTTAATATTTTCAAACAGTATACAGTCTAGACTGGGCCAAAAAAATTAAATATTTTTTTTTTTGATTTTTTTTTCGATTTAAATCGTGAATAACTTCTTCAGAACTCAATTTAGGAAAAATAACTTGGAGACCTTTTTTGTAGAGAATTAAATTTCCTATAAGAATTCCAAAGTGAAACAGTCAAATTGAAAAAACACTTCGATTTAAAAAGCTTAATTACTCGAATACGGCTCGTCTGACGAAAATTTTCAATCAGATCTTTTTTGTAGGAAATTTAATTTTATATAAGAAAAAATGAACAGAAATTTTTTTTACTTTGATCGTCTAGCAGTTCTGTTGTAAAACATCATATCATGTATAAAAATAAAAAACACCGATGATAGACCTCTTAAAATTATTTTTAACGGCTCAAATTTTCACCAAACTTTTTTTTCATCATCCTGAACAAGATTTTCGAAGTAACTTTCAAAAAAAAAATATTTTATTTTTTTGGCCCAGTCTAACAGTCGACTCCCTCTAAGTCGAATTTCCCTCTAAGTCGAACTTTTTTACCATTTTTAATGAATAATTTTGAAGAAAAAATATTACATAAATCCCTCTAACTCAAATTTCCCTCTAACTCTAACTTTAAATCCATCAACCAAAAAGAGACTAGTTTTCCTGAAATGAAAATCTTGTTTTGTTCGACTTCACACTGGAACTGAACTATGCCGGAAAAAATTGTGTATATAACAACTATTACATCTTAAAGTTTTTAAATTTTTTATAAACTTCCAAAATTAAAAGTGTATTCTTTTTCTTTCGTTCTCGATCCGATTTCAAACTTGAAAGTTTGTGAAAAACTGTTTCATTATGATTTTTTGGGAGTTGTTATTTCAGTATTTAATCAAAGTTTGCAGTTTCGAAAGATCTAGGTACCTACCTATTTTTACTGTGGCTGTCACTGAAAAATCGCATTTTTCCAGTTTTTAACTTTTTGTATCGAAATTCTGCATCCTATTCTATGACAAAGTGTAAACCTGGTGATAAATATGGCAGTATCCATCAGCAAGAATTACCTAAGAAATTCGTGGTTTTCGCCTGCGGCGGAGACTGTATAGGTATCATGATTTCCCATTTCCAATATTGGTTTTTAAATTACAAAACATTAAAATTGCAAAGCAAGCTCTAAACAAAACCCGGATTGTTGTTTAGAAATGGCCGACACATTCCACTGAGCATCTCATATGTAAGATTGTAGATCGAAGAATTAATCGCGTGAAATTCAAAAACTTTAAATCCATCAACCAAAAAGAGGCTAGTTTTCCTAAAATGAAAATCTTGTTTTGTTCGACTTCACACTGGAACTGAACTTTGCCGGAAAAATTTGTATATAAAACGTTCTCGATCCGATTTCAAACTTGAAAGGTTGTTAAAAACTGTTTCGCTATGATTTTTGTGGGAGTTATTATTCCAATATTTAATGCAAGTTTGCAGTTTCGAAAGATCTAGGTACCTATTTTTACTGTGGCTGTCAGTGAAAAATGGTACATTATGGTACATTAAAAAAGTGTGTTTCAAAGATATCAAGAAACTAAATAAATCGTTTTGTTAAAATTACATTTCTAAGTCCTGATTTTTCAATCGTCAGTTAGACTATCAGAGGAATAAATGTCAATATAAAAAAAAACTTTTATTCCTAGGAATAACCTCTAACTGAGGTTTATCTGACTATTGAAAAATTGGCCATAAGTTATACATAACTCCAATTTTTAGCTATGTATGTAGTATGTAGCTTTGAATAAATATTTTAAGACCTAGTCTTATTTATTCCAGCAAAATATTCTATATATGTCTGCCCCTTATAACCTCTCTAAATGATCCAAAAACTACATCACATAAAGAGGGCTTGATATTATAGTAAATAAACTACAAAATTAATCTCTAAAAAAAGGACACAACGAGAGGGTAACTGCAATAATTGCATTACTACACACAAATAGGTACCCTCCACCGCTAACTTGTATATTTATCTGCGCACATAGGTATAAACTTTACCCACCTCTCGCTTTATTTCTGAAAACACACACATACACAAATAAAAATATTTTATCCTGGAGATAAGCTCCAGCAAAGAAGATTCATCTCTAATAAAAATAAAAAATAGAAAAAATGTCAAAAAGAAAACTCTGGTCGTTATCCTTATTCTTCGTCCTTTTCTCGGTGTGTAGTTTTCCAATTGACAACATCTGCAGTTGTACCTTCGTCGACCCACGAAAGAACAAGAGCTATAAGAGCATCATTCTGTGAAGAACGTGATGAGGGATTTGGGGGGGAGCTGTTTGTGATTCTGGAGGAGCTATAGAGCCACGCCTTAATAAAATACCCAGACATTTGGAGAAAGAAAATAAAACCATTTCGTAGAGACTATAACCTGCAAGAGTATATGTCCTTTCGGTTCGAGTCGAGGTGCATAAAAGCATTCAACTCACACAACCCTATATCCGGCTCGAAGGACCTGGCTGCATTAAAATGGCATCGTGCAACGGAGTTGGAGGAAGGTAACTTTCGGGGTAATTTCTATAAAACTATAAAACATTATTTCCTTTTTCTCTCGGTTTTCAAAATGAGTTCGGGGAGCAAGAAGAAAGAGCAGATCAAGTCGCTAGCTATACCTAGCTGATGCAGCGCCTGGCCTTTTATATGTGTGTTATCCTGAATGTGTCGCTCGTCTAGAATTTGGATTTTATTTTTCTTCTTGATATTTCTTTCCATTTTCTATATGTTTTTTTGTTTTTCCTCCATAGAATTGACGTTTTAGCGGGGGAGGTGGGGAGATTCTCCACTGCACATAAAATTTTTATAATCTGCACAAAATTATGGAGAAATTGAGTTCGCGGGTGGAGAGAAGGAAGCAGGCCAAGGCGGTAACGACAACGACAACGAAAACGGTAACGGGAGAAAGTTCCAGGGATGGAAAATATGTTTTTAATGGTTTTTCAAGGATTTTTCTTCAATGTATGTATATTTTGTGTTGGCTGTTGGGGATCCTTTGTGAAAGTGTTTTTCTATGTTTTTTTGTTTCTTTTAGTTCGTGGTCTCTCTATTGCTTGTGTCTGTGTGTGAATTTGATGTGTGTGCTGTGCTGCTGCTGCTGCTTGCGGTTGTAGTTTTCGTGAATAGTTTTATAATTTAAATTTTTCCCAAACCTCTGTCTCCGTCTGACGTCGTCGCCCATTCCCGCTCTCGATCCTGAAATCGTCCTTGTGCCTTCATGTCACCGTCTCGAACTTTCAAAAGTGTATGTTCCCTCTCTTCTGTTTTTTTTTATTTTTTTTTTTGTCAACTGTGAGGTTTTTCCGCCTTGGTCCGTTGGGTTGGCATTTTATGTTCGCTTTAGAATGTTACTCGAGTATGTTTTTTTTGTGTGTTAGGCGCCTGGCAAAAGACTGCGGCGGATGGTGGTTTTTGTTGAGAGAACAAAAAAATAAAATAAACTTTGTCCTGTTTGAGGTCCTTGTGGCTGTCAATGGGTGGGCTAGATGGCGGGCGACATCAGCAGCGCGGGATGTAAGTATGGTTTCTGTGCATATCTTAAGAGATTACTATGTTGGAGAGGAATGCTTTTAATGTGAGATACTACACTATAGTGCCAGCTCTGGCCCCCATCGACGAACGAAGGTAATTTATTCGAACAAGAATTTTCCTGCAGAATATTATTTTCAGTATTTTTTTTTTTTTTTGTAAAACTTTTTTGATTTTTTGAGTTATTGTTTGTGTTTTTTTTTTTTTTTTTGTTTATTTTGTTTTCAGTTTGCATTTTTCCTTTGTTCAGGTTTTTGAATGTAAGAACCTACCTTCAACCTACCAGCAACCTATATAGGATATTTAGAGAAGAATAGAAAAACCTATAGAATGAATGGCTTTGCTTGTTCGATGGAATCTGAATGGAAAAGTTTTTCGTTTATTTAAAGTTGTTTTTTTCTGTATTTTTTTTTTAATTTGTTGGCAATGCCATCATCAGAGCAACAATATAGAATGGTTTTTGGGTTTTCTTTCTTTTTTTAATGATGGTAGTGTGTTGGAAGTGATTTTGTAAGATCGAGCTGAAAGATTGTGAGAAATGAAGCTAATGGAAGGGAATTAAAAAAAAAAAAAACTTTTTTATCAACAAATTTCACTTCATAATTGATCAGTGCATGCAGTTTAAATAAAATGCACGACTGGGGCCGCACGTACTTGCTCTTGCAGTTCAAAGCACTTTTATGTTAGCTTACTTGTAGATTATAAGAGCTGCCTCTATATACATTTTTAAGAAATTTGGTTGATGTAGGGGAAGAGCTAGCTTGGAGGCCAAATGTTGGTTAAATAATTTTTTTTTATTTGACTTGACTTTTTTAGAAAAACTAAAAATGCAGTTTTACTGCAATTACTTTGAATGTTACATATCCAAAATTTTATCAAAATCATTAGAGCCATTTTTGAGAAAATTGCAATAACTCCATAATGATGTACGGGAAGAGCCGACATCCGCGCTTCAAAAAATTGTAAAGACCATATTTCCACTATCCGTATTTTTTGAGAAAAACTAAAAACGCAATTATGTTAGAACTATGTACAGCATTACGTGTGTTAAATTTAATCAAAATCGTTAGAGCCGTTTTCGAGAAAATTGCAATAACTCGAAAATTTTGTATGGGAGGTATACGTTCTAAGCGAGATATTAAAAAACAAAAAAAAACCAACCTTGGAAATTACGAAAAAAACATCTATACCAAATTTCAAGAAAATTCGTTCACCCGTTTAGGCTGTAGCTACCTGTACAGATGGACGCACCGACGCACAGACGCACAGACGCACAGACCGACGGACGTCATGACGAAACCCACTTTTTTGGACTTCTCCATCATCGTAATGTTAGTTTTGATTAAAACCTCGAAATTTTTTTTTGACACGAAACCAATACTTGCCCTATAGAGCAAGTAAAAAATGCTCTTAATTCCCTAATATATTTTTTTTAAGAAGAAAAAGAAATGATTATCAATTCAAAAGGAAGTTTTTTTAGTCTAAACACCATCTTTTATGTAGAGTCAACATTTTAAAATCTCATTTTTACATTGTTCTTCTAAAAAGATACAATTAAAAATGAAATTATAAAAGATTGAGATTGCGTTATTTTTAAAACAACTTCAACTTGATTTTACATGTTGTTTTTTTCTCTCTATATAGTCAATGAATCATTCCGAAAACGCATACATTTGAAATTCAAGTAAAAACAAGTGGTTTTTGAATACCTTTTTGATATATTTTTCCTCCGATTGTCCCCTTTTTCAATTTGATTAAGTTTTAGTTTCAAATTCTAGGTATTTGAAAACACTGGTCTGCTAAAATTTATCTTTTTTTTCTCCTTCAAATAATTTTTTGATATTATGAAAGATTAGACTTTCCTGAATCTAAATCTGGTTTCAGAAAAATTCTATCAGGTACCATTTTTGTAAAAATGATTTTTGAAAACTGTGAGTAGTTTCTAAAAAATCACCTTTTTAGATTCATTTGAACTTGTATAAAATAAAAACTATTTGTCGCATTGAGCTAAAATTTGGAGGACTTATTCTTCATAATATGACCTATCGACTGACACTAAATATGTTCTTTTACATTCATGTTTACTCATTTTTAAAAATACTGATTGACAAAAAAAGCAGACATTTCAAAATCCTTCACTTTTTAGTAAATCCTACATGAACAAAAGCACCTTAATTAAGGAAAATGTAAATTTACCAATGCTCATTATATTTAAAAAGTCAAATATGTAAAGAAAACCAAAATAAAATACATTAAACAGAATTTGTACGTGTTTTGTAATTTTATATACTATTTTTCTATTTAGAAATATCTTATTTGTAATAAACCATTCGATAAACTGCCTTGTAAAGCTTCAGATTTGTTTCTCCTAGAAACAATAATACACTTTTCTTATAGTTTTTGATGTGCTGAGTTAAAATCCGAAGTCAAAAAAGTTTTATCGCGTCAGAATTTTAAGATATTCGCATTAAAGTATCACAAAATCAAGTTTTTTTTTTAGAAAATCTCAAAAAAACTACTATATATATCAAAAGCCAGAGCTGACCGAAATTTTTTGAGTTCGGATTTAAAATCAGCACACTAAAGTCCACTAGAAAAGTATACTTTTGTTCTAGGGAGAAAAATATATTAATTTTTAGAGATCACTTTCATTATGGTAAGATATGCCAAACCTACTAAACCTACTTAAATTAAGATATCTCGAAGAAGAAAAGAGATATTGAGAAGATTGAAATTGAATTTGAAAGAAAAAAATAAGTTCTTTTATAAACCGTAACGATTTTAGTTGAAAAAGATTAAATTATGCCAAAATATTTCTTCGAAAACAGCAAAAAAAAAATGGGGTTTTGAGATTATCTAACGGGAATATCTAAAAAACGTGATGTGCTAGGTCAATTCTGACTTCGGATTCGGAATTAGCATACAAAAATCCTTTAGAAAAGTATAGTTTTATTTAAAGGAGGATTTCCTTGCAGACCAGTGAAATCTATGAAAGTTTTCAACTTTCTTATTAAACATACAAAATTTAGTTTGATTTCAAACGGAAATTAGTAAAAATTGACAGGTAATTTGTTGTTAATATGTTCATTTGGGTGGTCTTTATTTTACTCGTTTGCGAAAATTGAGTGCGACGTCCCTCATCAATTCCAAAAAATAATTAAAAATACCCTATTATTTTCATATTTTTATCTCTAACCCTTCCTGGCCCTATTTTGATAAGAAGTTTGTACTGGTTGTTACTAGAGGGCAGAGGAATAAGTATAAAAGTCATTGTTTTTTTTGAAAAGGCAAATAATGAAATATCAAAAATTTGAAAAAAAAAAAAAAAAAACAGAAACTTCTTAATGAAATAGGGTCAGGAGGGTTATAATAAAAGATGGAAAAAATTAGGGCATTTCCTGATTTGGAACCAATTTTGTTTTCCTAAGGACCACCCTGATGTTCAAACAAATATTAGCAATGTATATTTAATTTGCTTTTATTTTATGTTTTCATATGAAATATAAAAAAAATTGACAAATTTGAACAATTTATTGAAACGGGGCACTGGGGTGTATGTGTAATATTTTTTTAATCAATACAAATAATAATGCGCCGTATTTCATATTGGTCTCTTTACTTTGGAGGGTTTTGATTCTTTTTTAATTAATTCATTACAGTTCTCATGCACTCACAATCATACACGTAGTAGAAAAATAATTTTTAATGTTTTTTTGTACAAGGAAATCGGTTGTCATTTCAGGGGAAAATGGATAGTTCAATATTTCTGTTTTTCTTTGTCTTTGTGTACAAGCTTTCCTTTTTAGATAAAAAAAACGAAAAGTGTAAGTTCATTTTTCTAATTAATGTAAATATCTGGGAACCTAGCTATATGGAAGTTTTAATCAAAACTAAAGTTCAAATGGTGAATTTCAACAAAGCGGTTTTTGTCATGCCGAGCTAAGGGCTGAACGGATAAATGGTTTTGCTTTAAATATGGTACAGATCATTTTTGCGTGATTTCCAAGACCTTTTTTTTATTTTTTTAATATCTCCTGTTTAACGGATATCTTATATATAAAAATGAGTTCGTTAAGTGTGTGTGGCCGATAAACTCGCGTTTGGCTGGTCCGATTTTGGCAATTTTTTTTTTGTTTGAAAGGTATTAATATGTAGATGGTTTGTATCAAAAAAAAATAATACCTTTTCTTCCATCTTTACATAGCTGTCAATTTGTACGAGTAAAGAAACACTCTCGCTTAAAAAAAAAAAAATACTTAGCTTAATGTGTACACAAATTTCAAAATAATTATTAATTATTATCGTTTAAAGCCTGACTTTGGCATTTTTATTAAGAAAACATTACTCAGGATAGCAAATCGAAAGCGTGTCGTGTGACATTACATTTAATGTAAGCTGATGGTGGAATACCTAAACCTAATCAGGAAAATACTTAACTTTATTTAAGTGTTTTTGTTTGGTCAGCAAAACATACTTTAAGTATCAGTGTGACCATTTCTTCATACATATTTCCATATTCAATTCTTAATTTTTTGTGGATTATAACGTAAAATCGAAAACTTTAAACGGTAAACTATAGAATTTGTATGCGATTTGACAGATTTTTAACTTTTAAATGCGATTTTAAATATAATGGGGAGGAAATAAATTGAGGTTTTAAGAGATCTTAATGTTGTTTAATAAAATAATAAAAGCTGGTGAATTTCTGATCAGCAAAGGAAAATTTCTTTACACGTTGTTGCAGCTTGAAAATCTCAAGATAAGACTACAATGCGACACGGGTGCGAATTTGGCTGCACACACATGAAATGTATAATCAAATTCTGATCTTCGGTTTTATTTTTACGAATAAAACACGGGCACAATTTGGAATGTTTGCTCCAAATCGTGTAGAGCACGATTCTTGATCAAGTGGAAGGACGATTGATTGCATTGAATTAAAAATGTTTGCGTAAACTAATGTGCCGAAGTTAAATGATCAACAAAAGTATGTGTACGAAAAAATTAAACAAGGTGTGATAATTCAGAGTTTGGGTTTGTTTTTTTCATATGTTCCTGATGGTACGGGGAAAATATTTTTGCTATTATTTATAGCAACATCAAAAAAATAAAAAAAAACTGGCTCTGACTTCTTCTGGAATTAATGCTACGTTATTAAATGGTAACAGTACAGCTCGCTCTGCTCTTAAGTTGCCTTTAAAACACCTATATGTAATAAATATTTCAATTGGCAAAGTTTTGCAGCAGTGTCAGGTTATTGTGTGGATGAGAAAACAATTGTGCACTTAAAATCAGTTGAAGCTTTAGATTTCACCTTGATAGATTTGCGATAAAGTCAAAAAATACTGGAACAATGTTCGTGTATAAATACCCCCATGTAGGGGCAAGAACTTTTTTTGTTAGATGTTTTTTTAAAACGTATTATTTTGTTCAGTATTTTAAATTTTTTTTTAACTATGTACAGCTAATTACCCGACGGAGTTATAGAATTCTTTCGATTAATTAGGAACTCCGCAATAGGATCGCCAATTATATTGCTTCAGAATATCAATCAACCTAAGCTTTGTAATGGTACCAGACTTGCCGTAAAGAAAATTCAAAGACAAAGATGTTTTGATTCATCGAATTTAAATGATTCCATTAGACTTGCTTTTTGATTTTAAACATTCGCTTTAACCATTCATAAAACGCAAAGTCTATTGTTGAAAATATGAGGTACTGATCAAAAAACATTAGAATAAATTGAGAAAAATATAAATTCACTTTTTCGGTTTTAAATTATTTTCACACAGGTTCAATTTTTTTCATAAATGCACTCAGCGAAGCGGGTGGGGTTAGCTAGTCTCCTATATAACTTTTTCGAAGTATTGCATTTTTTTCAAAACTGAATCTAACGATTTCGATTAAATTTTATATTCGAAATTTATCTTAGATGAGTTAACCAAAATTTTTTATATACAAATATTATCTTTGAACAATAAGATTATAAGTACGTGCAACACAGTCGTGCATTTTATTACTATAAAGATTTTATAATTTTTTTCAACTACTTATATCTACATATTCTTTTGGTATAGTTGCAGTTAAAACTAAATCCATAGTGCGCAGCCCTTCCAAGTCACAAGTGCATCACAAACATGTAGGTACTGTTCGTAGATGAGTACATCAGTAAGGCTTTCGCATATAAAATATTTTGTAATCCTTGCACACACCGCTTCTTCGTGGGAGTCCTCTTCATATCCTTACACCTACAGAATGTGTAGCTGTTTGTATACTTTTTTTTATACAAAGTTTAATAATTTTCAAAATAATCTTCTTTTTTTTTGTGTAAATAATATGATTTCATGATGAAGAATACCATCAGAGCTGTAAGAGGTATACACACCACATAGTTTAGTTCGTTAGCTCCAACTCTGTACCACACGACACGTACACGTTGGAATCTCATTTTTTTTTTACTTGGCGTCATTCATTTTCTCTTACATCAACTTCCACATCACATCCTGGTGTTTTTCGAGTTTAATTTAAATTAATCCTTGTTTTTCTTTTTCGTTATTTTGTATACATTTCTGCATTTTTGTTGTATGGATAGTAAAAAAGTTTGTATGTTTTGTGATATTAAATTAAATTATATTTTTGTTTAAAGAAATAGAAATATTTTAAAGAAAATCTAAGGTAAGATTAAAATTCTTCAAAAATAAGTTGTCCTTATAAATGTTGCCAAAATTATTTATTCAAATTCCTGATTTAATCGCAAATCATTAATGACTAATTTATAAAGTAGATAATCCGCTTGTTTAAAAGATCACTCATTCTCCATTTATTTCTTAAAATTTTAAGGTAAATAGTAGGTTCTTTCATCTATTCTAAAAAAAAAAGAAAGAAAAAGAATAAATTTTTGTCCTTGCGCAAACAGAAAACGCCCTCATAAAACGCGAACCAAACGAATGACAAAAATAAAATAGAAAATTTTATTTACCTATGAATTTCTCCAACAACGATTGCTCCATACAGAACTTTTATATTATACAGAACAAAAAATAGATAGAAAGATATAAAATACATCATCCCCCATCTACGACCACATATTTACCAAAACTCTAAATTCCAGGAAAATGACGACTCCTACTCTCAAAAGAATCATTCGAAAATACAGAGCTCTATACACTCGTACACCTACCTACACACAAAAAATAAAATCCAACTGAAAAACAAAACGACAAATAGAAACGAGAGAAAAGAAGGAAAACTTCTAACTTTTATTCCCTCCTACAAGCATCTTTATAATGGTATACGAAATACGAGAGTATATTCTCATAAACACAGACATTTTATAAAACAAAAAAAAAAAAAAAACAAAAAACAGCTTCAATCCAAGGATAAATTAAAAAGGAATATAATTCCTTTTGCCTCGAAGAAATAAAAGAAATACAAAGTAAAGGAAAAGAAGGCTATGAAAAAAAGGAAGATGAAATAATCAAAAATCGATTTCTTATTTCATTACATTTAAAATATTTTTTTTTGAAATGGATTCATATATATTTATTAGCTTAAAAAGGCTTCATTATTTCAACAGCATATTTATATACCATTTCAAAAATTCATAAAATTGAAAATTTAACATTAAAATATAATTATTGTTTTTTTCATTTAGCTAGTTTATTCAAGAATTTTTTTTTTCATATCCATCAAAAACTATTTTTGAATCAACCACAATTTGAAGTCTCAACCAAAATTTTAAGATGTACAAATAGAAAATTCTTTAATTTATAAAAATATATTCCACATACGCCACAGTGACCCGTTTCCATATTATTCTACATCTACATATACATAACATTAAGGTAGCAAATGAAAGGTCATTCAAGAATCTTATTTACAAGTTTCTGTTGAAAACTGGCAGACTTGAGCGGGTCAAAATTCTGACTTCAAAAATCTGGTTTTCAAAATTCTGCTTTTTTTTTCTTTTCTGTCTGCTTTTTAAAATTCTACTTTTCAAAATTCTGACAGCTTTTTTTTAACAAAAAAATTCTGCTTATTCTTCTTTTTTTAAGCGTTTACTAAACAAAAATAGATCCATCAAACTGCCTAAAATACTGATTTTTCTATAACTCACATCTTTATTAAAAAAGAAATGTTGTGTGATAAAGAATATTCCTTTACTTACTCAATTCCTTGAATATTAATTTTTATTTGATTAAAAAAAAAATTTCATCTAGCTATTGTTTTTCGAAGATATTATCATTAAAGACCTTTTGTCAATATTTTAAATTATTTATTGGTTTATCAAAAAAAGATGAAAATGACAAAAGGGCACGCTTTTTAACATTTTCCAATCCCTTTCTTAATTTTTTGAAACTTTGTGAAACAAAATTTTGAAAAACTGAATTTTGAAAAACAGAATTTTAAAAAGCAGAATTTTGAAAAACAGAATTTTAAAAAGCAGAATTTTGACAAAAGAATTATGACCCCGGCAGAATTTTGACCCCAACATCTGGCAGATTCGTGATCGCGTTGCTTCTCATCATTTAGATAGTTTTATTAAAAACACGTCCAAAATATTAAAAAAAAAATCCAGAAACAAGATTTTCCATAAAAGTAAATTCAAATAAATGTAATAAGTTGACAAAGTTTGATCATCAAATTCGTCGTTTTTAATCAGTTTTGAGATTGAAAAACACAGATTTAGTGAATGGTTTAGTATAAAAATAGTGAAAATCATGCGCATTCTGTATTAAATTAAGCTGATTTCTGCATGTTTTATTTTTTTGTCATGATGATTTTCATCTTAAAATAATTTCTTGTATGTGCAAATTTAAAAGAAATCTACTTAATTTAAGCTGAAAATCATATTATTTTTATGCGAAAACATTTTAATTCAAAACCAACTGGTAGCCACTGGGAATCGTACATACAACACTGTTGGGTCACTAGGCGAGTGCTTTACCAACCTATCTCACTGTTTTAAATGAGTAGGTATGATAAACTGCAACTAAATCTGAAGTCTGCGGATAATTTTAAATTTTTTTATTTTTTTCGATTTTTTAAGATAAAAAAATCGTATTAAAGTTAAATGAAGTTCACCTTAAAATTAACAGAATTTAAGCGAATTCCACTTAATTTAAGCAGAAATTGTATTGTTTTAAGAGAATGGAATTTAAGGTGGGCTTATTGTAAGGTGATCTTTTTTCTGAGTGTAGCTGTACGCTTTTTCTGAGAAGAAGTCAAAATATTTGTGTGTTTTTTTCTATCATCTTCCTCGTAAATTTAATGTTAGTATATCTACCAAAGTAGTTTAGGGCTAAATAATATAAAAAAAATCATGTGTGCAATTCACACGTGTTAAAAATGACACCTTAAAAAATCATTTTTATTACAAAAACAAAAAAAAATAAAATCTATCTTTTTTTATTATATCAACTTTAAATCCATTTTTTTTATATGACAACCTATATATCATCTAAAAGCTTATTGTTTCAGCTCAAAATATTTATATCGACCATGTCTATACAACATCTACAAAAAAAAAAACTAGATTTTTTTGAACCCAATCACTTTTCATCAAAAAAGCGAAAAAAAAATCAATCTTTTTTCTCTTCTAACACCATTAAATATATATTTTCTTATATTACAACAAATGATAAATGTTGTATCATCTGAAAGCTTATTTCACCTTTTATATGACGTATTAATCACATTTCTACCATGCCTACAAACAAAGTAAGAATTTTTTAAAGCCAACTATGTCGAAATTTCAAACTGAGATTACGGCACTTCAAAAACGGACATTTTCAAAAACTGAATTTACTTCAGTCAAAACTCATAACGTTCGTCTATCTCAGCATAGGTCATATTCATATTGCTGAAGCGAAGGACAGGAAAAATTCAAGATTCAAACTTATGCATCTGTCTTCTTGATGTTGCAACATTGTTTGCATGAACTCATTCAAAAGTAGGTATTTCCTTGAAACTAAATAAAATTACATGTATTGTTGCAATTTTTTTTTTGTTCAATACTTTGTAATATTGTTCAGTGAAAAAAACTGTCTCTTATCTTAAATCTATAAAACTAAATATGTAAAAAAAGTTAGAAAAAACAAAACCTAATGAGAATCGTTTCGCAAACTTAGGCTTGAAAACATCTTTATGGTGACAATAGATAACGTGACTTTTGGCCATTTCGGGATGAAAAACAGTGTCTTAATTTTTGTATTTTCTTATTTTCATGGTGAATGTAATTAAATTAATTATCCTTTGTTAATTTTATCTAGTTGTCTTGTCAAACCTAAAAAGAGCCAAGGAAAAAAGATATAATAGGTGTCATATTCTCCGTACCTAATTTATGTGCTCATAGTTGGTTGCATTTCAATGATCAATGAAATTCAATGACACATCTTTTCTTGTCGTTTGAGGTGTGACGTGTGACAAATACTTGCTTCTGTTGTGCAAAATATAATTGTTTCCGCATTTTCATATTTTCACTACCTACAGTCTAGCTATAAACTCGTAACTTATATTCGTTCAAATATCAATTATTCAGTGCGTATGCGTATCTTTGATAGAAGAAGCAATTTGTCAAAGTTGCGCATTGCAGAACATATTTGATATGTTGATATGTTGTAGATACCTACTACAATTGCACATGCATTATATAAGTTAATATAAGTATGAGTACCTCTATAATTGCTACAACAAACAATATAATTATGTGTCATTACCAATGTCAACGTTTAAAGTGCGTTGTTTTTAGTTCTGTGATGCATGATGAAAAGAGAGATGCAATTTTTTGCGCTAAATGTGTTTACTTTCAGCAAAAAGAATCAGCTTCAAACCTTCAATTAAAGTTAGGTTTTCTTTAAAAAGGGAAAAAGGGCTCGAAGCACATCACAATCGACGAACCGTGATGAAAGACAACTCAATTTGAGAAAAATTCCTAGCGCTAGAAGAAATAAAATTCTTTTTCTTATCGAAATCTTTAGAGACACGGAAAATCGAAAGAAAAAAAAGAATGCAAGCATGTTACCAACTTTTATATGGTAAAGTATGATTTTAAAAGCTACGTTGTGCGTTTTTGAATTCATTGAAAGAAGAATTGCTGACGTTTTTACTCGTTTATTAGCCTCTCAATTCAAAACCAAAATTATACAAATTGATTTCCAAAAACGGAATGTTGAAACCATTAACTTCCAAAACTTGACTAAGCAGCTTTTTTAATGTTTTGCTTGAAACTTGTATTATCTTTACGATATTTTCTGTCTGTCTCTATATCGAGCTACATATGCTACAGCCTAAACCACAAAAGCGATTTGCTTCAAACTTGGCTCTAACATTTTTCAATGTTTTGTTTTCTAAATTGAAATATTACTTTAAGGGTCAGAAAAAAAAACAGTAGGTATCTACTTGCCATAGGTATGACCAAAATAGAATAGGTTTTTAATCTTAAAAACGGATCTAACGTGGCTAATAACAACCGTTTTCTGTATTTATGACTTCTTGTTAACCATTTAACCGCTTTGAACAAAAAAAAAAAAAATTCAAAAATATTAATTTTTGATTTAATAATAGGTTATATTTTCTTTTTTGTTATCTATTTTAGACAAGTCTTTATAAACTCAAGAATATTGTGAAGCAAACAGATCTAAGATTCACTCAGTGTGCCTATAAGAACATGAATTACCAGAAACAGAAGAGTTAGAAATCATTGGGGTTTTTATATTCTGCACTGTGGGACTGTGGCGTATCCAGAAAAAAAATTGGAGGGGGCTGGAAAATTTTTCAAACATTTTTTAGAGGGGTACCTACGAAAAATTTTTCTCTCTAATAGTCCAAGCGGCGACCGTCGAGTTACTTAGCTCATAAGGTTAGAGGTTAAAATTGGTGTCAAATGAAAGATAAGTTGATACTGAAAATAAAAAAATAGGGTTGCCACTTCTAAAATGGGAACATCCATGTGGCAACCCTATTTGAAAGGAAAAATTGTCACATAACTAATACATTCATATCTTTGTTATTTGGCCAGATAAAAATTTTTTTAAATGAAAAACGAAAGTCAAAATATTAAAAAAAAATAATAAAATAATAAAAAGAACGTAACCCTACAAATGTGGCAGCCCCATTCAAATGAATACAACACTGACAAAAATCTTCTTTGAACAAAACAGTATAACTTTTTATGCACTAGAAAGCTAAACTATAATCCATATTTTAGAAAATACTCCCTTCTATCTAAAAAATGTCGGGTGTCACCTCGCAAATGCAGGCAAGTACTCGGCAACCCTATCCAAATGCTAAAAAACACAAAAATCAATTGTTTTTTGGCCAAAGTGTATAATATTTGATGGAGTTAAAGGCTATAAAATACATCCTGTTTAGCTTAGACTCTCTTCTATCTAAAAAATGTCGGGTGCCACCTCACAAATGCAGACAAGTACTCGGCTACCTTATCTAAATGCCAAGAAACAAGTGATCTTTGCGTTTTTTTTAGCATTTTAGTAGGGTTGCCGAGTACTTGTCTGCATTTGCGAGGTGGCTTCCGACATTTTTTAGATAGAAGTTATTATTACTGCTGGATGCCATTTTATCGGCAATTTTAATGGAAAAAAAGAAGAATTCAAAAGAAAATATAAGGAGACACAAATAAGTTATGATAATATTTTGTCAAAAAAATTATAGATTCATTGAAAAAGGCACCAAATTTACAAACCGAAATAATGTGAATTGAATTCGATCAGAAAATCTAAATGAGTGAAAAATGCGCAAAGTGAAAGTCTAGAAACTAATTTTCCATTAAATTATTTTAGATGTTTAATTCGAAATATATATTTTTTCGTAATATGTTGCTTTTTTAATCCGAATTCGAAGTCCAAACTGGCATTTGCTGAAAGAAACCATTAGTTACATATGATGACCACTAAGATTTTGAGATATCAAATATTTCTATTTCCAATAGCTTTGAGAAGTATATAATTTTTGAGAAAAGTGTTTATTGAGATTGCATAAGAACTTTTGCAAAATTAAACGGTGATGTTATTCGACGTCGGTACCCTTGTAAATAAATATTTTATTTATTTCTCTGTTGAACTTTTTAATTGTTTATTTATTACCTTATTTGTTTTGCTTATTTTAAGTTGAGTTTTTAACAAAAATGCATCTTTATATTTTTGAATATTTATTTATTTTTTCTCCTATATATTTCGAGTTCTTAACTGTCTCATCATCAGGGTCTAAAAAGCCTAATAAATCATTTGATTATATAATTTATTAAAACGCATTGTAATTATGTTTTTTAAGAACCTGATGATGAGGCAATTAAGACCTCGAAATATATAGGACACAAAATAAATAAATATTCAAATATATAAAGATGCATTTTAGTTAAAAACTCAACTTAAAAGAAGCAAAAATAATAGGGGAAGGTGGCCTAAAATGGCCCCCCTAAGGAAAATGTCCTATATCTCGAAAAACAGTAGCATTCAAACTTAAATGCTATATACTTTTCAAAGTTTAATATATTACTCTCACATTTTTTTCATTTGCGAGTTGAAAAAGTTCCAAAAAGTATTTAATTTTTTTAATTTTCAAGATGTCTACAAATTTCACTGATCAAATTTACCCGGGTTAAATGGCACACTGTCCAAACATACGTGATTTTAAATGCAAAATTGAGTCAAATGCTTCTTTTCCATTTTCTTGGAACAAGTGGTGCTTAATCCCCCCAGATCTTTCATCGAGTCATTCAAAACCAAGTTCATGTTGGTTGCTCGTCTCGTTTTTGTAGTTTTTGCCACTTTGAGTGTTTTGGATGCTTTTTTCCAGGTTTTTGACGGAATCAAGGGCTTTCCTCAGTCCAGGACTTCCTCCCTGTACATCGTTCATAAATAGCAACTATTTTCACTTAAAAAAAAATGAAAATGTGAAAAAAAAATTAAAATGATTTGTGAAATAGGTATGCCATTTTACCCGAGCACTAAGTAGGCCATTTTGCCCATTTTGAGTTTTTTCAATTTAATTTTTACACCAACAAATTTAAAATCGTTTTAAAAAAATACTTATTTCAGTAAATTAATAAGAAATACTTCATGCGTACACACATTAACTTCTTTTTCCAAAATACAATGTTTTTTATACTTTTTTTTTGCAAAAAAAATTTTTGATGTGTATAGAGACAGTTTGACCTGTCAAATTTCAAATAATGACTTGAAGTTCCTGAAATTTCGTATACATATGTTGGTTTTGCCAGATAAACTAAAGAATCGCGTTCATAAAACTTTCTAATTATTTTCGATTCTACGATTTTACCTTGGGGTGCCATTTTAGGCCACTTTCCCCTAAGGTAATAAATAAAGATATTTTATTTTTTATAATTTATGTAGGTATAATTTTAAGACTAATTGGATATTTGGAGCTTCAAGTTAAAAAACTTCACAACATACCTAGATACAGAGAAAGTTTAACGGCTTTTTAGTAAAATTTTCAACCTAGTTTGTGACATCTGCTTACAATTAGAGTTTTCCCGCTATATATTTGTTTTAAATTCAAATTTTGAATAAAACTCGGTAATCAAAAATATAAATCCCAGAAATATAAGGAGAAAAAGGGCCCCCAACTTCATTCTCATACATTTTGTATCAATTTTGTAATTTTGTAATGGTAGTTTTATTTTATTAAAACAAAAAACAAAAAGTTATAGGTACATATTACTATTATGTGTTTCACAAGGATTGAATACTTCGAACCAAAATTTATCAATACAATTTTTGACAGCAAATTATTTACAATTTCAATGAATCGTTAATGGGCTTTTTGCCTAAACGTCAAATTCTAGGTACAGACTTCGAAGAAGTTAAATCCTACTTCGAAGAGGATGAAAACAAAAGCAATCAGAAAATGTTCTTTTTGTTTCTCATGTTTTGAAAAACTTCATATGTACCTACTATTAAAGAAATAATACATAGAAATAGTATAATGGGAAGTCGATGCTATTTTTACATAATTTACAGATAAAAATTCAGACAATAATTTGAAAAATTCAGCATTGTTTTAGCAAACAAAAAAACGTCACTTGAAGTAAACCTACCTACTTACTTTGCAATTCCTTAACTCCTATAGGTATATTTGAATAAAAACCTGTCTTCCTTATATCTCTTGGAGGTCATTTCTCTGCGTTTGTTTATTCAATAATTTTTTTTTTTTTCCAATGAAAAATTAAATTAATAATAAATTAAAAATTAATCAGGTAGGCCACTCGTCTAACCTTACCTAACCTAACCCACCCTATCCATCTTATTCTTCAAGGACATTCACATCACAATTTGCCTTCTCTCTTAAGAGAAAAGCAACACAATTTCCTAAAGAGAATATGTACCTACTTTACCTAAATAAATAAATATACACTAAAATAAGCATAGGAACATTATGGAATTGAAACATAATATTATTTTGGTTGCCATTTTCCCAAAGGCGGAGTCATATTATATTTTCTCTTTTATCTTCTTCTCCACTTTTTTTACACACAGAAAAAGACACAAAACTGTTCCCACTTTCAATATACTCTTCTCATTCCCATCAACAATATTCCCTTTGTATAGCGTTCCTTGTACCTTACATTCGTTAAGTTTATCATTCTTTTTGTCAGTCAATTTATTGCCACTCTACAAGATAAACCAAAAAAACGGTTACATTTTTTCCAATCTACCTGTCAAAACTTTTTTCTTTCGATTTTACCGACGGACTTTAAAAAATTTGCAATCAAACAATCCTAAATTCTGTTTGCACTTTTAATTTGTTGTGTCGAATTGGACTGTTTGATTTTAATTTTTTTCTGCTTAATTACTATTATTTGTGTTTCACATTTATTCATTTGTGAATTTAGAAAGAGACAGATGATCATTGTGTGTGTGTAAAAAATAGGAGTGGTTTCTGAGTGACAGTTGAATAATTGGAAATGAAATTGTTTAAAAAAAAACAAACAAACAAACCTACAAAATGAATGTGAATGTGTCAGAAGTGGGAGGAGGAATGTACTAAAAAAAAATGAGAATATTGTTCTTTGTCAAGTGATTTGTTTAACAAAACGTCATTTTCAGGGCTTTATTCAACTCAGAAGCAGAGGGTTTAATGGGCGAAAAGATTTCAATCTCAATGGTCGTATGACAGTAATCAATTTGACATTTTGTTGTCTCTTGCGGTGTTCATTTTTTGTTTAATGACTCGCTGTGTAAACAAAAATTGTTATATTTTTTTCTTTTGCAATTTTTCAACAAATTCGCATTGAAGTTTGAAGATGATATGTCAACACGCAACCTGTGTGCACCTATGCGTGCAATTAGATTTGACGCTAGTTGGTTCTTTATTTTTTCTAGTAAATTAAAAAAAAAAAAAAAGTAGTAGAGGTGTGAGTTTAGTCTATGTGTGTTTTTGTTGTTGACAGATGGGAATGTGATTTTGTATGTGATTCGAGCATTCAAGGTGTTCTAATGGCGGTTTGACATGAGTTACGGTTTTGTTGCCATTTTTTGCACAAAACTTATTAATTTAGGAAATGAGTTGGAATTTTTTTATCAAGATTTTTTTTGTTAATATGAGAATCGTTATAATTATGACTTGGCTAGATATAAAACCTAGTTGGTTGCAATCAATTTGTTCTTGTTTTTTTTTTTTTTTAGATTTGCCTATGTTATTATATTATTAAAATAAATTCGCCTGTTGTTATTTTAATTTAGTTAAATTATTATTATTTTTTTTTTTACTTTTTTTATTTCACACTCTACGCTTGGCCGAATCGTTTAATAGCCAAAACAAATGATGGAAATATGATAATATCATGAAAATAAATCATTAAATATCACGCAGGTTACAATGCAAATGGAGTCTAATTGGAGAAGTTTAGATACATTTTTAGCTAGATAACTAGTTAATGCCTGCATATAGCTGATGGATATAGCCAGTTTGCCTGTTTAAAAATGGAGTAATTAAAATGGCTTATTTTTGATTCAATTCATAGGTCTATTGTGTGAACAAAGTAAACGATTAATAGAATAGAGTAAATAAAAAAATTTAGCTAAGTGGGAGCTACCTACTTTTAAAGGTTATATTGCAAGCAAATAACGTAGGTGCATTAATGACACATTTTAGTTTTTTTTTTCATGAGAAATAAAATTGCATGCAAATTATTGGTAGATAACTCTTTACTAACTCTTAACTTCTAATTGAATACAAGGAACAATGCCTCATTAAGCATTTGTAACACAACACCAATACCTGTCAATTCTTAATAAGGTATTATTAGATCGGAAAGATAAGTTGGTAACTTAATTGCTTTGTTTTCATGGAAGAATTGAGTTGAAATAGTTGGAAAACTAATTTTAGTTTATAGTTAGTTTTCCTGATAGGTATTAATCTGTGTTTGGAAAATGTATTAATTAAGTGTCAACACTTTTTTTTTAATAACCACCCCATTATGTTCCACATTTTAAAATAGTCCAAAGAGATACAACATACAAAGCTTATAAAGTTATAACAAAATAAAATGTTGTTGCAAGCGTCGGCAATTCGGCATAGGGCATTCGCTTAATGCTTGTCATTTTATTTATATTATTGTTCAAAATTGACATCTTGACACCCGGAACTGCCAAATTCGCAAATCAAAAAATTTCTTCACAAAAAAAAAAATTGCTGAAAATTAAAATAATAGAGAAAAACTTCAAAACAACGAAATCTATTTGCAATTGCTTCAATCCTTTTAAAGTTTAAGTGACCTCAACTCCAAATTTATACCTAAGGCGTTTCGCTCAGGAACGACAGTGGGCTCATCAGTTAGATCTGTCGTACCCTTACTAAGACGCCTTATTTTGAGCGAAACGCTTTTTAAATTTAGAGTGGAGGTCACTTGAACTTAAAAATTGAATTAGAATTGGCAGCGTTGCCAACCCTCAATCACTCAAAATAATGCCTCTTTAAAAAAAAAAAACTATGCTTTTTCAAATAAATTATGCCTCAATTTAGATTTCTTAGTTTATGTTTGAAAAATTATATATAAAAAGTGCAAGTACAAAAAACGAAATGTTTAATTAATTAACTTATATATACATTTAGGCTACTTATTTGTCACCAAACGGCAACTTATTTTCTTCGAAAGGAATTTTTCAAAGAAACTAATACATTGCTTTACACAATAGGAAGAAATAACGACCAGTTTTTTTTCACCAATAAGAAATAATAGCATATTTGCAATCGTTTTAGACCTTTTTAGAGCCAGTTGTACAAATACTTAATCCGTGGTTCAACGACTTTTATCTTCTGAAATCGGTGGTAAAGTCGCGGTTTAGTACTGGATCAAGGTTCATATATATAAAAATAGCTAAATCCATGTTTGGACCAAAGATGATTTACGGCTAATCCGCCGAAATCGGCGGGTTAAATTTCTGATCCGAGGCTGGACCCCGTTTGTACAACTGGCCCTTATAGCAACAAACTCGCTTTTTGTATATTCTTTTCTAGTTGATAAGTGTGCACAAAATTCTTCGGAAAATTAAACACTACCAAGAGTTAAATGGTAAAAACGAATTCTGTAAATAAAATTTCGAAGAACTTTAAAAACATAAATCAAGAGTGCAATGAAAAAATTATGCCTTTTTGTCAAAAAATAAGCCTCAATGTCTAAGCTAATAAAATTATGCCTAAAAGGCATAATTAAGCCTCAGTTGGCATCGCTGATCGTGGGCACAACGCCAAAACCACGAATCTGCAAAATTGTAGTTTTGAGAAAAACGGCTTCAAAGTTTTGGAATTTCATGCAATCTTATGGAAACTCGTGCAACGAAAATTGATATTTTAGGCTTTAAGGCAACAGATGGAGGACTGGGGTCGATGCAGTGAATAGAGAAACCGATAACAAGGTTCATGACGCATTAAAGTGAAAATGTCAAAAAATGCAGATTCGCGGTTTTGGCTTTGTGCCGACGATATTCAATAGCTTTTTTTTTGTAATTTTTTTTTTTTAATAATTTTTGTAATTTTTTCTTAGTTATTAGTAAAAAAATATTAGGTAGCTAATTGTAGGTAGATGATAGGTACCTATTTCTACAATAATTTTTGTTATAATGCTCGATCAACACTACGCTACGTGAATATAAACCAACAAAAGAGGTTCAAATTAGCTTTATGAATTATTAAACTCTTCATATTTTTTTTTACTGGTGTAGCTACAGAAAGGTAATATCTTCATAATTTAACAAAAATTTGCATTTAAAATATTAAATTTAAAAACTGAATTTTTTCTGTACCTAAGATAATTAAATGATCAATAAAAATTCCAAATTTTAAATAATGTTGTAAATTTTTAATTTTAATTAAAGATTTTAGAACTAGAGACGTTTAAAAACAAAAGTTTAGGGTTTAAGTTCCTTTTTTTTAAATCTTAAATTTGACAATTATTTCATATACAGCCTTGGCCAAAAGTATTAGGCACCCCAAAAATTTTTTTTTGAATACTGGAAGTAACTGAAGCAAATTGTACAAAACTTTAAGTATTCACAGTTAGAAGGCTACAGTATAATGTTGCGTCATGGTCTCATTCACCTGAAACATGAACTTGCAGTAATTTCCTTCGAGATATAGTGAGAGTGCGTTGAGAAAAAAATACTTGTGTTCAAATCCTTCTACCTGATTTTTGCAACATAGGTAATATTCGAAAGAAATTTGGTGCTAAAGAAGAAGCATGATTTCCTTAATACATGGGAGGAAAAATTAAGACTTGGGGTGTCATTCTTCCCGATAGTGATAAAAAATAGTAAAATCGGCCCAAAGCCACATTCAAACAATATGAGAACCAATGGATAAATTTTTAAAGTTGTATATATATTTAAGACACCCACGTGCATTACGACTAATCCAGCCAAAAAAAATGGAAGATAAAACAAATCCGCGCTTCCAGTATTCAAAAAAGCATTTTTTTGGGGTGCCTAACACTTTTGGCCATAGCTGTACATAACTATCTAACTCATTTACATTTCAATTCAGTACATTTCAAAGGCAAAGGATAATGTCCAATAATGTCCAAATCCATCAGCATCGATTAAAATGACTTATATGGCTTGAAGTTACTTTTAGTACCTAACGCTTCATCCATCGCATTTGGTTGTAAAATAAAATCGATCAGTTCAACTTTTTAACTCGAATTCGAATCCGATAATTTGCTTGTAGCGTTATCATATAAATCAATTCCCCCATCGTTATGATGTTTTCAAGAATTGAATTTGGCATTGGAATGTTGACAAGTTTTCCCTTTATTCAATCAAACCGTTTTGACTGATTGATTGGTAGATCCATCAAATGATTTGATAAGACTGTTACAATTGTTGTTCCAGCGAACAGGTGCAATTTCATTTTCGTTATCGAATGCAAAATCAATGAAACCATGACTTTTTCTCATTTGTTAGAGTTCGGTCAACTCCGTTTTACCACTTCTATTCTAACGAACTATGAATGTTAATACAACACAAGAGTGGGTTTTTTGCTCTGCATTGAGAATAAATCAAATTACCTGTAAGAAGGACGGTAAGTACGGTATTCTAGTTTGTGAGACTTTGAAAAAATTTTCGATTGTTGCCGGGTGCTGATTTGGTTTATCGATTTTTGAAAGGAATCAATTCAAAGAAGTTATCACTAGGTAATTGCACTACGATAAGGAATGAATGAAGTAGCCATTTTTATCATTTTTTTGACAACATCAAACATATTGTCATCAAAACGATGTCACAAGTGTTCCAGACAATACCTACGTTTTTTCCTGCAAGAAATGTAATATCCCAAATCATGTATAAAATATTTCGATGAGTACGCCACAAAAAACCTTTCTTAGTAAGCATAAAATACACTGGTCAACAAAATTGAACTTTTTTTTTGCCACAAGAACCAAGATATACTTTTCTAGAGGTTTTTGACGTGCTGAACTCGAATCTGAAGTCAGAAAAATTTGATTGGCCTCCGTTTTTGAGATATTAGGGTTATAAATGCTAAAAAACGTCATTTTGGCTGTTTTCGAGCTTCAAATTTTATGTGGGGTAATTCATTATAAACAAATTTGTACCGATGATTTTAAGAACAGATATCCTTCTTTCAAAAACTGTTTAAATTTTCCCGATATCTCTTTTATTGCTCGAGATATCTTAAGTTTCAGTTAGTAAGCCAAAGATAAACTAAATTTAATCTAAAGTTTAAGTCCCTGGGCATACAATTTTTGCCACAAGAACCAAAATATACTTTTCTAGAGGTTTTTGAATCGCTAAACTCGAATCTACAATCATAAAAATTCTATTAGCTTCCGTTCTTGAAATATAACCGTTATAAGAAAACCATTTTGTTGCATCTTATAACTGTAATATTTCCGGAACGGAGGCCAATAGAATTTTTTTGATTTCGGATTCGAGTTCAGCAACCCAAAAACCTTCAGAAAAGTATATTATGGTTCTTGTGGCAAAAAAAAATTTAATTTGGTTGGCCAGTGCTGCTTCTGAGTCAAAGACTGGTACTTAAGTGATATCGGAAAGATTTAAACATTTTTTGGAAGAATAAAACCAGTTCTTATAGACACCGTTATAATTTTTTAAAAATGAATTACACCACATAAAAACAAAACCTCGAAAACAGCCAAAATGACGTTTTTCGGTATTTTCTAACGGTAATATTTCAAAAACGGAGGCCAATACATATTTTCTGACTTCATTTTCGAGTTCTGCACATCAAAAACATACAGAAAAGTATATTCTGGTTCTTGTGGCAAAAACCTTGTTGACCAGTGATATCAAAATATAATGTATAACTTATTACAATTTTTTTTATTTTATTTTCAACAATCTTTCATTACCCAGTGCCAGTGTTAATTTATTTGGTTCATTTCTTCATAAAAATAGTCAAATAAAATTGATTCTTACTACATGTAAAAAAAAATTATTTCAAAAATTTTGATACCCCTTTCGGCGAACGTGAATTTTCTGGAAAACTAAAAGCTTTTCCAAAAATTTTACATTTAGCAGGTAGACGCTCTATTGTGAGAAGAATATCATCTCGCGAAAAAAATTTCATTATCTATATGGAAAGTTCTTAGTGTCACTAAGAAATATCGCGCCTAAGGCCCTTAAACTTGCTGAAGCTGAATGACCCCTTTATTTCCAATGTTTACATAACCTTCAATGCCAAAGGTCTATAAATTATCTTACTTTTAGTTCCAGACACCTGTAATAAAATTCAATTATTTTGTCTTCCTTTTGTCTTATTTCATTTGTCCTAATATAATGATGCCTTCAAGCAATATTTTGCTTCCAGCTAACGCAGTCAATTCATCATTAAGTTAATATCCCATAAAATGGCCTCTAATTAGTATTGTCACCATCTCCAATCTTGTATTCATGTGAACTCACCTCCACATTCAACATGACAAAACACTGCGTTACGTAAATTGACAAGATCTTTATACAAAACAAAAGACAACCTACCCACATAATTTGTTACGTTTTGCATTACTGTGCGAGTATATATTATTCGATCATTCTGAATGCGTCCGGCAGGTTGACTGAATTTTACGAATTGACATAAAAGTTCCGCAATGAAGAGCTGTCACCAACAATAACAACAACAAAACAGAAAATAAAAACAAAATGCAATGTGCAAAGTTGCAATTACCGCCCAATGATTGCAACGATAAAAAGAAGTTTTACCCCGCAAAAAACGGAATGCAGGTAACGTATCTCCGTCTGCGGTCCTGACCTGGCTTAAATGTTTAGCTGGGTTGATATATAGGACTATCCATATCCATACCTAACCTATGTCTATGAGAAGTTCCAATGGAAGAAGTGTACACTGTACAGAAATGGCAATCTACGCTTCAGCAGTCTCAAACTCTCAAGACCAAATGGGAATTGATGCGTTGTGGGATGGCGGTAATTTTTTGTTAATCCAACGTTATTTCATTTGACAGGGAAAATGGTAGGAAGAAGTTGGATCAACTTGCTCATAACCTTCCATTTTGAACTTAGAAGTAGCTGAATGCTACCAAGAGTTCTCGAACTGCGACACATTTTAAAACTCGCAAAATTTTATAGAAAGTGATTTAGGGCAGAAACGTCAAAATTTCTTAAAGAATTTCTTTAAGAATTAAAAGTTTCTCGTCACGAATAACAATTTTGCTTCTATAAAGCTTTACAGATGATAAATTAGCTACTTTGAGACTTTATAGAAACAAAGTTGTTAGTTTGGCTGCTCTGTCACATTTCCTTACAATTATTTCGACTGGACTGAACTGTCGATTATTGCCGTTTTTTTCTGAACACGATACCGATCCTTAAAAAGAAACAATTGCAAGTTCAAATTGAAGTAAACGCCGAGGTTACCATTAAACTTAGCTTTGTCTGGAAAAAGATGGTTTCCTTCTACTTCCTATGTGTTTGGCTTGGCTTTGGTATAGGTATCGTGTTCGTCGTAGGTCCTCATCGTCATTTTCATCGCGTCTTCGGCGTCCGTTGCCGACATGTATTTTCATCGATCGCACCATCATATTGTTGTACAACTTCAGCGGAGTGTGGGTTGTAATTGGAGTATGAATTGCAGACTTTTGATATCAGCCAACAAATAAAATTGTAATAACACAACGCATAGAGAAAAAGAGACAACGAAATTGTACACAAACACAATAAATTGTTTTTCTTTGGAGAACTGGAGATGATTGTTTGAAAGAAGACGAAGCGAATTCTACGCGGGCGCAACAGCAGAGGCTTGAAGATAATAATTGGGGTGTTGACAGAATGGTTTTGTATCTACGACGAGTATTTATGATAGGAAATTGAGCTGAGTTTATATAAATGACGGCGAGATATTTTCTGTAATTTTCTTCTCGAATCCTAGCTCTTTGTGGGAAGAAACAAAAAACTTGAATTGAGGCAATTGAGGAAATAACACCTTTAATTTGTTTCACTCGAGGCTATAAAGTGATTAGAGTTTAATATACACTTACACCTTTTATAATATCCTTAAGGTAAGGCTTGAAGTTAAGAGACATTTGTTCAAGTTGGAATCTAGCAAAAATGTGCAGAGGATTTTTGCCGCCAATTATTGCTTATGCATTGAAATACGCAGATAGGAGGAATAGGAATCATACTCGTACATTTAAGAATGATTTTGTAAATTTCTTCAAAAAGTCGTTTACTGTTTTGCTTTAAAAAGGCAGAAAGGTACGAAATTAAAGAAAAAAAAAAAAAAAACAGTAAAACTTGTGCCTAAAATAATCATTTTTATCAAAAAAAAACTAAACCGGTAGGGTTTTATGGTTTTTCTCATAGTTTCTATAGCCACAACTGAACAAAATTGAAATGAGACAACACTAAATGCACCAGCTTTAAAATACAAAAAAAATTATCAAAATTGGTTCACTGAGTCAAAAGTTATGAGGTAACAAAAACAAAAATATACAGACGAATTGAATACCTCCTCCTTTTTGGAAGTCGGTAAAAAAAGAGTGTACGTACTAGGGTGTGTCAAAATGCAAAAGTATGGAATTTTCAAATGTAATAGCTTTTAAAAGTTGCATTGCTTAACAAAATTAAATCCTGCGTTTACAAATTTCATTTTAATTAATATCTTTGGCTCGTTCAAAATATAGGAAGCAATCAAAAAATTTGGATTTTTTTTTTTGGTTTTTGAAACATATGTTTTTTTTTTAAATGCGCCGTTTGGATACAAAAAAAAAATATATTAAATATTTTAGGCTTTCACGTGATAGATAATTCAAAAAAAAAATGTTTAAGCTTATATTTGTTGGAATTGAACTCTTAGTAAAGAAGCTGCAAAATAATAAGTGAAGGAAAAAAAAATAATTTTTTCATATCAAATCGTTTTTTTCTTAACAACTTTAACCGATTTGAGCGAGCCAAAGACGAACGATATTATAATTTTTTTTTTTTACATATTATTAAATTTCTGAAACTAATCCAACTTTTGACCACTATTACATTTAAAAATTAGAATACTTTTTTTTCCCATACAAAAGTGACACGGTGCAGGGAAATAATTCCACGGGAATCTGCTCCACATGGGAATTTATTCCACTTCAAGTGGGAATCTATTACACTTTTTGAAGTGGAATAAATTCTCACCGTGGAAGGGAATTTACTACACCAATTTTTGTGTGGAATTATTACCCACCAAAACTGTAGAAAATAGATTGATTTCTGAATATTTTAAGAACCATTTGAATTCATATTAAGCAATATTTTTATGTATATGGAAATAGAAGGTTTAGTTTTACCAAAATATTTTATTTTTATAAAACTACGTTGTATTCTTTTTTCAAAACAAACGATTATAGAGTTTTTCTTTCAATTGAAGTTGCTTGGACGGAATTCTTAATTATGTAACTACATCTTGTGGATATAAGCAATTATATGGATAATGA
Organism: Episyrphus balteatus; assembly: GCF_945859705.1. Lineage (NCBI taxonomy): Eukaryota > Metazoa > Arthropoda > Insecta > Diptera > Syrphidae > Episyrphus > Episyrphus balteatus. Next base: position 14,666,005 of record NC_079134.1, on the reverse strand, counting down.
TGCTATGAAATAACGCCAAGTAAAATAAGGCCAACATTAGAAGCGAAACGGAAAAAAATTTGTTGACATGAGAATCTACTCAAATTTCACAACCGAGCGAAAAAAAATTTTGACCCCGGGGAATCAATTTTGAGGTGTGAAAATAAAAATTCGCGCGAATTTTTATTTTCACACCTCAAAATTGATTCTCCCGTGGTCAAAATTTTTTTTCGCTCGGTTGTGAAATTTGAGTAGATTCTCATGTCAACAAATTTTTTTCCGCTTCGCTTTCAACCAATTATTACAAGAGGGGTTGTTTTTGATCATTAAGTTATCATTATTTGTCCGCTTTGTTTGTAATATATTTCTTCAAATCACGCGAACTAAAAACTATGAGACTTGAAAGAAATCTTTTAAAAAAATCCCCACGCCTCTTACCCCCCCCCCCCCCCCCCCAGATACCGCACGCGCTGGGGTCAATTTTCACCGAGTACGAAGTCATTTGCGGATGATTATCGTATCGGCACTTTTTAGTGTTTTTTGAAGGTAAAAACAAATTCAAAAGAATTAAATAAGTAAAGTGAATTGTGATACGAATATCAAAGGAAGGTCAAAGATTGGGACTGCTTCTTCCTCTTTTCCGTAAATTATTGTTTTGCTATGTCTTACTTTGATTTGAAACATAAAAAATCAAAGTCGACTTAAGACTACCTACTTATAAGCGACACTGCTATTTTTTTAAGTTTTTGATCAGTTTTTGTATGAAGAGCATGTAAGTAGCTAATATGTACCAGTTGACACGGTCCAAGATATAGCTATGTTTCTGAAACTTACAATAGAAATATATTATATTTTCCCACATCGAATTGGAAGGACTCTACTATTTTGTATGCCATGAAAATGGTTTATAAACTGAAGGTACTATCCATTTCCGCAAAAAACGCAGCTTTTTTCCAGATGGCATATACAATACAAACATAAAGTAAAATCATTCTCCAAAATGACAAGAAATAAATCACCAAAATTGAAGGTGAAGTTATTTCCCAATTAAAAGTGTAATGAATTCTCACTCGGGGCGGGAATTTATTCCACTTCAAAAAGTGGAACAGATTCCCACATAAGGTGGAATAAATTCCCATGTAGAGCAGATTCCCGTGGAATTATTTCCCTGCACCAAGTGACACACCCTAGTGTGTACACAAGTATCTACATGTGATTGAAGTTATACATACTTCTTACTCAGAGAAATTCACTGAAATGGTTCATACCATAAAAAATCTGTATTACAATTATGAACACTTGATGAAGCTACTTGCTAATCCCTTTGACATTGCTTTTCAAAAAGTAAAATTCCATACCCCAACGCCGCAAAAGAAGTATAACTTAAAAAAAAACTGGATTAGCGTTTCATTAAATGGTGCAGGGCGAAATATATTAGCCTTCAAGCCAAGCTAAGCTAAGTGACATACTGCTATGGCCCATATATATGAAAACTTGTGCTGGAAGGTCTCACAAAAGATTTTTTAAAACCCAAAAATTTGCACGGGCTTTTGAAGTCCACAAGACTTTTAAGCCGCGAACAGAACAATTTATTGACAAAGTAAGGAGTTAGAGAAATCTGCTATTACGATAGCTGGTTTGAAACATACTGCTATTCCACTGAGCAGAGAACAGCTTCGATTGCTCTTCAGCTAAGCTGCTAACTGCTCAGTCCTTAGCCTTGTTGGCATTCTTAAGTAATTATTAATTTTTTTAGTGCTTGAATCAGTTATTTCTTATTAAAAAGTTTGAAAATGGTCACTTACTTATTTATTACTTTTTATTTGTATTTAAATTATACTTCAAATCATTAAGAAATTAAAGGAGTATTTCGCAGCGTTCACTGCTATTTAAAGAGTGATTAAATAGCAGTTTTTAACATTTGTTTCTTTTTATACTGCTCACTGCTATCACTGCTCTATAAAACTCGATTTTTAGCACACTTTTACCCTTTGCCCCTTTTTATCCTTTTTCAAAGGATTTCAATTTCTATTGATCGGAGAATGAAGGTGTTTAGAAACACATATTCAGCTTAAAATTGAAAACATTCCTTGGATTCGACTACTTTACGTGACTAACAAAATGATAGAGGCTACATTTTTAGAACTCAGTTCTATTTTGACTTATATCTATTTTGGTAGTTACTTAAATGGATTGAACTAGGAATATGATATGAAATGTATATAAAAATTGAAGCCAGCAGAAACTTAATTCCTAAAAACCAGGGGTCGAACCATGGCACACGATTACGATCATACGTTAACGTTTTAACTACTGTCGTTGTCGTCTCTATTTAATCAGTAGAAAAATATAGGGACAGATAGCGGCCATATGTTAACGAACGTATGAAGTGATTAGACTCCAGGCCTGACAATTTTTAGATATTCCAAAATTTGGTGTACGTTGTTTTCTCAAAAATTTCGGATAGCGGAAATAGAGAGTTGCCGTATTTTAAAAACTGTCATTTTGTTACATTGCCTATATATCGTTTCTCGTTCAAGGCTTGGGTAATTTTATTCAGAGCTTACAAACAGATATGTTTTTCTTGCCATTTTAAAGGAAAATGAGTCTTCAAATATTTAGAAAAATAGTTTGGAAAAAAAGAATTTTTTTAATGATATCTAACCAATACTTAACATTTCAAACGATGAGCAAACGATTTAAGTCACCAACTTACTGAATTCGAAAGTTGGGCTTATACAAGCTTAAAACACAGTTTATTGGATTTGTTTCTACTCAATTCCTTGACTCTTCAATAGATGGGGCTACTGCCACACCAAGTCTACGAATTTAGAAAATCGATTTCAAACTAATATTGAATTGGTTATCATGATTCCTTATCTATATCAGTCAAACTTGAATAGACGAACAATATGTAAGTGGATCGTAAACAACGACAAATAAGTTGATAATAAAATTATTGTATCCAGACTTGTTCGTATCGTTGTTTATTTCAATTGAATTCCTTACCACTCAATATAATATTTGTGTTGATTGATTTCACTTGATAAAAAAATTTCTATTTCCATCCATTGTGGGTGGCAATATGAAAGCAATAAAACAATAATATTGTAGTCTTTTATGAATAGCTAATATCTGAACCATTATCTTATCAGTTGTAGGTGAAATTAGAAATAATTTGTGAGTGTTTATCGAGAATCGAGTTCTCCAAATCCTTGAATCTATACTCGTTCCATATAGAATATTGTTATTCAATTGAATAAATTTGATTGCGTTTTGGGAATTGAAGTGGTAAAATAAGTTGGATAAAGTGATATGATAATACTCATATTGTTGTTGACAACGAAAACTAAGGCATTTTGAATCCGGGACACATGTTCGATTTATATGAATAAGTTTTTGTTTTCTCTGTTTTTGATTGTGATTTTTAATCTATACAGAATTAGAACATATTGGATAAGTTTTATTTAGATAGGAATTGATAAGCGTACGAAGTTTCAATCGATCAGAGGAAAGTATTGGTGAATTTGGCGAATGAGGTTGTTTTTGTTCAAAATTTGTTCCCATTTTAATATTAAACCTCCTTTCTGTCAATCACACATTTTTTTTATCATTTCGACATAATGACTTAATGCTGGAATCAAATACTTTGTAGTTTATTGAAATCCCAAAGAAATCAAACAGACAGATGGAAACAGTAGAGAACGACTTTCAAAATACATAAAAAAAAAACAAGCAAATCAACGCTTTCAATTCAAAACAAGTAAAATGTCTGAATTGTATACAAAATCCATTAAAGATGAAAGCAACATCTCAAATCAAATCGGCGCAACAATTGATCTTTATTTTTTCTTTAATAAAAATCCATCCCAATCCCACTGGCATACCCGAAGCCGCCCATTAACTTATAAGAAAAAGAACAAATGTTTTATAAATTTCTTTTGTTTCCATTTCCATTTTGATTCTCACTCCCAATTTGAATCTAAATCCCAATAAACATCTTCATCATCATCATCATCATCATCATCAACATCAACTCCACCAACATTGACATGTTAAAGAAAAATGATTCAATCGGAATCGCATCGAAATCTCATATCTTTCAGTCGTCATCGTCGTCCGCCTTTCAAAGATCTTTTTCAATTCCATATCCCATCCCAACCCATCTGAACTGCCTACCTACCGAATTCAATAAAAGATACAAATTGATGTTACAAAAGATTCATATTGAAAACAAACGCACCATGACTGGACAAATATTGCAAACGTCATTCAATTTGTGAGTGGTATTTCACTGTTTCTAGAGCTGCGGAGTCCGAGTCTGAATCCCAGTCAGTATCTTGGTTTGTGAAAAAAAGGGGGCAACCATATCTTGTCTTGGAGTATACAAAAGATTCCATCAAGCTTGATATAGAGAAAACCTGTGGCGCCACACATCAAAAGCGTGTTATTGATGATCGACACAGCACACAGCGTATACAACACAGCACAGTGTTCACCGTCTTAGTCTTTGCTGGATACTGGATTGGATGCTGAATGAATGACTGCGGTATGACACGTAATTAGGCTGCTGGAATTTTTTGTTTTCTCAAGTGTAACAGATTCTAATCGGATTAGAAATGCCATCTGTATTCTAATAGAAGAAACCCATTACAAAAACATCACTCAAATAATATTTGTATGAGATTTTATGTTTGTAAGAGAATGAAGTTAATGTCTTTTCAAATTGAAGTTTCTTACAAATTCGCTAGTTTGAACTCACAACAGTTCGTAGTGATTTTACAGGGTTGCCATTTGTGTAGAAATAAAAATAAACTGTGTTATTGCGAGCTTCTTTTTCAATGAAATCGTGACATGATAATAGTCTTTAAGAAGGCTACTAAAAGAACTTAGAATTAAATGAAGAACATATATCAGGGATGGAAAATAACATTTTTTAATTGTATTGAAAATTTCATTTTTATTGTACTGAAATGGGTCCAATTGTATTGAAATTTATTTTTCACACGAGAAATTATTATAAAATTTATTTAAAATGTTTTATTTGAAAAAACTCTAAAATTTTCGATATACCTTTTATTATTTTCTGAGTAATTTTTCTTTATTTTCGGTATAAATAAATATTGGATGAAGTAGGGGAGAGTGGGGCAGTTTTGAACACGGGGTACATTTGAACACTGCATATAAAATTTTAGTATATCAATCTTTTTTAGAAGTATTTCGATATTTGAACCCGTCAACACGATATCCATAAATGTCAATGACTTTCCATCGTTATCTCGGCTGACTTTCAGATTTATAGGTGGAAGGTGATTTTTATAGTGGTTTTGCATTATTTCAGTTTTTTAGTTGTAAGAGTTTAAAAAAAAATTGGTACGTGATTTCAAAACGCAATATAATTTTTTTTAATGGTTAATGAATTTTAAACTAGTTGACGGTGAATTTTTGAATAAATATATTAATGTTAAATATTTATTCAACATTTTATGTCGTTGACACAGTTGGGGCAGTTTTGAACAAGTATGGTGGGGCACTTTTGAACATGTTCAAAACCGCCCGAGTAGTTTGTATCAGACATTTTAAGGACACTTGAATGTGTTTTATTTAATAAATCGTAATGTTCTTATAAAAAAGAATAATGAAACTAGCATTTGTGAGCAAAATTAAAAAAAAAATGGGAATATGTACAACATAATTGAGGATTTAAAAAAATGCCTGAATTCTTCAAGTTCTGCTAGACTGTTCTCGATGAGAACTCGATTATATACCGCTTAGGCTTTATAGAAATTAAAGTCAAGCTACCTACACCAATTAATGCTCCTGGTACATGAAGAACATCCGCTTTGTTAACATTTGGATTTAATGTCTATATATTATATACATTGAAATAAATCTATTTTACTCTGAGAAGCATAAATGGTATGAATACCATTTTTCTAAGATATATTTTAAATGAATTTTTCTTGGTTTTTGTTTTTCTTTTGAACTTATAAATGTGATAAACTGATAACTATAGTTTAAATTTTAATGTTATTTTTTTCTGAGTTTTTATTATTTGTTGGTTAATTGAATATGATATAATAATCAATTTGGAGTTTTTGTATGTTCTTATTAAAAAACTAATAAAAAGATAAGTATTATTTATTCATTACAACGAAACTAATACTGCTGTTCAAAAGTGCCCCTTCCATGTTCAAAACTGCCCCATACATGGGGCACTTTTGAACATAAGAGCCTATATTTTTAAAACATCAAAATTCAATATAAATAATTTGTTTAACTAACCAAATGTTCTTTGAAATCGAAGTTCAATGTTACTGTTCAATGTTAGTAAACTTTACAGATCAAGAAAACGAACATATTTCGTTCAAGCAGTAGTGAAAGCAAAAAGTGTTCAAAACTGCCCCACTCTCCCCTACATATTCACAAGTATTAAAAAAATTTTTTTTTAATTCAAAAATCGTAGGACCCAAAAATACCTAAAAGTACAATTTTGACAGGTTTCTATATTTAGGCCCAATTTATTCACACTCCATTAAATTTAAAGTCGCCATTTAAACAGGGAAATTCTAAATTTTGTATGCTATTTGACAAATTTCTAATTTTTAATGGAGACTTTAATTACAATGGAGAGTGAATAAATTGGGCTTAAATAAGAAAAAATAAAACAGCTTGATCAGTATCACTATTTTCAAAAAACAAGTCACTTCACTCAAATTGTAACATTTATTTTGGTTCAAAAATCTGAAATTAGTTTAAAAGTTAATTCTTTCGATTTTCTCGTTTTTTTGAAAGCTTAGATTGCAAGAAAATTTTTAAGTCACAGATTAAAAAATTGTATCGAATTTCGACAAATTGTATTTTTGTACTCGAGCAAACTCATTTGTATCGAATTCGATACAATTTTATCGACATTTCCATGCCTGACATATATCTAAGTATAAAAACTAAATGAGCACTTTAAATAGGTTCTAACTAAAAAAAAACCAAAATCAATTTTAATCTCCAAAACAAAAATAATATTAGAGGGTAAAGCCTATATTTTCACTTAAAACTGATGAGCAACACGGTAGCATTTTCAGGCGCATAGTCAAAAATCAATTATGGCACATTTAATAGCTAAAAGATTATAATATTTAGTAGTGATTAGACTACACTGCTTTTCAAGGAATCCAAACTGCATATCGGCAACTATTTTGTTTCTTGCTGAAGAAAATTTTCAGGCATCAGACTAAAGTTCTTCCAATATTTTGCTGAAGCTTCAGAGAAAAGAAATCCTAAATCCATCAGAGACGTTTGTGTTTGTTCTTCTCCGGAATAGCGACAATTTCCTAAAGTTTCATTTGTCAGGGAAATAAAAGTTGTTGATAAGAAGTATCGCCGAAGGATGATCAACCTTAGTAGGTGATCATCCTTCTGGCGATGCTTTGAACAAAGTTCTTCGGGTGGTTTTTATAAATGATGTCTTGGATTTCCTCAGGAGTGTAAGCGCCATTTCACACGACGCCAAAAACCCCCCTTTTAGATGGTTGCAAGTAAAACATTCTTTTATACCTAATAAACAACCCGGTTCCGGTCCGGTTTTCAGCGTAGTGTGAAATGGATCTCAATATCTGTGTTGGTTACTGGATCATTGGCTGGACTGCTTTTTCTAAACCTGTCATTCTCTTAATACGAAAGTGCTCGCTGAATAAATAAGAAAAATTCATCAAAGAATTCTTCTAGTGGATTTGATTGAAAATGGTCTTCGAAGTTGTCTGCAAAGGCTTTGGCCTTTTCCTCTCTGGATATAACCTTTTTAGAATAGAAGGCCTTTTTCCCATTAAGCGCCTGAGATCGCTCTTCCTTATGTTTGCTTAAGCAGGGGCGTATACAGGATTTCTTCTTGGGGGGATCATGCCAAATTTGTTTTTTACAAAAGTTTTGATAGTAGGCATAAACTTGAAAATGTGCTATTTGAAATAAAAATTTAAAGTTTGCTCGTTTTGCATATCGAATCGAGCAGTTCCGAAGAGTTCTAAGAATAACCAAACAAAAACGTTGTGTGATTCGTTTGCTTTTGTTTAGGGTTCAACCTTAAGTCTAACCAATTAAGACCATCCTGTCCTTAAAGTACATTGTAATGTATAGGGATAGGATTTTCATACACTTAAAAACGAAAAATATGCGCTCAAAATATACTCTTAAAAAAAGTATGCACTTTAAATATGCTTTTAAGGCCATATGAATTTGTAAAATATCAATATTTCTTTAAAATTATAGAAAGATTTTACGTAACTTTTATATAATCTATATACCATTCCCGAGTTCAAAGATGTAACTTTTTGGAAATATTGGGGTTTTCTTTAAAAACAATAAATAAAATTGGCGAAAATTTACTCTTAAATAATCCAATTTATCATTTGAGCGTGTTTTTTATGAGTTTGGACAACGTTGATTTGCCAGTTTTGCACAGCATTTGCTTACGTTTTTGACTTTTTTCCAATTGACTTTCAGTCACTTTTAGTCAAAAATTTTAAGCGTGAAATTTCGTTGTTTTTGCCAATTTTTGCGAAAATATGCACGAAAAACATGCATTTATTTCCAAAATATGCAAAAAAAAATGCTAATAAATGCAAAATATGCAAAAATATGCACTAACGATTGATTGCCATTTTAAAGGAAATATCCTGATTCGTGTACATACTTCGTTGCCATTCTTCCGAGTTGTTCCTAAAAAAACATGCATTTGCATGGAAACCCGATCCCTAGTAATGTACGATTCAATAATTTGCCTTTAAACAACTCTGCATTGTTTTCCGCTAGTCCAGAATTATTTTATAAGTTAAAATAAAAATCATTTTAATTTAATAACACTGGTAATTTTGTTTTAAAATTGAACGCGAATTTTAATTTTTTTTAAGACGAGGGGGTTACAGGATTCAAATAGGTACCTCTGTGAAAATAGTAAAGACAAAAAAATATTTTTGTCGTAACAGAAAATATTAAACAAAATTATGCTAGTTTTAGGGTAGATATTTTTTCGAAATTTCAAACGCCAATACTAATTAAAGAAATGCTTTAGATCATTCACTAAGGATTTTACAATTTTCGGCTCTGATTTCGTCAGCTTTGAGGTATTTATCGGCGGTTTAAAATATAAAACATATTGAGTTATATTTATTAGATTTTTCTTAAATTGATTATCGAAGGATATCTTAAGTGATCTAAGCTTGCTTAAATATTTAATTTGCCTTTAGACAAGCTTGCTTATATTCTTATCTATTTTATCGGTTTAGTCAAAATTAAAAAAATATTTGGATTTTAAATCCATACAAAACTCTACAACACAGCTTAACTTGTAGCCTATCAATGCCTTATATTATCGAACGAATCAAAATAATCCTAATCCAGCATAGCGGTTGCTAAAAATATACCCAAATATAGGAAAATTGTTGGTTTGAATACCGAAAAAATTGTTCACTTTTCATTTTCGTTCATGTTCTAAAACTTCGACATTTTGCAAATCACATAACAATTTTTTGTTTATGTTTTGAGTTCTTGGGGGGGGTCATGACCCCGTGACCCCCCCCCCCCCCCCTGTATACGCCGTTGTGCTTAAGTCAACGAAACGGAGCTAGACTCGATTATGGCTATTCAATAGAGCGTGTATATGTATTTTCACGTTTGATTATGTGCGCATAAGCAAGCTTATGTCGATTATAGTTGGGCCTTTAGTCACTCTCTACACAGAGAAAAATATGACCCGCTAAAAACTAACAGATTGCCATATTGTTTTACCGTCCATACATTTCATAAGGAAATCTTATTAAAATCAACGATTAATAAGGTTTTTTTAAGGAGATTTCTTATTATTTTTATAAAGAAAATCTTATTAAAATTTGACTGAAAAGTTGATTTTTTTTTTGCAACTTAGCACTCGAACAAAAATCGCGATCAATATTTTCATGGCAGGTTGGTTCAGGTGGTAAGGTGGGCGACTAATGACTTGAAGTCTCCAGTTCGATTCCCAGCCTGGTCATCGTTTTTTTTATTTTTTGCAGATTTTAAAACAATACCTAAGGAAAACCCGATTGTTTTAATAAGGTTTCCTTCTTGGATGAAAACCATAGAGAAATCTTATTGTTTTTGTTCTATTTTATGTGGTCTATTTTTCTCTGTGTATGGTGGTAAAGATTCTGGATACACAAAGGAAGATGATGATATTTATCCTGGCAAGTCTGCTGCAGCTTCTGATCTCAAATGTGTTTGTAATAGCTTCTTCTAAATCGTTAACTGAGATGACTTGCTCTTCAACGTTTCTATGTAATTAAGTAGCATCAAGTTTAGGGTGGTATAGATGTATAGGTACGTGAGGTTGGCTGGTGGCAAAAATACATATTTAATTAAGACTAAGCGAAAGAATTTAAAAAAAAAATGGCGCCCAACGCAGAACAAAATACCGAGTAATCTGCGAATAATGACAAAAATATTCATTTGTAGACTTATTTCTTAGCTTTAAAAAGCTTTGCAGCACAAAAGTTGTATTTTAATGCAAAATGGCGCCCAACGTTTACCCTATTCCATCTATATAGCAAAAAGTGTTAGCTAAAAATTTCCTCTATCATGGCAACCCTTTTGTAAAAATTCTATTTTACTCATAAAGTTGTATTCGAAGAGTCAGAATAGAGGTTATGAGTCTTGAGAGTCTATCTTCTACACGCACATTATGACGTACTTAAGAGTCATTTAAGTCAGAGAAGTTTGATTGATGATTTGTGTTTTTTTTTTATTTGTTTTTTTTTCATTCTATTCTCGTTCAATAAACAATTTTCCATTATTCGTTCTGACATTGCACACTCTGTACGTTTGCCTACCGATCCAAGTTCGATCATCCTGCCGTAGTTGTGGATGGCGGCTTCAGATCAAAAAGCCATAAATACTTACGTATGAATGCCGCCTTAACTCAGACTTGGCACATAATGAGCTGCGGGCTTTTGGCTGTTGGTGCGGTAAAAACAAAAATTAAAGATGTATGTAAGTCTCGAATGGGTAAGGTAAAAAGACTGACGTTGAATATCAGAACCAGACACTGTGTCGATATAGTGATTCAGTTAATTTGTTACAATAGTTTTATGGATATTCTGTTTCTGCCGTAGGTTTTTGCTGGAGGTCTGTTGTTTTTATTTTATTGGTTTTTGATTGTATTGACGTGAAATGCGTTAAAAGCTTTTAGCAGTGACATGAGAATTTTTTTTATTAAGGTAAAATAGGAGTATTAATGGAAATGGTAGAATTGTAATAATTTTCTTGAAACTTTTGTTTCAGGACGAGATTCGAACTAAAAATGTTGCTTCTATAAAGCTTTATATAACCAACAGAAATACCAGTCAGGCTTAAAAGAATCAATTCTCGGGAACTTCTCTACTGTCTCCAACCCATAAATATGCAACTGTCAAATTAATCTGATCAACTGCCAAAGCCTTTACATACCGTTTCCAGATCCCCATTTTAACACTCATCTTATATTGACAGTCATCTCAGTGCCTCAGTTGCAATCCTCAAGATTGCAATTAGTCCCACACACTCAATATATAATTCCACTGGGCAATAAATAACCTCTGTTGACTGTGAATTCAATTGAATCTACAGTCTTTTCTGAGTCTATTTTTTTTCTACGAGAAGTCTAGTTAAGAGTCACTATAGCTCTGCCAGAGACAACAAACAAGCTGTCTGCTTGCCAGAACCCGGCTATAGCCTGCCACCAACGAGCAAACAACTTGTTTCGCTTATCACGTCAGTGTTAATTCACGACTATCAGTGGCTCTCTCCCCATCATCATGCCTCCTAAGCAAAAGGATCAGCATCCAGCAAAATGCATCCAATAAGTCCGATTGCTCCTGCTGCAGCCAGCAATTTCAATGACTTCCAATCCGCATCAAGAAGACAAAAAAAAGTTTCCTCATTCCTCCATAATATCGAGAATCAACTCGAGTGCTGGTCGAGGCTTTGATATAGTCAAACTCTTTAGAAGACTTGTATGATGCAAGCGCACTTTACTCTCAAAAACAACAACGCGGCGATATGATGTGGAACCAACAACCACAGAGATCCCAGATTCCAATCCCATTTAAATTGCATTCCCACTTCTGTTGCACAATTGCGTTTGCCAGCAGTGTCCAGGTCCAGGAGTTGATATATGCAGGAGCAGTGTGCGCCGGCCGTGATGACTCCTATCGAATCCACTTTGCACTGTGCCTCTGCCCACATAAGTGACCACTGAACGAGAGGCTTCTCTTCGAACTTCTCCTCTGTCGCCGTTTCGCCGCACCATCTGCGATGATGTTTTCTCTCGCTGAACTGAGCTGAAGGAGTGAATCCGTTTCGCAACCATTAATGCACCACATAACTCAATCTCGCGTAATCTCGGACCAAGGATTTAAATGCTCACATTCGGACATAAAAGGGTACTTGGTATCTTTTGTAAAACATTCGGTTCAGGAGTTCCGCCAGTTCGATGTTGATGTTGAGTGTATGTACCCCACTCCTCTGAGGAATGGACTTTTTGGACTCGAAAGACTCGACGGACGCTTGGGTATGGATTTGGTGGATTTATATGCCAAACGTATTCGATTGTGCTCGATGAATTTATTGGCATCAACTTCTGCAATAGAGACCAAGACAGATAGAGGGAGAATGAGAGAGGGAGAGAGAGACAATATGTGTGGTGGTGTGTTTGGGGCATCATAGAGTCTTGCCTTTGGATTTTCGGCCTTTTAAGGTTGGACGGCATCTGACGTTTGTTTATTTAACTTTTTTTTCTGATTTTTTGTATTTGTCAGGGCCTTGGAGTTGGAGTCTTTTTGTTGTGGAGCATTTTATACTCTCGAAGAGGGAATGCGCCTTAGCCAATTGATTTTCGGTGTAAACGATGTGCAATTTTAATGGATTGGTTCGGAGATAAGCCCGGTTGTACCTCTGGTTGTCTGGTTTGTGTACGGTTGAGTGAAATTTGTTGGATTACATTTGTTCGATTTGGATAGTGCGAAGGTGGTGGTTGGATGGCGGGCGGCGGTCCATCAATATGCAGATGAATGGAGTAAAAGATCTGGCGGTAGATTGAGAGAGAGAAGTTAAATTCTGTATACCCTAACAAACACCATGTGAGTTATGGGACCGGAATTATTTTGCTCCACATGCATGCAGATTGCAGATGCAGATGAAGAAAATATACATCAAACACTAATCGGATGAGAAAACGAATTGAAAGAAACAATATATTTTTAATTCTTTACCTCACTCTTAAGAGGAGTTTTGGTGTTGATTTAGACTTAGGACAAGATAAGACTAAGTGTGCTTTTTTGTTGTGTAGGTATATTCTTCGAGTCATCAAGAAATATCTGAATCCCTTCAACTGGTCTGAAAATAAAATATTAGGCTCGCTTTTTTAGTTTGGAATTTGTGAAAAGTAAGAATGGCGCCCAACGTGAGTATTTTATGTTTCTTTCCAAACCATTTGGATTCTGACAGACTGTTCTGTCTTTACTTCTTCAATGTAAAGGGTTGCCCGAAGAAACTGACGCTTCCAGCTTTGCTGGAGCTTCTTGGAATGATTTTTTTGACAGAAATGTAGGTAATGTTCATCTGTTCCATCATAACTTCTAAACTACTAATTGGAATTTGACAAATGAGGTATCCATGAAAGCGTCTTACTTGGTCTTTGGTAAGAAGTTATATAATATCACATTATATTATATAGAAATTATTATATTATGTATAAAGTGCCCTCTAGAGACATTTTGATTAGTGTGATTTAAGAGTGAGTGGGTCTTACTTCTTCTCAGAAATATTATTTAAATCTTATAAGTTTTTGCTCTAGCTTCGAAAAAAATAAGGTTCATTTTTTTTCATTTTGAAATCGTGGAAAGTAAAAGTGGCGCCCAACGTGAGTATTTTTTTTTAATTTATGGAACATTATTGCAGGTAATGTTTATAAATTTTGAAAGTTAAGGTTGCCCAAAGGTACTATAGCTTCTAGCACTGCTGGAGATTGATTAAATGATTTTTTTTACCGAAATTTTAGTATTTATGTTCATATGTTCCATCATAACTTCTAGACTTCTTATCGGAATTTGACAAATGGGGTATCCCTGAAAGCGCCTTACTTCTGCGTTGGTAATACACTATAGTTTATACCATTAAATTGCCCTCTAGACGCAAAAGTCAGAGATTATAAGAGTCTTACTTCTTTTCATTGAATATATAGCAACTTGTAATGGGCTTAAAGTGTTCGAACTGGCTCTTTTAGCCTTTGAATATTCTCTACACATTTCCACCTGAATTGTGTAGAAATTTTCCGTCAATGAAAAAAATCATAATCCAATTATACGAATATGTTCAAATAGGTGATAAATATTACACTCCTTTTCACATCCAAAAATACCCAAAAATCCCAAAATAAATTTCCAAATTTTATTCCCATAATAATCAGTAAAGGAAGAAAAATCCTTTCACGTTCTTGTGAGCTCGTCTGAAATGTGCCATCAACAAAATCCTTTCCAATATAATATAATATAATTGGTCAATCCTTGGAGGTGTGAAATGTTCACACTTCGTCAAGTTATGCCCCTGACGTGGCCGATATGTGTGTATAAAGTTGAACATGGTCGTCGTTAGTAAAATCTCAAACTCTGGAAACCATCCATAGAGCTCTATATCATTAACAGAATATAATCATTATCCTTAACCCATCATCATCATCATCATCCACCTCCACCCACACACTGATACCATTCATTTTGGTATCATCATAAAATATATTATAACTCGAAACTCATTTACCCACATAAACTTCAAAAGGAATTCGAAGCATTTTTTGGCAGGTGGCATATCGCAACTGACCCAATAAATTCATCAACCAGCTAGCTACCCAGGCAGGCATCCTCGATCCGGTTCTGTTCCGCATATCTGAATGAACATTCGAAGGCAAAATTTTCATTATCAACCCTTCATTATAGATTTAGTCTTGATGATTAAGGGCGGCGGCCGGCGCATTCAGCCTTCTGTATGTACCTTACCTATCGTTCTTCTATACAAAGTTTTTGGCCCTTTTTTGACATCATTCTCACCCTCTGGGATATGTTTTTGTCTCCTCAACCAGTGATATGGTCCCTTTGGTCATTGTGAATGTGTGAAAATTTAATCAAGCTTAAAGTCATTTTGGGCCTATTTTGGTCTTAATAGGACAAAATAGGACTTAATTATATGGTTTTTTTTTTTTTTTTTTGTTTTGTGTTAAGAAAGTGACACATAGTGATGATGCTCATTTTCAGAGATATTTTCCTTGTCAATGAATTAAAAGGAAATAGATTTTAGAATGAAAAGAGTTAATGTATCGTTGTTTTGTGTGAATATATTAAGGCCTGCCCTTTGACTAATTAATGAAAAAGGTGTGAAAATACCTATTCTTCGTTGAACATTTGAAGAAGTTAGCATCACTGAATGATTTTGAATTCCAAATACATATATAGAGCCTAGGGAATTCTATCAGAAGGGTTTACTATTTTGAAAATACCACACTGAGAATGAGAAGAGAAATAGTGGAAAATTTACAGTATCATGATGGCTCATGGGTGTTGAGCTATATTTATAGAAATCTTAAACTATTTTGTAAAGCTAAAAAAAATTGGTTAAAGAAATGTCATAGTTTTCGTAAGAAATACTGGTATTAATCTTCAAACTAATGCCAAAATAAATTATTGTGTATTAGGGCACTTATCTTTTCGCCAACACGAAAATTCTAATTTATAAATTTAAGCCTTGTTTGCATAATGTTCTAAGCTTTAAATGGATGAAAATGTGATACTGAAATAGCGATTACACTGGGTTACACAATAAAAAATATTTTAACTACTTTTGAAGTGACCTATCAGAGATTGAAGGTATGAATGAGTACAGGTAAATCATATGATATGGCACTTAAAAAAAGTCTTTAAAAAAAACATTTGAAAGAAACAGCGGATAATTTCATTTTAAAATTAATTTTAATTTTATAATTCTAGCTTTTGAAAAAAGTATCAATCAAAACTGTAAGTGTTGCCGTTGTTTTTTAATAATTTTTTTAAATTTTAAGTATTTTTTTTAGAAAATTGCCCCTACCGCCAAAACGGGGGGACATAGACCCCCCTCCCATAGTAAACAATGATTGTATTTAACCCCTCTACAAAATCTCATTATCAATTCTTGGCGCTTAAGTTATCGTACTTTCTCCTCAAATGTTTCTGTTTTACTTGAGTAAAACTAAAAATGAGAGAAAAAGATAAATTAAAATGGCCATACTTCGGTTAATTTTCAATGAAAAAATTTAGTGAGCACAACATTTTGAAGTAAATTAAATCTTCTTTTTTTCTTTGGAGCAATGTTTATGTCTATTTCAACCCAAAAAAAAAATGTACAACTAAAAAAGCAAAAAAACTCGAAAAATCGATTTTTTTGATAATTTTTTTTATGATTGATTCGACTATTTTGGTATGGAAATTTTTTTTTTCAATTTTTAAAAAACATTATTCCAATAGGGAATTTCTACAGAAAGTTTTATGTGCAATATATCAAAATTTTGCTTGGTTTACGAGGTATATTGAAAAAACCTAAAATGGGGCTTTTGCACCCCTATCTTCAGTTTCCACCCTCTCATTTAATAGCACTCCGCGGTTGTATCTTTTCTTATAACCCATTGAACGATTCCTGCAATAAAAACCCGTGAACGTCGAAAGATAAAGTTGACATCGTCTGACAATATGCTTCAAAGCGAATCTTTAATGTTATTCATCTGGACAAATTATGACTCACAGGCGTAAGTAGGTGAAAATATTGTCAAGATCTCCAACTTTTCCAATTTCATGTTTCCATTAATTTGGAATTGTTCGTCGTATTGCCTCTCTAGTTTGATTGATTCCAACTCTTTCCTCGTTTCGACTAATTTTTGAGTCGGTATCGGACAAATTCGTTCAGCTACATTTTAATTTCTTCAATTTCCTACCAGTAAAATTTAGACATGTTAAGTTTATCAAAGGATGTCGTATCAGGGTCCATAATAGAACTAGCATTTTCGATAATTCTTTAACTTGTGAAAACCTAATTACCTACCGTTAAAAAACTGTTCCTATAAACACACTTTACTTTATATTTTTGGTTAATTTTAATTCGTCTGGTTTTTCATGTAAATTCAATCCGTTCTTCAGAACGTGAGTATCTTCTTCTGAGAAGAAGAGATTTTTACAGTTTTACAAAATCTCAAGAAAAACTTTACTGGAAAAATCGTTGAATGTCGCTCAAATGGTAATTGAATTACTTAATTGGTGGCGTGCCGGAAATATTTTATGGCGTGCCACCAATGGCACGCGTGCCATTGGTTCGCCATCCCTGGCCTAAATGGTGCTCGGGGGTAGAGCTGAAAATTTTTTCTTTGATCTGGGAGTGTGACTTTTTTAATAAATGATTTTTGGTCGTTGAAACCAGATTCGAAGTCTATTTTATCCTATCACTTCGAGTTTTTGAGATAACCTCAAAAAAGTAACGAACACGTTTTTTGAGGTTATCTCAAAAACCTGACGTGATAGGACAAAATAGACTTCGAATATGGTTTCAGCGACCCAAAAAACATATACATATTTAATATAGTCGCACTCAAAACAAAAAATCAAAACAAAAAAAAATTTTTTGAGGCTGTGACATTTTTTGAGGTTATCTTGAAAATCTGACCTGATGAGGCAAAATGGACTTTGGATTTGGATTCAAAGACCCTAAAAACCTATGAATTCCACTAAAAAATGACTCAAAACACAATATATACAGTTACCAGCCCTTATAAAAGGTTTGAGATAGTCATCGAAAAAAAAAACGTTATCTTAAAAACTGTCCATTTTTTTACTTTCTGCCCATATCGACTTTTGATAAAGAGCTTCAAGAGAACAACATACTAACAGACAATTTCACCGAGGTTCACTTCCCATACAAAATGTGCGGGGTCCTAATCAAATCCGTGCAAAAAAAATTGATACTAAGTCATTTTTCAATCAGCCAATACTTTTCACCGGACCTACTTATATTTATATATCTTGATGTGCTAAATCTGAATCTGAAGGAAATAAAGCCAGAAAGTATTATTTTCTGGCCTGAATTCCATTTTAATTTCCGACTCTTTTTCCATAGCTGCCTGGAACAATTTCCAATATTTCTGCTTTTTTTTCCAAATTATTTTCTGGTGCTTTTCCATTTTTGACCAAAAGAAATCTTCTGGCGTTTTTCAAAAAAAAAAAAAAAAAAAAAAATATCTGACGTAATTTCCTGTGGTGTAATTTCCGAAATCGTTTGACCATCATGATATTCATTAATAAATAAATAATTAAATAAAAATAAACCTTTTTTAGACTTTAACCGGTACAAATTACAGTAGACGCTCGATTTAGTGAACTAAAGCCACTGTTTCAAAGTTTTTCAACATTTCAAGTGGCAATTTTCGCTATAATTTTCAAAGCAAATGAGCTAATATCCGCATAGCAAGAACATAATCAAACACTTGAAGCACTTCGAATTCTTTCTGCAATCTACAATTAAAATCTGTAACGAAATCAAAAATACCTACATTAAAAATTTTGCTCTAAAAATAGAAGTACTAACACTTATTTACAAGCCGCATTAGAACTGAAAATTTTTCGTTGTGCTTTTGGAAAAAAAAAAATATATATAGTGACTTTCGTAGCCCACTATTTAGACAGAACTCCATGAAAAAATCATCAAACCACCGAAAATTGTCTAACCGCGTATTTTACTGAAAATAAGCGGAAAATAGTACTGCCCTGTGACACTTTTAATGACTATAAAAATTCCTAACCATTAACTTTCAAAACTACTAAAATATACCATCAACCGATATTTCCTTTTCCCTATTTGGATCAACTGTCAACCAACTTCTATAATAATATCTTCTAATTTCCAATTGATTTTATCTCTATACAAATACCATTGCCCATTTAAATTCAAAACTATCTGCATCTGTAACTTAGTGCCTCAAGAAACTGACATAGGTATAATTTACATAATCCACACATAATTACACACCGTTTTGCATTCTTTTTTCATTCAAGCCGTCAAATATGAAGTAAAAATACGCATAATTCCAAACAACTAAACAAGACAAGCTGCAAACCGAACAAAAAAAAAAAAAGAAAAACAAAACAAATTAATCGCAATGACACCCAAGTAAACTAAAAGCAACTTAAATTTTTTAGTTGATCCAATCATCAGAAAAACGACGTTTTTTGCCTGACATGACGACTCAAGATATCAATCTTTGATATAAAAAAAACTATCTGAATGCAAAATGCCAATAACTGACTGTCAAGTAAATGTAACGAAACCTGTAATAAATATTGCTAAAGTCCTCTGGGTGATTAGCGAAACAATGTACAGTGGGGCAGATTACAATAAAATGAGACGAAATTTATAAAAATTGTAAAAATCAATTCAAAATTTCCGAACAAAAGTGCAATTAGGTTTTAATCCTTTTCTGAAGTCGCCCACTTTAATTCTGCTTAGTGGCCTCAACTATTAAATCGTTAGAGGCTGAAAGTTTTAAGGTTTCATTTCAGTTTTAAAGCTTTTGTGTCCACTGTGAGGCATTGGCGATCCGATGCTTTTGTAAGTAGAATGTGAAACTTTCCTAAACAGACATCGCAATTAATCGCAAACCGCCACCGAACGGACAAACGGTTTTATAGGCAAATCGAAAGGTGTAAATCATAAGTAAAACATAGACACAGTCTCAACTTTGGATGATGATGGTGGTATTTCTGTCCTGCGGACTATAAACATTTTGTCCACGCAAAGTGCACAATTGTATAGGAAATTAGCGTTCGGTACAAGGTTCGGTGGCTCCCTCTGGCGTATACGAGAGTGTGGGGTGAAACTCAAAGCCGTGAGTGTGTGGTTGGACTCTGAACTCCTTTTCGACCAACTATAACTAGTAATTACCAAAGCCACTCGCAATGCAAAAGACTACCAATTATGCACATTTTGGTACGTGAATGCAGCAAAATGCTTAGCTATGTGGTCGCAGGCTCATGGAGACATACAAAGGCGTAGTAGCAATTGATATGTTCAAGTGCAAATGTATATAAGCATTTGGCGAATTTTTTCAGGACACAATCGAATGAATTAATCGAAACAGTTATTATTGGAAAAACACATTCACTAATCGAAATTAAATGACGTGTGAACGCTGGCAGGTGCTGCTGAAGTTGAAGTAGGTAGATATAAATAAGTGGTCATTGGTTTTGAAGTTTTTATTGTTGTTCTCATATTTAAATGCGCGCGGGTAGATTAGTTATTGAATTGCAAGGAGCTCTTTTTGTAAATGCCAGATAATTAGGCAAATAGGTAGGTAGGTTGAAGATACCTACCAGACTTTGGAATGAAGTCAAATCATAGAGTTCAAACCAACCTGTATGTGAGATAAGATAAAAGCTGGAGGGTTCATAGCTTAGTTGGAGACAAGTCAATTCAGTGGAAATAAGTAGGTATACCTTATTTATAACATTTCCAGATCCCAATGGAAATATCTGACTTGAGGGAAAACGTTCTATAAGGCGAGCTGGTTTCTCCACTTTCCCTATCCATGTGGGTAAAACTTCATGTGGTGAAAAAGGACTTTCGGTTCTCGGTAGATCAATAACCAAAGTTTCTGTTTGAAAAAAAGTTAATCAAAGTTTTTCATTTTACCAAGAAGTGTACTTGGATGCAGGGCCGGTTTTAAGGGGGGGGGGGGGCAGCCTGGGCCGTCGCCCAGGGGCGCAAGAATTGAGGGGCGCCGCAGGCTCTTCGAACTTTTACAAAAGTTATATAAAAAACGAAGTCTTTCCAATCGATGTTTTATTTATTTTAACTTTCTCAAAGGCGCTCTTTTTTCCTAGTATTTTTTGTCCTAAACTTTTTGAAGAATGAAGGCGCCCCCCAATTTTGGGTTAATTTGTTTGGCTTCCGGAAGGACAATGATGTCCAAAATCTTCGTTCATCATTGAAGAACAAGGCGCCCCAATATCTTTTGAAAGACTAAAGCAATTCTAATATTCCTCCAACCAATTTAATTTTTGCAAAGGCGTCCCTATATATAAATCACTAAATCATAGCTGGTAATGTGGATATGGAGTGTGTTTCTTAATTTTTTCGGGATATGGAAAAGTAATAGACCGACGAAACAAAATAGTTTGTGGAGAATATCTAGACTGTAATAATGAATAAAGAAAGAGAAGGGAGACGGACAGAATCCCGTAATCCAAAATCCAGAAAACCGAAACTTAAAATCCCGAAAAACCAAAATCCCGAAAATAAAAATCCAGAAAGGCCAAAAATTGACAGCTTCTCCATTTCTCATAAAAAACTACGTTTTTGTGTGAAAATAAAAAAATTGGTCTGTTCGTTGTTCCCACGCTCCAGGGCACCTTGAGTCATGTCAATTAACTGTCAAAAAATCAGAGTTTCTCGGGCTTTCATTTTACATATTTACCACACAAATTTTGTATCCACAAACGACAAATCACTTTTCGCACACCAAACAATTTTTTTTTTTCTTAAACAGCTGATTTCATTTTAATAACTCTAAATTCCTCCGCTCTGACAAAATAACCAGAGTTGTTCAGGGTGCGTACAGAGCGAACATCGAAAACAAAGGAAATAACTCTGGTTGAAAAAGGAGCTACAAAAAACGCTTGACAAAGAATTCGGAGCGACCCAGAGTGCCCTAGAGCTCACAACGAAAAAACCTAATACTTATAAAGGTATGTCGTTTTCGATTGGCAGTTCGGAAGCGTCCCGAATCATTCAGAAGCCTGCTGCAAGTTTTTTATTCTCCAAAAAAAATGTATTTGATTTTTCACCAATACAGATATTAAATTTCAGAATTGGCTGCAAGCGATTCAAACTTTTTTTATTGGATTTCAGAATGAGTGAATCATTGAGTGATTCCAATGGAAAACGACATGATTGTATCTATTTGAAAAAGTTTTTGAAAAAATATTCATGCCTCTTACCCAAGACGCAGTGATTCACTCCCCGGGAATCTACCTACTCGATCCGCAACCGAATCAAATTTCAATCCGTAAACTCCCCGGGAAAAAACTGTATTACCGATCCACGAAACCACCCTAAACTGCTTACCGACATATGTCAAATGTCATTCTATTACTTCGGCACCGACGAGTTCAGTAATAGGAAATCTGACGAAAGTGACTCTCATTCTCGCCGTTGCGTTGTGCTTTTACGTCTTCGATAATAGGCATGATTGTTCAAATAAAACCAACTGTACCTACTCTTTAAATGTGTTTAAACAAAAAAGTCAGAGATAAAGGTAAACTTGTCAATTGAGCCTAAATAACATGAATATTTAAGCTTATGTATTTTAATAAACTGCACATTGTTACATAAATGCATCAACCGAACAAAATTTTTTTTAGGAAACACAAAACTTTTTTATCAACTTAATGTAACTGCAGTCCATTCTTAATTCCTCTAAAGCAAATGGTCATTAGAACTGTGTAGAAGCGAAAAACTTGCCAATATCCTTTTGAAGTATTTTTTTAGGAGAGAATTCGTTGTTAAAAGTTTAAAATAGCACTGCTTGCCGTAGAAGAATTTAAAAATTTACTTAATATAAAATGGCCGAATTTTCGGCGACATCTCTAGTTTAAATTGGTACAAAGAGTGATAAGTTGTTTGAGAAAATCGCGTTTGAAAGTTGGGGTAAAATTTTTTTTTCGAAAAATCCCCGAATATTTGAACGCTCCTGGAAGCTAAACCGCTTGAGAGCAATTTTTGGGAGTGATGCCAAATGATAGCTTGTGTCATGGGCCTACGCTTTGCACATTGTCGTATTTAAAAAAAAAATCATCTTCCATGTTAAACCGCCACATCATGCCTATTTTTTCAGAACCGGGCTTAACTTTTTTTTGTCCTTTAAGTTCTCCCGGCTTGAGAACGCGTGCACCTACAAGGATGGGAGTTGTACCCAAATGTAGGTTAGAGTCCCCGCTACCTTTTGGCATCAAAAACATTTTTCATTTTTTTCAAAATTCCTAGATATAGCCGTTTGAAGTTGGGCGGTCGAAAACGCTTCTGGAAGCTGAACGCTTTGACCTAGATATTAGAACATCGGTCTCCTGAAATATTCGAAATTGCATTGGTTGTGCTTGTCGTCCCAGCGACTCAAATCACAGTGGAAAACACATTTTCGTCTTTAGAGATATTATCTTCGGTCTAAAGAACTTTGAGAGTCTATTTAGTTCATACATTATTTAATACATAAACTTAGAAAAAACATCTTTTTCATATATATATTAAAAACCTTGATGCAGGCCTGCATCAAAGTTTTTCATATACATATATACTATTTGA
Source organism: Episyrphus balteatus (assembly GCF_945859705.1). Classification (NCBI taxonomy): domain Eukaryota; kingdom Metazoa; phylum Arthropoda; class Insecta; order Diptera; family Syrphidae; genus Episyrphus; species Episyrphus balteatus. Next base: position 14,642,602 of record NC_079134.1, on the reverse strand, counting down.
AGAGGTCACTACAAAATTCCTATAATTATCCTTTTCATATTTATTTTTGCAATATAAAGACATTCTTGACATATTCGACATTTTCCTTTGAATTGACCATTTTTCCATTTATTTTTTTGTAAAAATCTCAACCATTGAGACATATTTAAAAAAATAAAAAATAAATCTCAAACCTTAACCGAAACTATTTAAAGTAATGTGGTAACTCTCAGAGAGAAACCGATTGAAAATAAAGGTTGACTGTTATTTCTGGTCTCTGATTTAAATAGATTTAACGGTAATATTTCAAAAACGAGATGTGATCGAATATTTCTGTCTTTGGATTCGAGTTCATCAACCCTTTGAAAAAGTATAGTTTAGTCTCGGGACCAAAAACCTTGTAGAAATAGGTACTTGTGTTATTTAAAGGATTCTGAAAGAACATTTTAAGGTGTTAACATGGTGCTTAAGGAAAAGAGGCAAAAACTCGTTTTTTTTGAAAAATCCCTTACCAAACGTTGTAATGGACGAAACAATTTTTTTTTCCCTTATAAAAACTTCATCGACAGCTTCTTTAACGATACGAAATTGGTAGAGACTTTAAGGGAGATTTTCATATAGGTAACTAAATTACTAAAATACACAAACAAACCATTTGGTGCTGCACATATTAGACTTGTGTTTGTTTATACTATATATTTTGATTTTCTGAAAAAATATTTCGGGGGGGTTAAAATCCATAACCCCCCCCCCCCCCTAAATGCGGCTATGTATATCTGTATGTACTAGTATTTTCTTGAGTTATATTTGCAAAGGAAACGGCTGAAAAAACGTGTGAATTAGGGTGCTATTTTTTTAATGCGACCATCGATTTCCGTCATTCCCATTTAAAAATTCAGTTGGAAATGCCAAAAAAAATCCCAAAAATTCTGAGCCCTAAAAATTAAGCACATCCCAATTTCGTTATAGAATTACCCATTTCTGAAATAACACAGAAATAAGGCCGAAAAAAAAAACAAAAAAAAAATCGTGACAAAAATGGATTTGTTGACCTGCCCTGTCTCACTGGTGGAAGTAACAGTAAAATCACCTATGACACTTTTATAGAATAATCAGTTCTGAGTAATATACTTTTTTATTCATTAAGATAGCATAAAATTCAGCTGAGCTGAAATGGCGAGTGCTAAATCTTAATTTTAAGTGCCGAAATGATGCGGAAAACAAGTCAAATTATGAAAACCGACAACTCGACCTGTAATTGATAAACTACAACGGAATCTTTGCAATTTTTTGCATTAAAAAGTGCATCTCATTCTTTCAAATTGAATCACTTTAATAATAACTATATAGAAACAACTCATTTCAAGGTCTTGACTCTTCCAGATATTCCTTCAAGTATCTAGATGATAATCCATTTTGCATTCCATCCAGATTTTTAACATCTTTAACTTTTTTTCTCCAACTGTGGAATTTTCTCACAAAAAAATACTATTTATATAAACAAGTCTCAAAACACAAAAACCACGAAAAAAAATTCCACCACATTCTCCATCCTCCACAGACAACCGAACATGACCACATTCAAAATAACAGGCGTCGTTGTCCTCTGCAATTCCATGTGCAATAGTGGCGTCTCATGAACACGGCTTAATTATACGCAAAATTAGATTCTTAAATGTTCACCATCGTCGTCGTTCGTACTCGTTGTTGTCGTCCGTCGTAGTTGTGTTGACTGTAAGTTGGACTGTCTCTTGTCTCCCCAAACCGTACACCTTGTAAACTAAATGCAGTGCGCCTCTCTTGCAGTTAAATTCCATTATATTTCTTTCATTTTGTCCTGCCGCAACTTTTTATGGTCCAAAAGATTACAAAGATCACGATTTACTGATAGGCCACCACAAAAAAATCCAAGCTCCCATGGGCAAAGACTATTCAAAAAAATAAGTTTAAAATGTAAAAAAAAAGAAACAAAGCCAGTAAAATTAAGTATTCGCTTCTAAGGAAGTCCACCAGGATAATAATGGAGACTCACCAGAGCGGCGCAGGAGTGCATGTGATATTGAAGATAAGGATTTGCATGGTCGCGCTCGTCGCAGAAAAGATACGACTTAATTAAGAATCCGGCTTTTGAATTTTTTTTTTTTCGCTTTTTTTTTGTTTTTCTTTTTTTGTTTTTCTTTTCAATAAAACCAAAATCGAAAATTGAAAAAGTTTCAACAAAATAAAAAACTCCCACCGGTATCACTGTTTTTTAATCTCCCCAACATAAGGCCAATACCTTCCACTAAATCATCACCCGTAGATTTTTTTTCCATCCACAAGGACTATCAAGTTTCAAATCATAAAAATGAGAACCGCAGTAATTTCTTCGGTTTTTTTTTTTTAATAAAAATTAAATTTTAAATATTAAACGCATCTGGTTGCCCACAAAAAAGTCATTGCTACGATAATTCTATGGCTAATAAGAGACTCAAGGACCTCATTCTTCTTCTTTTTTTCCTGTGTCTTCCTGAAATGATCCCTGAGCGTGTGCTGGACGCATTTGCTGACAACGCAACGCTGCCGCCAAAACAAATTATTCTGCCTGGAAAGTTGAAAATTTAAGGTAATGAACTGCTGCAAGGAGTGTAAATCCTTCTAAGGATGCTTCGCGCGTATTACTCTACAACATACCAACCCCGGAAATAATGAGATCTTATTACGTTACAGTTGTATATTCTTGTGCAAACAAAAAAAAAGTTGTTTCACAAAATTAAAAGTCTTATTTCTTCATTTCTTCATTTGTTCAGCTTAAAAAAAAGAAAAAAAAAGAAAAAAGGACGAAAAACGCGACGCTACTACTGGGAATGAGTGTCCTTTTTAACATAAAAAAGTCATAACACTCGGCGGCTTCCGCGAGAACAAACTACATCAACCCAACCCACCACCACCCTCCTTTTTTCAGATTTCTTTTTCATGTCCTTTATATTTTTTTTTTGTTCCTCCAAGGATTCCCCATTAGCTGCTTCTTGTTTTCTTTTATTTGCCACCTATTTTCCCTGCATCCTTCTCCAGTAATGGAGAAAAAATTGCCCATATTGGTGGAAAAAGTAAAAGAAAAAACAAAATATCATAAAACAAGGACCTTTGGCTGGCCAAGAGGAGGCAGGATATAATGAAGAACGAAAAGAAGTCATGTCGCGCATTCTATGAGAAGACATCGTCTTTCGTTTTTCTTCTAGGAAATCCACAATTTGATGCAGTTACACACTGTTACGAACATATTAAAAAAAAGGTAAAGGGGAGAAAGAAATTGTGTAGAAAAAAAAATTGGAAAAACAAGTAAAATATAAATAAAAATGCGCACAGGGGTTGTAATGAGATTCAAAATGATCCGCGAGACAAGTCAAACTTATGCCATATTATAAAGAGGGTGAGGGTGGAATATAACTTTTTTTTCTCATGTTGTTTTTTTCTATGCCTTTTTTTCTATTTTTTTTTTGTATGTTTTGGGGTAATAGCAAGGCTTTTATGTCAGGAAATGGGACGTTTTAAATGGATTATTGCAATTAGCCGCAAGGAAAAGAATGTTAAGAAAACAAAAAAATAAAGACAAAACACGACCATGAAAAGAAAGAAAAAGCGCGACCACTATAATATTACCTCTTACTACACAAGAAAACACCCCCTCCCCACACAAAGACATCAAATGATGATGATGATGACGCCCGATAGGGGTAGAAAGATGGAAATTATGTAAATTGACGTTTTATGGATTCATTTAGGTTTGTTTTATTTTTTTTATTTTTTGTTTCTTATTGTTAAAACTTTTTATAGGTTTTATTTTTATTGTTATTAATTTTTATTGCAAGATTATGAATGATTAGAGTTCAAGAAAAAAATATCAAGTTTTTGACGTTTTTAAAGAAAAAAATTAAAATGATTTCGGGCTATTAGATAGCCTAACATATTTCTATACCTAACCTGTGTTACGAGGTTTTAAGAGCTTTAATTATACCATAGGTAATGCCAAATTTTGTAGAATACAAAAGAGCAACACTCTCTTCCAAAAAATTCTTTGTAGTTTTCGTTAATATTAGTCAGAAGAGTATTATTGTTCTTGTTATCAATTTAAACGAAAAAGCTGAACTGCGAACTTTAGTTTTTCTATATTTAACCTTTTTATTTTCCTTCTTAAAAGTTCATTAGAAAACGCCTACAAGGGTCGATCGATAAATATGTTGTTGCTTTGTTTTTGTTAATTTAAGTTAATTGGGTTTATATGGGCTTTTATAGGGGTCAATCCAGAATTTTCTCTTAGTACAGTTTTTCGTTTTCTACACATTCGTGGTTAATTTTCAAAGAAAAAGACTTTTGTGTTTATTTATTTGATAATTTAAATATTATTTATCATTCATTATTACTAAAAATTAAAGAATACCTAAATATTTAACAAAACTAGGCAGGAACTTATCTTTTTGCGGGAAGCATTTTCACTTAAACGTCTGAAAAAAGAAAACACAATTTTTCGTTTATTTATTCACCTTCTCGCTAAGTGGTACTAAGCTGTTCAATAAAAAGCATCAAATCATAACCCAATAAAAATGCATATTGATTCCCAAAATGGTCATTTGAAATCCCAAATATCATTCCCCTTTTAGCGAAACAAAAACAATTTCACGATATCGAATTGCTTTCACTGCATAAAAGCGAACATTTTTTCCGATTGCTGATAAAAAGGATATCATCAGAAAACACACACAAGCACTTATTCCATTCGACTCGCGAGCTATAAACTCCAAAAAAAAAAAAAATATGAAATCAAATGAATTCACAAGTGAATTGAATTCGCATGATAAAAATTCTTATTTTTTTTTTTTTCGTTTTTGTGATAAAATACTTACTCAACCCTCAGAATATACAAGGTATTGCCAAACACCACCAATAATATTGTTTGCCTTTTGTCGATTATTTATTAATAAAAAGAAAAAAAAAAATCCTTCAAAAAATATGAAATCCAAAGAATCCTTACTACAAAAAAAAAAAAAATGGTAAAAAAAATTCTTAAATTCCCCCGAGTCCCATAAAAATCATATCCAGTGATTTCTTCGTTCGTTTATCCGTTTATATGCGTGAAGATACTTTTTTCTTTGCCAAAAAAAAAAATAAATAAAAATATATATAAACAGTATTTACCTACACCCCTCATCGGAGCTCATGAGCTGTGTTGTATAAAGCTTCTTAGGAAATCGGCCGAGATAAGCAAAAGAATTTTATGGTATTATTGTTTTTATGGGCGACGAAAGTCGTTCCGGGAATTCATTCTTCTTCTTAGTTGGCTTCACAGAAAATCACCCTCAGAGAAAAAAAAAAGGAAAAACCTTAGCCATTTTAACACGGACTATATCTCAACTATAAGTACGATGAAATAAAGAAGAAGAAGAGATTTGAAATGTCAGAAGTGATTTTCTCGGATGGATGTTTGAATCAACTTTTCAGATTGTATCTGTCTACAAGCTAAGACAGACGAAATCCATCATAATTGAGTTTTTTTTTTTTTTTTTTTAAGATAAGTTTTCTATGCCTTTGTTTATCGGATGGATTTTTGTGAATATTTCATTACAACAAAAAAGCAATATCGATGAAAGTTTGCTTTGTTTCGAAATTGGAAGATTTTTTTTTGAAAGAATTCAGGAAAATTAATTGTTTCTGAAGTGGGAGTCGATATTGGAGTGGTCATCTGCATTGGTCAGGGGTAGGGTTTAATTTATGGACTTACAATCCATATATCAATAGAAGATGAAAAATTATTTTCAATACGATATGCCTATTTGGAATTGGGATGGCAGAAACCAGATAAAATTTTAACAATCTTAAAACCTGCAGGGATTTGAATTTGTATTTCTAAAACTACGTGGACCACATTTTTAATTCAAAACTCAAAACTATTGTAGAGTTTATATTAATGTTTACTGGCGTAGCTAGCATGGGTGGCACCCGGGGTGTCAATTATGATGTCACCCCCAGAAAAAAAAACACGGTTAAATAAATGAAATTCCACTATTATATTAAAATTTTTTACTATAAAAATTTGGAATCGCAAAAAAATAGAACTGCAATACAACCGATTTTCTAACTTTATTTTTTTTAATTGAGGAAAATTTTCAGTAAAATATTTTTTGGATTTAAAAAAAAAATACATTTAAAATATTTTTTTTTTTGAACATTCAATTTGTATATGAAGTAGATACCAATGAAATTTTATTTTTATTTGTCGATTAATTTTTCATTTTAAATACCATTCCAGTTTTTATCATTTTGAAAATTTGTATTTGCATATAAAAACTTTAAAAAACGGCATCAACAAGTTTTTGTCATGCGTACCTACTTAACACCTTTCTAAAAGATGTTTTTTGTACTTTTAAAAACATATTTTACGTTTTTTATAAGTTCTTAACGAAACTCATAAAATTATAGCATAAAGCTTTACTACGCAGATCGACCTTAATTTTTGACATTTTTTATCTCGAACTTTTCTCCACTATTTTCCGTGCTCTAAATTGTGACAGATGCAAAAGATAAAGTTGGAAACGAAAATTTGATTTTTTAACTGGAGCTGGGCACAACTCGGCTGAAATTTTTAAATAAATTGTACTAGTGTAGTGGAAGTAAATTTCTATCAAAACAAAAACCCTAAAAAAAATGTAGGTAAGATTATTTATTATTTATTAATGAAAACAACGAATTATCTTCCATTATCTTTTTCCTTAAATAATAATTCCGTTTGAAGTTTGCAAAACTGTCAAATTTGTAGTGCGTGTTAAAATCAGTGTAAAAATATGTGTAGATTTGCATTAAAAGACGAAAAAAGAATCAATTCGTCGGCAAAAAAACATCAATACTTTTTCCGTTGGAAAACGTTTAAGAAAAAACTTTTGCCAGCTTGTCGACGGTACATCAATGTTTTGGTTCAATGGAAAACGCCATGGTACAATGGTTGGCACCATTTTTTAATTTGCATTGCGAATTGCTCTAGTATTTAAAGACTAACTTTAAAAAGAATTGTTTTTCAAAAAAAAAAAAATTAATTTTTTTTTTATATCCAAAAATTATTTTTTTTTTTTAAGTTTTCTTAATTTTAATATCAGTATAAACCTTTTTTATGTCAAAATTTTCATTTAAATCGGTTGTGTCGTTTACATTAAGAAATCGGTTCTATATCAAGTAGTAACCGTTAATAACGGTCCAAAAAAATATTTTTCTTCTTTCAAAAGTGCGTCCTTATTTGCAGCATTACATGTTTTTTTTTTTCAAAGCTAAATCGTTATCCGTTTTTGAAAACATTGCAATATCTCGAAAACTTTATATTGGAGATATCCGTTAAAAAGGAGACATTAAAATAAAAAGATTTTAAAAAAAATAAAAAAACCGCTCTTGGAAATTGCGTACAAATCTTCTGTACCGAGTTTTTAGCAAATATATCAATCCGTTTGAGCTCTTTTTTTCCAATTCTTCAAACTGAAACTTACATATAACAGATACAGGGTATAATTATTGGCAGTATAAAAAGTACAATTATTGGCAGCGGCAACGATTGATGTCTCAATGCACGTATTATTGGCACCACCTGTCAATAATAAAGACACTAGGTACTTTATGTGAAACCATATATTGGCACCCTTTTTTAACCATAACCATTGCCTTTAAGCCAACCATTGTACTAATTTTACTTTCCAAAAGGGCCCCAAACTCTTGTGTGCCCAAGGGCCTCAGGATAGTTAAAGACGGCCCTGCTTAAAGTACCTACTTAAAATATTAAGACCCGATTTTTCAATCTTCTAATAAACAGTCAGTTAACTGTTCGACGAATAAAGTTATTATAGGCTCATTCATAAGCAATCAGATAACAAAATTGAATTTTTTGAATAAAAAAAAAATCTATTCTACAGAATAACAAGAAAAAAATGACAAATTCAAAAAAATCAAGTATTTTTTTCGAAAAATCTATTTTTTTAAAGAGGATCGATCAACCACCAGAAACTTTGTTTTAATATTTGGATTAATATTTTCTTCTATATGACATTATCATTTTTTGTTCTAATTACTGAAAATTCTTACATATGTACCTACAAAAAATAATTTTTTTTTAAAACTCTCTAATTTACAAAAAAAATCCGAAAATGCTTTGTTGTACAATAAATAAAATGATATACTTAGTTTGGGGATAAAAACCATTAATAAAGGTGTTTTCGTTATTTACAACAAAATGATTTCATTTTAACATTTCTTATAAAATTAATTAGAAAATAAAATTAAAATTTGTATCGTATTAATATTTCCTAAAAAACTTTAACATTATTTAAAATATGCTTTTTCTCTTCAAATTTAGACTGCTTGTTTTCAATAAGATTTCAAAAGATTCAAAGTATATATATATTTGTAGTGCAGATTTTTAGTTCTATAAAAAGCCTTAAATATCAAAGATTTATTTTTTATAGGTATTCTGAAAAAATCTAAAACTCATTCTCCTATTTTTTCAATAAACTTTTTTCTTACAACTTAAAACTTTTCAAACGCATGCCTTTACATCAGGAATCCAATTCCTAACACCATGTTAAAGACAACAAAAAAAAAAACGAAACAAAACAATTGACCTGAAGCCACTTCATTGTGAACCTTTTGTGGCTTTTACAATTTGAATATTTAAAAATGCATCCCATTCAGAGAGTTCAGAGAGAGTTCCAGGTCTTTTGATGAATGAAATCACCATTTTTCAAATTAATATGAATCTTCATCATACCAAAGTGTACAGCAGTGAAAATTGCTGAAGTTTAGGTCACCTACCCCAACATAGCTTCCTTCTTTGAACTTATACACATTTTCTAGAGAAAAACCGTTTCGTTCGTACATATTTCTGGCTTGATGCATATTTACCCAACAGCACACATAACTTCAGCAACTCAGCATCTTATCCGTGTACATCTCAGTTGGAGCTTTGAATGAATATTCATGCATTTTTCTCACTTGCATATCCTTTATATTTCTTCCTCTAGCCTCAATTTGCATCCTTTTCAACTGGAAATGGAAAAAAAAAAAATAAAAAAAATATGAAAACTGAAGCATTCGTCCTTTCGTTTTGGGTCCTGAGGTGATGATGGAATAAAATTGTTTGCACTGAATCTAAAATGCATTGCGTTTTTGCACGTCGTCATATGCATCCTCCCCCCCCCCGCAGCCATTGACTCCTGTGGGATTCTTTTTTTGCCTATTTGCCAGGATATAAATAGCAACAACAACAACAAAAAGGCCTGAATAAACACAAAAATCATGATGATGGTTGATGGCGACCACCCGCAGGTAGCCTCGTTTTTATCATTTTATGCATCTGTAGATATGTTGCATTTGCACAGGGAATAAGAAAAGAGAGGACTTTTTCAATGTTTGCAAAAGGATTCGTTTGTGTGTGATGAGGTTGAATTTAGCACACCGCAACCGCACTCGTATTGAGCCTAGAGAATGTGTCCTCAAATATTGCAACATAGAAGGAATAAATGAATCGCACAAAAGAACAAACAGGGGCATCATCGCACTAAGAGAAGAGTTTTGAGTTGAGTTGAGTTGATGAAAGTAGAGTCATCGTGTCGTAGTCCTGAAGGCCGACAACCTCTGGAAGATGAGGTTTTTCGTTTGTACTTTCGTCGTGATGCCATTCAACTGGCTGTGGAAAGCGTTGAAGCTTTGCTTTATTGAAGTAAGCCTTTTTAAACAAAAAAAAAAGAAGAAAAAATAGAAAATCCAAGTCGTTTTGAATTGCGACTGGCGACGTAATGATGTTTGACGAGTGTTTGCACTGTTTGCTTAAGCTAAAAATTCATTGAGACAGCACAAAAACCCCAGAGTGTTCGTCGTTGTGATTGTGAATGAGGTTTCTGAGGTTAAAAACAGTCCAGAGTCAGCAGTTGTAGGAGTTTTTCACTAAAAGGATGCCGATGGATTTGCAAGTGCGCTATGTGCTTTTGAATACATTAAAATTTCACGACAATAATTTCACAAGAACAACTGTAAGTGCAAGGGGTCGAATTTGTCTGGAAAATGTTGACTAAGTTTATGAGGCTCTTTCAAAATAAAAAAATACGCCTCTTGGCATAATTTAAGAAAAAGACGGACTAAAATAACCTAATTCTTTCATTTTCTACTATAAGTCGCATTGGAAAAGGGAGTTTTAATAGGTTTTTTGGAGTACCTATTAGCTATGACGTATTCTTTTCTAAGAAACCAATTTATTTTTCCAGGATAGGTCAAGATCGTTGCCGGGATTTAGGCATTTTGCTTCTGCTTTTTAGACTTTTAACTGTGAATCTAAATAATTTATTTCACAAATTTGTATTTAATTTTTTTTAGATTAGATAAAGTTTCTCATTTAATTTCATGGATAAGTAAATTTTTTATGATGGGTTTCCCCGGTAAAATCGCAGGGTTTTCCGAATAAAATCAAGAGTCCTCTCATAAAAATCACTGGTTTTGGTTTCGCGAGTAAAATCACGAATAACTCTAATAAAATCTCGGGTTATCACGGAAAGTCATGAGTAGTGTCGGAAAATCACAGGTTTCCACAGTTTGTTCCTGCTGGATTGGATAAGAGATGTTTCACATAATTCGAAAATTAATTTTTTTTTCAAAAATGAATATGAGTTTAGCATCGAGGTTTGTCGTCCCCTTATGATAAATCATTTTCTGTTTTGTTAGAAATGAATATTTTTGCTATTGAAATATATTTAAGAAGTGTTAACTCATAAGAAAATATAACCCACGTTATGTAGGTATACAAATGATCCGAAACATGGGTATCTCGGAAATGAAGAATATTTTGAGGAATTTAGGCAAAACTTTGAGAGTATATGTATATTTTAAGTTGGTTTAATAAATAAAAAAAAATTTGTTGCTGTTTTCTGGTTTATTTGCGGGTATTGTTGAATTACGTATAAGAAAAAATTTTGAAATTTATAAATTTTTACATGGATTTTATAACAATTTCTTTGATAAATAACAAAAGAAAAAACAACAAATTGAGTTTCAAACTTCATTTAAAAAAAAACATCGAATATCATATAGATAATTTTTTTATATTATTTTGCTTCAGGGCCCTATTTCACCAAGTTACAAATTTGTAATTACAAGTAATTTTCACAATATTTGTGAAAAAATCGATTAATTTTGTTTCACCAGTTTCTTGTAATCACAAAATTGTACCTACTTGTAATCTACAACTTTAAATTTGTGAAAAAATCCATTTTCTGTTTCACCGAAGCTTGTATTTTACAAGTAACAAATTTGTGAGCTTTCAAGTTTCTTGTGGGTTTCTGTTTCACAAAAACAAAAGTTACAAGTTTCTATTTATTTGTGAAAATTTTCTACAAGAGTCAAGACAAGACGTATGTCATTTTTGATACAAGTTTGTAAAATCCGTATTTAGAGTGATTAAAGTGTTTAAAATGGCCTTACGTCGCCGAAGGCCATTTTTGTTATTTTTAGAAAAGCTATGTTATTATTATTCAGGGTTGTAAAAATGCATTTCAAATTAAAAAAAAAAAATCATTTATTGCAAATAAAAAAATTTGCTTTAAAATGTTATTGCAACTGAAAAATATTTGCATTGAAAATAATATTTTTATTGCAAATAAATATATTTTGCATCGCAAAAAAATTATATTATAAATAAAACATTTTCTGCATTAAAAAAAATCAATGCAAAATGTGTGTATTAAAATTTTTTTTTAATATTCGTCGACTTTTGACTTTTTGGACTTAGATAAGGTACAATAGTATAGGTAGTTGAAATAACTAATGCAGGCATGGTCAGATACCCAAAATTGTAAGAAATTTGACGAATATTAACCCTAGTTTACGGCACGCAAAATAATGCAATAACCAAACTTGGGGTTCGCGCGAACCCCAGCTTTTATGCACCTCTAATTGTTCATTATCAACAATTTGATGCATTGTCTCTTTCTGTTATTGATTAAGGTGACAGTTGCGGTGTCTTTTTATGATAACACGTGTTTGGTTTTGCCAAAATATAATAAAAATTGTTGAAAATAGTCCATTTTAAGTCTTGGGGTTCGCATGAACCCCAAGTTTGGTTTGTGACTTTTTTTCAGAAAAAAATTCCAGAAAATTATATAAAACCGCTTTTATGGAAAAAAGACAAAAAACATAAACAAAAATTAATTTCGTTCACTGAGTTTTCATCCCAGGTCGAAAAAACGATTTAGAAAAAAGTTATAACCATTTAAACATGCGTTGGGGTTCGCACGAACCCCAATCCGTAAACTAGGGTTAAGAAAAAATATTTATTGCACACACATTTTGCCTTGATTTTTTTTTTCTACACAGAGAAAAATAGACCACATAAAATAGAACAAAAACAATAAGATTTCTCTATGGTTTTCATCCAAGAAGGAAACCTTATTAAAACAATCGGGTTTTCCTTATTGTTTTAAAATCTGCAAAAAAATAAAAAAAACGATGACCAGGCTGGGAATCGAACTGGAGACTTCAAATCATTAGTCGCCCACCTTACCACCTGAACCAACCAGCCATGAAAATATTGATCGCGGTTTTTGTTCTAGTGCTAAGTTGCAAAAAAAATCAACTTTTCAGTCAAATTTTAATAAGATTTTCTCTATAAAAATAATAAGAAATCTCCTTAAAAAAACCTTATTAATCGTTGATTTTAATAAGATTTCCTTATGAAATGTATGGACGGTAAAACAATATGGCAATCTGTTAGTTTTTAGCGGGTCATATTTTTCTCTGTGTATTAAGAAAATTTTTTATTTGCGATAAAATTTGTTTATAGTATGTTTTAATTTCCAATAAAATTTTTATTTTCAATGCGAATATTTTTCAGTTGCACTTAAATTTTTTTTAATATAAATTTTTTTTTGCAAAAATATTTTTTTAAGGCAAATATTTTTCAGATGCAATATTTTTTTTAAATGCAATTTTTTTCAGTTGCAATCAATTATTTTTTATTGAAATTTTTTTTTATATGTAATAAATATTTTGTTTTTTGAATTTGTAATGGAAAACAAATGCTTTAAAAATTGGTATAGCATTTGTGTTTCAAATCGAATGAAAACATCACAAAATGTCTGTTTAAAAAATTTTCCTGATGGCTATAAACTGCTTCTTAAGTATGTAAAAATTCATTCTGTTTTGATAATTCTTTAAACTATTTTATTAATTTTCCTTACTATTTACAATATTATTATTTAGCTTTTGTTTTAGTTCTATAAATCCATGTATGTCATTATAAAAAAAATAAATATAAAAATAATCCAGCAATACAAAAATTTTAATATATATTCACAATTTTGTTTGGCATTTAAAAAATTTTCTTATTTGATCAAACTACTTAGATATGACAGTATAAGTTATTTGACAATTTTCCGTCTAAAATAGGGTTGCGAAACAAGAGCTCAAGTTTTAAAAATGACAATCCTATTTTTCATATTCAATATCAACCTAGTTTTCATTTGAAACCAATTTTAACCTCAGTCGTTATGAGTAAAGTAACTCAACGGTCACCGCTAAGACTACAACGAGCTTTACAAGTTTGTGAGATGAACTTGTTGCTTACAAGAAAAAAATATATTTGGTGAAACGGTAATTCTACAAACTTGTGGTTTTCAAAAGTTAGTTGTAATTTTTTTTTTCGATAAAATTTGTGAATTACTTATTTGTACTTTGTGAAATAGAATTCCATTGTACAAATTTGTACTTGTGATCTACAAGTTACAAATTTGTGCTTGTAACTTGTAGTTGGTTTTGACAAAGTTTGAGCTGCTCCTACACAGAGAAAAATATGACCCGCTAAAAACTAACAGATTGCCATATTGTTTTACCGTCCATACATTTCATAAGGAAATCTTATTAAAATCAACGATTAATAAGGTTTTTTTAAGGAGATTTCTTATTATTTTTATAGAGAAAATCTTATTAAAATTTGACTGAAAAGTTGATTTTTTTTGCAACTTAGCACTAGAACAAAAACCGCGATCAATATTTTCATGGCTGGTTGGTTCAGGTGGTAAGGTGGGCGACTAATGATTTGAAGTCTCCAGTTCGATTCCCAGCCTGGTCATCGTTTTTTTTATTTTTTTGCAGATTTTAAAACAATAAGGAAAACCCGATTGTTTTAATAAGGTTTCCTTCTTGGATGAAAACCATAGAGAAATCTTATTGTTTTTGTTCTATTTTATGTGGTCTATTTTTCTCTGTGTATTTGCTTCTGACAGATATATTCACATTATTTATGTGCTACGAGTCAAGTACTCAAAATAATTCATTTTTTGAGAAACAACTTCAAGTTAATAACAAAAATAAAAACATTTATGTTTTTAATAGTTTTTAACCAGATACAAGTAACAAAAAGCTGTATATGTAATTAAAAATATTTTACATATTGTTTTGAACAAGAAAAAAATTATATTTTTCTGCATACTAAATTTTTAATATAATATCTTGACCCGGCCACGCTCTACTTTGTATTATAGCGTATTCACCAACCTCGCCAATAAAAGAACTTACGAAAATGCATATAGCACATTATTTCAAAATTTGAAAGCGATTCACAAAAAACTATTCGAGATTTGCTATGAAACGCAAATAAACATACAATTTTTTTGCAGGAGAAGATAAACCAAACAAGTTGACTTAAACCAAAGATTTCTCAAAGTAGAAAAAAGATATTGAAAAGATTTAAACGGACTTTAAAACTTTTTGAAACTGTCACAAATTAATTTAAAATAAATCTTCACGTGCAAGAACGCATAACCTCAAAAACTGTTAAAAATTAAATTTCAGTTTTTTCTAACGGCAATATTTCAAAAACGTGATATGCTAGAATTTTTAAGACTTCGGATTCGAGTTAAGCAAACCAAAAAAGTATATTTTGGTTTATATAACAAAAAAAAAATAATTTTACCCACCAGTGTCTTTTTCAATAGTTGATAATTTCATAAATTATGCTGAAAATTAAGTTAAAAATTGTTAAACTTGTTAACTAGCAACTTTTTTTCTATTCCTGTCATTAATTTTAAAGAGAAAAACAATAAATCTCCAAAAACTTAGGTGCTGGTATATATGATAGACATTTGTATGCTGGGCTCGCCACACTGTGTGGCACCTAGAAGAATTGGGCATCAGGTACTGTTTTAAACCATCATTTGTGAAATAATGCATTTTTTAACTTTCTATATGCACGTGATGGTTTTTACAACAAAATATAATTTTTAACAAAAACAGTGCTGTTTGTATTCTCTATCAAGTTTGCATGTCAACTCTTTTGTTTTATTTTAGGTAACTTATAGAGCAAGCGAAATATATAAAAATAAATAAAATTAATCTAGTTTAGCGATAGATATGGGTAAGTAATATAAATAAGTAAGTTTTTTTTTTCCAAGAATACGATATTGGCTTTAATATTAAGGAATGTGTTTTAAGAGCAAAAATTATATCAAAATATTTTTTTAAGATCAGTAAAATAGCTTTGTTTTTTACAAAATTCATTTTTCAAAAATTATATTAAACAATGTAAAATTTATTTACTCAAAAAGTACCAAATGCTTTAACAAATTTTTTTTCTTCAGTGAAGATTTTTAGGGATTTTGAAGATCATTTTTTGTTTTTATTTAGTAGATCTGGAAGTGGGCCTAAAAATGGCGGTTATTTTTCTAGCTTTTTATTTTATCTGTCTTAAAAATTTGCCCAAAACTTTTATTTATTTTAAATGTAATTTTGTTCCCAATTTCATTTAAAATGCCCACTGAAAGCCGAGTCGCAAACTCGTACGACTCCTGTCAAATATAAGAATTTTATTTTATAGAAAACGCCAAATTTGTCGGCGTTTTCCAAGTATTCAATTATCTGTCACTGTACTAGACATCTAGCTTTAGCGCCTTGCTTTGTAAATCCAACGTTTATAAAATTCAATTATTATTCATTCAATACGTTTGCATATTTCTATGAAGCCAAAAGTCTTGATTTAACTGTGTACCACCCTTGGTGAAATTAACTACTTTCTCGATGTGGTTTTTTGTGGGTAACTTTTGCTGGTCATAATCTTTACGTTTCTCAAAGTACTAAATTAACTACAAAAATAATAAGATTTTCTCTTATATAATTTTCAAAACTTGTGTTTGTCTTATGACCTATTTTACGTTATATTTGCCGGAGATGATTTCGATGCCCGCTGATAATAATTGCTCATTTAATAACTGAAGCATTTTCTTGTCATTTTCATTCATTTACACCCCTGCTGGTCGGTGTAATAATCGCCCATTCATATAGCTAAAATATCCATTTCAACCAAAAGACTCCTGTGGATTTTTATTTCCAAAATATTTATTTATTTTCTCTCAAATAAGTCCTTAAAGGCACAAGATGTTGACGATGATGATGAGGACGAGAAAAGAAAACCTACATCATAGGCCATCTCCATAATGTTACACCCTTCCCCTAAAGCTTTTGTCATTTCTGCGCTAGCCTGAAACAATATTGGTTCTAGATTTCAATTACAGGAAATTGACATCATCATCGTCGTGAGTCGTTTGCATGATGGTGATGGCTGCAACCAAAACACTGATGGTCACTTACATCAAATACCTCAAACCAAATACCACCATGCCACCGCAACCATCTCACCTTCGTTTATACGCATGATGGTATCCCACCTGACTTTCAATAACTGCATTCAGAGCAGTCGGCATTTGCAATTTGGCCAAAAGGCTTCTCTCCACTTGTATGTATATACCACTAAATGCATGAGTACCTTTGTGGCAAACCATAATATTTGTTCGCATATATCCGCACATATCCTGTGAATGCACTTGCTGCACTTGCAACACATACAATTCCGGGGAATCATTCAAATGCGACATGTTTTTGGAGTCCCCAGCGTATGTTTGGTGTTGGTTCTACCCCCATTCCCTAAGACAATCTCTCTCTGTATCTGGAGTTTGGTGATGGTTTTCATTAATTAAATTCAATGTAATTGGCTTATAGGGGTTGTTTTTAGCTGGAAGTGAGTACCAGAGCCAAAAAAACATTCAAATATGCAGAGAACGCGTGAGGGTATACGTTTGAATGACATCGTTTTGCAGTTTTTGTGTTTGTTTTATGAAATGGAAATGCACTTTGCACAAATTTTGCATCAGTATCCTTTGAGTAGAGGATATATCCCTTAAATGATTTATTCAAATAAATAACTCAGTTAGTTAGGGGATATCATGTTTTGTTTAATGTTTGGTTTAAAGGACTTAATTTTTTTTTTCAATTCCAAAATTGGGGACAATATAAAAAAAAAAAAACAAAAAAACTTTAAAAATGTTTCCATAAAGACCATTATTGAGTCAAATGATCATAACAAATGAGTCAATAACATAGTTTTTCGTGACTTTCAATGTTTGAATGTGAACACAATAGCTAGAAACTTAATCAAAACTACAATAACATCAGCCCTTAATATATTTACCATTATTATTTATTAAAAATATCATCAGTAACAGCAGCAAGGCAACATTTACCAATAGAAATGACTTAAATTCACCATGGGACAGCTCATCATGGTACAACTCATCATATTACAATTGATCACAGCGGACAGATAATTGTGGGACATTCCATCACGAGAAAAGACATCGTACGGTTTCAAATTGGCTTTGAATAAGATTACGGTTCTAATATGTAATAAAAAGCTTTATGCATTTTGCTTAAATTAATAAGAAATCTTTCCGAACATTTGCGAATATTAAACATATTTGAAAGAAAAGGGAATATAAATCTTTATGGCGGCTAGAGTGGTCCACTCTTATATGGAAAAATAAAATTTTCAATTAAACGTTGGGCCACCCCTAGTTTGGTTCCACATCCTATTAGTATCATACTGTTGAATTTTCAGCCTCCTATCTTATATAGAAGGGAGTGCTGATCGCTATTGAAAAATAGTATTTTATTGGAAAAAATTAAAAAAAAAAATTCGAAATAATAATTTTTGGCGCCACTTCCAAGTAAATTTCGTCAACAGGTGGTACACAGACTTTTTATTTGCACATTTTGAACAAAAATCAAGATTACCTACAAAACCTAAAAATTGAATTGTTACTAGCACCCTCTTGCGGTTAAGATAGCGAATTCAAATTTCACAACGTTAATGTTGTAGATAAGTGGAACGACCGAAAATCGAAAAATGGCGGCCCTACTGTAACATTTGAGGCGTTCAGAATAAGTCAAGTCCATTCGAAATTTGTGCATTATTTGAGCTTTGAGACGCTTTTTCCTAGGAACTTTTGAAATAAATGCTTCAGAGATCAATAGCTCTATATCTCCAGAATTTTGTTCTTTCATTCTAATTGATATACAACAAAATCCTTAAAACATCCAACCTATAGAGACTTGACCCATTATTATTCTGAACGCCTCATTTTTACTTGCGATATAGGTACTATAGGGCAAGTTTAGGATTCGTAAAAAAAATCGAACACGAGATAACAATTTTACGTGACATTACGATGATGGAGAATGCCAAAAAAGTGGGTCCGGCAATTCTGTCTGTCTGTCTGTGTGTCTGTCTCTATCTGGAGCTGGAGCCTATACGAGTGAAGTGATTTTCTTCAAAACTTGGTATTTAGCAGTTTTGGGTGATTCCCTAGACGGGAAATTGAATTTTTATTTTTATGACCAAAACTAACGGTAGGTACCTGCCATATAACGGAAATACAAAAGTAAATTTTTTTCAAAAATATCTCTAACGATATTGATTAAAATTTGTGTGTGTAGTATTACACATAAAAGCCAACTTTTGAAACAAAAAAAAAATATTTTTTGTAATGTTATAAACGGTACCTGCCATAGAACGGTTTTTTTTGGTTTCTAAATATCTCGTACAAGACTCACCCAATTTCAACGGAATTTTTTATACAAAAGCGTTTAAGTAGAAATAATATTAAAATTAAAGAAAATTTTCAAAAACCACATTTTTGGATTTTTATAAAATATTTCAAAATTTTTTTTCGAAAAATCAATTTTTTGAAAACGGATTCACGAAAAATTTTGAAATTTTGTTTTGTTTGTGTAAATTAATTATTTCTTAAAAATGGCATACCAACTTTTTTTTTGAAAAAAGTTAGAAAATTTTTATATACCTACAAAAAATTATTTTTTTAAAAAACGACTCCAACGACTTTCGAATTTTTTTTTCTAAAAATACCTTTATATACTAGAAATAAAATGGCATACTTTGTTTTTTGTAAAAGATCATTTAATACGGTGTTTTATCTTATATATAAAAATGAGTTCGTTTAGTGTGTGTGGCCGATAAACTGGCGTTTGGCTGGTCCGATTTTGGTAATTTTTTGTTTGTTTGAAAGGTATTAATATGTAGATGGTTTGTATCAAAAAAAAATAATACCTTTTCTTGCATCTTTACATAGCTGTCAATTTGTACGAGTAAAAAAACACTCTCGCTTTTTAAAAATTTTAACTTAGCTTAATTTGTAAACAAATTTATTAAGACAAACTTTCAAAATAATTATTAGTAAAACAAATAATTTTCAAAATTTACCTACATACATACGTACAGGTTCGCAGAAATGAACTTAATCATACTTTGTTGTGCCGGAGATTGTTTAATCAATATGCTGTGGATATGTATGCAAAATATCCTCTGCAGGCTTTATTTCTTTTTAAAAGAGGCAATAACATCCACTTCAAAAAGGCATTAAGCCTCACGGTTGATTTTTCATTCTGAATTTGAATAATAGGTAAGCACTTTCAC
Source organism: Episyrphus balteatus (assembly GCF_945859705.1). Lineage (NCBI taxonomy): Eukaryota > Metazoa > Arthropoda > Insecta > Diptera > Syrphidae > Episyrphus > Episyrphus balteatus. The sequence continues at coordinate 14,622,807 of NC_079134.1, read as the reverse complement.
TTGGAATAAGACACCCACCCTAAATACTATAGTGTGCCCAAGCAGGGGGGTTGCAGGGGGGCAGCATGTCCCCCATACCTTCCTCAAAGTGAAATTGCAATTTTTTTGTTTTTCGATCTTATAAAGTGGATCAATTAAAACTGGGAAAAATAAGAAAAGGTTATAACACACACGGGTGAAATTGGCATATTAAAAAGGAAATAAAGCCTGCAGGGATAGAAATTAAAGATCTTTTGTTGCCTGGATCGCCGGCTTATAGGCATGATATAATGATATAAAAGCGCATTTGTTTAAGATGAAGTTAAAATCATTAATGGATTTTATCATTAAACATAAAGGTTTGGGGAAAGTACAATGCTGGATGTACTCAGTAGAGTGGGGTTACCGCATGCGCGCATTTTGATTTGGCTGGTGAATATAATTGCAGAAGATAATATAGATGATATCATATCAGCGGAGCTTCCTGACATTACGATTGATCCAGAATTGTTCGCGATTGTTGTAAAAAATGTGATTCATGGAGTATTTGGAGCAAAAGGTTAATATATGTAGACCGAGAGCCAAAAACAAACACAAATTTAAACAGAAAAGTCTCCAAAACAATGCGGCTAAAACAACTTATATCTTGAGTTCCATAGATCGCATCGTCAAGGTTGGTGTCTTCAGGCTTAGGGGAAATGACAGAACATTAGTGTTTGTATTCAGAATGTGAATTTATGTTAATTTAGCCTACTCACATTAATTGGAAAACTCGCGATATCTAATCTCCCGAAATTCATAGGTATAAGGCTGCGACTAAAAGCTGCCAGACTTTTGAATTCGTTAAGGCTATAAATCTGCATACTCACATTTTGGTTATCACTCTAGACTTAGACTAATAGTAATTCCCATGTGGTTGATGCAAAATGTTCGAAACGTTATCCAAGAGCTTTGATATCAGAAACAGTTACTGGAAATGATGGATACCCTTTATATCATAGGCGTTCCACTCAAGAAAATGGGAAATCAATGATCGTGAAAGTGAAAAATGTGAATATTGAAGTTGTGCCATATTCACCGATATTATACAAGGCATTCAAAGCCAACATAAATTCGAGTATTGTAATTCTGTGAAGTCTATCAAATACATATGCAAATATGTGATAAAGGGCGCGATATAGCTTGCGTTGCATTAGAATCTGTTGAAAGAAATGATGAAATCACTATGTATCAAATAGAACGCTACATAAGCAGTAACGAAGCAGTTTGGCGAATTTTTTCGTTTCAAATACATGAAATTTATCCAGCGCAGCGGTTCTTCATTGAGCAGTGCATTTGGAGAATGTATATTTTACATCTGAAAATTCTACTTCAAGACTTCAAGACAAGACAAGACCGCATGTAATTTTAACCGCATTTTTTCGTTATGCAAGAAATGTTGTATATCAAAAAGCATTAGGTTCTATAAATTGGTTTCAAATTATTTTCAAACAGGTTCAATTTTTACAAAAGTGCACTCAGCGAAGCGGGTGGGGGTTAGCTAGTTAATTATAAAAACAGATTTTATTTTTTTATACTATTTATGAAATTTCTTCAAAATATCAAATTTTAAATTTCTTGAATAAAACGCTTGAACATAAGAGTTACTTTAAGCATAAGAGCAAGTTCGCGCGACCCCAGTCGTGCAATTTATTTACTATATGCTTTTGCTCAAAAAAAAAACATTTTACTTCCATAACAGCATTTTATTCAATCAACCTCATCTCCATAACTTTTCAAAAACCGATGAAAAACCGTATGACGTCTTTCTCGTGCTGTAAGCTATAATATGCTGTGATAGACTGTCCGTGATGAGATGTAGTATGCGATGAATTGACAAGTTCATACCGTGTTACTATTTCCGTGTTGGTTTGAAGACACCAATCTTTAGTTTATGACCTATGTTGTGGCATATATGCCAACGAACCCTCCAAATTGACAGAAAAGGCAATGACAGATGTGACACAATCTATAGCTTTCTAAACAAAACTACTGGATTGGATGGCTGCTCCTTTTCTTGAACTGGGTTTATATCTTTGTGCTAAGAAATAGCTCTTCTAAGTTTTTAACGAAAAGTTTTTCAATGAAAACTAATGTCGTTTTCGATTGGTTTCACTCAAGGATTCACTCATTCTGAAATCCAATAAAACAGTTTGAATCGTTTCCACTCAATTCTGAAAGTTTGTATCGGTGTTAGTGAATAATCAAATAAAAAAAATTTAATTTTGTACGAGAAAATTTTGTTTGACATTTATTTTCTATGTATAAGTAATTTTGAGTCGATTCTGATTTGAAATCGAGAAGAGAATTTTACTTCTGAGAAGCGTTTAAGCTGTCATGTTTTTGTGAATAAAACGCTTTCAGGCTTCTGAATGCTTCCGGACGCTTCCGGACGGCCAATCGAAAACGACATAAAATTTAATTTCAAAAATGTCATGATTCTTTGATTTGCTGAAATTTGTATTTAGACCCCAACAAATATTGAACGTTTAAAGTGGTCTGACAAGGACTTCCTATTACCTGCCTACATAGTTAACTACACAAACTAAAATGCACATAACTGAAAGGAAATTAGCAAAACATCTTTAAGGGTATAAGTGGCTTTGAGGGAAGTAACAAAACCCCATTTACATGTGAACATTTATGAATCCATAAACATTATTTAAATCAAGTCTTAAGAATAAGACTATTCGAAGAATAGAAAATAAAATCAAAATTAATTCACTAAAGTGTAAAAATTCAAAAGATTAATTTTATTCAAGTTTGCTATTCAGCTCTTTCGTTTATAGTTTGGCCATGTCAATCGCTTTAATACTCCAAAACGATAAATTCTAATTAATATGGAAAATATTGCGAAGAAATTTTCAAATTATCATACATTCTTGAAGAAACGTCAAAAATCTTATGCATGGCAATTTTTTTGACGAAAAGTAATGAAATTTGGCACCCTTTAGAACTACTGTACTATCCGGTTTCAAAATGACGACTCGTTTCATTTTCAAGTCAGATATAGGTAAGTAAGAAATTTAGGGACATTGAAAAAAAAAAATGTGTAAGAATGTTGGTTTAAGAGCAACTGTTATATTTTTTTTTTGTAATGTGTAGAAATGATTAAAACATACTTATAAAGCTATTAGGTATACTTTTATTTATTAATTTTTGAAGTAAAAACTTCTTTAGTATCGTAGTGATTTGAAACAAGATGAAACGAAAACGTGACACGACTTCAACTTGTTATAACTTTTTTGTTTTAATAGATAGATGAATTAAATTTGTACTGTAGATAGGTAATTAAATAAATTATAATTGTACAAAATTTCAATTAATTTCATATTAAAAATTCGGAGATAACGGTAAAAAGATGCTCTTTTCCAACACACGTTATATATTTTGATCTAGTGCACATACAAATTTTATTTGATATATCACACATAACGGTACGTGCTCTACAAGTTACACAATCTTAAATTGAAAAAATTGAAACATACCTCAAGTACCGTAATATCAGTCTGGAAATTCGACATGGTTACTTTAAAAAATTCTAACTTCTCTTGTAGACATCTTTGAAATAAGAATTATACATCATTATACAAGGTGAAATAATAAGCTTTCACATGGTATACAAATTTTTACAGGTTGTCAAACAAAAAAATTGAATTAATAGCATGAGAACATAAAAATAAATGTTTTTTTTTGCTTTTTTTGATGAAATTTCATCGAGTTTAAAAAATTCTAGCTCTTTTTGTAGATGTCTCATAGACTTCATCGATATATATATTTTGAGCTAAGACAATAAGCTTTCAGATGGTGTAGGTTTTTATAGGTTGTTAGGGAAGAAAATGGATGAAATAGCGTAAGAAGATAAAAATACCTACGTGTTTTTTCGCTTTTCTTGATGGAAATTGATCGAGTTCAAAAAATTCTAGCTCTTTTTTTAGATGTCTCATAGACCTGATCGATATATATATTCTGAGCTTGGACAATAAGCTTTCAGACGGTGTAAAATCTTTTATAGGTTGTTAGGAAAAAAAAATGCATTTAATAGCGTGAGAAGACAAAAATACGTGTTTTTTTTCGCTTTTTTGATGGAAATTGATCGAGTTCAAAAAATTCTATCTCTTTTTGTAGATGTCTCATAGACCTGATCGATATATATATTTTGAGCTTAGACAATAAGCTTTCAGATGATATAAAATTTATATAGGTTGTCATATAAAAACATGGATTTGAAGGTGATAGAATAAAAATAGGTACATTTTTTCTATTTTTTTTTTTTTGCAAGAAAAATGATTTTTTAAGGTTTCTATTCTAGCACGTGTGAATTGCACATATGATTTTTTTTATTTTTTAATAAGCAGTAATTTTGACGACTTTACATTTTTTATGTACAAATTGGAATGTATTGTTATGTAGCTGTCCTAACTTCCATTTTCATTGTTTATAGTGAGCTTGTCAACTAGGTATCTGTAAAGTACTTTTATTTTTTAGAAGCAAATTTTGTGTAGCCAGTATGTGAATTCTTTTACTTTCCTTCCAGAAACGCAAAGTACCAATACAAAAGTAAAAGCAAAAAACTTTTATTGGAACTACTCCGAATTGCAATCCAACTCTACTACTAACGAAGAAAAAAAATAACAAAAATAATAAAAATTATTTAAATTATTTCTATTTTAAGTGGAGCGATTGAATATAATTCAATTTTAAAGTTCAAGTGACCTCAACTCCAAATTTATAAAGCGTTTCGCCCAGGTACGACAGTGGGCTCATCAGTTAGATCTGTCGTACCCTTACTAAGACGCCTTATTTTGGTCGATGTTTACCAAAATAAGGCGTCTTAGTAAGGGTACGACAGATCTAACTGATGAGCCCACTGTCGTACCTGGGCGAAACGCTTTATAAATTTGGAGTTGAGGTCACTTGAACTTTAAAATTGAATTATATTCAATCGCTCCACTTAAAATAGAAATAATTTAAATAATTTTTATTATTTTTGTTATTTTTTTTTTCTTCGTTATTATATCAGCCTGACCACGGGCATACATTTTTCTAAGGTCTGAATTTAAACAAATTCCCTTTGAATATTAGAATTCACAGTATATTCATGCTGTGAGTTTTATATAGTGTCGGTAAACATCGACCAAAATAAGGCGTCTTAGTAAGGGTACGACAGATCTAACTGATGAGCCCACTGTCGTACCTGGGCGAAACGCTTTATAAATTTGGAGTTGAGGTCACTTGAACTTTAAAATTCAACTCTACTACTTCTCTAAGCAATTTGAGGTTATGACATTTTGAAGATTTCATTTCGTCCCAACTACAATTTCTTTGCCAATTTCATCTTCTTACTTATTTATGAGCATAGTTTCCCTCACCAAGCATTAACTTTGTCACTTAATTATCGACACATTCCTTATAAATACCAAACTACGACAAGGACGAGAATACTATCCGCCACATGAAACTTTTTCGCATAAACATTAAACATCCTTTTTTGGTGGAAGAAGTCAGTGAAAGAGGCAGGGGATATGTATGTTGTCCCGCAATCGCCAAAAGAACATTTAATCGCACATAAAACATATTTAATTAAGGCATTTATATGTCGATATGTGACAAACTTAATTAAATGTTGTACATGGTGGTCTACCAACTGAATCATCTACCGCACATTCCGCATCTTCCTTCCTTTCCTACTATCAAATAAGAAAAGCCACACTCTTGGGGCAATATAAGCTGGTAATAGTAAGAGACGAAGAAGACATGGGCAAACGTTAAGACATATATTACAAATAAAACCAACACTATACCAACTCAGCATGTCATATATATACATTTATAGATGTTGTTCGTTTAGGTCATAAAGGCAAGTCTACTTACCCGAAGGATAATTGCTTTTCACTTTGGAAATCAAAATCTTATCTTATTCCTAACAGAAGACCCTCATATATGCAATACACCTCTATAAATACAAATATAAGAGACTTTGCTGAAGGAGGTATATACGGTATAGTTATATTTGTTAGAGAAAGTCCAAGCTTCTATTTCATCTAGTGGTGGTAAGAGTGGTATGTTAGTGTGGGGGTGTAATTCATGTTTCATTGTTGGCAGGCGTAGAGCATTTAATTGTTGATGTCCGTTTGCCAATCTGCAAACCACCATCATCAGACCTAGAATAAAACCACTTAAGAAGATGGGAGAAGCATTCTATAAGTCAATTATGCAAGAATTTCTTGGGTAAAATAGTAAGTTTTTTTTTGTGTTTTTAATAGATTATATATTTTTAACACTGCATTCGAAATACCACTGTTCCTTAAAATATTCATTGATTGAACATTGAAAGACCTTAAAAAATAATACCTACTAAATTTATTTTTAAATAACAAAATCATTTTCATAAAAAGGTTTGAACTAACGAAATATGTCATTTAATTTCACCTAAAAATTAAAAATCGTTAACTACTACAGAAAAAAACAGTTTTTGATGCATAAAAAAATAAAAACAAAATTGATATGTTATCGAAAAGGAAATATGAAAAGACGCTTAAGAACATAATATTTGCAAAAAAAATATATTAGTGCGTTTTCAAAAAAAAAATTATTTAAAAAAAATATTAAACTTAATATTCAGGGAATTAAAAGTTTTTATTAAAATATTTTTATAACGAGAAATTCTGAAATCAAGAAGAATAATATAATTTTTTTGAATTTGAATTGAATTTGAATTGAATTTATATAAAATCTTTTGTGTATTAAAATTCCATGAAATCGAACCCTTTGTTTATAAAAAAAAGTCAGAAATAAAAAAAGGACAATTCTATGGGATAAACTTTTTTCGATCTGTTATTCAAAAAATAATATGTACTTGAAATCGAAATTCAAATCGTAAGAACCAGTTTCCAAGAATATTTCAACACATTACCTGAAAAATTTATTAGGTACTATGTGACAAAAAATGTTTAATAAATTTCAAGAAAATCATTTAATTACATCAATAACACGGTGTTACAAAAATGAGGTTTAAAAATATAGGCGGGCGGAGACCTATCAGGTTTTGTAGAGCTAGTCGCACTGATTACGAAACAGTATTTGAAAATCCCCTAACACCCCCAAAATCTGGAGTTACGGGCAAAAAACGGTTTTTTGGACCTTCACCCATTGAAAAAATTCTAGATTCGTCAATTTTGTACCCATTTTTGATTTTTTTACAGTTTCTGATAGAAGATAAATACACCTTTTTAAAAATGTATAAAACATGTAACTCAATTAAATCACTTAGAATTTACAGGCTGTCAAAGTTCAAAAATTCCATTTTTTTTGTCATTTGCCCAACTTCGGCATCAATTTAAAGTATATGTTTTCAAAATAACATGCTATTTAAAAAATAAATTCTAAAACTATATTTATTTCCCAATCAATTTTTATGAAAATCACTTCAAAATTGGCTTAGAAAAAAAAATTTTTCGATTTCAGCCCAGATACAGAAATTCGAACTTTTAGGTATAGAACAAAAATGTTGTTTCGGCACGTAGTAGGATAACTTGGGCGCCAGGATTTGATAACGGGTTTTTGTAGAGGAGCTCAATACAAACATTTTTTTTTGGGGAGGGGGGTCTATCTCCCCATATTTAGGTGGGAGGGGCATTTTTCTAAAAAAAAATTATCAAAATAAAAAAAATTATTAAAAAACAACGGCAACACTTACAGTAATAAATGATACCATTTCCGAAAGGCAAAATTGTACACTTGATTCTAATTTTAAAATCAATATAATATAACTAATAGTTTTTGAAATAATCGATTTCAAAGTTAAAAATAGGCGAAAAAAAAATTGTTAAAACTCATTTTATACTATTTTTGTCCAGACTGTGAATTTTAGTAAAAAAAAATTACTCACACAGAAAACTGCCTCAATTGATTCCTTATCGAACAGTGAAAACTATATGTTTCTATGTCTTCTAGTTATTTGAGAAAATTGAAAAATTATTTTATCAGATTTTTGTTTTTTCAAAATATTTTTTGTTTTTATTTTTCAATTTTCTCATAAACTAGAAGACATAGAAACATATAGTTTTCACTGTTCGATAAAGAATCAATTGAGGTAGTTTTTTTGGGTAAAAAATTATTTTATTAAAATTCACAGTCTGGAACAAAAACAAATGACGAAAAAAATGGAATTTTTGAACTTCGACAGCTTATAAATTCTAAGTGGTTTAACCGAGTTACATGTTTTATGCATGTAAAAATCGAAAATGAGTACAAAATTGACGAAGCTAGAATTTTTTCAATGGGTGAAGGTCCAAAAAACCGTTTTTTGCCCGTAACTCCAGATTTTGGGGGTGTTAGGGGATTTTCAAACACCGTTTCGTAATCAGTGCGACTAGCTCTACAAAACCTGATAGGTCTCCGCCCGCGTATATTTTGAGTGTTACACCGTGTAATTTTCTTTTACGATTTAATAACACCGGCACACAAAATAAAAAAATTGTCATGTACCAGAAACCAGACCTATCTTTCTATATGTTTTTGGACACGCTAAATCCGAACTTCAAGTCCGTTTGGCCCTGTCACCCTCCAGTTTTGAGTAAAATGCAAAAAAACTAAAAAAAACTAAGTTTTTTTTTGCCTTTTTTGGGGTTTTTTTTTACATTTTTTTCAAAACTGGAGGGTGACCGGGCAAAACGGACTTGAAATTCGGATTCAGCGGGTTCAAAAACATATAGAAAGATAGAAAGGACATAATTTTCTTTTATCATTTATGTATGTTTTATATTTTGCTATTATTATTGGTTGTCATTACTTCAAAAATCATCATTATGTCTCATTTGAAATTTATATCGCAGTTTAAAATGGTCTCGAAAAAAATGTTACACATACACCACAGTGACCGTATAAGTTTTAACTTCGAAACTTGAAGTGTGGTGTGGGAAAAAATTAAACCAATTGCTTTTATTTAAAAGTTAATAGTTTATGTAAAATGTGAAAATAGTAGGTAACTGGAATTTAAAAATTTTATTTGAAAATTTTTTATTGAAAAGTAAAATGGAAATCGCTTCTTCTTTCATCTGATGCGTGAATTTATTTGTCTGCTTAAAACAATAACAATCCGTTTTCCTAAGATTCAGAAATAAATAAGAAACAATTCAACACTCAACTAATTTCTTACTTCTGTAATAATGGCACTCTAATGTCAATAATTCAAACATTAATTCAAACAAATGTTTATAAAAAAAATTTTATATGTTAACCATGATCTTCATCAGGATGACCTTCAGTTTGAACATTAAAACTATTTCATTCCATAAATGAAAATGTTTGTTGCATTTTAATAGTGGTGACCCAGACCAGAACTTCAAACCAACTATGTCTTTTGTCCATAATTTACTAGTTTTATTTTACTCCTTTGTTTCTTCTTTTGCCTTTAGGGCATCAGAGAACTTGAATTTTAATTTCTTACTTTATAATACATAATCTATATTTCCATTTGTGTCATTTTCTCCAGCAATTTTTCTTTCAGCAACTCATTGCTTGTCGTGATATTCACTGATGGAATCTGCTTATTATTTAGTTGGTTTTGTTGGTAGGTATATAACAAATCTTGCAATCATGAATTTACGCACCATGCAACAATTTTGACAAAGATCTTAGAATCTTCCCACATAATTTGTTATACATATTTAAAAATACGTTTGAGCTTGAAATTGTGGAATGAATGCGTCTGGAATATACAAAGATATGCAGTTTATTTTACAATTACATTTCCTGCAGCGTCAAAATTAATTTATGGTTTCAAAGTTCTCAAATTTATACCCTGAGCTTGTTTGTCTACTGAAGAAATTCACCTTATCTTGTACCGACAATCTTGTTATATTTTGTAGGTATATGTAGATTTATTTAAAGCCAAAAAGGATTTTCTTACAACTTTCTCTCAAAAGTTTCCTTCTGCAGTCTTTATTCTGTCACACAACACGTAACCGTATTATATACGAATAATCGTATAAAACAAGATGACAGATTTGACCTATCCACATATAATGGACCCCAAAAAAACCTTCACCGTACCTCCCTCAAACCCACATCTCTCATCTTGTATCATATTGAGTATATCCTTGTGATATGGCTGTCATTTCTGGTTGTTCCTTTTATATATATCGAAATTTTGGCAACAAAATTTTGTCGGAAAATTCATTAAGAGAAACATTTACCATATATGCTTAATAGGCTAAATTGAATTTTCTCACTGCTTTAAAGATTTTCTTCATAATATTAAACCGAAGGACGAGTATGTATTGATTCCAATTTTATACTGAAAAAGAGAGTGTGAGGGTTTTTTGAAATCGAGGTGAGGTACAATTTACTCGCATGTGCGTTGAACTGAGTGCGAGTGTTCATTATCCATCCACCAACAACATACGAGCATACAAAACCCCCTTCGACAGTCATTTATTCAAAACGTACCTATATCGTAGATAAAGTGAAGTAAGAGTCGTCCTTTTGTATGAACTCATAAATGGCAGCAGGAGAAAGGATTAGATTTGGATGGACTGGGAGAGTTGTGGGAGTCGTCTGTGTGCTGGTATGCAGTAGATTGAGAGCTGCCGTTATTAGACTTATAATTGAATTATTTCATCACTCTCGAGTGCCAGTCAGCTAGCAGTAGAAATGGCTTTCTTCTCCCAAACTCCCACATACTGGCGTGGGTAGGTACTGTGTGCAAATGGATTGTAGATCAATCGATTTGAAGATTCAATTATTCCGGAAAATATGTGCGTGCATTCAGCTTTTAAGTCCATTTCTGTTCTTATAGCTCTTAGGTATACAGCTAAATAGGGAGGGTACGAGTGAGTATATTCACATGAGTTGAGATTTATTTTTTTTTTCTCTCAAATCAATCAATTGGATGAGTTTACATTGCTTTGTTATCATCGGATAGAGGAGCTTCCCTTAGGTTTCTATATATTCAATTGTTATCGGATGAGTTGTTACTTATGTATTGGAATTTGTCTTTATGTGTTTATTGTTGTGGTTCAGTAGGGTTAATAGCATATTTTCTGGTTTTTTAAAAGAAAAATTATAATTTTAGCTTAGGGCCCCAAAAAATATTACCTACTTGAAAAATTTTTGCAACCACAAATAATACATTAGGGGCCCCAAAAAAGCAAAAAAATATTATTTGAGTATCCTCAAAAGTGGTGCAAAACAATCAAATGGACAATTAAATATAAATTCAGGGGCCCCAACATAAATACATCAGGGCCCAAAATAAAAACATTACGTTATTGGTGGCATTCCGAATATTACTTCAGAACAGAGGCCCCAATACCTATTAATTCTTGGCTCCAAAAAAATTATATTATATTTAAGGGGCCTTTAAGCCCTTAATTTTGAGGCTCTAAAAATAATTTTTCAGAGGCCCCAAAATAAAACAAATTATGTCTGATGATGGAAAATAAAATATGTATTTATTAGGTACTTCAGAACAGAGGCCCCAAGAACTATCAATTCTTAGCTAAAAAAATTGTATTTTACGGGTCTCTAAATATTTAATTTTGGGGGAACCTAGTACAAGTGTTTACTACTTTTATGAGAGACATTTTAAGTAAGTATAGCAAAGTGCATTACGAACATATTAAAACATTAAAATAAACCTAAAAATAAATAAGCCATACAAACAAAAAAAAACGTATGGCGTATACGTAATTTTTTTTTGTAACTAAGGGGCCCCCAAATATCAAAGGGGCCCCAAAATTTAGTCTTACCCCGGGGCCCCGGCGACTCAACGTACGCCACTGCTTATAGGTATCAAATATCAAGGTGTCTTCGACTCTTATTTTAATTTCTATCATTGCGATATTTTTCTAGTTTCAAATGAAGAAATTTTTTGCCCAGGGAGATAAGTCCTCTGCACATCTCTTACCTTATTGCTTATTGGAGTATGAATTTCAATTATTATTTTGCTTCTTCGTGAGCCTCTTATTTATTGATGAGGTATATTCTTGGTGTCCTCTCGTATTGCATCCTAATGCAGATTCAATTCGCAAGACATTTTTGTCAAAAATTGCCAACTCAACATAATAATGGAATGGGTGTTTATTTGAGAGGTACTAAACTTTAAAATGGAATAAAACAAAGATAATTTTAAAAAATTAACATGAAATTCACTTCATTCGAAAGATAATCTTTTCAAATTATAATTTTAATAGGATTACAGGCATATGACCGCTATGGCTAGCTTGGACGTAGTCTAATGTGGAGGTCCAATTTTCGATGACTTTTTCCAACACTTGTGGCCGTATATAAGTAATTACGTTCCTCCAAGTTGTCAATCGTTTAGAATTTATCTCCACAGAAAATAGCCAAGCGGTGTTAAATCGCACGATCTCTAAAAAAAACCAAACTTTGAGTTTTTGATGTGAACCAATTTGGGAAGTTCTGTGTACCTAATGATGGCCCTTTCTTTTTGGTTGAAAATTGATTTAAGTGCTCCTGCAATACTTGACTGAGCGTTTTTTTTCCTGAGTTTATTCCAAAGCTCCAACTTTCATACAACCTGAATCGGTACCGTTTTTCAGATTTATTTTATTTATAGGCTTATCGTGTGTCAGAAAATCATCGGAAACGTAAGTATTTCAGTATTTTCTCAGGTAGAAGAAGTGGGCTGGTTCGTCAGAGGTGATGACTGATGAAGGATACTGAAGAGAAATGGTCTAAGTTTGAATCCATGAAAGCATTCTTAACTGTGGTTGGACAATATTTAAAAAAAACCTAAGATTACTAAAGAGAAAATACAAAAATCTTTTAAAATTCTTTACGGGTTGGGTTCGATAGGTACCTCGATTTTCATAATTCAGTTTTTTTTTTTTTAAATCCTGCTTTTTTAAAATCCCGTTTTTAAAATCGTTTTTTCTACCATCCCGTTTATTAGATTCGCGGCGATTTTTAAAATAAAACATCTTGTATTGATTCCAAAAGCGGGGTTATACAGTACCTTGCCAAATTATTAGGCCCGAAGGAAAAAAAAATGCAACGTTTTGGTTCATGTTGCTCAATTTTTTTAAAGTTTTTGTTGAAATATCTAAAAGTTTTTTTCTGTCTCATTTACTTACACTTATCATGAAAATACGGATTGATTTAAAAAGAGTTAAAGAATTTACAAATTTTGATACAAAATATCGTGGTAAAGGGGTTAAGCTCTTAAGCTCTTTCGTTTTGATTCTAGGATTTTGCGCATAATGGGATAATTTATATAAAGCTAAGAGTGTTACGTTATTCTTCGATACAAAAATTAAAGTATTGAAATGGTCTTTAAATTCTCCGGTCATGAATTCCATGGAAAACGGCTTTAAGAGCATAATCCCTTTTGCGCGTTATTTTTTAACGCAAATTTATGAATTCTCTAACTTTTTTTCAGTCAAGCCGTATTTTCATTATAAGTGTAAGTTAATGAGACAAACAAAAATTTAAGATATTTCGACAAAAAACTTTAAAAATTCATCAACAATAAAAAAAAAATTGTAATTTTTTTCGCTTGGGCTTGGGCCTATGGCAAGGCACTGTAAAAACGGTAGTTTAATAAACCTGTAGGAACTTTCACATGAACATTCGACACTTAATCATAAATATTTCTCTTCAACAACTAGTTTTTCCAAAAATCCAACTGGAAAAAAAAGTAGCCGTTATCTATTCACAAATTTATGTCAGCTTCTCTGTATACTATATCTACGAGTAGTTTTAATAAAAAATGGCATCTTAAGTTTTTGAGCATATTTAAAGATTTCTATCTTATATTATTCTCATATGCTTCCGCACAAAAACCAAAAAAAAAAAACAAAAAATAAACTCAAAATCTTCTATTAACAACATTTTACCCAAAAGCTAATAAAAATATTATCTAAACACTTAGCAGCTGCTAAAATACCCATCATTATATCCGACTACTTTGAAATTACCCACTTGGGCGACCGAAAAAAATAAATAGATACCTTCCTACTTTGAATCGATACCCGCCACTTACCTCCTTCCTTCATGATGTTAGAGTAATCAGCTTCAGCTCTATAACCTTCCCCGCCTTGTCGGTCGGTTTGCTCTAGTCGATTGGCCAAAAAGATCGCACAACTTCAACTCGAATAGATAAAAAAGTCACAGCCACTTCAGTTGAATCTGCATCTCGCCAGTCTTTTACGATACGATATAAACTTGGGCTGGTAAAATAAAAGCCCACGATTAGCATGGCTACCATAAACTACTGGCTGCGACTGGTTCAAGATTTCATCTCGCGATAAGCGCACTCTGTGTGCTCCACTGAAAATCCGATATGCAAAATGCAAGTGCGCGATCCAATTGCTCCTGCTTTGCCATCCAGCTCCTTGCTTCGTCCCCTCAACCAATCGATATGAATAGGTACACTACTCTATCAGAAGTCATAAACACAGAAAAATGGTTGGCTAACTTCTTAGGATGCCACAGAGGAAATGGGGATGATGATCAATGGCAGCGGAAGGGGAAAGGATTCAAGGTGGAATCTACTGGGTTTGCACGTTTTTATGCCTTTTGGCCATGATACTCTACCGAATTGGCAAAAATAAAAAAAAAAAAAAGATCGCTTTACATGCGTGTAGGTTAGGATACCTGCAAATTATGCTTCCATGCATATTCTATACAAAGATGATGAAGCACCATCACCAGCAGCAATAATATCAGTCAAGGTGAAGGTTTACAGATGGTGCGGTAGCGGGCGGGAAAATCTTGATTTGAATACTAATCGCGCGGGATTCATAAGTACACGGAGTTCTGCCGTCTTCGTCGTGCTCTGTGATGGATCTATTTTTAAAGCAGTTCGCTACCATAAAGAGGCGGTTTCCAGAATTACCCTGACCCTGCTATGCACCAGATCGTGGTTCTTCACAGAATTGCAGATAAAAGGCAAGACCATGAATCCGTCTGTCTGAACAAAAGAAACCCGCAAGTGTTCTATTGTTTTGTTGGATGCTGATTCGATTCAAAATGGAAGCGTTTCGATGATCAATATGGATGGCCATTTCGCAGAGGAGATGGCCATGATTTCTTGTTGTTTTTTTTTTTTTTGTATTTAATTTGTCTGGCATTCCATCTGCCATTTTTGATTCCCTGTATTATACATACCTCAACGCTAAATGTGATTTATGCTAATTTCATTTTTTCGAATTTGATTGTAGGTTTTGGGAAAAAAAAAATAGAGGGATCCTTTGGCAAAAGAATTTGAAAACTATTATTAAGTATTTTGAAGGTCTGTTATGTATTCAAAACTGAAGTTGAATGAACCTTGATTAAAGAATTTTAAAGTTTCAATATCATTCAATTTATAAATTTTAAAAATAATTGAAAATTTTATTGGAAATATGTCGGGTGAATACCAAAGTCATCTTACAGGCATAGGCATACACAGGAAGATCTAATTAATTGCACAGTTAACCATTTTTATAAGACTTTGCACCATGCCATACTGCATTTTCAGTGTACAGAAGTTGAATCAGTCAGCTACACGGTTTTTGTTTAACACAAACATAATAATATTTTTCTAAAGGCATTTCATGTGCACAGAGAAAAATAGACCACATAAAATAGAACAAAAACAATAAGATTTCTCTATGGTTTTCATCCAAGAAGGAAACCTTATTAAAAAAAATCGGGTTTTCCTTATTGTTTTAAAATCTGCAAAAAAATAAAAAAAACGATGACCAGGCTGGGAATCGAACTGGAGACTTCAAATCATTAGTCGCCCACCTTACCACCTGAACCAATCTGCCATGAAAATATTGATCGCGATTTTTGTTCTAGTGCTAAGCTGCAAAAAAAAATCAACTTTTCAGTCAAATTTTAATAAGATTTTCTCTATAAAAATAATAAGAAATCTCCTTAAAAAAACCTTATTAATCGTTGATTTTAATAAGATTTCCTTATGAAATGTATGGACGGTAAAACAATATGGCAATCTGTTAGTTTTTAGCGGGTCATATTTTTCTCTGTGTGCTCAGCACGAATCCGGTTCAGAAAAGTTCTATCATATCATATTTTTAACATATTCCCGTTAAAAAATCTAAAGTACCATTTTTTAACAGTTATGTTTTGTTAAAAATATCCTCGGTTCAAAACTCACTAAGGCTAGGCGCACACATGCGATTTTCAGTCGTTGCTACTAAAAAATCGCAGTCGCAACATAAAATTACCGCGCACACACTTGCGACTAAAAAATCGCGCGACTATTTTTTATTGCAAGAAAAAACATTATGTTTGGTCGAAAAAGAGTTGACCGTTTTTCGATAAAATGCATCATCTCAAGATCAAAAGAGCCAGAAGATACTCACTGTTCAAATCTAATGGTCAAATGACCGCAAAGAAAACTATTGTGGCGACCCCTTAAAGAAAATAATTTGTTTAAACTGGGAACGACTCTCGTCCCAAACGTCAAATTGAAATACATATACATATTTGAAATATTACTTATATGCATACTTATCGTTTAAGCTAAAAAACATAAAAACGACCACTTCTTGCTAATTGTTCGCCCGCATATCATCTCTCAATAATTACCTTTTAAAGTAAATTTGAATTAAATTATAAGTTAAGTTTTTCATTAAAATATATTTGTAAGAACTAAATAAATTTATTCTTTTTATTGCTATACGCGATACACCTCACTATCACGAAATCCGTTCGTAATGGAATATTTCATACAAATGGTATCTACGATCGGATTTTATGATAAGGTGAATTCATGGAACAAATGTAAGCTCTGGTAAAAGTGGTAAAGTGATACAAGTCTCAAAATTTGGTAAGGGTTTGACAGCTTGTTTACCAGATTAGAAATAGAAATAGATTCTCTGCAATGTGTATGTTTGTATCTTATTTTAGGCCCTACGAGTACCATTATTTCACCAAAGCATTGTATACTCATTCTATAGTACTGAGTAAATTTCTGAGGGTTTTCTCTTTTATGAATTCTATGGAATTTTCCTTTTAAATTTCCTATGGTTTATAACTATCCACTATACAACACTTTCTAGTATATCCATTATTGTACTTAAAATAATTGTTCCAAGGGTCGCACGTGCGGGCAGGTGCATTATATACTTTATAATATATCCTTATGTGCAGCAAAAAAAATCGCGAAAAATAGAACCGGATCCATTTTTTTAAACTTTGCGATTTTAAAATCGCAAGTCTGTGCGCTCTCATTTAAAATAATGTGTTTCATTTCTAGCGTCTAAAAAATCGAGTGGTTGAAAATCGCATGTGTGCGCATGATTTGGCCTCTTTGCGACTGCTACTTTTTAGTCGTTTTCAGTTTAGTCGCAAGTGTGTGCACAACTATACTGATCCATTTGTTCCATTTTAATTTGCGACAGTCGCGTCGCCAAAAAATGGGACATTTTTCAATTTTTAAATCGCGGCTATTTTTTAGAAGCATGTGTGTTCACCGGCATTGAAATCCGTGTGATCCATTTTTGCGACTGAATAATCGCACGACTGAAATCGCATGTGTGCGCCTAGCCTAACTGTAATTGAAATTGTATGTAGTTGGACCGACGATATGATAGTTACAGGTTTTGGTTTAATTTTTGTTTAGCATTTAAGTAGGGTTGCCGAGTACCTACTTAGAGATAGCACATATAAATGTTTTTTAATTAATTTGGTTGTCTTTCAAAATTAATTTTGGTATAAGTTGCAGCCAAAGTTATGTATGTGAATGAATACAAAATGAAACAAAAAAATCATGTGTGCAATTCACAAGTGGTAGAAGTGAAATATTAAAAAATAATTTTTCTTGAAAAAAAATTACAACATTAAAAAGCTTACAAATTTCTAAAAAATAGGGCCATACTTAAATTTTTACAATGCGCGAAAAGTATTAAAATACGAGTAATTTATTCAAAACAATCATTTTTCACTAAAAAAAAACAACTTACCTATAATATGTTCTATATCATCTGAACGCTCATTATTTCATCTTTTATATGACGCCTCAATCATATTTCTACGATGCCTACAAAAAAAGTAAGAATCTTTTAAAGCCAACCATATCGAAATTTCAAACTGAGATTACGGTACTTTCTACACTGCAATGGAAGCTGTTCATGTTCATCGACAACAGATCTCCACAGGTGCTTTGAGGTGTTTTTCAACTTTTTTAATTTAAGATTGTGTAACTTGTAAGGCTTGTACCGTTGTTTGTGATACATCAAATGAAAGGTAACAATATCAGCATGCATATTCAAGTTTAAAGATATAACGTGTTTAGAAAAAGAGCATATTTTTACCGTTATCTCAGGATTTTGAATATGAAATAAATTGAAATTTTGTACAGTTATAGTTTATTCTATTACCTATCTACAGTATAAATTTCATTCATCTATCTATCAAAACAAAAGTTATAATCATCAAAAATTGTAGTGTTTTCTTTTTATCATTATTTGAATAAGGTAACCATCAGACTCACATCAATTTAATTATTTTATAAATTTTTGTCAAAGTTAAGATTTTTGTTTGGTATTTTAAACATTTTCTTTTTTAACCAAAAATATGACGAATTTAATCTTGCAGGATTTTTTTTCTTTAAAACTGGGTTGCCACATAGAAAAAAGTTCCCACTTTAAAAGTGGCAACCAACTTTTTGCTTTTTTTTTGTATCTACACACATATCTTTCATGTGGTATTAATTTTAACCTCTAAACTTATGATTAAGCATTGCTTCCGTTTGAAGTTTCTTGAATTAAATTCAACATGAATTTTTAGCTTTAAATACGTATTTCCTTCTAAATTATTTTTTTAAAGATATCTGCAGCTTTAGCAATAAAATCTTATCAAAAGAATCCAACTTCATTGATCCTTCGGAAACCAAGTGAAGAACCTTATATTGATTTGGTGGCCTTTCAAAACTAATTTTGGTATAAGTTGCAAATCTGTTTTATTTCTTACATTGGTCTCACCATATAATTGTAGCACCAATTCAAGTGGCAAATTTTCTCTTATTTTCAAATATTTGTCGCTGCACAGTAGTAACCTTTCACTAACGAACAAATCTTGTCCTGCATTTAAAGCTTGTTCGCCATATTTGTCGTATTTTTTTCTACCATTAAATCTATGTTATTTTATATATGTAGCCCATGTATTGTATTGTACACTGAAGGAATAATCGGGTTCTCAACCTGTAAAACAACAACAAAAATGTTTTTCCAAAACCGGATATATTATATGTACCTAAGCTATACGATTAGATACTTTACCACAAAAATCTTTACATTGTTCTTTGATATGATTTTTCAAACAGGGTAATGTCACAAACAATATGCGAAATATGCCTAGAAATAAGGGGATAAGAGATATCTTTTGAAAGAAGAACATTACATATGAATTGCCACAAATAAAATTCTTTAAATTGTTTCTATTCGATATAACTTACCTTTTATTAAAGAAAAGTTTAGTTGTAACTTACATATGTGTAGTAGTTCACAGGAAGTGTCCCGAATCAGCTCATGTAGAGAAAGGCATCTCTATCTCTTAAAATTTGCTTTGAAGTTTGGGTATGGGTTGTGAAATGTATGAAATGAAATAGTTCACATATTTCGTTTAAATGTTCCCTTATTTCTATTTAAAATCATTTAAAAATTAAAATGTTTAAAGATTATTTTTTTAAGAAGAAGTTTATCAAAATATTTCAATTTTCATTGTAAACCATAGAATATTGTAAACCGCAATAGTAGCATGTGTTAATTCTCTGTTTTCTTACGTTCCATTGATTTTTTCTGGGGTATTATTCAGCTAATACCTATTGAGGCAATAGTGGTGGTAGTGGTGTAGATTTGATTTCCCCTCAATGAAAATTTCTCCTACTTGTACCTACTGACTATTTTATAAATTATCCAAATTTCTTCAAACATAGATGACGTCTAACATTGGGGTTCTAGAGGTGTAAGTAGTGACGATTCATTTAACAGAATACAAAAGAAGCAAAAATTTTATTTTTTTGTAAATTTAAATCTATAGGAAACCCTAGTAATCTTCATGTCCTAATTTACATTGAAAGAACCAAATTCAGTGGTGTAGCTAGCCCTGAGGGCGAGGGGGCCTTGTATCCAAATTAATTTGGGGGCCCCTCCCATCTTTATACAATTCTTTGGAAAAAAAAAAAGTTTAAAACTGAAATTTTTTAGCAAGTGTTAACCAACATCTAAAAAAAAAATTATCTCATTTTCAAAAATTTCATACCTAGTTCAAAAATATTTTTTTTAATTCCAAAATTTTATTTTTTCAGAATTTTATTTTTAATTTATATTAAAGCTATATAGTAAATGCTTTTGTAATAAAAACTTCATTGAAATTGAATTAGTGGCTTGTAGACAAGTGAAAATAAAATAATCGATATCTCAAAAACTTGCACGATAGAGGCATTCTAGTGCTAGATTCAAAGACCATTAGAAAAGTATAATTGAGTTTCTGTAAAAAAAAATTTACTCGCCAATAATTTTAATGTTTTCAATTCACTGGGCGGCAACGAAAATGTAGCGTCAAAAAAAACATTTCATTCAAAATTAGTTTTTGGGACTTTATGATGAAAATAGTGATGACCAGAGCCCAAAAACTAGACGTGATGGAATAAATCTGTAAACAGTTTTAAATTCAGCACACTCAAGTTAACTAAAGTCACCTTACAGAGTTCTTGCTCCCGATCTTTTTTTTTTTTTTGCCGACCAGTGATTTTTCTCAATATTTTCTGAATTAAAAGTGAAATTTTTCTACATAGCCTAAAAAAATGTTTTAATCTAAATAACGGAATTCCAAATATTTCAAAAATTAAAACATTTTCGGTAACTTTTTTGATTGAAATATAATATTTTGATAAAACAACATTTAAAATATAGTAATTTTTAGCCACGTTTTGTTAAAATCAAACCATTTTTGTAAAAGATAAAAATCAAAGCCCAATAAATCTCATTTTTTTAAATTTTTTTCAAATATTTCTGAGGTTATTTAAAAAAAGGTAAAAGTCTTAGGTCTTTTTATTACCCCTAATTTGTTTGTGGGCAATTTATTTGTTCCCTTTCATATACCATTTATCCCATGGTGATACTAATTTTTTTCTTGAGAGACCCGCTTTTGAAGTTTTAGTAGGGAAAAAAAAAACTATCGACGCGAAGAAAGATAGAAGCGTGTACAAAAAATAATTTTCATAACAATTTTAATAATAAAATATTTTGAGTTTATAGATTTTAGTGAATGTTTTTGCACGCGTCTTGGGCTAGCTACGCCACTAGCTACGCCACTAGCTACGCCACTGACCAAATTGTAATTCAGACAAAGCAAATGATTTTTCTTTTCTGTTACCAATTATCCTTTTCTAAAGGAAATTTCCAGAAATTAAGGTACCAAACATAGTTTCCATTTTCAATTCAGCCATTAACATTAACCCTCCCCTCCTCTCTGTGTGGACTTTTCTTGTATTTCAATTAAGAATTTCTCAAATTACTTACATAATTATCTCCTCAAAAAACAAGACGTTTTCTATCTTAAAAATCCCTACCATCCACCACCCGAATAGCACAGATGGGTTTTAATTTGGCAGATGTAACTCCAGGAAAACAATCAAATTGTTTTCCATTAATTTCAGAAACATATTCTTATACAATATTGTAACCCAAACAGCCGCATTTCCCCTCTTGATTTGCAACAAATTTGTTTCAATTGTGTTTTATAAAGGTTAAATTTTGTTATTTGTTGGTCTTATTTGTGTTTTCTGAACTAAAAACATGTTTCATGAAAGTTAACCTAATAAGTGTGCAACTATGAATGAAGTCAAACATCAGCTTTACTTATGTTGTAGAAATGTTAAAGAAAGTAGTGACTTTTATTATTTTTGATAGGATTTGTTATAATTAAATGAAAATTTTGTTTTCGATAACATCTAAAAAGTTTCCGAAAAGTTATTATTCTATTCTCATAAAATGTTTATGTCTTACGATGTTATAAAAAAGATAAAAGTCCAAAGTACTAAATCAATATAATACGTATAATAATTATGATTGAAAGTGAAGGTTTTAGGTGTTTATGAACGGAAATTGTAATGCAATTACTATTTTTATCATAAAGATTAATGTTTTGCCTCTATAAAATTCACGCGCCACATAAATTATTGAAATTAGAGAAATAAATTGAAAATTAACAAATAATAATTTTTTGTATTTAGGTATAAAAGTTGGAAAAACACTGGGTAATGTTAGAAAATGGAATAAACATCCCTTTCCACTGAAATTTAATATGAAACAGCAACAAGAATATGAAAAATCATTTTAAAATTAATCACGTTAAATCATTTCGAATTTTGATGGAAGTCAAAATGGCGCTTGTTGCAAGAAACCAAACTAAAACAAGAGAATTTCAAATTAAAACTTTCATGTTATTAAACATATAACTTGAACAAAATAGAAACTTAATGTTGTAAAACAATCCCTTTCAACCATTTAACAATTTTGGTGCAACAGAGAAATATGCTAGTTTATATTTTATACTTTGTCAGGCTTGCCATGGGTATTTTTTGTTTACATTTTTCCTATTTTCCACTTTAAGTGTGTTTTTATTTTAAGTCACATTAAACCTTCAAATGCTAATTGCCATTTTTTTTAAAAACACAATAAATATGAAATTAATAAAAAACAAAATGGCTGCAATCACTTTCGATTAAAAAAACATCTGACTTTCTAGGCATCTATTGAAATATGGAACGAATTGTTAAAAAATATCAAAATTAGATATGACTTTTATATGTTAAAATTTAATTTTTTATTATGTTGGTATTTGTAATAATATTAAAATATTTTTGTTTTTCCATCCAGAAATCTACAATTTTTGTTTTCTGGCCTGTAAATTTGTTTTATTGTCTTAGGCAACTCTGGCATATAATAACATTTCGTTTTGCTTCCATGGATTTACAACTAAGTACTACAACTAGCATCATCTGTCAAAATGGAATTAACAAAAACTATGATTCGGAGCTCCAGAAACATAACTATAATATCATTTGGAATTCGTTGTTGTTTCAACTTCAATACATAAAAAAATGTTGTAATTCTAGTTCTATATTTGTTAAACCAAACTTTCAAAAACTTAAGTGTAATAAAAACTCTTGAACGAAAAACAAAACAATTGAGCTACAGTCAGTGTCAGTAAAAAGTTAACAGTTTACATTTAAAATTCTTTTTTGTCTAGATTTGTCCATTAATTTTATTTTAGATTTGAGAGGAATTGCTCTGCAATACGTTTTTTTTTTATGTTTTGAACAAATATGATAAAATAAATTCATATACATACGTACCAATAATAATTGAAATAGCTAGGAAGGTTTTTTTTTTCTTTGAAAACCAATTAATTTGAAACTTTCATTAGACGCTGACTGTATATCTTAATGTTGTAGATGAAAAAAAAAATGGTTCCTTGATAGTTTGGTTTCACCAAACTGTTAATAAACCAGAATAAAACAAAAAACACTGGGTAAAGAAGAAGACAACAAAACATAGAATCAACTGAGTTACATTGATGTTTGATTCTTGTATCTGAAAAATTTTCTTAGTTTGACATTTGCTATAAGCAAAACTATTGAAAAACCAGCATAAAACAGAAACATCCCTGAATGACAAAGATACAAAATCATATTTACTATTAAGTTACATTGATGTTTGAATGTTATATTTGAATCAGTTCTTGATTTGGCATATGTTTAATCAAACAAAAACAAAATAAAAACATTTAAACATGAAATTGTATACACTACATATTATGTTATAACAACGATTAAGTGCTTAATTCTGTGACCGCTTATTTGTTGTATGTTGGTTGTTTTGTTTCATTAAACTGTGGAACAATAACTAAAATAAAACAAAAACACCACTTAAGAAGGGATATGCCTGTATACTAGGGTGGATCGATTTTGTTTTAATATTTTGATATAAACCATTGATAGAATGTTATCAAAAAGGTATGTCTAACTGAGTGAAAAATAAAAAAAAAAAAAAAACAATCAACTTTTAAATACTTTTTTGTTAACAAATACCTTAACTAATTATGGAAATGGAGAGCTAAACAATTCATGTTTTTTAATTCATAACGCATTTGTTCAGATTTTTCCTACAGTGAGAATTAAAAGTCAAATATAACTTTTCTTTCACATTTTACACTCAGTGACAACAAAAAAAAAAAAAAAACTTAAATTAAATCGACCCACCCTAACGCTCAATAAGGAAGTTCAAGTATATTTTTTAATAAAGACATCGAATAAAATGTAGATTGTAAAGAGAAATAAAAAAGTTAGTGCTTTCTTAAAAATTGTATTGTTGGTACAAAAAATGATTTTAATTTGTTTTACCAACTACTTGAACCATTCCAATGTTATTTAAATATTTTGTTCCATCCTTAAATATTCTAATTAGTATCATAGTTTGAGTGATGTTGTTAAATCGTTTTTTATGTATTTAAAATTATTCAAAACTAAAGATTTTAATAGAGTTACTCACTTGTTATAAGAGAATGCTGCATAAAGGTTTTATCAACATTTTAGTTGAAAGAAACCAAAATCGAAATTGAATAAGAGTAAATATAACTTTTTACCAACTTTTAACTTGGAGACTTGTTTATAATATCTAAACAACATCTGATTTTTTAAAGAAACAAGTTTGAACTTAATTAAAACCTATAAACAGCATTTCGAATAAAAAAGTTTCAAACAATTTTTTGGGTACAAAAATAAAACTGAGTTACAACGGCACTCGTTTCAGATAACCTCAGTATGATACAAATGCAACAAAAATCTTGTTGCAAATCGTGTTTTGTGCTATTCGGGCACTGACTCGCCAGTGTGTCACCAGGACAACAACTTGTAAGGATTCAAATTCAAAATCTTGCCCCCACAACAGATTCAAATAGAAACAAAGCATCGTACCTACACAAAAACTAAATGAATGAAATTAAATTTTTCGTAATTGAATCATTATCAAACATTTTATCTGTTCATTTACATCGAAATTAAGTCGAAAACTGAAAAACGAAAGAAGAAACAACTTTTCATTTGCTCCGAGTCCTGGCACACTCACCCTCCCAATCACATAATTACTCCCAATTTAATAAGAATAAAAGATTCCTGACATTCCATTCTTGACTCATGATGATAAAGCAGTCCGTTGGTGGTAACTTCTTCTTCTTCGAACACTGAACAGAATCCCATTGAACTTACTTTTGGCAGGATACCTAATATAAAGGAACAAAAATGGGCAACAAAAAAAGAAAAATCCCAGAACAAGGACTCGATTCCCGTCTTCATCGTTTCGTCCTTTACGTCTTTCAGCGCCATCATCAGCCAAATAACGTTTCGACCCTAATGTTTTAATTTCTCATTCGCACCCTTGTTTTGGCACGCGGAGGTCGATTCTCTCTATTTTTTTCGCAACCTTCACTTTTTTTTCGGCTTCTATTCTGTTCGACTCTTAATTTTATGATGTTAAGGATCATTAGAGTCGTGAGCTGGGGCTAACAGCCAACATCCGGAAGAGTCTATAAGCCCTCTGAAAGCCATTAGAAACAGAATCATTGGATTAATAAACATAAAAATCGTACAATTATTTGTCTAAAAGTCGAAGGATGAGTGAGTTGTGTTTTTTCTTTTTTTTTTTTGGTTGGAGATGTGATTCGCTTGAAAATATTTTAAAACTACAAACCGTGAGATGGACAAAGTACAGACCTCGAAATGTAAAATGAAAATGAATTAGGTGATGTTTTGGGTCATTTAGTGCGGAAAATTGGAGGACATTTGAATTTAAAGTGTGACATTATGCCCAAAGTAATGTCTTTCAATTGACAATAAAAATTCGAATTATATTCTCGTGGAGAGGAGTCAATTATTTTATGCTTGGTCGGCAATAAAATGAAAAGTTTAATGTTCTATTTTTGAAGAGAAATCGACAAAAGCTAAAATTGAAAATTGTCGGAATCCAATAGAGCAGACAAAAAATTTCGTGTCTGATCAGTGTATTGATAAATGTGTCAATAAATTAAGTTATTAGTATAATTAAAATTTGGAAAGAAAAAAGTCTTCAAGGCGAATTAGGACTTCCCGAAGCAAGAATTATGACCTTAGGACCTCTTTAAAGTTTCGAATTTTTGAAAAAAAAGAGTCTTCATTCTTCAAGAAAAAAGAATTATAACCTTAGGACCTCTTTAAAGAAGGGAATTTTTGAAAGAAAAAAGTCTTCGTGACGAATAAGAATTTCACGAAGCAAAAAGTATGACCTTAAGACCTCTTTAAATATGCGAATTTATGAAAGAAAAAAGTCTTCATGACGAATTAGGACTTCACGAAGCAAAAAGAATGACCTTAAGACCTCTTTAAAGATGCGAATTTATGAAAAAAAAGTCTTCATGACGAATTAGGACTTCACGAAGCAAAAAGAATGACCTTATGACCTCTTTAAAGATGCGAATTTATGAAAGAAAAAAGTCTTCATGACGAATAAGGACTTCACGAAGCAAAAAGTATGACCTTATGACCTCTTTAAAGATGCGAATTTATGAAAGAAAAAAGTCTTCATGACGAATTAGGACTTCACGAAGCAAAAAGAATGACCTTAAGACCTCTTTAAAGATGCGAATTTATGAAAGAAAAAAGTCTTCATGACGAATAAGGACTTCACGAAGCAAAAAGTATGACCTTATGACCTCTTTAAAGATGCGAATTTATGAAAGAAAAAAGTCTTCATGACGAATTAGGACTTCACGAAGCAAAAAGAATGACCTTAAGACCTCTTTAAAGATGCGAATTTATGAAAGAAAAAAGTCTTCATGACGAATTAGGACTTCACGAAGCAAAAAGAATGACCTTAAGACCTTTTTAAAGATGCGAATTTATGAAAGAAAAAAGTCTTCATGACGAATTAGGACTTCACGAAGCAAAAAGAATGACCTTAAGACCTTTTTAAAGATGCGAATTTATGAAAGAAAAAAGTCTTCATGACGAATTAGGACTTCACGAAGCAAAAAGAATGACCTTAAGACCTCTTTAAAGATGCGAATTTATGAAAGAAAAAAGTCTTCATGACGAATTAGGACTTCACGAAGCAAAAAGAATGACCTTAAGACCTCTTTAAAGATGCGAATTTATGAAAGAAAAAAGTCTTCATGACGAATTAGGACTTCACGAAGCAAAAAGAATGACCTTAAGACCTCTTTAAAGATGCGAATTTATGAAAGAAAAAAGTCTTCATGACGAATAAGGACTTCACGAAGCAAAAAGTATGACCTTATGACCTCTTTAAAGATGCGAATTTATGAAAGAAAAAAGTCTTCATGACGAATTAGGACTTCACGAAGCAAAAAGAATGACCTTAAGACCTCTTTAAAGATGCGAATTTATGAAAGAAAAAAGTCTTCATGACGAATTAGGACTTCACGAAGCAAAAAGAATGACCTTAAGACCTTTTTAAAGATGCGAATTTATGAAAGAAAAAAGTCTTCATGACGAATAAGGACTTCACGAAGCAAAAAGTATGACCTTATGACCTCTTTAAAGATGCGAATTTATGAAAGAAAAAAGTCTTCATGACGAATTAGGACTTCACGAAGCAAAAAGAATGACCTTAAGACCTCTTTAAAGATGCGAATTTATGAAAGAAAAAAGTCTTCATGACGAATTAGGACTTCACGAAGCAAAAAGAATGACCTTAAGACCTTTTTAAAGATGCGAATTTATGAAAGAAAAAAGTCTTCATGACGAATTAGGACTTCACGAAGCAAAAAGAATGACCTTAAGACCTCTTTAAAGATGCGAATTTATGAAAGAAAAAAGTCTTCATGACGAATAAGGACTTCACGAAGCAAAAAGTATGACCTTATGACCTCTTTAAAGATGCGAATTTATGAAAGAAAAAAGTCTTCATGACGAATTAGGACTTCACGAAGCAAAAAGAATGACCTTAAGACCTCTTTAAAGATGCGAATTTATGAAAGAAAAAAGTCTTCATGACGAATAAGGACTTCACGAAGCAAAAAGTATGACCTTATGACCTCTTTAAAGATGCGAATTTATGAAAGAAAAAAGTCTTCATGACGAATTAGGACTTCACGAAGCAAAAAGAATGACCTTAAGACCTTTTTAAAGATGCGAATTTATGAAAGAAAAAAGTCTTCATGACGAATTAGGACTTCACGAAGCAAAAAGAATGACCTTAAGACCTCTTTAAAGATGCGAATTTATGAAAGAAAAAAGTCTTCATGACGAATAAGGACTTCACGAAGCAAAAAGTATGACCTTATGACCTCTTTAAAGATGCGAATTTATGAAAGAAAAAAGTCTTCATGACGAATTAGGACTTCACGAAGCAAAAAGAATGACCTTAAGACCTCTTTAAAGATGCGAATTTATGAAAGAAAAAAGTCTTCATGACGAATTAGGACTTCACGAAGCAAAAAGAATGACCTTAAGACCTTTTTAAAGATGCGAATTTATGAAAGAAAAAAGTCTTCATGACGAATTAGGACTTCACGAAGCTAAAAGAATGACCTTAAGACCTCTTTAAAGATGCGAATTTATGAAAGAAAAAAGTCTTCATGACGAATTAGGACTTCACGAAGCAAAAAGAATGACCTTAAGACCTCTTTAAAGATGCGAATTTATAGAAGAAAAAAGTCTTCATGACGAATTAGGACTTCACGAAGCAAAAAGAATGACTTTAAGACCTCTTTAAAGATGCGAATTTATGAAAGAAAAAAGTCTTCATGACGAATAAGGACTTCACGAAGCAAAAAGTATGACCTTATGACCTCTTTAAAGATGCGAATTTATAGAAGAAAAAAGTCTTCATGACGAATTAGGACTTCACGAAGCAAAAAGAATGACCTTAAGACCTCTTTAAAGATGCGAATTTATGAAAGAAAAAAGTCTTCATGACGAATTAGGACTTCACGAAGCAAAAAGTATGACCTTAAGACTTCTTTAAAGATTCGAATTTTTGAAAGAAAAGAGTCTTCATTCTTCCCGAAGAAAGAATTATAACCTTAGGACCTCTTTGAAGATGCGAATTTATGAAAGAAAAAAGTCTACATGACGAATTAGGACTAAGAAAGCAAAAAGTATGACCTTAAGACCCCTTTAAAGATGCGAATTTATGAAAGAAAAAAGTCTTCATGATGAATTAGGACTTCACGAAGCAAAAAGTATGACCTTAAGACTTCTTTAAAGATTCGAATTTTTGAAAGAAAAGAGTCTTCATTCTTCCCGAAGAAAGAATTATAACCTTAGGACCTCTTTGAAGATGCGAATTTATGAAAGAAAAAAGTCTACATGACGAATTAGGACTAACAAAGCAAAAAGTATGACCTTAAGACCCCTTTAAAGATGCGAATTTATGATAGAGAAAAAAGTCTTTATGACGAATTAGGACATCACGAAGCAAAAAGAATGACCTTAAGACCTCTTTTAAGATGCGAATTTATGAAAGAAAAAAGTCTTCATGACGAATAAGGACATCACGAAGCAAAAAGTATGACCTTAAGACCTCTTTAAAGATGCGAATTTATGAAAGAAAAAAGCCTTTATGACGAATTAGGACTTCACGAAGCAACAAGTATGGCCTTAAGACCTCTTTGAAGATTCGAATTTATGAAAGAAAAAAGTCTTCATGACGAATTAGGACATCACAAAGCAAAAAGTATGACCTTAAGACCTCTTTAAAGATGCGAATTTATGAAAGAAAAAGGTCTTCATGACGAATTAGGACTTCACGAAGCAAAAAGTATGACCTTAAGACCTCTTTAAAAGTTCGAATTTATGAAAGAAAAAAGTCTTCATGACGAATTAGGACTTCACGAAGCAAAAAGAATGACCTTATGACCTCTTTAAAGATGCAAATTTATGAAAGAAAAAAGTCTTCATGACGAATTAGGACTTACAAAGCAAAAAGTATGACCTTAAGACCTCTTTTAAGATGCTAAATTATGAAAGAAAAAATTCTTCCTGACTAATTACTACCTCACGAAGCAAAAGGTATGACCTGAAGACATTTTTAAGTATGTGAATTTATGAAAAAAAAGGCTGACACCAATATTAAAAACCAACTATTAAAAAAGGCAGTAAAGTGTATTAAAAAATCTCAATACTCATAATAATAAAAATTACCACATTTTCCAATGGATTTTACACTTTTCTCCAATCATATTTTAATTACAATTTATCAATATCATAAACGTATGAGCTTCCGTAATATTGACTCTCCTCATCTCCTGGTATATATCCTGTACTCTGTTATCCTTTAAAATTAAATCAAAAACAATATCAACAACATCATAACAAAAAAAACAACAACAACAAATTATTAAAAGAATCTAATCCACAGACAGGAATAGAAGGAGAAACACACCATCCAATAAAAACCATATGCAAAAATCCTAAAAATCATAAACAAAACACCCTCACCTATACCCCCCTCTATATTAGATAGATACTACTTGTAGTTAAATGAAAATGAAATCTTGATTAGTTTAACACTATATGACGTTATTATGCCCAAATGAATTTTCGAAATATAATTTTTCGTTTTTCGTTCATAATTAAATGATAAACTAATCTTCTTTTAATAAGGTTTTTCTCGCTCTCTGATGTTTCTCTTGGGGATTTTAATAACATCACACAGAGAGAAGTTTTGGAGTCATCATACATATATTCAATGTAGTTTTAGGAGAGTGGGTTGTGGAAATAGAAAATGATGCCATCCCCATCCTTTCAACTGGGGGAACAAAATTTGTCTATGTCAATATTTTCTTCCACGATAAATTTTCCATTAAATATTTTTCAATAATTACATTTTTCGGCTCCAGCATGGGATAGAAAAAAAGGGTTGTGTTCCTCTTCTCGTAGTCGTGCATATAGTTTCAAGGATATCATCGTTGTTTTTCCTCTCGGTGAGGGATAGTAGAATGTGGGGGTGTTAAAAAATAATTATTATTTTTCACTCACACATTTCCAACTATTTTTCACAACCAACATCATCTCTCTCTTTCTCCTAACCGATCCAAAATATATTGTATTACCTCGCTGTTCTATGTTTGTTTTTGAACTGGGCGATGGCATTTGGTGAAAGGATTTTCTCTTCAGCAACGTATTGTTTTTCAAATAGTTTTCTGTATGCTGATGTCCTTTTGTGTTGTTTACCTTCCAAACAGGACATTGGACAACGTCCACCTAGCAGCACCTTTCTATGTGTAAATAAGAGAAAAAGGATATAAAAGGTGAGAATATGCATAGACTAAGTCCTTTGAAACTTAAAACTATAAAATCCCAACTATTAATCAAAAGGACAACGACAAGGATTCATCCCGAATCTCACACCCTTATCATTCTTGTTGTTGTAAGTGTCGATTCGCTCTCTTTAATTAATTTATTCCTTCCGAAAATTAATTTTGCACCAACTACAGTGACGATGGGAATGGGGGGGGGGATATTTTCGAATCCTTTCTAGATGGAATGGGAATACAAGCTCCTCTCATTCCCTTGGCAATATCCTGTGCAATTAAATTGCAATCATCAATTTCTTCCAAGCGTTGAATCCCATTTTCCATTCCGATTGGGAATCACATAAATCTCTCAATCATTGGTATCCCACAGGCGCACAGTTGAACATATCCTGGCATTCCGGATGGAAGGAGAATTGAATACATTCTACCTACAACATCGACGAAGGACGACTACTATTCTACGACGACGACTGAGACTATATGAACGAGATGTGCGAAGTCAATTAGGGCGCAAATTAATTTTGTCGCCCAGGCATATGTACTCGTATACCAACAGGATCCAGGATTCTATACGCAAAAGGATGTCGAAGTAGGAAATTCATGGTGTTGGCAATCATTTAGTCAGTCAGCTTGACTAAATGTTGTGCCAAATGGATTCCAAATGGCATTGCTAAATGAGTGAGGATTTCAATTTTACTGCATGAAATATCTACCGACGGTAAATTTTGTTGTGGAAGGAGATTTGGTTGTAATTTACGATGGGAATTGGCCAAGAGCGATTGACTGACTGACTGTGAATGTTGGTTTTTGGGGTTTTGAATTGATTTGCAGGATTTCGAAAGGATATATGTGCGTTCTGGTGTTTGACTTCATATGGTTTTGGAAATGATTGCAATTAAATTCAGTTAAGTCAATTGTACTCAGTCCACTTTTGGTTTACCAACTTTCATTTGATATTTTACATGGAATGAGCAAGATAGACAATGTTGTGAGGTTCACCATCAAATGTTAACGTAAGAAAACACATCATCGAATTGGTTTATAGAAGGGCCAACTTCATTACTTTTTTTGCATTCTAAACTCACTTTACTGGCAAGCTGCAACCAGCCGACAAACATCATTATAACATTTAAATAATTATAATAATCGAATAACATAAGCGCAGTGTGTCTGTTTTGATGCATAATTTCAAGTTATTAGATAAAAAATATTCGCGCTCCATTCACGTTTTGAACCCGCATCGCCATTTTGATGGTAATTTGCAGATGTTTCCTTGGGGCATAAAGTTGTTATTTAAAATTTTTTTCTTGGTTTTCTTATTTTTTGTTTTTATTTTATTTCTTCTTTTATGATTTCTTGTATAAAAAAAACTTGTTTCTATGTATGCAATATTTGTAGGTAATTTATTTGTAGTAAATGGTAATGATCATAATTTTTGTAACGAATATGAAAAACTCACACTGCACTAACAAATTATAATGCTTGACATACGAGTGCTATATTCGTAATGCTATGGAGACTAGCAAATGTTTTTATTTTTAGGGCCAATTTTTCAACAGTCAGTTAAACAGTCAGTTAGTACTTATTCTCCTGATAGAGAAAAAATCATTTTTTCAACAGGCAGATATAGCTTATTCCTATGAATAAAACTATCTGCTTCTTTTAGAGACGAATAAAAATTATTCTAAGGAATAATATCAATTAAAATACTGTGTCAATTGTCAAAGCTGCTTTGAAATAATTTTGACAAAGAATACAGAGGAGCACAAGAAAACAAAAACAATTATAAATAAAAAAGACGTTTAGTTTTGAATATTATTGAATTTGACAATTTTTTTTTTGTTATTCTGTAGAATAAATTATTTTTGATTGAAAAATTCAATGTTGTTATCCGATTGTTTATGAGCCTAATAAATTTATTCGTCGAACAGTTAACTGACTGTTTATTAGAAGATGGAAAAATCGGCTCTTAGAAGAATAAGGTTCAAGTTATTCAAGATTAAACAAATTGTTTTTTATTTAGTTTTTTTGAAAATTATAATTAGGTACCTACATATTTTTATTTTGTAATCAAAATTCATTCACTGTTTAATTAAATAATATCAAACATGATTGTTTGCATTGATATTTTCATTTTTGTCTTTCCAATACTTAAAATTATTTTGTAAAGTTAAAAATAAAAAGAGTAAAACAAATAGAAAAAATATAAAGTTCGCTGCTCAGCTCTTTTGTTTGCACAGTCCCAACTATCCTTGGTAAAATGTTTATTAATTTGTCTTCTTGTTTAAATAAAAATTAACAAAAAAAAACAGTTGAATTCACATAAAAGTGGTTTCATTGATTTAAATTTTAATTATGACACAAAATACCGCTATTCTCATATCTACTGGAAAAAAATACGTAACGTAAAATTTAAAATGATCGTATTTGATTCTCCCTTGTAAAAATTAAATGTAAAATTTATTAAGAAAATATTTAATTTCTTATCACTCTTCTGGTAAGTTTATATATTTACTAGTAACGTTCACAAGTGAGTTGGCCTCATGGTAAAGTATTCAAGGAACGTACGCTCAATTCACAGTGAAAAATATAGTGATTTATGAATTTTTTTACGTTTTTTTGTTATATTAAACTACTTAAATTAAACGTGGTTTCACTTATGTTCATAAATTGTAATCTTTAAAATGATATAATATTCAGACAAAAAAATATTTTATTAAAATGGTTTTGCTGATACCAGCGAGTACTTGCGAGCCAGTCGTGCATTTTATTTCCTTAAGTGCTCGTTCACCGCAACAGTTTTACGTTCACTGGTCATTAGTTTCAAAATTCTGGTTTGTGTTAAAATGAAATGTTTACCAGTCTTATAATCAAAAATTTAGAACGGTGGCTCTTGTCCCTTTTTATAAGAAGATAATAATAATAAGTTGAATTCAGAAAGGAAAAAAACCCTACATGCGATTCACTTGAATAAAGGCACTTATTTATATTTAAAGGCATTTATTTATATTTATTTAAAAGAAAAAAGCAATTGGATCTTTGGTAAGGTAACTTACCAAATTCTAGGTTTAGGTATTTTAAAAAGCAATTTATAACAAACAATATTGCAAAAACAAAAAGCCAAAACAAAAACCGTGTGGCTTCAAGTTGCGTTTTTTCGCAACTTTTCACAAAACACAGTGGTTCACTAGAATAAAGGCAGGCTATCAAATTGAGTAAAAATGATTAAAAAGTGTGGATCAAACTGGTTTTAGTATAGAAAAGTGAAGCGTTGATATTATTTGTGCATTTTAACCAAATATGGACCAAGAGCTTTTATTATTAACCACGAAAAAAGAAGAAAATCGAAGTTTGCACTGGAAATGCATTTTCACAGTGCACAATCACGAACTAAAGTTGAGAAATTACATAAAATGCTTGGTAACATCTTAAAAAGTAAGAAATTATAGTTTTCCATAGGATTTACATTCGATGAATATGAAGGCTAGTCCAGTGAACTTTCGTCTTGATGCAATATGAATCAGTTTTATTTCTATTGCGATGTGATTTCGGGCATTTACCTTATGGAATGCTCATGACGTTTGTTTACCCATAGTGTTTACCACAACAAAAGCTTCCACTGTCATTTGTTTGTCAAAAATTGCAATTATTTTTGAACCATGTAACTAAAAGTTAATTGTTGCATATTATAAAAAAGTATTGTTTCCTATTACACTTTTCAGCGACCTTTGTTGGTGATGCAAAAAATGTACCTCCTTTCAAAATCTAAGAAATAGGACTAATATCGTTCTGGAACATTTTAGATGGTTTTGTTTTCCATCCAAAAACCACTCACCACCCCATTTTTGTTTTGTTCAAATGCAACCGTAAATAATGAACTTTTTATTTTGCCTTATTTGACCATAATAGTGGGCTTATTCTGCATTTAAAAGCTTTTTAAATATTGTACACATTTTTAACTTAAGTATAGGTGCAAACCATCACACTAACATCAAATAAACACCACTTTTCGTTTCATTTTAGAACCAACGTTTAAGGAACGTGCAGCTAGCTTTTGAATTATTTTTCTCTTGGCTCTTTGTCTAGGTGCCATGCTTTACTTTTACATTAAATCACTAGTTTACGTTAATTTCAAAATATTCTCATACAAATTTAGCGTATTTACAAACACCATTCACGACTGTGCATATTAGAAGTGCATTTAAAATGTTAGCTTCTATTTTTGCATTGTCTGTGGTACCTAATGGTAGCTCTTAGCGCAGATTTTGTTAAAATACACAAATTATTACAAAGTTGCACTTTTCTATTCTAAAACTAATTTTGTCCACGCTTTTTCATTGTTTTTACAAGATTCTAGTGAACCAAACAAAACACAGTGTTTTGTCAGGAAATGCGAAAAAACGCAACTAGTAGCCAAACGGTTTCTGTTTTTTGTTTTTACAATATTGTTTGTAATAAGTTACTCTTTAAAAACCCAAAACCAAAAATCTGTTAAGTTAACAAACCACAGCTACAATTGCTTTTATCTTTTCTAAAATAAGTGCCTTTATTCAAGTGAATCGCAGTGTACTTCCCTACTACAGCCCTATTTTGTTTTCAAATCGTTTGGGTACCTTTGAACAAAAATTGTTCTACGATTTGTTGTAAGAAATATTTATTAAGCTTACACTCCAAGCTACCAGCAACCTTAAAGGTATAAAACAATTATTTAGCATGAACTAAATTCTTACAAAAAAAAAACTTAAAAAAAAATAAAGTTCGTTACTCAGCTCTTTTGTTTAGTTGTACCTATGTTATTTTAGGCTCCTAATAAAAAATAAGCAAACAATACCGTGTTTTGTTTTCAGGCCAAATACTACCAGGTGCATTCTGTAAAACATCCAGAAAGAATCCCATCTGCATGACTAATCCGAATACTTTAAGTTTGCGTGCTACAGAAACACTCTCCTTTTGCATTTCCCTTAGCGCCGCCATTGCATAAATCATCTGCTTTGAAATACCAAATAGCTCGTGCGTGCACTTGATGCTAATTTAATTTCTTCGACTAGTGTTACCGCCTGGATAAATGCCGGATTTATATTCTTTTATTAATTCCAATATTTTGTCATCATCGACGACTCCCATTGATACACACAAATACGACTCTGTGGTTGCCGCGCATGTGCAAATCAAATTAAACAAAAAAAAAAATACTCTCGACAAGATTCCTTCTTGCAAAAATGTTACATGTTCCAAGCAGAGACAGCGGCGGCGGCGCATCTCTCACCTGATGCTGCTACAGTTGTTCTCGAAGTGATGTGCCGAAGTGATTGCGTGCAACAAGTCCCTTTTTATTCATAAATACAAAAACAAAACCAGCAACAACGATCCAAAGAACAACGTGCAAAAACTCCAATCCGCCGGAGGGCTGTGCGATTGCGATTTGTTCGTTCGGTTTTTTTTTTGTATGTTGTTTTGCTTTCAAATATAATTTGCGGTCGCGGTTGGCGGAGGACGAGATTGAAACGGCTAACACGACTTTATCGTGTTGGACGGCCATTAATTGTGCCGCCAATTTATGAATATCTGCGAATTAATTTTCCAATAATTCACAAGGCAATTCTGCAGCTTCAGCGCAATTGCGGCACAGGGAAGAGCGTGATGCGTGAGTATTTTTTTTTCTGTGGAATTCCACTGGAAATCCGTCGATCTCATGCCGGGCATAGATTTATTGGAACAAGCACCTTTGGGTGACACCGATCATCGCGATGACGTGCCCTGTCATCGAGTCATCATAGATCGCTGTGGGAATCTCGCTAAATCGACAATGGCGGCCGGTTTTCTTTGATCTGTGGTCAAAGTGTAATCAACAAACTGGGAATTGGAAGAAAAACTGAAGGTTGTTTTATTTGATCGTTAATATGATTTAAGGCTGTTATCCTCATCGAGACACAGAGTGCCAACAAATCTACAAACCGCAATCGGAATTATGCGGTCTCTGGCACCGCAACATTTTTGCATTCATACCTTTTGTCGATTTGGAAGCCTTACTCAAATGAGACTTTGAGAGCTCCTTCAAAGCCAGAGACTTCACCTTTTTTGATGGCATTTTAACCATAAAAGTTGGTTAGTTTTTCAGCTACTGTGTTAAGCGCTTTTTCTGGGTGTTTTACCTCTCTCAAGAATGTAACATTGTATGCTTCTTTGCTTGATGTGACGATTATCTCTCGGACAATGACAGTTTTGATTGATGGTCGGCTGTCGAATTGTTGTGGTTGTGGGCAAATTAAATTTGTGGCTAAAATGTTTTGTTAAACTTGCCACTTTTTCAATGAATGTTTGTGCCGTTGAAGATGTGTGCGATGGTAAAAATTGATGGAAAGATCTTTGATTGATTTCCTTTTTCTTTGGAAACAATTTTGCAATTTCAATTTGAGTTTTAAATTCTTTATGAAATTTGAAATTTACGACTTTTGCATAGCTTTGTGATACTTTGTTGCAACTTTTATGAGTGTGTTTATTGACTTGAGAAAGAATAGTAGTAGTAGTAGATTTTTTAGAAGAATTTAACTATGTGTAACTTTATATCAATTTAATATTAGAATTCTAAGAAAGTCCTTCAATTAATGGAAAATTTTTAAAACATCTCCCCTTAACGTCTAGCCTAATAATAATTATAAACCTTATTGACAAAGACAAAATAAAATTCAAAAACGAGATTAAGAAACCCCAACCAAATTGCATTCTCTTGGGACTTTCTTTAAGCTTCTTCATCACACAAAAGCCGATCTGACTGCGTGTTTCGTATTTATCCGGCCAGTCCATCATTTAAATTTACCTTCTCAAATGACATCCACCCATCTTTATACGTGATATTTACCCAAACCCAACACCCTTATCACTTTCAAGTCCAACCTTACAAAGTATACAGTAAAATTTAAAAAAATAAAAAAAAAAAGTAAAAAAATGTCTAATTGAATGATGAAACCAAAACACAAGAAGACGAACAAAAAAATTGTCCTCCTCACACAAGGACAACATTCAAAATTAATGAATATCCTGCTAATATTATATCCCACCTATATTTACTTTTTAATTTTCATTACGCGTTTTTTTCGTTTTTTTTTTTGTATTTTTTGTCTTCTTAGTATTTCTCATCTTTTTATTTAGTCTCTTTTGTTTCTTTTCTCCTGTTTTTTTTTTGGTATTAATTTTTTTCTAATTTAAATTTTTTTTTGTTTGTTCGATTTTTTGTGAAAATGAATTTGAGGACAACGAGAATAATGAATGAAGTGAAGTTGAATTATTTTCAACAAAAAATGATAGAAAGAAGAGATGGTTCGAGAAAGAAAGGTGTCTTTTTATAGAAAAAGATAAGACTCGTCCTTGTGGTTGGTTTTTACACCCTCCCCCATATTTTTATGTGATTTTTTTTTTTTTGTTCCTGAAGAAGAAATAATAGAATTTAATCATAAAAAAAGAAGGACAAAATTCAATTCAATTGAAAGTCATTAATCATTATGGTGACATCCGGAGTGCCATTTGGTTATAGAAAGTGAATATTTATTATTATTATGAGGGAGCTGGAATGCTCCTCATCTTACAATCTTAAATCATCTTCTTTCGAAAAAAATGTTTTCCTTTTTGCAAAAGTTTTTGTTGTTTCTTTATGAGTGATCTAAAGACATACGTGAACTTATAAGTTTTAGATTAGATCAAAATTTGATGATACATGAACTTTTGGTAGAATTATTTTCAAACCATTATTAACAGGTCAAGATGCAGAAACTTTTTTTTTATTTCGGAGTGATTTCTTAAATCAAATTATTGTACAAAAACGTTTAAATAATCATAATTTCAAAATTTTCAAAAATATCAAAAATACATTGTAGTTTTTGATTTTAAAAAATATAAACATTTTTTTTTTTTTTTTGAAAAATCAATTAATTCAAAATGGACAAAAGAATTTTCTTGAAATTAAAAATAATTTTCATCAAAACAGCATATATCAATTGTTTTTGAAAAATGTTTCGAAAATTTTAATTATTTTATTAAAACGGTTTTTTTAAACGGTTACAACGATTTTTTGAAAAAAAAAAATCCAAAAAGTCTTTATAAGGAGGTGTAGACTATTTTAAGAAGGTGTTTATGTTATTTTAAAAATAATTTTTAATAATTTTTTTACATTTCTTTTAGAATTAATGATACAACTTCATTACGTGTAACCCAGTAGTGCATTTTTTTAAGATAATTTGCCCGCCTAAACCGTGGGAGAAAAAGGAAGTTTTAAATGCTCGTTTTCGTCATTTACCCAACTTCGACCTAAATTTAAAGAATATGTTTTTATAACAACATGCTGTTTTAAAAATACATTCTAAAATAATATTTATTTTCAAATCAAACGAGGTATTTTTTATGAAAATCAGTTTAAAATTGGCATAGAAAAAAAAAATTTACGATTTCAACCCAGATACAGAAATTCGAACTTTTAGGTATAGAACAAAAATGTTGTTTTGGTACGTAGTAGGATAACTTGGGCGCCAGGATTTGATAACAAGTTTTTATTGAGAAGTTCAATACAAACATTATTTTCTTTGGGAGGGGGGTCTATCTTCCCCCGTTTAGGTGGGAGGGGCAGTTTTCTAAAAAAAATTATCAAAATAAACAAAAATTATTAAAAAACAACGTCAACACTTACAGTAATAAATGATACCATTTCGCAAAGGTAAAATTGTACATTTAATTCTATATTTTAAATCAATATATTATAACCAATAGTTTTTGAAATAATCGATTTCAAAGTTAAAAATAAGTGCAAAAAAAAACCATTTTATACTATTTTTGTCCAGACTCTGAATTTTAATAAAAAAAATTTTCACACAAAAAACTGTTTCAATTGATTCCTAATCGAACAGTGAAAACTATATGTTTCTATGTCTTCTAGTTTTTGAGAAAATTGAAAAATAAAACAAATAAAAACAAAAACAGAGGTTGTCTGTAAAGCCGGTTTACGGACGATTATTTTACGTGATAACGTCGTCAGAAAACAGGTTGTGTGGTTTTGTTTAAAATGAGTCAATTGTAGTGTTTTCTTATTTCAAACAATCATAATTTACAAGAAAAAGCTAAAAAAAAAATACCTTTTTTGTTTTCTCATTATATTAATTTTTTATTTTAAAAGCTTCCAAAAAAAATTATGCAATTTAAAAGCCAAGTATTTCTTCTTAAGAATAAAAACATTTTTAAATTTTTACAATGCATGAATTTTTATCTTCTCAGGTCATTAATTCCATTTTTTTCCCTAACAACCTATAAATTTTATACCATCTGAAAGCTTATTGTCTTAGCTCAAAAAATATATATCGATCAGGTCTATGAGACATCTACAAAAAGAGCTAGAATTTTTTGAACTCGATCAAATGTCATTAAAAAAAGCAAAAAAAACATTTATTTTTATGTTCTCACGCTATGGAATCAATTTTTTTGTTTGACAACCTATAAAAATACCATGTGAAAGCTTATTATTTCACCTTTCATATGACGTATCAATCTCATTTCAAAGACGCCTACAAGAGAAGTTAGAATTTTTTAAAGTCAACCATGTCGAATTTCCAGATCTCAACAGATCTCCACTGGTGTTTTCAGGTTTTTCGCAAGTTTCTTAATTTAACATTGTGTAGCTTGTAGTAAGTCTATCGTTATGTGTGATTTACCAAATGAAAGGTAATTGTATCAGGATGCTCATAAAAGTTTAATAAAATTTCTATCTGCTCTTGGTCAAAAGTTATAACTTGTTGAATTCTAAAACTTTATTTTACCGTTATCAGAAAATTGTGTTCACGAAAAAGATTGAAACACACATTTAGTCGTGGTCATGGTCGATCATTATTATATATACTTTTTTCCTGTATCTATTAAAAAAAAAGATAAAAATAAAAAACGATGAAAATCGGTTAAAAACGGTCAAAAAACGTGTTTTTTAAAAACTTGTTTCTTCCGTTATTCAGTCAAAACTCACTAAACGATTCCAAAAATTTGCACATTTATGCATAAGGCCAAAACTTACATGTCCTATAAGTTTGAGATTTTTTGAACCCTCCAAAAAAAGCTAAAAATCAAAAACTACCCAAAAATACCCCTAAAAAACAAGGTGTTTTTCAAAAATTCAAACGCAGAGTGTCGGAAAAAAATCATAATTTCTTTTTCTTTCATCTTTCACCTGGCACCTTTAGAATTGTCAAAAAAAAATGTCCCTACCCAAAATCATCATTTTTTCATAGCCCCAACACGTGTACAATGTTCAAACAAAACGTAGCTTAGTTTCAAAATTTTTTAGAATTTTTTTTTTTAAATGCAGTTATTCTTAAATTAGTCTCATCTACCTATAGCAAAAAAAAATCAACTCTCTACAACTTTCCGTTTAGATTTTTGCCTAAATTTCATCTTTCCGTTTTACCCCTGTTTACCCTATTAAATGACGGAATTTGGATTAAGCTTTAAGCTTTAGGTTATTATCTTTCAAATAAGCTATAGAAGATTTTTGTATCTCTAATAGTTTATTTTTAATTTAGAATTGAAATTTTTACCGCACTGCGAAAGTGCGAGAGTGGAACGGGAGAAAATGGCTTCACTTTTTTGTGGTGGCTGCCATGGTTCATCGATTTATAAGACGTTATCACGTCGAAATATTTTGAAAAAAGAGAAATCTGATTAAATAATTTTTCAATTTTCTCAAAATCTAGAAGACATAGAAACATTTATAGTTTTGGTAGGAATGTAATGAAAAAAGGTGCAATAAAATGTTACGAGTAAAAAGGGTTGCAAGTGTGGTACATATTTTAGTTAGAATCGTAAAAAAATTTGTAAAAAAAATAACACCAACTAATTTCAACAACGAACTAAAATTCTTAAAAATTTGTTCTCCATCCGTTTAGCACTTTAATACTTTTATGGTCGAAATGAAGTATTTTGTAAACAAAATTTGCGACCATCACTCACCAAACAAAATCTGCACGAAAATTTATTTTGTGTTGTTAAAAAAGGTACTATTATAGTTCTTAAAAGTAAGACATGAAATATTTAACATTTCTCGCCTAGAAATCTTTTTTCTCCGACCCAACAAAAATGCGGCTCATTTCGAGGTGCCTATATTTTTTTTTTTTCAAATAGCACTACTTTCACCGTTACAACTTTCCGTGCAGTAGTCGCCGTATATTTCCCTACTTCTTCAAGAATTGTCTCTTCGACGAGAATCTTAAATAGGATTTGTAAGTCTTCCTTTTTTCATACTCTCTCTACCTTTTATTACATAAAATATACACCAGGTTTATAAAATTTATTAAACTTAAGTTAAATTCAAGAAAAAAAAGCAATATCTTAAAAAGTCATCTAAAAGAGTCTGGACCTAAAGTCTCGCATAAAATCCTTTAATCCAGTTTTATACAAATCCACTTTTATTTACTCATCATACAACAAATCCACCTTAACCCTTTATAGTCAACAAATCTTCAAAAAAAAAAAAATCCTTTTATCTAGCTTCTCAAATCTAAAGCTCATACATGCGAAAAAATTGGCAGAAAAACTGTTTGTCCCCTGAAGAAGCACAACAGACAATCTTCCTGTCACATTTATATTCTTTTTTTTTCTATATTTTGTTGGGTTAATGTCAAATTGTGTCAAAAGAAATCGTCAATAATGCAAATAAAGGACCTTCAACCGATCAACCAAATTTTTATCATTATTTTCCGATTTACTCACTTGCAAAAATGCTATGCGTTGAGTCGTTTTCGTCTTTGTGCCATATGCAAAAAAGGACTTCCTCCTTCACCCTTGTCGATTTTGGTCCTTTTTCTTTTCTTATCGCTGTCGTAGTATTTGTTCAGGCGATTTTACAAAACCAATAGGCGTAAAATTAAACCAGCTCCAGTATGTAAATATACGATTCGATATGACAAGGAGACAATATTCCCCTTTGTATAAGGATATGGAAGGAATTGTAATCGAACACTTGGCACACAAAAATAAAGTCAGTCATATTGATAATGCGTTTGCAAAAGGAGACGGAAAATAATAATAACAATAATAATTGTGTGGCAGAGAGAAAAGTAAAACAAAATTTGAGATTGTAAAAATGATGGAACGGTGGTGGGGAGGGGGTAACTTTATAAAATTCGATTTTTAAATGTTATTTTTTTATTTCATCGTCATTTCGAGTTAAGTGTGTTTGCTGTTTGCTAGCACTTTATGCGGCTGCTTGATGTCTTGTCACGTTATCCTTAAATGCAGTTAGTGTCTCGATTAGGGTTGGGGGTAAACTGTCGCAGTCAGTTTTCCCGTCGTTAAAGGTCCTTTTTCTGTGTTTATTCAAAATTATTATGATTTCGTATGCAAATTGCCGACATCGTTATGTCGATTTCATGTCACACAGGGCTGAGCATGAGCGATGGAAAAAACATTCTATAAGGATGCTTTTTCGAGGTGTTGTCTTGACGTTAGCGTCGTCATCGCGTAACCATCATGCAATTTGGAATTAGCGAAGGTAATCGAATTTTACAGATGAACAAAAGCAAATAAGATTTTCAGTTAATAAAATGACAAAGTGTCTGTGTTTTGAATTTGGGGGGGTAACTTTTTTATTCTTATTTTTTTTTTTTTTTTTTGTTTAAGATTTATTCGGGCATATCACGTGTTAGGTTTAGTATACGTGGCGAATTTTTTGGCGGATTAGAATTTTTTAAGTGGCAATTTTTGGTGGATTTGTTTGGTAGATGGAAGATCTATAATGGCAATCGAAGACGTGCCGATTAGTTTTTGTTGCAGAATTATGATTTTGAAAGATGGCAATGGATCGATTAGTGGCATAATATGAGGAAAAAAAAAATCGATGTCATCTATCATTGTGGTTTTTGAAAAGTAATTTTTTGCAAAATAAATACAGAATGCAAAACAGTAAATAAAGAGATTTGTTTTGAAAAAAAAAAAAACATTTTCTATAGATTATAGTTAGGGCAATCAGTTGTCTAGGGGGATAGTCACCCACGACTTTTATTTAATGGGAAAACCATTTCTGATGGATTAATTTTGAGACGGTTTTTGAGATGAAGCCATCGAAAACCTTACGGGAAAATTACAGAGAGGGTGTAATATATATGGCGAAGATGCCATTAAGGATTCGGAGTGTCTGTATTGCTCCATCCTGTGCTAGAAAAGCCAATCTGATATAAGGATACAATACCGAAACCACATGTCTTTATTTTAAATGTGTTTTATTGCACACACTCACTTATATTTTATATCCCATTTTAATATAGAAACAAGGACAGTTATTAAAAATTCATTAGAAAAATTCCCCAGAAATACAAAAAAAAAACTGTCATCCCACAACCACAGTCGTCTACACCTGTGCTTTTGACTGCGAAAGTCCTTCGTCGAGTAAATTTTTGTTTCGAAATAAAATATATTTCATCTCAACAATTCGGTCGTCCTTGTAAGGATGAGTTGGTTGACAACATCATATCATCACAGAGAGATCCTTCAAAATAAAGTGTTAACGACCTAACCATCAAGTAGATATAGAGAGATAGACGAAAGTATGAGTTGAAAAAGGAGAAAAAAAAGTTTCATTTATACGAGTGTACCTTCATTACATTTTCATCTCAACCTGCCC
Organism: Episyrphus balteatus; assembly: GCF_945859705.1. NCBI lineage: Eukaryota > Metazoa > Arthropoda > Insecta > Diptera > Syrphidae > Episyrphus > Episyrphus balteatus. The sequence continues at coordinate 14,577,848 of NC_079134.1, read as the reverse complement.
AGGACATCGTCAAAAGTCCGAAAATAAAAAAATATAACAAAAAAAAAAAAAAGTAAAATACCAAGCCCAGGTTCGTCTTAGTTAATTAATTAAAAAAGTTTCCAAATTCCCGGCATTCATTTTTAAATTATTAAAAAAGAATATTTTCCATGCCCATACTACCCCTTTTTTTTAAGCATAGGATTGGCTTTGGCTTTTGTATAGGTTATATGAAGTTTTTAAATTGAAGTGGCTATGATATTCAGGAAGGAAAACAACAGTTTTTCTATTTAAAAAAAAAAAGTTAAAAAAGAGAAAAATATTAATAGTCTTTGATTGTAAATATTTTATGTAATTCGTATAATGAAATTGTTGAAAGTTTTTATTTTTAATTCAAACAGAGGCCTGTTTGTTACATTTAATTAGTCCTCAGGGTTCAAAAGTAAAAAAGGCGTAAATATTTTTTTTATTAATATCACCCTTTGCTGTCACATTACAACCCCAAATCGACCATTATGACGAAATTCTTTGTAAGAAAATGTGAAAAAGATTGCAGAAACATTAAAAAAAAAGTTATTTCCTTCTGAAAGTTCGTTGACAGAGTGTAAAATTTGCGTATCATCTGCGTGCGTCTGCGGAGTGTAGATAGAGGCTTCAGACACTATGTTGATATGTCACGTACATGATTGACGAGGATTTATTATTGTTTCGATCTGATTTTGACAGATGGATGAACCATTAATAATTATGTTATACTTTGAGATGCCAAACTATAAATTTAAGTTTGAGCTCATGGAGAAAGTTTTGTAGTTTTTGAAATTGTGGGTTTTTCTGTGACTAATGCTATATAGTAGAGTAACTAAAGCAAATTACTAGGGAACCCGGCCGAACAGCTCTGATTTTGACGATTTTTTTTTCAAACGTAGGTAATTAAAAATACTTTAAAGTCTATAGATTAAAAATTGCCGGTGTTGCCGTATAAATTAATTTTTTATTTAACAAAACCATTTTTTTGCTTAAATTTCATATACGAATGATAGCAAAAGATTCTCTAGGTAATTTAAGGAAAATATATAAAAGGCAGTAAGGGACAATCTTCCATCGTTTAAGCGATAAATGCAATTTTCTAACATTCTAACCTCAAACGCAAAAAAAATATTTTGAAAACAACGGCAACACCTACAATATTTTAAAATACATTTTTAAAAAGCCAGAAGCTCATTCTTATCTCTTAAATTTAAATCCACTAAATTTAATCATGACTTTTTGAAAAAATGGTCCTCAAACTCAGAATTAAAAAAAAAATGTTATTAGAAAAATTTAAAATGACCTTTTTCCAAACTTTTTCTAATAAAATATGAATTTATTTAAAAAAAATTTTTGGCCATAAATATTATCAATTGAATTTCGAAGCAAAAAAGGTAAAATATATCACACTTTCGAAAAAAAAAATGAAAAATTACTTCAATTTCAATGGTTTTTTTTATTAAAACTGAATTTTTGCATTGAAATAATTAATTTTCTCAAAGACTGTGGTAAATAGGAACTTTAAATTTTTGCTATTTAACTTTCAACAGTAAGGGTTATTAAATGATTAAAAAATAATTTTATATTTAGATGTTGAACTTTAAAAAAAAAATAAGTTACATTTTTTTTTTCAAAACTTTTATTAAAAAAAGTTCTTCGGAAATGAAATACTTTTAAATTTTTTTCATAAACCGTAATACATATTGACATTTCCTTTTATAATTTGAAATCATAATAAATGAGGTCAAAAAAATTTGAAAATAAATGCATTTTATATTACGACCAAGTTTAAAAAACGACATGTTAAAATTTTTTCAATAATTTTTTTTTTTTCAAAAATCTGAGTTCAATTACCATTCTTTCAAAAGCCGTTCATTCAATTAACTTAATTTTAATTTTACATATATGACTAAGCTTCTAGCTTTTAAAAAATGTATATTTGAATATTGTAGGTGTTGCCGTTGTGTTCAAATATTTTTTTTTGTGTTTGAAGTCAATTAATAAGAAAATTGCATCTATCGCTTGAACTATGGAAGATTGTCCCTCACTCCCATATATTTTTTTCCTTGAATTTCCTAGACAATCTTTTGGCATCAATTAATTTATGAAATTTAAGAAAAATTTTTGAAAAAAATTTGTTTTTGTTCACAAAAATCTTCAATTAAATTTAAAAAATCAAAACGGCAACACCGGCAATTTTTAATCTATAGACTTTAAAGTATTTTTAATTACCGACGTTTGAAAAAAAAGATCATCAAAATCTAAGCTGTACGGCCGGGTTCCCTAATATTGCCAATTTTTGAGCTTTAGTTACTCCACTAATAGCTGAACAAAACAAACAAATTGCTGGTATTCCATTTCGTACATACTAGTTTTGTATTCATGATTTCCATCATATGCTTGGTGGAAGTTCTTACTAAATGGTTCTATTTAAACTTTTTCTGTTGGAACAGAATTGTTGAGTGTAGACTGAGGGAAAAGCCACCATAAAACAACGTGAAATCAATGAAAACCACATTGATTTAACTAATATTCGGAATGATTTTGCGTTGAAGATGAGCATTTTCAAATCAACGTGGAAAAAAGGTTAATTTTTGATGGTTTCGTATCTTAAAAACACATTAATCAAAGTAGTTCATCTTTGAAACAACGACGTTTCAACTTCGATTTATTTTTTCCCTCAGTGTAATATTCTTGAAAATGCATTGTTCTACAAAATAATTTTTAATTTATTAAAAATACTGAACTTTATTTTTCCGAAATTTTATGGTTTTTAAACTTTAACAGTGAAGGTTACCAATATTTTTGTATATTAAGTTTTTAAATATTCCGGTTCAGAAAACTGTTAAAAAGTTGAAAAATTTTTTATTTTCATACACATGGAAAGTTAAAGCCAAGTTCTGCTACTGGTATTACCTCAGAAGCCGGGTTGGGTACGATTGACCGCATTTTAAAATCTTGTTCTTAAAACCTCGCATCTTAAAATCTCGCATTATGAAATCTTTTTTATCGAAATCTCGCAATTTCAAAATATCGTTTACCAAAATCTCGCAACATTAAAATCTCGCAAACTAAAATCTCGAAATTTATAATCTCGCATTGAAATAATATATTTATTAATTCGCGCGCGCGAATTAAAGTGTTCAGGGTCAACAGTTGAATGTTGGAGTCAAAAGGACTTAATGCATGTGAATTTGTCGTATTCGACCTTCTCTTTTCATTTAATCTGTTGCTTATACATTTTGCTGCCAAAAAACCAATTTAAATTTAAGATACTTTACGCTCTAAACTAATTCTTCTAATGCGAGATTTTGATATAGCAAGAATTTAATGAACTTGCGAGGTTTTTTCAAGAATGCGAGATTTTAATATGCAGGATTTTGAAAATGCGAGATTTTGTTATGCGTGATTTTTGCAAAAATGCGAGATTTTGATATAAGGGATTTTAGTTTGCGATCAATCGTACCGCTCCCGAAACCCAAGTTCACTGGGCTTAATAAGTAACATTTGAAATTAAAAGAGATGATTAACTGAATCAAATTTGTTTTATTTTTTTCAAATTTGTTGATCAGAATTTAAAGAGAGATAACAAATAACAAATCTTCATTCTTTTAGAAAATTATCAGTCTTAGAGACACCTAAATTAAAAAAAAAAGTTCAAAGATTAGTTCTTTCCTTTAAAGCTCATGTGGAGTGTGATTTTTAATTTTTCAATCTAAACTTTTATTCACTGTGCAAGTTTTTTGAAAAAAATTTTTGAGACAGGCGCGCGATTTCGCCCTATTTCGGACCCGATAAATCCATTGGCATCATTAGTTTTTCGATTTATCGGTACGACTTCGAACAAAATTTTTTTTGAAAGTTTTTTCAATTATTTTGAGATTTTTCCACTGTTTTTAGTCATTTTTCAATCAAAAACAATGTTTATATTGCTAATAATTCTGCTCAAACGTTATTTGCTGCATTGTAAACAATTTATTTGAAAGTTTAGTGATTTTTTTTTTGAAATTTTTTTTAAAAAAATCGAAATTTTTTACATTGTTATCGTTTTTTCGCTGTTTTTGTTCTCTTTTGCACAAATACATAGCATGTTTTCCATTAAAAATTAATTTAACTGTTAATTTAGTGTTGGTTAAACTTTGACATACTATCGATAGCATCGATAACAAAAAAATATCGAGTATATCGATACTTCACAAAACTATCGATAGTTTCAATACTTCCAAATTATTTTACCACAAGGCTACCGACATTATCGATAGCTTTGAAATTAATTAAACACAATTTGAACTACAAGTTAAGTTTTCGTTTGACATTGGATGTAAACAACGAATTAACATAGTGTTTGGTAGATATCGATAGTTTCCATTGCCGATTGTATCGATAGTTTTAAGAAAAAACTATCGATAATATCGGTAGCCTTGTGGTATAATAATTTGGAAGTATTGAAACTATCGATAGTTTTGTGAAGTATCGATATACCTACTCGATATTTTTTTGTTATCGATGCTATCGATAGTATGTCAAAGTTTAACCAACACTAAATTAACAGTTAAATTAATTTTTATGTGGAAAACATGCTATGTATTTGTGCAAAAGAGAACAAAAACAGCGAAAAAACGATAACAATGTAAAAAATTTCGATTTTTTTAAAAAAAATTTCAAAAAAAAAATCACTAAACTTTCAAATAAATTGTTTACAATGCAGCAAATAACGTTTGAGCAGAATTATTAGCAATATAAACAATGTTTTTGATTGAAAAATGACTAAAAACAGTGAAAAAATCTCAAAATAATTGAAAAAACTTTCAAAAAAAATTTTGTTCGAAGTCGTACCGATAAATCGAAAAACTAATGATGCCAATGGATTTCTCGGGTCCGAAATATGGCGAAACAGTTATTCGCGCGCCTGTCAAGAATTTCGACTTGCACAGTGTTATGTATTCGAAGCGAAAAATTTAACCAGATGTTTATTTAAGAATAAACATATGTACATAAGTGCTCATTTTCCTGTGTTAAGGGTTACTGTAAAAACGCGACAACATGTATAGTAAAAATGATAACAATGAAGCGTGTTCAGTACGTATGTAGGTAAACAGATTTTTTTTTGACGTGATAACGTCTTGTAAATCGATGAACTTTTCCCGTTCCACTCTCGCACTTTCGCAGTGCGGCATAAATTTCAATTCAAAATTAAAAATAAACTATTAGAGATACAAAAATCTTCTATAGCTTATTTGAAAGATAATAACCTAAAATTAAATAAATTTGAAGGATTTTAAAAAATTAAATCTTTTAATAGGGTAAATAGGGGTAAAACAAAATTTCAAAAAATTGGCTATTTTCTAAACGCTACAATATAAATAGTTGTTTTTTTTTAATCAATATATAAATTTATTGCAAGACTGAAAATGGTATTGAAAAAATTCTAAAAAATTTCAAAACCAAGCTATTAATGGTTTTTTAATACTAAAACATGAGGTAGACCTTTGCAAAGTAGTGATTATAGGTAGGGGAATTTTTTTTTGACAATTTGAAAAACGTCATTCGAAAGATAATAAAAAAAAAGTTAAGGGTCTGATACGGATTTTTTTTAAGTCTCTGCGTTTCGAAATATGAATTTTTGAAAAACACCTACTTATTTTGGGGTATTTTTGGGTGAGTTTTTATTTTTTTGAATTTTTTGTAGCATTCAAAAAATCTCAAGCTTATAGAACATGTAGTCTATGATTGTGCGCATACATGTGCAAAAATTTGGTATTTCAAAATGGTTTTTGACAGAATAACGGGAAAAACAAGTTTTTTTGTCCCAAGTTTTTTGACCTTTTTTAACGGTTTTTTATTTTTGTCTTTTTTTCTTCAACAGGTAAACAAATGAAATTTATATTGTAGATAGATAATAGACATGACTATATCAATTTTGTAGTCACAATTTTGAGATAACGGTAAAATAAAGTTTTATTATTCAACAGGTTCTATCTTTTGATCTAAAGCAAATACAAATTTGATTTAACTTTTTTTTTTGCTTTTTTTGATGAAAATTGATCGAGTTCAAAAAATTGTAGATGCCTAATAGAAATGATCGATATATATATTTTGAGCTGAAGCAATAAGCTTTCAGGTGGTATAAAATTTATTATAGGTTGTTATATAAAAAAAATGAATTTTTGGGTGATGAAAATGATTTTTTCACTTTTTTCAAAAGAAATGATTGTTTTTAATAATTTATTTAAATACTTTTTGCTAATTGTAAAAATTTAAAAATGGTTTTATTATTTAGAAGAAATATTTGGCTTTTTAATTGTATAATTTTTTTTAAAAGCTTTTAAAATAAAAAAATTAATACAGGGTGTCCCACAGTCACCGCCCCAAACGAAAACCATGGATTTCTGAGGTGATTTTAAGTCGAAAAACTTAAGTGGTAATTTTTTCGTTTTCGTCCCGTTTTCGAGTTATGACGGTTTTTATGATTTTTGCTCTCTTTTCCTTTAACTGGCTTTATCTTTGCCAAACTACGTCAGATTCGAAAGATTTTTTTTACAACCAATCAAGAATTTATTACAGTTTAAGTTTGTCTCAAAACTTTTTTTTCTACGCACAACCGTTTCCCCGCAATTTTGCATCAAACACAATTTTCTTCGTTTTTTAAGTTCTTTTTTACACTTTCATATCATTTTAGTCAAAAAAAAAAAAAACAGATTAATAAGTATTAATTTTTTGCGCTTATTTTTAAAGCCCAGTTTATTAAAATAAACAAAATAAGTTTTTATTCATAAAAATGACTACTGAAAGTAATTTAAAAAAAAATAACACACTGAGTGAATTAAAAAAAAATAATTTTTAAATACAAAATTAATTAAAATGAATTAAAAACTTTTTTTCTGAGCTACTGTGATTAAGAAAAGAACAAATAGATAAATCTTAGAAAAAGTTTTAATTCATTTTAATTAATATTGTATTTAAAAATTACTTTTTTTTTTAATTCACTCAGTTTATTTATTTTTTTTTATTACTTTCAGTATACCTTTTTTATGAAATAAATCTTATTTTTTTTTATGAAAATAAACTGGGCTTTAATAAAAAAAAAACTGGGCACAAAAAATGCTCATTAACGTGTTTTTTTTACTTGAATGATATGAAAGTGTAAAAAACAACTTAAAAAATGAAGAAAATTGTGTTTGATGCAAAATTGTGGAGAAACGGTTGTCCGCAAAAAAAAAATATTGAGAGAAACTAAAACTGTAATAAATTCTTGATTGGTTGTAAAATTTCAAATCAAACGTAGTTTGGCAAAGATAAGGCTAGTTAAAGGACAAGAGAGCAAAAATCATAAAAACCGTGGTAAGTCGAAAACGGGACGAAAACGAAAAAATTACCACTTAAGTTTTTCGACTTAAAATCACCTCAGAAATCCATGGTTTTCGTTTGGGGTGGTGACTGTGGGACACCCTGTATAATGAGAAAAGAAAAAAGGTAATTTTTTTTAGTTTTTTCTTGTAAAATATGATTGTTTGAAATAAATAAACGCTTCAATTGACTCATTTTAAAAGCACACAACCTGTTTTCTTACGATGTTATCACGTAAAATCATCGTCCGTAAACTGGCTTTACAGACAACCTCTTTTTATATGATATCTTCAACTAGTCAACAAATGCATGGAAGGGAAAGCTAGCTTTCAATTGGCAAATGAAAGATTTCGGCCTTGTTAAAGTTCTTTATTATTCTATCGTATGTACCTACTCAAGCAATTTTGCAACTTCTTCTTTCTCGACTTATCTAACTTCTGGTATATTTTCACATTTATTTCGACGAGATTATCGCAAATGACTTTGGAATAAAAATTCAAAAAAATTTCCATTAAATCACAGAAATTTTCATGCACACTCACAAAAAATACATTTTGTTTCTTGCTCCCCTTTTGAAAAAAAAAAAAAACAACTTCTCTAATTCCGAATCCTATTCAAAATTTAAAATATTCAACACAAACTGACGGAGCTCAACTATACAACAATTAACAAAAAACCCCACACCCAATGCCAACTCCCTTATTTGGAAAACGAAATGGTCATCTAAATCAATGCCAAATCGATTCCAACTCTAAATCATCTCTAGCGTTGGTCAATTAATCCTTCTCACTCCCCAAACTGACTCCGGTCAAATCACCACCGAAAGCGGAAGGATGCTGTTAATTTGCAATTCCGATTTCAATTTCACATGGCGTTAGTGATACGTGTCTGAGATGACCGCCCTCGAGGGTGCTGTTTCCTGTGCTTGCATTGCGTCACCCTCTCTAATCGATGCGGACTCCAAGTAAGGTAAGGACTATGAGTGTCAGAGAAATGGTTTGATGAATTCGCTCCATATTGACCACAATTGACACCGACACACACAGTCAATGGTATCAATCGCAAATCCTCGTCCATCGTTTATACATCCAAACACACATATCATTTCCAACCCCTTTCTCCTTTTTTGTGTGTGTCTGTCTGTATAATTCACATGCAAATTTCAATCTGTTTTTGGAGGAATATAATTTTTGGTTCTGCAATTGCAGAGAATTAAACGAAGAAGGATTTTAAATCCGGATCCGGATATTCCCAATCTGACATTGGATTTGATCAATTAATATGGCAATGCCGGTCATTTATCACGTCTGCTGGATTTTGTGTTGGGTGAATAAAGAGGGTGCAGAAGTTGGGTGGAAAAAAAAGAATGAAAATCTGCCAGAGTTGATGATAAAGCACCGGAAAGGGTTGTGGGTGTGGATCGGGAGACATCGGGGTGCCTGGTAAAATTGACTCCATGAAGCGTAGGTCGACTGTTGTAATCCCGGTTTGCATAAATGTGGCATTAAATTGTTTAAGCGCCTTTTAAATGGCATAGACTTCATCGTTTTCCTTCCTTACTTTTTGTGTAATCCATCTCAAACCCCCTAACTTTTTATATTGAAGGGGGTTGTTAAAAAAATATATATAAAAATCCTTCATTTCCCTCCCCACGATTCTAAAAAAAAAAAAACCATCAGCAACAAATGGAACATCTTGGTAAGACAATGTCAATGAATCTTCTTCTTCCTTTTGTCGTGTTGTAACATCCTTGCAGCCATTTGTGTCATCATTTCGCTTCTATTGTTCACCGTTACACAAGGATAATGATAATAAATTGTATTCAAAAGTAATGATGGAATTTTTTTCCGTTTTTTTTTTTTTTTTTTTTTTTGTTCTGTTCCGCCTGCGAATTCAAATCGCTTATAACCAAAAAAAAAAGCAAAAAGCTTCTCACTCCCAATCTTGGCATTTCTATAAACGGGGGCAAACTAAGAATGTAAGGAATTCTTTCTTTCTTGTTGCGTCTTTGAATGGCGGTATGGGGGCGCTGCTGATGCTTCTGTCATATATTTACAGACTTTTGGGGTGCGTTTAGGTTCGGGTTCGTGTTGTTGGTGTGTTCCCAGGTTGTATAGAGTACGGGGCACATCTGTTGTTTGCATTTTAAAAGTAATCTTTTACCGCACTCTTGCTCAGGCAAAGTAAAGCGGTTAATATTTTTTGATGTTTCATCTTTTTTATTTATCATGTAATTTGTTTTGTTGTTGGTTGTTGTTTTTTTTTTTTGTATTCCTTATTCTTTTTTTTTGTATATGTTTATTCTTTTTCTTAGCTTGTCCATCATTTGTTTTGTTTTTTTTTTTTTTGTTCGTGTAGGTTTTATGGTGGGAGAAGGGAAAAGTTAATATAATGTAGAAGAAGAAATGAATAAATTGGTATATTTATGGAAATGAAAGTAATTTTTCTTCTTGGATATTAAAAATTTTCTATGGGTTTGGGATATATTTACTTTTTTGTTTGAAGGTGAAAACACACATTGACAATCGAAACAAACAATCTAAATTACTTGGTTTTTGAATTTAAAAAAAAAATACAAAAGGCATAGAATAGAGAAAAGACCATTTGTTGGCTTTTTTCGTTAATCCAGCAAATGATCTAAAAAAATATTGCTTATGTTGGACTATATTTTACCAATAAGCTGCTGAAAAAAAACTGCTATTTAAATAGAAATTTTCTTTACCGATAACCGTTTCACTGCCCATTTCCGCACCAACCTAGTTGTGAGAAAAATTTATTTGAAGTTTGTGAAAAATAGAAAATTTCATGAAGAATTGGCTATATATTGAATATTAATTTAATTTTGGTATTTTTCATATGCCCAAAAAAAACTATTTTTCAAAAACAGCTCTAAACAATTCCATAAAAAAAAAAACATGTAATGTGGCTAGTTTGTCGTATTTTTGAAAAAAAAAAAATATTTTTTGGATCGTTATGATATGAGCCTACTTGCATTGAAACTTTTTTTGGTGCCTGTATTTCTCTTATAATATAGTAAAATAAGGTGAAAAAAGGGGTAAATCTCGGAATGAATGCTAATAGAAATTTTTTTTGCTCAATATCTTCGTTTTGGTATTCTATAACATACCTCAAAAGTCTAGAAAAATCTAATGTTCGCGAGTCGCGATTCTCAAGGTCAAAGCGCGAAAGGAGATTTTCAAAATTAGCAATAATAGACAATAATATTATATACACATATGATATGATACATGTCTTCGAGGTATTTTTTAACGCTGATGCCAAAAAAATCTAAAATCAAGACAATCTGACGTCTCTGAAAAAAGTTATACCAGTTTTTCATCTGTCAACCCATATTATCATAACAGTTGCAAACTTACTACCGAAAAACCCTTAAAAGTTATGGTAGAGGAACCAAATTTCGCATGAAGGTTTTCATATCCATTATTATTAGGAATCAAAAAAATGCAATGAAAAAAACATTCATATCTATGAAAAATTGGTATTTTTTGAAAAAAGGGGACATTTTGGGATATGCACTAAGAAACATCCTGGTACAATCTTGGAATTAGTGATAATAGGCTAATTTCTTTGTTTCTATCTTTGTTTGGATATTCTATATCTTATGTCAAAAATCTAAAAAAATTTCATGTCCGCAAGTCAGAGACGTCAGATTGTCTTGATTTTAGATTTTGTTGGCATCAGCGTTAAAAAGTACCTCGAAGACATGTATCATATGTGTATATAATACCATTGTCTATTATTGCTAATTTTGAAAATCTCCTTTCGCGCTTTGACCTTGAAAATCGCGACTCGCGGACATTAGATTTTTCTAGACTTTTGAGGTATGTTACAGAATGCCAAAACGATAAGATATTGAGCAAAAAAAAATTCTATTAGCATTCATTCCGAGGTGAAACCCTTATTTGACTGGATTATTAAGCGAAACGAGGGATTTCAATGAAAATTTAAAAACAGAAACATTTAATTAACTTTTGTAAAAATTAAGACAATTTTTCAAAAAATTCACTTTTGAAAAAAAAATCAATTTATTTTTTTCAAAAATCAATTCTTTGAAAACGGACCAAAAAATTTGTTTTTCTGTGTCTATTATTATTTCCTTAAATAAACACAGCTCCAGCGATTTTCAATTATTTTTTTTTTTTTTTTTTCAAAAAATAAGATTTAGGTAAAAAAGTTTTTTGTTTTATACATACATATTTTTTTAATTTTTTTGATTTAAAAAAAATCAATAGGTACCTATTGAATTTTTAAATAGCTTTTATATTCAAATCAACTTTTAACATAAGTGCGCCCCAATAGTGCATTTTATTTTTTAGCTATATCTTTCGAAAATCGCTTGCTAGCTTCACATGAGTTTTTTTTTTGTGTTTCTTTTTTAAATTATTTTCTAGGATACTTTTTTCTTAATTAAAATCTTTTTTTCTTTTTTAAATTTTAATACTCATTTCTTTTAATTTCAATGATTTACTAAATGTTTAAAAAACCCTTATGATATATGCACAAGTAAATTACAGCTTATTTTTCCGTTTTTACAAGAAAAGTAAATGGTGTGAAACTAGCTCAGGTGATGTTAAGAAGATGGTTCATTTCGAACTTCCTACTGTGCTCCTTGGAAGCTTAAAATTCATTAATTTTTATAATTTCACGTTTAATTTTAAAGTGTGTATATTTCCGTATTATGAACGGTGTCGATTTATTTTTAAAATTATTTTTTTTTTATTGATTGGGTGAATGTACCTACATAATTGTATGTGGGCATGGACACTCTACAAACTCTATGTTCTTGGGGTGCTGAGAATCAATCATGAGCCAGAACTACCGAAAAAAGTTTAAAAAAATGATAGAACTTTTATTTAAATTCAAGAATTGAAGACTTAATGCTTCATATTCTAACACTAAACCGGAAGTATTAGATTTTTAACTTTTATCTTGAACAAAAATTTACAAGGTATTTTGATATCATCAGATATTCATATTTTTTCCGGTCCATAAGAGAGAACGGTTTTCGACCGTATAAGATTATAAGCATACTATCTAAAATCGGCTAGATCAATTTCTCTAATAGGTGCTATTACTTTTTCTTTAAAGCGATCATCGTTGTCGATTTGATCATCCACTTTAGTTCATTCCAACCAATGACTTAATTATTTCTTGACATCGAAAAAGTATCTATATGTTACTTTGTTTCTACTTATTCAATTGATCATTGATCTTCCACCAAACATTTAATCACATTTTAAACAAAACCATTTTTTAAACACAATTAAAGAACAAAACAAATGATTAACTGAATCCTTACAACCTTAAAGCCCCAAGACCTCTACCAGCAACAGGTTAGTTCTTCTTCATACCTTTCTCGATTTCAATTTCTCTCAAGACCTTTGTGTTCGGTCCTTGTGTTTTCCATTTGTAATCCACAAACGTTTCCTGTCTCATTGAAATTCAAACATTAGCTCAATTGAATTCCCACAAAAGACTTTTGCAAAACCAGCAGAAGCAACAGGTACTTACTGCCTTTTGTAAGACTGAAAGCACTTAACAGCTTCCAGCTCCCACTCTATAACATCAATTGAAATGAAAACACAAAAAGAACCTTTTCGTCGTAAAGGGTTGTTGAAAGATGTTCTTCCACACCACACAATCGGATTCAAATGGGCCAAATAAAATAGCAATAAATTGTCCCCAAAAGAAGAAAACAGGATGGGTTTCGGGAAAAAAAACCCTTCCTGTTCTAAACAAGAAAAAACCACAACCCAAGGTTTGAGATGACTTTTGTGGGTAATTTATTCATCCAACAGAAGATAAAAGTGAGAGAGTGTGTTGGGAAATAAAATTGGCATCACAAATTACATCGTTTAAATAAGTTTTGATGGTTTGACTATTACACTTTTATACTCGAAAAAGAAGGAAGAGAAATCATATTTGCATTTTCCATTTCGCGATTTTCATAGATCGTCATGCTGAAACGCACCCTTGGTGACAATAAAATCAACGAAAAGTCGAAAAAAAAGGAGGTATACCAAAAACCTACCCTAAGGCTCCATTGTTGTTTCGCGCGACTTTTTCCAAAAACCAAAGACAAACGCGCAACACAAAAACCCATTAGAAAAAGATTTGATTATGAGACAGTGAGACATTCAAAAAGATTGTGTTCTCCTACTTCGTTTTTTGTGTTTCGAGCGATTTTCTGTTTATTTTAATCTTTCTTTGGTACAAACAAAACCATTTTAACCTTCTCTTTTCGAGAAAATAAAACAACTCACTCCAGAGTTTTTTTTTCGGGGATAACCTGAAGGGATGAAGCGTTTAGTGTGCGAAAACGAAAAGTCGTGTTTCGACAAAAAAAAAAAATAAAAAAAAAACTCTCTCCAAGGGGTGACATATTTTGTGTTCTTTTTTTTTTTTGTTTTTACTTGCTGATTGCTCTGTGATGCGTTTCTTGCTCCAAGGGATCATCCCGGGTAAAGCTGTGTTGAGGGTGTTGTTTTTGGTGAATGGTTGACACCGTGCGCCTTAACAGATTGGATTGGCTTTTAATGTTTCCTGGGAGATATCTTAAGAATAATTGTTTCGCTTTTGCTCCTTGTGCCTCTATTTATATGCCGAGGACTGAGTTTCTGATAGAAAGGGAGTTCATCGTTTTAAGCTTTTTTCTTTTTTTTTTTGTTAACTGCTTAGCGATTATAATTCCATTTTTATCACGCCAGGCATTTTAGGCAGAAAAGAGAGGGGGTGCAAATATATTTTTTCTTGAGGACACTCTTGAGAAGACGTAGAAATGAATTATTATTTTGTATGTCCTACGAGGGCCGACTGTCGGTGTCTTTAGGGCATCAGGGTGACACAATTTACCTTTTTTTTTTTCTTACTTTTGGGGGCTATGAAATTTTTATTTAATTTGGAATATTGCGGTGGGATTTTGGGGTAAAAATTGTGGTCCGGCACGACTGGCAATTAATGAGATTTAAGTGATTTTGTGTTGAAGTGTTTTGAAAAATGAAGTGAAACAGGAAAAAATACATATTTTTAAGTTCTTTCGTTTAAGAAAAAAATATCTGATGTTAATGCTGACATCAAGATAATACTTGGCTCCGTATAGGCATCAAAAAGAAGACTTACCCTACATTTTCTAGGCCCCATCAAACAAATGGGCAAAAGCTCTTGGGTAGGTCTTTGAATCTCGTCCGATATGTACAAGATGAAAAATAATAAAAACAAGTCACAGCTGATGTCAGGGAGCTTTTTTACAGTACACGTTGGAATCTTTCTATTTGCTGCATGACCGTTTTTGAAGGTTCTTTAGCGGTGGCGGTTCTCAAACAAAGTCATTATCCACCGCTGAGACCTTGAAACCTTGAATATCATTTTGAAGGAAAATGACAGGCTTACAAGTGCATCAGTTTTTCCTTGCAATCGAGTTACCCACCTAAATTTGTAATCTATAGAATTTCTGAATGTCGAATAATGTATATGTACAAAAAAATGACTTTTCGCTTGATAGCTGGAGTTATAGGACCTAATCCATTAAAGAGGCAAGAAAATTCAGAGAAGCCTATATGATAAAAACAGGTCTCAGATAAAATAAACCAAGTGCTAGGTAAATATAAGTCTTTAACACCCCTGAAACTTACTGCCTCAGTAACAAAGCATTTCGCCCAGGCACAGTGTGACAATTCGCTCATCTAGCGGAATTAAATTAATAGCGCTCACAGATTATAATTTATCGAAGATTTTTTTTGTATACAAAATGAAATTTAGCAACAATTTTGTTAATAGTTTTTCATATTTTTAGCCAAAAGAGGTTTAATGGGGGGTCATTTTTGGGCAAACTTCGATAACTCAGAAGGTGAAAAATTTTAACGTATTCTTGTAGAGGAGTTCATTACAAGAATTTTTTACTACCAGAGAGGGGGTCGATCTCCCCCCGTTTAAGAGGGAGGTACAATTTTCAAAAAAATTACTTAAAATAAAGAAAAAAAATATTTAAAAATGACGGCAACACTCACAGTTATGAATGATACCTTTTTCAATAGCTAACGTTGTTTACTGAATTGCTATTTTTAAATCAAGTTATTATAATAAAAAGTTTTTGAAATAATCGATTTCAAAGTCAAAATTTGGGGAAAAAAAGAACCTTCTAGTTTTTGAGAAAATTGATACATAAGGAAACAAATTTTTTGGGTATTTTCGATAACTTTGGCATTAACAGTGCAACTAACAAAAACGGTCTTTGAAATTTAACACATAGAGTTAGTTGGAAGCTTTAGGTGCCTGAAAAACAAAAATTAGATACCCCTGTAAGTATTGAGTTAGCACTGGTGGTGCAGGTGAATTTAATTTTAGATTAAGACAACCAAACATCAAGAATTTGCGTCTTAAAATTTCGAAAATTATTTTTAGAAAACAAGAATAAAGACCATTTAATACACCTGTTAATGGCAAAAAAAAATCCACACAAATTAACATTACAATCCTTATAATTTGGTTTTTGATTCTTTCCATAGTAGTTATTTTTCTGGAAGGCTAGTTCGAAAATGAAAAAAAAATGTATGGGTGTCGCACCTATGCGCAGCCACTTAGAATGCAAAAGGAAAGCTAATATATCAAGCTTTAAAATTAATATGGATTCTCAATGGAATAATGCGGAATAATTTTAAATTATCTCCATTTAATGTAAAAATTAACTCAAAAAACACGATTTTTCAACTTTTAAGCAAAATAGCAAAGTATTGAACATCATATGAAATGATATTTTACTTAAATTGATATGCTCCAGTATTATATTTAATAAAAATCACACAAAATTTTCAATAACCTACAAATTAAAAAAACATTTAAAAAACCATAGTAACCAAAGCACCTTTAAACCTGAATTTTACTTCAAAAAATCACAAATTACAACTTTAAGATCAGTTATTTTTTGTTTGCGTTATCTCCATCCAAAAATTTAATCACACTTACTTAGTACAAGGTATTAGCTTCACATAAAACCGGCTTTTGCATAGATTCTTGCAAGTGATTTTTTTAATTAAATTCCGCTAGATGAGCGATTTGTCACACTGTGAGGCGGCTTGACTACATTTTATGCGGTTAACACGGGGTAAACCACACAGGTGGAGCAACCATAAACTTTTCCTGACAAATAATTACTTGTAAGACACGCGATTAATTCTCCAAGCTTTGTTTGCTGCGAGATCATATTTTAATCATCAATCAGATGGTTTTACTTAGTTCATAAATTGGGACAGCAGCACATTCCTCGGAATTTCTATACCTACCACACAGAGAGAAAATAACGCAGGCATAACTTACTTCTGGTATATTTAACCTTATATCTGGTATATTTAACTATTTTCTAGTATATTTAACTATATTATGATTAAATATTCCAGAAATAAAATTTTCCCTGGCGTTATTTTCTATTTGGAACGAACGATCGATTTTATAGAAAAACAAATACCTGGAAGTCTTAATACCCAAAATACGATTTATATTGCTATTTTATCAGTTTTTTTTTTTTTTAACTAAAAGGCACTGCTAATTTACGAAAAAATTTCAAACGTTTTGCATTTTTTTTCTAATTTTTCGTCTTGGCTAAGAGTTTATAAAAGAATTGATAACCCATTATTCATATTCTGATCCTGATATTAAACTAAAAGTTTGATAATACTGAATCATAGCAATCTGCTTGAACATGAACATGGCACAACAAGTCAATTCTCAATATAATCTCCCTTTTCCCCACACCATAATAATGTATAAATTTTGCAATCCAGCCGGACCAGTCAATGACAACCATCTGACATGAAAATTCCCAACATTTCAGAATGTACACCGCATCCGCAAAGTTTGCACACCTACGTGTCGCCACATAATATCCAATCAATCAATGGAATTTTTGTTTCCCAAAATATGCGTTTCTTCTCCTAGCATCAACCAACGCAATCTGCTGGACGCTCGGCCCGCATCATCATCAACATCGCATCTCACCTGAGAGTTTTAAGTTATAGGACACGAGTAGTTGACGTACGTGGAGAACCCATTCCTGATCTCAAAAAACTTGAACAATTGACAGGCGAACAAAACGGCCATCACTGTTATTCGGATAAAGTCAAAAATGAGTTGGCTTCGCAGTCACATTTATATCGCCTGCAGGCGGGAAAAGAACCAATATTGAAGAAGGACCACGACCGACGACGACGCCGACGATGAAGGATTCGTGACCATTCCATTTAAGCCACTTCGCACATCAACAACGACAACGAACAACTGGTTCGTCCAATTTCGATATATGTTGAATGGCGGTGGACACAGCGGGTATGAGTCAATTATTGAGCAAGCGAGTGCCTGTCATCGCAACCAACCAAGTCCTGATCACATCCTTGTGGTCATTGTTTTTAACGAACACGTTTTAGGCGCGCAGAGAGTGTTTCCCTCTGTCCAATGTTTGGAATTTGATCCGTGATGGTTGTGGTCCTTCGTTGGGATGCACACAATCATCATGAAGACATCATCATCGTTTTCGCTGTCATCGACAGCTGCTTTCTGGATGATGTCCTGGCGTTTTGATATCTATTGATGGACGAGCAATGCAAACGAAACATTATTTCCACAAGAACCAACCAACGCTGACAAATGCTGGACATGGATGATGGAAGCCAACTTTGGTTTATGTTTCCTCTAAAAATATTTGTTTGCCAGAATTCTTGTTCCAAGTGCGGGACATCATCATCATCATGATCATAGTCGACAGGACATTTTCCAATGATGGACATTTCTGTGATTAATCATAATAATGTGTTGTCCTGTTGCCATAATGTAAGGACCTCTCTCTCACATAGATGAAGATTATACGTTCTGCCAGGAAATAATGTTTCGTTTTGTTGATTTTCTCTAAAACACACACAACACTGCGAGTGCTGTATCACTTCTCTTTCCCCCAAACCCAACTCACTGAAGCCATCGAGAAATTGTTGAAATTTCATTTGAAGTCATCTCTCTGCTCTGCTCGACTCAAATTGAATTCGAATTCAATTTGAACTTTTCAATTTCACATGAAGAGAAGAGTCGAACGGTACGTTTCGAGGAAGATACGAGTCCTTTGGATAATATTGCTCAAGGGCTTTTGTTCCATCTTCCTTTTTTGCACCAAGCAAGGATATAATTCAAGTTGCTCACAATAATAGTCCTCTCTTGGCGTAATGATAAAATTTAAATTTCAGTTATATAACTTGAGTTTTCTTTTGTGAATTTCGCACTCGACAATAATTCACCCGTCGTTGCTTCGCATCAGAAATTGAGGAAGTCAAAAATCCTTTTGATGATGATGTGACATTTTGAATATGGATGTTTTACCTCAGTCGAAACAGGTTGGATATTTTTTTCTTTTTTTTTTTTTTTGAGTGTTTTTTTGGGAGCAATGCCAATGAATGTCCGCCTTCGGGGTAAAATGGTACAACTTTTTGAAGTGGTTTTTCGGATGTTTGTCCCCATTTATACTGAAGGTTTGTTATCCTTTTTTTTTCCACAGTAGCTGTTTGGTTTTATTTGCCTGTGCACTTAGCAATCGACACCATCATAATATCATTCTGTGTTGTGAGTTTTGAAGTGTTTTTGTAGCATGGCCCTGGCCCAGAGAGGGTTCAACTTGAAGTTGAAATTTGATTCAACAGCGAGTCAACGAGTCAATTGGAGAACCCTGCTGGATGTTGTGAGTGTTAAATGACAATTGGATTAGGAATGTAGCCTGAGGAGTGTTTGTTATTTAGTTTTGTAAATTTAACTTTGTGACAAAGTTGAATTAGATTTACATTTGTGATTAAAAAGTATTTATAAAAGGGTGTTTTTCATGCATGGAATAATCTGTGATAGGACGGATGAGGTTAGCTTTAGTAAAAATTAAAGCATTGAATCTTTTAATTCTGATAAGGTGTTGTAAGCTGAAGTAAAGAATCGACCTTTTCTTAAAAATATGTTTATCAGTTTTGAATGATCTTAAAAGTGTCTATGATAGAGTTTTTTTTTCGCCAATTCAAGATAACAAGAAACAAGAAGATGTTGAGAAAAATTGAAAGTGGTAACCTATGATATAACCTCTTATTCCGAGAGTTCATAGCGCCCCAAAACGTGAATACTTCAAATTAGGGATGTTGCGGATATTCGCATTCGTATCCGCAAATGCGGAACATCTGCATGAATTTGGGACATCCGCAGCCGCATCCACAATAATCAATGTGGGTTTTCATGCGGATGCAAGGAAGTTGCGATAAGAAAGAAGTTGGGCCAACTGGCGAATGGCTCATATACCCAATGGGAGTCACACCGAGTAATGGTCTGTGACTGATATTTTTTAGGAAAAACACAGACAAAATGCAAAGGTCTTAATTTTATAGCCCGTTTTCACTAGAAAAATTTTAAGAATTTGGAGTTTTGGAATCTTTCTTTCTTTCCGAACAAAAAAAAAGGGCCGGTTCCAGTGAAGTGTTAAACTATAATTTCTACAGACTATGGAGTTACAATTATTTAGTAGCGCGGGCTTAATTAACCAACATCTTGTGTAACCTACTTGGTGCATAGAAGGTGGCGGTATTACTTTTTATAAAGTCCAATGCACCTCTTTTTAATTTCTCTCACTAAACACAAATAAATAAAAATGTTGTTTACAAATGTTTCATTTATGTTAATTTTTTATATAAGATCTTAAACATCCGCATCTTTAGATGTTAAATTTCAAAAATCCGCATCCGCATCTGCATCCGCGGATGTGTATAAATCCACATCCGCAACATCTTTATTTCAAATCACTTAAAATTATGCTTAAAACGAAAGTGCTTTAAAACGAACGAAAGTGATCAAAAATACGTCTAATGGACACAAAAACTTGTTTTTTCAATTCATTGATTCGAAAATTAGATTTTTAAAAAAACTATTTTTAAAAACTCCAAAAAATTTTAGAATTTATTTGACTCATTTAAAGAATTTTTGTAAAAAAAAAAAAAACTTTATTGTTGTTATGTAAGCCTCAATAAAATTTATTCATTCATTCATTCATTTAAATAAAGTTTAAAAAAAATTCACTGCCCGTTTTCAAAAAAAAAAAATGAAATATTTCTTAAAAAAAAATTTATAAAATATTTTTTGTAAAATTTTTGAAAAAATTTCTGTAAAATATAGGGCTGATTCCGAAAACAACATTAGTTTTTTTCTAGCAGCTCTAGTTCTTAAATTATTCATACATGAAAAGGCATAGAAATTCATACAAATTTTTTTTTTTTAATTTTTTTTTTAGTTAAAAAATTTTTCTTGTATTTTTATTTTACCGAACCAAAATACAAAATATTCGAAAAAAAAAATTTCAAGCAAAACTTTAAAAACGCTTGTAATAATAAAATCTGAAAAAAAAAATAGTATGAAATCACCCCCAAAATGTGAAAAATTAAAATATCTAAAAAACTAGAGCTCCCAGAAAGCAACCAATGTGATTTTTAGTCTTAGTGAATACAAATGCATTAGATTCGACAAAATTTTTTTTGGAAAATGTTAACAAACAGTTAAAATAAGCATAACTTTAAAATTAGTACCAAATTAACCCCAAAATGTGGACAACTTAAATATTTCAAAAAATAGAGCTCCTAGAAATAAATGAATGTGATTTTTAAGGTTTACTAACCCTTAATACATTAAGTTTAATATAAATTTTTCTGGAAAATTCTAATAAACGCTCAAAATAAGGTAAATTGAAAAATTTGTATGAATATTCCCCAAATATGCAAAATTAAATATTTCAAAAACTAGAGCTGCTAGAAAGAAACCAATATGATTTTTGAGCTTACTGAACCCAAATCTATAAAATTAGATATAAATTTTTCTAGAAAATTTTAAAAAGTTGAAAAGTGTTGGCCAGTTTAATAAATTGTTCAAAAAAATTGTTAAAAGTAAAAACTTTCAGTTGTTGCATGAAATAATGACAGACACAAAGACAGACAGAACATGGAGACCAGTTAAAGTCCTTCTTAGATTAATTTAGTTTTCTGACCCTCTAATTTAAAATTGTATAATACCTATCTTTCTTAATATGAAAAAACAAAATCAAGTTCGCTGCTCAGCTCTTTTGTTTAAACAAGTTTAACCTATAGATATTAACGTAAAAATATGGTTAAACGTAAGTAATAATGGTTTTATTAATTTTACCTAAAGGCATTATGAATGCAGTTTTCAAATATGATCGTTTCACTTTGGAACGATGCAGGTTAAGCATAGAAGAATTTTTGAAAAAAAGAATTAAAAATACAACAAGAAATAAAAAAAATAAGAACAGTATTTTTGAAATAATTTTAACCTTGAATTTGTCTTTAACTGTAAGACTAATGATCTTTGTTATCTGATTTTTGGAACGAATCTTAGTATTTAATTCTTGTGTCAATTCCTGTTGCAATTGTCCCCCTGATAAAACGCTTACGTCTTATTTAGCATAAAATAGATACTAAATACACTGAAAAAAGTATTATTCTTAAAAACTATGAATCTCGTTCATAAACCAAAATTCATACATAATACAGTAAAATAAGGAGAAAAAAGGGGTAAATCTCGGAATGAATGTTAGTAGAAATTTTTTTTGCTCAATATCTTCCTTTTACCATTCTATAACATATCTCAAAAGTCTAGAAAAATCTCATGTCCGCTTGTCGCGATTTCAAGGTCAAATCGCGAAATGGAGATTTTCAAAATTAGCAAAAATAGGTTATGGTATTATATACACATATGATACATGATTTCAAGGTATTTTTTAATCAAGACAATCTGACGTCTCTGGAAAAAGTTATACCTGTTTTTCATCTGTCAACTCATATTATTCTAACAGTTGCAAACTTACTGCCGAAAAACCCTTAAAAGTTATGGTAGATGAACCAAATTGCATGAAGATTTTAGAATCCATCATTATTAAAAATCAAAAAAATCCATTACAAAAAATATATATACCTACGAAATAATGGTATTTTTTGATGGAGGGGCAAATTTTAGGATATGCACTAAAGAAGATTCTTGTTCATCTTAGGAATAAGTGTTAATAGGCTAATTTTTTCATTTTAATCTTTGTTTGGATATTCTTTAACTACCCTCAAAAATCTAAAAAAATCTCATGTCCGCAAGTCCTAATTTTCTTGGTTTGAAGATAAGGTGCAGATTTGAAAAAAATATTCAGATATTTGTGTCAGATCAACATGAATAAGGTACATTACTTTTCAGGGATGGTCATATTGATTTGTTTGTGGGTTTTGTTGGAATCAGCGTTAAAAAATACCTTGAAATGATATGGGTTATGTTATACATATAAGAATCTAAAATTTTCTTATTATTTTTTTTAAATCTGCACCTACCTTAGTTTAACCTGGAAAATAAGAACTTGCGGTCATGAGATTTTTTTAGATTTTTGACATAAGTTATAGAATATCCAAACAAAGATAGAAAAAAAAAAATTAGCCTATTAGCACTAATTCCAAGATTGTACCAGGATGTTTTTTAGTGCACATCCCAAAATTTCCCCTTTTCTCAAAAAATACTATTTTGTCTTAGATATAAATGTTTTTTTGCATTGCATTGTTTTGATTCTTAATGATAATGGATATGAAAACCCTTATGCAAAATATGATTCCGCTAAAATTACTTTTAAGGGTTTTTCGGTAGTAAGTTAGCAACTGTTATAATAATATGGGTTGAAAGATGAAAAACAGGTATAACTTTTTTCAGAGACGTCAGATTGCCTTGATTTTAGATTTTTTGGAATCAGCATTAAAAAATACCTTGAAATCATGTATATACACATATATAATACCACAGCCGATTTTTGCTAATTTTGAAAATCTCCATTTCGCGATTTGACCTTGAAATCGCGACAAGCGGACATGAGATTTTTCTAGACTTTTGAGATATGTTATAGAATGGCAAAAGGAAGATATTGAGCAAAAAAAATTTCTACTAACATTCATTCCGAGGTTAAATCCTTATTTGACTGGATTAACATTTTTAAGAAAAATTCATTATCATTAAATTTAAGCACAAATTCTTAAAAAAAAGTTTAGTTTTAAGAAAGATTCATAAAATTTAAGAATCAGTTTTCATAAAAATTTTCCTATGGAAAATATTTTTATGATTTTTTTTTAAGAACAAATACGAAGGTTTATGAATAAATTCATAAACTTCTAGCTCCAATTTGAAAGAATATTTTGCTGAATCATAGAATCTGGACATACTTTTATGAATGAAAATTCACTATTTTTTTCCATTCAGTTGTATTTTGAGTTAGAATAATTTTTAAAATTGACTTTTTTCCCTTCTAAAACTGAAAAAAATCTATTTTCAAAATTACATTTGTAAGAAGTTCTTAAATTTTGTGTTTTTAAGGCCCATTTGCTGAAACGAGTCTTAAATATTTATGTGAAACATAAACCCTTAAGTTCTACATTACGGTTTGCACGAACTTCAAACTGTGTCATAAATTCCTCTAAGTTTAACATAACTTAGGGGGAAGAAATAGTAGAACTTAAGCTGTTATGTTCTACCTAGGCACTTTTATTTTATGAAAAAAGCAAGAATGTCGCTCAAAAATTGATGTCGGTAGTACAAAGGACATGAATTATTATCAATTTAATAAAAATAAACTTACATTCATTAACTTAAACCATCCACAGATGGTACAATTTACACCACAGTTTTTAGTATGAGGCACTATTTTGCTGTCATATTTCATTGACTAATTTTGACACACTAGCACATTTACACACACACACGAATAATTTTTGTTTAACCAATTAACACTTATTTTTGGCTCAAATATACTTTTTTACACTTTTATTCCGCAAGATAAAGACACAAACTTGAAAATTTAACGATATTGTTGTATATTAATTGCTAAATTGCTCAAAATCTATTTAAATTATTTGACGTTTCTATTGATTTGACTTTTGAATTTGAAGTTCTCAGCGATTTATATCATGAAAGTAAATCATTGCTAGGTTAAACATAAATATTTTTTAGCAACTTAGAATAAACTAAGTAAAACACAAGAGTTATGTTCGACCTAGCTAAGATGAGAATTTATGACTAGTATGAGCAAATGGGCCTAAGTATTTTTTCTTAAAATTAATGTTTTTTTTTTTTAAATGAATTTATTTTTTCATTAATCGAAAAACAACGAATATTTTACCGTTATCCTGTATTCGGTATTAAGAACTTATTTTTAACATTTAAGAATCTGTTCATACCTTTTATGTTCGAAATTCATATTTATCCAAAATTTAAGAATTAATTCATTAAATGTTATGAAAGTATACATATAATTTATGAAAAAATTTTTACGTTTTGAGTGTTTAAGTATATTTTCTTAAAGTCTATGCACTTTTTCATCAATCTAGAAAATAATAGCTGTTGTGCTGAATCTATGCCTTAGAAAGATTTCTTTGAGGATTTAATTTAAAATCTGATATTCAAAGTGGACGGTTGTTGCCGAAACAAGTTATAAAAGTTTGTGAATAAAAGACAATATTTATTATAAACAGTGTTAAGCATTTCAACCACGTAGACAATTTGAAGAGTATAAGTACATTTAACAGTGTAAAATATTGGTGGTTCCCGTTGCCTCTTTCCCATATACTCAGATAAGTATAAAAACATATAATGTTAAAAATTGCTTTGTTTTATTTATCAAATAAATTTTATTTTTTTTTTTTGTTATAGGTGCATATTTTAAAATTGAAAATCGTAATTTGATATTTTTGTGAAATATGGAGGCACGTACTTAATCTTCAGCTTTGGACCGGCAAAGGGGGAAAAATCAACACAAAATAAAAACTATATTAAAGGCGATTCTCAACAAATCCTGTACACTTGAAATTGTCACTGTAAACTAAAGCAACATATTGAATTTAGTAAGTGTTGCATTTTATTTTATTTCTCTAAATATTTAAATTTTGTTTTAACTTAATATTATCAACATTTCTTATAGGTACCTAAATTCTTTATATTTTTATCTTTCCCCAACTTATTCAATTTTGTATTGTTTTTTTTTTTTTCTGCTCCAGAGTCCAATGCTGCCCATTAGAATAAGGTAAGAATAAGATAATTTAACCTTCAAGCTATTTCGATTTTTAAACCAAGTAGTACATATTGATTTTACTAATACAAACTTTTTTCTATCTTTCCAGATGAGCATTCATTAAAAAAGTAAAATTAAATTAAAAATTAAATTTATAGTGAAATGTATAGTGGTAGTGATCAAAAAAACATTTTTACAACGTTTAAACTTAATAATTTCTTTTATTTTTAAAAACAATTTTCTTTTTTTTTTGTTTTAGATTTTGGGTTGTTTTCTTTGGTGTTTGATGGTTTGGAATACAATTTTTTAGGAACAAATTAAAGGCTTGGAATGGTAATGTACTATATGCATTTATATAAATAACTGCATAAAATTTAATGAAAAGTGTATTATATTTTATGAAAACAATCATACAACTTTAAGAAAAATTCATAGTTTTTTTTCATAAAATTTAAGCAAAATTTCATTTAAATTTTTACGAAATTTATGAAAAAAATCATAAAATTTAAGAAATAGTCTTAAAATGTAAGAAACTTTTCTTAAATTTTATTCTTAAATTATAGCAAAAAAAAAAAAAAGATTTGAGAAATAATTCTTAAATTGTATGAATTTGTCTTAAAATCTAAGAAACTTTTCTTAAAATCTAAGAAACTTTTCTTAAACATGTTCAACAAATTTTGAATTCGTTTATGAACAGAATTCTTAAAATTTAAGAACTTATTCTTAAATTTTAAGAAAGATTCATTCGCTTATGAATTTGTTCATAAAAAGATTCTTAAATTTAATGAATTTGTACATTGGCTCATTTCCCATGAATTTATTTATTTTACATTAATTTAATGTACAAATTCATTAGTTTTATGTACCTTTTTGGTTCAGTGTAAGTAGCAGTATAGTATCGGTATTGCTCTACTTTTGGCAAGAGTTTAGACAGCGAATAACTAGCTTCCTAGTTAAAAGTTTCGAAGAAAAAAACACTTTGATTCTTACCAACACGTTAGAGTTACTAAAATTATCTAAGATATTCAGCTATAAATGATTGATAGGTATACTATTAAGGCCCATTTGCTGAAACGGAACTTAAATCTTTATGTGAAACATAAACCCTAAAGTTCTACATTATCGTTTGCACGAACTTTAACTCGTGTCATAAATTCTTCTAAGTTTAACATAACTTAGGGGCAAGAAATAGTAGAACATAAGGGTTTTATGATCTACATAAGAAATTTTTATTGAGCAAAAAGCCATAACATCCCTTAAAAATGATGTTGTCTATAAAATTAACATCAGTAATTGATTAAAGAATGGTCAACTCACTTTTATACGTTAACCATGATACAATTGTTCGCATAAATGTTTACAGAAGTATTTGTCAATTTTTTTTCATATATTTGCCAATTTTCTGTCACTTAATTGTGACACACAAACACATTTGTAAAAAACTTCCATCACATGAATAATTTTTTTTTATCAAATCAAACACACATTTTTTATCAGTTTCACTATATTTAATTAATTTTTGCAATAAAAAACCACAAAATAACAAAATTATTAAAAAATTTCAGCTTAATTGCTCAAAAAAAAAATAAAATTAACTGACGTTTGTATCGATTTGACATTCGAATTTGAAGTTCTCAGCGATTTCTCGCATGAAAGTAAAACATTGCTAGGTTAAACATACATTTTTTTTAACAACTTAGAATAAACTAAGTAAAACACAAGGACTATGTTCGACCTAGCTATGAATCAAATTTATGATCCGTATGAGCAAATGGGCCTAAGATATTTGAAAACATTTTTAAAATGTTATGAAATGAGTAAGAAAAATTAAAAAAATGCTTTTTGATGATAAATGATGATTGATCCCAGAAAAGACCAATTGAAATATCAAAAAAAAAAAAAAACACCTTCCACAATTGGTAATTTTTAGCGAAAAAAAAATAGTATCATTCAATGGATTGCATACGAACTCAAGTCATTTGTTTTCCTCTCATATAAAAAGATCAGGTGTTGAAAAATCATCATCATCTTTTGCATCATTACTGTCAAGTCAACAACAGTCACATTGTATCTTGAATATACTACACTCCCCCCGGGAACAATAAAGAGTAAATTTCATTACACCATCACGAAAAGCACAGAACGAAGCACTCTTCAAGCTGAAGAGATGAGCAAAATCATCAACGTGAATAAAAAATTATTATTATTAATGTAATTGGAGAAATTTCATTTCGAACATAAATATTCTCTTGGTGGAAAGTTGCAAGAATTGCCACGATGACAAGAAATTAGGCGTTCAGCGTGTACGTGTGGCAGTGGCAGTGATAGCTGTGGATGATGTTACCACCGCCTTTAACAATCTTTTACTAGGTGATTACTTACTTGGTTACAAGAGAGGATATGTCATGGCACTCGCTAGTCAGTTATATACGAGTTCTTATACTCCTCCGCCTGCCCTCTCCCGCTGCATGCTGCCGCGTTTAAGTGCGTCTAATAATAATCATAAAAAGAAGGACGAAGATGTCTTCGTTGACGTCGTCGTCGTCGTCGTTCTCGACAATGATGACGATGACAAGTACTATGATATGACGACGAAGGACTTGTACAAAACGAAAGTCTAACAACTGTGTACTGATATCCTTGCATTGTTAAGTGCCTCCCAAAGGGATGGGGGATAGAAGTTACAAGAAGTTGTCGGTGTTTCATTTTTTTTTTCTTGATTTTTATTTCTCCTGTTGAACTAAAAAGATCACAGTTGGGGTTTTTGTCACACAATTCACAATGAGAAGTTTTGACATGGAACATAAAAGCGTTTCAATATCCTTTATTTTTTTCTCTGGGACTACAAAAGTTACTGTGCATGAGCGGGGTATACTCAAGGATTTCAAGGATATTATTTGTAATAAAATGAAAAAGAACGAAAGCGAGCAGCGAGCTTGTCATAATAATCATCGAATAAATTATGCAAAAATCGGCATGAGTTGTACATACCTACTTTGTGTATGCAAGGAAATGGGTTTTGATCCTTTTTTTCTGCCTCAAAATTCCTTCCCCAGCATATATTGTTGCGAGTTTTCGTTGTACTTAAGTCTAGGCTGTGTATGTTTGATGTCTGACGAAATCTCATTGTGATTATGTTCATGCAAACAGAAGGGGGTGTTCATCATATGACAAAAGCAAAGTGAAGTAGTTTTTGGTTAAATGAACGAATGAGGACACGAGGAGTGTATATTGTAATATGTGACTGTGAGCTGTGTCAGTCAGAAAAGGAATTATCCTACTTTTATGATTATTTTATAAAAATATATGAAGAGAGTAGAAGGATGACAATCTCATCACTTGAATTTTTGATTACAATTTTCTCTGTCGTTACCTTTTTACAAAAGAAATATTAAAATTTCATTCAAATACAGGTAAAGAGGTGGTAGGTACATAATGCGCAGTACATTCATACAGTACATGTATGTTTAAATTAGAAACTTATTTCATATATTTTTAGAGAATTTTTGCATGTTTTTTGTTTAGTTTGGCTAGTTTTTTTTTTTTTTTTTTTTGCTTACCAATATTTAAATTTTTCTAAAAAAAAGGGTTGTCGATTTACGGAAGATAATTTTAGGTTAAACGTCCAATAATAATTTACAAGAAAAACCTAAAAAAGTTATCTTTTTTTTTTGTGCTTTTCTCATTATATCAATTTTTTATATGAAAAGCTTACAAAAAAAATTATACCATTAGAAAGCTTAATATTTCTTCTAAACAATTAAAATAATAGGTACTTAAATATTTACAATGCACAAAAGGTATAAAAATAATTTAGGTATTAAAAACATTTTGTATGAAAAAAGTGAAAAAATCACTTCCATAACATAAAAATCTATTTTTTATATGAAAACCTATAATTAATTGTATAAATCATCTAAAAGCTTATTATTTAAACTTTAATATGATGCTTCAATCATATCTGTACTATGCCTACAAAAAAGTAAGAATTTTTTAAAGCCAACCATGTCGAAATTTCAAATTGGGATAACGGTACTTCATACACTGGTGGCTGGTCATCGGTAACAGATCTCCTCAGGTGTTTTGTGGTGTTTTTGAAGTTTTTCAATGTAAGATTGTGTAGCTTGTAGTGAACTAACCGTTCTGTGTGATATATCAATTGTTTTTAAAAAAAATTTGTTTGCTTGAAATACAGGGTGTCCGGTAGAAAATGGATAAGCCTATAATGGCTGATAGGTGCACTTTTGACTGTTCTGAAACAAAATAGAAAAATTTATAAAAACTTTTGACTTCTTATGTAGTGAGCCAATTATTGTAGAAAATTATAAAAATAAGAAATTTATAAAATTCATTAATTCGTGGTTGTGGTTAAAGAAAACGTAAGATGACGAAACTTAAAGTACACTGAACGAAAAAAAGATAATATTTTCTAAACTGGTTGCGATAGAAACTTTTTCTATTCGGTTTCAGAACAGTCAAAAGTGCACCTATCAGCCATTTCAGGCTTATCCATTTTCAACCGGACACCCTGTATATGGATTCAAAAATTAGAATTAAATTCACAATTCTGCTTTTCGAAAATGGTACCACTTAAAACTGTCTGTGTTACAGATGTTTTTTAATAATTTTTTTGACGTGATACCGTCTTATAAATCGATGAACCATGGCAGCCACCACAAAAAAGTGACGCCATTTTCTAACGTTACACTCTCGCACTTTCGCAGTGGGGAAAAAAATTTCAATTCAAAATTAAAAATAAACTATTAGAGACACAAAAATCTTCTATAGCTTATTTGAAAGATAATAACATAAAGCTTAATCCAAATGAAGGAGTAAAACGGAAATATGAAATTTGGGCAAAAACTCTTAACACGAAGTCGTAGAGAATTGATTTTTTTACTATAGATAGATGAGATTAATTTAAGAATAACTGCATTTAAGAAAAAATTCTAAAAAATTTTGAAACTAAGCTATAACGCGTTGTTTGAACGTTGTACACGTGTTGGGGCTATGACAAAATGATGTTTTTTTGGTAAAGGAAATTTTTTTTGACAATTCTAAAGATGCCAGGTGAAAAATGAGGGAAAAAAAATCAGGCGTCTGATACGGTTTTTTTCAACACTCTGCGTTTCGAAATATGAGTTTTTGAAAAACACCTTGTTTTTTAAAAACACCTTGTTTTTCAAAGGTATTTTATTTTTAACATTTTTTTAATCGTTTAAACTTATAGGACATGTAGGTTTTACATTTGTGCATACATGTGCAAAAAATTGGAATCGTTTAGTGAATTTTGACTGAATAACGGAAGAAACAAGTTTTTAAAAAACACGTTTTTTGGCCATTTTTGACCGATTTTCATCGTTTTTTATTTTTATCTTTTTTTCTTTAATAGACACAGGAATAAAGTATGATGAATAATGATAGACCATGATCACCACTATATGTGTGAGAAGTTTTAATCATTTTCGTGAACACAATTTTGAGATAGCGGTAAAATAAAATTTTAAAATTCAACAGGTTATAACATTTGACCAAGAGCAGATACAAATTTTATTAAGCATTTTTATTGTGAGCATCCTTATACAATTACCTTTCATTTGGTATATCACACATAACGGTAGACTAACTACAAGCGACACAATGTTAAATCAAGAAACTTGCGAAAAACCTCAAAACACCAGTGGATATCTGTTGCCCCCCGAACCGAACAGCAACCAAGTGTGGGAAGTTCCGTAATCTCAGTCTGGAAATTCGGCATGGTTGACTTTAAAAAATTCTAACTTCTCTTGTAGGCATCTTTGAAATGAGATTGATACGTCATATGAAAGGTGAAATAATAAGCTTTCACATAGTATATATTTTTTATAGGTTGTCAAACAAAAAAATTGATTCCATAGTCTGAGAACATAAAAATAAATTTTTATTTTGCTTTTTTTAATGAAATTTGATCGAGTTCAAAAAATTCTAGCTCTTTTTGTAGATGTCTCATAGATCTGATCGATATACAGTCAAACTTCTTTATAACGAACTTCTTTATAACGTAATTTTCTCTATAGCGAATTTCATTTCGTTCCCCTTCCCCTTAAAAAACATTCCATACGAATTAGTTTCTTTATAACGAAGTTCCCTATAACGAAATTCTCTTTATAAAGAACTAATTTTTTTGACCCAAGAGCAAATTCGTTTCTTTATAACGAAATGTCAATTTTCAAATTTGAAAAAAATCTCACTAGTTTTTTATAACGAGTTTTAAAAGGGAACTCCCCGTTTTGGCAAGAATTTTCTTAAAGTTATTGTATTTATGTATGTTTGGATGCATGAAAAAGGGTACATTTGTTTTAGAAATTGTACGCATATAGACAGGGGAATCGTTAGTTTGAGTTTACATTTTAAGTTAGCCAATCACAAGGCTATTTCGCTATGAGAGAAATTGGCGAATATTGATAAAATTAAAAGTGGAGAAAAGAAAAATATGTGGCTGAAAAATTTGATGTGTCGTTTAGTACACTATCAACAATGTTAAAGAATTAACTAAAAATTTTAAAGTTATGATTCATGTGCATGTTCAATTTCAAAGTTGATATGTTTTAACTAAAAAATATAAATGAATAAATTTCCTTAAGATGAGTTCTTTTTTGTACCATATTATTTTAAAAGAACACATGCAGTGTTAAAAAATAAATTTTCTATATAACGAATTTTTTATAAAACTTCTTTATAACGAAGCAATTTTTTGTTCCCTTGAAGGTTCGTTATAAAGAAGTTTGACTGTATATATTTTGAGCTAATAAGCTTTCAGATGGTATAAAATTTTTTAATAGGTTGTTAGGGAAAAAAAAATGGAATTAATGACGTGAGAAGATAAAAATTCATGTTTTCTTTGCTTTTTTTGATGAAAATGATTGTTTTCAATAGATAGTTTAAAAGTAAACGCTTCAATTGACTCATTTTAAACAAAAGTACACAACCTGTTTTCTGACGACGTTATCACGTAAAATCATCGTCCGTAAATCGGCTTTACAGACAACCTCTTTTTATTTTGCATATTTTGAATTGTTTTTTAGAAAATTGTCCCTCCCGCCTAAGGGGTTGAGATAGACCGCAACCCCCCTCCTCCCATAATAAATAATGATTGCATTGAACCCCTCTACAAAAAACCGTTATCAAATCCTGGCGCCCAAGTTATCGTACTACGTGCAAAAATAACATTTTTATTCGGTGCCTAAACGTTCGAATTTCTGTAACTGTTGAAATCGGTTGAAATCGTTACATTTTTTTTCTAAACCAATTTTCAACCGATTTTCATACAAAAAATATTTCTTTCGGTTTGGAAATAAATATTATTTAAGAATATATTTTTAAAACAGTATATTGTAATAAAAACATATAATTTTAAATTATGATGTCGAAATTGTTTAAATGACGTGGTTTAACCGAACCACATGTTTTATACATTTTTACATCCAAGAAAGAAATCTAAAACGGGTACACATTTGATGAAGCTATATATTTATCAATGGGTGAAGTTAAAAAAAGGTTTCCGACCGCCTATATTTTTCAAAATTCTTTTTGTCACACCTTGTTCTTATGACCAAAGGACATGACCCATTTTTGAGCCCAGGGCGTACACTGACGAGAATAAAGTTGCAAAAATGATGCTCATTTTTTTTTTATTTGTTATTTTTTAAGTTTTTTTGTAACTTTTATGTAAATGAAATAAAAGGCTTTTAATTGAAGATTGCACTGGTGTAAAAAAAAGTGTATGTCATAACTTATTTTTTCGAGATATCAGTCGTAGAAATGAGTCTTAAGGAATTTTTTTCAAAAAAAGCCTAAGTACCATACAAAAATACTGAGCATAGGAAAAAGATATTAGTATCAGTCGAAAGGTATTACCTTAACCTTTCATTTGGTACCAAAATTGTTTTTCTAGGTTCTATACTTCGGATGCTATGAAGATTTGTTTCGAAAAAATCCGATTTTTTTGATTTTTTCGTCCTCAACTTCAGACTCAAATATCTCGAAATCCCCCAAAACCAATTTTGAAAATATTTGGCTCACTAATAGAGCTTAATATAAGCTTTCATTTGATACTAGTCTCGTTGGTGTACGCCCTGGGCCCAGGCTCCATAGAAAAATGGGTCATCCCCTTTTTATTTCCATTATATTGTTTCTCGAAGTCTTAGGGCGTTCTATGTAAAGACAAAAATATTTTATAAACTCGATGGAATGTAATCTTATCTAATGGCTTGGGTGATGTCACTTTTTTCTTACTTCTCAAATACAATTCACTAATTGTTATCTTGAATGTAAAATTCTGATTTTTTCAAGAAGAGTTTAAAACTTCAAATTTTGTGTTTTTTTTATAATGAAAATGAATATTTCTGCCAATTTAAATTTAATTATGATAATATAGATCTTATTTTAAGAAAATTCACTTATGTACACTAACCATTTTCTATTTGCTGTTTCTTCATTTCTGCCTTCCTTCATTTACATCCTTCCATTAAAATATTATCTTAATCCTTCGCACTCGTAAACATCTCTAAGATAAAAGAAACTTCCATGAATATAACCAACTGATGCCCAGCCCGAGTAAAAATCCAATACCTCCCAACAAAAAACTGGGTAATTTAAGACCCGACGCAATCTAACAGTGAATAATAATAATAATTTTCGCCTCTTAAGTCCTCTAATTACACAATCGAACTTATGTCCTGGCGGGAGTTGCGCGTCTGGTAGTGAAAAACTTTGAAGAACCAACTCTTTCATTTTCACAATACCCCCTCCGTGTGCCTCCTTCTACCAAAAAGAAACAAAAAGGGGTTGTCTGAAATTTGAAATACTCGCTTATTATTGGACTTTTTGGATTCATATTTACTTCTTATAACCTCTACAACAGTTTTGTTACTATTGAAACAGAGATTTTATGAAATTCCAAAAAGTACTTCTCGTCGTAGTTAATATTTCAAGTTTTTCCCAGAATCATCAGGATAGGTAAGTAGGTATACGAAATACGAAGAGAAACATCAGACGAAGACGACTCATTCAACCAAGAAATGAAATATAATTACATTCATAAAACTGACATAATTATGAATGTTTTAGGAAACACACTGTGACGCATAGAATTCGAGGTGGGGGAAAAGGGATTTTCCATTTTAAAATAGAAATTATTACTCGTGGCATCATATTTTTTGGTGCGACGGGTTTTGGGTTGGGTATAGCGCTTAGGGGTGAGTGTAAAATGTTTTGATAATCCTTTCACTTTTTCTTTTTGTTTTTCCATGGACCAACCAGGCCAGGGAAAGTGAACAATTTTTGTTATTTTGACAAATTCAATAACCCAGAATTTTCGTTGTTTGTTTTGGTGGTGAAAATAAATCAATATTTTTTTTAGTTTTTAAAACTTTCCTAAACACATTTAAAAATTTTCTACATCGCTTTTTGCCAACACACAACATCAAATGCAGAACAAAATTTCATGGGCAATTTATGGCATTGCGCTGACCTCACTTGAAAATTTATTTTTTATATTTTTTTTTTGTGTGTTGTAACTAACATCCCTTTTGTATTTTTTTTGTTGGTGTAAAATGAATAGATATATTTTTGCAATGTGGCGTTATTTATGACTGCCCTAACACAAAATGAAAACGTTTAGGATAAAAAAAAATTCGCTGATGTAGGAATTATTCTAGTTTGAATTTTTTTTTTAAGTTCCCTTTCAAAGTGGAATGAAATGAAGGTATGCAAAAATATCAAAAGGGGACTTTTGAGAGGGCCTCTTCCTGTGCAATTGAAATATGTAAATCAAAAAATTGCTTTAAAAATTCCATACGTCATCGTTTTAAATCTGAATTCGATTAGTTTACATAGCCAAACATGGAAATGGATTGAATAATTTAGAAAAGGCATAAAACAAGGACTTTACGATTTTGAGAGTTTTGCATTTTTGCAATCCGTAAGTAGGTATGTTAATATTTTTTTCTTTTATTTAATGGTTATTTTATTTTTTTTATAACTAAATTTTGATTTATATTGTTTTTGATGTTTCTGAAAAAATTCACTTTTTTATGTTTTTACCATTTTTTTTAGATGAGGAAACAGTGATCAAAACAAACAAAAAAAAATTCAATGAAATATGTCGAGAGAAATCTGAAAATCCAACCTCGTAAAAATTAAAAAATTAAGTAAATAGTGTTTTTCTTTTTTGACGTGATAACGTCTTATAAATCGATGAACCATTGCAGCCACCACAAAAATTTCAATTAAAAATTAAAAATAAACTATTAGCGTTACAAAAATCTTCTATAGCTTATTTGAAAGATAATAACCTTAAACTTAATCCAAATGAAGAATTTTTTAAAATTCCGTCATTTAATAGGGTAAACAGGGGTAAAACGGAAAGATGAAATTTGGGCTAAAATCTAAACGCGAAGTCGTAGAGAATTGATTTTTTTGCTATAGATATATGAGATTAATTTAAGAATAACTGCAATTAAGAAAAAATTCTAAAAAAAATTTGAAACTAAGCTATAACGTTTTGTTTGAACGTTGTACACGTGTTGTGGCTATGACAAAATGATGATTTTGGGTAAAGGAAATTTTTTTTGACAATTCTAAAGATTCCAGGTGAAAGATGAGAGAAAAAAATTAGGCGTCTGATACGGATTTTTTCCAACACTCTGCGTTTCGAGATATGAATTTTTAAAAAACACCTTGTTTTTTAGGGGAATTTTTGGTTAATTTTTTATTTTAAGTTTTTTTTTGGAGCGTTCAAAAAACTTGGAATCGTTTAGTGAGTTTTGACTGAATAACGGAAGAAACAAATTTTTAAAAAACACGTTTTTTGACCGTTTTTAACCGATTTTCATCGTTTTTTATTTTTATATTTTTTTCTGTAATAGAAACAGGATAGACCATGACTACGACTATATGTGTGCGAAGTTTTAAACATTTTCGTAAACACAATTTTGAGATAACGGTGAAATAAAATTTTAGAATTCAACAGGTTATAACTTTTGACCAAGAGCAGATAGAAATTTTATTAACTTTTATGAGCATCCTGATACAATTACCTTTCATTTGGTATATCATACATAACGGTAGACTAACTACAAGCTACACAATGTTAAATCAAGAAACTTGCGAAAAACCTCAAAACACCAGTGGAGATCTGTTGTGCCCCGAACAGCCACCAGTGTGGGAAGTACCGTAATCTCAGTCTGGAAATTCGACATGGTTGACTTTAAAAAATTCTAACTTCTCTTGTAGGCATCTTTGAAATGAGATTGATACGTCATTTGAAAGGTGAAACAATAAGTTTTCACATGGTGTATATTTTTTATAGGTTGTCAAACAAAAAAATTGATTCCATAGCCTGAGAACATAAAAATAAATGTTTTTTTTTTTTTTGCTTTTTTTATCGAGTTCAAAAAATTCTAGCTCCTTTTGTAGATGTCTCATAGACCTGATCTATCTGTGTCAATAAGTTAAAAGAGCTTAAGTCAATTTTTATCATTTTTCAGTATAAGCAAATGAAGTTTGTGGACCAGATTTTTTTTTACTTTTTTTGTGATTACTTTTAAACTGTTGCCGCTAAACCAACAATTTTTTTTTCTGGGTACAGGCTTGTTATACCCTTAATTTTCATATGTATATTTTTCCTTGAAAACGTTCGGGACGGCCGTTACATTTGAAAAAATAACTTACTTTGACTTAAGTATACAATTTTGCAGACATTTCAAGGAACAAAACAGCTTATGTTTACTTAAGCTGTTTTGCAAAATTGGGTTTGGTTCAAAATGCATTTTTTAAAAATGACTTGAGTCGACATAAGAACACAAATGGTTCACTCGACCACAAGTTTAAAATAGCTTATGTTGACCTAAGCGATGAATATATTTGAATTCAAATTGTCATAGTAGCTTATGTCATGACTTAAGCTTATTTAAAAAAGTGTATTATTTTTAAGATTTTGACGATTTTATACATAAGCTATTTTGCAAATGCAGTTTTTGTCCAAAAAGACTTAAGCTATTATGATTTTTTTTTAATTTAACGGTTTATATTTTGCGTAGAGAAATGAGACCCAGACTAAAACAAAGCTGAACAAAAGGTGAACATGTTAAGCAAATAAAATCGTTTTTCACTTATGTCGACATAAGCTCTTTTAACTTATTACCACAGTATATATAATTTGAGTTAAGACAATAAGCTTTCAGATGGTATAAAATTTTTTAATAGGTTGTTCATGTTTTTTTGCTATTTTTGATGAAAATGATTGTTTTCGATAAATTATTTTTATACTTTTTGCGCATTATAAAAATTTAAAAATGGTTTTATTCTTAAGAAGAAATACTTGGCTTTAAATTGCATAATTTTTTTTTGCAAGTTTTTAAAATAAAAAAAAAAAATAATATTAAGAGAAAAGTAAAAAAGGTAATGTTTTTAGCTTTTTCTTGTAAATTATGATTGTTTGAAATAAATAAACGTTTCAATTGACCATTTTAAACAAAAGCACACTACCTGTTTTACGACGTTATCACGTAAAATCATCGTCCGTAAACCGGCTTTAGAGACCTGAAAGAAGAACAATTGTTTTCTGTTTTTGACTAAACTAGTACTTCATAGAGAAAACAAAACAAATAAATAATTAAAAAGAACATAGGTACCAAGTTTCTCTAGAACATTGGAAGTCTTTTTGTTTTTGTTTTTTGATAAAAATGATTAAGAACAACTCCAACTATCAAAATTGTAAGTTAAGAAGTAAATGTAGTAAAATTTTAAGAATACAAGTTAGTGATGGGAACTATCGAATGATTTGAACTATCGATAGTTCATTCATTTATTCATACATTCATTCGATTAAAAACACTGTGCTAGTTCAAAAAACCGACACATGGCGCTCCCATCTACTGAAGATAATTCGAGTATGCTGAACACGATGGCGTCCTTAGTTTTTCAAAGTTGTTAAGAAAGATTTTGGCCTTTGAAATTTTCTGTTTTAAGCCCGAAATTATCGAAAAGGCCCATATATATTTGGCATTTATTGATTTTTTATCGACGTGTATAGATCAAATATATGGTCTTTTAGTAGAATTACAGTTTGCAGATGATATTTTATCAGTAAAATGACTATTTTGAAACTTTTAAACATACATGTTGGACAAAAAAACTATTTTCTCTTTGTAAAAAAAACTTCATATTCTACTCAGGGGTTTAACTACGGCATACGTTTGTTAACGCATGGTTGCTATGCGTCCTTATTTTTTTCCACTGATTAAATAGAGAGAGCAATAAACAAAACGTTATCGTATGATCGTAATCGTAAGCAATTTTTTTTTTTAATTTTATTTAATGTGGTTAGGCCAATCAAGGTGTTGAAAAAAATTCCCTTAATGCTGTCAGGCCAGGTATTTGAGTGTAACTACAAAAACTATATAAACAAACATCACAAAATAGTGTCTCTACAGAGAATCTCTGTACGTGCATTGTAGAAAACTGCTCGCAGCAAAAATTTTTGAATATGTTCACTTAAAATTTATGACAAATCTTTAAAAAACACTATAGATATTTCGCGCGGAAAAATGTAGGTACGAATTTTTTGATTCATTTAATAGATCGAACTTGATAAGCAATTTAAGGTTGCTTTTTTGTGTAAAAAAACCTACTTGCGTTCCAAATTCTGAAATTTGAATATTCTAAAAATCCCGTAGGTACGTATTTCAATGCGAAGTAATGTTTTAAATATTTGTACTAAATTTTAAGTCAAAATGTTCAAAACTGCTTGAGCTGCGCTGTGTGCCGTTTAGCTAGATACTTTTCTTTTACAAAGGCGCTTACTCAGAATCACTGTAAGCACGCTATTTTGTTATTTTCTTATGATTCTTTAAAATTACACCCATTACCTGCCTAACAATATAATCATGTACCTCAGCACTTTTTTGCTACCACATTTCGTTTGATTAAAAAAAAAAATAAAAACCTATTTTTTTCAGCACTTTTAGTGTCCTAACCTCTTAAAAAAAGTTTTGGCAAACAAATTGATATAACTCTCTGCTCACAAGGTAAAACGGCTTAAGTCGTTTTTAATCATTTTTCAGGAGAACGAATTTAAACTTTAAAAAAATATTAAAGGGGAACCGTTTTGTGTAGAAACATGAAATTTGCACCTTGGCATTATAATTTTCTACTCTTTTTATATGCATTTAAGGATTAAAAAAAAATAGTTTAATTTAAGTTTTTAGAAGCAAAAGTTCTCACTTTTAAGACCTTTTTTCTTTTTCTAATTGGTATCTTAATATGTCACTTAAGCCGATTTCCGCATTTTTTTTAAATTCTTGTGTGAACTTACGTATACATAAGTCATTTTTCCTATTTATAAATTTGATCATGTTATTAGTTAAGACGCTTTTCCATTAGGAAATTTTTACCAATTTTCATTGAAATAGTTGTAAAGAACTTAAAGAATATAAAAATAAATTACTTAAAAAGTTAGACTGCGATATACAAAAAGAAATTTAAGCCGTTGTCATTGTTTAAAGTGACATGCTCGATGTTTGGTGATAATACAGATTGTAAACGCCTCTTTTTGACCCCGCTACCATCCATCCATCAGGTTTGAATCTTTCTCCCGCTCCACCTGAGCCTGTTAGCTGTGTGATATGGATTGCAATTTCATCTTAAAGGCCAAGTTATATGAAGGCAAGTCGAAATTAAGGCAGCCATACGTATATGGAGTCTGCAGACCAGGGTGCTTAAGCCCTGAATGATTTGACTTTTGCACCAGAGGTCCAAGGTTGGAGTACTTTTTTTTTGCTTGCAAATCATTTTTAACCCATTTTTATATTGAAAGCATACAACCTGTTTTCTTATGACGTTATCGCATTAAATTATCGTCCATAAGCCGACTTGATTAAGACCTGATTCTTTTACAATATTTAATCAAAATGATGCCATGTATATCTCTCTACACCTCTAAAGACGCTATTCGCACAGTGAATGATATTTCTTTAACCCAAATTAAATTTTGCCAAAACCCAGATTTGACACAAAATGTAGGAGAGAACATGGTAAAATTTTCTTTTTCTAGGTTTCTTAAAGGTTACTCATGCGAAAAGTAGGATCATCTTGATTAAGAAAGCACATACATCAGGGCAACAAACCTTATGACTTTTCTTATAATGGAGTGCTAACACCTTCAAAAAGCTCGGCAAAATGCTCGCAAAGCACGATTTCTACAACAAACTGAAGACATTTCTCTGCGAGTATAGTTCGCTAGGTCCAAAAAAGGAAGCTTTTGTTATCAAAGCCGTCGGAAGTGGTTTATGTACCAAGTATAGTCTCAAAGCAAGTTTTTGGATCTAATTTAGAATTAAGAACTGCCTTACTTTGTGTGGAAGGGAAGACTACTACCGTTTATCGGTTTCAAAAGCTTCAAAAGCTTCAAAGGAGGTTTGATGGAAAAGCCCAATTTTTCCACTAGGCCTTAAATGGCCTGATTCATTACGTCGAAATGGTGTTGTGAAAAACTGGGGCTTTTCCACGAGTTTTTTTTTGTTTGAAAAAAGTTGAAGTCAATGAAATTATGTAGATAAAAGAAGAAATAGTTATCCTGATAAATTTTAAAATTGGAAAAATCCAGGAGGTGAAAGAAGAGACTTAGATGTTTGAATTCATACACAATATGGCTTACAGTTGTTGAAAATGTCAAAATTTTTGTTTCCAATAACTTTCTTTGTTCAATATTACCACAATAACCAGTAATCGATTTCGATTAATGTACATTTCTTGAATTTGTTATAAGAGCATTTTTGAATATTGAAAATGACAAACTAAAATAAAAAAGTAATTTTGAAAAAGAGCGATCTTTTTTAATTTTTTTTTAAATTTATCTTTTAAATAAAGATAATTTTTTCATAGGTATCAATTCTTCCAAGAGATAT
The DNA here is from genome assembly GCF_945859705.1 of Episyrphus balteatus. NCBI lineage: Eukaryota > Metazoa > Arthropoda > Insecta > Diptera > Syrphidae > Episyrphus > Episyrphus balteatus. The sequence goes on along the minus strand of NC_079134.1, from coordinate 14,536,436 downwards.
TTTTGCATGGGGTAGATGAGAAAGTCGTTGTTATAATTCTTTTTCTTCATCAAGTGTTTAAGTTTTCTGAAGTACTTTTTCGCCAAAAATTGCTATTCTACTTGCATTATATACTCAGATCTTCTTTTTTAATTTTTTTTCCTTCTCTCGTGGCCTTTTTGAGTAAAATAAATTTTACATCTCTTCAACATACTCTAATTCGTATCAGTCATAGTTTTTTTTTCTAATACCCATTTTCCTAGTTTTTGAAAATAAGACGCTAATAAATAGAAACGTCAAATTTTATAAAAACTTAAGCCTAAACCCAAAACATTTAAGATTGTTATTCTTGAATATACATAGATTATACTTGAATGTAGGTAACGGGTGTGACTTTCTAATGCCACACCTGTTACATCTTCTTTGAACAATTAATAGTTAGAATATTTTTGAGGTTAGAAACAATAACACAAGTTAACATATGTACTACTTAGTGTTAATGCATAAAAATACTTGATTTAGTGAATATGAAAATAAATAAGAAGAAAAAACATACAAAAATATGCCTATAAGCTCTCATGGCCATTTAGTCCAGTTGCAATATAAATAATAAAGATAAAGTGAAATTGCTTAATAGTTTACAATTATCCCCTTGAATCCCATTTAATTTCTATTAAACGAACGTATTAAACGCTTTCACAACTCAAAATACAATGGCTTATGTCATCATAAATCACTTTTCCTTTTTAATATTTTTTTAAATCCAGTATACTTTGATCGTAGTAAAACGGCTTATTTGAACTTAAAACAACGTTAATTTAAATAAAATGCACGACTGGGGTCGCACGTACTTGCTCTTGCAGTTCAAAGTATCGTTATCTTAAATAGCTATTGGAAATTTAAGATTTTGTTTAGTCGAGAAAAAAAAATCAAAAAATAAAGTTGCAAGTTAAAAAAATTAAAATTAAATTTTTTTTTTCAAAAACTTATGGCGTTTTCGATTGGCAGTCCGGAAGCGTCCGGAATCATTCTGAAAGCGTTTTATTCGCACAAAACTCATAGTTTTGTGTAAATAAAACTTTTTCAGAATGATTCCGGACGCTTCCGGACTGCCAATCGAAAACGCCATTAAAAAAAAAATTTTTTCAAAAACTTTTTTAATTTTTTTTTTTAATTTTTGACACTTCAAAATTATGTCTGTAAATTTTGAATAAAATTAACTCATGTTTTGATGAAATATATGAACTTAAAAAATATGTTAATTTTTGAAAAACGGCAACGCCATATTTCCGTTCTCCGAATTTTTTGAGAAAAACTAAAAACGCAGTTTTGTTAGAATCAATAAGAGTATTGCGCACACCAAATTTAATCGAAATCGTTAGAGCCGTTTTCGAAAAATTTGCAATACCTCGAAAACGTTATATGGGAGATATGCGTTAAAATGGAGATATTAAAAAAATAAAAAAAACGGGTCTAGGGAATTATGTAAAAATCATCTGTACCAAGTTTCAAGCAAATCCATCCATCCGTTTAGGCCCTAGCTCGATGTACAGATGGACGTACAGACGCACAGACGCACAGACCGACGGACGGCATGACGAAAACCACTTTTTTGATCTTCTCCATAATCGTAATGTTGGTTTTGATTAAAACCTCGATTTTTTTTTTCTACACGAAACCAATACTTGCCCTATAGAGCAAGTAAAAATGCTTTGGGTAAAGTGGCTTATGTCCGTTAAACCGTTGTTCCAAACGATAAAGATCTTTGAAGTTTGATTTTTTCTTTTGGAAAAGCGGCTTATGTTCACATAGTTCAAACAAACTCCAAGATTTTATTTTGGTAAAAGGGCTTATGTCAGTTAAATTTAAAAATTAAAAGGGAAAACCGGCTTAAGTACAATTAAAATTTTACTTAGCATAATATTTTGATTTGGAAAAGTGGCCTAAGTATACTTAATATTTTCTTCCTAATAAAAAAAAAGTGAAATTTAATTTTTTTTAAAACGGCTTATTTAGACATAAGCCATATTAAAATAAAGCGAAAAAAATAGCTGTACTTAGGACACTTAACCAAATGCAAATTTTTAGATATGGTCGAATTAAGCCGTTTTAACACCCCCAAAATGCGACTTCTAGATGGAATAAAAATAATCTGAAGACACAGAAATGAAGCTAATTTTTCATTTTATTTAACTATTCAAAAAAATCATTTTTGGCTTAAGTCGACTTAAGCCCTTTTACCTTGTGCACAGAACTATGTATGTAGATTAAATGAAATTTTGATGATTTTTTGTAGGAAATAACATTAAAAAAGTGTCATTTTACTGGCCATAATATAAAGAATTGAAATAATAAAATTTGAAGAAAAAATTAGTAGAATATTTAGTTTTTTTTTTAAACAGAGAAAAGAGTTTTTTTCAAACACATATGTTTAAAAATTTCAAAATAGTCATTTTACTGATAAAATATCTTCTGCAAACTGTAATTCTACTAAAAGACCATATATTTGATCTATAAACGTCGTCGATAAAAAATCAATAAATGCCAAATATATATGGGTCTTTTCGATGATTTCGGGCTTAAAACAGAAAATTTCAAAGGCCAAAATCTTTCTTAACTGAGCCAACTTTGAAAAACTAAAAAAGTTGCATTTTCAAGCACATTGAAACTATCAAATAAACTATCGAAAAATATGACTCTATCAAATAAAAAAAACTATTCGAATGAAAAAACTATGGAATACAAAACTATCAAATGAATATAGTAACTAAATGAATGATTTAAAACTGCCGAATGAATGAATATTTTACAACTATCGATAGTTCCATAGTTTTTATTCGATAGTTCCCATTACTAATAAAATTAGATATCACCATTCCAGATTTTTATTTTTTTTAACCTATAATTTCAAAGCCAAAATTAATGAAGAATGGTAAATATCCTGCAAACTAATATTACTGTAAAATGCAAAACAGTTGGCAAAGTAATCAAACTCGAATATGTCCTGTCCATTTCCCTTTACGTGTGTATATTTGAATTTGCAGTACCCAGCTATTATTTTCCCATTTGCATATTGGCCAACACAAAGTGAAACAAAACAAACAACAAATTTCAATGTCCTGTAGCCAAATAACACCAACTCCGCACATATACTACATATATATGTAAAACAAAGGTACGTATACTCGTTTTGAATATCGCTATCCTCATCACAAATGGTCATTTTGTTTTGAAAGTCAAAAACTTCCGCCTCCTCAAAAAAAACTCAACAACAACTGACTGACTAACTGACTCGCCCACTAAATATTTGGTATTTGCTTTTCGCTTGGCCTATGCTATGCTAAAAGCACGAAAAACAACTGTCCATTTCATGTGAGTACCTACCTATTCCATATTCATTTCTATCAGGATTCAGGAGTCCAGGACTACAACAGGACATCGTTTAATAATACGACGGGTGTTTATTTATATTTACCTTGACTGTTCGGGGGCTAACATAGGTATACATATGACCATTTCATGCCAACAACGTTATGAAAACCATGCTGTTACCCCCCCTTCTCATTGATGAAGTGATTTGTGTTGATTTTATCCATTCTGATGGCATCAACATCGCTTTTTGCTATATAAAACTTGAGCAAAAGTTCAAAGGATTCGCCAAACGCCACTCATTGCGACTATATTCCGAACCGATTCCCCCCCGTGTAAACAAGGGATGAACTCTTTCTCTCTCTGCATTCGATTAGTTATTTGAATTCAGGACTTTGAATGGAGATGAGGAGAGGAGGCTTGATTTCGCGTTCCTGTCGTAAACACGAAGGATAAATATCCACCTCCCCCCAAAAAATAAAAGAAAAAAAAGATGGACTTTAAAAATGTCTTTCTTTTTGTCGAATGCCGCCGAGTGCCTTTCGTTTATTTTATTTAAATATTCATATACTCTTCATCTGGTGATTTATATGCCCTGCCTGTTTCCACCCTCAGACTCAATCCCAAGCCTCGAATAAATCAACAGGATATGTTCCAGGCTACTCTGATTTCGCATTTTTCAACTCAAATAATTCAAAGAATGCAAATAGATTAATCGTTTTCTGAACTGGAAATACCCTTGTAATCCAGGATAACACAAAGGATGCGGCTACAATTCATAATAACAATAATAATCGCACAGAAAATAAAAAATAAAAAAGAAATAATAAAAAAAAAAAAACACGAACAATATAAACCAAAAAAGGACTTACAAGAAAATTAATTTTACAGTAACACACCAACACTAACACACTCGATTCAATATGTCGAGTACAAACACAGAGATGAGAAAACTGTGGAAAAAAAGTTTATGAAAATCGATTTACCTCTATACTGTGTGTGTGTTATCGGTCCGATTGATGTTCCTTCTTATGCAGGATGATATGATAATGAAGTGCGGTAGATGGCGGTAGTCTCAGTATAAAGCACGAAAAATAAAAAAAAACGAAACGAGGGTTATTGATATAGAAAGAAGGATGCAATTTAATCGAAAGAGGATTTGCGAAACTTTTCTACCTCTTGAGCTAAAAAGTGATTGCATTTTAAAGGCTTTCTCTAGAAAGATTGGATATTGAAACCATAATCCCACTTTTTTGTAATATATTTTTTTTTTTGTTTTCTTAGTTTTTTTTTTTTTTGTAGAGAAAAATGTTTTGGATCTTTGGATTGGCATGTTGAGATTCTAAATGCCAATAACTGAGAGAGAAAATATTTAGATGAATTTTTTCATATAGGTATAACATTTTTTAGTTTTCTCTTTGGAAAAAATATTGTTTGAATACTTTTTAAATTAATTTAAACTTGCTTCAAAAAAGTTTTATAACATTTTAAATAAAAACCACATAAGTTGATGATATTTATTATAACTCGCTACTTTATTAATGTCTCGTATTTTGCAATTGCATCAGCTGAAAGATGCTAAACTTGCTATTGATTTAGTGAACCAATTGAATTATGAAGACTCGCAGAAAAAGCAGTTGAAAAAAGCATTTATTTTGGAGATGTTTTTACGTACCTTTGACTTGAAAGCACAGACATATTTTAAAACAGTACTTATCTGATCTTACCTATGATTACACGGTCAACGAACCTCTGTCTTACGTTAATGGTTAGAATATTTACCATAAAGGGCAAATCGTTTCGTTACCAAATAAAAAAACTTTTTCTTCTTTTTTTACCAAAAATGTGCCCTTATTAACCGATTAAATTTTAATATTTTAAAATTTATTAAAAAAAAATAACTGTGAAGAAGGTAAAGGAAATCGGTTTTTTTTTTTTTTTTTTTTGTTATTTTTGAAAGGCTGTAATAGTGGAGTAACTAAAGCTCAAAAATTGGCAATATTAGGGAACCCGGCCAAACAGCTTGGATTTTGATGATATTTTTTTTTCAAACGTCGGTAATTAAAAATACTTTAAAGTCTATAGATTAAAAATTGCCGGTGTTGCCGTTTTGATTTTTTAAATTTAATTGAAGATTTTTGTGAACAAAAACAAATTTTTTTCAAAAATTGTTCTTAAATTTCATAAATTAATTGATGCCAAAAGATTGTCTGTTAAATTCAAGGAAAAAAAATATATGGGAGTAAGGGACAATCTTCCATAGTTCAAGCGATAGATGCAATTTTCTTATTAATTGACTTCAAACACAAAAAAAAATATTTGAACACAACGGCAACACCTACAATATTCAAATATACATTTCTTAAAAGCTAGAAGCTTAGTCATATATGTAAAATTAAAATTAAGTTAATTGAATGAACGGCTTTTGAAAGAATGGTAATTGAACTCAGATTTTTGAAAAAAAAAAAATTATTGAAAAAATTTTAACATGTGGTTTTTTAAACTTGGTCGTAATATAAAATGCATTTATCTTCAAATTTTTTTGGCCGCATATATTATGATTTCAAATTATAAAAGGAAATGTCAATATGTATTACGCTTTATGAAAAAAATTAAAAAGTATTTCATTTTCGAAGAACTTTTTTTAATAAAAGTTTTGAAAAAAAATGTAACTTATTTTTTTTTTAAAGTCCAACATCTAAACATAAAATTATTTTTTATTCATTTAATAACCCTTACTGTTGAGAGTTAAATAGCAAAAATTTAAAGTTCCTATTTACCACAGTCTTTAAGAAAATCAATTATTTCAATGCAAAAATTCAGTTTTAATAAAAAAAAAACCATTGAAATTGAAGTAATTTTTCATTTTTTTTTCAAAAGTGTGATATATTTTACCTTTTTTGCTTCGAAATTCAACTGATAATATTTATGGCCAAAAATTTTTTTTAAATAAATTCATATTTTATTAGAAAAAGTTTGGAAAAAAGTAATTTTAAATTTTTCTAATAACATTTTTTTTTAATTCTGAGTTTAAGGACCATTTTTTCAAAAAGTCTTGATTAAATTTAGTGAATTTAAATTTTAGAGATAAGAATGAGCTTCTGGCTTTTAAAAAATGTATTTTAAAATATTGTAGGTGTTGCCGTTGTTTTCAAAATATTTTTTTTTGTGTTTGAGGTCAGAATGTTAGAAAATTGCATTTATCGCTTAAACGATGGAAGATTGTCCCTTACTGCCTTTTTATAATTTCCTTAAATTACCTAGAGAATCTTTTGCTATCATTTGTTTTATGAAATTTAAGCAAAAAAAATGGTTTTGTTAAAAAAAAATTAATTTTAATTTTAAAAAACAATACGGCAACACCGGCAATTTTTAATCTATAGACCTTAAAGTATTTTTAATTACCTACGTTTGAAAAAAAAAAATCGTCAAAATCAGAGCTGTTCGGCCGGGTTCCCTAATAATTTGCTTTAGTTAGGGCCAATTTTTCAATAGTCAGTTAAACAGTCAGTTAGTACTTATTCCCCTGATATTGAAAAAATCATTTTTTCAACAGGCAGATAAAGCTTATTCCTAGGAATAAAACTATCTGCTTCTTTCAGAGACGAATAAAAATTATTCTAAGGAATAATTTAAATAAAGATATTTTGTAAATTATCACAGCTGCTTTGAAAGAATTTTGACAAAAATACAGAGGAACACAAGAAAACAAAAACAATTATGAATAAAAATGACGTTTAATTTTGAATATTTTTGAATTTGACAATTTTTTTATGTTATTCTGTAGAATAAATTATTCTTTATTGAAAAATTCAATGTTGTTATCTGATTGTTTATGAGCCTAATAACTTTACTCGTCGAACAGTTAACTGACTGTTTATTAGAAGATTGAAAAATCTGCTCTTACTCTACTATAAGAAAATGAAAATACTTGTATTAAAAATTCTAAGAAATATCTTGGAACAAAAATTTACAAATATTATATTTTTTAGTGCACCAAATTGCACAAAATCCAAAAACGTGTATGTACATTAAGCTTAAATTACTAGTTTATGAAATTTCTTATACCCAACGAATCAAAATTTATTTAAAAATATGTTACTCATACGCCACAGTGACCGATTTGGTTTAAAATTTAAAAATGTATACAATTTTTTTTTTAAATGAGTTGTTATATTTGGAAGTGGTATACCTAAGTGCATGTAAAAACGGTTCCTTTTTTTCAAACAAAATATTGCAGCCAATAGAGTAAGTTATAAAATGTTTATATTAAATTGATATTTTTTGGAAAGTTGTTAACCGTTTGTAATATTAGTCGCCAAAAAATATGAAGAAATAAAAAAAAAGTCATGTGTGCAATTCACACGTGGTAGAAGTGAAACCTTAAAAAAAATTTGTTCTTGCAAAAAAAAAGAAAAAATCTACCTACCTATTTTTTATTCTATCTCCTTTAAATATACATGTTTTTTATATGACAACCTATATTAATTTTATATCATCTGAAAGCTTATTGTTTCAGCTCAAAATATTTATATCGTTCATGTCTATACAACATTTACAAAAAGAGCTTATTTTTTTCAAACCAAATCACGTTTCATCAAAAAAGCAAAAAAATCAATCTTTTTTCGCTTTCAATACCATTAAATATATTTTTTTAAATGACAACCTATAGTAAATTTTATATCATCTGAAAGGTTATTTCACCTTTTATATGACGTATGAATCATATGTATTTCTACCATGCCTAGAAAAAAAATAAGAATTGTTTAAAGCCAACTATGTCGAAATTTCAAGCTGAAATTACGGTACTTCCTACACTGGTCATCGTCAACAGATCTCCACAGGTGTTTTGAGGTATTTTTCAAGTTTTTCAATTTAAGATTGTGTAACTTGTAGAGCTTGATATATTGTGATATATAAAATGAGAGGTTATGTTATCAGCAGGCGTATTAAAGTTAATTCAAATTTGTATGTGCACTAGATCAAAAGATATAACGTGTATAGAAAAAGAACATCTTTTTACCGTTATCTCAGAATTTTGCATATAAAATTAATTTAAATATTGTACATTAATAGTTTATTTAATTACCTATATATAGTACAAATTTCATTCATCTGTCTATTAAAACAAAAAAGTTATTACAAGTTGAACGTTCGTGTTGCGTTTTCGTTTTATCTTGTTTAAAATCAAATCACGATACTAAAGAAGTTTTCAGTTCAACAAGAAATTCTCTTTTTTATTTTACTTTAATAATTTCAAGACCTTCCCGCCAAATTATTGTAACACCAAATTAAATGTATGATCTAACATTGGTTAAGGCCCAAAGTTTTAAAATATCATACACATATATACATTTGATAGAAAAATATACAAATTTACTATTTATTTTCTGAAGACTCGTCATTGTCTGTATTTATTTCATTAATTGGATCGATTTCCGGGTCCTTGAAATCAAAAGTTGGGAATTCTTCAAATTCTGCTTCATCTTCAACACCGTATAATTTATTTATACGACAATATTCGTCGTTAAGTTCTTTCAATATCTTTTCAGTTGGTTCAAATAATTTTCCTCCACTTAAAAAAAAGTTATTTTAATAATATCTAAGTTGGAAGAATATTAATAAATTCATACATGCTTCTGCTTTTGGTTTTGTATTCATTCATTTTCTCTTCAAAAAGTTGATCAATCGTCTTTCCAGTATCCCCAACTGGTTTCGAATGATACAAAGCGCCCTCTGTGTTTGTAAATATGGAATTTCTTATTAAAGGAGACTTAAATACTTGGTGGAGAATCCTAAATGAACTATTCCTTAAAAACTGTAAAAATGTAAAAAAAAATGCTTTATCGCTGAATTAAGTTTATGTCAATTTGATTTCTTACCATTTTTTTTTTTATACAAATTCGGTTAAAAAAATATATAAAATAAAAATTGAATTGAAACAAAAAAAAACCAATAATGATTTTAAATTAAATGAAATATAATTTTTGGAAAAAAAAAATTAACGTAAATATTGAACTTATATTGAAGTAAATATTTTCAGGTAAAGTATAAAATTTGCAAGAATTTATATAAAAACCACAATTTTATATAATGTATTTTTTCTGAAATATTTATTAAAAATACATAAAATTCGAATACCATCATGTAAAACCGCCAATTAACTTTAGCACTTTACATAATGTTGATACAAAACATATGTACCTTTACATTTATGCCCATACTTGATTTAATTTATTATTTATTAAAAGTTTTTAATTTGGTCAACAACTGAAGCGTTGCGTTGCGTTATGCTGCATATGCACTTGTATAGTGCATATTTTTTAATTGCAATACATTTTCAGTCCGTCTGCTACATCTGGTTGATATGGTGGGTTTTTCACTATAAATTCAATTCAATAATTCAATCGAGCACAACGGGTGCACAATGTTTATATTTATCCTCTGCTCTGATACAAGTAAAGTAAAATAATAATAAAATATATGTACCTAGAATTATATAATGTATGAGGGAAAATAATAATAATAATTAATTCTTTCGTGGTTTTTTAATTAACTTTAACACTTTTACTATATGAATAAAAATATACATATATTTTATAGTTTTTTAGCTTGCTTAAAAATAATGCCATCAATGTTAATTTTTATGCTTAACAAAAAAGCTGTTACAGTTCTCTGTGTTTTATTTATCAATATTTTTTTTTTTTTTTTTTGTGTTTGCATTAATTTTGAGAACAGATGGGCAAGCAATGTTAATAATATTTATTACTTACTCTTATACTTAAATTTTAAATATTTATTGACTGAATAATAGTGTTACACATGGCTTGCTGAGTGTAAAAATTTTAATTTAATTTAAGATTTGAATTGCTAACTTGACGAGTAGGAGACATTCCACATTCTGTATCATAATATATTGGATTTCTGGTACCTACCTAATTTTGTGAACCACTTTTTTATTTATTATTGTTTTCTTGATGAGAATAAATTAATAAAACACTTAGTTTATCACACATTTCTCAAAGAAAATCAGCCTCAAAGTCAAAATTTATCGTGGGTAAGAAAAAATGACTGCCTTTAAAAATTAATATATGACCAAACAAACATGATATCGAAAAATTTTAAACGCAGTTCTAGAGAATAGAATTTTTTCTAAAAAATAAGATTTTTTCCAAGTTTCTACCATAAGTATTAACAGAGAAATCATCACTAACATGAGTTAAGGTATGTCAAAGTAAGCGTTTTCTAAAATCATCATCATATCAATTTTTGCAGTTATAGAGCTTTATTGTAGTACAATTTTTTTATAATCTTTGCCTCGAGACATTCTTGCCAATACAAATCCTTATTCCAAAACCTATGTGAGCATTCAACAAATTCAATTTCAATCCAATATCATTTTTCAATTCCCGATTCCATAATTTCGATTTGCCACTGGTTCTTCCGAAAGAACGGACCCCACATTTAAATTTCACTCAGAGTAAACGAGTACAGACAACAGCCCCCAAAGCCAAAAGTCCAACCATCCGGTTATCTTTTCGTCCGCATATGCGGTTAATGTTTGACCATGGCCAAACAGTCAATTGTTATTTCAATTTGTCTGCATTTTACCTCTGCTTTCAACCTTCATTCCTGGAGACAGTCTCACCAAAATGTTCCTATTCCTGTTGTAGGTATTAATCGTTAACGTAGTATCTTCTTTTATATATCTATAAGTGGGAAAGTCCATTTGTCGGTTAAACATTTCAATTACTGTGCCCGAAAAGCCGGAAAAGGCGAATGTAATTCCCTGTCAATACGGCGGCGGCGAGAGGCCATAGGTTATTGGTATAGGTGTATATTTGTTGAGTGATAGTCGTCTCTGTCGAGAATTAAATATTGTTGTCAGCTTACAACAACACAAACGAAAAAAAAAAACAACAAACTTTCCACGCAATTTGTCGGCGGTAGAGGCTTCCTTATCCTTAGTCCTGCGTGTTTTTTTTTTTTTTTGTCTTCTGTTAGGATAACACACCCTCAAGGAATGTCATCGCCGCTAGCTTTTTGCTACTGGTTGTTGGGGGCACTAAATATTTGCTTTTCACGTGTAATTGTCCTCAGTTAAGTGACTTGGTTAGGTGAGTTGGTAATTTAGGGTCGCAAACCACAATGATGACTTGAAGTTTTTATTTCTTTTATAAAAGTTTTTTTTTTTTTCTTTCTTTTTGTTTTCGTACCAATTTTCAGGGTTAAATACGATGTTAAGACTACTAGTTATGTTGTTACAGCTTTTTCGTATATTAACTGGCTAAAAGGGATGAATTAATGATGGAGACAATTTTTTCTTTTCTTTGTTTTTTATATGCAAATGATAGGTGTAGAAATTATAACTTTTTTATCAAGTTGTTTTATAAAAATAAAAAAAAAAAAAATGTTGTCTTAGTGTTTATTTGGAAATAATGAAAAAAAAAAATTATACCAACATATGAAATTAACTTGAAGAAATGAGTTGGGGTTATCAATAATTTATCGAACTTAAGGCAGTTTAAAAGAATGCAATGTGCAAGGACTTGATTTGAGAAATTGGTGTGGTTTAGCAAGTTGTGTGTTATTTTTTAATTTTTTTAAATAAAGTTTCAATAGTTATAGTCAGGGATAGGATCTTGTGGACCTAAAAACTTATAAAAAGGAAAAATAAAACTACGAAAAAGGCATAAAAAGGCATTTATTGAGAGAAAGAATGAAATATAAAATCTAACTGTAGTAATTTCTAACAACCATGAGTTTTTTTTAAATTTTAGGTCACAAACGCATGCGATTTTCTCCTAAGAGTGCTTTAAAGGAGCTAAAAGATGTCTCTACATCTGTAGAGACGAGTGGAGCTAAATAAAAGCACTCGACATCACTCTCTGCAACATTCGCCGGGAGCTCTAGATTTGTGTCCCCATTCATTTCTCAATTTATTTGTTCAACTCTCTCGAGTCCCTTATTTGCCAAAAAATCTGATTTGTACTTCTCAACAACATCTTTTGCGACTGCCCCTTTCCTGGCTTCTAAATGTATTTTATTGATTAAAATTTAAAAATGTTGGAGCTTTCTCGGTTCATTTTGCATTTCCAAATATAATGACTGGACTGTAGGCAGATCTTTTCACTCGAATTCGTTAGTGTGGGGTAATTAGTGAATCCTTAATATAGGTATATTGAGTTTGTAATATATTGTGTAAGTTTCCTATTTGTCAGTGTTTTGTGTGAACTTTAAAGACGCTAAAAAGATAAAAAACATAGGAAAAGGCAAAAAAAGGCAATAACAAGAGAAAAGGCAAAAAAAGGCAATAACGAAAGAAAAGGTAATAAAAAGGCAAAATAAAATACATATATTTGGCACGAGGGGGACGTGAAACGTGTTTGTTTTTAATCTATAATATTGTACGATTAAGCAAGAAAAAAAGGCGAATTCCACAACATCCTATCCCTGGTTATAGTTTACAAACCAAAACTTTATTATTTTGATTTTTTTTTTCTGACATGAGTTAGAACAAGAGTGTATAAATATACACATTTTCTCGAATTGTTGTTGGTTTATTCATTTTTGAACAAAAACCTTTTTTTATGTTTTTTTTTTTTTTGTTTGCTCTGAAAAATCATTTCTTGTTGAATTTAAATTGTAATATCTTTCGATCTAACTTCAACTATGGAAACTTTTATACTTCTTTGAAAATAGCAATTACATACATACAAACCATAAAAAATTTGTTAGGTGTTTTGCTCTCTAATAAAAGTAAGAAATTGAGAAAATAATATTAAGCAAAGGCAATTTCCTTTATTGACTACAAAGACAAAAATTTTACAATAAAAAACGAAATTCAAATTTTCAAAAAATTAAGAATTTCGTAATTTTACTGTAAAGTGTTTGTCTTTGTAGTCAATAAAGGAAATTAACTTTGCTTAATATAATTTTGTAAATTTCGACGACAACATCGGTTCGGTTTTTAAATATTAATTTGAAAGATTTAGGGCCGGTTTGTTGACACTCGATTTTCTTTTAATCAAGGATTATTCTATACAAAAATCCTTGATTAAAAGATAATCGAGTGTGAACAAACCGGGGCTTAACGTAAGAAATTGAGTTTTTATAAATTTAATTATTAGTTAAAAAAAACCAGACCATTTATTTTTCACCGGAGTGTAAAAGTTTTTTTTTTTGCAATAGGAAATTATTTTTGCACTTGAGTGTACTTGTTATTGTTATGTTTTTTTTTTTTTTATATTGCAGAGATTTTCTCAATTGAGAGAGGTGTTTAGTTATCGGTTAAAGTTTATGTTGAATGATGCATATGATGAAGATGAGTAGATGATGTATTAGTAGGTTTATCATGCAAAGAGAACCAGACCAATTTTTTTTATATTAGAGTAGAGTCTGAAAAAAGCTAGGCAGAACAATACTAAAATGAACTCACCGGTGGAGGTAAGACAAAAAACTTTGTTGTTGTAAATATGTGAATCGCTCACAGTCAGCTTGATGTTGATGGCAAGTAGGAGAAGATAACCAAAATATTTGGTAATTCCGTTGAGGGTTCAGTGTGTAATTGTTGTAACGATGCACTGGTAGAAGGTTCTCAAATTATATTTGGTGCGGGTTGCAGGGAGGGTGTTGTTATAGGCATGCAAAGTACAAATACAATTGTTTGATTGTGTATAGCACCAATTTGCTTCAGAGGCAGAACATATACAACAAATTTTTCACTAACCAGTGGAGAAAGAAAAAAAAACAAAGCTTTAACGGGGGCAACTTAGATTGCTTATATGCACTTATAATGATTATCACTCAAATATAAATTAGATTTTAAAGTGAAAAATTTAGAAGGTAAATGCAATTAATATCACAATTTAAATGTGCAGATTAAAGGTAAATGCAATTAATATTAGTTAATGCACAAAATTTGAAATTTTTACGATAGATTTACTTAAAAAAAAATCAAAAAAAACTGGAGCTGAATTAAAGAGCAAGCAGACGGAAAAGTGTCAGTGTTACCACTAAAACTTGGAACTGTTAATTAATTTGTAGCGAAATGGTATATGAAATAAAAAAATATTTTGATTAATAAATAATTGTTTCCAATTTTCGGACAATAGGTCTGTTTAATGAAAAAAATCTATGACAGAACAGGTCAGAGCAGCACAAATTTGTAAATACTGTCAGAACAAGAAAAAACAGAAAAGTTCAACTTCGTATTTAGCAAGATTGACAGTTGCCTACATTAGTGGCAAAATTTTAAATTAAAAAACCATTTCTTGAAATGATTTACAAGCAATTTTAATATTCCCGAAATTTGTTTGTTTGTTATTAATCAAAAACTCTTAAGAAATTCACTTTTTTTATCTTATTTTCTCTTATTTTTATCACAATCAAACAAACAGCTAACAATTGATACTTTTCACTCAAAAGTAGGAGCAGAAAAACTTGAACTTTTCTGTGCTGAACAATTTCATGGAACATAAAATGACAGATTGTAGAACAATTTGGGGCAAGTTTTTTTTCATGAACCAGAAAAACTTGTACTCTTTGGATCTTTTCTGTTCTTTTCTGTGCGGATCAAATTCATTAAACAGACCTAATGTTTGAGCGAAAGAATTGTAAATAAAATGCACGACTGGGTCGCACGTACTTGCTCTTGTAGTTCAAAGTATCTTTAATTCTTTATCTTAAATTACTATTGGAAATTTAAGATTTTGTGGAGAAAAAAAAATCAAAAAAAAATCGAATGTTAAAAATATTAAATTTTAAAAATAGCTATTTTTTGAAAAACTTTTTTTTAATTTTTTTTTACATTTTACACTTCAATATGATGTCTGTAAATTTTGAATAAAATTGAGTTATGCTTTGATGAAATATATAAACTTAAAAAATAAGTCAATTTTTGAAAAACGGCAACGCCATATTTCCGCTCTCGGCATTTTTTAGAAAAACTAAAAACGCAGTTTTGTTAGAATCAATAAGAGTACTACAGACATCAAATTTAATCAAAATAGATAGAGCCGTTTTCGAGAAAATTGCAATAACTCGAAAACGTTATATGGGAGATATGCGTTAAAAAGGAGATATTAAAAAATTAAAAAAAAAAAAAAAAACCGGTCTAGGAAATTACGTAAAAATCATCTGTACCAAGTTACAAGCAAATCCATCCATCCATTTAGGCCCTAGCTCGATGTACAGATGGACGCACAGACGAAATCAATTATTTTAGAAAGTGTCCTTGTTTTTAACCTAACCTATGTTTTTCATAAGAGAGTCATAACTGGGACTTATTTGTATTAGGTACGACGAGTTTGCACTGTTTTTTTTTATTTTTTTTATAATGGTTGTTTTTCTAGAACGGAACAAATAATACCCAATACTTTAGAACAAAATCAGAGATTAATTTTGTAATGAAAAAACCTTACGAAATTACTTTTTATCTAGAAAAGCCAAAACAAAGTAACTTTCAGAAGTGTTCCGAGTTATTATATGTACATATGTACATACATATACTGAGGGAAAAAACGCAACGTAAAATGTAAAATGTTCAACGTTGATTTAATGTTGAAAAAATTAACATGAAACTTCTTCAAAATAAAATTGAAACAACGTAAGAAATTTTTTTATTTTTGTTGGACTTTAGCTTTTCTTGCATTTTATCACTCTAATTTTCAACAGTGAGATAGCACGTTTGTAAAGCATTCGCGAAGTAACCCAAGAGTTGTAGGTTCGATCCCAAGCGGCTGTCCATTTTTTCTTTTTTACTTTCGATATAGGTAATATAGGGTAAGTTTAGGATTCGTAAATGACATTACGATGATGGAGAATGCCAAAAAAGTGGGTCCGAAAATTCTGTCTGTCTGTCTGTCTGTCTGTCTGTGTGACTGTCTCTATCTGGAGAAAATTTTCAAAAAACGCATTTTTGTATTTTTAAAAAATATTTCAAAATTTTTTTTTTGAAAATCAATTTTTTGAAAACGGATTAATAAAAATTTTGAAATTTAGTTTTTATGTGTAAATTAATTATTTCTTCAAAATGGCATACCAACTATTTTGTTGAAAAATGTTAGAAATTTTTTATGTATAAAAAATTATTTTTTTAAAAAACGATTTTAACGATTTTCGAAAAAATTTTTCTAAAAATACCTTATTATATAAGTAATAAAATGGCATACTTGTTTTTTTTTTTTTAAACATCAATTAAAACGTTGTTTAATTAATTATAAAAACAGATTTTATTTTTTTACACTACCTATGAAATTTCTTGAAAATATCCAGTGCCGGATTAACCATGTCATGGGCCTCTAGGCAAAATAATTCTTGGGCCCTTTTCCTATGCTTTTTCAATATCATAAGCTATTTTTAAGTTAGGTTAGAAATTTGTGCAGGTAACTTACTAGAGACTAATCGGATATAATCTGGTGTCCTATCATGTCATTTTATAAACTAAAAGTTTTGAAATAACTAATAAATATTGTAGTGATATCTCAACAAAAAAATTTTAGCAACTTGATGGTTCACAGATAATTTTTATTAACGATAAGTTATTAGAAAATATATTAGATTCAAAAGGTATAAGTAGGTATACCTATCCCGACTTTTCACGAGTCGATTTTAACTACATGATATGTCTCACGGCTTAAGTCGACTAGGACTCTAGTATGGGGATTGTCACTTAAGTCGCGTGCGGCTTACGTTCACACGACTCGACTGACGCCAAAAAGCTTCGCCGCACGGCGAAAATCGACTCGTTATAAGTCGGCATTACGGTTTCATTATAAAACTGGAAAGAGAAATCATACGAAAAAGTTTCAATTTTGATTTTATTATTATTATAGACAAGGCAAATTACACAAAACAGAGATCCGCAAAACAGTTCCAAAGCCGGAACGAACATGGAACGGTTCTTTTTTCGGTCGGAACAAGTTCCTGGAACTAGTTCCGCGGAACTATCTAGAATTTAAGTTTTTTTTTTCAATAAAATGCATCAAAATAAGAAATAGTATGAATTTGAATATTTTTTCCTGATCCTGGAACTGGAACTATTAATGTAGTTCCATGTCCGTGAGCATGATTCATAAGAAAGTAGTTGTGGTTTTGGTTTGTGAATTTTTGGCGCTCAACTCGTTCGCATCCATGTGTGTTGGCTTTGGATGAGAATTCTATGACATGCGTGTGTGTATTGTGTATTTCAAACAGAGAAAGAGATATATTCGCATTCGTTTTGTTTCTTGTTCCTCTTCTTCTTTCTTTCTTTTGTGTGTGGCTGTGTCTGAACGATGGAACTGTTTAAATTAATTTTGGGGAACTAGTGGAACTAGTTCCGAGTGAACCAAAATGCATCTGAAACGCGCCTAAAACAAGCCTGAAACGAGCCAAAAACGCGTCTGAAACGCGTCCAAAACGCATCTGAAACGCGTCCAAAACGCGTCTGAAACACGTCCGAAACGCGTCCAAGACACGTCCAAAACGCGTCTGAAACGCGTCCATGCGTCTGAAACGCGTCTGAAACGCGTCCAAAACGCGTCTGAAACACGTCCAAAACGCATCTGAAACGCGTCAGAAACGCGTCCAAAACGCGTCCGAAACGCGTAAAAAATGCTTGTGAATCGCTTCCGAAACGCGCCCAAAACGCGTCTGAAACGCGTCCAAAATGCGTCTGAAACGCGTCCAAAACGCATCTGAAACGCGTCCAAAACGCGTTTGAAACGCGTCTGAAACACGTCTGAAACGCGTCCAAAACGCGTCTGTAACGCGTCCAAAACGCATCTGAAACGCGCCCAAAACGCATCTGAAACGCGTCCAAAACGCGTTTGAAACGCGTCTGAAACACGTCTGAAACGCGTCCAAAACGCGTCTGTAACGCGTCCAAAACGCATCTGAAACGCGCCCAAAACGCATCTGAAACGCGTCCAAAACGCATCTGAAACGCGTCCAAAACGCGTTTGAAACGCGTCTGAAACACGTCCGAAACGCGTCCAAAACGCGCCTGTAACGCGTCCAAAACGCATCTGAAACGCGCCCAAAACGCATCTGAAACGCGTCCAAAACGCGCCTGAAACGCGTCTGAAACGCGTCCATGCGTCTGAAACGCGTCCATGCGTCTGAAACGCGTCCATGCGTCTGAAACGCGTCTGAAACGCGTCTGAAACGCGTCCAAAACGCGTCTGAAACACGTCCAAAACACATCTCAAACGCGTCCGAAACGCGTCCAAAACGCATCCAAAACGCGTCCTAAACGCGTTTGAAACGCGTTCAAAACGCGTGTGGGTGGTTTAGTTTTTTTTTTAATTGATAACACTGGTCAACAAGGTTTTTGCCACAAGAACCAAAATATACTTTCCTAGTAGTGTTGGATGTGTTGAACTCGAATCTGAAGTTTATTGGCATCCGTTTTTGAAATATTACCGTTAGAAAATGCCAATAAACGTCATTTTGGCTGTTTTCGAATTTATGTTTTTATTTGGGGTAATTCATTATGAATAAATTTGTAACGGTGCCTATATTAACTTCTAACTTCTCTGCATGCACAATCTCAGATTTTTCTGACATATTATCTGATTGCAACATGAAGAGCTTTAATGGCACCATCTCGTTACTAAACTCTGGTTCGATGTCGTTGGAATAATATTCGAATAGACCAGTATTTGTCTTGGTATTTAACCGTGATATATTTTGAGCTGACTGTTCTGGGTTGATTTTCCATTTTTCCCTAATCAAAAATACCGAAAAAAAAACAGGAAAAAATCCCTCAATCTGGCATCGCTGGGTTGGGCCCTTCAGGATGGGATGGGAGTCATAATTCATTATAAACACATGTATATTAAGGGTACCCAAAACCCCTTTAGTGCGCGGCTCATTATAAAAAAAAAAAAAAAAAAAAATAGAAGATCAGTGGTAGAAGTAGAAGATCATGTGGTAATTATAGTACTAGATCAACTCATGAGTAAACTACCACCTCCAATGGAACGGGGCTAATGTTTAATGATTTGCAAACGTTTTTTTATTCTTCTTTTTTCTTATTTTTACAAATACAAATGTAATGCTGTTTTTTATTGAAGGTACAACTCCAAGAAATTTTGTTTGTTCGTAGTCGGGGCGAGGGGCCCCTAGCTAAAGTGGGGCCCCTAGGCAGCTGCCTAGTTTGCCTTGAGGCTAATCCGGCACTGAAAATATCAAATTTTTCCTAATTTTCTTGAATAAAAAGCTTTAACATTAGAGTTACTTTAAGCATAAGAGCAAGTGCGACCCCAGTCGTGCATTTTATTTTTAATAAATTGATGGTTTTTTTTAAAGTTGAAACAACTTTGATTTAAAGATGTTTTATAACGGTAAACCAGTTTAAACTAACGATATTCGACTTTGATTTTAAAGTTATCGTCTTCAACGCAAAATCATTCCGAAAAATCATAGTTAAATCAACGTGGTTTTCGTTGATTTTAAGTTGTTTTTTCCCTCAGTGTAACTTTATTTAGAACTGCTTAGTTTAAAAAAAGGCGGATTCGGATCGTTTCTTGAAGATTGCCACTCGCGAAAATGCAGGGCTGTAAGCTTTGAGGGAAAATCATTTTTCATGCATCTAAAAAGCACTCATACGCCATACAACATTTTCGAATGTTGCATATTTGATACATTAATTTAATGTTTGTATTGTTTTTTTAATGATTTTTCAAAAATACGTATCTATTTTGAATTCTAATAATACTTTAACTTGCGATATTGGTGGTTAAAAATAAAACTGGGATAACTTTAAAAAATATTAAATAAATGAAAATAAGGATGGAAACAGTCTAACTGCTGCAGAATGTACTTAGTTTATATAAAAAATATGGGTTCCTCAACAGCCATTTAAGACATGCAAGAAGCTTTCGGTTATATTATAAAAGACACCAAAAGTTACCCTTTCGTTACTTAAATCTCAGCTATAGTCAAATATTTTTTCATTGTCTGGAAACTATTAAAAATATTGAAATTTTTTGAGACAAAAATAGTCCCAAAAACCATTATACATATGTTCCCACAACAAAAAACTATATAGATAAAAAAAAATTCTTAATCCCAAATACAGAAAGGTTATTATCTCTATGCAATATAAATTCAGAAGCCAGAAAATTGCATATGTCACCGCACAATTTTGGAAAATTTCATTAAAACACACAGTTGGATGCAGACGCTCATATCGTAAGTCAAAACCAAACACCAAAAACCCAAAAGAGGAGCAGCAGCAGCAGCACTTTTGCGATGCAATGTCCTTGTTTTGGTTTCAATTTCCAATAACCCATAAGTCCCATACCGATTATTATATGATATTGCAGTTGCATAGCCAACTGCTACTACTGCACCAAAAAGTGCATCCCTCTATATAACAATACTGCATGCCCCTTACCCTTTGATTCTACCCAAAAAACCTTTTTGAATTTCCCAAAAAACATTTATAGAATATAGAAAACCGATGCAATTCATAAAGTATAGAGAGTTCTTTTCTTTTTGTGGCAAAATGTTTTCCTGGCATCAGTTTCCAATATATGGAAAACATATTCTCTGTGTCCCCTTCCGGTGATCATTTTTCAAAAAGTTACAATAACACCAGAGTTGTTTTGAAGCCCCCACCCAACGAGGGCTCCTTGCAAGCTGTGCGAAAATACTCGTATTATCAATAATAATAATATTGCTAAACATTAGAGAACGAGTGTTGCATACAGGATGCATCTCTCTATCTGAGATGCACACAACACAATCACCATCAGGGATGTCCTTTTTCGCACATTTATGGGGTAACCCCCACCACGCTGATACAATGCACCTTTTATGTTGAAATAATGAAAATATTGCAATTGCATTTTGTTTATCCAGCAACCGAGACCGATGTGTGTGTTGTTTTGTGCTTTGCCACTGCTGTTCCATAGGACACATACAGGATACTCGCCCTTCACACCCTTCAACTTAAATTGATGCAATTTGTAGCGCCTGAGTGTCGTACTACTGGCACAGGCACATCAGGTAACCCTTTTCTCTCGGGAGGTCTCTACTCCTGTCCTGAATCAAATGAACACATATCAGACTCATCCCCCCTTCGAACCCCCCTCCCACTTTTTGCAGACGCAATGATTATTATGTTGATGATGATAGCTTGTGAAATTGCACTCGGAACAAGGATGTGCAGCAAGGACCTGGTCTTTTTTTGTCTATTTTTTCAGTTTTTTTTTTTTATTTTTATTTTTCCGCACTGAACTGGGCTCTTGCATTGGCATTGGCCCGAACAACACACATATTTGATTGCATGAAACTGCAGTTGTGTGTACATATATTAATTTTATTGAACAATTAATTAAATGCTTTTTGCATCATGATGGTGTGTTATGTCCTGCATGTCGGCACTTGCCTCATTCTCTCTAACGAAATCCTGGATGCAAGGACAACGACGACAACATACAATCTGAGTGAAGGCTTTATATTGTACGACGACCGACGACGAGTGGGGTAAATATGTGAGGAATGCTGAAAACAATTCCGACATGAGTGCATAACGACATTGTTATTATTTTTCGGGTTTTGCAGTTTTGTTTTGTTTAAGCCCATCCTTTTTTTGCTATCTTAGTTGTGATATGCTGCATTGCATGTCCTTATTTTCATAGGAAAAACGTCATTCCGGAGGGTGGTTATATGACCATTTGATAGAGATGCAATATGATTGCAACGGCCTAGGTATCCATTTAATATTTGCTATTAGATGAGTTTGAAGGACTTAATGGCGTAATGGGCAGTCAAAGATAGATTTGTGGCTATTTGTTGGTTAATAAAAAAAAACGTAAATGCAAATTAATTGAGCAATTCTGAATAAAGGGACAATCAAGAGTTTATAAACCAATTGAAAAAGAAGTTAATTCAAGTGTAAAAAATAATTGAGTCAGATAAAACGAGATTCAATAGGGGAGATTTTCAGTAAATTAAAGTGGTTACTCTTAAAACTGGAGCACTGAATATTCTTACATTAGAAAAACACTAACGCTTGTTGCATTGTTGCTAATACAAAAAAAAAAAACAACCTCTAGGACTAACCATTAAATCAAGGTGGCGTAGTCGAAAAAACTCAAAACATGAACTTTAAAGCGTGGCAACCCTATGACTTGAAAGGATGTTCCTGGAGCAACCCATGTGCAAACTTTTTCTATATAGACACCACCTTAATGAAACCAAAAACTCTTAACTGGGTATTACAATGAGGGTAGGTCGTCCTGTGGTGAGATTTTGTACTACTTTGATGAAATATTAGTCCATACAATATTTAATAGTGTTCCAGTAAACACCATTAGTAGCTAACCGGTGCAAGTAGATGAATACCCACTGCTGCCTGAATAATCATTAATTATTGGCAAATACTAAATAAGGCCTATGTCAGCTAAAGAATCTTTAAAAAGTATTGGAAAATCTAGAAATTCGCTTCTACTTTGAGGGCCAAATGTCTTAAAAATCAATTAAATACCAAATATTGTATTAGTAATGTGCGGAAATAAGCATGCAAATACCATAAAAATTCAATTTGAACACACACAACTTTTGTATTAACTTCATAGTCTAAGAAGCCTAAGATTGAAACTAGATGAACTCTCTGGACTACAATAGGTGCATCGGAATCCAAATTTAAGAAATCAAAAAATTCAAAACTATATAGAACTTCCCCTGCAAAACTTATTCAGAGGAATTGGCAAATTATTGGTCGACTGTACCTTATCTGCTCTCTTTTGTGCGTCGGAGCCACATTCAATAGCCTTTTCCATCAAGCTTGATCTCTAACTAGACGCGATCAACTACACCACTCATGATGTAGTTGGAGATCAACTTTCAGTCCAAAGAAACAGCAATTAGAAAACTGTAGTACCTACACTTGATTTCTGTGTCTTGCATACAAATATTAAAATTTGAGACAGAAGCATTCTATTTTGGCTACCAAACTATTCCCAGCTATGAAAATCAATAAGCTTGCGTTCTTTTCCAGAAGTAATATAGTCCAGTCTCTGTTTACCCGTCTGTCATACTAACGACATATTATTTTCCAATCTTTGCATTGAAGACAGACGAAAGCTGAGTATAATTCTTGAAGCATTGTTCATAGATTTTGTTGAAGAATATCTAAAAGCTTTCTTTGGAGAGGTTCATCTTTCTTTTCCTTTGAGTTCATATTTTACACCGAAAAAAAAAATTTGATAATAACATTTTTCAGTGACAAAAGTCGTCCAACAATTAAAATATCAATTTTGATATTTTATCATATCATTTTGACATTTTTTAATTTCAGGTGGGATAGTGAAAATTTCACTTTAACAATAAAAATATCATTTTGACATTTATTTAAGTTTAAGTGATAGTGAAAATTTCACTTTGACAACTAAAATATCAATGTTGACTAGATTGTACGTTTTAGTTTATTATAACGAAACCTATTTCTTTCCTTTTCATTTTTATTATTTTTATTATTTTAAGAATTTTCTTTCTTTTTTCAAAACATTACTGAAAGGGAATATTCTTTACAATATAATGGTGATATTATTTTTTCTATTATAGGTGATATAATTGTTTTGTTATTTTCTCCCAAACTATTGTGAAGTAAAATCTTAGTGCCGATGAAATTTTCTCAGTACATTTTACTTCGAAAAAACACAAAGCGCCTTTAAATTAGTACACATTAAGAATTTTTTATTTAATATTTTTCAATAATTTGGAATGAGAAATTGATATGAAAAAATGATAATAAAATATCAAAAAAAATTTCCAAAATGTGACTTTTAAATATCATCCTGTTAATAAAAATGTTGTTTTAACATTTTAAATATCATAAAACACATTTTATAGAGCATTTTTGGCTGATATTAAAAAAATGTTAAATTGATATTGTTTTTTTTTTCGGTGTACGATCAAATATATTTAAGTTTCTTTATCCCTGTTTTATTTTCCATCGCAATCTGTTACTTTTCATTTTCAGCTTGGGAGACATTATGAACATCTGCAATCTGATCCTGTCTCAGACAACCGCACTTTTTATGAGTAAAAAGGGCTTAATAAAGGTTAGGAATCATCGATAAGTCTGTATTTGACTTTGAAGGCAATTTTACGTAGAACTCGATAAATTCCTCAGTCTGGACCTCGAATTGAAATTTATGTGATATGAAATAATCATCCTGCAGAAAAAGGTCCAATAGCAAGAATTTTCAAGAAATATTTTGGAAAATTCAAATAGGTATTCTAAAAATTTCGATAAAGAATTGTTCCGAAATCCGCAGCTGCAACAACAGCAACATCGCAATATCATGCAATAACCTGCATGAGTTATCCATTTATTTATACATAACAGAAATTGCACAAATGTCTCCACTAACTACCTACACATAAAGCTAATCCAAGTAATTTCCCAAACAATATGCACAATGCAGAATGGAGTCCCCCAAAGATCCTAATCCAAATTGCTTATTAAAAACCACTCGATAGCGATTAAAAGTTCACTTTAAACCACAAAAACACCCTCTTCCTAATAGTTAACACCGTTAAAATTGACTTTCTCTCCCCAATTTTTGTTCTTTCGATGGATACGAACGGTTTCTATCCACAAAATGCATTTCGTTCACAAACTGCATCCAGGACAAAAGCAAATAATTATGTTGGGCATCGCTGTTAACATGTTCTAGCAATCGTCACCATAAAATTATTACCATTTCCACTCACCAGAGGGTGCTTTTTATGGATATTAGTTTGGCGCGACTATATAAACGATAACCGTTTCTAATATCCTCGAGCATCGAATTGGAATTCAAACGGGTTTGAGGTTTTTAGGGGGGATTTTGATGTTGCAATCACAAAAATATTGCTTGCATTGAAATATGCAATACCACATAACAAATGGAACCAAACACATCGTCTGTCCTTCGTATAATAATATTATGGTCGATGGCACTGACATACGACGCGTGTGTGGTTCATTGTTTGCCACCTGTCATGTGAGTCCTGCTATGCCCAAAAAAAAAGGGGGGAACCCCTTTCAAAAATGTACAAAATAACAATAAACACAATAAGTTTACACGGTGATTTCCGTTTTGATTCAGTTTCAGTTCCATTCAGCTGTCAACTCGGGGACTCGTTTAATGCCGATTTGCGGGGTGAGCTAAAAGCTTTTTCACTCTCGTCCTTTTTCCTATTTCTATTTCTCTATATGAAGGGGATGGGGTAAAGGTTTGGGTGTGCATTTTCTAACAAATAAACATAAAATCATATCGAATTACTTTTTGCAATAAAAACATTGAAAAAGCTTTGCATGTTTGGTGCCGAGAATTATGGGGGTTTTTATGGAAAAAGGGTGAGGTTATTATATCAACACAAAAGCAAACTATAGACGTGCATGCACGAACGCACATATTCATTTTGCGATTTGTGTTTGCGAATCAACAAATCGTTGCTTTTGTTTTGTTTGAGATTTTTTTTTTTTTTTTTTTGAACTAAAGTACACTTAGAGAAAAAACTCAATTATACGACTTTTCTCTCCAAAATGGATGGTTTTGATAATAATTTTCCTTGGAGAGTTTGTTTTGGAGACTTTTACCATTTTAAGGATTCAATTGGTTATGTTTCCGAGGTTACTAAGAGAAACCAGTAAAATCCACAATTGAGTTCACTAACTTCAAACATTTTATAATTATCATTTTTTTTGCGTTCAGTGTAGTTATGGCTTAGAGCCAATTCATGCGAGGATTATGTCGTTCTATTGTTATGAAATTTTTGTTGTGAAATAAATACTTCACATTAGAGAAATATTTTTGTTACTTTTGTTTATAAAAGAGTCATGATTTAGCGCTCTGTTTTTGTGTAAACACAATAGAACCACTGTCATGTATATTATGGAATTTATGGAATGAATTCATATGTGAAAATATCTATTTATATGGAAAAGTGAAGACTAATAATGGCACTATCGGGTTTCATTAGATATACTGAAATGGAATGCGCTATTGTGGAATTAAGTTTTTGTTAAACAAAATAATGATAAATAGGTTTGTGGGTTTATTTGTTTTGTTTTCTAAATGGTTTTTGTTGATATTTTGGTTTTAGATAAAATTGGATATGTGTATAATGTGAAGTAGGTACCTACATAGGTACAGAAGAGCAATTTTAAGTGAGATTTGTGCTTAGGTATACTGAAAAAGAAAAAACGAAAATAAATTTTCAGACCCGTGGTACTGATACTTTGGTAAAATTCTATTTGGTTCTATTAACTGATCTTTTTG
The DNA here is from genome assembly GCF_945859705.1 of Episyrphus balteatus. Classification (NCBI taxonomy): domain Eukaryota; kingdom Metazoa; phylum Arthropoda; class Insecta; order Diptera; family Syrphidae; genus Episyrphus; species Episyrphus balteatus. Next base: position 14,509,821 of record NC_079134.1, on the reverse strand, counting down.
TTTACTAATAAAAGGGATCGGGTCAAAATTCTGGCTTCAAAATTCTGCTTTTCAAAATTCTGCTTTTTCAGCGAAAATTCTGTTTTTCAAAATTCTGCTTTTTAAAATTCTGCCAGCATTATATTTGAACAAAAAAATTCTGCTAATTCTGTTTTTTTTTTATAGCATATGCGCTGGCTAAAGAAAAATACACGTCATTAATGTAATTCGACATTGGTACTTTCTTAAATTTTTTTATTTAAGTGTCGCAAATATTTTTTGAAATGGATATACTGACTTTCTTTCAAATAAAATATGTATACTAATTGGAACCGATGTTGTATATTCCTTTTCTTATTCAAATTTTTGAATATTCATCTTTATTTGATAAATTAATAAATTTTCAGTTATTTTCGGAAATGTTTAATATTAAAAACCTTTTCTTAATATTTTCAAATTTATTCATTTATAAAACAAAAATTAATTCGCATTTAAAAAATGACAAATTATGTAGGTAAGTAATCAAATAAGCAGATAATTTTTCAAAAAGATGATTTTACAGAATTCTGCAAAAAATTAAAAAAGGGTTTGAAAAATGTTTAAAAGCGCGCGCTTTTTTATTTTTTGCAGAATTTTGAAAAGCAGGATTATGAAAAGCAGAATTTTGAAAAACAGAATTTTGAAAAGCAGAATTTTGAAAGCAGAATTTTGTAAAGCAGAATTTTGAAAGCAGAATTTTGACAAAAGAATTTTGACCCCGGCAGAATTTTGACCCCAACCCCTAATAAAAGCTTGAAGATGTGAGCTTTACATGCCATGGTTGACATTTTGAGTATATCTTTTGTTAAATATTTCGTATTTCAATACAATTTATGATGAAGAATGAACAAATTCCTCATAATTAGAATATTAAACAAAAATATTGTTCGGTGTAAAGCTTTTTATAAGAAAATTCTAAAAAAAAAAAAAAACTTAAACACAAATAACATTAAGGCCCAATTTATTCACACTGCATTAAAGTCGCCATTAAAAATGAAAAATCTGTCAAATCACATACAAAATTTAAAATTTCCCGTTTTAAATGGAGTGTGTATAAATTGGGCCTTTTGTTGTTAAAAATTACAAAAAACTCACTTTAAAATATAATTTCTTAAATGGCAAGGAATTTTTATATAAAAATTTCAATATTTTAGGAACCTTTATTTGTTTCAAAATTGTGTAGGTATACTACCTATCTAAAAACGTGTCGAGAATTTTTCGGTCCAAATTTTTTATTTCAATATTGATCCTCAAATTTTCAACCAAAACGTGCAAATTATATATACACTTAAATGTTTCTGAATCTTTTTTTTTTGAATAGTTTAGAACCAATCAAAATTAGAACTTTTCCACCTGAGTACCTACCTACCTCTTTTCCAAACTTTCTCTACTTTTCTAAAAACTTGTGTTTCCATTTCGTTGTAAATATCGAGAGTAAAGCTCTTTGAGTTTCTTCCAATCTTAAGCATCATCAGCAAAAACTCAGAACTAAGAATTTCAAAGAAATAATATTAATGAACTGTTCCTCCCTTCTCTTACAAATTCATTTCCTTACTCAATTAACTTTGAAAATCCAAAAAATTAACTCCCCCAACATCAACAAAAAAACAACAAGAGCAAAAATAACAACAACAATTATTCATTTCTTCATCTCACACTCATCCATCGTGAATTTGAAAAAAAAAAAAAAAAATAATAAATCAATTTCGATTTCCAAAATTAAAAGGGGTAACCCTCTTTTTAAACTTCCCTCACAAAATGAATGACGAAGAATTTCAAATATTTCCCTCAATCTCATTCCATTCCATTTTCTTGATGAAGAAAAAGACAGAATGACAAGTAATTTTGTAATTAAATCACAGAAATTGTATTTTCGTCGTCTTCAATTAATAAGAAATGATGTTCACTTCAATCACTTCCAAACAACTAGACCAACTAACCCCAAATGTTTTCTACGATAAAATTCGACATTTGTATCATTCATTTCTTCTTCTCTTCTTCCAACCCAACTCCGATCAAGTCACCCCAAGATTCTTGGCAAAGAGCTCCAAAGTCAAAGTTCGTAAAAGCAACCATCAAACTCTCTCTCTTCTTTTATATACCTTCTGCCGAAAGTCAAATTCACAACCCATTATCGTCATCATCGACCGCAAAGAGCCGAGCCACACTACCACACCACTGGCACTCGTTCGCTTTCAAGGATTCACGGAATCCCTGATTTTCTATGAGAAAGAGTATGAGTTCGAAAAAGTAGCTATATCCTTCTTATTATGGAGCCATAAGAAAGCACGGAAGCCACATTCCCTATATTTTCTAGTCCTCTGTAGTTACAGTTACACATATACACATAAACATTCATAGGCAAGAAGGAAGCAAATTTGTTTTAACAGCCAACCAAGTTAAGAAATCCGAAAACTCTACAGATTTCCGGTAGACCAAGAAACCTTCCTTTTACGGCTTGCTACCTCCAACTCCTGAAGGAAAGAAGAAGTTTCCTTGCAAGATGCGTGTAACCCGTTCATTTATCCTTGAGGCCAGTTACTTGGAATGGGGGAAGGGGAGGCTTTGACTCAACTCAACTCACAACAATGATGAACGATCCCTAATCACAGAGTATTGGGAGAAGGTAATCCGTACTTAGTTAAAGTTTAAAACACAATCCCTCTACTCGTCTGTATAAGGACATAGAAGAAAAACGGGAGAGAAGAATGTTGTGGGTAACGGCTTATTCCCTGGACAGGGGTTCTTAAATTGAAATGTTACTTTTAGCTAAACAACAATAAGACCAAGACGACGACGATGGAAGAAGACGAAGGAGTTTTTTTTTCTATGCCTCCTTTAAATTATTTTCGAGATGATTTATTTGACCGTTCTAGAGAGAAATAACACGCCCTTTGAGTTCCAGGGGCTTTATATTGTGCTAGAAGGGATATGAGAACTTTTCTCTAGGAAATCAATAAACTATTTTGATGATTTAGCTGGTGGAAAAGAGAATATGAGAAAAGTAATCACATAAAACACAAGGATGACTGCAATTTGGATTTATTGTTTCCTTTTATTGCAACCCTTAAATCTTTCATAAGAATTCATGGGTTGGAGTTTTGTTGCACACTTTGGGACACAAATAAAACTGACACTCAATATCCTTGACAATCATAATAATCATAATTTCTTTACTATTTCTACAAGATATGAGAGATCACAAAAATGTTCTTAAACATTTTCGGAAATAGAGTCTATCCAAGTTAATGGAAGGACATTTGGTTTGATTGCGTGTCCTATTACACAAATGGACTTATATTTTTTGTCCTCTCAGAAAAGTCTTAATAAACAGTGTCTTTTTCCAAATGTGTACTACGAGTTATTTAATTTTGATGTTATGGCAATATAAACATTGATGGTAAAGATAGGAATAAGGGTGATTGTTATAATTTGACATAAGACTTTATGTTTATGTGAGGTTTTGGGTGATTTGCGAAAATATTCTGGACTAAGAAGTTCGGTCGCTAAGTATTTCAGACAATGCAGTCAGATATCGATTTTGTCTTTTACATATGTATAACTGCTGGAACTGGAATACAATGGTGTCGGAGTCGGAGTCACAACGCGACGCAACTGGAATCGGAGCCGCAGCCGGAGTCGGAAGAGTTGACCAACTTTTAACTTTTACGTAGGTATGACACATGTGACGTTTGGATTTTTGACGTGAATAACTTGGTGATTATATTTTTTTTTATAGTTTTTCAATAAAAAAAGTGGATAAATATGTTACGATTACGGCTCCGGCTCCGATTTTGCATTGTGTTTCAGCAGTAATAAAATCAGAATTTTTTAATCGCATATTATTAACTAGCTAAGCATGTTTTCAAAAAAAAAAAAGAAAAACTTGCCGATAGGAAACTTAGGACCGTATAATGTAAATTTTCAAAGTTGCACAGGAATAACATAAACTAGAACATTTCCTCTGCAACTGCCAAACCCTATAACATTCTAGCCATTCATGCTCCGTTCGTAGGCGATCAAGGCGAGTGACATCCACGAACTCGCTTGTAGTTTTACTATGCTGAATGAGGCGGGAGCTTCAAGCAATGAGCGAATAAACATTCACAGAAATCCTTTTTCTCATCTTGTTTTGTGCTTAACGAACTCTCCAGGTTCTAGAGTGCTAAATGGGAACTGAATGCTAAACCAGTATAGCCTATCACGTAGACGGCTTCAGTCTTGGGCAATAAGGTCAAAAGTGAGCGACATTCGCAGGTACTCTTGCGAGGAAAACTCTTGCATAATAGGTCTCCTGCTTCACGAACACGTCTTGGTCCTGCGTTGCTGAATGGAATTTGAAAGCAAGGATACTGGGAAAGGGCAAACATTAAGTCATCTTCCTGCCACCAAATACATCATCAAACTACCGAGCTCACGCGGATATCTGACTAGGGTAGATTCAATCAAACGCCAAAAACCACAATTCCACAAACAATAAAGGTCACAAGAGTTATTGGTATCAAAACGGTACAAACCAGAGTGCTAATTTGGCTGAGCAGGTGCTTTTAAGGCCGCTATTTCTACCTACCTTCCGTTTAGTGCTGAGATATAGGAAAATAAAATGGATTAATTGGCCAAAATCGGTTCATCATTGTAGCTTTCCCAATTTCCCGATTTTGATTAAAAAAAATACATGCACTCTGGCGTATAAGGTCCTACTTTTGATATAGAAAACATATTTTTTTTAACGTTATTAACGTAACGGTACCTGTTAGAACCGTTTTTTTTTTTTTTTACTTTCTAGTAAACCACTTGACCGATTTGAACGAAATTTTTTTATACTCACACGATTAAGTAGCCTCAATTTAAAAATGCGAAGACATTTTTTTTTTTTATTTTTTTTTAAAAAGGTAGGTACATAACTTTAAATTTTCTTTTTGAAATTTTTTTTAAATGGATTTAAGGATTAACTTGAAATTTTGTTTAAACGATTTTATCGAGTTTTAAAAACTTGCTTTTAACTAAAAAAGTCAAAAATTTGGAAAAAGTGCTAATTTTTGAATAGGTACATTTAAGTTGTTTCTTGACAAAAAAAAATTGCATATTATCAAAGGATTTTACCTCTACTTTATTTCATTAGTACAAAGTTTGGACGTACCGGCTACATACACAAAATGCCCCTTGATTTAGTAAAAAAAAATAAAATCGTCATTTTTTAAACTTTTTTTCTTTGATTTTAAGTCAGAATTTCAATGAAAAATAATTTTTAAAATTTTTGAATCATCTTAACATGACAGAAAATTTAATTTGCTATGAAAAGTGTCTTTGAACCATTTCAAAGTTAGGCTTGGTTTTCGAGTTAAATCAAAAAAACTGAAAACCGACCAGTGTTGCCGTTTTCTCAGAAATGCACCAATGGATTTAGTAGCACTTTTGGCTGGAGTATTCTTTTATTCCAATTAATCAAAATCAGCAATAAAAACTCTTGAACGAATTTGTTCTAGTTTTGCTCTGGAGCTCCGGTCTATTAAATAGACTTTCATCAAAACGGTATTTTAATTTTTTTTTTTTTTTAATTCTTGAACACAGAAAAAATAGTTTTTAAAACAATTTTCAAACAAAAAAAAAATCCAATATTTCTTTGTTACATAAGAAATCAAATGGCGTACCTACTTCATTTGGAGAATACTAATGGGGTAAGAGCCATTTTTGAAGTCCGTTTCATCCTTTACATTGTTGGTTTGATTGCTAGGTTGGGAGTGTTGTTCTTCGAGTTATGTGAATCAGCGATATTATGAAAGAACACTGCAAATATTGTTGGTAAATCAATTGATGTCCCCTAAATAGCTCACGTTTCTTCAATAGGCAAGATTTAATTTGAAGTGAAATACGTGCCCCCAAAATACCCGATTCCACGAATTTATAAAGAATTGATCATCGCTAAGGCCTGATGGGCCACACTTATTTTTACATAACATTCTGTACTGTCAAGATAAAATTCAAACTATAGCCCTTCCTTAAAAATAAATTTTAGTACCAACAGTAAAAATATTTCGATATAATTTGTTTTGAATCTCCATCCATACATATTCCAAGCATCAATTCTCAAATTCGCCCCCTTGGCCCCCCGTAGGCGTAAACGGATGTGGCCGCTAAATATTATTTGGTAATGTTTCAGCTTATTTTATATTGTTTCGTTTAAAAGTAAAAAAAAAAAATATAAATAAAAAACGAAACGCCCGTGTGTATAAATGATTTGGAAAAAGGAATTTCCATCCCATTGATTTCTATATTCAAAGTCTCACCCTCAAACCCTCTAAAAATACAAATCGAACAAGGGAAATATTCGAGTATATGTAAGTTGAATTAAAGGCAACAACAGAAAAAAATGAGCAATAGATGACAGACTGGATTCTACGGATAAGCCTGCTTCTCAAAAATAAAAAAGGATACACCATCCAACATCCCAGAACGAAGGAATGTAATGTGCTTCTACTAGCTCAATATTATACCATTTGGCTTTGTTTAGGGATGGATATGGATGGATTTCTCTGAGTGAGCTTCATCTTTTGAACTCATACTTTAGTATTTGGAAATAGAATAAAAAAAAAACGAATAAGGGTGGCTGGAGAGTGTAAAAACTGCAGGAGCTGGGGTATAGAGTATCTATATTTTTTCCGGCAATGAAATCGGATAAATGTTTATTGAAAAAGCATAAAACCGTTCTACCAGAATAAAAATATGCTTTGATACAGTTCTGCTTTTTTAAATTTGTTTTTGAATGGCATTAGCGATTGTGTGTAAGTGAAGACTGGAGCAAGACGGGTGGTAAAGTAAGAAGCCAATGTTGTTTGCTTATAATAATAATTCCTGCTATGGAGTGGAAAAATAAATGGAATAACTTCGTTATTAGCATATCGATATCCGGCAGCGAAATAAATGGAGAAAAAATGAACAGCAGCTCAGGTCTATGGTGGGTGTTTTTGTCTGACGAGGAGATAAGATAGCTCTTGATAATAAAAAAAAATCGTTTATTTTTCGAAATGATTAAGTGGAGGAATTTATTTTTGAATGAACTACACTCGAATAATAACTGATGGTATAAGGAATTTTGCAACCTATTTTTGATTGCTGAAAATATTGATTCTTACAGCAGTTGAACAGTATTAATTGATCTTGCAACAAAGCCTATAAAAATTAGATCATATTCTGGGCTGAAAACTGTTAAACTAACAAATTTGTTGTTTTATTCAAATTATAATAAATTCCGTTTTACTTACAGGTTTTCCAAGTTGCAAACTTGATTTAACATATAATCTTTCTTGGGCATTTCACTAAGCCTATATTACAGAACTAAGGCAATACTTGGCAACTTGCTTTATTTAGAAATTCTGAAAATCCTGACAAAAATTCCCTTCAACATAAAACATAAAAAAATAATTCAAAAATTTTCAAAATATTTTTCAAAAAAAATATCTGATACTCTACTCAAAAGGAATACATAAACGACATATAATTAATTTTATTGACCCCTTTTCAAAAAACTGATTGATTAGTACAGGTAAAATAGGCATTTAAAAAAAAAAATTGTTACACTCATGAAACTTGGCAAAAAGTTTGCTTTTGGGATAAAAACCAAGGACAAAAAAAGTCTATAAAAAAAGTTGGGAGGGATTTTTGAACATTGAACATTTTGAACATTATGACACATGTTTTCAAGGTATTTTTTAGTGCAAAATCTAATGACATACAAATAAAGTCAATACGATTGCTCTAAGAAAAGTTATTGCTGATTAAAAACAAGGGTGCTTGTTTTTTTTACTTCAACAGGTAAAATATAACAGAAATCTATGTGAAAAAAATGCTACACTGACAAAATTCGGAATGAAGATTTTAAATAAAGCATGGACAAAGGATTCATAAAGTTTTTAAAGATATTTTTGGTGAAAGGGTGTTTTTTTGTGGGTTGAGTTATGTGTGAGAAAGGTATCATAACCAGCTGACTTATATTTTATTAATTTTTAAAACTTGGTGAAAAAGTTTTTTTTGGTATAAGAACTAAGAATCCATAAAGTGTACAAAAATTTCTTGAGTTAAAGGTGGTTTTTTTTTAAAGATATGATGAAATTCGGAATTAGTACCACAAAAACTGGGAAAAAATTTGTTACACCAATGAAAATTGGTACAAATGTTTGATTTGTAACAGAAACCAAGAATCTAAGTAGTGTATAAAAATATTTCAGGTGAAAGGTTGTTTTTTTCAGGAATTATGCTTCTTTTGAGATAAGAAACAAAAATCTACAGTGTCTATAAAAATATCATGGTTAAAAGGGTGTTTTTTTTTGAGTGAAAACAAAAATGATGGGTCACCCTAATGAAATTTGGTGAAAACATTGAATTTGAGATAGAAAGCAAGAATAAAGAGTTTTCACAAAAAAAAAATTAGGTGAAAGGGTGTTTTTACTTGCTCTATAGGGCAAGTATTGGTTTCGTGTCGAAAAAAAAATTTGAGGTTTTAATCAAAACCAACATTACGATAATGGAGAATTCCAAAAAAGTGGGTCTCGCAATTCCGTCCGTGAGTCTGTGCGTCTGTATGTCCATCTGTACACATTTCCACAGCCTAAACGGGTGGACGGATTTTCTTCAAATTTGGTACAGATGATTTTTTGGAATTCTGAAAGTTGGTTTTTTGTTTTTTTATATCTCGCTTAGAAAGTGTACCTCCCATACAAATTTTTCAATTCAAACCAAATACCTCAAAAAATGAAATTGCAATGTTGAGTAATTTCAAGTGATACTTTCTTGAGGTTGAAGAAAGTTTTTTCTTTAAACCTACATCAAATTCCTGCTATAATCTTTTAAAATTGTACATACGTGAAATCCGTATATGTTTCTAACATAATTATAAAAACTCATCTTTTTAAATTCTTGACAGGAACACTTATACAATTTTGAGAAGTGACCCCACAAATAAGGTTCAAAGTCGGAATAATAATCTAGTTAAGTACTTGTTCACTAATAATTTTATTAATGAATATGAAAAGAAGAATATGACGACATATACTGCTAATAGTCCTAAAATGTATGGATTACCTAAAATTCATAAACAAAACATGCCTCTAAGACCAATTTGTTCTTCTATGAATGTTCCATGTTATCAGTTATCTAAATACCTAGTAAAAATTTTAAATAACATTACTGTTAACTCTAAATATAACGTAAAAAATGCATCATCGTTCATTTCAACAGTCTCACCAGTTGTTTTAGAACAAGACCATGTTTTAGTTTCTTTTGATGTTGTTTCTTTATTCACCAATATTCCTATTCAATTGGCTCTAGAATTAGTTGAAAAAAGTTGGAATATTATCAAAGATCATACAAGAATTCCAAAATTAAAATTCTTAGAAATTTTGCGATTCTGTGTAATCGACAACAATTATTTGGAATATGATAAAATATTTTATCAACAAAAACAAGGAGTTCCTATGGGAAGTCCTGCTTCTCCAATATTAGCAGATATCGTAATGGAAGCATTATTAGATAGCGTATTTGATAAAATTCCAAATAAACCAAAGCTAATTACAAGATATGTCGATGACATTTTTATTATTCTCAAATCGAATCATGTTAATTCAACTCTAACTGCCTTAAATTCCTTTCATCCAAAAATTCAGTTTACTGTTGAGTTGGAAAATAACGGAGAACTTCCTTATCTTGATGTGTTAGTAAAAAGAAAAAATAATAGATTAGTATTTGATTGGTATAAAAAACCAACATTTTCAGGTCGTCTTATTAATTTTAATTCAAAACAGCCGAAACATGTTATTATCAACACAGCTAAAAATTTTGTCAACAGAGTATTGGATATCAGTGACATTGTCTTTCGTCAAAAAAACATAAAAATAATTACCAATACTTTACTTTCTAACTCCTTTCCATTAAACATAATAAGAACAATATTGAATCAATATTTCAATCCCTTGGTTCAAACAAATTTAGTAACAAATGTTACACAGTTTTCATACAAAAGTATTCTATACATTCCAGGTCTTTCAAATAGAATTTTAAATGCCCCCATAAGAAATAAAGACAATGTTCGTTTAGCTTTTAAATCGTCAAATATCTTAAGAAGTTCATTGTTTTCAAATTTAAAAGGTGAATTTTCGAAAAGTGAAAGATCAAATATTGTCTATAAGATAAAATGTCTAGGTGACGGAATAAACCATTGTCCTTCCGTTTATGTAGGAACTTCTATGCAAAAGCTAAAAAATCGTTTAGCTGGTCACAGATCAGACATAAATAGCGGACACTCACAAAAAACAGCATTGGCTTTACATTGCATAGATTAAGGACATAGGCCAGACTTTAACAATGTTGACATTTTACAGACAGAAAAACACTATAGTAAACGTATGTTATTGGAAATGTTGCACATTTTAAATACTAATAATACTGTTAATAGGCGATCAGATTGCGAAGGACTGAGCAATATCTATAGCCAGTTTGTCCATAGAAATATTTTAGGCTAAATTTTATATTTGACCTGATTTCTGAAGATCGTGTTTGATTTTGAAAGTCAAATTTTGATTTTTTTATCATTATTATGAAATTCGATTAATTGAAACGTCTTTTTCAAGGCTTCAATTTTTGAATTTTGAAATATTGCAAAAATATAAGAAATAAAAAAGAGATAACAGAAAATTAACCAAAACAAATTTGAAGAAATATCTTAAAATTTATTATTTTATAATATTGTAAGTATAGATTTTAATTTAGATTTTTTTAGTATTTTTAGAATAAAAATTTTTTACTTTAGAGTCCTGAAGAAGGGTGTAATCACGCCCGAAACGTCGACAAAATATTAAAATACCAAGACAGACCTACAGCCCACTTAGGATCATAATTTTGTAAATAGAGGTTAAGTTAAAGGATGCATTTAAGTGAAAATGACCAAAAATGCACGAAGTAAAGGCACTGACCTAATGACCCAAGAGTTGTAGGTTCGATATCCAGTGGCTGCAAACATTTTTTTTTTTATTAAATTTTTTCCATATTGTAAATAAGATGATTTCTCATTTAAATTAAGGGGTAATAACACCTTGTAAACCATGAAATCGAGCGTCATTTTCATCGGCGTATAAAACAAAGAAGAAATATTATTTTCTTTTGGTGTTTGTTTAGTTTAATTAAGTATATTAATAGGTAACAGAATAGGCTAATGTTAAATTTTGTAATGATGTGAAATTTTTTAAATGGCGGTGTATTTCAGGATGATAGTAAAATCCTGTGCTCCCATCGGGCGACCAACTAACTCCTACAGTTTTTAACCAATTGGGCTGAAATTTTGTGTGGAGCTTAAAAATACTATTCTCTAGTGAAGTACGTAAGATTTTTTTGAAATATTAAAATTTAACGATTTTATACTCTTTTTTTCAACGAATTTTGTTTTTGGAATGAAATAATTTTTTCAAACTAATGCCATTTCTTTAAAAACTAATATTTCAAAAAAATCCTACGTACTTCACTAGAAAATAGTATTTTTAAGCTCCACACAAAATTTTAGCCCAATCGGTTAAAAACTGTAGGAGTTAGTTGGTCGCCCGATGGGAGCACAGGATTTTACTATCATCCTGAACTACACCGCCATTTAAAAAATTTCACATCATTACAAAATTTAACATTAGCCTATTCTGTTACCTATTAATATACTTAATTAAACTAAACAAACACCATAAAAAAATAATATTTCTTCTTTGTTTTATACGCTGATGAAAATGAATCTCGATTTCGTGGTTTACAAGGTGTTATTACCCCTAAAGTGGATATCTTTTAAATTTGCGCATTCAAGAAATTAAGATGATTTGTCCGCTTAATTTTATATGAAGGTCATCTTGGCAAAAAACCATACAGAAATCCGAAACCATTGTGCCAAATTTTAATAGCGACCAATATGTTTAACAAGTTTTTATTTATTTATAACTTTTACTGAATAAATATTCACCTCCAACTGACAGTTATTATAAATACTTTTAGAGTGGTCTAATCTAGAGGCATTCCAACATGTTTTAAATCTAAATGGCGCCCAAAAAAAAATTTTGGATTGAATATAATTTTACTTCGTTTATTACATTATATCTTTATAATAAATTAACTTCGCACACTGAAGAACATATTAAATCAAAACCCAAAAACAAATATGAACATTTTTTGTTATTACTTTTCGAATTTTGCAATTACCGTTTTCCTGCTAAATGAAATTTTCTTAGCTTTCAAAATATGATCCCAAAATACGGAGAAGGATTCTTGTGAAACTTATTATTATATTTTCTACAAATTTGTTTTATGTCTTGATGTTGCATTTCTAAGATTTCATAATTTTCTTTCTCCTATAGTCGCAATATTATGATGCATATGAAGATGGAAGCCAAAAACCGAATACATATACCAAGTATGATTAATATTTTCACTTCTCACCAATCACCACCACTACTACCACCAACATAAAATATAACCATTTTCTACATCTTTTTTGACTTAGGAGTGTTTTTCGCCTGAATTCGGAGGATATATGGAAATTAAACTTTTCTTCCCTATGGAAACCCCAAGAAAGAAAAAAAAAAAAAAACAAAAATACTATACAGGATATGCCTTTTTGCATGCTTGTATAGTTTTTTCCTAAAAACATAGAAACCAATGAATAAATATACATAAAATCCTTCTTGCACCAACCAAAGGATGATGAAGTGAAGAGACGAAATATGTGTGAAGACGTAAAATATCCAAGACGTGTATGTTGCTTGTTAAAAATGTGTGGCAGAATATTTGAGTGTTTTCTATAGTGAAGAAAACCTAAAGTCGTCCTTGTGGAAGAGAAATCCTTCGTCTTATAAAATATTTGGTATTTCATTACAAGTATCCAGGATATGTGTGTGATCTTATGGAATATTCGCGAGGGTTGTACGCATCCTGAAGAACAAAATGCATACACTAAAGCTCCAAACTAAACTTCCCAAGACATACTCGTATAAGACTCCTATAAGACGACGAAGAAGCAAAAGGGTTGAGAGAATGTAAGGTGAGACGTTGTTATTTTATAAGTCTTGCTTGGATGTTGTTTGTTTCATATTTCATAAATATAAACAACAAAAATCAGAAAATAATAATTATACACAGTATATCCTTGTATATCCTCTTGCAAAAAGGATGTGGAAAGATGTAGAAATATATAAAGAAGAATAAAATAGAGAAGGAGAAGTTATGCTTTCTTGTTTCTTTTACTTCTTGGGGATGAAGGTTCATTCCCTTGAGCGATGATTCTTAATTTCCATAGCATACAAAAAAGGATGTGGATGCGGCCAACAAATGGATATGGATTACGGGCCAAGGATATTCACTTGGAAATTTCTTTTCGCTTTGTTGACTCCTTTTTACCAACGGGCATGTTTTTTATATAAGTTTTTTGTAAATCAAAAATATCCTTGGCAGAAATCTGTTTCGGTTATTTTTTCTAAATTTAATTAAATAACTCGAGCGCGAAATATCCTTTTTCTCTATTCGTCCTGCCCTCTCTCGCAATCATCACTTCCGGAATTCGATGATATGTCTAGTCTACGTGTGCCAATCATGTCTATATGCCTAAGAGTGAATTGAATTTCCCAGGAATCGCAGAAATGTTTTCAAACTCATTTTCGCGGTGTAAAAGGATATTTCCACACAAATGAAGGGTTGAACATAATGAAATTATTATTCTTTGACACGTGCTTTTCTGTGAGTCGTTTCGTCGATATAAAAGCCCCGGATGATATTTCGAGGAATTCTATTTACTCAAATTCAATGTGTGTCTTCAGGTTCGGTGAAAATGATTGTGAGAGTGAGAGTTGGGGGAGATTTATTTTCTAAAAAAAAAAGAGTAATGGGGTTAGAGATGTGCCTTGGGGCTAGTCGATGTTTCCACTATGTTATTCAAACGGGGATCGGTTACAATTCAGTTGGCATTGTGCCCTTAAGCCTTTTTTGTTAACATTTAGTCCGCTCTGACGGTGCGTCAAATATTATTTTTAATTTTTACAAAAATTAAACTCACCCATTCACACACACAAATACACTTTAAACAGCGGGACATTTCAATATACTTGGTATTAGTTGAAAAATTGAAATTCAATTCGATGGAAATTCTCAACTCTTCGAGTTAATAGGGGATGAGGGATGAAAAACGTGGGACGTCAAAAATATGAAAATAAGCACCGCGCCGCGTTGGCAAATGTTTCATTTCATCAATTTCAGTGTTTTGTGTAAATAATAATGGAAATGTAAACAATCAGCGTTGTAGATGAAACAACGTCAGTTGTCGTCGTTTTCGTTGTTAGTCGTCGTCGTTTGACGAAAGGACATGATGGAAATGAGCTTTGTGTGCGCTTATAATGATGAAATGGCACGTCGACATTTATACTATGCGTACATCAACATCTATTTCTATATACAGTTAGAATATTGAGTTACCATTCAAATTGAATTAATTTTGTTTTGTTTGATAAAGGTTATGCCAACGCAGCAGCAGGTGGAAGGGAAGACGGGGTTGAAGAAAAAATATGAGGATATTGCAATATGATGATTGTGAGATTTTTTTTATTATTTGTTTGGTTGTCGATATAGAAAAAGGGTGATTTTTGATATGATGGGTGTGTGCTGAGAGATGATGAGAAGGTGAGAGGTTTCGAAATGGCAAATTATAAAATAAATATTTGCTAAATATGAGTTCGTGAAATGGGAATTCAATTAGAATGAGAGATATTTATTTGAAAAAAAAATATTTTAAGTGGAAGTGTTCAAACCGATTTCTGTTAGTAATTAAATTTTGTGTCTAGGTTCTCAGTACTAGGGGTTTTAAGGGCTATGTCTACTTTTGTATTCTTCATTAAAAGGCGATTTCTCGATTAAAGTGTTATATGAATTGTATATAAAAAGGAATAATTCAGTAACATCTAAGCAACTCTATAAACAACGGACCAAAAACGATACCTGCATTACATCAATTTTAATTGATTTTGTTTTCTACCCTTGTTTACTCCAATTTTTGTTGCCTATTATCCCTCTTAAAGCTAGATATTGCAGTGGTACCAAAAATTTATGCAAAAATGACTTTAATCGTTTATAGAGAAATCTAACACGACTGCCACTAACATCATAAAGAAAATTGTAATGAATGAAGAACTCATGTTCAATAAATTAACAAACATCTTGAATTCCTGAAATAATCAAAAATACTACACAAAATTCATTATTATGCATTTCTGATATTAATTCAAGTTCGTTGCTCAGCTCTTTTGTTTCAAGTAATAAAAACTATGTTGACTGTTTTTAGAACCTTCGAAGTAAATATATAGGGGGTACCGGTGTTTGGTTGTCATCCTTCTTATCAGTTGATTGGGTTGTTTGGCGATACTTTCAAAGCGTTTCTTTGTTGATTGCAGTATAAACTTGTCCAACAAAATGATTTTTGCATTCTCTTAGAGTCGCTTTTTTGTTGTAGTAATTTTGCCACTGTCGGTCGAATAAAAGTCCTTTCCAGATCCTGAGTATTAAATTATTGTTATTATCTTCGTCACCTTTTATCATATCGGAAAGCTGTATAGGCGAAAATTGTTTGGAGAAGCTGTTTGGAGTATTAGTTGGCTTAATAAGCTTGTTCTCTTCATGAAGATGTATTCGGACGATATATTTTCCCATTGCACAGTAGTTCCGTGTTATGACTTTCCAAAACTACAATTTTGTAGATTCTTGGTTTTGGCTTTCTGTCCATGATATCTTGTTGAACTGTTTGACCGATACTACAATGAATTAAAGGAAAAAGTAATTATTAACGTTTAACAATTTCAATGTACTTCAAAACTTGATGATATCAGGGGCGTACACACCATTGGAGCAAGCGGGCAGTGCCCCGGTGCCCCCGACACGCCAGGGCCCCGACGGACGAAGCAAAAAGATAAGATATTTGACATAAATCACTTCGGACACAAGAGAGACAAATTATATTCTTCAGTGTATTACATAATGAATTGGTAGTCAGCCACATAATATTTCATTAAAAAAAAAAAATTATTACCTCAGGGGCCCCAAAAAAAATTATATAAAATTATATAAAAAATTAAATAAAAAGTAAAAAATAATTTTACTTGAATAATCTTAGCGACCAACAAATGATACATCAGGAGCCCCAAAAAACAAAGTAGGTTAAATACGTACCCAAGTAACAATTTTACTTGCATAAAGTCCATTTTCTTCGATTCGGCAAGCTATAGTTTGTATACGTTTAGTTTAAGGCTTACTTACGCAAATCATCCATTTTGGAAAAAAAAAGGTCTCCTTAAGGCTATCTGGAAGTGTTTAGAAGAAGCCTTGTAAATATAAGTTAAAGAAGACCTTTATAATACCTGTTTGAACCGTTCTAAAGAAGCCTTCTATTTTCAAGTGACAGAAGGCTTTCATAAGACCTGTTCCCAGTGGCGTACGTTGAGTTGCCGGGGCCCCGGGGCAAGTCTTAATTTTGGGGCCCCTTTGATATTTGGGGGCCACTTAGATACAAAAACAAAAGTACGTATACGCCATACATTTTTTTTTGTATGGCTTATTTATTTTTAGGTTTATTTTAATGTTTTATTATGTTCGTAATGCACTTTGCTATACTTACTTAAAATTTTTATCATAAAAGTAGCAAATCCTTGTACTAGGGGCCCCCAAAATTGAATATTTAGAGACCCCTAAAATAAATTTTTTTCTAGCTTAGAATTGATAGTTCTTGGGGCTTCTGTTCTGAAGTAATATGAACATGTACATATTTGATTTTCCATCATTAAACATAATTTTTTTTTACTGTGCGCCCCCTGAAAAATTAATTTTGGGGCCCCAAAAATTAAATGTTTAGAGTCCCCTAAAATAAAAAATTTTTGAAGCTTAGAATTGATAGTTCTTGGGGCCTCTGTTCTGAAGTAATAAATACATACTATAGGTTAGGTATTTGATTTTCCGTCACCAGACATAATTTTTTTTATTTTGGGGTCCCTGAAAAACTATTTTTGGGGCCTCAAAAGTGAGTGCTTAGAGGCCCATAAAATATAATAGAATTTTTTTGGAGCTAAGAATTAATAGGTATTGGGGCCTCTGTTCTGAAATAATATTCGAAATGCCACCTATAAAATAATGTTTTTATTTTGGGCTCTGATATATTTATGTTGGGGCCCCTGAATTGATATTTAATTTTCCATTTGATTATTTTGAACCACACTGAAGTAATAGCTTTTGAGGATCCTCATATAATATTTGTCATGCCATCAGAAAATTTAATGAATATTTTTGGGCTCCTTAGTAATAGATTTTGGGGCCCCCAAACGGGGTTCCTGAAAAATTATTTTTTGGGACCCTTCATATAATATTTTTGGAGCCCCGAAGTCATATTTTTTGGGGCTCCTAAAGTAATATTTAGTAATCCATCAACAAATGTAATTTAATTTAAAAAAACAATTTTTTTTTATTTAATTTTTTTTTTGACGCCCCGAAGTAAAGGCTTTTGGGGCCCGTGGCCTGAAATTGTTTTTTTGCTTTTTTGGGGCCCCTAATGTATTATTTGTGGTTGCAAAGATTTTTCAAGTAATATTTTTTGGGGCCCTAAGATAAATTTTTTTTCTTTTAAAAAAGCAGTTTATTTTTTTGGGGCCCCTGGGGTAACCTTTTTATTAAATCAGTATATATTTTGTGGCTACCAATGCATTAAACATTACACTGAATGATATAATTTGTCTCCCTTGTATCCGAAGTGATTCAAATACATTTTAATTTACCTACTTCGTAACTCAATTTATTCTAAAAGTTTCCTTCACTGCATTGTCTCCAGTTGGGGCCCTGGGGTCGGTCGGGGGCCCCGGGGCGCCGCCCCGCTTGCCCCAAGGGAGTGTACGCCCCTGCCTGTTCCAAGAGGTTCTTGTAAGTATGCAATGTTTTCATATCTCAAGTATGCAATGTTTTTCACCAATAAGTATGCAAAGCTTTTATCCTGCAGGTCTACTGGTAAGGTGCTGGCTTGGTATGCAGAGTTACGTGGGATCGATTCCTGGCCGGGCCATGGGACGAAAATAAAAAAATGTGTTCTTTTTCAATTAAAATAATATTCTCATCATTTCAGAACAACAGAAAAAGCAGTGGAATTTCCAAAAAAGGAAAAGAAACAAAATAGGAAAAAAATAAAATAAATAAAATAATATGTAGAAAATACAAAACAGAAAAAATCAAAAGAAAATAAAACTAAATGAAATAAAATTCAATTAATTCTTTTTTTTTATGCATTTTCTACAACATTTTCTACACCACCTACAACAACTTCTATAAGGCCTTATTATAACATCCTACGCAAGTAATCCGGTTTGTGCATTAGATAAACCCTCTGCAGGAAGACCTCCGTAAGGCCATTTTAAGCAGTTTGTCACAAGCTATAAGCTTGTGGATTACCTGTGAAGGAAAGTCCTATGCGATTTCGGTAAAATGCGCCAAAATGATTTGCATAAGACCAGTCCTTCTTGTTATGAAAGCCAAAAAATAGCCCTTATGAAAGCTAAATTGTTACTTGGGTACTTTCCTATTTGTTCTAATATTCTATATCATACGATTCCCCGAACATCAAAGGAGCCCAAAAAATTTAGTCTTTCCCCGAGGCCCCGGAAACTCAACGTACGCCTCTGGATGGTGCCAAGAATTTTTTTAAAAGTTGGTAGATTAAAATTAGTCTGATAGAGAAAATTCTGATAGATTCAATGAAAATTCCACTATCATTTGATTTACCTTATTTTATAACAACCATTGTGCTGTAATTATATTTTATATAACGCCACATGCACGAAATTAGTCAAACCTTTAAACAGTACCTTTGCAAAACTTACCTTTACCTCCAACTTACAACATTTTAAATCATTCAATAAAAATACCAACACAAAAATCTTTATTTACATTACGCCAGAGCTGTACAGAAACTTTAAGTGGCTATTAAGCCTCAGCCTCACCTTCGTCCTTTCAAATTGTTCCTTTCAATAGTTTACATAGTTCTGCTTTGTCTTCTTCTTCAAATATATACAGCTATAAAATGCACCTTACCCGAATTCGGTAATTAAGGAAACAAAGTTAGTTATTATGTTTTTGGAGTTCGTTTTGGAAAACTAACCACAGGTGTTGCATTCGTTCGAAGCTTTGCATTAATTATGTGTCAGTGGTGATGGAGTCCTTATATAACCCATAAGCTATATAATAACCCACCCACTCAACTTAAAACGACCCCTGGAAGACAAAAAGGCAACAAGTTTATTTAACCGCTCTGCCCTTATAGCCCTCGCTATCACCCTATAGCTTCGCAAAAACTCAAAGAACATCTTCCATTTTATAGGACTGAAACTATTTTAAGACCATCGTCGACACGGCCAACGCAGGACAAAGTCAATGTCGTCTTCCAAAAAATAGTTTCAGGGATGTATTTTCTCTTGGCGGCAGTTGGTTGGTTGGTGTTTGTATCTGTATATTTTGTGTTTTATTGCAAGCGATAAAATTTCACAGGACATGCGATCAGAAATTTAAATCGATTTATTAAAAACATCCATGCGTCGTCGTCGTCCTTTCTCATCTCGCCATATCAGTATCAAGGATGAGTCTTTTAAGGAGAACAAGAAGAAGAACCAAGAAGAGTTATAAAAGGATAGGTATAGTTAGGTTTTGGCAGCATATGCTTGTTGTTATTTTGCTGCAGGATATCCTTTTTTATAAGAGGACTCTGTTTAAGTATTCAAAAAGTACACGACCGGGCCTTCTGTCTAGACACTTCCTTTTCTTTCTGGGAAGGTATTAGTAAGTACCTTTCTACCTTCTTTCTTCTTATCCTATTACAACATCTCAAACCCTCTTAAAATTTTTTGAAAGTAATCGGAGGAACAGCAAAAAAGGATTCTCTGCCCCCAAACTCTTATTTTTTTCTTTGAAAACATAAACCTTTCTCCAAATGCAGTCGTAATTTTTATTTTTTTACTGAAGAGTCCTTGCCTTAGTAATCAGGATCTTAATAAGGATCATCGTAAATAAAATAAAATTAACAATTTTGGACACTCTCTTCAGAATCGTGGAGTGAAGGAATCCTCTAAAAAAAAAAAAGAGGATTGTGAATCGAGTCGAGAAAAGTGCGTATCAAATGGCAAAAAGGATTCTATACCAACCTACAAAAGGGTTTTTAATTTCCCCACTTAACTGGCAAGCTAGGAGGATTTTGGGATGAAAATTATACGAATGATGTGGCGAAAGGCAAGTTGATTTAAATATTAATTCAATGATGTCCTTTCACAGCTGTAAACAAGGACAATTCTCAGTATAATCATCTCTTTATTCCTAGTTTATACAAAAAAGAACCGCTATTTATAAGTTGCTATAGAGGAAAATAATTGATGTTTTTGAAATTTTTGCGGTCTTGTTTGGGCTCATACACCACATGTTTTTCTGTTGCTTCTGGCTGGGAGTAATTTTGTGGCTTCTAAATGTAACTGTTAATTTGATGCTACCACAAATGATAGTACTTGACTCCTTGACAAATGTGACAGCAGCCTTTATCTATATACACAAGAAAAGCCACATCGACACATGCAATTAGAGGCTTATAAGTCGGTCTTATGATATATTTAAATGAAATGTTAAATTTATTAACGAGGTGACTTTGTTTTCACAAAACAGAAGAAGAATACGAAGAAATAGGAATTTAATAGAAAAAAGGAGAAGAGAAAAAAAGAGCAGAACAAATTGGCACATTCGCTTGTTGTGTAAGTCCGGAATGTACTTAAAATTAGAGTGAACTCATACCACCCCTTAAAACAGCGACGATAGGATACGATGATGACGACAAGGACTTATGACTATAATATACACGCACGCAAGTAAGGACCGACGACAATGAAAGGTATAATGTGGAATATAATTACTTCAGAGAACACAGAGGACAAGTAGGCGGACTTGGTTTTGTATACGTATGTAAGGCTCAATGAAATTATCCTTTCATTTGTCTCTTTATATTAATTATTGTGTGCATCCTTTTATCATTAAGTGCGAAGAAATGGAGAATGAGATGTATATGATGATGCTGACGCAGACAACGGAGATAAAATGAAAAATGTGCGGTTGCCACACTTAAGTGGGTGGCATATATTCGTAGTCGTGTATGAAGATTCCATTGTGTAAAAAAAAATGGTTAATTAAAAAAGAATTGATGAAATTTTAATATTACATCTTTACATATTGATTTACTGCAACGTAAGGAGTTTGTAAGTCATGATGTTTCGAATTTGAAATAGTTTTATGCGATAAGTAGGCGCCTTTTTGAGCTTAGTAAAGTACTAATATTGTATAAAAATAATCTATTTCTAACTGCCTAACAAAATTTCGTTCAAAAGCACGATTGCTCTCAAGGTCACAAGGTCACAAGATCCTGAAAAAGATTTAACAAACGCACATTAGATGAAGAATGTTAAAAACCGGTCAGTTAAAGCATCTTTAAAATTACGAAGCAGTTAAAAGGTATTCATATCTTAAATTTTTTGGTTTTCAGTTAATGAAACCTTTCATACGAATATCTTACAATATTCGATGAATTTGGAGGAAATGTTGTGCCTAAATGTATAAGCCTGTTTACTGTGAACTCATATGTTAACTGTAGGTAAACCAAAACTTGTTTTGAGACTTTTGTCCGATGATATCCTCTGGGAGCCTTATTTTTAAATAATATTATATTAATATTATTATATTATTAATTATACAAAATGTTATATTAATCCATAATTTTGCAGAAATTTATTCAATGAACACTTTTTTTTGATCAAATAATACTATACGTTTCCACCTACATAGTATAAGTTTAGTAAAGTATGCCTTGAACTGGATTAGTCATAGGCCAAAATCAATTTTCTTTTTATTCAAGATATAACATAATTCTTTTGGAGTCTGTCTTTGTCATCTGTTTGGAAAAAGCATAAAGGAAAAATAGTGTTTACAGAAATACAGAAATTTACCTACTATAAATCGACTATTTCAGCTTCGAGACAAGACCTTGTTTGAAAGAGTTTGTTCAAGTTTGCTGCTCAGCTCTTTTGTTTTAAATCAGAACAAAATACAAATCGCTATAGAGTTTAAATTTTAGTTCAAATTAATAGTGGAATTCATGCATATACGTGCATATATTCATTTTTCTAAGACCAAATTTTTGAAATCGAAAAAATAAAGCTTGGTGAACCATTTTTTTTCTCAAAATTATTAAATAAATGAGAAAATAATCTGGATCATTGTTTCCAATAGTGATGATGAGGGGTGAATTTTACCTTTTTTGGTATAAGTTTTTATATGGAAACAAGCCCATTAAATATTTCCCAAAAAAAGTCCATATTAATTTCTTTCTAGGAGCCCCGAAATTTCTTGATAAAAAAAATCATTTGTGGAGTTTTGAAAAAAAAAATACATAGCTAGTTTTTGATCATTTGAGGCTTTTGATCTTTTCAATGCAAATTTTGTTTTGTTTTTTAATATTTTCTAATTTAAATTTGGACAAACAATGATTTTTGGTATGTACCAAGAACTAGGGCTCTTGATACCCGCATACCCGGGTAACTACCCGGGTACCCGGGTACCTGCATTTCCGGGTATTACCCGGGGGCCATAAATTCGGGTACCCGTTATAATACGGGTACCCGGTCATATTCGGGTAGCCGCAATATTTTCGTATCTAGGCATAAATAATGTGATTGAAACAGATTTAAGAACATTTCTCAGTCTTTTCTGTTTACCACACTGTAAAATCAATAAATGTATAGTTGGATTCGATCGATTAGACTATAGTCAAGGTTAAAAAAAACATAAACAATATTATAAATTTAACATAACTTTATTTCTTTTAGACTTTAAGACTTTTATATAAAACAGTAGTATAGTACAGAACTTATATAAACAATATACATAAAATACACAAATAAAAAAAAATTGTTACACTAATGAACTTGGCAAAAAGTTTGCTTTTGGGATAAGAGCCAAGGATCAAAAAAGTAAAAAAAAATTTTGGGTGGACGGGTGTTTTTCCGCGGACAAGGTGGAGGGGTGAAGGTCAAAAATACTTATAGTGAAAAAAATTGTTTGTCGAACATCATCATATGACACATGTTTAAGGTATATAAATAAATAATATATAGAATGTTAAAGGTATATAAATAATTAAAGTGAATACGATTGCTATAAGAAAAGTTATTGCCGATTAAAAACCTTAAACATGTGTCATATGATGATGTTCGACAAACAATTTTGTTCACTATAAGTATTTTTGACCTTCACTCCCTCCTCCTTGTCCTCGGAAAAACACCCTTCCACCCAAAATTTTTTTTTTACTTTTTTGATCCTTGGTTCTTATCCCAAAAGCAAACTTTTTGCCAAGTTTCATGAGTGTAATACTAATATTAAAAATACTTAACACAAAAACTGAAAAATTATTCGAAAACAAGAAACCTTAATATTTTATAATTAAAAAAACAATGGGTTTTCGTTGTGAAATTAAAATAATGTTCAACAAGATATCAATTACAAGAATAAATTTAATTATCACTTATTTGCAACAATTTTTAATTTCTCATCAAAAATGTCAACAAGCTTACATTTTCGGGTAAAAGGCTTGATCTTTTTGATGAGACAACGTTACCTGCTGCAGAGAAGCATCGTTCCGATGATACCGATCCCAACTAACATTTCAGCTTCGGTTAAGGTATTACAAAAGGACAAAAGCTACATTTCAGCTTCTTTTAAACTTTAGTAAGGTTGTTGGGCATAAAAAAAGGAGAACGTTACCCGGTTTCTCGGGTACCCGCCACTTAAAATACCCGGGTACCCGCACATTTGGGTAATACGCGCATATTCGGGTACCCGGGTACCCGGGTATTTATTGAAACGAGTATTACCCGGGTAATATCAAGAGCCCTACCAAGAACTCAAGGTCGACAAACGGTTCCAACTGGTCTAAATCATAATGAGCGTTTTATTATTTTTGCATTTATTAGACTTTTTAAAAAATTAAGTCTAAAAAGAAAATTTTGGGTGGACACAATTTAGTACAAAAATTCTAAGGTGGAATTTTTGACTTCAATGGGCTAATAACACTGGTCGGCAACGAAAATAGAGCTTAAACCAAACCATATTTTTCTAAAGGATTTTAATTCCGAATCTGAAGTCAAAATTTCACTGGCACGTCACACGTCTTCGAAATATTTGAATATTAACAGGTCAAAAACGCATTTTGTTGGTACTTTTGGCGTTGAATTTCATCACCGTTAATTATTTTTTTGCAAAACTACTTAAGCAATCTTCAAAAGCCATATTTTATCGTCTTAAATATTTGTATTTATTTTTTAAAGCTATTTTTTTCTAAAAGATATTTGGTATAGCAATTTAAGATATCTCAAAATCTTGGTGGTTAAGGTAACTTATAGTTTTTTGAAGCATATTTGATGCAAAGTCCAGTTCGGACTCCTGATTTGGACAAAAAAAAAAGCAAAATATTACAGAAAAATATATATTTCAGATCAAAGGTCAAAAAACATTTCATTCAAGATTAGTTTTTGGGACTTTATAGCGAAAATAGTGATGAGCAGAGATCAAAAACTAGACGTGATGGAATAAATCTGTTAACAGTTTTGAATTTAGCACACTCAAGTTAATTGAAATCACCTTACAAAGTTCTTGCTCCTATAATGTCAGGAATAATAAATGCAAATAATTATTCTATACGTTGATTTATTCAAAACAACAATATTGTTTGAAATTCATTATCAGAATAAATATATTTTTTAATATTTTATAAACATTATTTCCAAAAACTATTTCTATTTAAGTTTGATAAAGTATTTTCTCAATATATATAATACAGTGAATAACTAATTAAATATATATGTACATAAGGGCTATGGCTATTACAGTTCGGCCATCCTGATTTTACAATCGACCTCGATTGTACTTAAAATAAAAAATAAAATAACATAATATAATAACAAAAAAAAATAACGATAAAATTAAAGAACGTAATAAAATTTAAGTGTTGCTTTCAAAATCCAAACCATTTATTTCAATATCATCATCAGGATCAACCCATTTTTTTAACCTGCTTGAATCTAAAATGCCATGATATGGAATCTGTGTCACTTGATATCCCTCGATATCTTCAATTAAGTAACGATCATTATCTAATTTCTTCTGAACGATGTATGGCCCGCGGTATTTAGGTATTAATTTTTTATTAGTTCCAACGGAACTGTCAATATTTTTAATTACTACAAAATCACCAACCTCAAATTGTTTGGGCGGGGAATGATGTTCTTTAAAATAGTTCAAATTATACAACTGAGATCTATTGATTGCTTCTGATGCATCATTTCGTAATTTTACTAGATCTACCCTTTCTGGATTTGAGTATCTATCATTCAAATACTCAGTCAATTCATCCACGACCCGTCCACGTTGTTCAACACCAAATAACAACTTGCTTGGTGAAATTTTGGTACTTGTATGGTTTGTATTATTTAAAGCGTACTCTACATTTGTAAGTTTTTGTCGCCAGTCATTTTGAACTGGAGACTCTGTTAATTTCGCTAACATAGCTTTCATATCTCTGTTCACACGTTCCACTTGACCATTCGATTGTGGTGATGCAACTGAAACTTTAATATGGTCGATATTGTGTTTTTCAACAAAACTACTAAATTCCTGAGAGGTAAAGCTTGTACCTCGATCACTTATTATCCTACGTGGCCGACTAAAATAATCAAAATATCGTTCTAGAGCATTAATTGCTTCTCTTGAACTGGGGGTATTTACCGGATAGAGCTTAACAAATTTTGTAAACGCATCTATGATAACAAACACATATTTTCTTCTTGAGTTATTCGACGGTAGTGGACCAAAATGGTCTATATGAATTGTATCAAATGGTTCAGGTCGCTTTGGTATATTATATAAATTTCGTTCATTACTTCTGTGGGGTGCCGAATTGTATATGCATTTTATACAGTTTTTAATGAATTTATTCAACTTTTCTTTAACGTTTGGAATATAGTAATTTTTCAGCAGCTGATTCGCACATTTGTCAATACCTAAGTGTCCACATTTTTCGTGAATAGATCGCATAATATTGTCTTCAAGTTCTTTTGGTACATAAAGCTGATGACTATTTTGTAATCCAACACGAAAAACTAAACCATTTTCTAAAATATATCCAGGAACTTCACCTTTCTCAAGCTTTTCTCTTATTGACCGTATAATAGTATCACGTTCTTGTGTGACTTGAATATTTTTATCTAGTTCTACAGTTGACACAGCAGCAATAATTGGGGTACGACTAAGTGCATCAACATGAGCCATTCGTTCACCTTTTCGATGCTGAACTTTGCAATCGTAATTTTCGAGAATAAGAGCCCATTTAGCTATGCGAGGATTAACATCCCGTTTCGAAAGAGTCTGAGAAAGTGCTTCACAATCAGTTATAATGAGAAAAGGTAAACGATCAAGAAAAGTATTAAATCGTTCTAGAGCATGAATTATCGCCAAAGTTTCTAGCTCAAAGCTTATTAGTTGGGACTCTCCGTTAGTTGCCTTTTTGGAAAAGAAAGCAACAGGATGGAATTTTTTATCATCTTGCTTTTGCATTAGAGCAGCACCAAAACCATGCGAACTAGCATCGCAATGCAATTCTGTTTCCCGCATGGGATCATAAATTGCAAGTATTGGAGATGATACAAGTTTATTTTTTAAGAATTCAAAAGCTTTAGCACATTCTTCAGTCCATTTAAATTTTACATCTTTTTTTAATAAGTCTGTCAAAGGCTTAGCTATAAGTGAAAAACCAGGGACAAAACGTCGAAAATAAGAAAACAGACCATTACATCTTTGCAGTTCTTTTGTATTTTTAGGTACTGGATAAGTTTCTATTGCTGCTAGATGATTTTTATTAGGACGAATTCCATTTCTATTAATGTTATACCCAAGGTATTCAATTTCGTTGTAGGCGAACCTGCACTTTTTCATATTTAATTGTAAGCCAGCCTCTCTTAATAATTTTAATACTTCAGTGAGAATTTCAATGTGCTTTTTCATATCATTCGTTGCAATAGAAATATCATCTAGATAAACAACAATTAGACCTTTATCTATTAGTGGTTTTAATGATAAATAAATATAGCGTTGAAAAACAGCAGGTGAATTTTTGAGACCGAAAGGCATATACACATATTCGTACTGTCCAAATGGAGTAACAAAAGCTGTGTATTTAATGGATTCCTCGGAAATTTTTATGTGATGGAACCCATCTTTTAAATCCAGGGTCGTGAAAATGCTCTTGTTAGCAAAATACTCTAAACAATCATCAATTAATGGCAGAGGAAAATTATCTCTTGCCGTGTGTTTGTTCAAGGCCCGGTAATCAACGCACATTCGAATATCCCCATTTTTCTTTTTTACAAGAACAAGTGCCGACGCGTAGGGTGAATTGCTTTCTCTTATTATACCTTTTTCTAGAAGCAAGTCAACTTTATTTTGTACTTCAGTCCGTTCATGAAAAGAAAGTCGTCGTGGTCTACAGTATATTGGTACGTCTTTTGTCACAATTATCTTCATGCAGTAATCCGTTTTTTTAATATCTGATTCCAAATTCAAAAAATGTTCGGTAAGGGTAGTTTTAATTACATTCGAATATGAAGGATCTAAAAACTCATTTAAATTTATTTCATAATTTAGCTTATTACAGTTATTGACTGCACAAACCAATGTATCTAAATCAACAAAATAAGCCTTTTCTCTTTGTTTTTTAAATTTCGATTGATCAACAACTTCATAACCTTCTTCAGTTAGAGCTTTGCTATTTTTAATTTCAAAATTTAATTTTGGTTTACTTAAAATGTTATTTAATTGGGTTTTCCTGTTACAAACTTTTTGATTTGGATTTTTTAACAATTGAAAAGTTATAAGTGCACTCAGAGTATTTTTCGATAACACGATTAATTTATTTTTCTCTTCATTTTCTTTTAATTTTAGTAACAAATCATAATGGTAAATTCTTTTAAAACGACATAAGAAAATATTAAATTTAATCAAGGCATCTCGTCCAATTAACATAGGTATAACAGATTCGTTATCTGGAATAATATGAAATTCATGTGCTACAATTTGCTCACGAAATTTAACTTTACAATTTACTTTGCCAAACGTACTTAAATATTTGTTTCCCATTCCTCGGAACAGGGTTTCTTTTTGCTTTTCAAAAACAAATGGTACTAAAGACTTTCGTATAAAACTAATTGAACTTCCAGTATCAAAAAGAGAAAAACAAGAAATATCCTTAGTGCACCTATTTCTTATATCAATGAAAGCAACACTTACCATTTGATAAGCTTTTATTTTTTCTACACAATCATCCTCTCTGTTGCAAGTTTCTTGATCATAATAATCTTGGTTTTGTTTTCTTTCTTCTATACCAGCTGTTATATTCCTCTTCTTCGGACAGTTCTGATGAAAATGTCCCAATTCGTGACAGAAAAAACATGAATTTGTTGGACGTTTTGGCTTGGGACACTGACTATTGTAATGTCCATATTGTGAGCAATTAAAACAAAGTATCTTTTCCATTTTTGAACTTGAGAATTTGTTTGCATCCTGCTTTTTGATGAAAGGAGCAAGTGGTTTTACTTGTTTACTTGAAGCTACACGTCTTTTTTCATATCGATCCAGTAGAAGCTTGAATTGACTTAAGGATGTTGCACCCATTAATATTGCAACATTGTTACTGTTATCGTTCAATCCATCAATAATACACTCTATTAGGTCTGCTTCTGGTATATTGGCGTGTGAAGCAATTTCTTGCATTGCAATTGTATACCTCTTAACAGATTCAGTTGATTTCAATTTTCGTGATTTCAACTGTTGAAAAACTTCATTGATTGAGTATAAGCGACCAAATTCTTTTAATAAAACATTTTTAAGTTCGTTATATGTATGCGCTGTTGTTGTTCGTAGGAATAATTTTGCTGTTCCACTTAGCAATCTACGTACACTAACAAATTTGTCACGATCGTTACATTTGAACACAGCAAAAGCATCTTCGATATCTTCAAACCATTTCTTGATGTCATAAGTATCATCGCCATTAAAAGGGCTTACCATAGCTTCCAAAGCCATAAAATCAAACCCCTTGTTTTCTACAATTCTTAGTTCGTCTTGCAATTTTTTCAATTCTTTTCGTTTACGGAGTAATAGTAACTCCTTATCCACACGCTGGATTTCTTCGTCGAGTTCATAAACATTTTCTTGTCTTTGTAAATCTTCATCTTCATCTTCGAGGTTATCTTCGTCATTATTTCCTCTATGGGCCAATGAAAGATCATATATTGATCTTAATTCTGCCACAGTTGCATTTTCTTCAAATACAATATTTGCTTCGGTTAAAGCTTGAATTAAATCTCTTCTTTGAATATAGGGCATCTTTTAAGTTCGTATCCCACTTCTGAGATTATAATGTCAGGAATAATAAATGCAAATAATTATTCTATACGTTGATTTATTCAAAACAACAATATTGTTTGAAATTCATTATCAGAATAAATATATTTTTTAATATTTTATAAACATTATTTCCAAAAACTATTTCTATTTAAGTTTGATAAAGTATTTTCTCAATATATATAATACAGTGAATAACTAATTAAATATATATGTACATAAGGGCTATGGCTATTACACTCCCGACTTTTTTTTGTTTTTTTTTGCCGACCAGTGTAATTTGTTAATAATTTGTTTTTAATAAAAAAAATAAAACCTGAAAAATTGACTCTTTTAAGCTTTCAAGACCTTCTTAAGACTTTTTATAGAAGTTTAATTTGTAAAATGTTCTTTTTCTCCCGTGTGATATTTTCTTCGATTATGAGGTTGACGTTATATTTTGAACTTTTTTTTTCTTTTTTTTTCAATGCATTTCCATTTCAAATTTGGGTAATTTTTTTTTTTTTTAAAATACAAGCATTTTTAAATTTTCAACTGACTTCGTTCTCATATTTAAAACTGTTTGTTTTTTTTTTCTTTTTTTTTTTATAAAAAAATTGACAAAATGATTTCTGATAGATGAGTTTTCTTTTGAATTTTGTGTTTTTTGTGCAGTTTTTTTTAGTAGCTAAAGCAAATTTCTTACTTCAAAGCTCATCGAGTGAGTATAAAAAAGGTAGGTTGGCAAATTTATTTAGCTAATGAAAAAAACAGGACACACAAAAAAAGGGTTGTTCTCCGTGAATTCCATTCATTAGTCATATTCACATTACAAGCGGTTTTTTTTTTGTTTTAAATACGTCATCTCTATCCATTTTGTCATCCTTCAAACGATAAAGTCAAGTAGCAGAAGGTTCACCCATATACCACTGACTGTCTGCCTCTATACGTCTCCACAAGACCAGAATGTGTGACGAGCAAATGGAATGTTATAATTAATTTATTGTTCTTTTTGAAATATTTTAACGCAAACGCAATTATAATATCCCATCGTCACCGTTTCAAGTTTTTTGACTGATGATAAAAGATGTCCTTGCTACCGTGCATTTCTGTCATTGTTGTTATTGTACTGTACTTACATATAACATTCCATTTAATAGCCATTTTCGGATACTCCCTTTTGGGACATGTGTGTGTATAACATTTGGTTGATATGTTTATTAAAATTCTAAATAACAAAAGGGTTCTGTGATTTGATTAGCCAGCTTCACAGGACGAAGAAGAAAATTCATAACTCAAAGTAGACAGTATAGCTAAATCGAAAAGCATAAAAAGATGATGTCCTTGGGGAGTTCCGCTTTTTACCTAAAAATCATAAAGGAAAATTTGAACTCAACAAAACTATGAATGTTCTTTCATATTTTCATGTAAAAGGATATTTTATTTCTCCCATTTCAATATGATCCTTGAAAATTGGAAACAGAGAAAAAAGCACAAAACGAACAAAATCTTTTTAAATGCGGGGGGATTGGTTGGGAAATTGCCATTAAAAATTCACACCGTGAAATTGTTCGGTTAAACATTTGTTCAAAGTCACTTTGTTGCCTTTGATAGAACTATAGAGGGTTTGGGGGGGGGTTCTTGGAACTCAGAGGAAGAACACTTCAAATAATAATCACAATATCTACTCTTGTTATTAGAAGTCCTCCTCCATAAGGACTCATCAAATGTGTGTGATGGGGACGTAGAAAATAACAACAACAACCAAACGATATGACGACTTGACGAGATATGCAAGTTGGAAGGGTGAGTTTTGAAATTTGCCATAAAACCCAGCAGAGTACGAGTAAAACTATACGAAACTTTTCCAAAAAATTATTAATAATTCAATCGATGATTATTTTGATGGTTGCTCAGCGCTTTGTTGTTCATTTCTCGCAAAAAGGAGTGTGCGAGTCCTTGTTTTTCCGTTTGCCATTTTGTCTGTTAAACCTTCTCTAAAGCTTTCAGCATAGTCAACAACACACATTGTTGCTTTTATAATATTATGTGTGATGGTAAAAAAAAGACAGAGAATTAGCCACGGGTGGTTGGTTAATGATTACGGTTTGTGAATTTAACAACCAGGTAACATGTGTGTGGAAATTACATTTTAATGTTTTAAAGGAATATGAATTTATGTAGGAATTTGAAGGAACCATAGCAAGCTACAAAAAATACATGACAACAAACTTTCAGATACAGGACTTATAAACAATGTGATGAAATGAACATTGTTGGAAGTTCCCTGAAAGTCTGAAGTTTTGTTGAATGAGTTAAGCGAATCGAATATAGTCGTTTTAGAACCACTTTAAGAAATGTTTAAGAAGAAAAAGAGGTTGTCTGTAAAGCCGGTTTACGGACGATGATTTTACGTGATAACGTCGTAAGAAAACAAATTGTGTGCTTTTAAAATGAGTCAATTGAAGCGATTATTTATTTCAAACAATCATAATTTACAAAAAAAAAAAAAAAAAGCTAAAAAAAATTACCTTTTTTCTTTTCTCATTATATTAATTTTTTTATTTTAAAAGCTTACAAAAAAAATTATACCATTAAAAAGCCAAATATTTCTTCTAAATAATAAAACCATTTTTAAATTTTTACAATGCGCAAAAAGTATTAAAATAATTTATTAAAAATAATCTTTTCTTATGAAAAAAGTGAAAAAATCATTTCCATCACCCAAAAATTCATTTTTTTGATAAAGAACCTATAATAAATTTTAAACCACCTGAAAGCTTATTGCTTCAGATCAAAATATATTATATCGATCATGTCTATTAGGCATCTACAAAAAGAGCTAGAATTTTTTGAACTCGATCAATTATCATGAAAAAAAGCAAAAAACACATATAATTTTATGTTCTCACGCTATTGAATCATTTTTTTTAGACAACCTATAAAATTAATTAATTTCACCTTTCATATAACGTTTCAATCTTATTTCTGCGATGCTTAGAAAAAAATTTAGAATTTTTTTAAGCCAACCATGTCGAAATTCCAAACTGATATTACGGTACTTGCCACACTGGTGGCTGTTCATGATCAGCAGATCTCCACAGGTGTTTTGAGGTATTTCGCAAGTTTTTTAATTTATCATTGTGTAGCCTGTAGTGAATGTATAGTTATGTGTGATATACCTAATGAAAGGTAACATCATCAGGATGCTCAATAAAGTTAAATCAAATTTGTATTTGCTTTAGATCAAAAGACAGAACTTGTTGAATAATAAAACTTTATTTTACAGTTATCTCAAAATTGTGACTACAAAATTGATAAAAATTTTGCACAGATAAAATCCTGTCTATTATCTATCTACAATATAAATTTCATTTATTTATCTGATGAAGAAAAAAAGATCACAACAAAAACATTACTGTTAAAAAAGGAGCCACGTTCTCCTATGTTTAAATTATGCTGGCACAAAAAGTACTGAGATGTAAAAGTGTACCAAGTTCTAAAGTTTGGGTTCAAATTCGTATCAATAAAATCTTGATTGTTCTCTTGACAATTTTTCTTTTAATTACCGATTTTTAAAGTTATTTCAAAAATTGCCAAGTAAACAATCAAAATTCTATTGATACGAATTTGAACCCAAACTTTAGAACTTGGTACACTTTTACATCTCAGTACTTTTTGTGCCAGCATAATTTAAACATAGGAGAACGTGGCTCCTTTTTTAACAGTAATGTTTTTGTTGTGATTTCACTACTTTTTGCAAGGTATGGCTGTAGAATTGAAAATCTCTATGTTTGATGAAAATTCAGTGAAAATGGGCGGTTGCCACGCCCCCTATCTGAAATTCTCAAACTTTAAACTACCATCTCTACCATTCTACCAAATTTCAAGATTCTACGATAATCAGAAATGCTATATTATATTTAATGAAAATTCAGCGGAAATGGGCGGATGCCACGCCCCCTGTCTGAAATTCTCAAATTTTAAATTGATTCCTTTGTATAAACTACCAGCTCTACCATTCTACCAAATTTCAAGATTCTACGATAATCAGAAGTGCTCTATAATATGTGATGAAAATTCAGCGGAAATGGGCGGTTGCCACGCCCCCTGGCTGAAATTGTCAAATTTTAATTTTTTTCCTTTGTATAAACTACCAGCTCTACCATTCTTCCAAATTTCAAGACTCTACGATAATCAGAAGTGCTCCATAATATTTGATGATA
This sequence comes from Episyrphus balteatus, assembly GCF_945859705.1. Classification (NCBI taxonomy): domain Eukaryota; kingdom Metazoa; phylum Arthropoda; class Insecta; order Diptera; family Syrphidae; genus Episyrphus; species Episyrphus balteatus. The sequence goes on along the minus strand of NC_079134.1, from coordinate 14,476,033 downwards.
ATTCAGCGGAAATGGGTGGATGCCACGCCCCCTGAATTGAAAATCTCAAATTTTCGATTTTTCCCTTTGTATACACAGTGTAAAATTTCAAGTTTCTACGTTAACGGGAAGTTCTCCATAATTTTGATGATCTGTCAGTGAGTGAGTGAGTGAGTCAGTCAGTCAGTCAGTTACGGTTTTTGCGATTTTTGAAGACCTATATCTCAGAAACTACTCATCGTAAAAGGCTGAAATTTTGTGAGGAGTTTGGTTTTGACAAGCTCAATAAATGTAGCGAATTTGAAATTTCTTTTTTGGTTTAGTTAAACCACCTAGAATTTATAAGGTGACAAAGTTAAAAAAAATTTATTGTTTTCGTCATTTGCCCAGCCATTTACCGGTTTTTGGCCCCCACTCTAAATTTTGGGTGTGTTACGGAGTTTTTAAACACGGTTTCGTAATCAGTGTAACTAGCTCTACAAAACGGGATAGGTCTCCGACTGCGTATATTTTTAAACCTTGTTTTTGTCACAAAGTGTAATAGAAGAATGTAGATACAATTAGAGATATGTATGTGTTTCAAATAGAATTGAAAGAATGTAGAAATAGTTTTAAAACAATCGATCAATGTTTTAGTAAAACAAAGCAACTGAATTCTCCTAAGTGTATCTATTAAGTGTATTAAGACAATTTTATTAATAACTGGCTACTGACGGAAAAACTTTTTTTTTCCTCTCCCATCAGAACTCTCAAACTGAATTGCATATCTACTTAAGCCTTGAACCGTCATTAATAATTCCTTCAACACCCGACAGCAGCAAAAAAAAAAAGAATGGAAACCCAAATGTCACTTTATAGACAAAAAAAAAAAAACTCTCTCTAGTGTGAATGTGAAATCGATAAATTTTTTTTGTTTGCAACATCTTTCACAGACCAAAAGTCCTTAAAGTCATTCGAGCCTTCTTTGGCAACAACAAAAAAATCCAACAAACCAAAAAAAAAAACCTACTCACTTCCTTCTTCTTCGCCAAGGATATGATTAATGACCCATTGGTTGAATTTATGACATTGGCGCATAAAAACACAGAACACAAAAAAATATAAAAATGAGTTCTATATATACCGTTATTTCATGTGATCCCCCAAGAAAAATAAAAAAAAAATGTGATGAAAATAGAAAAAAAAAAAACTCAACCATTTTTATCTGACTTTCTAGAGTGGATATAAAGAGGATAGGTATCGCAACTGAGTCTCCACTTCATCCATTACGATTTCGAACTGTCATCAAAATGATTGTCATCCCAAAAAAGTTGGATAATTAACTTTTTCTCACTTTGTCAATATATTTTTCTACATTAGATTCCTTCTAATGACATTTCAAAAAATATAACATTTGAAACGCATGGGTTTTTTTTTCAGGTAAGGGGTATAACAAATGTCATTTGTCATCAATGTGCCTATATCAACTCCTATGTAGAACTTCTCTAGAGATATCCCGTAGTGTATAGATATTAACTTAATGTCAAAACAATTCAATTTGACACTTGTTTATATTTTCTTTCATATCAAGAAGTGTTTTCACATTGTCATTATGCGGGGGTGTGTTTTGAGTTCGAGTTCAGAAAAATATGATTTGTGTGATCGAGATTCAATGATATTTCCCCCGAGAGAAAACTAAACGCAGTAAGCATTTTAAAACAATTTCAAGATTGTATTTACCTCGAGAACAAAAATGTTATAAAAAGGTCTCTTAGAGTCATTTATTGTAATGTCAAAATACATACATATATAAAAAAGAAAAATGTTATCCAAAAATATTAACCCTCAAGTCAAGTTATTACAAGGGTGGATATGTCAATAATAATATCAATCAGTGGCACATTCTATGTAGAATTTGAAGGAAACACAACGAAAAAAATGTGTTTTGTTTTGTTTTATGTCATCAGAGGCAGAGAAAACGACAAGTGACATCGTGCCACATTGCAATCCACAGAATCCTTGTTTCCTTGTAACGTGTAATTTATCTTGTTTTACAAAACGAATGGATTTAAGGTTTAAGTTATATAAACCTTAAGTGATGTTTTAAGAACGTGATGACAGACCGGGTGTATTATGCCCTGGTGGGTGGTAGATTGGAAATATGATAAATTTCATTCTCATTTAGAGTTTTATGAGCAAAATATAAATTTTGTTATTTTGTGATTTATTTATTTCAATTGATATGATGACATGGCTGCCTATATTAAAGAAATCAGCATCACATTTTACATCAAGATAATATGGTATTTCAATTTTCATTCTAAAGCAGCTATACTCTTACCGCTAAAGTTATATTTTGAAATAAAAACTGAAGTAGTATCTGATGAGGTTGATTTTACTACCAACCTTATTAGTCTCCTAAAAAACGGAAGCAGTGCCATTTGTTAACCTAAAGCAAACTAAAGATAAACCAATCTACCTACATTTAGATTATAGACTTATACTTACTGGGGCACCCTTAAAGTTTTAAGGAATTTTTAAACACCTCGAGAAAGCACGACATATCCTGTGAACAATTCCAGCTAATTCAGTTAAATCTCTCGAACTACTTTATACAAATAAAAATATAATTTTAAAATTATTCGTTGTTGACATTGTGTCGGTGTTTCTCAGGACTCTGCACTTGGTCCAATTCTGTTACATTTGTTTGTATCAAATCTACAAAATTTCGAAGTCTGTTGGTGGGAGAGTGAAGGTGAGTAGGCAACAAATATTCAGCTTAAAGCGAAACATTTAATATTTCATGAAAAATGTTTAAAAATTTGTATATGTAAATAAAAAAACTCTAGGTATAGTATTTTAAATTAACGGCTTCAACATTTTCGAATTTTTTTTTTGTCTAAAACTTCCTTGTCATTAAAGCTATGTATAAAACAAAAAGTGTGTTGTTTCTTAAGTTCTTACTGTAGAAATTATAACCAGCTCAATTCTAAACAAGAAGAAATTTGTTTATTTCTGTTTAATAAAAATTAGAAGAATAAAAATATTTAAAACATAATATTCAAAGTAGTATGCAAAGTATACTTTTCTAAAATTCAATTTGAGAAAATGGTTTCTAAAAACACAGTGTGTAAATGTATTTCCAACACTCCTCCTCATTTACTCAACTAGACCACATCTTTCACGAAGCATCTTGTGTTTTCCAGCTGCCAATGGTTTTGTAAGTAAATCAGCAAGCATTGATTCTGTTGGACAATATTTGCGTAGCACGTTTTGTTTCTTGTTAGGTTCTATTCGAAAAATTGTTCTTCTTGTATCAATTTCAAGCAGCTTTGGTTGTCTTCGTATATAGTCGTTGGACCACTGATATTATGCTGCATTTCTATCAACAAACGTCTAATCCATGATGCTTCTTGACACGCCTCTGATAATGCAATTAACTCGGCTTCAGTAGACGAAAGTGCTACGCAAGTTTGTTTACGACATGACCAGCTCACTACACCACCGTTTAGCTTAAATAAGTAGCCACTGTTGGCTTTTCGGTTGACTCTATCCTCGGCCCAATTCGCATCCGCATAACCGTGAAAAAGACGATCTTTGTTGTTTTCGGTTTCACTCAGTAACAACTTTACCTTTGATGTGCCCTTGAGATATTTAACTATCCGTTTGAGCTCATTCCAATCGTTTTGTTTGGGTTGACTGACCTTCTGTGCCAAAATCGAAACGCTTGTAGATATGTCAGGTCTTGTGTTCACTGAAACATATAGAAGGTAATTTGCTGGATATAGCTTTCTTTATCTTTGTCAATTTTTAACCCCAAAATATTCCTAATGTTACCCAAATTCTTCATTATAAACTTAGCTGATAGTATCTTCTCCGTTGAATGAATGAAGTGTTTTGATTTGCTCGCCACGATGATATCATCAACATAAATTAGAATGAAGCACCACTCACCATTCTCCTCCTTCGAATAGAAACAAGGATCAACATTGCTTTGAAGAAACTGAGCAGCTATGAGAACTATATGTATTGCCTCGTTCCAAGCTCTTGCTGCTTGTTTCAGCCCATAGATGATTTTATTCAACAAACACACCAACTGTTCCTTTCCTTCGACTTCAAAACCTGGTGGCACGCCTAATGCTTACATCTTGTGAAATCACATCTATTTCTTGCTGTTCTAGAACTGGAGCTTCGTGTTGGTGAGAAGTACTTTGTTCAACATCTTGTTCTATAGTGTCAGGAGGAACATCGCTTGGTTTGAAATTAAAAACCGTTTCAAACCAACCGCCAAAATATGTGGGGGACACATATTTTGGCTCACATATTTCGTCGAATTTGCAACCGGAAAAAAAAATGAATTAAGTGGGCCCTATTTTTATGACCTTCGTTGAAAGAAGCATTATTTTAAGGTGTATACTGTATACATAACTGTGAAGGCAGTGTTATTAAGTGCAAAGCTATTTCCTTATACAAAACTTTTGATCTGCAATTTCTAACACAGTTTTTTGTTACTATTGGAGGCGAGTTTCTTTTCATGTTTTGAAAAGTGGTAATTTTTGCGAAGTTTTGTTGTCCTCAAATGTTTACCACTTCTGACAACCCGTTTTGCCGTCGTTAAACTGCATTTTATACCGGTTTTCAGCTTAATTTTTAGCGCGAAGTCATGCTGTTCTGATCATTGCACATCTATCGGCCCATGTTGTAACTGAGTTACATCGACTTTTAATGTTGTTTCTATACCCTTGCATATTGCGCATATAACTGCTTACTAAATTTTAATTTGTGTTTGTTTTTGTCTCAATGCAATGTTGTTGTCGGCCTAATTCAAAGACTTCTTTTATTTTCCCCATTTTTTCCGCGCCTAAAGATTTTTCACAACCCGTTTTCATCCTTACAGGTTATACACAATCAGATTTATTGACAGACACAATTTTGAGTCCAAAAGACCCATGCAACTTATGATTTATCAACATTTTTGCTTTTGAACCTATTCAGATGAGCCAAAAAATATGCTTGATTTTATGACTAGATTTGGTCTAGCTACAGTGTGAGAAGAACGGTAGGCCGCAAGACAATTTTTTTCTCCTAAACTAAGCGCATAAAGATGTTCTCTTGTTACATTTATAAAAAAGATGTGTCATATCATTAAATACCAAGACAGGCCAAAACACCTTTGGAGTCCAAAGCGTCATTTTTCCCTTTTTCTTTCGCGCTCAGAACTTTTTTGTACAGATTTTGAATGAAACTCACTAAAAAAATACTCCTTGATGCTTAATCTTCCAAATTTAATCAAATCAGTGCAATAGATCTCGCCAAACTAACTAATTTAAGGTGTGCGTCTAATCATGTGAGCCAAAAAAAGTGCCCTTTTTTTTACATTAGAGACAAGAAGGAGTAAAAAGTACCGTTAACTTCCACTCACCCACTATTTCTTTTTGCTTTTCTATTTAGAACTAAATAACCAATCTAACGAATACAATTTTTTTGGTTATTCTTGTACACACCTACAAAAAAATGAAATTTATGTAAAAGAAAATTGGTGCGTCTAATCATGTGAATGGCACTGTAAGTTGATTCAGCTTTCAAACCAAATGGCAATGCTACTATTAGAGGAGCACAGTAATTATGATTTGCAAATGGAATAGTTGGAGCATTTAAGACAACCGAATCAGAGTGTTCAATAACAAGCTTTGATCCATAAGCAGTGGAATCAAGTAATGGAGTATTAACGCCTAGTGGAACAACAATTCCTTGACATTCTATGAAAACTAAAAACAAAACTACGGCAGAAACAAAGAACTGCATGTTAACCTTGTTGTTAGTTTAAAATGAGAAATATGTAAATAAAATGGTTACAAACCTTCATTTTTATTTATTCTTGTTTTATACAATTTAGAATGGTCTTAACTATTTGATAAGTGAGCTATAATGTATTCAAATTAGGCACCATAGTCTTTTTATAGTTCTTGGTCAATAATCAACTTTCCAATAAACTAAACTAGGTGTAACTAGAGTTCAGACGAGCGATGTTAGAAGACAAAAATTGACCTCACTTTAAAATGTCACAAAAAAAAACACAATCAAAGTAATTAAATGTACCTATAATTCAATGATGTTTAACAAGGTGTGCATATCAACTTTTAAACTTATTTTTAGAATAGGCATGCGACACAAATCTAACCTGTTCCATCATTATTAATACGAATATCAAAATAAACAATTGATCGATGCAACTATATAAGCGTATCTTAACTTCACTTGAAAACATCAGTGTCTAGTGACCACTCTAATTGTAAAGATCGTCTTGAAAAAAAAAAAAACAAGAAAAATAAAAGCATGAAGGTAGGTCTTTAATTGTAAAATTCTTATAAGATTAATACATTTATTAATATTTTTTTGTTTCCTTAAAGATCTTCATTTTAGCTATTGTTCTATGTGCTTTGTGAATGACATCAAATGCAAGTGTAGTTCCACTGGCTGCTGTGCGTTTTTCTCCACTATTGTATTCCGCTGTCGCTTATGGACCTGGCATTGTTCCTGTTAATGCTCCTTCCGCTTTATCATCTGGAACTCATGTCTACAATGCTCCTCTAATTGTGCCAGTTGGTTTGAAGACTGAAGCAACCTACACCGCAAAAACTCTTGGTTCTGAACATGTGGCATCACTTCCAGGACACTTAAACTCAGCTTCTTCAATCAACTTGGAACAAGCACCAGGATCCAAGGATTCTAGCTCTCTTCCACCATCAGTAGCCATCCATGGATCACCAATTCCAGCAGCACTTCCTCTTAGCATTTCTCCACTTTTTATTCAAGCACCACTTCTTGTACCAACAGAAGCTAAATATGTTGCCAAGAATCTTGGAGTTGAGCATGTGGCTCCACTTCCAGGTCACACTCTTTCAGCTACTTCTTTGAATTTGCAACCAGCACCAGGATCAAAATAAATGTTGAAGAAAATCCCTGATTCAATAACAAAACAAGAATAATATCAAAAACAACAAGACTTAACATCTTCAATAAACCCAAGCTTTGGCATTATACGAACATTGTTTTAAATTTTAGACACGATTTTTTTTCGTTCAGGATTCAAAGGAGATGGGGCAAAATTATATGGGACCTGGGCCATGAGCGTACATTAATGAGACTAGTCTCAAAATGAAGCTTTTTTTTTCAAATCGTAAGTCAGGGTCTTGAGATGCAAGGCTCCAAAGTTCGTTCTTATAACCCTTACTTGTCCCTTTTACATGCAAATATCATGATGAAAATCGATTCATGTTCGAAATTAATGGCATTTATTTTCAAATTAAATATGCTTGCGATCGACACGTACACATGTGTAGTTATAAAACTGTTTTAATTTTGTAGAATGCGATTAGAACCGGTTTAGAAGCTTGTTTATCTGACCAAATTATGTCATGTGGGGAAAACCAATCGGTTAATACACATTTCAAAAAACTTTGTAGATCACTTATAGAAAAGGAACGAATAAGATGTTGTTATTGTAAAGAACAATTTTATTAGAACATTGGTTTATTGTATTTAATAACGTTTTAATTAATTTCAAAGAACTTATAAGTTTATTATAGTTTCAAAAAGCTCCAAGAAATATATTTTAAACTAAAACTGGGACAAGAGTGGATTTATCGAAAATCTTCTTTAGTATGTATTTTGTAATCTAGTTTATGTAAACAAGTGAGTGTAGCCCAGAGTTCATCACAAGTAATTATAGTTTTTGTGTCTCTCTAACATAATTTGGTCAAATAAACAAGCTTCTAATCCGCATTCTAAAAAATTCAAACAGTTTTATAACTATACCTGTGTGTTGATTGCAAGCATATTTAAATTGAAAATAAATAAATATTTTGAACAAAAATCGATTTTTTTAAATAACATTTTACTTTTCTTTATTTGTTCGCCGTTTCTTTGTTTTGTGTAATATGTATTTTATATTGTTTAAAAGGCATTAAAACAACCTTTCATTTGAAATCAAAAACATCAATATACCACTTGTAGTTCTCATGATATTTGCATATAAAAGGGATAAGTAAGGGTTATCAGAACGAACTTTGGTAGCCCTGTATCTCAAGACCCTGACTTACGATTTGAAAAAAAATTCAAAGATTGAATATACTAACCTTCAGCTTCATTTTGAGACTAGTCTCATTAATGTACGCTCATGGCCCAAAAACGCCCCATCTCCTTTTCTGTTAAGTTGAGTTTTTTTTTTAATCAAAATCGAAGCGTACTTTTTTGAAGTTGAAACATTAACATTATGATTTCCCAGCCGGGCGCCATTTTAGTAATTTTTCATAAAATTAATAATTTTCAGTCTTGGTTTTGAATCTTATTGTCTGGAATGCTTGATAAACATTTTGTTTCAATATATTAATTAAGCCTTGGGAAAGGCTTCAAAATGACGAATCAAAGAAAAACATTAATTGCTATGCAAAAGTTTAGGATTTGTTTCGATATCTGATAGCTTATTTAGCCTTTTCCCTCAAAAAAGTTCCAACTTCTTCATCTTATATTGAAATAATAACACATTTCTCAAGCACACAAATAATTGAATTTCTGTCAAAAACAACATTTTCCATTAAAAACTTAATCGTCACTTGAATTCAATTTCTCATAATAATAATGATATCGGCGATTCTATACATTTTCCATCGTCTCTGAGTGAAATGCTACTACAGCATGATGCTGTTATGTATTTTCAATTCAAAATTGTGATGAAAAAGGGTGAAAGAACCAGCCAGGTTGATTTTGTCGTTTCGAAGTCGTTGTAGGTTATTTCATATTCGTTATAACTCGGATGTTGATATGATGAAATTTTGATGAATTATTACTGATTTTGACACAACTAATTAATACTCGCGCAGTGTAGACGTCTCCACAGCTTTTACTCCGTGGGTATATGTATTTCTACCTAACCTTTTACCTGGTCCGGTTTGGAGTTCTGTTATAGAAAAGGCATATCCTGCTGCTCATTTTGTTGTCTTTGCAAAGCTGCCTGCTTTTTGTTCAAGCCCCCTTTTAGAAATTCGGTCTTTAATCGTTTTTCATTATGTGCCGATGAGTCTCTGATGATGATGGTGTCTTCAACAAATAATAACACCAAACTGTTCCCCTTTTCGAGTTGGCAGATGATCCTTTTGCTTTTGCATCAATTGAAAATTGATTCTCTATCCACTAGCAGCCAGTATTTTAATTTGCCTTCGTCATGCGGTGCTAGGCGGCGCGACGACGACGACGGCGAGTCCTATTCCTCCCCCTCTCTTCACTTCACCCAATACCAAACTCACAAATGTGTTTGTCTTAATCTTTGATTTGTTTTTCCAATGTAAACGACAGGGATTAATTTAGATAAATGATTCGAGATGCGCCGCCAAGAGGAGTGATGTCTGTGATGAGATGAGAAAAGGACTCTCGTCATAGTCCTTTTATTCGTCAGTGATGTTATGTGTGTATATGCCAAGGATCAAACTGAATGAAAATTTTAAAGATTCCTTCTTCTCAAATCCAACAAAAATAATGAAGGGAATGAAAATTTGATTTATTTGCTAATTTGCTTGTTTTATCGTTGATTTCCAAGGATAACTTTTTGAAGATAACAGGGGAATTCCCCCTTGCCCCTGTTCAAACAAAAGATAAGCTTAATTGGCTAAGCAAACATTCTTTAAGACAAAGAAGAAAAGTTTCATTTTCATTTGGTCGTCTTTGTGGATTTTGTGTATAGTACTCCCGTTTGCTTGCATGCATTTGCCATTTTCAGGACGATTTAATTTTGAAGAGAAAACAAACGCAGTAGTTCAACAGTTGAACATTCTTTAACTAAACAGAACAGAACAGAGTTTGAAATGAAAAATGATTCTTAGCAAATTTTCATCATCAGGAGTGGGAGTTGAAGAGAGGAACATTTCTGAAATTTGTTTTGCAATTACAAGACTTATTTTGAACATAGTTGCTGGTTGTTTTTTCAAAGAAAGTGGGAAGGGGGTATTGGAGATGGAGTAAAACGATGGGATTTTAAGTGAAATTAATTTTTGTTTGAGTTAATTAATTTTACGAGTGAATAAATCTTTGAAATTGTAATATTTCATTAATTATATACCAATACCTGGTGAGAAAATGCAAGTGATGGGATGGAAGTCCTTATTTTGATATTAAACAAAATTGATGGTAAAAAACTTAGAATTCGATTTAGAAAAACAAAGTTCTACGTTGCCAAATCTTGTCTTTATTGAAAATTGTAAGTCTTCTTTTGATATTTTTTAATAAAATTATTTTGATCCTGGAGCTGGTTGCAAGTTCAAGGAAGTAGCTGAAACAGTGTGACCTGGAAGTGGAGCCACATGCTCAACTCCAAGATTCTTGGCAACATATTTAGCTTCTGTTGGTACAAGAAGTGGTGCTTGAATAAAAAGTGGAGAAATGCTAAGAGGAAGTGCTGCTGGAATTGGTGATCCATGGATGGCTACTGATGATGGAAGGGAGCTTGAATCCTTGGATCCTGGTGCTTGTTCCAAGTTGATTGAAGAAGCTGAGTTTAAGTGTCCTGGAAGTGATGCCACATGTTCAGAACCAAGAGTCTTTGCGGTGTAGGTTGCTTCAGTCTTCAAACCAACTGGCACAATTAGAGGAGCATTGTAGATATGAGTTCCAGATGGTAAAGCGGAAGGAGCATTAACAGGAACAATGCCAGGTCCATAAGCGACAGCGGAATACAAAAGTGGAGAAAAACGTACAGCCGCCAATGGAACTACATTTGCATTTGACGTCATGGACAAAGCGCATATAACAAGGGCACCGATGAAAAACTGTGAATAAAAGCATTTTTAAAAAATTTGCAGTAAATTTAAGATGTTGTGAAAAATATACAAACCTTCATATTATTTTTTTTATTAAATAAAATTGAAGAACTAGACTTTATGACAACTAATTGGCTTTTAATATCGTATTGGACTTTTACTGCCCTTTTATAGGGTATTTGTTGATGTGTCTCTTTATCTGCTTATCACAATAATGTTGGAGCATCTTTTGTAACACAAACAAGTAATTGCTTTTTTAGAAAGTTGCAGGGCCAATCAAGCTTGAGTTCAAAGTACCATCAAACTACCAAAATAAAACTGGAATTCTATTTTCTATATAAGATTGATGTGATAATTATTCAAGTTGAAATTATTAATATAAGCGTTTTATTTGCCCTTTAGTTGTTTTGAAACAATATTCTTAAATTTGTATCTACATTAGGGTGGGTCAAAAAAATGGAAATTCGTTTTTTTGATTTGGTACTTCGAAAACTCGATTGCTAGACACCTCTAGAATATACTCACCAAATATGAGCTCTTTATCTTAATGGGAAGGTCCTTAACGTTGGAAGGACTTAAACGTTCTATAAAAAGTTCCTTGGCAGCAAATTAATTGCTTTAACCGTTAAGAAGATATTCGTATCCAAACCAATGCCCACTGATTTCAATAGTTTTCTTATGACAAGTATGCATTGCGATTTGAATACGATTATCTTCTAAACGGTTAAAGCAATTAATTTGCTTCCAAGGAACTTTTTATAGAACGTTTAAGTCCCTACAAGAAAACATCTTGCTAATTTGAAAATATTGAATTTTCAATGAATTAGAAAATTTTGAAAATTAAAAAATGTTTTCATATTTTTTTTTTAAATTGACCTCAAATATCTTTAGAATGGTTAGATTATTGAAAAAAATTATTAAGACCTTTTTTGTGGAGCAATCTGTTTCCTACAAGAATATGCGCGTTTGATTATTATAATTTTTCAATTTGTTACAAAATTAAGAACAAAAAACGAATTTTTAAAGATTTTCTCGATTTTTGGACCTCAAATATCTACTAAACGGTTAGATAATTCAAAAAAGTGTATTTAACCTTTTTTGTAGAGCGTTCAAATTTGCAAAAAAGTCGATTTATAAAAAAAATAATTTTTTTTTGTAGAAGCTTGATGCAAAAATGGAAAATTTAAAAGCGGAGGACCTTCCCATTAATATAAAGAGCTCATATTTGGTGTGTATATTCTAGAGGAGTCTAGCAATCCATTTTTCGGAGTACCAAATCAAAAAAAAGAATTTCGATTTTTTTGACCCACCCTAATCTACATATATATTTAATATTTTTTATTGACTTTCTAACATATGTACATTCATTGATTTACTTAGGTATAATGTGTAATTCTAATTTTTGTTATTAAAGGGTTTGCTACAAGCTATACAGGGTGTCCCAAAAGTAATGGATCAAACGAAGTATGCTGATAGGCCAACTTTAGGGCTCTCAGAATTTGGTAACTTGTTTATCCCAAATCCTTACGGTTTTTGATTTAACGCAGTTTTTGTGAAATTTCTATAAATCCCGACTTTGCAACAGTATTTTGTTTAATCCGCTCATAATTGATTTTTGTTTTTTACAATTCTTTCACTAAAACATTGCCTAATAAAAAGAAATAATTAATTAATCTAAATATTTTTTATTTCATTCGCCATTTTGCTGCAAATTAATTAACAGTTCCATGTTTTATGAAAACTCAATTTCTCACTTTTATTTCAGAGCAAAACCCTGAAAAAAATTTGTATAGTGTTACCCTGGTTTATTATTTTGAAAACTTGCCGTGTTATTGCAGATTTCAAAAATGTATAAAAGTTTCCATGAAATTAGAACGAAAGATATTACAATTTGAATGCAAAAAAACAGAGGTTTTCAGAGCAAAATAACAAACAAAAATCGAGGCTTTTATTCAAAAAGAAATAAACAAACAACAGTCGAGAAAATTTGTTTATTTTACTTTGTTATTTTTCTCTGACAGAACCTATTTTGTTGCTTTTAAATTGTAATATCTTTAGTTCTAACTTCAACTTTGGAAACTTTTATACATTTTTGAAATCTGCAATAACACGGCAAGTTTTAAAAATAATAAACCAGTGCCACACCATACAAATTTTTTTCAGGGTTTTGCTCTGAAATAAAAGTGAGAAATTGATTTTTCATAAAACATGGAACTGTTAATTAATTTGCAGCAAAATGGCGAATGAAATAAAAAATATATAGATTAATTAATTATTTCTTTTTATTAGGCAATGTTTTAGTGAAAGAATTGTAAAAAACAAAAATCAATTATGAGCGGAGGAAGCAAAATACTGTTGCAAAGTCGGGATTTATAGAAATTTCACAAAAACTGCATTAAATCAAAAACCGTAAGGATTTGGGATGAACAAGTTACCAAATTCTGAGAGCCCTAAAGTTGGCCTATCAGCATACTTCATTTGATCCATTACTTTTGGGACACCCTGTATATAAAAATTAACATTGTACTTTTGGACAATTTTTTTTTTCAATAAATCTTCATAAAAAGGCCATCTTTAACTTAAATTGACGTTTTTATAACATTTTATTTATTAATTTAAACTAAAAATAATTTTTTTTTTAATTTCATAAATAAAATGATGTATACCTAATTATTATTTAGATTATTTACAGAAAAAAATTATATTGGAGTGAATTATAAGATTAAATCGTTTAGGCGGTAGAAGCAATTTTCTCACAAATCGGCTTCAAATGTAAAAAAAATGTATTAAAACACAACGGCAACGCATTCGTTACTAAGATATACATTTTCACAAAGCCAGTAGTTTATGCTGGTAGTATATAACGTTTGAGCAGAAAAAATATCACTATAAACAAGAAAAATAACTTTAAACTGGGCAAAATACTTAAAAATATTGAAAAATCTTCCGAAGAAAATTTTGTTCGAAGTCGTACCGATTAATCGAAAAACTAATGATGCCAATCGATTTCTCAGGTCCGAAATAGGGGGAAACAGTCAACAGCCCACTTGTCAAAGATTTCGACTTGCATAGTGTTATTATACGAATCTTGGAGTTATTCCACTTGTGCTTTAATCTAATTTGTATTGAAATTGATGATATCAATTAGCCTGAAATTTTTCATTTTCTTATAACAATTCAACTTAAGTTTATTGTCTTTTGCTTCTGAATCCGTCTGTCCCGCAAAATTTTAGGTTTTGAGCGAAGTTTTTAACAAGCAATACGCTCTTGTTATAAAGGAAACAAAAGAGCTGACATGCAAACTTGATACAGAATCGAAAACGAAGTTTAAAATGTTTTATAATTCATTTTAGTTTTAATGCTTTATAAACACAAAAAGAACCTAACAAGAACTTATTATTTTTTAGCAATTTTTTATACAAACGTGTGGGTGTATTCTTTTGAAAAACACTCTTCAAATGAGAGAAATTAAGTGAAAGAAAAATTATAAATATGCATTAAATGTGTTTAAGAGCGGAATTCAGAGTCGTTACTCAAGTGAAAATTTTTCTCAAGCACAAGTCTGAGATGAATTTTCTGAGTGTTTGCCCAAGTATTTACTTCAAAATTTCCTCAGTTGGAATTCATTAGCTAAAGTAAAGACACCCCTAGGTTTTCTTAACGTAATTAGTAGCTGAAGTGGACCAAACGCAAGACCAAATGTTCACTTGAGTAAAATTTTTACTTGAGTAACGACTCTGAATTCCTCTCTAAAAGTATCAAAAGCGTTTCTGCATAGTTTTCTTTAGGGTGAAACAAAAGGTGAGGGAATTTGAATTTCCTTAAAACATGGTTTTTAATTTTTTTTTTTTTTCTCAAAAATGTTAAAAAATTTGTACCAACATGTAAAAATATAAAAAAAAAAAAAAAAAAAAACAGCGACAAAGATATACCAATTTTGTTTTTTAATATTTTGCAGAATGTATGTATAAGTTTTTTTTAGCCAAGTTTTTGAAATTTTTCTAATGGTGTCAAAACTTTGACATATGAAAAAAAATTGATTCATAGAGAGTTACTACTCCAAATAAGTTAAACACTAAAATAATCATATTTAAGCTCTTTCAAAATCTTCTAGTATTCTACCAATAAATGCTAAAATTAATCTCTGTTTAAGATCTATCTTTCAACTTGATAAATTTCATATCAATATGATATATAGAATTCAAGTTTAATTTTGTAATTATTTATGGTACTTTAAACTTAAGTCTGATTGACCCGACAACTTTCTAAAAAAACAATTAGGTTCTACTTACTTTTCATATTTCTTTCAGGAGTACTTTTGGTTACTTGTTTGTATTACAAAAGAAGCTCAACATTCATTTGATAAGCAGATAAAGAGGCAGCATATTAGTTGCCCTATAAAAAAGCAGTAAAAGTCGAATAAGACATCAAAAGTCACTGAGTTGTCATTAAGTCAAGTTCGTTCTTCAATTTCAATTAATAAAACAAAAAAACAATATGAAGGTTTATATATTTTTTCACAACATCTTTTATAATAAGCATTTTTTAAAAACACTTTTATCCACAGTTCATCATCTGCTACCTTGTTTTATGCGCTTTGTTCATGAGTTCAAATGCTAGCGTAGTTCCACTGCCTGCTGTGCGTTTTTCTCCACTGTTGTATTCCGCTATCGCTTATGGACCTGGTATTGTTGGTGTTAATGCACCTTCAGACTTACCATCTGGACTTCATGTTTACGGCGCTCCTCTAATTGTGCCAGTTGGCTTGAAGACTGAAGCTACCTACACCGCAAAGACTCCTGGCTCCGAACACGTTGCTACACTTCCTGGACATATTCAATCAGCTTCGTCTATCAACTTGGAACAAGCACCAGGATCTAATAATTCAAACTCGCTTCCACCATCAGTAGCCATCCATGGATCCCCAATTCCAGCAGCTCTCCCACTTAGTATTTCTCCATATTTCATTAGAGCACCAATTGTTTTACCAACTGAAGCCACCTATGTAGCCAAGAATCTTGGAGTTGAACATACTGCTCCACTTCCTGGTCACACTATTTCGACCACTGCCTTGAACTTGCAACCAGCACCAGGATCAAATTGAAAATAACAATTTTTGTATGAACCATCAAGAAATAAATAAAATTCAGCATTAATATAATATAAAATTCAAAAAACCGTTCCTTTTTGAAGCTTTGGTGTAATTTGCAAAAGTAAATTGCTTTAAGAATCTTTGATCTTACTCCTTAATTTTATCTGATGGTAATTTAATACTTTCGAACCTATAACCTTATCAGCTAACCCTTTCCAAGTCTTTATCCATATAACCTCAAACAAATGCCCGCAAATTGATGTTTATTGTTTGCAATCAATTTCAATTATTCCTGTCACTGCGAACTTGATCCTCATACAAGGATTTACTCATTTAAACCACAATCTCAATTTAATTTAATCGCAAATAAACCTCTTTTGTTACTATTTCACCCACAGAACCAAGAATTTGTGTGTTCTGGTGTCAAGAATAAATCTAATTCAAATAATAATTGAAAATATCCTTTCCACATATATACAAACACACCAAAACCCCGTGAACTCACTATATCTATTAGAACAAACCAAATAAAATCGAATCATAAATCTCGCTGCGGTTTCCAGTATGAGCTTGTTTCACAGATACTCGTTTATTTCGCAAAGAAAGAAAAGAATCCCCGAAAAAAAAAAACATTGCCCAAAATCCATACTAAGCTTAATTGACTCCATAATTTATCTACAAAACTTCCAAACCGAAACCAAAGTCCTGCCTATCCTTCTGCTCTCTATATGTGGGCCATCTCGACTGGTCTCTCGTGGAAATTATTTTTCTTTTCTTTTGACTATTTATAAGGGTTACCCCCAAATATTCCTCCCCAAAACATAGTATTTATATCGAAATGTTATTTATGGCGTCCATCAGCACAGAGCCCCAGCTCGCACGCAATAGTTTTTATTTTGCGGTAGATATGGGAAAATCCTGGCAATAAAATAAGACTCTAGTGTCCAGCTTGTTGGCAGCATCTTAAGGAGTCCAATGTTAACACGTCTCGCATCAACACGCCCTGCAGGAAAATATTGCTCTTTTTCGATGTCCTTATAATAATTTTGCTCGTATTCTATGAGTGAAACGAGTGGCGGTGTTTTTTTTTCTTTCTCCTGGCTGACTGAGAAAATTTATGTGAGGATACTTTTTTGGTCCTGGAAAGACGGAGATAATTTTTTTTTTTGGTGATGCCCGATGGCAGCATGTTGCCTCTTCGTAATATTTATTTATTTTCCGATTTTCTAAATTGATGTCAGGTCAGCCATGTTTAAGTTAATAGATAAGTTATATTGGTTGGGTTGGGTACTATGTAGTCCTTGATTTGGAATCTTATTTAATTGCATTTGTTGTCTTTTTCTCAAGGAATTTTTAATCTTTGAAACACTTTTAGAATTAAAATCTCATAAGGACTTTCCCTTCTTCAGGTGCAGACTATTTACTGTCAGTTTGATTTGCATAAAAACGTCATTTACTTTAAACAAAGAAGATTATAAGTAAAAGATATTAGAAGAGAATGTGCAGCAGGTGCTATGAATAGTTTTGATTGAAATTTGGAAATGGATTCGAGGATAAAATCATTTATCCATTCGTAGAGAACTTTGGGGCTCATTTCAGAAGACTATTAGTTGAAAATTGAAGTATACTTTTAGGAGTGATACCTGAATCACGTTTACTGCAATAAATGTTTAGCAGACTTCCTCAAAATATGCTAGAAATTAAGAATTCAGTTGAAATTTTAAAAAGAAGTCAACAGTGATGTCTTAGAATTTTTCTGCAGAAAGGAAATTGAGTTGAAAAAAAAAATTGGACTTTCGGTTTTTCTTGGAATTGTATTTTCAATTTTTTTTTCTTGATTCCTTTGTTTTACAATTTCTGATTTTTAATTTGATCCTGGTGCTGGTTGCAAGTTCAAGGAAGTAGCTGAAATTGTGTGACCAGGAAGTGGAGCAATATGCTCAACTCCAAGATTCTTGGCTACATATTTGGCTTCAGTTTGTAGAACAAGTGGTGCTGGAATGGTAAGTGGTGAAATACTATAAGGAAGAACAACTAGATTGGGTGAACCATGGATGGCTACTGATGGTGGGAGAGAATTTGAATCCTTGGTAGCTGGTATAGTTCGCAAATTGATGAAAGAAGCTGAGTTCAAATGTCCAGAAAGTGTTGCAACATGTTCAGAACCAGGAGTCTTTGCTGTGTAAGTTGCTTCAGTCTTCAAGCCAACTGGTACAATTAAAGGAACACCGTAAACATGAAGTCCAGATGGTAAATCTGAAGGTGCATTTACAGGAACAATGCCAGGTCCATAAGCGACAGCGGAATACAAAAGTGGAGAAAAACGCACAGCAGACAGCGGAACTACACTTGCATTTGAAGTCATGGACAAAGCGCATAGAACAAGGGCACTTATGATGAACTGTGGATAAAAGTGTTCTTAGAAAAATGCGCATTATAAAAGGTGTTATAAATAAAATACAAACCTTCATGTTGTGTTTTTATTGTTTGAAAGAGAAGAACTTGATTATATGACACCTTAGTGGCTTTTGATGTCTTAATTGACTTTTATTACACTTTTATAAGGTATTAATTGCTGCCTCTTTATCTGCTTATAGCATAAATGCTGAGCTTCTTTTGAAATACAAACAAATAACTATAGTTGCTCCCCAAAGAAATATGAAAAATTAGTGGAACGAGAACCTAATTGCTTTTTTTTAGAAAGTTGTGCGACAGTCAAATTTGAGTTCAAATTACCACAAAATTGAACTGGAATTCTTCATCAGATTTAAATAAATTATTCAAGCTGAAAGATGGATCTTAAATTATTATTATACTTTGTTTCCAACTTATTTACATTGTGTCTCATATGTCAAAGTTGTTATACAATTGGTAGAAGTTCAAAGAGTTGGCTAAAAATAAACTTTCCCAAATCCACATATTTATATTCTTTATTTATTTATGCGACCTTTTTATTGAAAATAGACAATTAAAACAAATTTACTAAAAGCTTACAACCGACTTTCAAAAAGGAGGAGGTATTCCATTCGTCTGTAATTTTTTTTTTTTTGAAGTTATACTTCTTATGGGAGGGTGGGTATGAAAATTTACTTTTTGACAAGAATGTCAAAGGGATTATGACGCGATCACCCTGGGTAGCAGGGCTGTCGTTTCACCTTTAGAGTAGGCAGTACTTTAGTATTTAAAAATGCAGTACGCCGCAGTACGGCAAACATAAAACACACAACACGTTGCAAGTTACATGTTTCATGTGGCAAGTTGTATGTGGCAAGTTGCGTGTGGCAAGTTGCATGTGGCAAGTTGCATGTGGCAAGTTGCATGTGGCAAGTTGCATGTGGCAAGTTGCATGTGGCAAGTTGCATGTGGCAAGTTACATGTGATAATTTCCATGTGGCAAGTTGCCAGAGCTGCAAAAAGCTCACATTTCAGCTCAGCTCACAGCTCAGCTCAAATTTGAGCTAGGTACCATAGCTTAGCTCATTTGAGCTGAGCTGGAAGTGAGCTGAGCTGAAAGTGAGCGCCCCAACTTCCAACGCCTATATCTCGAAATTTTGAGGAAAATGAAAAAAAATTTTTGATGCCAAAAGGTAGCGGGGACTCTAACCTACATTTGGGTACAACTCTCATCCCTGTAGGTCCACGCTTTCTCAAACCGGGAGAACTTAAAAGTAAAAAAAAAATAGGCACGATTCTGAAAAAAAAGGCATGATGTGGCGGTTTAACATGGAAGGCGATTTTTTAAAAATTTGACAATATGCAAAGCGTAGGCCCATGACACAAGCTATCATTTGGCATCACTCCCGAAAATTGCTCTCAAGCGGTTTAGCTTCCAGGAGCGTTCAAAGATTCGGGGATTTTTCGAAAAAAAATTTTACCCCAACTTTCAAACGCGATTTTCTCGGAATTTTGAATAAAATCGAAAAACCGGATTATACCACTATCGGGTAGCTGAGAATATAAGCTTTCATATGGCACCACTCCCCTGTCTCTAGATCAAAGCGTTCCAAAGCCTTTATCGCGGAATTTTGAAGAAAATGAAAATAAAATTTTTGATGCCAAAAGGTAGCGGGGACTCTAACCTACATTTGGGTACAACTCCCATTTCTGTAGGGCAACGCGTTCTCAAACCGGGAGAACTTAAAAGTAAAAAAAAATAGGCACGATTCTGAAAAAATAGGCATGATGTGGAGGTTTAACATTTAAGGCGATTTTTTTAAAATCTGATAATGTGCAAAGCGTAGGCCCATGACACAAGCTATCATTTGGCATCACTCCCAAAAATTGCTCTCAAGCGGTTTAGCTACTAGGAGCATTCAAAGATTCGTTTATTTTTCGAACAAAAAATTTACCCAAACTTTCAAACGCGATTTTATCGGAATTTTGAAAAAAAATCGAAAAACCGGATTATACCACTATCGGGTAGCTGAAAATATAAGCTTTCATATGGCACCACTCCCCTGCCTCTAGATCAAAGCGTTCAGCTCCCAGAAGTTTTTTCGCGCTCCCAACTTCCCACGCCTATATTGCGGAATTTGAAGAAAATGAAAATAAAATTTTTGATGCCAAAAGGTAGCGGGGACTCTAACCTACATTTGGGTACAACTCCCATTCATGTAGGTCCACGCGTTCTCAAACCGGGAGAACTTAAAAGTAAAAAAAATAGGCACGATTCTGAAAAAAAAGGCATGATGTGGCGGTTTAACATTTAAGGCGATTTTTTTAAAATCTGATAATGTGCAAAGCGTAGGCCCATGACACAAGCTATCATTTGGCATCACTCTCAAAAATTGCTCTCAAGCGGTTTAGCTACCAGGAGCGTTCAAAGATTCGGGGATTTTTCGAAATCAAGGGGCACGGTAGTGCCCAGCCAAGTTCTCTAGCAACTTTGGCACTACACCCTTATTTACAGGAAACAACTCAGGCCATTTTCGACCCCCCTCTAACTTCCACACCAAAGATGCTAGAAATTTCAAACTCGCTACATTTATTGAGCTTGTCAAAACAAAACTCCTCACAAAATTTAAGCCTTTTACGATGAGTAGTTTCTGAGATATAGGGCTTCAAAAATCGCAAAAACCGTAACTGACTGACTGACTCACTCACTCACTCACTCACTCACTCACTCACTGACAGATCATCAAAATTATGGAGAACTTCCCGTTAACGTAGAAACTTGAAATTTTACACTGTGATAGGGCTTGTGGTGTATACAAAGGGAAAAATCGAAAATTTGAGATTTTCAATTCAGGGGGCGTGGCATCCGCCCATTTCCGCTGAATTTTCATTAAATATAATAAAGCACTTCTGATTATCGTAGAATCTTGAAATTTGGTAGAATGGTAGAGATGGTAGTTTATACAAAGGAAAAAATTTAAAGTTTGAGAATTTCAGCCAGGGGGCGTGGCAACCGCCCATTTTCACTGAATTTTCATCAAATATAGAGATTTTCAATTCTACAGCCATACCTTGCAAAAAGTAGTGAAATCACAACAAAAACATTACTGTTAAAAAAGGAGCCAAGTTCTCCTATGTTGAAATTATGCTGGCACAAAAAGTACTGAGATGTAAAAGTGTACCAAGTTCTAAAGTTTGGGTTCAAATTCGTATCAATAAAATTTTGATTGTTTACTTGGCAATTTTTGAAATAACTTTAAAAATCGGTAATTAAAAGAAAAATTGTCAAGAGAACAATCAAAATTTTATTGATACGAATTTGAACCCAAACTTTAGAACTTGGTACACTTTTACATCTCAGTACTTTTTGTGCCAGCATAATTTCAACATAGGAGAACTTGGCTCCTTTTTTAACAGTAATGTTTTTGTTGTGATTAAAAATTTACCCCAACTTTCAAACGCGATTTTCTCGGAATTTTGAAAAAAGTCGAAAAACCGGATTGTACCGGAATTTTTTTTATGATAAAAAAAGAAATATTTTACTAAAAAAATAGAAATATATTTACTATTGAAAAAACCAAGAGAAAAGATCACGAAAAATTATCTGTTTTATTTATAAAAATATCCATGTGTTAAAATATATCCGTTAATAACTAGAACCAAACATCTTAAGCTATGGTGTTTTATAAAAGTTTAAAATATCTTCAAATTTCAATATACTTTCCAAATAAAAATCAATGTATCCTCTCACCCATCACAGATCAGCTCAGCTCACTTTACCTTAGCTCAACCATCAGCTCAGCTCAAATGAGCTGGAGCTATGGTACATAGCTCAAAAGTGAGCTAGCTCAAAATTTGAGCTGAGCTGTGAGCTGAGCTCAGCTCACTTTTGAGCTTTGTAGCAACCCTGCAAGTTCCATATTGCTGCTACTAGTGCTGAAGAAGCGCACACAATTCTCATAAAATTACCATATCGCACATTTTATGCGCAATTCCGCACAACATGAGTAAATTTCACAGAATAAATTGAAAACTACATGGTCGCAAGGAGGATGAAAGAATTAATTTATTGTTCACTTGATAAAAATGTAAAAAAACGACGTGTGGATAAATTACTTTAATAATAGAAATTAAAAATATCAAATGAAATTCATTTACATATACTGAATGAGAAGTATAACTTCAGTCGCGTGTACATGTGTACACACACTCTTTTTTTTTTGTATGTTTGTTATCTCATAACTTTGGACTGAGTGAACCAATTTTGATAATTCTTTTTGTATTGGAAAGCTTGTGGCTGCAATATAGTCCTATTTTAATTTCGTTCAGTTTAAGCCTCAAGACAGAAACTATTAGAAAAACCATAAAATCCATGGATCCATGGAAATCGGTTTTGTTTTTTGATAAAAATGATTATTTTTAAAATAAAATTCTGGTTTGGGTAACAAGCTTTTTATAAAAAATATTCATAAGAGAAGTTTTTAGGTACCTATTTAATTTTATAATTTTATTTTTTGAAATTAAAAAAATTATATTATATTTGTTTTTAAATAAAAAAAAACTTCTTTAAGATTGGTATGTTTGGCCTCTAAACGCCGAAGTAAAGTTTTTAGAAAATAAAAAAATCAAAATCCTTCTAGTTTTTTAAATATTTTTCTACAATTGAGCTATTAAAAAAAATATTGATGAACACAAAAACAAAGTTTCAAGGAAATTTACTTGCGCGTTTTCGAAAAAAAATGATTTTCAAAACAAAATGTTTGATTACGTACTTTTAAAAATCCAAAAATTATTTTGTGGAAAATTTTTCTTGATTTTAACATTAAGGATCTTTAATATTAAGTTTTATATACATACATAGAATTTTATATACATATAGTACCTATCATATAACCGTCATAAATGAGCATTTTGAAAAGAAGTTGATTCATTTTTTCGAAGTTTCGTTTTTAAAAGTTTTTTTTTCTGAAAAATATAAAGAATTTAAAGAAGAATACCTAAAGAATTTTACATACAAATAAAATATTTAAAAAAAAACGACCGTTTTCTGAAATATTGAAAACCGAACGAAACTTCGAAAAAAATTTATCAACTTTGTGGAAGTGGGAGTTTTGTAAAATTTTATATAGCATTTCATGAAGAACTGATGTGCTTCATTGTATTGTTTACATACTTCCAACTGCTTTTTGTAATTATTTTTCTAACAATCTGTTTCAGTTTTCACCAAAAGGTCTGTTTTTATTTGCCCAATCACCATCCAAAGTTATTTACATAAAATCTATAAAACTGTTTATTTTTCTTGTAAGCATTTGAAAGACGATCCATTAAACAATTCTCTGAGTCTAAAATAATAAAATGCAAATCATATAGTTTCTGCTTCAAGACACAAAACACAAACAAAAAAAAACTACTTCCCCCAAAAAAAAACTCTATCCTTTTTTCATAACTACTGGCAGAAGATACCCATTTCTTCTATTCTCTTCCTTCAACCCTCGACACGAGCTACTGTAACTTTTGACTAATGGCCATTAAATATCAAACTGTTTATAATTACACTTACACACGAAGCAATTTTATATGTGTATCCTTCATTGAACTGGACCAGGATACTAAGAAAATAAAACCTCAAGATGTTGCTAGCAAGTTACTTCTGAAGGAAGCAGTAGTGTAGTGATGGTTAAGTCTAGATCTTTGCAACGTACGTGATCATACATAATCAAATTTCGTAACAAAATGGCCAATGAACACAGGACCTTGAAGCGCACTATTCTATAAAGGAGAAAATCTAATAAACAATATGTTGGTGTATATTTCTGTTTTTGGGCAAACACATCTTTTTTCCAGTGTGAGTGTCCAAAACCCTTTCTTCATCGCAAATGAATCTCCCAGAAAGTATTTCTCCAAGAAAACTTTATTGATAATGACTCGTCGGTCGTCCTGCATAAGGATACACATTGCTATTGCTTCTGCTATTACTATGGCCCTGGTTCTAGGAAGAAATTCGTTGTTGTTTGGGTCTTCTTCTTCATGTGCTCATCTTGAAAATGTATCCTTGATTTTAAGAAGATGATTGTAGATTGTCTGGTTCCGTCTTTTGTTTTCCTAGGATTTTACACAACTACCCATACGGAAACATAATCCCTCATTCCCTTCTCTATTTCGATCCGATACTTTTCTCGTTGGGAAAGAGTTCATTTCATAGAAAGGGGTTAAAGGGTGGCTACTGGGTGATGTGTTATTGTGTATTGCTGACGTTAACCAAAAAATAATTTTCCATTCAATTAAAGTTTTGTAGCGAAGATGGCGCAAAATGGAAAAGAAACCTTCGAAATCCAGGACCTCACATATGTATATATGAACGCTGAAACATCGTTAACTTTATATTAAGTAAGACTGACGACCCAAGATGACAGAGTGTGGAATTAAAAGGGTAAGGGGTATCTTCTGTATATCTATTTGGTCTGAGTGTATACAAAGATAAAAAGGATTTAAGGCGATTGTCTAAGTCTATCATGTGTGGATTATAGGGAAAAAGGATGTGGATTGTGGAGTGATGTGGTGATCCCTAGTGAATTCTGTTATTGAATATTCAATGTTTTAATATCCTTTCTGTCTATATAGGAATAATAATACTGCCGATATGGGTATAGAGGTGCAAAAATGTGATAGGTAGAAAGGTTTAAATTTAAGTTAGAATTAATATTTTGAAGAATTTAGATAAGAAAAATTAGTTTTTAATCCTAAATGAGTCTTGAGAAGTTTTTTTTAGCTAGCTTCTTGAATTTCGCCCAAATAAAACATAGTTCTACCCCGGAAAGTCATCTTTGGAAGTTGGATTCATTGTGTAACAAATATAACTGCAAATAAGTTGAAAACTATGCGTTCTTTAGGCACCTTTATAATGGTCTTTTATTTTATAAATGTATTCTCAAATAAATCTTAGTTTGAGATCTATCTTTCAACTTGAATAAACTACACATCAATGTGATATAGAATTCCAGTTTAGTTTTGTAATTATTGGTTAGATATACTTTGAGCTCAAGCTTGTTTGCCCCAGCAACTTTCTAAAAAACTAATTATGTTCTACTAACCTTTCATTTTCTTTGGGGAGCACTTATAGTTACTTGTTTGTGTTATCAACGAACGAAGATCCAACATTCATGTGATAAGCAGACAAAGAGGCAGTAACTAATGCCCTATAAAAGTTAAAGAACATTTTTTTAAAAACACTTTTTTCCACAGTTTACTATCTGTGCCCTTGTTCTATGCGCTTTGTGCATGACCTCAAATGCAAGTGTAGGTCCACTGGCGGCTGTACGTTTTTCTCCACTTTTGTATTCCGCTGTTGCTTATGGACCTGGAATTGTTCCTGTAAATGCACCTTCAGATTTACCATCTAGACTTCATGTTTACAATGCTCCTCTAATTGTACCAGTTGGCTTGAAGACTGAAGCAACTTACACAGCAAAGACTCCTGGTTCTGAACATGTTGCATCACTTCCTGGACATATTCAATCAGCTTCTTCCATCAACTTGGAACAAGCACCAGGATCAAAAGATTCAAATTCTCTTCCACCATCAATAGCTATCCATGAGTCACCGATTCCAGCAGCACTTTCTCTTAGTATTTCTCCATATTTAATTAGAGCACAAATTGTTGTGCCAACTGAGGCCACCTATGTAGCCAAGAATCTTGGAGTTGAACATACTGCTCCACTTCCAGGACACACAATTTCAGCTACTTCTTTAAACTTGCAACCAGCACCAGGATCAAAGTAAAAAAGAATTAATGAATTAATTCTAAGAGCAAAGAAAAATAAACTTGAGACAAATTAAACACAAAGTTTCTCTGTTTTTGAAATCAATTTAAGAAATTTTCTTCAAACAGTAAATCGGTTCCGGATAAGCTCAAATACAACGAATATCCGGGGTTGCAATTTAAAATGATATAAATAAAAAAAAAACATATAATTTTCCTTCTCAAATCATTGTTTCGAGTTGTCAAAATTTTCCATTTCCTCCTGCCAAGAAACGTAACAGTTATTACTTGAACGATAGAAAACAAAATCTTGAATACTTGTTCTAAATTTTACTCGAAATTTTACTCGAATTTTACTCAGGTTCTTAGAGGTTGATAAATTCATAAAAAAAATCGAAACTTGAAACCTTTTGCAAAACAAAATTTTGGACTTATTTGAACACAATCCAGCCAGTGATCCCATTAACAACACAGAGTTTACCGGTCCAGGGAACTAACTTCAAAAGTATTACCTTCACATGAGACATAACTTTACTTACAGCTCAAAATAATTTCACTTTTTTCTGGTGAAGGTTATTCCCACTGAACATGCGAACCAGCTCCATTTTTTGTGAAAATGAAATTCACTTTTGAGTGAAGTTATTACTCGCTGGTGGAAAATAATTTCATGTTTTAATACAGCATAGGCTGTTTTAATTTACTTCTGTATGCCTATCTTTAAAAAATTGGTAACAAAACTTGAGTTCAAATTACTTTAGTAAATAATAAATATAGTAAAATAATAAATTTTGAGATGTGAAAATACAAAATTCACGACAATTAGATTCCGAGGGAAATAAATATTACGAGGAACACAAAATTTACCATTATATTCACGGGGCCCTCTGTCAATATGTTACTAAGAAAAAAGCATTCGAAATTTACACTTATAAGTTTTATATCATTTTTGGAAAACCATTTTTGAAAATCCGAAAAAGTGGGATAAAACCTGCACCAGGAAAAAGTAAAATTATATTCCACAAGAATTTTCCCATGTAAAGGTAACTCCCGTAAAGTCAGTTCCCTGCAACCAGTTTATCATTGTTGAGAAGATCCAAGACATCATTTACACGAGCCACCCGAATTTTATTTAAAATCGGTTAAGTCATTTAGGAGAAAGTCAGAAATAAAATAAACGGTTTAATGTCAAAATCGTTAGACCTGTTTTAACAAAAGGAAAAAACTTTTCTAAATTCGCCATATGGCAGCATGGCAGGTACCGTTGGACATGCTACTTCATATTCATATTACAAAGTTTTTATTAGGTTTTGGACGAACAAATACACTTCATTCCAACGGTAGATATCACTGGTCTGCAAAATTTACCTTTTTTTTTCTCCTTCAAATAATTTTTTGATATTATGAAAGATTAGACTTTCCTGAATCTAAATCTGGTTTTTGAAAAATGCGGGTAGTTTCTAAAAAATCACCCTTTTAGATTCATTTGAACTTGTATAAAATTAAAACTATTTGTCGCATTGAGCTCAAATTTGGTGGAATTATTCCTCATAATATGACCTCACTAAATATGTCCTTTTACATTAATGTTTACTTATATTTTAAAATACTGATTGACAAAACAAGCAGAAATATCGAAATCCTTCACTTTTTAGTAAATCCTACATGGACAAAAACAACTTAATTAAGGAATATGTACAATATCAATGCCTATTCTATTTAAAAAGTCAAATATGTAAAGAAAAACGTAATAAAATACATTAAACAAAATTTGTACGTGTTTTGTAATTTTATATATTATTTTTCTATTTAGAAATATCTTATTTGTAATAAACCATTCGATAAACTGCCTTGTAAAGCTTCAGATTTGTTTCTCCTAGAAACAAAAGTATACTTTTCTTATAGTTTTTGATGTGTTGAGTTAGATTCCGAAGTCAAAAAAATTCTATCACTTCAGGATTTTGAAATATTCGCATTAAAGTATCACAAAATCAAGTTTTTTGTTTAGAAAATCTCAAAAAACTACTATATCTCAAAAACCAGAGCTGACCGAAATTTTTTGGTTTTGGATTCAAAATCAGCACACTAAAGTCCATTAGAAAAGTATACCTTTGTTCTAGGGAGAAAGATATATAAATAATAGGTCAATTCTGACTTCGGATTCGGAATCAGCATACAAAAATCCTTTAGAAAAGTATAGTTTTATTTAAATTAGGATTTCCTTGCAGACCAGTGTATTTATTCTAAAGATTGTCTAAAAAATAAATTGACTGTTTCCGGTTAAATGTATATAAGTTAAAATGCAAGCTTTCAACTTTTATAACCAAAAACAAAAAAAAAAACATCTTTGCCAATTTTCTTCCTAGGACTTCTATCATTCGCTTCAATGAAACTTTAGTAGACGATATTTATATTATCAAAAAAAAAAAAATAAACTTATCCAACAAAATCTGCATCCACATTCAAGATTCAACCGAATGGGAAAACTTTTGTTTGAAAACTTATTTTGCATCTTTCTTTGATGTTCTTTCAACCGAAACATATTGAGTTTTGAAAATCTAGTAAAATTCTCAAAAATTCAAGTGTGAGGTTTATGATTATATTTCTCATTTTACATAACCAAACCATGTAATAATGTCGTCTATCTATATGTAATTATGAACAAAAAAAAAAAGAAGTTAAAAAATTAATCGAAATTACAGTTCGAAACGTTTCGTTTGGGTAAATTGTTTTATATTCCCCAAAAAACTGCTACCGAAAACCAATCTATATGCAAATGTAAGGATGTGAGGCAAGCATACTTTGTAATTATTAGGTTCATACACTTGTGTTATATTTTAAATCGAGAAATGAAAATCAAAGGCCACAACCAACCATATTATCCAGTCTGAGTGAGAGAGAGAAAGAACAGCAGTGTCACTGTAATTTTTATCGGTCCTTTTGCTCTATGCGCTGCATGCAAAACTGAAAATTTTCCAAGTCCCTTCATGATAAAATTGAAACAAAACTTTAATGTCAAAGGGTTATAAATTCTCAATTCTCAAACATTGAGTTTGTGTTTTTCTCATCCCCTTTTTCATATTCACTTGCCATCCTGGGTGCTGAATTGATTGAGAAAAGTTTTTCTCTCATTTTTTTTTTGCAGTTGAAGTTGATAAAAAAAAGGGGGCCTCTCTAATCATCATACAAAGTGGTTACTCTGCATTCTTTTGATCCTTTTTTTTCAAGTTTTGAATGAAATATTAATAACTTGTATTGGAAATAAGAAATTTACATTTCAAATGGTTTATCTGTTATCTAGTTGAAATTACTGGATTGGGTTTGAACGAAGTTAGATGTTGCAAACATGTAATTCATCATGTTTACTTACTTTTTAAAGAAGTCGCACTAAATAATTACAGAATTATTTAATTAAAAAAAAAAGTAATAAAATGAAAAAAAAAAATATAAAAGGAGCGAGCGTTTTAAAAGATATCGAAAAATAATAAAAAAAAAAAAACAGTTGTAAAACAAAATCCAAAAAGTGCCAAAATAGTAAAACTAAATTAAAAACCTTACATACATTTTTTTTTCTAAATCCAAGAAATAGACAATTCCAAGCAATTCCGTAAATTTTCAAACAACTCCAAACATTTTCGAAGATATCTAAACATTTCCGAACATTACCGAATATTTCTGAACATGTCCGAAACTATGTCTGAATATTTTCGAGCACATCCGAACATTACCGAATACTTCCCAAAATTTCGAAACATGTTCGAACATATCAGAACATCTCCGAACATTTCCGAACATAAACGAACGATTCCGAACATGTTCAGAATATTTATGAACAATTCCGAACACATCCAAATCTTTCCGAACATTTCCGAACATAGTTTAATATTTCAGAACTTCCCCGAACGTCTCCGAACATTTTTTAACATCTCCGAATATTTTCGAAATTAACCGAATATCTCCGAATAACTTCAATCATTTCCGAACATTACCAAATGTGCCCTTAATTATGAAAGTGGACTAAGTCACTCCTAAAAATGGCATCAAATCTAGGATAAAAATAATTATTATTTAAGGGGTATAGTTTATTTGAAAGCGAAATTGCAGCAAATAGCCTTCTTTATTGCTCCTCTAGTGATTTCATAAAAGAAATATAATTAAATCGTTATAAGAAAATTATTATGTAAGTTTTTCTTCAAACAATGCAAAAAGTGACTTAGTCCACTTTCATAATCATAGGCACAAATATTTCGAAACATTTGCTCACATCTCAGCACATCTCTGAACATTTTCGAAAATCTAAGCCAATTTCTGAACTTTTGCAAACACGCACGAACATTTTCGAAATTTTCCGAAGATTTCAAAACATCTCCGAATATATCCGAAAGCTTGTCCCCGAACATATACAATAGAGATATGTATCCTGAGACATTTCTGACGAGACATGTCCTAAGAGACATTTCCACATGAGACAGTCAAATGAGACATTTCTGATGAGACACGTGCCATGAGACATATCCCATCAGACATGTTCCATGACACATATCTCATGAAAAATTGCACATGTCTCATGGGACATGTCTCATCAGAAATGTTTCATGAGACATGTTTCATCGGACATGTCTTATGGGACATGTCTCATCAGAAATGTCTCATCAGATATGTCTCATGAGACATGTCCCATCAGGAATGTCTCATCAGACAGGCCTCATGGGACATGCCTCATCAGATATGTCCCATCAGACATGTCTAATCGGAAATGTCTCATTGGACATGTCTCATGGGACATGTCTCATGGAACATGTCTCATGGAACATGTTTAATGTCTCATGGGACATGTCTCATGGGACATGTCGCATGGGACATGTCTCATGGGACATGTCTCATGGGATATGTCTCATGGGACATGTCTCACGGGACATGTCTCATGGGACATGTCTCTATTGTAAAACAAGCTTTCTGGTATGTTTGGAGATGTTCTGAAATCTTATAAAAATTTCGGAATTATCCGAAATAAACGGAAACGCTCGTAAAAATTCGAACATTTTTTCGGATATGTTCGCTAAAGTTCGGAAATGTTTGGAATTGTTCGTAAGTGTTCCAAAATGTTCAGATATGTTCGGAGTTGATCAGAAATGTGCGGAGAAGTTCTAAAATATTCGGACATATCTCGAAAAGTTCGAAAGTGTTAGGTAGTGTTCAAAAATGTTTAGAGTTGTTTGGAAATGTTCGTAAGGTTTTAAAATGTTCGCAAAATTGCGGTTATCATAAATTTTCGGACACGTTCGGAAATGTTCCATAATCTCGGTAATGATGGTAAAAGTTCAGACACGTTCGAAGATGTTCTTAAATGTTTGAAAATGTTGGGAAGTGTTGTGGAATATTGGGACATGTTCTGAGATGCTCGGAAATATTTGGAAACGCTCGTAAACGTTCGATAATGTTCGGAAATGTTCGGAGATGTTCTAAAATATTGGAACATATTTTCGGACATGTTCGATAAAGATCGGAAAATTTCGGAAACGTTCGGTACATGTTCGAATGTATTCGGAAATGATTGGAAGTGTTCGTTTATGTTCGGAGATGTTCGGAAATATTAGAAAATGTGTTAAAATTTTCGAAGGTCATGTCGTATGTGTCGTCTAAATTTTGCAAAGCATTTGTTTTTAATGCTGATTCTAGATGAATTTTGAAAGCGCACTTTCAGAGTTTGTTGTTATAATAGGGACAAGTTTTACGCTTGCCCCTTGTTTTGCCTATTCTAAGGTTTTTTAGTTGATTAAGTCGATCTTGTTCTTCTTTGTGTCTTACATTTCGTTTTACTGCTAAAAAACCTTAAAAAATTACAACTTTCAATTCATTTCGTACTTAAAGTGCACAAAAGATGTTATAATCAAAGATTTAACGATTTCAAGATAAATCATACGCATACAAAGTAATTTAAAATCACTTAAAAATCACACACCATAGTTTTCCTTTGATAACAATCGAAAAATAATAATACCCTTTTTTTTAACTACAAATATAAAGCTTCATCAATCTCCCTTCTTTTTTGTATTATACAAAAAACATAATCACAACTTAAGAACCATTTCACACCCATGATTATCTACGAAAACAATCTCCAAAATCATTACAACGCACATCCTTAAAATTAAATAAACATTTCCCTTTTTATGGACAGAAAAACCTCAGAGAAAAAGGAAATACATATTCTAGGAAAACTAGAACAAACAAAAACTCGCTGTGTTAAGGATACCTCTTGCATATATATCTTTACCTTTATCACTCCCAAGTTTATATAAGTTCTGTATAACAATCCCATTTTAATACGCACATCCACCAGATACAGCCACATCCTTTTTCCTTCGTCATCCAGATTAACGAGCGTGAACCATTTAATGCTCCAATTCATATTCAGATTTCATTCGCATAAACAAAAGCTCTGAGAGAATTGTCCTTTTTAACTGGCGCCCCGCGCTATTGTGTTTGCATGATATTAAAGATGAGAGTGTGTTTAGCCTTATGGAAGTACCTTTGCGCCCTCTATGTATAACGGTAATTCCATTAACATTTCATTGGGTTTGTTTTGATGGAATAGCGAAGTTGTTTTTGTTTCGTTATTTCTTATGTTTCATCATCGAGGTCGAGATCCCAGAAAATGTGGAACAACAAAACATATTATACACAAAACAAAAGAAGAATTCTCTCTGGGTATACTGGTATCCTTTTTGATTTGATTTGATTTGATTTGATTACACGCACGCTACACATACACATGTGAATTAGAAAGTATAAAAAGGATTTCATTCCTCTAAAACCAGCCACCCCAACCTTTCTTTCCTTTTTAAAAGGAATTAAAATTTAAATAAAGTTTAACGACTTATCGTATATATCCTCTTCCTGTTGCTCTGAACATATACACAACACACACACATGTGTGTATTAGGAACATTCCAAGAATAAGACAAAAGAAAACAAAAAGATAAAAAAAAATTAATATATATTGAAGGATGCATAGAGAAACAATAAGAAGATTGTATCCTTAATTGGAAAATCGCCTTGGTAATTTTCATTTCTTGAAAAGTTTTCCCAAAGTCTCTGTGATGAGAAAAGAGGGTTAAGATGGGCTTTTAAACAGGGAGAGGGGAAGGAATAATAATAAAAAAAAAGCAAACTTGAGTTTAACATTTCAAAGCAAGAAGAAGACGAAGAAAAAGACGAAGTAATTCTTGGGAATTGTAACATATAACAGCATCAAAAGTGACGAAAGGATATTTACAGAACGTTTATACTATGTTAACTGAGAGCACAAGAAGGTGTTGAGGGACGTTAAGCTATTTAACAATTCCGCATTTTGGCCAAAACGAACAAGAATAATATACAAAAAGGTCCTTTTTTGACTGTGAGAGGAGTGAGAGTGCAAATTCGAAAATGGAAGGGAATTGGTCCTTTTGCGCCCGCCTTCTGATTCTTCATTAAATTTAAATTAAAATCAAATGAGATCTGAGTTGTGGAAAAAGGACTTTTGTTTGCTTTATGAATAGCTACCTACTTACTGTTATACAGTTGGGCAGGCTTTCGTCAACATTTATAAATACAATAAGAAGATCATAAAATAAAAATAACAAACGAAAGGACTTTCTACCATCAGGATGGAAGAAGAAGAAGAAACCCCTTTTTTACAATCGTTAATTTTAAGATGGTGAAACCTTTATAACTTCTATAGAAGTTATATAGTGCATTTTAGAGATAGAAGTCTGGGGTGAGAGTAGAGTATAGCTTTTATTATGTGTTGTGCTTTGGATTAATAATCCGTTAATAATATTATCTGATGGAGTAAAATAAATGAAAAGAAAGAGGTTTAAGTGGTGTAAGACATTAAAATTGAAGATTGGTTGAAGGTAAATAGTAAATCTGTCCTTAACCATTTTTCAGGTACAAAATAAGAGGTATTTACTAAAAATCAGGTAAAAATTATATGAAAAGCAAGTTTTATATGGGGAATTCGCCACGTGAAATCATGCCAGAAGGTCTAAAATCGACGCTAAACCATTAGAAAAAGAAAGTGATTAGATAGAAAGGTTCAAAGAACGCTTAACTCTAATAGTTTTTTTTTTAATCAAGTACAATAGTGAAATGCCTGGCACGCTGACAGCCGCTATAATGGGCTCTACATGACAAGCTTTTATCTTAGGATTTAGTTATCATTCAGCGTGATTATAGAGTCTTTGAGTTTGTCTAGAATAATTAGGCCTACTATTGCTAGTTTTGGCATTTTTAGGTAACCATGAAACAATTTTGCATTCGTCTACGTGACAGGCTACTGGCTTAAGACCTGGCGGCACTCATTCAACATCCTAAAAAACAGAAGCGAGTTAATCCAACCTAAGACCCGCAAGTCTGTACCTCTCTTATTTCTTTTGCTGTTTTTTAGAGCTTGACATATCTGGTCTGCATTTAGCTAAACGTTCTATTAATCTGTTTTTGCTGCAGGTGGGTCATATATTCCTTGATATTTTGCAGATTGTCAAACTATTTCTTAATACTCGTAGGTTTGATAGAGATAGTTAGTGTTCATAAATGTTGCTATTCACGCCTCACAGGGGGATGTTGACCCTGTCCAGTGTCCGCCTTGGAGATATGAAGGCCTCGCAACCTTGCCTGACTCGTTCATCAGTAAACTCAGGTCATAGTTTTATAAATGCCAAAATTTAGTTTTCAAAAACGGAAAATGCAAAATTGTATCATTAAATTCTATGAACTCAAATTTAAAGATATAAATTTACTAAGTTATACCTAACTTTCTATATGTTTTAGGACCCGCTGAATTGGAATTTCAAGTCTGTTTGGCCCTGTAACCCTCCAGTTTTGAGTAAAATGCAAAAAACTAAAAAAAAAGGAAGTTTTTTACCTTTTTTGGGGTCAATGTTGCATTTTTCTCAAAACTGACTTGAAATTCGGATTCAGCGGGTCCAAAAACATATAGAAAGATAGGTCTGGTTCCTAGTACATACAACATACAACAAAAATGCAATAAAACACAGCTCAAAACTGGAGGGTGACAGGACCAAACCGACTTGAAATTCGGATTCAGCGTTCCCAAAAACATATAGGAAGATAGGTCTGGTTGCTGGTACATGACACTTTTATTTTTTGTGTGCCTATGTAATTCTTTTATTTGACACTTCTTTATTTTTATCGACTTTCAAAAAGGAGGAGGTATTCAATTCGTCTGTATTTTTTTTTTTTATGTTTGTTACCTCATAACTTTGGACTAAGTGAACCAATTTTGATAATTCTTTTTGTATTGGAAAGCTGGTGCCTACAGTGTGGTCCCATTGTAATTTCGTCAAGTTACTGCAAAGAAAAACCATAAAACGCAGTATTGATCCATGGAAGTCGGTTTTGTTTTTTTGATAAAAATGATTATTGTAATAATGTTTAATCGATCGAAACAACAATGAAAATATTTATTTTAACTCTATTGTTGAAATAGTCTCAATACTTATTTAAGGCTCTTTACGTTTTTGTCATGAACTGAAAAAAAAAAACAAATACTGAAAAAATTTAACAAATAACTGTTTTCTATTGACATTGCTGGCTTTGTTGAACGTGCGAAAGTCTATTTTTGTAGTTCTATGTTAAGTAAACAGCTGTGTTTACAGTTATTATTTTTATTTCGTTCATATTGTTTTTGTTTCCAATTTTAGCTTTGAGGATATCAAATGCTTATACCATAGATAGATACAGTACAGTAAAAATTTAAAGTTTTAATTACCTACTGAGTTAAATTGTTCCGAATTCACACACTTGCTTTTTTGTACTTACATAAATTCTTCACTCTAAATAGCCCTTTTATCTGATACTAAGTTATACTTAACCCGCCTATCTATAATGATTATTTGATTTAAATAATTATTGTGTACAAAGGTCATGTAAACATCATCGAAAATTCCGTTAGCCGTATCGACGGCACCCCTTAAAAATTAATCTTTAATTATTTTTTAGTGCACTTCAATTTGTTATTGATTTTATAATAGAGTTTTAAAAAAATGATCAAGAAAACTATCTTAGATCGGAATTTGATAAAAAAGCAAACTACAACATAAAAAGATTTGAAAGTGATAGGTAACATTAAATTAATAAAAAAAAAAATCAAAACAATTAATCTAACACGCTTAGACTAATGAAAAAAACAACATCAACAAAAAAGCCCAGACAAATTACTATCAATAACATTATCGATAATTTGAATTTTTTAAATGTTATACCTTTTACCAAACCCTTTTAGAAATAATTTACTGCTACATCAGGAAATAAGAAGGGAAGATGCTGTTGACATTTTGACGCTTGTTATAGCTAGTTTATCTGGTTGAAGAAGCAATCTTTTTTCCTGAAACTTGGTGAGTTTTAAGGGCACATGATAAAGTTGATGTTTTAGAAGTTTCACCGTAGAATCCGTTTCGTTTCTTGTTCAGAACTTTCATCGGGTCGTGCATCTCTTTAACAACGTCTTAAACCTTTGACTGAGACAAGCTGTATGGCATTTTCTGTCCGCATACGCCTATGCCCATTTGCTGATGAGTACTCCCTTTTGAATATAAGTCGTATCCCATTGTGCCCAATTAGCTTTGATAGCCGGACCTTATTCGGGCACTGACTTTTTAGATTTTTTAAGTTCAAAAGTCAGCTACGCTACCATGGTCTTATCAATGAAGGCGTTTTTCCCCCAATTTTTTTTTTTCCTCCAGTCTAAAGTTGTGAAACTCGCTGTGCTCCTTAGAAAACAAATTAGTAAATATACTTTTGAAACATTTATTATGCTATTTTCGGATTTTTATATACCTAGGCAAAATTTTGACATCTTTCCTATTTACTATATTGGCGTTATAGTTTTGCCAACTATGTTTTTACATAAAGATTTTAAAAGCATGAAGGCTTGGCCACACCGGAGGGTATGCGGTAGAGGTACGGGTAGCGGTAACGATATTTGTATGAAAAAAATTCCACATCTGAACGTTGATATGTCAGTTTGGAATTTTTTTCATACAAGTACCGTTACCTCTACCCGTACCGCTACCGCATACCCTCCGGTGTGGCCAAGCCTTGATATGATCAATAAAATTGAATATTTATTTTTTCTTGAAACCAAAAATATAATTTTCTAATAAATTTTACTATTCTTCATTCGACTCCGAATTTAAAAAAAATCTATGACGTTACGTTGAATTACAATGTACTCTGTTATACTCTCTTATTCTAAAAAGTTTTTAGTAAAAACTATCCCTTTCTCGCATAAGCAACGATCAACTTATACGTTGCTATACATCCAATATTACCATTATTCGATTTATTTCCTATCTTGATTGCAGTATGAATAATTTCATCTAAAATCTCTTCATGCATTTCAACAGGCACACGATGAAGGAATGGGTTCACTGCTCTGTAAGTATCTGTAAAATAAACAAAGAAAGAAGATATTACATAGTTCAATTCATTCGAATGGTGACTTACTTTTCATTTCTTCGAAATCTTCATGATCAAATATTTTATATCGCTCTTCGACTCTTACATCAACGAATCCAGTATCTTCAAGTATTTTACTAAATTCACTTCTGGGATCTTTGCTGCGAAATAGTGGAGAATAGTAATTCTTGATATCCTTCATATAAGGAGCCCATTTTGGATTCAACGAAACAATATCATAAGTTTCATTTATTGAATGAGTTGAAAGAAAAACCAGTAAACAATCTCCACCACTTTTTAGCAATCGGTAGACATTATCCGCGGCTAGTCTATTAGATGAAAAACCGTTTTAATATCGTATAATTTCAGTCGAAAACTTGATCTGCTTACCGTTGATTTTGAACCCAATGAATACTATAAAACGAGGTAACATGATCAAATTCACCAATTAACTCTTTTGGCAAATTTTCCGTTCCGATATCAAGAACTTTAAACTTCACATTTTCACTTTGAGAATAATTTTTTTCGCAATGTTTAACCATTTCTGAAGAAATATCTGTTCCAACGAGTTTTGTGAAATTCTTTGGCATAAGCGGGTAAATAAAATCCATTAAAACATCACCAGAACCAGTACCCAAATCGATCAATGAGTCTTTTCCATCCAAACGCCATTTCAAAACACTCGAAAACTCTTTAACAATCTCCTCTGCATCGTATCGTTGAACTCTGTTTGCCACACTGTAATATTTTGGTTGGATCGTAACCTTCATGTTTGAAAAATCAATAGTTTCTGGAAGAAGACTGTTGTGATCCTTAATGTAGACGCGAATTTTAAATGAGTTGTGTTTTTCTATGTTGAGGATTTATGTGTATTTTAATCTTATCAAATATTCTGATTAAAAATTAAAACTTTAAAATTTTAGAAAGTCATTATAGTTAGATGAATATCTATCTAATCAAACGGGATAGATTGTCTTATCCGTTTAGTCTAATTTATTTTTCAATATTCGTGCTGTGTCAGTTATCTGTTTTTAAGAAAATATTAAGATTTGGTCTTAAGAAAAATCAGATTTCTAATGTTCAATCTAATTTTCCAAATAACAATCAACAACTCCAAAGTGATGGAACCAATGCTATTTTAGTAGCTGTGGAGTGAACTTCAATGCACCAATATCATGCTGCGAAACTCCATTCAGCACTTCAACAACACACAATTCCAGAAGAGACTACAGTCAATAAAGCCCGGGCCTGATGCCTTCAAGAACAACAACCGAATCGTCGGTCAGAAGTCACCAATCCCGGAAGTCATAAATACCAACAATGGAGAAGCAACGACATCGCAGGAAAAAGCAGAAGCATTTGCAGTCCACTTCGAAAGTAACTTCACACCGAACCCTTCTGTAGTCCCGGTCTTCTTAGATGGAAGTCGAAGCATCCATCCAAAGGACCTTATTACCTAACATCGATAAAGCAACATTCAGCGACTCCAATCCTGCAAGTGAACCAACTGACAGCCTAAACCTGAGTACCCCAGAAGAGATTGCCGAAATAATTAACCTATCCAAACTGAAAAAATCAGCTGGACCGGATGGTATCTCCAACTTCATCATAAAGAGGCTCCCGCAAAAAGTGATAATCTTCTTAGCTATCATCCTCAACAACTGCATAAACAACTGCTACTTCCCACAGAAATGGAAAACTGCAAGAATTGTGGCGATTCCTAAGAAAGGTGCTAGGAACATCATCTCCAATTACAGGCCAATCTCTCTTCTCAACAATCTTAGTAAGCTCTTGGAAGAGCTGACACTAAGGAAGCTGAAGAAGTTCTGCATGCGATAACAACATCATCCCAGACATGCAGTTTGGTTTTCGGGAGAAGCACTCCACACTGCATCCGCTCATGAAGTTCCACCAAGACATCACCTCAGCTTTAAACAACAATCAAGTTACTGTCGCATGCTTTTTGGATGTCGAAAAAGCCTTTGACAGCGTATGGATAGATGCTCTTATCCATAAACTTCATTTACTAGGCTTTCCTTTGGCACTAATTAAAATTATTTTTTCTTTTCTCTCTTCCAGAAACTTTTTTGTGCAAGTGGAGGATCGGAAATCACCAATGAAAGTCATTAGAGCTGGAGTTGCTCAAGGATCCAAACTTGGCCCCTTCCTTTACAGCATCCTGACGTCAGACCAACCACCTGCAAGTGAGTGCGAGAACCTGCTTTACGCGGACGATTCACTCACTTACTGCAAGTCCATCTCGCCAACAATAGCTGCCAGGAAAGTCGAAGCTCACATTCGGAAACTGTATGAGTTCTACAGTAAATGGGGTATCCGAATAAACTCATCCAAGTCGGAACTACTGTGCCTTAGACGATCAGGAGGAAGAGGCAGTCGATCGGCTGGAAGCTGTAGAAGCATCACATTGACACTTCCAGATGGAACTAGATTGCCAGCCAAACGCAACGCCAAGTACTTGGGAATCAACTTTAACGAGCTCCTCAGATTCAACAATCACTCCCGTTTGGTCCTCAAAAAAGCCAACTTTGCTTTCCATCGCCTTCACCCTCTGATGAAAAGAAGAACAGAATTGAGTCAACCACCGAAACTCTTGATCTACAATCAGCTTCTGCGACCAATCATTGCCTACAGCTTTCCAGTATGGTACACCATCTCCAAGACAGCCATGAAGGAACTTAGCCCAGGGAAATTAGTAAATTAAATCGCATTTTTCGCGGGACAAAATTTTTTTCATGGAATGTGTTCGGGTGGTTGTCCTTATCATAAAAGTCAATTTGTTGGGATAATTGGAGGTTGGGAACAGCCGCCATCTTGGAAAAGAGATTGGTATCGTTTTTATTGAATAGCTCCATTGTTATTCATTTTAACAAAAACTGACAAAGGTAAGACTTATTAACAATAAAATTATCTAAAAACTCAGATACAAAACAATTCCGTGAGTTGATTAAATAAAATTTTATAGTTGGTCAAAGTGCGTGTTTGTATCGCAAGGTTGGGGAAAAATGACATTTTTTCATATATCTGACGAACTTTTGATTTGTTTGGATAAATCTGCAAAAATGAATTATAGTATTTATAATTATCTATAAAATGAGACCACAATCGTTATTGTGACCATCATATTTTAGAAGTAATCTAACTCCGAAACTCTCCATGTACTAGTCAAAAGTGAGAAAAAAGCTAGTTTTTTGCTAGTAGGCCGAGCAAATTTTGGGAGTAGAGGTACAACCAAAATATAAGTACGCAGTTTTGCAGC
Source organism: Episyrphus balteatus (assembly GCF_945859705.1). Lineage (NCBI taxonomy): Eukaryota > Metazoa > Arthropoda > Insecta > Diptera > Syrphidae > Episyrphus > Episyrphus balteatus. The sequence continues at coordinate 14,435,279 of NC_079134.1, read as the reverse complement.
CATACGCGTCTTAATATCGATTTCAAATGTCTGACAACTCTAATTTTGTGCTTTATACGGTTTTCGGGGGGTTAAATAACGTAAGTTTTCCAGTTAATGTGAATGGGCTAAATTTATACTATTTGAAATTATAAATATACAAGCTGATGCTCTATTATTATTCCTAAATCTGAACACCCCAATCTTGAGGATGTGACCAATAGAACTCAAGATATAAGCCGTTGATGCGATTATGGTTTTAGAGGCTTTTTTGTTTAGATTTTGTTTGTTTATTTGAATTGAAAAGCGTGATATGGTTAGTTAAAAAAGCTTATATCGTGAGTTCTATTAATCCGATCGCAGAGATTGAGGTGTCCAGATTTAGGAAAAATGATAGAGCATCAGCTTTTATATTTATAATTGGAAATAGTATAAATTTAGCCCATTCACATTAAGTGGAAAAGTTAAGTTATTTAACCCCCCGAAAACCGTATAAAGCACAAAATTAGAGTTGTCAGACATTTGAAATCGATATTAAGACGCGTATGGCTGCAAAACTGCGTACTTATATTTTGGTTGTACCTCTACTCCCAAAATTTGCTCGGCCTACTAGCAAAAAACTAGCTTTTTTCTCACTTTTGACTAGTACATGGAGAGTTTCGGAGTTAGATTACTTCTAAAATATGATGGTCACAATAACGATTGTGGTCTCATTTTATAGATAATTATAAATACTATAATTCATTTTTGCAGATTTATCCAAACAAATCAAAAGTTCGTCAGATATATGAAAAAATGTCATTTTTCCCCAACCTTGCGATACAAACACGCACTTTGACCAACTATAAAATTTTATTTAATCAACTCACGGAATTGTTTTGTATCTGAGTTTTTAGATAATTTTATTGTTAATAAGTCTTACCTTTGTCAGTTTTTGTTAAAATGAATAACAATGGAGCTATTCAATAAAAACGATACCAATCTCTTTTCCAAGATGGCGGCTGTTCCCAACCTCCAATTATCCCAACAAATTGACTTTTATGATAAGGACAACCACCCGAACACATTCCATGAAAAAAATTTTGTCCCGCGAAAATGCGATTTAATTTACTAATTTCCCTGGGCTAAATACAAAATCGGCGTTTTTAAAATGATAGGTGATGGAAGATCAATAACTGAAACAATAACGTCTCTCAATCACCACACCGGGCGCGGCACACGTTTTGCCTTTCTTGATTTTTGACGTCAAAAATTATTTGCAATGCCATCTCCTGAAGAAATTTGGTACACTGAAAGACATTATTATATGGAGAGTACGAAAAAACTGCCAACTTTCTGTTATTCAAAATGGGGTTCAAATATGATTTTCTTTTTAGAAACAGTACCTATACAACCCAGAAATTTAGCTTAATTCATGTCAGAAAGGTGTTAGATCGGTCTATTTCAAAAATTTTTGAAAAAATTCAAAAAAAATCCAAAGTAGTAAAAACACTTTTAGACCTCTTTATACATTATTAATGGATTCTTTTTTAAATTAGCACAAAATCTCTCCTATTTATTTCTCAAACAAAAATTAATATTTGGGGTTATGTATATTGATGCCAACTATGTTTAAAATTAAATCTTAAAAAAAAACATGATAAAATGGAAAATTTGTATCTTCGAAACGTGATGGTCACAGTATTTTTTTTTATCCGGATTTGAATTTAGAATAATAAAAATCTATTCGAAAAGTATATTTTAGTTAAACGAATAATTAAATATTTTATTTTTTTTTTATCATTGTAGTTTTTTATTATTTTATTTTTCTTTTTTTTTAATCTATGATTTTAAACAAAGTTGTTAAAATTGTGACAAATTAAAAAAAGTTTTACCGTTACTTACATGTTTTTTTTTTTAAACGGAAGTAATACCTAATTGTTTTTTAAACGTTATTAAAAACTTTTGTGATTGAAATAAGATCAATTTGGTATTTTTCTTTCATCAAAATAAAAAAAAAGTCAATTTTTATAGAAATCCTATTAGAAATTCCTAAGTTTTTTTAAATAGTTCCTTTTCAAGATTTTCTGGAAAACTCCTTAAAAACTTTTTTCGATTTTATTTACATACATGTATTTCTATAAAATATCTTTTCATTACTAATAGCCACCGGGAGTCCTTCAAATATTATTTTCTTATTCCAAAATAAGCTCATAAAGGATAATTTCCCAAAAAAATAATAGCTTTCCGCCTTTATTTGTATGGGGTTTCGAGTTTAATTCTTATAAATTCTATATTTAATGCAAAAATGAAATAAATAAGAAAAGAAGAATTTTATGAATACCTACCTCTATTCTTCTTTATAATACGAGAATTTCCTTAATGTTTTTTCCATCCTTTTTTACATTTATATTTATTTTCGTTTGTGATTTATGCCTATCTCATATTGCTTTGCTTAGTAAAATGTAAATAAATTTCCCAAGGATTATAATTGCACAACAGGAAGAAAACAAAGGGCGTTAAAATATTGTTGTGGAGTAATTACTATATCGTTGTTGTTGTTGTTGGTGGTCGTTCTCGTTATGGTTTTCTATGGAAACTCAGAAGAAATAGAAGGATACAACAGTTGGTCTAGATGTATTTGTTTGTGTGTATAAATATTTCTGATTCCTCAATCCTCAAACATGGAAAATTTATTAAAATGTTTTTTAATTAAAATCGTATTAAAAAGTTTTATTTTTGTATTCATTTTTTTTTTTTTTTTTTTTTTTGTTAGATTTTTGTATTTAAAAGAACACCTGAGATAGAAGATGTACATAATCACATAATCACAGAGCTGCATCTATTTTCATCTCTGATAGAGTTTTCGGAACTGAAAAATGGGGATTTGAATTGAAATGAAAAATATCATTTCTATAATGATGGCTATTTTGGGTGTTGGAGCTCTAGTTGATTGATGGATACTTTGGATATTCCAGAACTTCAACTTGTGCGGGCAGATGAAAAGAAAAAAAATGTATCTTTCTGGAGCTTCCACAAACTAAAGTGCATTGACCCATTCCCAGAAAACGAAACTAAAATAAGATATCTTCCTTTTTTCTCTTGTGGGATTACAAAAGAAGACTTTCAAAATTCTTGTTAAGAAACGTATGGAATAGATTAGTGGCAATGGAATTGATGTTTTTTTTTTCCTTGCCTAAAATGTGTAAGTTTCTTTTTTTAAGCTTAAGGTAGGTTGATGAACTTTGCTTCCTATTCACAAACTCACATTGTTTGTTTTTGACAAAAAGATATTCAGAAATAAAATATGTATTTGAATAATATTTTTGTTTCATTGTAAAAAAATTTTAAATGAATTTTGTGTTTTTTTACAGTTTTAAATTTTGTTTGCTTTCAAAGTTCAAGTTCAATGTTGAAGAATTTCAGAAACGCAAATTTAAGGGTTTTGTATTTTTGAACGAATCTCTTTAAGGGGGTCTATTCTGGTTCTGTGAAAACATTTTTTATTAATTTCACCTATTCGATTGCTTATCGTCAATTTATTTTTAGCAATGCTCAAAAAACAAAAAGTCAAGAGATACATTAAGGAATCAAGGAAACCAAAAAACTCTCTGCCCTGGAATTTCCGTTCAGTGATGATTTTTTTCAATTAGAATTTTTTTTAAGGTATTTATTCTGAGACATTAGAATGTTCGCCGGGTCGGCGCGGCGGTAGCGTAATCTATGTACATAAAATAAACCAACAAACAGCTGTGTAGTGTGTACGCTGAAAAGTTAAGTTTTGTGAAATTTTTTGACAGTTTTTACTTGCGATTAGGTACCTACTTTAGAGCATAGAAAGTTAAAGATTCGTAAAAAAAATAGAACTCGAGAATCGAGATAGCAATAAAGGATAACATTGCGATAATGGAGAATGCGAAGAAAGTGAGTCTAGAAAGTCTGTTTTCCTCTATTTCTCTTCAAACTTGGTAGTTATGAGTTTTGGGACATTCCCTACAGTCAAAATTAACGTTTTTTTCTCAAAAACAACCCAAAGGGCCTACTTTTGAAATGAAAATAACATTTTTTGAGCCATTATGAACGGTACCTGTCATGGAACCTTAGGTATTTTGAAAATTTTCATATTCAAAAATATAAATTCTTAATTTTTTTAAAATACTTCAATTATTTTTTTCAAAATGAATAAATGATTTTGTTTAAATATGTTGAAAAAAAATTTCTTCAAAACCATACCAAAATTTTATTTTAAAACATTTTGGAAAATTTTTAAACCCATACAAATGTTATTTCTTACTTGCTCTAGATATAGGGCAAGTATTGGTTTCGTGTCGAAAAAAAAATTGAGGTTTTAATCAAAACCAACATTACGATGATGGAGAATTCCGAAAATGTGGGTCTCGCAATTCCGTCCGTCCGTCTGTGCGTCTGTGCGTCTGTGCGTCCATCTGTACACATTTCCACAGCCTAAACGGGTGGACGGATTGTCTTCAAATTTGCTACAGATGATTTTTGTGGAATTCTGAAAGTTGGTTTTTTTTTTTGTTTTTTTTTTTATATCTCTCGAAAACGGCTCTAACGACTTTGATTAAACTTTGTAAACGTAATATTTAAAGCAGTGGCAATAAAACTGCATTTTTATTTTTTCTCAAAAAAGTCAAACAACAAAAAAAAATTTTTTCATTTAACAAAATTTTGCCCTAAAAATCGACTCTTCCCCAATATCATTTTTTGTTTTTAATTTAGAGCCAGCTTTTAAAATCTACAAGTAGACTAACATAAAAGCGTTTTGAACTGAAAGAGCAAGTACGTGCGACCCCAGTCGTGCATTTTATTTTTATTAACCCGTCATAAAAATTTTAGCTTTCTCTACAGCAGTGATCAGGATGATGGACCAGTGCCAATCCGGTTTTCAGAGGGCCAAAAGTTGAAAAAATTATCAGCAGCATAAGGATGGTGGGAAAATTTAGGATAAATGGTATATGAAAGTGGAAAAATGAATTGGCCACAAACAAATTGGGGGAAAGGGGGTGGGTGGGCGGAAAAGTGGGGTGGGTGTCAAAAATCGTGTTTTTTTACAATTTCTGTCAAAAATTGGACCTCCTATCGAAAAAAGTTAAATGCAAAAGTTGTAGATAGTATAAATGTCTACAACTTTTACTCAAACCTCAAAAATATTAAAAAAAAATGATTTTTTGATTTTTTATTTTTATCTTTTACAAAAATAGTTATATTTTAACAAAACTTGGTTAAAAATTACTTTGTTATGTTTTCTATCTACTAAAAATGTTTTTTGAGCAAAAAGTTAATTTTTGACGAATTTAATTTGAGAAAAAAAAAATTTTTGGTTTTTGAAAAGTTTGGAATGCAATTATTTAGATTAAAACCTTTTATTACTAAGTTTACTTTTGTTTTAGAAAATATTGAGAAAAATTTAAAAAAAAAAACAACAAAAAAACAATTTTAAAGATTGATTTTTCCCTAAATGACAGTAACATTGGCGAAAAATAATTTTCCATAGAAACCAAATTATACGTTTGTAATTGCCTTTGACCTTCTTAATTTGAATCTAGTATTAGAATAGCTCAAACATGCAAAGTTTTTGAGATATTGAATTTTGAACGTCCAAAACACTATTTTTGTGATGTTTTGACATGGTGATATGTCAAAAACCTAATGTGATAGAATTTTTCTAACTTTGGATTCGAGCTCAACGCACAAAAAACTAACTTTGATTCCTATAAAAATAAAACTTTTTGACTAGTGAAATCGAGCAGGGCAGAAAAAATCGAATGCCTTGGGTACATTTAAACTTATTTTATACACATTGCTTGTGTCAAAAATTAACCAAGGTGAAAATGTTATCTTCTTATTCCCCATTTCTGCTACTTAGGCGTTCACAAGAAGATTTTTTTTTTCAATCATAAGCTCAAAATGTTCAAAATTGAAATTGTTAACTGAATGTTGAATGTGAAGTGCATTTTCTCTACAAAAAACATTTAAATTATGCAAGAAGTGAAAATCCAGTGAAACCCTAATTCACACCATTTAAAAAACGTTTTTTCTTTTTACATTTCTCTAAAATTAATTATGTAATAACATAAATTTAAATTATTTTTTTTTAAACATAAGAGCAAGTACTTCGTATGACACCCAGTCGTGGATTTTATTTTTCTTCGACATACTAGTTGTTAAGTTACAAATAATAACACACTGCTCAAGCTTATATAAATATTTAAAAAATGTTGGGTGGGCATAGTTGAACGTAATGAGCATTAGAGTTTTGGTGCTATTTTAATAGATCTAAAATAGCGTTAACCACTTCCTTCCGCTGAGCATTGATCTTGACTGAAAATAACCCATACAAAAAATTTTGTGTTGGTTCAGCTGACAACTGAAAGAAGCACAAGCTTCTTTCAGCTCCCCGTCCATCGTTTAAAAATATTTAAATATTTAAACAATTGACGATTGAAACCTAAAATTAAATGCATAACTGAGTCGCACAAACTTGTTCTTGTTATAAAAATAAATCTAAAGTTAAAGCTTTTAAGGAATTTCCAAAAACTATAAAATTTCTTTAAAAAAGTAGGTATTTAAAATTTAAAAAAAAAATTGAAAATCGTTGGATCCTTTTTTGAAAAAATAATTTTTTATGTACACCAACAAAATTCTAACATTTTGAGTTATCGTATGAGTTCGATTTTTTTTATGAAACCTAAAACTTGCTCTATAGTAACTATATCGCAAGTAAATATGGAAGAGGGGCATGTTTGCTGACACATGTTGGGTGAATGCAAGTCGCTTATTTGTTTAGACCACATCATCATTGATATATAGAAAAATAAAAAAACCCAGTTCAATAATTTTATATTGAGAAAAAGAAAACCTTTAAAAGCTTCAAATTTTCAAAATTAGAACCAAAAGTTATTGGATTTCCAAACGTGCTTATCTATCAGGAGTGACTGTGGGTTCGGAAAAGTCTTTACTGTCGATCTAATAATATGCAACATCACGATGCACGACAGGTTGTAATCAAACCAAAATATTACAGTGTTGCTAATAGAGTGCAACGATACGATGCTCAGCAAATTATTAAAGAGTTATTGAGTGTTTTGCAATGGCGTTTGGACGAGAAAGACTCATTGATCGATTTGGGTACTGGGTCTGGTGATGTTTTAATGGATTTCATTTACCCGCTTTTGCCAAAGAATTTCACAAAACTCGTTGGAACAGATATTTCCTCAGAAATGGTAGAACATTGCAAAAGGAATTATTCTCAAAGTGAAAATGTGAAGTTTAAAGTTTTGGATATTGGAACGGAAATATTGCCAAAAGAGTTAATTGGTGAATTTGATCATGTTACCTCGTTTTATAGCATCCATTGGGTTCAGAATCAACGGTAAGCAGATCAAATTTTCGACTGAAATTACAAGATATAATAACGGTTTTCGCCTAATAGATTGGCTGTGGATAATATCTACCGATTGTTAAAAAGTGGTGGAGATTGTTTTCTAGTTTTTCTTTCAACCCATTCAATAAATGAAACTTACGATATTGTTTCGTTGAATCCAAAATGGGCACCTTATATGAAAAATATCAAGAATTACTATTCTCCATTATTTCGAAGCAAGGATCCTAGATCCGAATTTAGTGAAATACTCAAAGATGCTGGATTCGTTGATGTAAAGGTCGCAGAACGATATAAAATATTTGATCATGAAGATTTCGAAGAAATGAAAAGTGAGTAACTATTCGAATGAATTGCTGCACTATGTAATATCTTCTTTCTTTGTTTATTGTACAGATACTTACAGAGCAGTGAACCCTTTTATTCATCGGGTGCCTGTTGAGATGCATGAAGAGATTTTGGATGAAATCATTCATACTGCAATCGAGTTAGGAAATGAATCGAATAATGGTAATCCTGGATGTATAGCAACGTATAAGTTGATTGTTGCTTATGCGAGAAAGTTATAAGATGTATGAAAGTTATAAGAAAATATTTAAATTTATATAATTTTAAGAGAAATCTAATAAATAAAAACAAAAAGGTATTACTTTATTAACATTTTGTTTACTTTTGAAATGCTTTCCGGTACCAGACGGTATATATACCGTTAAGTTCTTAATCAAATTAAGAACTTTCCAGAAAAAAAAAAAAAAACATTTTATTTTGTTTAGTTTTATAAGAAGACTCTAGTCTTATTTGATATTAGACTAAAATCTGCTAAGTTGTTACCAAGGAAAATAGAAAAACTATTCTATCCAGAATCAAAGCCAATTCTATTAAATTGCAATACCTTTGAAAACGTTATCCCTTCTAAGCGAGACAAAAAATTCAGATTTCTTTAAATTCATCTGTACCAAGTTTGAAGGAAGAAAGTCCGTCCACCTGTTTAGGCAGTGGAAATTTTTTTTTGTAAAGGTTTATCTACTTTTGCAAGACATTGCTGCACAATTTTAAGTTCATGGTAGTTTTTTGTCATTTATTATTTTTTCAGGGTCACTGTGGCGTATGCGTATCTTTCTTTACTATTTTTAAGCTGATGGCTACCAATGTTAACGCTTTTTAACTTCTTATTTGCTGTAATTTTATATTGCTTTAAATAAACTAATAATAATAATAATAATAATAATAATTTTTTACTGAGAATTCTGAGATGTTAATCAGACGAGTTTATAATAAAATGTTTGAATGTGGAATGTAGCGTTGAAAGTCAATTCAATTAAATTTTTTTATTGAACGTACTATTTACGATTGACTTAAAATTAGTTTACTGCTAATAAGATATAGTGATCAGTGGTACCACTTTACTTCAATTGAAGTAGATCTACTCCTTTTTTTCAAAAAAAAATTAAAATCTACTTCCTACTTCGCACCATCACAAAAATATCGAAATCTACTTCATTTTAAAATCTCTGTTCCAATCTACTTCAAATTACCAAAATTTAAGCCAAATCTATTTCTTTTTTCAGAAACCAAATATTTGGTCAAAAATTGTTCATTTATAACGAAAATATGGAGTTTGAATGAATTAAAATTATTAGTTTTAGTTGTTTTTACTAATTATAAATTATTTAACTTAAATAAATTTAAAAGAATAATTTTTTTTAGCATAGATTTTTATTAAAAAAAGGATATTTTAAAATCTGCTTCAATTTTTCTCAATCTACTTCCATTTTTTCTTCAAATCTACTTCGACTTTTTTTCTGCAAGTGGTAACGCTGATAGTGACTAGTAAGTACCCGGACATTTTTTATTAAATGGGTGGTAAATATAATAGGAAAACTAAACACTATTTGCATTTGCAAATTAATCATGATTATAAATCCAGGCTCATTTAATGTTGTAGTAAAATTTGACAGATCTGTTAATTAAAGATCCTTGCCAAAAAAAATATGCGTTTTTAGTATTAAGAAAAGCAATATGGAAAAGCTCTCCTTGAGCTTTACCTCCTGTTTTTGTATTGCTTTTTTATATAATAATTGATTATATTGGTCATAAAAAAGAAAAAAGAAAAAAATCCGAAGCTAGTGCCAAATCTGCGCAATGTTTGACTCCACTAAATTATGTCATTATTTTGATCCAAAAGTGTTTCGACTCAAATTGCCGTTTGTTCAAAAAAATATTCATCATAAGATTCAGTGGTAGCGTATTTATTTTAACTCGTTATATCTCCGAACTCACTTTTTGTGACTTGGTTCTACTACTACTGTAGAGCATCATGATCATGATATTTGCTTTCTCAAAGCCGTTGTACACAAACTTCAATTTTTTTTTAGTTCATGAGTTTTCCCTCTAGATTGCATCATATTGAAGAATGTAGCATATCCTATAACTAGCGAATGAGCGTGACGCTATTCCCGATACTTTTTTTTTTGTCAAAGAGTGATAAGTAAAATAGAAGTTATAAAGGAACATACATACCCACATAAATACAAATCGTTAACACTCTTTGTTTTCTACGCCACTTCTTATACTAAACCACTTTTTTCCTTCTACAGACACGTCCGGGGTCCTTCAATTTTTGGGAAAGACCTTCATCTTTGTTATGTTGGTTTTGATTAATTATAAATAATTGCAGTCGAAAGAGTATAGATGCGGTTGTATGATCATTTTCGTATATCGTCCCAGTCCTGAAGAGCATTGATCTTCAGGGAAAAGAATTTTGTGTTGGTTCAGCTGACACCTGACAGAAGCACACGCTTCTTCCAACTCCCCCGCCATCGTTAACCAATTCTAATTTTATTTAAACGATTGACGATTGCAACCTGAAAAATTGAAATGAGACACATATTTGCTGACGCATGTCCTTTATTTGTTTCGAATTGATCGATAACATAAACAATTAAGACTTAAACACACAACAAAAACCATTTTAATTATTAATATAGGTAATTGTATATAATTGAATTGAATAATTGTATATAATGTGAAGGAATTATGTTTAATAAGAAAACGAATCCTTAAAAGCCTAAAATTTTCAAAATTAAAAACAAAAGTTCTTAAATTTCCAATAACGTGTTAATCTACCAAGAGTGGCTTTTGGGTATGAACGAAGCAAGCTTTTATTGTCGAACAAATTATATGCAACTTCGCGATGTAAAGCAAGTTATTAAAGAATTTTTAAATATTTTACAATGGCGTTTGGATGGCAAGGACTCTTTACCGGATGTAGGTAGTGGTAGTGGTGATGTTTTAATGGATTTAGTATACCCAATTGTACCAAAGGATTTCTTAAAATTCTTCGGCTCTGATATTTCATCTAAAATGTTGCAACATTGCAAAAAGACTTATTCTCATTTGGACAGTGTAGAGTTCAAAATTCTAGACATTAGCACCGAAATACTGCCAAGATAGCTTATAGCCTTATAGGTGAATTTGATCATGTCACATCGTTTTACTGCCTTAATTGGGTTGAAAATCAGCGGTAAATATTTAAATTTTTTTATATCGAAGAAATTATATATTTTTTCTCCCGGCGGCGCAGTCAGGCCTTGGAAAATATCTCTATCAGGTTCTTAAAATTGATAGAGATTGTCTCTTAGTTTTCCTTGCAACAAATCCAATTATCCCTGTGTTTTGAGCAAAGATTCAGAAAGTGAATTTTGTGAAATGCTAGAAAAAAAAAACTTGATAAATTTTACTTTCATTTATCAAGTCCATTATACAGCCAATTAAAATATTTGATGCAGCGAAAGGCTTTTGCATATGGGCAAAATACTTTTTGCCTTTGTTTTTGTAACAATTATAAAAAAACATAACATCTTATTTTTAATGACCATTAGAATAGTAATCAATTTAAATTAAAATGTTTGATGAGTTTATTCAATCTTATAAAATACCTTTTTATGAATCTGACTGTCGAAATTTATTAGCCCAAAATAAATTATTAGCCCTGTTCCATTGGAGGTGGTAGTTTACTCATGAGTAGATCTAGTAGGTACTACAAATAACACACGATCTTCTACTCGAGGAGATACGAAAGTGTAGTTGTTGTAGAAGATTTCTACTCACGAGTAAACTACCACCTCCAATGGAACAGGGCTATTAAAAAACTGTGCTTACAGAAATATTTTTTTTCTTATGATTATTTATTTTTATTGTTTTAATTTATATTTTTTTTTGATATTATGTATCAATGTAACCAGTGTAATTTATCTTGATTTATTTCCACATTTAATTTTGTGAAAAAAAAGCTATGATTCTAGAAATTTTATGGTACAAATGGTATCCTTACGAATCTTGTATCAAAATGTTGTCTTTGTCATAAATACGATTTCATTTATAAATTTTCTAAACAATTTAGAAACTTAATACATTTTTATGGGTAAAAGATTGTTTGACTAATTCGTGCAGTTCATTTCTTGAAAAAACAATTTTTGAAGAATGTTTAATAAATGTAAAATCTTTAAAATGGCAAACCAATTTTTTTTTTAATATTTTAAAATATATATAAATGTATACAAAATAAAATGCACGACTGGGTCGCACGTACTTGCTCTTTTAGTTCAAAGCATCTTTATCTTAAATATCTATTGGAAAATAAAGATTTTGTTTAGTGTCGAGAAAAAAAATTAAAAAAAAAAAAAATCGAAAGTTAAAAAAACATTTTTTTCAAATTTTTTTTTTAAATTTTTTTTTTACATTTTACACTTCAAAGTGATGTCTTAAAATTTTGAATAAAATTGACTTGTGCTTTGATCATATAGGATGAACTTAAAAAATTAAATTAAAATTAAAAAAGAGATATTTAAAAACTAAAAAAACTAGGGTATTACGCAAAAATCATCTGTACCAAGTTTCAAGTAAATCCATCCATCCGTTTAGGCCCTAGCTCGGACGCACACACGCACAGACGCACAGACCGACGGACGGCATGACGAAAACCACATTTTTGAACTTTTCCATCATCGTAATGTTGGTTTTGATTAATACCTCGAATTTTTTTTTCTACACGAAACCAATACTTGCCCTATAGATACGGTGACCATCCGTCCCGGTTTACCCGGGACTGTCCCGTATTTCTACAGCTTGTCCCGGGTTTTTATTTAAGAAACCCGGGACGTATAAGTGTCCCGTATTTTGTAATTTGTCCCGTGATTGTCCCGTATTTGCACATTCTCTGATTTTTGTATTTAATATTTTAAATACTTTGTACGGAAAACAAGAAAACAGTGGTTGGAAATTAAAATTTTTCTAGTACGCTGCTGAAGCAAAACGAAACATTTTTTAAGTCTCCAAAGTAAAAAAACGATTAAAAACTCTCCATATATTCTTGCACAGGTAAGAATTTCGTTGCCTAAGCTGCGTACTGTGCAACGAAAAGCAAAATTTTCGTTTACGATTTCGTTGTGCTGGTTTTGTATGAAAATTTTCGTTTTTTCTCTAAACTAGGCTTTAGTTTTTTTTAAATGTTCGTCAATTATTTAGTTCCAGCTTCTGTTTGTCAGGTTGCTACACCAGGAAAAATGTTTTCGAATAAAGAACAACATATGGAAGAGTAAAGAACCCAGATAAGTTTCAAAACTTTTAAGGACATGTTAAAAATTGTGTTAAGGTCCTTACAATTTCAAAACCATTTAAATAAAAATGTTAAAAAACAGCTCTCCCGAATTTGATTAAAAAAATATTTTTTTAGAAGTTATTAACAGACAATATTAAAAAACCATTTTCTTGATTTCTGATTTCGTAAACGACTTAAATGATTTCAACAAAAACGCTCCCATAAAATCGTTTAGGAAATCTTATCAAAAAAAGGAAGAATTATGAAAACTCATTAAAAAAAATTTTTAATTTTTTTTTTTAAATCAATATTTTCAAAACGATCCAACGAATTTTTTATCCGTCCCGGGTTTGGCTTCCAGAAATATGGTCACAGTACCTATAGAGCATGTAAAAATATTTAAAGAAAAAACGGCTCTAACAATTAAATTTTTATTTCAAAAATTCTTTTTACACAAGAAACTTCGTTTGGTGGTCAAAATTATCTACAAAAAATATTTTATTAAATGTAAAAACAAGTTTATATATTTGAAAAATCAATTTATAATCTTATTCTTTGAATTTCATTAATAGGTATTTTTCATTAATATATAATCTAAAAAAGCATCTACTAGGTCTCGAGAAAAGTAACTATATTTATTATTTTTTGAACTTGTCCATAAACTTGTCCTAAGATCTAAGGACCATTTGCCGATTCGAAACCTAAATTATTTATGTTGAGCATAAATTCTTATTTTCTTCTTTTTCCTATGGGTAAACTATCACATAAATATTTATGTAAGACTCGTTAAAAAAAATGTAGGTATATTTTTTCATCTGTTATTTAATCGGTTTTTAATTTTAAATGAAAGGGTATTCGATTTTCTACCCAAGAGTTCAAAAGTTTGCCAAAGTTGATCGTGTTCACTGTAGCGTATACGTGCTTTTTTTATTAAAATTTTATTTTATCATATTGCAAAAATTTAACATGTTCAGTCTATAAAACAATGAAAAATCAGTAAAAGATCTTTCCGAGAGTATGTTTTCACACTACACTGGCTGAGAATAATAAGGTTGTATGTTAGCAGGATTTTTGTATTGCTTTTACACTCTGGCAAAAAGTATTCTCTTCCACTTTCCTAATACAACTTTTAAAAAAGTATTCTCTTCCACTTTCCTAATACAACTTTAAAATTAAAAATAATTAAACGATTATATTTTAAAGTATTTAAAAAAAACAATTTTTTACAATTTTTTAAATTAAAAATACATATTTATTTACATAATATCCATAGGCTTAAAAATAAACAAAAATACAAAAATGAATTGAACCTAATACTTTACACACAGAAACGATTACTTTCTTGCATATGCAACGATTAACTTGTACGGCGTTATCAACTTAAATTCATCATTATTGGTTTCCTTTAAATTAAGTCCAATTGAAGTTTTGACAATATCATCAAGAAACTCTTCGTGCAACCAAAGTGGTATGCGTTCAATGAAAGGATTCACTGCTCTAACATTTTCTGTACAATTAAAGAAAGTAATATAAAATCGCATTAAATAACTTTTTCGGATACTCACGCTTAATATTATCAAGACCTTCGTAGGCGAATATTTTATCACGACTTTCGACACTTATATCAACAAATCCAGCATCTTCTAACATCTGACTGAATTCGGTTTCAGGATCCTTACTACAATGCAATGGAGATATAAAACTGGTCACATCCTTCATATATGGCGCCCATTTTGGATTTAACGAAACGATATTGTAAATATCGAATATTGGATTTGTTGCAAGGAAGACCAAAAGACAATCTCCATCATGTTTTAAAACTTGGTAGATGTTTTCTATGGCTTGGCTGTTGAATATTTACACAAAATCACAATTAATAACTTCAAATGTTCAAAAGTATCTTCAAAATATTTACCGTTGATTTTGAACCCAATGAAGGCAGTAAAACGAAGTAACATGATCAAATTCATTGATAAATTCTTTTGGCAGCGTCTCGGTTCCAATATCAAGAACTTTAAAATCCACATTGTCGATATGAGAATAAGTTTTTTTGCCATGGCGCACCATTTTCGACGAAATATCGGAAGCGACAATTTTTTTGAAATCTTTCGGAACAACCGGATATAGGAAATCCATTAAAACATCACCACTTCCACTGCCCACATCGAGTAATGAATCCTTTCCATCCAAACGCCATTGAAAAACATTTGAAAACTCTTGAATGATCTGCTGTGCATCGTGACGTTGCACATTGTTAGCTCGAAGATATAATTTTGCCTGATTCATTTTGTTCACACTAACACCCGATAGAAATAACACGATCGTTTGGAAATTCGAAAAACTTCTGGTTTCATGATCACTAAAGTTCCGGGCTTTTATACCTTTTACGGATGACAGGCCTTCTCACACCTGAGAAGAAAGTTTTTTTTTTCTCCTCATTTCTTAACAACTAAAAACCACCCCATAAAAGAAAAATTAGTTTTTTTTATTTCGGTTGTATTCCAAATTTGGAACTAAAAAAAAAAAATTAAATCCATTTAATGAATGGGAGGAAAGTATCTATACATCACTCAAATGTGTAAATGTGTCCCTCATGTCGATCTTGACAGTCGTTAGAATTAGAATAGGATAAACTTAACAATGAAGACGGAAAAAGATTGTCCGATCATGGATCAGCAAAGCAAAACAAAAAATACAAAAAGAAAATAACAAACAGTTTGTTTTTGAATACAACAAAAAAAAGATCTTGTTCGTCTAACATTCAGAATATTGAAGTAGGGTCAGTTTGAGTGTCAAGTTCGTCATAACTTTGGAGAATGATATGCAAATGGGTATTGGGATTTGTTAAAGACGGAAACTTCCTCACCTGTTGCGGATGTTGAAAAGCTTACTAGACAAAAATTTTAAAAAAATCTATAAATACATTTCTTTTGTCAGAAGTTTGACAGGGGCAGAGTTTCGTTGCATAGGACTAAGTTCTTAGTTCTTAGATATTCTTTGGTGAGGGTGAACTTATGTATATTTTATATTTTGAAATTTTAAATAGCGAACTTGGTAGTACCTACATTATTTTCAAGACGGTAGGTATTAACTTTCTATCTTTTGAAATTGTACTTATATATTTAAGATCGCTTTCAATATAGTTTTAATTTTTAATTAGGTTAAAAAGGGGTAAGTGGCTAGTGGAAAGTGAAGCCTCGCTTGTGGCAATAAGCAGTGGAGCTGCTGAAAGTGGACAAGTGGAAGGTGACTTCTGGCCATAGCCGTATTTAGAGAGGGGGGGGTTACAGGGTTTAACCCCTCATCATCATAAACACAAAACACATCATAAACACAAAAAATATTCATCATTTGTTTTTTCTTGGGAATGTCATTCTTAAGCCTTAACTACATTGGCTCAAAAAGTGAAAAAGTACAAAAGTGAAAATTTTCAAACGCATTTTTGTATAGTTTTTCGGGCTAGAAAATTAAAACAATTGATGCAGAAAGCTTATTGGTCTAAAAAACAAATCGTATACTCTTTTTCACAAAACAATTCTGCTAGGCAAGCAGAAAAAAAATATTTCCACTTTTGTACTTTTTCAAAAATATATGTAGTTTTTCAAATGTGTATGTAGTTAAGCCTTTAAGTTGTAACCACCACCCCATTGACCTATTAAGGCTTGCGTCAACACAGCAAACTAGGCTGACTGAAAAAGACGCGAAATGCAAAAAAATTGTTCCTTCAGCCTAGATATTTGAAACTTTCATTTTTAAACGTTATAATATTGACGAAAACGGATTATTTTTGTACTCTCTATATTTGAATCTTAAACTGGGTGTAAAGGAAAACAATTTTTTGAAATATATTGCTGAACTTCGGAACTAGGGGTTAAAAATTCCATTTTTCAAATTCATATGTGATATACAAAGGTACAATTTATTTTACATTGAAATTTAATGAAAAAAATTCTTTGAGGTGTAAGATTTCAACTTGAATTCGATATTGAGGTCGCGTGTGAATTAAGTTGAATATTTAGGAAAGGATATAGATACTATAAAAGTGAACATAAAATTTCAGCTGTTAAAGATATATCCCGATGTTCTGGGTGCATATTAAATTTGTGTTTATTGTGATAAACGGAGTTTTGTGTAGTTTTGCAAATAAATGTTCAAATTTTTTAAGAAACGAAGAAATTTGAAAAAATAATTCAAGAAAGAGTTTGAAATTGTAAGGAATTGCTAATATGTTTTTAACACCCTTAAATCTTTTTTTTGCAGCTTAAGGAAACTTTCAAGCCGTCAAAACGTCAAAAATGTATTAATTTAATATTCAACACATATTTGGATGTCAAAAATTTGTCTTTGGCTATGTATATAACCCAATTAACAGCCTTAGAGATAAGAACATTAATTTTTGGTTATTTCTAAATAACTTTTTTTATACAAACCATCAGTAAGAGAAAAGTCCATTTGTCATTTTATTGCTGTTTAAACCTTTGATTGTATCTAGTGTTTTTTTATATGATATTTTGCGAAACAGTTTTCTTTATAAGGCTAAGAAAAGCTTCTAAAATTTTTTTCCTCGCTTACGCTCGCATGTAAAAATATGTAAGAAAAATTAGTCGGTCTAAGCTAACCCTCCCCGAAATGAAATCCTAGCTACGGCTATGCTTCTGGCATGTAATAACTGGCCAGTAGTAAGTGGCAAGTAGAAAAAACTGGTAACTATACATACTACACCTCTATCAAATTAACATTTTTGAGTGACAAAAGTCGTCCAACAATTAAAATATCAATTTTGATATTTTATCATATCATTTTGACATTTTTAAATTTTACTTTGAAAAATATCAATGTTGACTAGATTTTACGTTATGATGAAACCTATTTCTTTCTTTTTCATTATTTTTATTATTTTAAGTATTTTCTTTCTTTTTTCAAAACATTACTGAAAGTGAATATTCTGTACAAAATTGTGGTGATATTATTTTTTCTATTATAGGTACGGTGACCATCCGTCCCGGTTTACCCGGGACTGTCCCGTATTTCTACAACTTGTCCCGGGTTTTTATTTAAGAAACCCGGGACGCATAAGTGTCCCGTATTTTGTAATTTGTTCCGTGATTGTCCCGTTTTTGGACATTCTCTGATTTTTGTATTCAATATTTTAAATACTTTATACGGAAAACAAGAAAGCAGTGGTTGAAAATTAAAATGTTTCTGATTTTTCGGATAAAGCATTTAGCCCAGTACGCTGTTGAAGCTGTAAGTCTCCAAAGTCAAAAATCTGTTGCTGCAAGAAAAATTGCCTGCATAGATAAATGGGAGTAAAAAACAATTGAAAGCTCTCCATATATTCTAGCACAAGTAAGAATTTCGTTACCTTAGCAGCGTATTGTGCAACTAAAAGCAAAATTTTCGTTTACGATTTCGTTGTGCTGGTTTTGTATGAAAATTTTCGTTTGGTCTCTAGACTAGGCTTTAGTTTTTTTTTAATGTTCGTCAATTGTTTAGTTCCAGCTTCTGTTTGTCAGGTTGCTACACCAGGTACAATGTTTCCGAATAAAGAAAAATAAAGAACCCAGATAAGATTCAAAACTTTTAAGGAAATGTTGTGTTAAAGATCATACAATTTCAAATCATTTAAAATAAAATTAAAATGTTAAAAAACAGCTCTCCCGATTTGATTAAAATTTTTTTAGAAGTTAATAACAGACATTTTTATAAAACAATTTTCTTGATTTCTTATTTCGTATAAACGACTTAAATGATTTTAACAAAAACGCTCCCATAAAATCGTTTAGGAAATCTTGATATCAAAATAAGGAAAAATTATGAAAACTCATTTAAAAAATTAAAATTTTTTTTGATAAATCAATATTTTCAAAACGATCCAACGAAATTTTTATCTGTCTCGGGTTTCGCTTCCAGAAATATGGTCACCGTAATTATAGGTGATATAAATTGCTTTGTTATTTTCTAAAATCGATCAAATTTTCTCAGTAAATCATACATTTTACTTCGAAAAAACACAAAGCGCTTTTAAATTAGTACACATTAAGAATTTTTATTTAATATTTTTTAATAATTTGGAATGAGAAATGTCAAAAATAAATCCAAATCCATAATATTCACTATCTCACAGATAAAAAAATAGTTATTTTTTACTATTTTTTAACTATTTTCATAGTTAAAATCGAGATAACTAATTTGGACTTGGATTTATTTTTGACATTTGGCAACTACATATTTTATTCGATATGAAAAGATATTTTATGATGTTTCCAGTAAGCATATGTATATTTGAAGATTTATAAAAAACTGTGTTTTTATAACAATTCAAAAATTTAACGGGTGTGACATTGTATGAAAAAACGGTGTCCCACAGTCACCGCCCCAAATGAAACCCATGGATTCCTGAGGCCATTTTAATATGAAAAATTTATGAGGTAATTTTCTCGTTTTCTTCGAGTTACATATGACCACAATAGCTTAGAAAAAAGTTTTTAATTCATTTGAATTAATTTTGTAGTTAAAAATTATTTTTTTTAAACTCACTCAGTTTGTTTATTTTTTTAATTACTTTTAATAGTCTTTTTGTTTTTTTTTTTAAGAAAATAAACTGGGCTTTAATAATAACTGAAAAAAAATAAGTACTTATGTATATTCGTGTTTTTTTTAATAAAATGATATGAAAGTTAAAAAAAAAAAAACAAAAAAACAACTTAAAAAACGAAGAAAATTGGGTTTGATGGAAAATTGCGGAGAAACGATTGACCGCAGAAAAAGATGTTTGTTTAGGTACAAACTAATCCTGTTGTAAATTCTTGATTGGTTGCAAAACAAATCTTTCGAATCAGATGTAGTTTGGCAAAGATAAGGCCCATTAAGGGAAAAAGATCCAAAACCATAAAAACCACCATAACTCGAAAACGGGACGAAAACGAGAAAATTACCACATACATTTTTCGACTTAAAATTATCTCAGGAATCTATGGTTTTCATTTGTATTATAAAGCACAGAAAATTTGTGTAACTCCATCCAATTTCGAGTACCGCAAAGTATCCCAGTACCTATCAGTTATTTCCTAAGGGGGTATTAAAAACATCAAAAAAAAAAAAGCACACCATTTGCGGTGCTGTAACTATGCAAATATAACTCCTTTAAGAAACTGATGTAGGTATAGGAGAAAAGAGATAATTGTGTTTTCAATCAGAAAGTTCTTTGCAATAACTTTCTATTCGACAAGTCGTTCTCGAGATATTGAGACTTACGCATTCTTCAAAATGGCAACGCCCCACAGGCCCAATCAATACGCCCAAAATAGTGAGATAATACACTGAGAACAAATTCCTCTTAACTACTAAACTTTTCATTGACAAGAAAGATTTGGACTTGACTTCAATTGGCGAGTGGGATCGAGTCCCAAAACCATTTCAACTACGCGGAGAAAACATAACGCCAGCGATAAATTTAATTCTAGCATATTTAATCAGAATAAAATTAAATATACCACAAATAAAGTTAAATTTACCAGAAGTAAAGTTATCCCCGCGCTATTTTTCCTCTACTATGCATGAAACGTAGTTACTTTAGTGGAAAACACTGTTAATTGCCTTCTATTGATAATTTAGTATCACTACTCGACACACATACATTGAAAATGGCGCTGCAACAAACAAAGAGCAATTTTTAGACACAAGAAAACAGTTTTTGTTCTCTCCACCTGTCACGTTTCTCAAATTTTTCAAACCAAAATTAAATTAGCTGAATCATAGCGCTTTTCTTATTATTTAACTTTCTTGTACAATCCAATTGATATTTATTTTTTAATTGCTTTCAAAAATATTCAATTATATAAAACATTTTTTTAAAAATTCAAATCCAACTGCCACCAAAATCCCACAAAACCTATCTCATTTCCTACTCACTCACAGATGTCACTCCAATCATCAAAAAGGCCACGTAAACCAATCAAATCACTCCACGAAAATCCATAACATCCATATAATAAATGAAATCGCATCTCAATTAAATTTATTGCATTTTGACATTCATTTCCAGTTCTTCACTTCATTTTCAACATAAAAGAATAAAAATTGTTAAATTTTTACTAACAACTAAAAAGAAAACTCACTTGAGTGTAAGTATATTTATATTCCTTATCAATTTATCATTCAAGTGTTAATAACCGACTCATATCTTTTTTCCAAAAAATAAACAACAGATTGTTGAAGACGACAAAAAATAATTTGTCAACGTGTAGCATCCACCGGCTTCTGTTGAATAGAATCTTTCTAGAAAAACACGCCTACACACAAATCAAAGAAGATGCAACTATTTGCATGTAAGTTAAAACTTTAATACTTTATTTTTACCAAATTACTAAACTTTTAAGTAGTCTTAGCTTTGTTACTTTGCGCCCAATCATCTTGGGCCTTCTATTCCTCCTCTGACGATGTCATCGAACTAACTCCCTCATTATTCGACAAACTCGTCACAAACGATGATTCCATTTGGATTGTTGAATTCTTTGCTCCATGGTGTGGCCATTGTCAAAGTTTAGTCCCCGAATATAAAAAACTGGCAAAAGCTGTTAAAGGAGTCATTAAAGTTGGTTCTGTCAATGCCGATGAACACAATTCTTTAGGAGGTCGATTTGGTGTTAAAGGTTTCCCAACAATAAAGATCTTCGGGGCAAACAAACGTTCCCCAGTTGACTTTAATGGACAAAGAACTGCCAAAGCTATGGCTGAAGCTGGTTTAGCTGAAGCCAAGAAAAAGGTTCAAGCTTCATTTGGAGGCGGTAGTGGCGATAGTGGATCGTCATCGTCGAATGACGTCATTGAACTAACTGATGCTAACTTTGATAAACTCGTTTTACAAAGTGACGATGTTTGGTTAGTTGAATTCTTTGCTCCTTGGTGTGGCCATTGTAAAAATCTGGAACCACAATGGGCTAAAGCAGCTAAAGAACTTAAAGGCAAAGTTAAATTGGGAGCTCTTGATGCAACTGTCCATCAGGCAAAAGCTCAAGAATATGGAGTTCGTGGTTATCCCACGATTAAATTCTTCCCAGCTGGCAAAAAGTCTTCCAGCGATGCTGAAGACTATAATGGAGGTCGAACTGCCTCTGATATTGTCTCATTTGGTCTGGAAAAACACACAGACAGTGTTCCAGCTCCAGAATTGATTGAAATTACCAACGAAGAGACATTCGATAATGCCTGTGAAGGTAAACCGCTTTGCATTGTTTCGGTATTGCCACATATTCTCGACTGCGACGCTAAATGTCGAAATGCATTCCTAAAGACACTTAAAGATGCTGGTGAGAAATATAAAAAGAAACTTTGGGGATGGGCTTGGGCTGAGGGTGGTGCCCAATTGGCTTTGGAAGAATCTCTAGAAATTGGTGGATTTGGTTATCCAGCAATGGCTGTTGTTAATTTTAAGAAAATGAAATTCTCCGTTTTGAAAGGATCCTTCTCTAAAGAAGGTATTGATGAATTTTTACGTGATATATCTTATGGTCGTGGACATACTGCACCAGTTCGTGGTGCTAAGAAGCCAAAGATTAATAGTGTAGATGCATGGGATGGTAAAGATGGACAATTGCCACAGGAAGAGGATATTGATTTGTCGGATGTTGATTTGGAAGATGAGAAGGAGGGCAAAGATGAACTGTAAGATAAAGAGAGAATACGTGAAGGTGATAAATTATCATTGAAGACTGCCACCAACATATAAAAACGCCCCCGCCCTCTTTAATTCCATTTTAGTAGATGTGAAATTTTTAAGAAATAAAGATGGTATTTTATTTTTTTTTCTAAATTAGTCCTTCTATATTTGGAATTTATGTATTTCCACGTCATGTCAGTCGTCTTACCTAAATGAAACTTTTATGTATAATCTTTTTTTTGTATTTACTTAAAATAATTAATGCATTTAGAATAAGAAGAAGACAAACTTAAATAAAAATAGAACAAAAACTATAGTTAAGTTAATTACAAACAAAAAAACAAAATTGTTTTATTTTTTTCATTCAAAAAAAGGATGGTTGAATTACAAAGTCTCCCATATAGATAAGATGCATCTTGATTGAATCGGAATGGAAATCATTTCGATGAGTGTAGGAGCATTGTATATATATACAATGGTAGGAGAATCGATGATACCAGCGGCATCTGATATGGATAGGTGCATATGTATATTAATTAAAAGTCGACGACTTTTATAATTGGAACAAAATAAGAGCTTCTGACCAGCGTTGCCACTTTGATGCAATTGCAGTAGATCTACATTTCTTGCAAAAATAAATCTACTGCGACTTAATCAAATCTACGTGTAAATTCACAAACGCATCACTGCAGAGATGATTTGCGATAATTCCTATAGCACGTTCATAAACGCAAATAAATAGCATCACTTAAAAGTCAATCGTTCATTATTGCAAATTTGGATAAACTGATGCGCAAATATCAAACAAAAAAGCATCAAGAATTTTCTTAATAACTTGGTGATGCCGACGCGATTTGGAGTAAAAATGAAGGAAAAGGACAATGAAAAGTATTTAATCAAATTCTAAATTGTTTATAAATAAATAACTTGAAGAAATTTAGGGAATATTTTACCAGCACACAAATTAAACAACTAATAGAAAGCAAATTAATATATGAAGGTGAATTTATTGGAGGCAGAAAATCGAAGTCAGTATTGTGGAGGAATGTTCTGGAGGATATAAAATGTGAGGCTCCAGATTTTAATTATAACAAAGAGTTTTTATTAGTACATTTCCATCATTAAGCAAAAATTCTTTTTAAACGTAAAACTTTTTGTCGATCAGCATCGCATCGTCATCAGCTGAGCAACGATCAGCGTCGCAAAAAAGCAGTGATGCGTAATCACTACCAACAAATTTGACGTTTGTGAATTTACCCTACTGCACCTCTTCAAATCAAATTCCAAGCGTTTTAAGGAAATAATAAAATAATTCCTTTGTAGTAAGTAGTATTGCAATGTACAAAATCCGCTCTTAACTCAGAACCAGCTCTAAAAAGCTGCAAAACACCAAGATTAACACTGTTTAAAGTGTTTTTGGCCCAACAGATAGAGCCTATATTTGTGAAAACAAAAATCTAAAAGGAAGTACAAATGCTTAATTAAAATTCTGTACATGAGTTTGGTTGTAATGAGAAAAGTATTCTGACTGTTAACTCAACATACGGGTATTTTGATTGTTAAATAAAATCTACTGCGAATTTTTTTAATCTACTGCATTTTTTCTATGGATCTACTGCGCAAATTTTGTTTAGAAGTGACAACACTGCTTCTGACCAAGGGGATCTGCGAAAAGCAGAGTAGAGAAATTTTTTTCGCTCCATGTAAGGAAAGTGTTTAAGTTTTGTTGAAGCAAAAGAGGAATCAAAAAAAAAAGAGATAACCTAATTGAATCGTTTATTTAAGAAACGACATAAGTCCATGAGCATAAACTTTTCAGGAGCAACAAAAAACTGTTTTTTACTTAAAATTCCACAACACTTCAAATTTAGAGTATGCCGAGTTATAATCTAGCCTAAGATGCATTTAGAAACCTTTAAAATATTAACTTTTTTTTAGGTCTTAGCGGGTTTTTAAGCCTTTACAGTCGCTGGACTTATGTCGTTTCTGAAA
This sequence comes from Episyrphus balteatus, assembly GCF_945859705.1. Lineage (NCBI taxonomy): Eukaryota > Metazoa > Arthropoda > Insecta > Diptera > Syrphidae > Episyrphus > Episyrphus balteatus. The sequence goes on along the minus strand of NC_079134.1, from coordinate 14,410,664 downwards.
AAAAACGGAATTTTTTTTTTTAAACTTTTGTTTTTAGTTAGCTATAGCTTTCGAACCCTGCTTTCAATTTTAATAAATAACAAAGCAGAAGATAGAGTACATTTTTACCTTTTTATAGATGTATAACTTAAAGGCTTGCGTGTCATGATGTTTGCCAAAATAATTTAAAACTGGTAAAATGTCATATAATTCAAGAGTTAAAAATGCTGCCACCGCCAGAAATCTGGCTATAAGTTATGAACCCTGGGCCCCAGTTTTGTAACTTTGTTACTGGCGATAAACGTTTTTCAACGTCTCTAAAATCCATTTTCTTCCGCAAATTAAGCAAAATTTCTTTCAAATTCAGAATTTAGAAATTATGATCCGGAACAAAATTTCTTTTATTTTGATGAGATTTAATGGATTTTAAAGTCATTAAAATATTTTATCGCCAGTGATAAAAGTTACAGAACATGGGCACTGAGTTCAATTTTAAAGAATTTAATAGATGTAGATAGAGTAATTCCTTACCTTTTTATAGATGCATAACAAAATGGCGCGCTCGTCAATTTTTTGATAAGACTTACCGTTTTGCTGAAAATATGGAAAAACCAGTTTTTGTGACCTTTAATTTTTTTCGATGAGGAATTTTTAGATTTAATTTATGATGGTGTTTCCAACAATCCTACCAATTTTCAACTGGCTGGGAATAAATGTAACCTCGGATGTCTAAATTGACCGGACTATAAATATATAAGGTCCATTTTCTTCACTCGGAGTTGAACATAACTTGTTCAACTCCGAGTAAAGAAAATGGACCTAAATCGATTACAACTGGTCCCGTTTTGATTTTTTTTTTACAATTTTTGCTTTAAAATTGTATTAAAAATTTGTAAGTGATGATACAGTTTTTATGTCTTTACAATTAAATATGATTTTAAAAGCCCTCCCATTTCGTATCGATTTCAGCCCGCGCGTCGTAGAGAAAAGGTATGCGGGTTAAAATTGTATCTATATATTGTCCTAGTTACGAATCCCTAACTTGACTTCCCAAAATGAGCGACACAATTTTCAGAACGCAGCACATTGCTTGTGATCTGAAATATACATCCCAGAACCTAGAATGTATCTAGTCCAACTTACTCTTTAATACTCTAGTTACGAAAAAACTGCTCATTTATCAATTTGGTTTTAGATCAATTTAGTTTATTTTTGAATTTTTCTTTGACTCTTAATAAAAGTATAAAAATATTTTTCATTTTATTACATATAAAAAGTTTTGTTGGTTTATCTTATAAAATTTTTGCACAAATATTCTTATAAACTAATGTTATGTAAAGATAATTATAAAAAAATATTTAATATTATTTAGAGATACAAATATAAATGTATTTCAATTTGTATTAGATAATAAAGTTTGTTGTGTATGTTTGAACTTCATCGTCTTTTTTTTTTTTTTTTTTTGTTTCTTCAATAAAATCACAATATTTTTTACTTAATTTTAAAGTCATTTAAATGCTATTTCTTTTATTGGCAGATATTATTTATGGAGTTCTTAATATGGTTCACGAATCGAAGGTTTCAACTTTTTTGACAGAGTTTGATTCAAATCTGTGGAGACGCGAACCACATTCCTTAAATTAAATTAGTATTTATATGTAAATATTTTATAAATTATTGTATATAAAATACTTCCAAATTGTTTAATTTATGGGAGTAAACAATTCATTTGAATGTAAATTTTGAGGAGACAAGGCAATCAATTAACAATAAAAATTTATCTAATTTAAAATTAAACCAAATAACATAAAGTTAAATTTTGCAGTTAACTTAAAATAAAATAAAATTTAGTTTGTATGTTGTTTTATTCATTTTCTTTTATTAGTTCCGAGTCTTTCAAACAGTCGTTATTAGAAAAAGAGGATTGATTTGAGCTCTTTTTAACATGCAACATTTTCTTTAACATTGAAATGTATCATTTGAGCAGCCAGAAAAGCTTAGTCATTCAAAATTGCTTAAGCAATAATTTAAAAAACACGTTGCGTATGTTTACGTACAATCCGAGTTAAATGGGATTCTCAGCTTTAATGTATTCTTTTATAACTACCTTGGTAAGCATTTGAATCGCAACACATTGCTAATTGTTTAAATCACTAAACCCATTCTCAGATACTCGTCAAACTACTTGCGCGCTAAGAATACAAATGCCTTAACTTACAATGACAATCGAGCGAAACATTCTTACATTTAAATGGATATAATTTTTTCTCAACCTTACAGAACAACATTTTGCAATGTGCATTATTTGTTTGCTTAAATTAAATAATCATACCAATAATTTTGTACCCATATATGAAAGAGGTTAGTTTAAAATAAAAATTTAAAAAAAATAGCTAGTCTTTCTTTTTTTGTTGTCTTTTTCTTAAAGATCATTATTTGCCAAATTGTATAACGAGTGCTTAAGAGATACGAAAAAAAAAAAAAAATGAAATAATAAAACTACAATTGCAAAATTATGTCTAGTGATGTATGTCTCGTCTTTTTTTTTTGTCCTGCTGTTCTTTTTTATTTAATTTTATATTAAAGGGTGTTTTTTTTTAGAGTCTGATAGAATATTGATTTTAAATATTTTAATTTATCAAATAGATAAAATTAGTTTGAAAGAACATTTTTAAATAGTTTTAATTATTTTCAAATGGAAATTGGAAAAATTTGAATGCAGAGTTAAGTTCCTAAATTGATGAAATTGCTTCTGAAAGAGAAAATTGGAATTAATTTTTATGAAAGGCCTCACAAAATCAAAATCGGAATTTCCAGCATTCGCAGACGGCATTAATTTAGTTTTCATTTGAAGCTTATATTGATCGTGAAACAACGCGTGTGAATTGTGTCTTCGAGCATTGCAAAAGTAGGGATCTTGAAAGGAATGTGAAAATACGCTGATGTGGAATTGAAATATGTACTGACCTGTTAACACTTGGAGAAAAAAAATACATTTAACCTAAGTGTGACAGTAGGCTAATAAGTTAGATGCTGTCGTACCCTTTTAAAACCCAGTTTTTCGGTACGGAATTAAAATAACGCTAACTCTGAATTGCAAAAATTGTTTTGAGTTTAACTTTATGAGTTTGTTGGATATTAATGTATTTATTCTCTATCAATTGCTTGAAAAAAGTACAGCATTTATATCAAAAACATTTTGTTTGTGACAAATTGAGATAACTAAGCTGTAAAGTTAAAATCCAAACGACTTCTTCATCAGACTTGGACTTCAATTGTAAGACACCCACTTGAAGTTGATGGATGGATCATGTTTTATTTTTCATTCTTCCAAAGATGCTAGCTATTACAATTAGTTCCATTTCTGAGGCAGACTAAATGCTGGCAGACTAAATACCTGATGCACACATGCGTTATTTTATTCGTACAGAACACAAGAGAGGTGACGGTGGGTCAAGATAATGGTAGATATTACCACTCGTGCGGTGACTTTTGCTTCTCCTTAGCAATCATATGTTGTTGTTTTCCGTGCAAAATTTTACTGAGCTAAGTATTGAGTTACCAACAAAACACGGCTTATATATGAGCTTTGTTGTATAATGTTTTTGTTCAATTGCTGAGTTATGAAAGCCAATAAATGTATGCGATCATACTGGTACGTCGCAACATTCGAAGAAGAAGATCAATTTGTTTTTATTTGGTTTTTATTATAAGGAGTGAAGGGCGGCTTTGAAATAGAAGTTTTAGTAAAGTAAATATATAATAATCTTGTGGCACCACTCTATGAAAGAGCAAGGCCTTTTGTGTAACAACTCTCAACCAGTCTTGTGTGCGTTACAGTTATTATTATTAATATTAGGTGACATGCACTTCTTCATGACAATGATGCTCTTGGAGTTTTGTCAAACTCTCGCAAAGAGCGGTAATCGTACACTAGAGACTGAATTTGGATCCAGAACCTCCAGAATAATTGTGTTTTAATTGATACCAATCATGTTATTTACTTTTTTCCATATGATAAATAAAAATAACCGCAATTTAAAGTTCTATCAAACATGCAAAAAAAAAAACACCCTTTTACCGAAATGAAAGAATATTTACGCTGCAGAAGCTTACAAATAAAAACAAAAAAAGATAAAAAAGATTCATTGATTGTGAAATTGTGATGTTTTGGAGTGGCTTACAATTAATTTTTCAAGGGGGAAGACGTTAGGTAGTAGTAAAAAAAATTGTTAACTTATTTTTATTCGATATAATGTTCAGTAAAATTGAGTCATGGATATTTAATTGAATGTATGTCAATCTTTTTTCAATATAAAAGCAATCTCATCTCATAGCCACACGAGAGGCTAATTGATATCAATTTATAATGTTTTTTGTGTCTTATTGTTTTCATGATTATTACAATATGAGGCTCAGTTATTAGCCAACTTCTATAAAAAAAAAAGAAAACTAATGGCATTTTCAGTCTTTTTTTGGACAGCTGAATTCGTTTTGATAAAAAAAAATGTATGTAAATATGGATAAATCTCTTTCTCAGGGATTCGTAGAATTATCGGGGACAGTTTGTTTATTATTAAGAAGTTACCTTTTCGATGACTCTTTTTGACTTCTTTTCGATGGTAAAAGTAGGTAGTTATTTCCTGCCGGTGTGTCTGTTTCTATTTCTTTTGATAATGATAATGATGATGATGAGCAATTGAAAATTTGTTCGTTGTTCTGCTTTTTTGTTAAACCAGTTCTTTCATTTCTTTTCTTTGTGTCTCCTCCTCCTCCACCCTTTTCTCTTTTTTTTCAGCTTCTTTATCTTCTTACACCCTTCCTCTCACATTCCCTTATTTATAAAAGAATTTAATAAGAAAGATCTCTTTTTTCTTAAATTGGATGCTTTTGATCTACTGGGAAATTCTCAATCGATTGTATTGACCTGGATGTAGCTGTGGTCATTGTCGACGAAACATCCATAAAATGATATTTCTTCTCCGACGCACATAAAAATGGATAACACATTATGCTGTAGTAGAATACTAAAGCACTCATTATAACACAGAAAATAATGGAAATAATTCCAAAAGTCGAAAACTGTGATTTGGCATCGAGGTATTCTTTGGGGGTTGGTGGTAATGTAGGTTGTGGCGGTGCAACTGGAGCGCTAGCCATGTAATTGTTACGACGGCCTACATAACCGGATCGACCCCCACCGTCACGTCCGTAGACACCACATTCCGATGAGTGGATTGCTAAGTTCAGAGAGATGGATTTTATACACAAGATCACAGCAAAATATCTCTTTTTTATGATCAACAAGAAAAATAGAATAAAAAGAAAACTTACCAAATAACAAAGAAATTAAAAGAAATGTAAATTTGAACATTTTTTGTCTTCAAGTTTAAATTTATGTAAATTTGATAAAAACTGAGATTTTGTATTAAAAAAAAAAGCCAAGTGATCAGCAGCAAACGAGAATAATTTTTTAAAAGACGCTTTTTTTCTTCTCAACTTCAAGTCAAGGCAAACAATAAATTGTTGAATGTAAAAGTAAAAGATGGAGAAACATGGAAAAGCAGGTAAGAAAATATAAAATAAAATTGGTGAAGGTGAGTGTGGGAGAGGAACAAGATGAGAATTGAGAAATAATAAATTAGTAAGATAGATACCCCGTTTGTATGGCGATTTGAATCCGAATTGAATCAGGATTTAGGTCTATATATACCTGAATCGAATTGAATCCGGATTTGTCGATCCGATCCGACTGGGGGAGCTGAATCGAATCGAAAATATGCATATATACCAAACGAATTGAATACTCGAGATATAATTTATGGTGGAAATTGTGTGTGATTGTCTTCTTATTTGAAAATTTTACTGTATGTATGTATTATGATATCTAGTTTTACTTGCACTTTGTTTTTGGTTAGATTTTTCTATTTTACTGCAAATATATTTAAAAGAAAAATTGTGTTTTCGATTCTATTTCAATTCGATTCCTCGATCTGGTACTTCCATATACCTGGATCGAAATTTCGATTCAGTTTCAATTCGATCTTTAAATCGGTCATACAAACGGGGTAAGAGATGGATAGATCAAAAAGTTGGTGTGTGTGTGTGATTTTTTTGTTGTTTGTTCTTTTTATCTTCTGTTTTGTTGTCTTTTATTGGTGTAATTTTTTTTTTCTTATTTTTTTTTTGTAGAAACATTGGATGTGGAAAAATGAAGAGGTGAATTTTAATAATTTATAGGAAGTTTTGTGTTGAAGTTGGATAGGTTTTGAGAGGTGATTTTTTATGAATTTAAGGCTAGACCGCATTTGCTATAATTAAGTCTTAAATACACTGGTCACTTTTTGCAAAAGTACATTTTTTCTTGCTAGCAGAAATGCTTTGTAAAAAGGCAAACAATTGTCTTTAAAACCAAAACAATAGCTTTCTCATCAATTTTATAAGTTTTTCATTTCGGGAAACCATCACAACATAAGTTTTAAAATTTTTGTTTGTAGGTACTATTTTAAGGCTTAAAGCCTGGTACGCAGCTCGCGCTAAATTTTAGCTCCCATACAAATTATCGAAAATTTTTAGCCGAGCTAAAATGGATCCCATACAAACTATCGATAACTTGTATGGGAGTTTTATCTCCGCTAAAATTTAGCGCGAACAGCGTCGTACCAGGCTTCAGCTAAAATTTAGCGCGAGCAGCGTACCAGGCTTATACCTTAAAGCCTGGTACGCTACTCGCGCTAAATTTTAGCTCCCATACAAATTATCGAAAAATTTTATCTCAGCTAAATTGGATCCCATACAAATTATCGATAACTTGTATGGAAATTTTATCTCGGCTAAAATTTAGCGCGAGCAACGTACCAGGCTTAAAGCCTGGTTAGTTCGTTCGCCAGAGGATGATGTATGATTTTTTGCGGACAAAATTTATTTTATATGGTCAATTTTGTATGAATACTTTTTTTTTTTTATTTTTTTTTTTCAATTTATACATGTACCCCATTGACCTATTATAATATGGACTGCCAGGACCAGGTTCAAGTTATGGTGGCGCCCCTTGGTAGGGCAGCGGGAAATAGTATTTTGACATCTAGGTTTTGTGACTTTTGATTGTCACAAAAAAAAAATGCTTGTCAAAAAAAAAAAAAAAAACAATTCAATTATTTTTGCAGAAATTGTTTGGAATTTTATGTTTCCCAACACAAAAAGGTAAAAAAAAATTAAAATTGTTTTTACTGAAGTTTTCATATTAAAATTTATATTCTCTTCTTTCAGATCGAAAAACATTTTTAAAAAATGGATGTTCCTATCTTTCGAAATGGAGTAAAGTAAATTGAAATTAATTCAATTTTCACTTCTAATGTAAGTTCATTTAAAATTATTTCAGCCAACCCAACAGAAACATCATGGCTCCATGTACTAACTTGTCCAATGAACTATGTCGCTTGAATTAATAACATCATGATAACAAAGGGTCCTATCATCGAAAGACAATACAGAACGTGTTGTCATCAACATCAATAATTCCCAGTACCAGCAGCAGAAATTCAATTCAAGTTCTGCAGAATGAAGAGTGCCTCAAAATGACTTTCTACACATGCCCCCCAATCAGGGTGATGATATGTTTCATGGATGGACGATGCTTACGACGGCTACAGCAACAGCATTAGACACTACGGATGATACCGTAAACGATGTCATCGTTATCGCCGTACGAAGTAAAGAATCTGTTGCAATGTATCGACTGTGGACAGGTGCTTAACTTCCTCGCCAATCTCCTCGAGAGCCAATCACCAAATGTTTTGAACAGCAGATAATTCAAGTGATATCGCTTTGTGTTTGATAAAAATGTAAAATCATCGGAAACAGGTCTAAGAATAATTTCACTAATAATCAATCCAATCAAAAGAATTGGAGGAGAACACAAAAGTGTTCCTATTTCAACACTGCCAAGGTATTTTTGAGGTTGGGGAATCTACAGATTACACCACATGGACAATATCCCATGGCTATATGTATGTTAGGGTGGAGTCAAAAAAAAAGTTGTCTTATTTTTTGTTCTACATAGCCAGGATGGGTACCGTGCCATTTGGAACTTAAATTACGGCAAAAAAGTTTCAAATCGATCAAAGAAGTTTTAGAGGGTTCACAAGTCACTTGAAAAAAATGAAAACACCATAAAGGTTAATTTATGGAGTTTTTTGAGTTTTTATTGTTTTACTCATTTTTTTTTAATTCGAAAAACATGTACATTATTATTTATTGTTTAATTTTCATTAAAAAATTGCGATTTAATTGACTTAAGGCCCTTACTGCAAGAATCCATGAGCGGCGAGCACCCCCAACCCCCATGATCCAGCCACGTAAAAACAAAAAATAAAGAAATTTCTTAGACAAAAATAGTTTTGGTTTTTTTTTTAATTTCTTAAGTAGTAGGTACTTAATTACATACAATTTTGAAAAAAATTAGTTTGATTTCGAAAATTAATTTTTCAAAAACTGAAAATGAATGAAAATGAAACAGAAAATGGCCATATTATATTATTTTTGTAAAAGACGAAGTTTTTGGCTTTACAAAAAGGCATAGGACGTTATTGTAAGTGTAACCGTTGATTTTTAATATTTTTTTGTTTCAAATTAAATATTTTTTTTTAAATTGCCCCTCCCCGCTAAACGAAGGGGAGAAGACCCTCCTCCCATACGATTTTTTTCTTTTCTTGACCGAACCTACACGCTCTAACTTTTTGGCACATTGCTCCCTCTCTTTTGGAAATTGCTCCCAGTACTTTACTTCCAACAAGCATGTAGCGAGCAAAAAAAAATGCAAACAATACATTAATTCTCACTTTTATTTTTTCACAATAAATGCCAACAAGTAATTCATGTAATATGTCTTTTTTATGAAAATTAAAAAAAAAGAAAAAATAATTTAAAGAAAAAAAAAAAACAAATAAATTATTGGAGCAATCGAATTAAACAACAAAATAAAAAAAGAGAAGAGAATAAAACAAAAAGGTAGAAAAAACCAGTACTCAATATCTTGGGGCGTAAAGTGTTGAAATAAAACCAATAACCGGATATCATTTCTTCTTGTTCTTTCCTGAAGCTGGTAATTCTGTTACACCAGTAATGGCAGAAAGATCCTTCTTGAGAACTTCAACTTCAGGCTTCCAAACGGCAGCATCAGATGAACTCTTTAGTTCTCGAACTTTTTCACCCTTAAATCAAATAAAACATTAAAACTGAAAATCATTTGGAAGAGATTTTATATTGTTCTTACCTGTTTTGCAATTTTTTCTTCAAGTTCTTTAATTTTGTTGTCATCATTTGCGGGAGTAGGAGTCACAGTTGGAGTTTTTGTTTCTGCGGGTGCTTGAGATGTGCAGTGACAAGTTATTTTTTAAGATCCAACAGAATATTGACTTCAGGCTGCCAAACTGCTTTGCTTTGTTTCAAAGCACCACCAGAAGTCGATCTCACAACCGGGGGACCAGCGTACTTCTTTTTGAGTTCATCAATACGAGCCTGTTCGATTTTGGCAAACAAAGGTGCTGGCTTTCCAATTTTGTGACCAGCTGGAAGCAGAATGCTTGCCAATGGTCCTTGCTGTTGTTGATATGTAAGGGAATAGCAGACTCGCCAACAAACAAGCAATGTTAAAACACAAACCGATGATTGTGTGTTCGTCTTTGGTCAGTCATCGGTGGAATGGTCGAGTCGTAGTTCTTTTCACAGAACACCAAAGCTCGATTGACAAAGTTACCCAAAATATTCAGCATTTCTCGCTCCCAAATCATTCCAACTGTTTACGATTGTCACGATTCACATTATCCACACGTTGGCAAGTGTGATCAAGATGTTGGAAGTATTCCGTAGGAACTGGAAACATAAAAAAGCGTTGATTAGAAAATCTCATATTTGAAGTATTTATTCAATACCTTAATTTTACGTTAGATCCCATTCCGGACATTTGTTGTCCTGGCTGTATAGGCGATTGTTCCAATTGATCCAGACAATATTTGTACTTTTGGCGGAGGCTCTGTGTCCATTATTTTTTTCATTCATTCCATGTGATATATTTGCATCTTGTGCTTGTCCTCGAATTGATTTCTGCAGCCGAGATTTATGAAAAAATGGACTGGCGCATCATATCAGGAGTCAGCAGTTTTGTAGTTGATGATGCTGTAGCTGTTGTTGATGTTGCTGTTTTAGATGCTGTTGTTCATGCATCGTGGCACTAGAGTTATGGATATAAATGGGGGCGTCTGTCCAGGTTGCAAATCTGCATTCATTCCAAGACAAATTCCATGTGATAAAAAATTTGCATCTGAAAAATAAATAGAAAATTATTGATAAAAGAACATTTTTGATTTATTTTATAGGATGAACGAATTATTTATAATTTTTAATAACTTTCAAGCATTAATAAATTGAAAATAATACCTTTTTTCAGCATGATTTCATTTTGATACCGACATTTTTCTTTTCACAAAAATTTTTATTTACCTACTTTTTTTGAAATTGAAAAGAATTCTTCCAATACGTCAAAAAGTACATTTCAAAGATGACAGGTGCTACTGATTTTTATAGCAAAAAAATGTAGATGGCCTTAGTTTCTATGGCCAAAAATGGTAGTTCAAGCGATCTGCCGGAAGATGTCGCTACGCTAACTAGGTTCTATTTACCGCTTTCTTCCACAGGAGCTAGTAATCATTGAACCACATTTTCAAAAATTTTGTATGGAAACGAGAATCAACTAGCAGTCCATATATAATAGGTCAATGATGTACCCATTGCTTGGTTTGTTTTTTATTTGCCTTCCAAAAAAAAAAATTTTATTTTTAGAAAAATCAATTATAATACCTGTTAAATAAATTCAAAATAAATGAATAAATTCAAAAAGTATATACCATTTCATTAAATCTAATTCATTTCAACATAAAACATGCAAAAATTCGCAAAACAAACAAATATATTTTGTCGTCCGCTACTACGCAGACAACCTTCTTCATGAGAGGACAAAAAATAATGAAAAAACTATAGTTCCAAAAGAAAAAAAACACATCTGTCAAATTCGATGTTAGACAATCGTGTTCAGACAAAATCGAAGACACGGTTGTCTAACATTGAATCATAACAAGAAATGGCGAGCCTCAACAAGACATTTCTTGTTAAAGCCTGGTACGCTGCTCGCGCTAGATTTTAGCTCCCATACAAATTATCGAAAATTTTTAGCCGAGATAAAATGGATCCCATACAAGTTATCGATAACTTGTATGGAAATTTTATCTCAAGCCTGGTACGCTGCTCGCGCTAAATTTTAGCTGAAGCCTGGTACGCTGCTCGCGCTAAATTTTAGCTCCCATACAAATCATCGAAAATTTTTAGCCGAGATAAAATGGATCCCATACAAGTTATCGATAACTTGTATGGAAATTTTATCTCAGCTAAAATTTAGCGCGAGCAGCGTACCAGGCTTAAGACACGTCAACATGACAAAAATTATCTCCTGTGGAGGCGGCCTGTAAAGGTAGGGAGATATCTCCCTAAAAACAAACTCTCGAACACATCCCTCCCAACCATTTGAACACATCCCCAACTCCAGTCTCCGAACACACCTGCCCAAAATCGCCATAACGTTTTCGCATTTCGCTTCCTCTCTTCATATTTCCACTTTCCATTTCATCCACCATACTTCATTCTACACAATTTACCCTACACACATCCTCAACTTTCCTATAAACCACACACACACTTAAACAAATTTCAACTGTCAAAACGCAAAAAAAGGTGACAAAAAAGAAGAAAAAGAAACCCCCCATATAGTTGCCTTGCTTATAAGTTCAGAGCATGAAGCCGTGATAGATTTTTTTTTTGTTGAAATTCTGTAAAAAAGAAGAAAATGGTGTATCAATTTCGTTGTTCATCGCCAACAATTTATTAAATAATCAAATTTTTATTATAGTCTATCAATTCAATCAATTCATATTCAATTATCTGAAAACTATATTGATTTTCATAAACGAAAAAGAAGAGAAAAAAAAACCCACGGCCGAGCTTCTAATAGGACGCCCGACTATACGAAGAGAAAAAAAAAATGTCTCATCTGCCATTGGACGCCCGAGCAATTTTGGAATATTTAAATGAATTGGGTTATCGCAATATTACCGCTGCACAACTAAAGGAATTTATTAAAGGTAAATATATGTATTTTTTGTTTGTTATTTGTAAAAGTTTTAATTTAATGTTCCAATTCGTTTACTCTTTTAAATTCTACTCTGCTCATCAAGTTTTTTCGTTTTCCTACACAAATTGTATGAATTTTTATTATATTTTCCAATCGTTTGTCGTCGTTGTCAACGTTGTTGTATATCGTTCGTCATTTCAGAGTAAAAAGTCGGCCGGGCTACGCTTCGTTTTTTGTGTCCCATTTTATTATATTATCTAATGGAGGAGTGTGCTCTGGCTCTAAACATCGAGAAAATATTCACAATTTTCTACTCGACTCGGATCGCCATTTCGTGGAAAGTTTTTTCTTTCTGTTTTTTTTTTCTGTTGGTCGTATACAATTTTTTCTGTATATTTTTATGTGCTGCCAGCCAACAAAACCGAACCAAACAGCCACCAGCCTCATGCTTCTCTCGTTTGCTTGCTTGCTTGCTGCTCGATTGCAGTGGGATGGTTAGGTTAATTCATTCGGTACGCGTTTATATTTTTTTTTTATTTTATATTTTTTTCATGAAACTGAAAGAAAAAAATAAAAACTGAAAAAAAAACAAGCAAAAATTCTATTCTCTTCTCGACGAGTTCGGGGTTTAGATGTTGGTTGGTGGTGCTCTGCTGGGGCTTGCTATTTGCCTGGCTATGGTGTTCTGGTGCTTCGTCGTCGTCGTGTGCCTTTGTGGTGCTATATTTTCCTCTGCTGTTTAGTGTAGAGAGATGTTGATTTCGTTTTTTTTCAGTATTTTATTTTTTTTTTGTATTTTTATTTTGTATCTATTTCGATTTTTAATTCTCCCTCGTTCTTCGGTGTTGTTTTGTCTTCGACGACAGAGCAGAGGCGAAGGGAATGACAACGGGGCCTTCTTTCGTTTCGATTCGAACAAAATATAATGGCTCTGAAATAAATATCTATAAAAAAAGTTTTTCATTTGCTATCGACAGCAAAACTTGCAACCCAAAACAATGAGCCTATACGGGTTGCTGCTGTCTTCTTATTTAAACAGTCAAATGCAAAGAACACGAGCTCTACTGTCGATATTATGTTGTTTTTGGTCATATTCTCTTCCAAGTTTTCCATTTCCAATTGTCTTTTTTTTTTTCTTGCTTCGTGTCAGTTTGTCGAGTGGTTGAGCTTTTTTATTTTGTATTTTATTCTTGAATTCTCGATAAACACAAAGTTGCGATTTATTTAATTATATTTCGTTCTTTTTGTTTGTCTGTAAGCATTTGGTTTGGCATAAAATTTCTTGAAAAAAGTCTTAAAATGAATGAGAGAAGTCTTAAATGTTGAAGTTAGAATTGCAACAATGACGAGAGTCGACAACGACTTTGGAAAAAAATCAAATTAAAAAAAAAAAAAACTTGCAGAATCGAGTTTTGTTATTATTTGTTTCTATTCTGAGCGCGTTTTTTTTTTTATTATTTTTTTCTTCTTTCATTCTTTTTTATTTTATATTCCATTTCTCGTACCTACATCAAAATATTTGTGTATTCCTTTTTGTGTATGTATTCGTTGCTTCTTGTTGGGTTTTTTGTTGGTGTAAACAAAAACAACAATGGCCGCGGTTCGTTCTTCCTATAGGTTTGAGTTTTAGGTTATATTTTTTTTTTTTGAAATAGGTATTTTATGTTGTTTTCTCTGTAGGTAGGTTTGGATGATGATAGTTTGGTAGGTATAAAATTGAAAAAAAAGTAAGGGTTGGGTGGATGGATTGTACCAGGAGTAAGAGTAGAGAATACGGGGGGTAGGAGACTGTATAGGATAGAAAACAGGAAGGTACACTTCTGCATTTATGTTTTTGGATGACAATAGAATTTTCTTCCATAAGAATTTATGATTCTCTGTGCGCGCATATATGGCATCTGCTATTATTAACAATATTTTATTGTTGTTGTCTATCTTATGGATGGAACAATAAAAACCAACTCTCACATGTCTTTTGGTTTTTGATACATATTTCCTCCTCTAAGAATGTGATGCCAAAAAATGTTGTGAAGAGAATGGAAAGATGGGAAGTATGATTTTGGCGCCAAAAAAATAAGATACCTATATTTTGTTTTGTCTTCTAATATAGGTTTAGGTTATAAGATATCTAATTATTATATGGAAGGAGAGAGATTACTTGCTTATCTTAAAAACAAGAAATTTTATTTTTAATTGTAGGTGAGTAGGTACTAACTAGTACATGTGTGTGTAAGGTAAACAAATAAAAATAAATCAAGCACTAAAACATGTTTTATTTTATTTATTTCTTTTTTTATTTGGAATCTAAAAAAAAATATAATTATTATTACTCCCATATCGTGCAATTACTCACCCCCAAAGATCGAACCAAACAAACTACCTATATTTATATTGAATTAAAAAAAAATAATATTGTTTACGTACACACTATAAATGTATGATGTTTTCTGGGGGGTTACACTTGCATGCACTAATGTGTAGTTTTTTTTTTTAGCTTCCATATTCAGTCGATTGCATAGAGAGAGACTGTACAAAAAAAAGAACAACCCACCAATCAAACCTAGGTATTATGTATGTTCAATATTTTTAATGAGTTTCAAATAAAAAAAAAAAATAGGTCGATTAAATTATAATAATTATGTAGTTTATAGATAGGTACTCTAGAGCTTATAGTATGTTCTATTAAAAATAGGTATACATAGCTTTTGGAAGAGGAATAGCATATTATTTCAAATTTAATATAGGTACATAATGCAGACATCAAATTTACCTCTTGCATACATGTAATGTATGGCAGGTACTTGGTTTGAGTCAATATTATATTCAATTTATCAGTTAAGAAAACATGAATTTTCTATTCAATTAAGATAAAACAGCAAGTGGATTTACA
Source organism: Episyrphus balteatus (assembly GCF_945859705.1). Taxonomy (NCBI): domain Eukaryota; kingdom Metazoa; phylum Arthropoda; class Insecta; order Diptera; family Syrphidae; genus Episyrphus; species Episyrphus balteatus. The sequence continues at coordinate 14,395,614 of NC_079134.1, read as the reverse complement.
TAAAATTTAAAATTAAGTTCAAATGTAATATGCATTCAAAAGTATCTATAACACTGCACAACAAAATTGAGCTTTTTGTATGATGAATTAACCAAACAATACTTTTCCAAAGGTTTTTGGTGTGCTGAACTCGAATCCGAATTCAGAAATATTCTATCAGCTCCCGTTTTTTAAATATTACCGTTAGAATATGCAAAAACACCTGTTTCTGAAGTTATGCTGCAATGTGTGGGAATTTTTTTGCAACACTTTTTGTGAAGGTTTGTATAAGAATTGCCTTTCTTCTTTAAAAATCTGTTTTAATCTTTCCGATATCTTTTTTTATAATCCGAGATATTTTAATTTGAAGTTACTGCAGTTTGAAATAACGTTATTGATAAAATAAGCCAAAACACACGTACTTAAACTTAAGATATCTCAGATAATAAAACAGATTTCGGAAAGATTTAAACAGATTTTCAAAGAAGAAAAACAGTTCTTACAGAAACCGTTAAAAAATATGCCAAAATAAGGTACCTCACATCAAAGCATAACCTCAAAAACAGCCAAAACACGTTTTTTTCGCAAATTCTAACTGCAATATTTCAAGAACTAAGACTGATAGAATATTTCTGACTTCATATTCGAGTTAAGCACCCCAAAAACTATTGGAATAGTATAGTTTGGTTTATTCATAATAAAAATAGTCAAATTTTGTTGACCAGAGCTATCAGCCAAAAAACGTGTTTTTGCATTTTCTAATGGCAATATTTCAAAAACTAGAGCTGATAGAATGTTTCTGACTCCGGATTCGAGTTCAGCACACCAAAAACCATTGGAAAAGTATTGTATAGTTTATTCATCCAAAACCTTGTTGTGCAGTGTAATGTTACATTTTCCCTTTAACTAATTCGAATAATGTTAATATTCAATTCTGGAAGAAATGTTGAATACAAAAATAAAATTACATTAAAAACTACCACAGACCGTTAAATCGTTAAAATTTACAAATTCTTATAATATTCAATTTGAAAAAAATCAACTAATTTTTAAGGCATTTCATCGTTGACGGTGTGACATTTTTACTACTAATTGTATGGCTTGTCCAGTTATGAATATGTACTTCATTATAGAATATTAAAAATTAACAACCTACAAAATGCTCAAATTTTAGTTTTAATATCATGTTTTGCTGCGATACAGGTTTGACATAAAAATGCACTTAATTTTAAACTAGTAAATCTAATTTCTTTAAAGTACAAAATGTTGAATTGTGTAACTAATGTTGATCATCAGTACCACGTCAACAAGGAAAGGCAAACAACCGAAGATAACATTCAATTTAAAACTACTGCAGTCGTGATGTTAGTAAAATTTGAGGATTTTAGATTATGAACCCCTAGGCGCAATGGTTAGTGTGAAAGACTGTCACTGCGTTCGAATTTAGCATATTCCACCTAAATATTATCTTTCAAGAGTACTGCCTAAGCCTATTGCGAGGAATTGAGAAAGCCTCCATGTGCATCAGTGTCCGGCATTTCTTCGCGTAAAAGAAGTGCAAAAGAGAAAGAAATAACGATAAGATGAAACTTTGCTCTTCTTTTTAGAATTAGAACTGTTATTGAGTGCCAAAGATCATTTTCAGAATCGTTCGGATGAATTTCGGACAGTCCCGGACGACCAAACGAAAACGCCTTTCTTGTTTTTTTGAAATTTTGTACTTTAATTGATAAAAAATTGAATTTAAACTTAGATTCGTGAACCATGAAGGGATTGATTTAAATCATTTGTATAGATTTACATTAGAACCTAAATTTTGAATTAAGAGACCCTGCACTATACAAACTTTTTATCGGTTTTCTATGAGCTATTTGTACGCATAATGGTCCAATTAAATAGTTGGGTTGGAGGTGAGTGTACACACTATGCAGATATTTGGCCGAAAAATATGTGTTTTTTTCGAAATATTTTCGAGTTGTAGAATGTAGAATGCATCATCTAAAAGCAACATTAGCAGAGACGCTTATGACATATTTGGCCATCCGATTGTTTAGTTTGATGGCCAATGAAAAGCAAAACAAATCTTCTCATGAACCGATACCTAACCAATAACACTTTCATATATTTCCATACTGACCAAGAGGCCGATTAAATGACAGAAAGTTTGTAGTGTGTGGGGGCTCTTAAATTAAACTACAACGGAGGTTTTTTAATTATGAGAGTATTTTATTTACGGCCGATTTCTTCACAGAGTCCTAACGCTAATACCGGTCCTAGTCCTAAAGTTAGTACTCAAATCAGTACCAACTCATTTCTTCACCCAAGTACTAGGTCCTAAAACTGTCAATTTAGGACCGAGTACTAGTTAGGACCTGGTCCTAGCTAGCTCCTCAAAATCGACTAGTACCTGGTTATTATACCAATCGTTAGTACTCAGATCGGTACCAAGTGATTTCTTCACAAAAGTCCTAAGCCTTAGTACTGTCAAATTGGTACCGAGTATTAGTTAGGACTCGGTATTTATTAGGACCTCAAAATCGGTAGTCTAGCGATTAGTACTTCAATGAAAGCAATGAATTTAATTATTTTTAAGAGATATCTGGCAGATTTCTTAATTTCTTGGGTGTTGTTGCGTTTGAAAAGTGCGTTTCTATTGATTTTAATGATTTGGATGATTTTGTTTTTATTTACCAAAAACATAATAATCGATTTTTTGCATTAGATATAATTCATGAATAATAACGACAAAGCAACTTTTGAATAAATTATTATGAAAAAAAAAAATCGTTGGCACTGCATTTCTGATAGGAAAACCATGGTTAAGTATAAATATAAATGGAGTCACCTACATACAATATTCACTCAAAATATCATCTTTCGGTACCATTTTACGGGCAGAGGACAGGTTTTAGAATTTGTGATGGCCGTGTGAAAACCATCTTCCAATTTCCAACGCAAAATGTATTTGCAAAAGGATTCTATTTACAAATAGCATTGAAGATTATGCTCAAACTTGTCTTCATTCTGTTCGTCCTATGACTGCTATAAAAAAAAACTCCACCAAAACAATAAAGCCGCAGTTTTTCAAAAACGTTATTTTTTTTAGATATGAATTTACATTATGAACAAACATCCGCATAGTTAACGTCTTTTTTATTACTTATTTTAAAATGATTTTTTTTTGTCTTCGGACTTTCCCAGGCAATGGCCAATCTATATTCGTTGGTGAACTAGTTACCAGTCTTGCCGATACTTTTGTATACGATCCAGACGTTATCTTCATTCTTGATTGTGACAATTCTTAATAGAATTTATCTTCTGTTCTTGTTGGCCTCTTTTTCAATCTTTACAATATTTAAAAAAAAAATATTTTAATGATAATTTCATTAATTTACTGTTTTTTGTATATTTTTCATTTGGTTTAATCTGCTGAAATATCAAAATAAAATATTTAAAACATCAAAATATTGTCAAAATGACAGTTAGACCAGTTTTATACGTATTAATTCTTAGGACTGCGTTGTGAATTTAGATCAGGTCCTATATATGTGAAGAAATGCTCAGGTCCTAACTTTTCCTTAGGACCGAGTACTAGTGCTAGGACCTGGTCTAGCTAGACCGGGTACTAAGCTGGCTTAGGACTTATGTGAAGAAATTGGCCGTTAGAGAGCGATATTTATCTTAAATTTTGTTTATAATGGTTTCAATAATATTAACTCATGATTGGTATTTTTTTTTTTGTTTATATAGATTGCCATATTGTTCATTTTCAGGGAAGTGATGTTTTAAAATAAATTTACAATTGAAATCTATACTTTTTCCTAACATAAATTAAAAAAATAAAAACAAGAAACTTTTAATTTCTAACACTTTTCGTACTTCTACAAAAGATGGTTACTTAGCAGATTAAGAAGCAGTATATGTAGTAAGGTTTGAATGAAAACTTCACGATCATTAATATTTTATCTTTTTATTTTCTAAGTGTTTTTATCATTCTTCATTTGTTGCATTATTGTTCATATCAAAGTAAAAAAGGAACTTTATTTTTAACATTCTTCATTAAATTCAAACAAAAACAAACAAAATTGAATAAAAATCTTACTCTTCGTTTTATCTTTTTCTCCCTTTCTTTCTTATTTTTTGTGCTTTAATCTCTTCATCCGGGCGCAGCTAGTTTGCTTATAGCATGCAACCACACTCGGAAATTCCAACCACAACTACAAAATCATCAGCAACAGCAACAAATTCTGTTTCTCCAAAGACCACAACATCAATTAAAGATAACAAAATAAGCACTCAATCACCTAGTTTGTGCAAGCTAGTCAAAGGCCGACGACCTTTAGTAAATTTCAATTTCTATCTTGACATCAAAGATCATCAAATATCGAAAAAAGTCGAAGAACGCATCACCGAATTAGGTGGCAATTTAGAATTCTTTCTAACCAAAAGTGTTACACATTTCATAACCGATAGATCACTACCAGCTGCACCTTCGGGAAGTCAACAAAAAGCCCAACAAGGTAGCAACAGCAATTACAATAATAACGGACATTGTCTTAATAGTCCTTCAGCTGGAGTCGGAGTAAACGGTGGCGGAGTGGGAGGCGGCGGTGGAGGTGGCTCATATCCCATAACTCCATCACCATACTTACAATCCCCACAAACCCCGACCACACCAAAAACTCCATACACAAATCAATCCAATTATTCTGGTGATTCAGCAACAGATGGCGTAGGTAGTAGTCATTCACGTATTAAAGGGGCCTCAACCAACAATACCCCCAATAATAAGAAAAAAATCTCTCGTGCAGATGCAATGCTCCACAGAGCCTTACAAAGCCAACAACAAAGTCAACATTATTCAGTGAATCAGCAGCAGCAACCAGAAGAACATAAGCGACCTAACCTAGAACACGGTGCTTATAGAATTTGGAGTTTAGAATACGCCATAAGATTTTTGAAAAAAGTCACAGCCGACGTTAAACAATACGCCAAGAAATCCCAACAACCTACAAAAGGAGCTTGTGAACCGATACAACTTAAAGGTCATTTTATTAAAATCGAAGCCATATCAGGTTCAAATAGACCCTACTATTCGGTATTTCGAAATATCGAGTGGCCAAAAATACAACCCGGAGGAGAAGGTGGAGCATTTCGCTTAACACCAAGACGTGACCAATCCACAAAATCTGCCAAAGATAAGCCATCGAAAACGAATGCCATGACGCGCAAAAGTCGTTCGTCGTCCAAACACAATCCAAACCATATGCGTTTGAAGGCCAAACAGGCACCCAAACAAGCCACAGAAAAACCTGCTGCGGTTGTTGATAATTCCTCCGAAAAGCAATGTGGTGTGTGTGAAATTTGTAAAATTGAATATGACACATTGACGATACATTTAAAGACCAAGGATCATGAGTTCTTTGCCCGCAATCAAAACAATTATCTGGCCTTGGATTCACTGATCAAAACTAGTGCCAGTGTGGATAAATTTCTTGAAGACACCTCAAAAGACGAAGCCAAAGAGGAATCAGTTGAACCAATGGAAATTGAAGAAGAATCTTCTAGATCGACGAGGAAGTCATCACGCAAACAAACTCCACCACCACCTGCGCCAACTGCCAATCCAGCGCCACCGGGAATAAAGATCAAAACTAAGCTCAAAGAGGTGGAGGTTGTGACCGAGAAGAAACCATCTCACAATAATGGCCGGAAGTCTAAGTTAAATGTGCCTCTAGACTCGCCACCAATTCGCCATCCTCTGCCAAATTCGACAATTTACAAAGTTGTAGCGGACAGTAAAGCACAAACCGATCCGGTGTCGCCGAAGAAATCCTCAATAATTGTCAAATTTCGTAAGATTCGTCAGACCGAGCTATCAGTTCTAAACGGGGAAGCGGAGAACTTTATGTTCCCACGGCGGCCAACTTCAAGCGATCGTGCAACTGATTCAGACCGACAAACAAGCACCGATAGCAATCGTATATCGAGCAGCAGTATATCAAGTGAGTCCCACTTGACCGAAGAACCATCTATCCCAGATCGACCAGACTCAGCTGCCGGCAAACGTAAACGAACAGCAGACAATAGCCATAACAACAAAAGCAACAACACCAAAACGGCTTCTGTCTGCTATCAGAGCTTTCCAAACACCCCCATCCAGCCGAACAAAACATCACAAGCCACAACAGAACATCCTATCACATCAAAACCATCCACAACGACAACAACAAGACAACGGAAAAGACACTCCGTAGGAAGTGGACGTAAACGACGTGCAACTAGCAGAAATCCCAGAAATCGTAGCAAGCAACAAAGATGGGACTCGGAGGATAGGATGGGGGAAGATGGAAATACTGAATACGAAGAAGAAGAAGATGAAGAAATTAAAAATTTGGATTTTAACTCAATCGAGAGTGAAGATAGTCCAGAAAAGTCACCAACTAAGAAAAAAGTACGCAAGGTTCCTGCCTTTGACGTCAATCAAGGTCGAATAAAAGAACAAACTTATGCCTTTGAACGGCTGCCTGTTAAAGAGGTTTGGTTCGAAGTGTTTCGGCGGCAAGATGCCTGCCATGAACGAATGTTTGAGTACTGGGGTAGTACATCGTATCGGAAATTGCCCTATGAAATTGGAGCGATACCAATGCGAACGGTGTCGAATTGTAGAATATGTACTCCACAGCAAATGGTTGAAATAAAACAAGAGCCAGTAGTTAGTGTTAGTAAACCAACAGCAAAGCGAGTTGGAAAATTGAAGAAAATTAAAAAAGAGAGAAAAAGTAAAAGCAACACACCGGAGCCGGTGGCGGAGATAACAACTACGACTGCGGCGACGAAGTCGACGAAAGCTAGCAAAGCACCACCTCACAATAAGCACCTGAACAAAGCAACATTCCTAAGCTGTGATCTTATGCCAAGAAAGTCACCGCGTGAGCATGCCTCTACTCTGGCCATCCTCAGTTGTCTGATAAAACAACGCAAAGACTCTGAGCTTGATGAGTCACCGCCAACACCTCCACCAAAAGAGAAGACTCCGGAAAAAAGAAAAACACCATCACCGCCGCCAGTAGTGTATGCTCCTCCTTCTCGCAATGATACCCCCGAACCGCTGCAGTTTGTTTCGGAAATCAGTGAGAATGTAAAGCGGCTGAGGCGAGGGCAGAGGAAATTCGATGATTTTATACCCACAGCAACGCCGTTGTCGCCAAATAGCAAAAAGAAGGGTGGTAAGCCTGGTGGCAAACCAAAGACCAGTGGTCTTGAATTTGAACTCGATGAAAAGCGTCTGAAAAGCCTCGAGACCAAGGAAAAGAGCTCAATACAACTTGAGCATGAAATTGATGCATATTTGGGTCGTATTTCGATGAAAGCTCTGCGACATACACCAACTCTGCCGATCCAAGAGTCATCATCATCGTCGGGCTTTGTCGATGATTTCACTAGTGACATTGATCTGATAGATCTTATTGATTGTTACGATGGTGGAGGAGGGACAGACAATGGAAACGATCCAAATGATCATACTTCTTCACGTAAACCTGCCTGCCACAGTAGTTATAATCTGTTTTCGGCGCACAATCGAAGACGGAAAAACAACAGAGCCAATAAAACAGGCTGGCCAACGACAAGACGAAGAAATACAATGTCAACGCGACAAAACCACCTGCTTCAGAAACCAGAACGTTTTCGTTTCTTTTGTGATTATCAGACACGTCAGAAGAATAGTGGAGCTCAAGTTGCACCCACAACGACATCAATGACACCACCCGACACTGATTTGGATGACAAAGATGACTGCACAAGAAGTTCTGTGCCCGATGATGATGAAGAAGAAGAAGAAGAAGTCTCTAACATCTGCAAAGATGATATCCTCAATAACAGTTGCATGAGTCCGAGTGAGAAAGCCGATAATTCGGACATTTTTACAGTCTCCTCCGATGGTTTGGAGACAGATTTAGATATAAGCTGTAATCAAATAATCAAAACCGAAGACATTGATGATGAGTGTACGACCTCATCGACTTTAGCTGCACCACCACCACCCGCCACATCAGAAAAAGAACTCAAGGTAAAATCGCCGACGACAGCGAAAAACCATCTGACAATGGCCATGAGAAGCATTATTAAGAAGGAAGTTAAAGTTTCTTGCAAACGATTGCGTACTCCATTTCGGCGTTTTCGTCAGAGAAGGTAGTCTTTAAATTACTATGAGGGTGATGATGATTACCCAGAGTAAGAAGAATAATAATAAAATTTATTAAATAAAATAAAAATATTATCTGTAATTGTAATGTATAATCTGCCTGCAAAAAAATAAATAAAATATGGAACCTAACTAGAAATTAAAGAAAAAAATATTAAAGATAGAAAAAAAGAGTTTGAGAAAAGAGAAGGAGGAAGAAGAAAGATAACAAGAGTAAGGTTATAGAACCACTTAAAAAATGACGATGATGCAACTAATGAAGGACTTGTAAATAAGAAGAAGAGAGATATAACCGAATCAAAATACTTAAAAAAAAAAAACACAAAAATCTTTTACAGATTTACGAAAACTAATCAAATATGAAGAATCAATGGGAGTTAATGTTCATCAAAGAGATTACTTTGATAATCTTTATCGCAAAACTACGGCCAGTTTTCGAGCTAAATCAGATGCTGCTGTTACTGCTGACGATGACAACAATGGTCTGAGGAGAGATGGAATGATTAGTAGTCATTCAAAGATGAATGCAGATAAGGAGAATAATTTGAGAAAGAAGATGGTTAATATGGAGAAACAGGTACGGCAGGAGAATGATGGTATGTTGCAGCAGCATGGAGTTAGAAGTGGAGTTTTGCGTGATCATAAACAACAAGAGCAACAACATCAGAAGCCTAGTTCTAAACAGGAAGCCTCTGGATGTTCAAAGATGACGATATCTTCTACTAAAAGAAGACAAACATTACCAGCGCCAGCAAAGCCAAATACAGCAGGAACAAGTACGGCACGCACAAGTCGGGCCACCGAGAAGTCATCAAATGCAATGTGTGAGTATGTTATCGTATAATTATATTGTTATTGATAAATTTCTTTAAATGTTTTTATATTTGGTTTTGGAAATAGTCTAGCATTAATAGAGCTTATAGAGTACCTAAGATTAAAATATATCGGCCGTATTCTGCTATTCGATTCACGTGAAATTCTAAAATAAAAAGCTTTTAAATTGGGGTTAAAATTAAACTTAAAACATTTTTTTTTTCTTTAAAATTTCTAAAACAGACGGAAACAACATTTTGATTTCTAAATTTAGCGTTTTTTAAAAGTCATGTTGATGTGGTAAAGGAAGGAAATCTTTCGATTCGTGTGAATCGAATACCTAAAATAAGAAGCTTTTAAATTGGGGTTAAAATTAAACTTAAAACATTTTTTTTTCTTTAAAATTTCTAAAACAGACGGAAACAACGTTTTGATTTCTAAATTTAGCGTTTTTTAAAAGCCATGTTGATGTGGTAAAGGAAGGAAATCTTTCAATTCATGTGAATCGAATAGCAGAATACGGGTGTATATCTAGCCAACTTAACAGGTATGAAAGCATATCTCAGTCAGTGGTACAATGTATAACAATTGGAGGTTTCACAGCTGAAACGGACCAAGTCAAAAGTTTTTCGACCTTAATTGTTATTTGTTCGAAAAAAATATTCACCATTAGATTCAATGGAAACGTATTAACTTTAACTCGTTATATCTCCGGATTCACTTTTTGTGACTTGGTTCACTTCAGCTCTAAGCCCTAAAATTAGAACAAATTGGTTTTCTTGCTTTAGAACCACTATTAAAAAAATTATTCGATTTCGACAAAATTGACAATATTTTAGAAACCATTTAGGCTTTATTTGCTAAAGGCCGTTATATATCGTTTTTGTCCTTGTGGGCCACCAAAGACTGAACAATTCGAGTATTTTTCGACACTTTATGCAATGATGCCATCGACAATTTTTTCCGAAAGGATGTTTATTGGTCTATCCTTTCAATCGAGAATCTAGTTTCTGTCTTACAATGATTTCAATAACTTTGGAACTCTTTTGAAAACCCACGGGACGTTTCATATATATAATTATAATTCTTCTTTTAAAACTCCTTAAAAAAAATTCTATGACTGCATCAACTGGACAGAATGTAGTCAATTTTCATCTGATCAAATCAAAAAAAATAGATAGAAAGACAAACTTCTTATAAATTTGTATAAGTATAAGTAGTTTGTCTTTCTATTGAAATAGTATAATTAACTGATCAAATCCTTTAATAAAGACTGACTATGACCATGACTACGACAGTTCACTACTCAAAGCTGTCCTTTTCAAAATATCGAATCAAATCTCTATCCAAATTTCAAAAATTATGTCAAAGAGCAAAATAAAGACATTTTAAAAACTTTTAGCTCGTATTTAACAATTGGAGAAAAGTGAAATTCAATTTTTCGACTTTATTATTAGTCAGTTAGTTATAATTCTACATATATAAATATTTTTTACATTGTTTTAGTAACATTTTTGTTTTGCAATTCCACAGGGATCCGACCACGTTCACGTTCAAAAACTCCCCACTCTGCTCATCACACAAGGATGGATCCCGTTCAATTGTATCAATACTACCAACACGAATGGGAGAAATTCAAAACAAATCTTCCCGGCGAATCAAATCGCTCTGAACTACGTTGGCAGATTCGTCATAAACTACTTGGAGAACAATAATAAAAAAAACAACAAATTCTACTTAAAAAACAAAACACATCAACCAACAGAAAACTAAACTAAAAATTAACAAAAATATCTAGAACCAGAAAAAAAGGAAGAGAAGACAAGCAGATTATAGATGTGAATAATAATAATCTCTTCCTTCCATCTCGCCTCTTTTTTTTTTTTTAATTACGATAGTAGCTAATAGTTAAAATATGTTTAAATGTAATAAAAAATAACAAAAAACAAAACAGAAAAAAAAAAACAAGAACAAAATCTGATAATTATTATGTTTTTGATTTGAATAAATGTGTAAATGTTTCTTTATTGGTCGGTTTTGAATTTTGCTTGTAAGCTATTTCCATCTCTTCGATTTAGTTGATAAAGAATGCGATCGACAATTTGTTTAACAGCTCCAACTGTGAGGACCAAGGTGTCATGCTTGAGCATCGAGTAGGTGTTTAATCCGTACACTGGCATCAGATTGACATAGCCAATGTCATCCGTAGCATAGCAGATGTTCTCGGGGAAGATGTCGTTGCTGGAAAATAGAAAAACATTTAGAGAAGGGGATATACAGCTATGGACAGAGAAATAGCACACTATTGAGAAAAAAAATGTAATTCGAAATTCAGATTTGTGGAATGCTTTTTATACATTTTTTTATTTGGGTATATTATCGAAATAAAGGGATCGAGACAATATAGTCTTAAAAGTAGCGTTAATTTCAATGTTTATTTCCATTTCGTTAAATTTTTGTTCTGTGTTCAAAAGTTGTAGAAGAAAATTTATATCTTATATTGCTTCTATTTAATCTACATAAGTGTTAAAAAAAAATTAACAGAAAAGTTAATTAAACTGCGAAAGAAAGGAGAGTTATTTTCGATCTTCACATTCAAGGGAAAAATCCTTCTCAAATAGCTTAAACTCTAATTTTAGTAAATGGTCGCATAATACTATTTATTTAGTTAAAGCAAATAGAAATTTAAACTCTGAAAATGAATCGTGTGAACCTATCCCCGAAAAACTTCCATACGAGTAGATAGACCGATCAGAAAGAAATACAAATGTGGACTTTTTAAATCATTTCGTACGATTATGGCTAAAGTGCTCTGAAGAAAGGTATTGTCAACAAATTTGTACAGGTTTTCGAACATAAGTTCAGCCAATTTATTTTTATACAGACCCTATAGAATGCAAAAAGTTTTCAACAATTTCAATTTCTAAGCTTTTCTGCAGCATGGTCTGCAGATCTAATATCAAACAATACTTAATTCTGGAAATAAGAAACGAGATGTATGTAGTTTAATTATTTCTTTTTTCATGATGGTAGGATCGCAAATTACAGTGTTGTAAATATTATTGCCTAACTTTTCATTTTTAAAAATCCTTTTGAGAACAAAAAATATTGCTTTAAATAACAAAAGGGGCCATTTTGATTGATTTAAAGAAAGTTTTGTCTAGAGGTCCCGAGAAGTCAAAATAAAAATAAATCCTAAAATTGGCATGACTTCGGTAAAGGTTCGAGGAGTTTCATTTTTACTTTGTTTGAGAGAGTTAAAATATAACATACGAGTTAAATTCAATACTTTGCGTAATGTACGATTATATTGTTTTGAAATATGATTTAGTGTCAAGAATCAACTTAATTTTAAAACCTCGAAATTACTCGCATAACTCTATTACTTCAATATATCTAAAATGCAAATTAGTTAACTTGAGTTGAGGGCAGAAATATTAGAGAATTAAAAATACTGTAATATTGGCGGCTTATTGATTGTACGTAAAAAAAAGTTTTTTTTACAATTTTCGTTTTTGGAAATAACAATTTTGTAAACGATCAGTTGGTGGAAGTGTGTTAAATAGGCCACGGCACGAAGAACCTAATTAAATTATCAAAAGCATTGAAAACATAACAACTAATTATCTTCATCTCCTTTCAAACCCCTCCCTTTTTTCCTAACGCTCGTACTGTGTTCACCATATTAAGGGTAGACTAATCCCTTTAGTGCGCGCCTGTTATAAAAAAAAAAAAATACTAACAATATAATTTTATAGTATATATTACTTTCGAGTGGAAAGCTTCTGTAGCTAGTGCACTTTTCTTTTTTTTAACATTAAATTTGTAATTTATTGTTAATAAATAATAATAATAAATTACACTGGTCTGCAAAATTTAACTTTTTTTTTACTCCTTCAAATAATTTTTTTGATATTATGAAAGATTAGACTTTCCTGAATCGAAATCTGGTTTCAGAAAAATTCTATCAGGTACCATTTTTGTAAAAATGCGAGTAGTTTCTAAGAAATCACCCTTTTAGATTCATTTGAACTTGTATAAAATTAAAACTATTTGTCGCATTGAGCTCAAATTTATTGGTAGACCAAAATGATGTAGCTGTGGCTTGTGTCAGAATACGTAGCTGTGGCTGTGGCAAGGAAATTCGCTGTGGTACAAGTCGAGTCGACTTTTACTTCAAGCTACAAGCGGAATGACTTTTGACGTTTCTAATGTGGTTACTCAGTTAAAATTATTTTTTTTCAAAGCAATTGACATTTTTGTACGCCACATAATTCTGTTCATCTTTTCTACATTTTGAGCGAATTTATTTGACATCTTGTACCACGACGTTTTTCTTTGCTACAAGCGAATTTTCATTCTGTTCAACCAGTTATTCATAATAGGACCTATCGATTGACACCAAATATGTTTTTTTATATTCATGTTTACTCTTTTGTTAAAATACTGATTGACAAAAAAAGCAGACATTTCGCAACCCTTCACTTTTTAGTAAATCCTACATGAAGAAAAGCACCTTAATTAATTAATTAATTAAGGAAAATGTAAAATATCAATGCCCATTATATTTAAAAAGTCAAATATGTAAAGAAAACCAAAATAAAATACATTAAACATACCTACATATAAAAAAACATTTTACGTGTTTTGTAATTTTATATACTATTTTTCTATTTAGAAATATCTTATTTGTAATAAACCATTCGATAAACTGCCTTGTAAAGCTTCAGATTTGTTTCTCCTTGAAACAATAGTACGCTTTTCTTATAGTTTTTGATGTGCTGAGTTAGAATCCGAAGTCAAAAAAATTCTATCACTTCAGGATATTAAGATATTCGCATTAAAGTATCACAAAATCAAGTTTTTGTTTTTAGAAAATCTCAAAAAAAAACTACTATATCTCAAAAACCAGAGCTGACCGAAATTTTTTGAGTTCGGATTCAAAATCAGCACACTAAAGTCCATTAGAAAAAGTATACTTTTGTTCTAGGGAGAAAGATATATTAATTTTTAGAGATCAGTTTCTTTATGGTAAGATATGCCAAACCTACTAAACTTACTTAAATTAAGATATATCGGAGAAGAAAAGAGATATTGAGAAGATTGAAATTGAATTTGAAAGAAAAGTTTTATTTAAAGGAGGATTTCCTTGCAGTGCATACGTGTTATCAAAAAAAAAAAACAAAACCGACTTCTATAGATCGAACGATGTATGGTTATTTTAAATATTGAATTGAAAGGAAATATAAGATAATTCATGTCCTGAATTAAAAATTATAATATTCCACTTCATAGGTCACAAATAAGTTCAACTTATGTAAGAAAAATCAAAAGTGTGCTATTTCTTTGACTTGTAACTCAACTTACTTATCAATAACTAAGACAGATGGACCCCAGTTACGTTCCTTAATCAAATCCTTAATGTAATTTGGATCCCGACTTGGAATTTCCAAATCTTTGACAATATGCAAATCGTCTTGGGCCAATTTGACCGACAAAGTCGAAGTCAAACCCATGACTCTTTTATAGAATGGCAACATATAGAAATGAGTTGTTGGAGAACGTGGTCCATGAGCGATGCCACCTCCCTTGAATAAAGGTGATCGAATGGATCCATGACGAGCACGTCCACCACCTTTTTGTGGCCATGGTTTGCGACCACCTCCGCGCACTTCCGAGCGCACTTTTGTATGAGCAAAACTTACATAACGATATTTTCGTTGCCACTCGATATTCTCCTGGATGACATCAACTCGAGGATTGGTGGCAAATACTTCGGGATGTAATTCGATAAGACCGAGTTTTTTCTCTTCAATTGTGTCGGTATTTTCGATCCATGCCTGACGGTTTGCACGAATATTTTGTGGGATATCTGATTTTTGTGTTAGTGGGAGGATTAGAGCTGGAGCTTGAGGTTGTATAATTTCGGTGGTGGTCAAGTGTCGCACCGAATTAATAAGGTGTTTGGTTTTATTTAATAAATTTAACATCGTGTCGAACGATGGAAAATTTTTTTATATTTTTGTGCAAGAAAATCGAAGAACTGAAAAATGTGACAAGTGACACACAGATGTTATGTGACAGGTGAGATATTTGTGTGTGTGTGGATGGGTGCTAGAGGTAGAGACCGTATTCGATATTTATGATATCGATAACTTTTCTAAAAAATATCGATAGATACTACTAATCAAAATACAAAAAATATTTTTTTCAATTGCTTTTGATTTGAGCTAAATTTTCGCTCAAGCCTGGTACGCTGCTCGCGCTAAATTTTAGCTTCCATACAAATTATCGAAAATTTTTAGCCGAGATAAAATGGATCCCATACAAGATAACTTGTATGGGAATTTTATCTCGGCTAAAATTTAGCGCGAGCAGCGTACCAGGCTTCACATTCAATTTATTGAAAAATCGGCTAAATTTTTCGATAACTTGTATGAAAGCTAAAATTTAGCTCAAATCAAAAGCAATTAAGCCTGGTACGCAGCTCGCGCTAAATTTTAGCTCCCATACAAATTATCGAAAAAGTTTTAGCTCAAGCCTGGTACGCTGCTCGCGCTAAATTTTAGCCAAGATAAAATTCCCATACAAGTTATCGATAATTTGTATGGGACTCATTTTATCTCGGCTAAAAATTTTCGATAATTTGTATGGGAGCTAAAATTTAGCGCGAGCAGCGTACCAGGCTTCAAGCCTGGTACGCTGATGCTCGCGCTAAATTTTAGCCAAGATAAAATTTCCATACAAGTTATCGATAATTGTATAGGACTCGCTAAAATTTTTCGATAATTTGTATGGGAGCTAAAATTTAGCGCGAGCAGCGTACCAGGCTTCAAGCCTGGTACGCTGCTAGCGCTAAATTTTAGCTCCCATACAAATTATCGAAAATTTTTAGCCGAGATAAAATGTTATCGATAACTTGTTATCGATAACTTGTATGGGAATTTTATCTCAGCTTAATTTTAGCGCGAGCAGCGTACCAGGCTTGAAGCCTGGTACGCTGCTCGCGCTAAATTTTAGCTCCCATACAAATTATCGAAAATTTTTAGCCGAGATAAAATTGATCCCATACAAGTTATCGATAACTTGTATGGGAATTTTATCTCAGCTAAAATTTAGCGCGAGCAGCGTACCAGGCTTGAAGCTAAAATTTTTCGATAATTTGTATGGGAGCTAAAATTTATTATTTATTATTATTATTTATTAAAGCCTGCACGGAGAAAAAATAAGGTGTGAACCACTTTATTTCTGGTACATTTAACTTTAATGTAAAGTTAAAATAGGGATGACTCCCCAATAAAATGAAATTTACCTTACTTTTCTAGTAAAGCCTGGTACGCTGCTCGCGCTAAATTTTAGCTCCCATACAAATTATCGAAAATTTTTAGCCGAGATAAAATGGATCCCATACAAGTTATCGATAACTTGTATGGGAATTTTATCTCAGCTAAAATTTAGCGCGAGCAGCGTACCAGGCTTAAACGTATAGCTTATGATTAACTTTAGAGTATAGCCTTTTTTTGTATGAATTTCTTATAGAAATTGCTAGAAAGTTAGGTACATATTTTATCTTACTATAAGGCTGAAAATATTGATTTTTAAAGTAAATTGAACTTCTCTGTGGAAGGTATATAATTTAATTACAGATTGGATCAAATAAAGTCAATTTCATTTTTATTGATGACATTTAAAAAAAAAAAATTGTTTGCATCTATCTTACAAAAATTAATTCAAATAAAAAAAGGTTTGTAATTATTGAAAAACATAACTGGGTAACACGTACTTAATCCTCAAAGCCATTTAGGAGTAAGTACGTATGACCCTGTTATGTTTTTCAATAATTACAAAAATCACCTTTTTTTATTTTAATTAATTTTTGTAAGATAAATGCATACAATTTTATCTTAGCAAATATCATCAATAAAAATGAAATTGACTTTATTTGATCCAATTGTTTGCGAATTCTTTATGAATTAATGTAATTATTCCGCACTCGCCACATAAAAACTTTGACAAAAAAAAAAAACATCCAACACAAATGGAGAGCAAATGGCGCACTTTTCAATGACAGCTTAAAGAGTTTTTTCTATGTATCGAGGGCACTGATCTCTATTGGGGAAAATTCCTAGAATTCAGTATTATTATTACCTTAGTGTAAGGTAAAACTTATTCATAGAATAGTTAAATTTGTAAAATATGTTTTACTAGAATCTTAAAGTGAAAAGATTCATACACTTTTTTGGTTGAAGGTATATTTGACTCTACGTAAAGAAAATATTGCTACTCGTAAGGTATATACTACTTTAATTTGTTCACCGTAATTTTTTTGTAAAAATTACTTTACGGATCAAAGAAATGTTCAATACGTAAGGTAAATTTCACTTAAAATCTAGGGCTTTTTACTTTAATTACCTTACTAGTCATATGGAGTATAAAATACTAGATTCATTTTTCTCTGTGTGGTACGCTGCTCGCGCTAAATTTTAGCCAAGATAAAATTTCCATACAAGTTATCGATTATTTGTATGGGACTCATTTTAGCTCGGCTAAAATTTTTCGATAATTTGTATGGGAGCTAAAATTTAGCGCGAGCAGCGTACCAGGCTTAACAGAATAATTACAAAGTTAATATCTATAAAGAGCACAAGCTGCAGGGACTAGCGGCTCTTACTTAAAAGCTAAATATAATTTTTAGAGAAAAAATAATGGAAAATTATAATACTTAGTTAAGTTATTCATAAAGTTATATAGGTATGTATTTAAATTATAAAGGCTAAAAATTTTCGATAATTTGTATGGGAGCTAAAATTTAGCGCGAGCAGCGTACCAGGCTTTAACCAAAAACAAACGATTTTCTGTTTTTCCAATAAGTATAATAGGGGTATTCACGATTCCATGCAGACTACAATTTTTTTACACTTTTGCACTTTTGCTATACAGTACAGTAACCTTATTGCAAAAATAAAATACAATGGTGCAAAATTTGTCTGTTGTAGTTGTAGTAGTAGAAAAATAAAATTTTGCAATTTTACACATTTTCTTTGCAACGAATCGTGAATACCCCTAATGGTTGTTTAAGGGCCAGTTGTACAAATATTTAATCTGTGGATCAGCAACTTTTATCTTCTGAAATCGGTGGTAAAGTTGCGTTTTAGCACTCTTTCAAGGTTCACAATTTGTGAAAATATCCACATCCATGCTTGAACCGAAGTTGACTCGCAGCTAATCCGCCGAAATCGGTGGATTAAATTCCTGATCCGAGGCTGAACCACGTTTGTACAACTGGCCCTAAAAGAATTGTTTGTTTGTTTTGAAGATTATTTCCAGATGAGATTAAAATATGGATTTTAGCAGTACGGATATACCGGTGAAATTGTATTGTACTCCATATAAGTACTTTTAAAAGAACAAGTTTCAGTGGTTTTTCTGTAGTTAAAAAAGTACTGGTAAATATACATCAGAAGCACTTCCAGATGTGCTTCGCTGATGTACTTTTAAAGTACATTATTTGTCTGTACTTTTAATGGAGGGGATATTTATTTCATCTTTCATGCAAGCTGCTGCTTCACGTATTCTTATATACAGAAATTATATAACTATCTTTTTTCAGTGAAAAAAGCACTTCTTTGACGTACATATTTTACCGTTTTTTTTTTCTGTAGTTCTACGTTTGCTGGGTAATGTATCTCCAACAACCACTTTTTCCCTATTCTATTCACTACTCAATAAAATTATTTAAAAAATAAATAAAACTAGCGAAAAAAAAACAAACATCTGAAAAGTCATTGACTTAATATATATGGACTGCTAGAAGCATATTCAGGTTGGTTCCACTTGTTTCTTCGCGATACTAGCGCCCTAAAAAAAAGCGGAGAATAAGTGCAACATTTTTGACGAAGTGCGAAAGGAACAAATATAGAAAAACAGAGAAAGCACTACCTTTTAACGACAGATGTCACTCACTAAAAGTTTCCTCTTTTCGCCGTCTAAGGTTATACCGCTAGTAGAGCTAGAAAGATGTGGAATCATTTTTTTTCAATTTTTGTATGGAAAAGTCAAACGACTAGCAGTCCATATATAGTAGGTCAATGTGAAAAGTGAAAACTATCGAACCTCTGAAAATTTTGAATCAAACAGTACTAACGTAACCCCGTAAAATTCTCTATACCTATCTAAGCACCACCTATCAAAAAACCCACACAAAATCCGAACTAAAATCATCTGCGAGCAAAAAAAAAAAAACCCCACTTGATTTTTGTGATTTCCATTCGATGTCTATCTTTTTTCCAAATTCCATCCAACCAAATCAGTTTTAACGAGACAGCGAACGATTTGAGAAGTGTTGATTAAAAAGTGCTCTTCCGTCGCCCCTTTTAAACTAATATATAAAAAAAAAATACATAAATTCTTACCAGCAAAATACCAATTTGCATAAACATCTCATTTGAAATTCTACAAAACACAAAATTTCAAATTAAATTAAAACAAAAAACTTCCTGACTCTCTTGTCTTAAAAAAAAAATACTAAAAAAAAAACAGTGTTAAAACTTGTTTTTTGTCTATTGAAAAATAAAGACAAAAATAAATAAAAAGGAGAAAACAACTCTCGTAGCCATATTGGAATTAAATAAATAAAAAAAAAAAAACTAATTAAAACACCATTCTCCTCTCTCTCCTCTACACAAAACCCATCATCTTTCTGTCGTCACTCACGCCGTCAGTCGTTTCGTCGCAGTTTGCAAAAAAAAACAAAAAGAAACAAAAAAAAATTGAATTTAATCCGAGTAGGTAAACTTTTCCAAGTTATTTTTTTTCCATGTGTTGTCTATTATTTGTGTGTATTTGTTGATTATAATTTGTGGTGAATTGTTGAATAAAAAATATCAAGAAAAAAATTATATTGTTTTTTTTTTTCTCCTCAATTCTTTCAATTTTTATTTATATGTGTGGATCGTAAAAAAAGATCAAATAAAAAAATATTTTTTTTTAATCAAAGAATAAATAAATCTTTGCAGCAAAATTCGCGTAAATAGATGTTACTCACACAGATACAAACGTATTCAGTTTCCCAGACGATAGTCATTCGGTAAACTGTTGCACATAAATTTCATTCTAACCTAAAAAACAAGAACCTTTATTAAATAAACTAGTAAAAAAAAAAAAACTTCTGTCAATTTGTTGATAATGTGGAACCAAAATCAAAATAGTGATAACAACAACAAAAACAAGCAGCAGGATGTTTCTGTTGTTGCATCAGAAACAACTACTACAAACAACTTTGTTGAGAAGAAAATTGTTGTAGAAACATCAAAGGCAGGGCAACAGCAACATTTGCATTCTGCATCTGGCAACGGGAAAACGGGTGTTGGTGGTAGTGAAAGTAATAATTTCGATCATTCTACCACCAGCAAGGACAAGGACAACTACACTTCTTCAACAAGTGAAGGAGCAATTGATTCTGGATTTTTATCTGGTCCACAATTATCTGAAGATTTTGAAGAAGAAGATTTTGGTAATAGTCATCGTGGTCATTCTTCTTCTGGAGGAGGAAATAAATCAATTAATCATCCACCAGTTCAATTAAATATTGTACATTCAAAACAAAAAAAATCCACAGAAAATTATTTAGATTCTGGTTGTATTGACGAAGATTTTGACGACGAAGACGTTGAAGTTGAATTAGAACCAAAAGTTGGTGGAGGACATTCACATTCACGTCCAGCTATAACAACAACAGCTGCTTCACCACAACAACGTGGTGGTAGTGGAACCCAACAGGACGACGACGAACAAATGATTTTGGATAAAGGTGTTGACTCCGGTGTATCGGAGTGGTTTTGTAAATTAACTCTGAGAGATCCAAATCAACAAGTTAATAATTTGGGAACAACTCAAAGAGTAGCTGGAAGTGGAACAACAACAAATAATAGCAACAGTGATATGGCATCATGGGAAATTTATTATCAACAAAATAATGAAGGCGATACGTAAGTTGTTGATTTTTGTTTGCATTGTTTTTTTGTTTATCCTTGAATTCTTAATTAATCAATTTAGCTGCTAGGTGTGGTACTTAATATTCGTCTTTCTTTCTTTCTTGCGGGGTTAAGGACATTGGTTGAATTTAGTTCGGTCATTGTCAATTCAGGTCTTTTAGATTAAGATATCTCTTAGCCATCTAGGTAACTTGGGAGGGATTCCTCACTATAATATAGGTCTGTTTGATGAAAAAAGTCTAGGATAGAACAGATCAGAGCAGCACAAGTTTGTAAATACTGTCAAAACAAGAAACTTCGTATTTAACAAGATTGACAGTTATCTAAATCAATTGCATAATTTTAAATTCAAAAATAATTTCTTGAAATAATTTCTTACTAAAATAAATTATTTACTAGCACTTTTGATATTCCCGTAATTTTTTTTTTGTTATTAATCAAAAACTCTTAAGAAATTCACTTTTTAAAATCTTCTTTTCTCTTATTTTTTCACAATCAAACAAACAGCTGATAATTGACACTTTTCACTCACTTGCTCTACCCCAAAAGTAGCAGCAGAAAAACTTGAACTAAACAAATTCATGAAACATAAAATGACAGATTGTAGAATAAGTTGGGGCTAGTTTTTTTTTCATGAAACACAAAAACTTGTACTTTTTGGATCTTTTCTGTTCTTTTCTGTGCAATTTACCTTGATTTATAATTTGAATCCACTTTAGATACACAGTTTCTATTGCAATAGAGTCTCTGTGAAGAACTCTGAGTTGCTATTAACTCAATTTAAAATGAAACAAAAAAGTTGTAAAATTTGATCATAAAAAATCATTATCTTCTTTTTCTTAATTTCGAACAAAGTTTTGTTTTTCTAAATTCGATCTTTTGACTAGTCTTGTCTGATAGGACTTACCTTGAAGGTTTTAATACTTTTTAGTTTATGTCAGCTGGTTTTCTTGTTTATTCCAAATATCGGTAATTTTTTTTCGTGCGATGGACTGTGAAGCCACAGGTATTGTTTAAAGCTTGTAAGAGATTATTATGTTATTTATTTTTATTGCTTCACGTAGCTTGCATATTTCTACACCAAAAGAAAAATTAGTCATTTTTGTTATTTAAAGTTTTGATCATTCTGCTAATTAATTTAGTCTTGACTAGTTTGGAGTCAGTACTGAGTTTCCCACTTCACTATATAAATTTAAGGGTACATCTGAAGGTTTCATCTGTTTGCCTTAAAAAAAACTTTGTCAAGTTTCTCGATCTAATGTCAAGTATATAAAATTGTCGTTGCGTTGGTTTGTTCCCGTAGTTCTTAGTTCTTCCTTTTCTTCGCAATTGTATTGGAATATCGTTTTCGAAATATCTTCTTTGTATATGGAATTACCAGCCTTAGACTCAGGGAAGTAGTACGAAGGGAACGCCAAAGGCATTTGTTTTCTTGATCAGAAAGCTGAGTTAAGTCGGGGTCAATTTTTTTCATCACTGAATGCACGAAGAAGGGCCTAAAAAGGTGGAAGCTAGTTCCCAAAGTGCCTATTTAGTTGATTTATAGTTTAATAACCTAAATCTGATTTAACTAGGTATTAATTTGATCCCACCCTCTGAATTACGAACAGTCTTTAAAGGTAGTTTACCAAATTGTATATAGTTGCATTAATGGCAGGAAATAAAAGGAACAGGTTTTTGATCTCTGAGCTATCATGCTAGCTTTTTAAGTTACAGGGTCAAGTTGAAAACATTTGAGGACCTTGCATGAAAGGGAGACATGTCCAAATTTTAACTTTGTGTGGAAAAGTAGCAGATTTGCGCTATTAGCTAAGGCGTTTTGAATTGAAGGCTCTTCAACCAAAAGATAAAAATTGGAAAAGTTAACTAAGAGTTCAAATTAGCGAAAATTGTTTGTTATATTGTGTTTTTCTATATTGTTTCTCCTATACTTTAATTTTTGAATGGCTCAAATACTCAAAACTGAATTACCTACATTTAATGTATAATTTTTGCTTTGGTTTATTCCCTTAGCAATTAAAAAGAAAAACCATTATTTAGTCGCTGTGTTTCTTATCAAATAAGACTATGCAAATAATGTATGTCCATTCGATATGCCTCTAACATTTACTTGTCTTGTGGATGGTCAGTGCCATTTTTCATATATTATTTTCTGTATTTCCCAAGTTCTCTCGTGGATTGACTTGTAATATCAGATCGTCCCACCAAGGACGTTTTTGTTTAAGATTCTAAAGAACCGATGGTCCGATTGTGGATGGTCAGTGCCATTTTTCATATATTATTTTCTGCATTTCCCAAGTTCTCTCGTGGATTGACTTGTAATATCAGATCGTCCGACCAAGGAAGTTTTTGTTTAAGATTCTAAAGAACCGAAATAGAAAAAATTAGGTAGACCACTTATGTATCTACTTAACAAATATCGAATAGATTCATGTTCATAATGGTTCACAAATTCAAATTTGAAAAGGCTTAAAATTACTTAAATGGTAATAGCTTAAGAAAACCGTTGCGTCAGTTAGGATTGTTAGCACATTTGTGAGCATAACTTGGAACGTTCGAAGGACATTCCTTGTGGCTATACCAATATAAATACTATTTTTTGACAACCTATTTCACCATAAGAAAAAAGCGATTTCAACATTCGACTTAAAATGAAACTTCGATTTGATCTTAAATAATTATATTAACTGGCTTAAGCTGGTACGTTTTGGTTCTTGTAACAAAAAAAAATACAAACTTTTTGTATTATCTAATCATGTTTCAAATGAAAAAGAACACGCGATTTTAATTCATATTATCTATTTTGACTAGATAAATTGCTGTGATTTCAAAAACTTTTCCCTATCACTTCGATGGGCTTTCAAGGTATAAACATGTAAACTAGATACAATCGAGGAGTGATAAGATAATTCCAATTAAAAGCCTTCGGTTAAACCTAGAGGCCGCACATACTGTATTGTAACCACTACTATAGCTCGAGTCACGTGCTGGTATCCTACGCATTAACCTATGCGTAGTATACAGGGTGTCCCAAAAGTAATGGTTCAAACGAAATATGCTGATAGACCAACTTTAGGGCTCTCAGAATTTGGTAACTTGTTCATCCCAAATCTTTACGGTTTTCGATTTAATGCAGTTTTTGTGAAATTTCGATAAATCCCGACTTTGCAACAGTATTTTGCTTCCTCCGCTCATAATTGATTTTTGTTTTTTACAATTCTTTCACTAAAATATTGTCTGATAATAAGAAATAATTAATTAATCCAAATATTTTTCATTTCATTCGCCATTTTGCTGCAAATTAATTAACAGTTCCATTTTTTATAAAAACTCAATTTGTTACTTTTATTTCAGAGCAACACCCTGAAAAAAATTTGTATGGTGTGACCCTGGTTTATTATTTTGAAAAATTGCCGTGTTATTGCAGTTATCAAAAATGTATAAAAATTTCCAAAGTTGGAATTAGAACGAAAGATATTACAATTTAAAAGCAACAAAACAGGGTCTTTCAGAGAAAAATAACAAAGAAAAATAAACAAATTTTGTCGACTGTTGTTTGTTTATTTCTTTTTGAATAAAAGCCTCAATTTTTGTTTATTATTTTGCTCTGAAAACCTCTGTTTTTTTTGCATTCAAATTGTAATATCTTTGGTTCTAATTTCATCTTTGGAAACTTTTATACATTTTTGAAATCTGCAATAACACGTCAAGTTTTCAAAATAATAAACCAGGGTTACACCATTAAAATTTTTTTCAGGGTGTTGCTCTGAAATAAAAGTGAGAAATTGAGTTTTCATAAAACATGGAACTGTTAATTAATTTGCAGCAAAATGGCGAATGAAATGAAAAATATTTGGATTAATTAATTATTTCTTATTATCAGACAATATTTTAGTGAAAGAATTGTAAAAAACAAAAATCAATTATGAGCGGAGGAAGCAAAATACTGTTGCAAAGTCGGGATTTATCGAAATTTCACAAAAACTGCATTAAATCGAAAACCGTAAAGATTTGGGATGAACAAGTTACCAAATTCTGAGAGCCCTAAAGTTGGTCTATCAGCATATTTCGTTTGAACCATTACTTTTGGGACACCCTGTATAGCATAATCAAAATGTATTCCAATGATCTTTTTGATGGTCTGAATTGTTTCGTTTCTATAATATTTGAAGGTTCGTTCGATTTTTTTTTACGTATTTTTGGACTCAAAGATCAAATGTTAAATTCCTCAAAAATTCCTCAAAAATCATGAGGTCTAATGTCAAAATAAAAAAAAAATTGTGAAGAAAATCCTAATTGGCTGTGTTTTTCTGCCTTCATTTTGAAAGAACAGGGCAACAGGGGATTTCCACATTTTGATCTTCAGTCACATTTTTACCAAAAGCAGAATTAACAAAAATTAGATAAGAATTTGGAATAGCAGATATCATCTGCCGATTTCTCTTTTTTTTCAAATAGGAAGTCTTTTATTCCTCTTAATCAAAGACAAGTTCTCTGATATTATTCATAGATCTTTAAACAAAAGACCGAAACTAAATGAATTTGATCTCTTTCTTTGGGTACATTTTTATTTCTCTAAAAGAACCCGTAAAAATACATTATTGTCAAAAAAGTATAAGAATTATTGTCTTTTGCAAATTAGTTACATATATACATATTCCTTAAGAGATCAGGTAGCCATTTCTAAACTTTAAGGTATACATAGCCATTCTACCTGCTTTTAAAATAGTTTTCTTCTTTGAACAACATAGGTAATCCGAATGCACCTGTTAAATCCCCTTCATTCTCTTCTTTGGTGTTTATTTGTACTTTTTGTATGCGCCCAATCCTAGCCTCTCGATTTAAACCTTCCTAGAAAAATAACATTTTTTC
The DNA here is from genome assembly GCF_945859705.1 of Episyrphus balteatus. NCBI lineage: Eukaryota > Metazoa > Arthropoda > Insecta > Diptera > Syrphidae > Episyrphus > Episyrphus balteatus. The sequence continues at coordinate 14,369,751 of NC_079134.1, read as the reverse complement.
TTTGAATACAAAATACCTAAAACCATTTCATTTATTATTTATACTTTTTCTATATTTTTGCAGACAATTGCACCTGGCTTGTATAACTGGTTATGTTGATGTTGTTGCTGCTCTAATTCGTATGGCACCACATCCATGTCTATTCAATATACAAAATGATGAAGCACAAACCAGCCTCCATTTGGCTGTGATTTATGGACAACCTAAAATTTTACGAATGCTTTTAATTGCAGGCGCTGAGGTAAGTGTTTGAAATTTTATTTTATTATCTTTAAATTGAGGTTAGCATTTTAAATTCGTTATTGTTGTTAATTATTAAATATTGAAATCATCTTGAAACAAAAGAAGACATAGAAAGGCAATAAAAAAAATATCTTATTTTTAATAATGACGTTTTCTTGGTATGAAAGAAACACTATTTTCGTTCACATTTACTTGGGATTTTTTGCAAAGCAATGAATTCAATGAGATGGGAATAAATAGCGAAAGCTACAATTTATGCAAGTGTGGCAAAAAAAAATATGAAAGGCTTTTCTATTAAAGCAAGAGAAAGGATGGTATGAATATAAAACAGGAAGAGACAATCACTAAAATTATTTTAATTTAAATTAATGATTGCATAAATTAGGTATTTTAGGTGTCTTAAATGTTCAATTATATTCGGAACGAATATCAAACAAATAACACAGAAATCGTATTTAGGGCCAATTTTTCAACAGTCAGTTAAACAGTCAGTTAGTACTTATTCTCCTGATAGAGAAAAAATCATTTTTTCAACAGGCAGATATAGCTTATTCCTATGAATAAAACTATCTGCTTCTTTCAGAGAAGAATAAAAATTATTCTAAGGAATAATATCAATAAAAATACTGTGTGAATTGTCAAAGCTGCTTTGAAATAATTTTGACAAAGAATACAGAGGAACACAAGAAAACAAAAACAATTATAAATAAAAAAGACGTTTAGTTTTGAATATTATTGAATTTGACAATTTTTTTTTGTTATTCTGTAGAATAAATTATTTTTAATTGAAAAATTCAATGCTGTTATCCGATTGTTTATGAGCCTAATAAATTTATTCGTCGAACAGTTAACTGACTGTTTATTAGAAGATGGAAAAATCGGCTCTTAGTGGAAAATCTGATACCAATTCTAATTGTGGAAAGATTCCGATTTAGATATTCTATCCTTTATCGAGGGAAAAGTATTTTCTTTTTGCAAAGAAGTCATGAAAGATTCCACATCACACAAACTAAATTGTTCTTTCTTGCAAAATTCCGACTAAAAGTCAGATAAGAGTGACCCTGAGGTCAGTGTTCAAAAATGTTTAACTTTATCTACGCAATGGTGTGATTCAATTCATGTACAAAATAGCCAAACATATGGCTAATGTTCGTTTCTTATCTGATTTTTTTTTAAAGAATATTAATCTGCAGGAAAAACCCCCAAAAAATTGAAAAGTCGATAGGTATTGGATTTAGATATGTTCAGACTTCAAAAAAGTCACTAACGAATTTTAAAAGCATTTGTAAAAACTGTCATTTCCTTTAACTTTGAGATCCAGAATTCAGTGGATGTCAAAAATATGTCTGAGCATATTTGCACCAGTATCGATTTAAGTATTTCCTAATTGTGACTCATGGGAATCTTTATCTTCAGTTTCCACAACTTCGAAAATACCGAACTTTTGATTATTCACTTGAGAAATAAAAAAAATACAAATTTATGCATAAACATCTCAAGTAACAATATATCATTTTTTAGACCTTGCACACTAAATCGAAATTTTAAACCTGATTCAGACGCCCTCATGAAAAAATGTTTTTTGCTGAATGCTCATCGTAGCTTCAGACGTCTACGTTCAGGTCCTAATTTTTTTTTTTTTGATCCTCATGTTGATTGGCACATTTCCATTAAAAAGCAAATTTTGCATATCCGACCATGCTACAATCTATTATGGATTTGTGCCTCAGCAAAGACATACTTCCAAAAAAAAAGCAGGGCCTTTTTAAAGGCGCCAAACCATGTCAGGGGACAAACTGCGTTTTCGGTGTTATTGAAATTTGAGGTCCTTGGTCAGTAGGTGTCTTAGCTTGAATGCCAATGCAATATTCGTCAAGTTGAAGTCTGCAAAGACCTAGGCGTTTCATTGACTTCCTTGGATTCTGCTGCACGTTTAACACACCACGTTCATGTTGTCTGCCGATCTTTCGTTACTTTTATTTACCCAGAGTTGCCGTCAAAAAAAAAAAAAATATTTTCACTAAATCGGTTGTCTTGAATTGGGCAGCAAACATTGGAGAGTCAATAGGTCAGTAGTGATTGAATAATAAACAACAAAATCCACAAACGCCAGTTAAAAAATATGACCCACAGGCCTGGAACAAGCTTAGAATGTATTTGTTTTTTTAGCATTTTTTAGAATTATTACTAAATTGCTTCTGTTTTTGTTTTTAATTCTAGCCCACAGCTCGAGATCGTCATGGCAATACTCCTCTCCATTTAGCCTGCATTTCCGGTGATACACAATGTGTCAAAGCTCTCACAATACCAATCAGTGCATCAGAAATAAATGAAGCCCATCGTTCTTATGGTCACCTGAGTAGTGACAAAACAACATCTTACCTCGATTGTGCACGTCTACCAGCTGATTTGGAAATTCGTAATTATGATGGTAAGTTTAAATTTTTTTCTTTTTCAAAAACCAATTGTCCCTCTAACACATTATTTCTATTAATCCCTTGAACAATGTATTTTTATCTGCAATACACACACATTTTGCATTCATTAGAATTAGAATAGGAATTTCTTTGTCAAAAAAAAAGAAACTATTTTCGTCATTTTGCAGACGAAAACGACACAGACTAAGAGGAATTCCTACTGTGCGAATGAAGAAAAATCTATTTCTTGCACATTCTACACATAAAAATATCCCTTAGGCAGGCTTAGGCATGACAAATGTTTTTTTCTTTATTTGTTGCGAATTGTTTTAACACACAATTGAGGAGAGGAATATATTTATGAAAACTAGAGAAGTCGAAAACGAAAATTTTATTTAGAAACCTCGCTGAGAAGAGCGCATGTTCTGCAAAGCACATTCCACTTTTCTACTAGAATTGGTCTAAAAATAACTCCCGGTCACATGCGATTCAGTCTTTCTCCCTTATACTCTCTCTGGTTCTCTATAGCTATCCATATAGCTGTTGGATATTGTGTTGTTATTGAAAGCAGACGTCGACAACAACGATGATGATGATGATGGGTATGGATGGGTGGCTTTTTTTTTTGATTATGGTAGACATACCTATGTCTATAGAATAGAAAAGGATAAGTTTTCCTGGGTTTTTCCAGTCAGGCTAGGCATGTGCGATTTCATTGAACTACCACCATCACCTCAACCATATGTGAATTTGTTTTTTGTTTTGTTGTTTTTGTTTTTCACACGCATCACGCTCTAGCTGGTTTTGTTTATTTCAACTCGGTTTTAAAAATAGAATAGAAATTATAGCAGCCTGCTGTTTGTTTGTTGGGGCACGAACATTGTCGAACAATGGCTTTTTTTGAATTATTGCGGTGGGTGTTGGAGTTGGAGGTTCTTCTTTTTTGCTGACGTTATAGAAATGGAAATTCCTTGATAATACCAAAAAAAGAAATATAGAAAAAATAGTATCCATGCAAGGTAAATTACAAAATACAACCAATAAAAGGTTCTAAAGGTCACCAATCAAAATGTATATTTTCTATACACGCAATCTAGGGAAGGAAAGTAATAAGAATAACCTAGTCAAGGACGTAGGTAATATTATATTTTTCATTCAAGTAAATTGTTACAAATCATGATAGATTTATAGAAATCGAAGGGCAGAAAATAGATATTATTTATATTATATTTTTTAAAACCTGTTTTTGGTGAAGTACAAAAAATATTACAAACTTGATAGTTTTCTTGGACTCTCTCTGCCCCCTCTACGTCTAGTTTACCTTAATCGATAAGGTGATGTAATGATACTTGTACTTGTTGGTACGAGAATCTGCATTGACAACGTAAATTCTTAATTATTAAGAGGTTACTGAAGAAATGCAAAGGTTTATAATTGATTATAATTAACGTTGTCATTTTAATTCGCTAATAATAAAAATGTAAAGAGAAAAACATGTGGTCAACAGGGTGCTAAAGTAATTTGTCATACAACAAAAACTAGATTTTTAAGTTTTGTCAGTTAGAGGTCGAGCTTTGAAGATTGCAATTTTTTTTGAAAATTAATACCTTAGTTGCGGTAGAATTAACAGTTGGCAAAACGGTATTCATGAGGTGTGAAGTGCATTTGTATTAAATTACAAATTTCTGATGCAGTAGATTAAGGCTTTAGAGATATTTTTAGGGCAAAGTAGGGCGTAGGACAAAATAAAGAGATTTTTAGATTGAAATCTATTCATTCATTTTTAAAGTGAAATTTGTTTATGTAACCACCCTTAACCCGTTTGCGGTCGAAATTTTCTTTTGAAAAAGCTTGAAATGATTGCTGAATTTTGAATTCTTGTAATCAGTCGAATCGATTGATTTGGCACTTTGAAGTTCTCTAGCTATGACATTTTCGGATTACATTAAAGCGTCCCATCAACTGTTTAAAGGGTTAAGGTTTGCAATTGTTTTTCGTTTGTAGAATTTGCCATTAACTTTTGATGACTGCCATTGTTTTCCATCAGACATAATAAATATTTGTAAAAAAATTTGTTAATACTACGGAATTAGGTACATAAACTAATTAAAAAAGTTTTGAATTTTCTTATCGCTGTCTGGGCTGAAAACACATTTTGTTCGAAGCTTGACGAATTCTTAACCTTACTCAACTCTTCAAAATATAAAATTTCTTCGAAAACGAAATATTATCATATTCTATTCCGGTTTATTGTTTGTTTAATTTGTTTCTTAACACTCAAAATCAGATGTAGTTTTTTTTAGGGTTATCGCGTGAATTTTTTTCAATGGAATTTCTCTTAATTGGATTTTATTTTTTTCAATGAAAATTAAATCCGTGGGAGATTCATCATGACAAACAAAAAATTTGGAGGATTTAATTATGTATTTCCAGGAAAAAAATATTCTTCCGGAGATTCCCCATCGAGTCCAAAACGTATTTAGAAATTTGCAAGACATTTCCATCGAAACAGATGAGTTTTGTTTTTAAATTCAGAAATGCATAGTATGGAAATACCTTTCATTTGTTCTTGAAGTTAGAATACAAATCGAATCGTGAGCAATTTTTTCTTTTCAAAAATAAATTTTATCATCAAAGAAATTTAAAATAAAATTCAAAAAGAAAATTCCATCCAGTTAACCGTCGAAATGTCTAAAATTTTGTCTCGCCAAAAAGACTCTCATTTAAAAACAACCAAGAAATACAATTCTAAAATTATTTAAGAAATAACATTCACATGTTAAATAAAAATACATTAAGTAAATAGATATATATATTTTTCTTATAAACAATAAAATAACAGACAAGAAAAAAAAATAGTCTTTCATCTTTTTTGATATTTTGTCAAAAAATAAACCTAATTTCCATCTAACTTTGGCGAATGTTCAATTTTTCTATTTCTTTTTTCGTTTTAATATAAACATACAATAATTCTTGAGGTTAACATTGACGTCAGAGTTCGTGTGTTTATTCGGAAAATGTATAAATTATATAGAAAAAATTGAAAAGAATTCATTATTTTCTTTTATTTTTTCTCACATTGCCAACACCACCACCCTCCATCCCCAAAAATATCTTTAAAAAAATATATAAATATATAAAAATGCTCTCGATATTTTTGTTCATGGTTTATAAACATCTCATCCACCTCAACTTTTCAAAGCATTTTGCTAAAAATGTAAATTTAAATTCGAATTTCGTCTACTTGACTGGCTGTGTAATGGCTAGACTAACAATAGTCAAGAAGAATTATATTCTCATAGTGGATTTATTTTTGAATCTAAATAAGATACAAAATATACATATATCGCTCAAGCTATGTATATAACTGAAGAATGCTTGAGTTTACTGTTGCTCTTGTTTTGCTAGCTTTTTGGCTTTAAAATTGTGGGAAAACCCATCAAGATAATAAATTATATACATAATAATGTTGTTTTTTGTTTTATTTGTATTTAAATTGTGTACTGGTGCTTTGCCGCCTCTCATTTACGTAAAATCGTCATCATCAATGTTATGAAAACAATAACAATGGATCAAAAAGTTCAATAAAATATTGAATAAATTAAAAAAAAAAAATAGAAAACAATTTATAATCGGGCTATAAAAATTGGATAACAATATTTTTAATGTTCTCAATGAATATTGTATTTTTTATTCTTTTTGTTTTGTTTTGCCCCATCATAAAATTATTAAATTATTTTAATAATCGCATATTTTTGATTAAAAAGCTTAAATAAGGATTAAAAAGTATTAATTTTTTAAATTTATGATTAATCAAAACTTAAATTCTTGAATATTAAGATTTTTTGTTTTCCTTGAGGCACAAGCTAAAATTTGTATACAAGTTTTCAATTCTTCGAATTGGTCAAAGCGTGCATACTTTTTTTGGGTAAGTTTACATCATTCAAAACTTCCAATTTTACTTATTGTGAATACCTTACAACCTGCACTACACGTATGCTTTCTTTGAAAAAAAAGTCCCTTTCATATCAAATTGGTTTGTTGTTATTTTCCTGATTATGAAAAGTGTCTCATATCATTAATTAAAAATATTGTTTATTTAATTTAAGCACTTCTGTAATTGCTCTACTATAGCTGTTTTTTTGTTTTGAAGCTATTGTTTTTAACGACGCAAATAAAACCTCATGTTGTTTTGTTACACTCACTGAAGTGGAAATATAATAAAAAAAAATTCTATTCATTTCAGTAAAGATCTGACAAAAAAAATTAGTAGAAAAAAATGAGAAATAAAAAAAATAACAATTCACATGCAAATAATTGGGTTTGTTGAACTTGATGAAAAGTGGGTATTTCAAAGAAGGTTTTTTTTGTATGTTGTTAAATTTAATTAAATTTGCTCTATGATGATTTTTAATTGTCTTGAATTCTAGTTAACAATTCTAAATAACAATTTTAACGGTTTTGGTTTATTCTGAGTAAAAGTTATCCTATATGGGAAGAATAGTTTTTTGTTTTTTAATTGAGTTTACAATTCTGACACGTGCTGTGTAGTTTGGGATTTTTATCATCCATTGTATTTCCTTAGAACATTTGAGAAACAATTAATGATGATTTTGCACAATTTTTTTGTTTGTCTCGTGTATGACACGTTAAAGCTGGGAACAAATTTTTATTAAGAAGAAACTACATCTTCGCTGAATTAGAAACAGTCAGTATATTCAATTACTTAAAGAGCAACATCATCTACACCACTTTAGGGTTTTTTATTTTTTGTTTTCAATTTTACGTTTCAAATTGTTTTTTATTTATTTATTGGCTTTGGTGAAGTTTATTTTAAAAGGATTTTTAAACAAGGTAGTTCCTTTTAACTTAAAAAAGAGCCTTAAACAAAATTGCAATACATCATTTAATGATTTGCAATCGATCTGAAACTACTTTGCAACTTGCTTAGGCAGACATTTTTAAAATGAATTTCAGTTTAAATCGAATTGAAATTAACTAGCGATTTTTTAGGGTAGATTTTTGCATAAATGATGATGGCAAATTCAAAATATGATAAGATGCAAACTACTAAGACTGGATTGTAAAGCGATATTAACTCGTCAAGAACCGATTTGCAACTTATTTGCAATCGATTTAGAACTAATTTAAGAATAATTGCAATTGATTTGAAACTTTTTTTTGCAATTTGTTCTTCTGAAAAATACCAAATAAAATTAGACGAATGCTTCAGTGATATTGAAACATTGAGCACATGCTAAATTAAATGAAATTTTAAACAGTTGACTGAATGATAAGAAAATTAGACTTAAAGAAAACCTATGTTTCATTCCGGTTATTCTCAATGAAAATACTAAAATGCGTGAAATATGAAAGATTAAAACCTCTTATCACTGGCACATGCGGATGGACTGTATCATGAGCTCCATTGATTTCACGATTTGGTATGTTAAATATTTTTTTTTTTTTTCAGGGCTGCGTTAAAATAATTTGCACGTTATACGAGCACAAAGTTAATTAAGTAGCCAAAAAGAATACAAAGTGCGAATATTTGATCAGCGATAAATAATATCTTGTCGATTTTTTTAGCTACGGTCACTGTGGTGTATGTGTAACATTTTCTTCAAACAAAAATTATGCATTAGTTAAAACATATTTTCCATAGTTTTTCAATAAGGAAATCTTGTGGTTCTTCTTGACGTTTAACTAATCTTTATTAATATAAGTATTGGTTGTCGTAAAATATAAAAACTTTCAAAAGTATTTTTACTAAAAAAAAAAACAATCAAAACAAATTGAATTCTTTTGTACATGTCAACTTGTTTCACTTTTAAAAAATTTCCACACCAAGGTTTTTTAAGATTTTTTATTCTCATTTGTCTTTTCAGTATTAAGGTTTTTTTTTTATATTTTGAGCGAAAAACACAAGATAAGTCTTTTGAACTATTTTCGTTTTCTAAAAAATAAAATAAAAAAAAAAAAAATGTTTCTTAATAAATCATAACAAATCTTTCCAGAAGCACACATTTCTTTTCCTGACACTTAAGTTTTTCACAAAAAAAAAAAAAAAATACAATTTATGCGAGGCAAAAAAATTTTGCGCATCCAAATTCTAAAAATATAAAAATTGATCTCTAGATAATTTTTCATTTTTTTCACCATTGGATGTCTTGTCTAAATGGTGTCTAGAAAAGCCACTCACTCATATGCTCGTTCAGGGACTATAAATGGCAACGGTGGCATATACTCTACAGTAGACAATTAATATATTTCATAAATGTTTATATCATAATTTGCATATACTTTCGTACATATCTGTATGTGTTTGTGTGGTGCTTATGAACTATTTTCATCATCTTTGGTCAAGTGTGTATTTTTGGTTCTATAATTTATTGATGATTATCATGGGGGAGACCAAATATTGTCTGTTTGCGGGTTTGCGGTCTTTTTTTGTCATGGGGCCATGCAATTTATTTTTGAGGGAAAAATATAAATTTTTATATCTATTTTTCATATTGAAACAAAAAGTCATTTTTGTAATTAAGGAAAAGTTTGATAAATTGTAAATATTTTAAAATAACTTTTGACTTAAATCAAAACTTTTTGTCTCGTACAGACAAATGTACCCCATTACTGTTTAATTTTTCCGAATGCGTCGTTTAATTTTATTTAGACGAAATATAGCAGATAATCAATATTCAGAATCTAATTAAACCTCTTCAGTTTGGTATCGTCTTGGAAATCTAAATCATCCGCCTTCTTAAAATTAAGTATCAAGTGGGTTTTTGTCGCACTTAAAATACTTAATTTAGAATTATCTGATGAATTATAGTAAAGTAGTACATATTTATATTTACTATCTCAATTCTTGAAAATTAAAAAATAAATTAAAAAAAAGACACAAATTGTTTTTTTTTTTTTAAAGATATTTTTAGTATTCCTTGCCAATGAAATGAGATAATCAGGTCAAGAGCTTTAATCCTCTTTTTTTTTATTTGATATTAAATTTTATGATAAGAGACAAGAGTAAATTTAATAATAATTATATTTAATTGTTAATTTTTGCTTGCGAAAAAGAAGTTTTTGATTGAGTTGAAAAGATAATATTAAAAAAATGATGATCTGGATGAATTTGGGCAACGTTCGTGATCTACTAGAATCTTTCCGTCATATTTTGGAATTTTATAAAATTCATTATCTTCTTTGGTTCCATCAATGATGTCATCTTTTGATTTGAGAATCAATTTGAAGCTAAAAAACTTTAATTGACATAATGAGAATATTCGATAAAGGTGCGATTTTATCGAAAGTGGCAAGGTTTTCGGAAATAACGATAAAACCAAAACAATATTTTAAACTAATTTAAAAAGTTATCAAAAATATGGAATTTCAAATCTCTGTAAATCTGTAAATTCCTAAAGATTACAACTTAAAAGAATGTGTAATTAAAATACTGACCTTCTTTAGTACTTACATTATACAAGTAACATAGCAACACGCTATTATTCTGTGTTAAAGAAAATCATACGGGTTATTATGGGGTGTGGATATTTAATTATTTGTCAATCATATAAAAATAGGTATAATATCTTATCTTGGCTATCATTGGGGTAAAACACAAAATAAACTTGAAGTTTGCAAAAACGTAAACGGAATTCCCACATAATTGTAGTACACAATCAGGGTTGAAAAACAAAAAAAAAACTTTACAAAAAGATAATGGATACGGAAATTTTGAGCTACGTTTTAGGTATTTTTGTTTTGATCGAAAGCACAAAAAGTGTAAGCGGGCCCATTCGTGCCCTCTTTTTTATCCTTTAAGTACCCTTTTATTGGTTTTCACAATAATACCCAAAGAAGATAATTTTTATTTTATATGATTCATGAACATTTTAAGTACCTTGCTCAAGTTTTTTTTTATCATGTCCCAGTAAAAAAAGACAGTGTTTTTGGGAATGTTTGTTCCCTCATAACTTCTAAACTATTCGTCATAATTTGACAAATGTGATATTTTTAGAAGTGTTTTGCTTATCTGCAGGTTATGGGCTATCCTCCTATGTGGCGGACTCGAGAAGAAAGAGTCTATGAACTGCAAAATACATAAATTTTATCAAATCTGATGGCAAATACGTTAACAAGTGTTAAATAAATACAAAGATTAAGATTCAAAATGCCAAGTTTATTGATAAATTAAGGTAAAATCAATTGACATTTATCATGATTTTACAATATGCTATCGAAAATATCGCGTTATAACGTTTCTATAAAGCTTATTTCTTTACGGAAGTTAATTTTGTAAAATTTTTTTAACTGTCAAAAAAGTATTGACTTTCGGTAAATTTTCTGAAACATTCTATAACAACTTTCTTTTACTTCTTTAAGACTTGTATCGTAAGATTCTTTTTTAAGACATTGTAATAAGGACTTAAACTTGCAACGTATTGAAATTTATCGACGCCTTATCGAAGAAAAAATTTACCTCCTATACTAACACCTTATAGAAGTTGAAATTTTATTTCATTTTTTTTTTATTTACTTTTTATAACCATTTTTTTTATAGTGTTTATTCACAGATTCATAATTTTCGTTACTGTGAATTTTTTTTTTTTGTATCAATTCATAATTCTTATCTCACAATTTATTGCTTTTTGACCTCAAGTTTACAATCTCATTCCGTCGAATATCTATCTTTCATCAAAATTCGAACGTCATTCAACTATGGTCAATAATGATTATATTGAACAACAAAAATTCCTGTCGTTTAGGTATTCTTCTTATACATAGTAAATTTTTATGATATTGTAATTCACAATGACTTTTTTGGGAAATTTCTTTCCGCTATTCAAAGAATTATCAGAATTATCACCTATGAGCAATCAAAAAGATTTTTTTTCTCTTTAAAATATAAAATTTCCAAATCGAAACCAAAAACCAAATAAAACTCTCAAGTATAGCCATATTAAGAACTATGACGTTCCTTAAAGAAATTATGATTATAGCAAAAATAACATTTCATACGTCAATCGGAATTAATTAATGTTGTGGATAGGTTTTTTTTTTTTTTTTTTCAAAATCCCTATCCCCAATAAAAAAAATATATTGCAATAAAGAAGTAAACAAATGAATCAGGACTAATTAGTTGAATGGAAACTTTAATATATTAATTGAGAAAGTTGAAAAACAATTATTATTTATTTTTATTATACTCGGCTTTTGTTGTCGTGTGGAATACAATCATTATTATTGTGATTGTGAACCGATAGATAATCGCTGCTATAATAAATCTTTAGATTTAAGTTACAATGATGATGCAGTTCAATAATGTTATCATCAACTTAAATATGTATGCATTGCATACTGAACCGGAAACGGGGGTTATTATATTACGTAGTATAATTATGATTAAATGTCATTTGCGTAAAACTCCACGGTACCAGTCGGTGTTGTTAAGGAAATTTCTATTTCTATTGATAAGTATAATGCAGGCATGTGGTTTAGTTTAAGAAATAACAAACAATTCGGGGTATCCCTGTTTTCTCAGTGTGTTGTTGAAACTGATGAATCGATTAAAATTCTTGGAATACCAAGATTTAATCATTAAATGAGTTTTATACAAGTCATGAATGTAATTAGAAAAAAAAAAAATGAAAATGATAGTTGTGATTGAATTGAAGATATATGATCCATTCAAAAAAAACTTTGAATTGACTGATGCAATAAGAACTTTGAACTTTGAAATAATAATTTAAATTTTTGTACAAGTCATTGAATGCAACAAACAAAAATAATGTTTATTGTGAATGTAACATAATCCATTCAAATTTTTGATGATTTGATCTTCGGATTGAATTTCGATTAATGAAAAAAAAAAATAATGCCTTTTATTTTGAATTAATGTGACTAAAGAGTTGAAGTTGGTTGAATGGATAGAAATTTTACACAATTACTTGGTTACTTGAAATGTGACACTGTCTTACATCATTTACAAATTTTATAAAAATAAACTTAAATACTTTACTCTCAATTATTATATGTATATTTCAATTAATTAAAGAATATAAATATTTGAGAGCCTTGACTGCATAAAAAAACTATGCTATATGTATGAAATTATAAGAATATCGCATAATAAGATCTAACGGGCGTGATTTCATAACGTCACGCCCGTAATATCTTGTCTTACGAATAATGAGGAGATAAAATGTATTTTATTAAATATAGACTTTTTCAAATGATATAAGGAATCGAATCAATTTTGTGTCACACCCGTAACAGAGTAAAAATAGCATTGAAAAAATCTTAATATTTGCCAATCATAATTCGAAAAGAAAGATTGTAGGTAAATGTAAAACTTAAAAAGATGATATTATGCATTTCTATGAGTCGAAAAGCAGTTCGGCTTGGGAAAATTCAACTAATGTTCTATGAGAATAAATCACAATAACCTATATTCAATTCTAAGAATTGTTTATGTGGTTCCGACTGGCACAGAATGTACTAAGTTTGGTTTTTACCTAATTTTTACTTTATCACTGTTAATTATATTATTGTTTACTCAAACTTGTTTTAAAATTATTAAAATAAAAACAAAACTAATTTGATAATGCGCCAAAGTTAATTGAATTTAAAATTTTTTTTTGGGGTAACATCAAATAAATGTGTGAAATCCCATTCACTCATGAATTGACGTCTGCAAAAATTCAGAAAATTATTCCGAGAATTCGACCACAAAGTCCAATTAACCGCAATGATTTATTATTGGTATCTCCATTTCAACTAGAAGTCATAATTTCTAAAAAAAAAAAGAAAAGAAGAAACAAAAATGATTTTAGAAGGACACAGAAATAAGTTGTTATAACGCAATAAATGATTATTGTTATCATGATAATCACCTTCACCTTTGACCAATTTTCTAAAAATTGGGAATTTCTTTATCAAGAAACTTTTCAATTTAATTGAAGAAACTTATTCATAGTACATTGTATGGCGACATAGATTTCTAAGCTTATGCATTACATTTCATTCTGCACCTCATTAATTGTATGTGGGTTTATTGATGCGTAAATACTTGGAATGCGTATTATTCTCAAAGTTTAGTATTTATTTTGGACAAACAAAACGATAAACTTAAAGAAACGAAACTAATTTGTAGTTCAATTTGATTGAAATTAAGTTAAAATGTTTGTGGAACGTATGTGTGGATCATAAGCAATGACAAACAATATTACGTTATATGTACTATACTGAATAATCAAATCAATATTTAAATAATTTACAATCTCTTATGAAACCTATGTGGATCATAGATGAAACAGACTTTTTAAAGTGGTTTTGAATTAAGAACAAAATAAAGCATTTATCACTAAAAATGACAAAACATTTCCAGCTGTTGGTCAGCACGTGCCGAACAAGGCAATTCCCTAAAAAAGTTTATTAATTCTTGAAAAAACCTAACCTCTGTGTGATTTTAATTATTGTGCTACATATTTTTGACTCATTTTTCCAACTAAACATATTCAATGTTTATTCAGGTCGTAAGAAAAAAAAAAACACACAAATTCCATCAAGAAGGTTAAGATACATTCTATATCTGTTTGTATGTTGTGTTTTGTGGGCGGTTTTATGTTTAAACAATTGTTTGAATTTTCCCATATTGGGAGTTTCCTGATCGCAAAAGAATGTAGCGCCATTATTAAATAATTGTAGAATTTCTTTATTTCAGTGTTTATTTTTTGTCTTTGTAAAGAAACGATAGGATTTCCCAGAATTCCTATGCATCATAATCACAATACAAAACAAATGGAATGAATGATACTAATTTTTTTTTTTAATAAAGTGTTGAATGCGGAAATACTTGTAGAATGTGTTGTGTGTTCCTTTACAATCCAAACAATAAATTTATTTACTACAATTTTTCATTAAGAATTTAACAAATGAACAATTATTATCTAAGAATTTGTATTTAAAAGTTATGCATAGAAGTTATAACGTAATGGTAATAGTACTCAAAATGTGGATCAATGACAAGTTATCGATTGTTTATCATTAAACACTTGTGAAAATTATGTAGAGCTGTTTTTAAGCGATGTAGAACCTGTGGAATGTTGTTTATTGTAAATAAATACTCTTACAAAATTTTTACTGATCATTTTGGCAGCGTTATCTCAGTAGAAACCCTTTGTGGAACGTATGTGGATCTTCAGAACATAAACATGTGGATCTTATGTGGAAGTCGATTGTATAATACTGCCTTTTATATTTCTCAAATTATTTAGAAAATGTTTTTTTTTTTTTTTTTTGTAAAAAACTCTAGTAGAATACACTTGTGGAACGTATGTGGATCATACAAATTTATTCAATATGTAAATTACATTTTATAAATCAAGTTTCTTATTATTAAAAATAGTCGCCGGGTCTAACAAAAAATTTTTGTTTAAAATAGAATCGAAATTAACATAAAGAAATGGTGGCGTATGAGTAATATTTTATGTTTTGTCATCGCCAAACAAGTATACCTATACATGAGGTCAGAAAGGTTTTGAATTTGATTTGATTTACACTTTTTAATCAAATTCTATCAATAAATTAGATAATAATTTATGAGGAAAAAAGGGGAATTAAATAAACCTTTAAACATGTATTTTTTGTTCACAACTTTCATACTACAACAAAACCACCGCGAAGCTTTTTGAGGGTAGTAAAATTTATTAAAGAAATTATAAATCTTACTCAACTCCGGTTTATTCAATCATAGTTTATTTTTAAAACAGTTTTAGCAGCTGTTTTAAATAATTTCTTTTTTTTGTTGATTTAGATTTGTAATAAACACGATAACCGATTAAAGAAAGAAAGAAAAAAAAATTTATTAAAGAGGAAGTTCGTACTTAATTTAATTTCTCTAAGAATTTCACAAGATTTTGCAAATGACATTGAATGATATTATATTTTTAATGTTAAAATATTTGTTTTAAATAAAATAAATAAAATCGATTAAGTCATTGGAATTTTTATGGATTTTTTTTTGTTGAAAAACGTGTGTTATAGAAAAAAATGCAAAATGTCAATAGTTGCCATATTATTTGTTTGGATTTTTTTTTTCGGAAATTCTATTTCTCGTCGTTACCTATGTACACTTTGAGTACTTAATTTTGTTAAGTCGCAACTAGTTCAGGAAACTCCCAAGTGGGGAAATTCAAACACTTGTTTAAACACTCTTGATAAAGCCAAAATAATAAAAACCCAACATGAAATTATTATTAGATAAACCAATTGTTCTTTTTTTTTTGTTTAAATTATTGCTGGAAATTTTCGAATAAAAAAACGGTGAATTAAAAAAAAAAGTGTGAAATGCGCTATAATTAACAAGGCTGTAAATGGGTTTTAAAAAAATATGACTCTAAAATAAGTCTTCTGTAATAAAATAGTTTACCAGATGAAAAATGAAAATAACTAAAATAACAAACTTTAAGACCTTTATTTATCTTTTTTTCATCATTATAAGTCTTTTAAAAAAATGCTCAAGTCTATAGTATTTTTATTTGATCTTAAGGGCGTAATTTTACATTAGGTTCTAACTTGGCGTTTTTTAAATTTTGTTCTTAAACACCTACGAATTATAGAATTTTTTTGATAAAATTTATTTTCGGGTCTCAATTTGTTGTGGAAATGGTGGAAAGATAACCACAAAATTATGGTAAGAGGCCCAAATTTGGGGTAATAACTAAAATTCATTCACTCTATTAAATTTTAATTCATTCCATATTCCTGAGACCTTATTTTTATTTAAAAAAATTCAACCAAATTAACCGTTAGTGCTACACTCTTTCACCCCTTTATTAACTCAACACTTCCATTTAATCTATGTTTAATCAATTAACTTATCTTAATCATCCCAGAACCCAGACATTTTTAATTTAAATTGAACCTTTTCCCACACTGAAAATGGAAACCCCTGTCAATGAATTTAAATTAAATGAATATTCAATATTGCTTTTCCTATTCAAAGTACGAGTAGATATCCCCCAATCAAATCAGGTGAAAGTGTTTAGTTGTTTATGAAGAATTTTACGATGTTTTTTTTTTGTGTTTCCAATATCAAATGACTTGCGTTTATCATTATCTGGCGACTATCTAATTCCAATTAATTTTTAGTTTAAAATACAAGTGGTCCCCCGGTACTAGTGTCTCCAGTTAAAAGTATTTTTTTTTTTTACTATCTGTTTCTATTTTATTAAATAACATTTGCAAGAATCAGATTTATCATGATTTTATTAAAATTTAAAAAAAAATATAGGTACGTTTCATAAAAAGAATAAAAAAAAACAAGAAAAATAACACCACTTAAAATACCAATGTGTGGATCGAGAATTTATCACTGTGAGTGGGAATTCCCAATGATGCATTTTTTTTTTATTTTGTTGTTGATTTTTAAACTTCCCTTTGTTGTTGTTGTTTTTATTAATATTCTTGTTTTCCTTTGAAGAAACTTGAGAGATGTAGAAAAAAAAAGATGATTGATCGTTTATTGTTCTTGTTGTTTTCCTTCTTCAAAGCGATTAGCTTGCTGTCAAGAAATGCATTTTCTTGAATAGAATTTATTACTCTCCATTTAATAAAGGCTGGAAATTATCATTTTGAATAGTTTCTATTCAAACTTAATTTTTTTGAAAAAGAAAAGCCGATAGATAAGTTAGTATTCATGATTAACTATGCTAACTATGCTAAAAAAACAAAGTCTATTTTCATTTCTTTCTATTATTGCCAATCTCATCTCCTCCAACAAAATAGATAATTTGCCAAGAGACAAAGAAATCAATTCAAGTCTGCCAACAAGTTTCAACTTTTTATTCAAAAGTCTCTGATATTGACCGCTACAATTTTTGTTGCTATATCACTTTCTTAAAAATTATTGGTTTTTCCATAAAAGTTTAGAGTCTTGTCTTGTCGTCAACGAAACGGGAACAAAAAATACAAAAAAGAAAGAAGACTGAAATCAGAATTCAAAAAAAGATTTAAAAAAAGAAAAAAAAGTGGGACAGTAACTCTTGATGAGTCGCAAAAAACAATGCAATGTAACTTATTTTTTTTTTTGGGAAAGTAGAAACGAGACATTATTTGTCACAAAAACCGCAACTGGAAAATTCACAACTTCATCATCACCTCCAAACAACCCAACCAACCCAACATAATCATAAATCACGCACGTATATTGCGCGGCACGAGACGCAACCTATGCCAATGGGGTTTTTCGCGACCGACCGCGATCACAAAATTCATTAAAAATATCAACCAAAAAAACCTTGAGGGACTACCTACCAAGCTCCGACTGGGATTATGTCATTATAAAGAGCTTAACTGGTTTTTCAGATATTATTGTCGACATAGCGACGACCGACGACAATGATCGTCAACCGGGGTATAATATGCTCTTCATCCACCTTTAATCGATTCATTTTTTTTTATTTCTTTTGTTTCTCACTACAAGTTTGGAGAAATTTTGCTATATTTATCGATAACCGAAAAAATCACGTAAAAAAAAAATAACCAGGGGTCATGAGTCCAAAGTGTTGTTGCTCTTTGGCTTTTGAAATGTATTTCCTTTTTTAAGTTTAAATGTGGGGATTTATTTTTTGGTGGTTAGTCAATTGGAAACGTATGTATATGATCCATATGCTTCACATGGTAGGAGGTAGGAAAATCCCAAAAAACGAAATTCCAAAAAAAACGTGACCAATGAAAAGATGAAATAAAAAAATAACTGCATGACAGACAAAATAAACATAAAATTACAAACTGCGATGAAACACACAAATTCGCATCTGAAGAGAAGAGGAATCCATTGTGCAAGGCTTGTGATGGAGAAGTTACACATTTGAAATGCGGAATTTCCCAAAGTTTTTTTTTTTTTTTTAATTTGTATTTCTTCTTCTTGTTAGTTATTTTATTTGCTTGTAGTTATTACACAAAAGCGGCTTCCATCAGAGGGAAGAGAAAAGTGTAGAGAATGCAGCATTTCAAGAAATCAATTAAAATTATTTTTTGCAAACGTAAATATCTAATTGTTTTGTGGTTTGAGAATTTCCATAGGTGTGTTGTATTAGTCTAAAGTTCAAAGTCGAATTCTTGAAAACAAAAAATTATCGAAAAATATGAGTGGTGTATAGAATGAGAAAGGTACTTGAACTAACTTAAAGGTCGTTTGGCATATAGAGAAAGTACCGATTTTAAATTAATTTTTGGGATATTTTTGTATTTTAAAAAATGGATTATAATTAAATTGGAAAGTTGTTTGGGAATTTCAGCAGAGACAGGTTTTTTCTTAAAGACATGGGAATGAGCTTGAATGAGTTCAAATAACCCATTTAAAGTGTTTGATGGGTTGAGCAGAACAGGATTTATCAGTTAATAGTTGAAGCAACCCTTTATATTGTTTTAAAAAATGAACATATTTTTATAAAGCGTTACCGATTCCTCTTAATTTCGGAGGAATCGGTAACGCTTTCCAAAAATATGTTTGCCTCAACATATTTGACAAAAAATTTAGGTAGCATCCGTTCAGAGACTAAATTCTCAAGATCTGTGGTAGAAAAAACGTACATTCGGTAAAAAAAAATCATCTTTCCTTGCATCAGCAGATCCATTACAAATCTTGCAATTGAAGTTAATTGATTGGTTTCAAGTCTAAACCTTACAAAATTAAATGGTTATATGTATCCGTTTTGCAGCCGGTCTTCATTTTTAAATTTTTTTGAACACAAAATTCTTTAGAAAAGTATTGTTAGATTTAAATTCTATTTTCGTTGCCGACCAGTGTTATTTTAGAAAACCTCAGCTTTTGCTATTAACTGGAAACCTGAAGATCACAAAATGATGATTTATGATTTATGAGGTCTGAACGAAGAGATAGAAAAGGTTTTAAATTTATGTATTTATCCTGTAAATGCCCCAATCTAGTCCAGAATAATTTTCTAACAACTCCTCTTCTTTTTTTCTATATCTCAAGAGTGAAAAAATCGTTATCGTGTTCCCAGCTCAGAAAAGTTCCATTGAAGTTCCTTTCGAAAATTTTAACAAAAAATTGGACCAGCAGCAATTTTGTCTTATAAAAACAAACATTCTACCAAAATTAGCACAAATCTAAAAAATCTACTCGATTTTTTTTTTTTTTAATAAAATCCATGATGTTAAAAAATTACAAAAATTAACGTGAAAAATATTGTTCTATAAATATTGTTAATAATAAACAACTTATGTCACTTAGCACCTGCATCTACTAGTTTCCACACACATCAAAGCGGAAGTGACCTTATATAGAATTCATACTCGTACTTCATGACAAATCAAATAATAACAATTTTACTCCAAGTTGTTGTTATATTTGTAATTCATAGTAAAATACAAATTGTAAAAGAATAATAATTATCTAATTACATCAAACATGATGATTTACTTTAGAACTATCACGTCTCAAAAAGAAAAAAAAAAACACAGTTTTATGATGTTTGTGGTCGTCTATGATATATATATTTTTATTGAATTATAAATTTCAATTTTATCCAACTGGTGTGACCAGTGAGATGACCACCATAAATAAACTTGTAATCGATATTATTTTTATTTATGCCATAATCTAATTTTTTATGAGTGTATTGGTCTGGCTTCGATATTGACCCTTTCAAAACAACTTTTTTTTGCAATGCAACGCAATTAAGTTTAATTATTTTTTTTTTTTTCAAATTCAAACGCTAGCTAGACTGAGACACAGAAAACCAAGTAAATATTAACTTTTTTATTGTTCAGTCGTTGTTGTCATCGTCGTCGTCGTTCATCGTAGTCGTTTGATGTTTGCTTTCTGGTTTATATTGTTTCTTCTTTTCTCAATACCACATTTACAGTTTATTCCAACAACAACAATCACAATTAAAAAAAAAAAAACCTACAGACTTGTATATGTATCTCTAAACAAAAAAAATCATACAACCAGTCCCACGTTTTTTTTTTTTTCATTTTATTTTATTTTTTATTGGATTATGGGAATTTCTTGGGTTTTTCTGAAATTTATAAACATACACACAAATGCCAATGCTCGTTCCGATCGTTGCTGTTAATTAACCTGTATTAAGCTAGCTGCTACCTTTCATTCGGGGGCAAAAGGGGGACATGCCAAAAGCTTATATTATATTGGCGCATGGAATGTGTTTAACTTTTTTTTCTTTCTTTTTTCGTTGTTGTTGTAGCTAACTCTGACTATATTTTGTGATCTCTCAAAAAAAAAAAACTCGTCATAGTGAGAGTTTGTTGGCTTGAAACTGGTTAACCAGCAGAGCTTTTCTGAATGAAAATGTACAACACAAATCATAATCAACCCAACCAACCAACAAGAGAAAGAGAGAGTGTGTAAAATACAATACAACAACAAAATAATATAACAAAAAAATCTTTTTACTATATTATGACATGACGAACAGTTTATTATTAAATATATAGGAGCTGATTTTTATCCAAATCAGGAGAAAATTAAAAGTTACCGCTTTTAAGGCGGGCGGTATCTGTTACTTAATGAGAAAAGGCACTACAGTGCTGTGTGAATTATGATTACAGTACCTGGGTGACCGAGCTTTGCTCGGTATCTTTAAATGTCATAACTTTCAGTGAAAAAAGTCAAATGTAAACAGCAATTTTTTGGAGTGGGTTTGAGTTTGCAATGACCAGTTTTTTCGCGGGTTACAAAACACCACATTCCCACTTTATAATCCAGTTTATTTACGTTTGAATACACATACGACGATCAGTAATGGATAGAAGGGTTACAGGAATCTGCATTATCGAAAATGCCTACAGCAATGAGATCCCTTTTTGTTCAAATTTTAATTTACGGGTCAGAAAGTTTTGGATAGTGTACATAAAGTTAATCTTTTTTTCAAGTTAAGCCTTGTCGGCTTGTTGTGAGTTATTTTATTTTTATACGTTAACAATAGTTGCATTTAATCAAAAGAAAAACGTAAGACAAAGGTAATGTGTGATACCTAATTAACAAATTACTTAAAAGTTTCAATACATGATCAAAAAAGTCATGATCTAAAAATTTTTGTTTAGTTATTGTAACAAAAAGAAAAAGAACAATGCGTAAAATATGGAACCATCCTTCAAAATTTTATTGAAATCGTTGAATCTGTCTCCGCGAAAAAAAACTAATGTAAGAGAAAATACTTTCAAAATGTTGTATTTGCCTAGAGGAAAAAACCCTCAAAATTTTATCGAAATCTTTAAAGCAATTACCAAAAAACTAATATGTGAGAAAAATAAGCGTAGCTGTGAGCGGATGTTTCTAAAAGTACTTCCAAAACATTTTATTCGGCTAGGGGACCAAAACCTTAAAATTTCATCGAAATCCTTAAAGTTGTTACCAAAAAAAATTCCATGTTAAAAAAGTGGGCGTGGAGGTGGGCGGATTTTTCCAAAAATACTTCCAAACTTTTTACTCACTTAGATAAACAAACTCCGAAAATTTCATCGAAATCCTTAAAGTGGTTACCAAAAAAAAATTCCATGTTAAAAAAGTGGGCGTGGCAGTGGGCGGATTTTTCCAAAAATACTTCCAAACTTTTTACTCACTTAGATAAACAAACCCTGAAAATTTCATCGAAATCGTTAGAGCCGTTCCCGAAAAAACTTATATGTTAAAAAAGTGGGCGTGGCAGTGGGCGGATTTTTCCAAAAAAACTTCCAAAACTTTTGACTCGCTAAGATAAACAAACCCTGAAAATTTCATCGAAATCGTTAGAGCCGTTTCTGAAAAAACTTATATGTTAAAAAAGTGGGCGTGGCAGTGGGCGGATTTTTCCAAAAAAAACTTCCAAAACTTTTGACTCGCTAAGATAAACAAACCCTGAAAATTTCATCGAAATCGTTAGAGCCGTTTCTGAAAAAACTTATATGTTAAAAAAGTGGGCGTGGCAGTGGGCGGATTTTTCCAAAAAAAACTTCCAAAACTTTTGACTCGCTAAGATAAACAAACCCTGAAAATTTCATCGAAATCGTTAGAGCCGTTTCTGAAAAAACTTATATGTATGTTAAAAAAGTGGGCGTGGCAGTGGGCGGATTTTCCAAAAAAAACTTCCAAAACTTTTGACTCGCTAAGATAAACAAACCCTGAAAATTTCATCGAAATCGTTAGAGCCGTTACTGAAAAAACTTATATGTTAAAAAAGTGGGCGTGGCAGTGGGCGGATTTTTCCAAAAAAAACTTGCAAAACTTTTGACTCGCTAAGATAAACAAACCCTGAAAATTTCATCGAAATCGTTAGAGCCGTTTCTGAAAAAACTTATATGTTAAAAAAGTGGGCGTGGCAGTGGGCGGATTTTTCCAAAAATACTTCCAAAATTTTTTACTCGCTTAGATGAACAAACCCTGAAAATTTCATCGAAATCGTTAGAGCCGTTTCCGAGATCCCAATTTTATATATATTTATATATATATATACATATATATAAACAATTTTAGCTCGTTTAAAGTTATAAGATTCAATGGTTTTTCCATTCAGTTGGATCCCCAGATAACTGTCAAGAACAAGTTGTTTGAGATCATCTTCCATAGCCAATTCAGCGGAGAATAAGAGTTCATCTTATTCTCATACCCTTCGACTTGGCATCTTGATTTGGATCTTTGGTGATCGTCCTCAACTTGGTTACTTGGGAAATGAGGACCTCTTTTACGCATGTCTAATAACTTGTTTCCATCATAATTCACTTTTTCATGTACCTTCCATCTCCTACACTTATTGATGAAAATAGTGCTATACCAGACCTTCCTTTCAAACATGACAAAATAATTTCAGCCCTCGGACACAGAGTTCATGAGGTAAGGTAAGGTATTTTTTTCCTTCAAGATCTTCTCCAGAAGCTCTGCTTGTGCTTACCAGCCAGGCCTCTGCATCCGAGTACATTCGGAGTTGAACCAAGTATTTGAGGAGTATTTCTGACAGTTCTTCTAACCATTTTTATTTTGAGTCCATGTTAGCTGAACTGAAGCTACTTACATTCTGTATGCCCCCGACGACGTTGCAATTTGATCGATTTGGTTGAAAGTTCGACCACAAAGTGACATTCAAGTGCCTTTGAGAACATAGAGACGAGGAAAATGTTATATCGAAGAGATCTCCCTTTCCAGTCTTGGAATTAAAATTAATATTTTTTTTTTGAAGAAGTCATCTTTCTCTTTTGTTGGGCAATGGGCGGTTACAATGCTCATATGGTGGAGCTTGGTCGTTAAATTCACTCCTTTCTATCATGGAAGCTCAAGATTTTTTGCTTTCGTCCTTCCTCTAACTCTACGTTACCATCCAAACATCGGATTATACACATTGAGTTAATATTTTCAATTATAAATGTTGCAATTTGCTCCACATGCCTTCCTAAGCAATCGGCTGCCATTTTGTACGACTCACGTTACTCATTTTCATGGAACACCTAAAAGGACACTTCATACATTGGCTTTTTGAATGCTAAAATCTTAAAATGTGACAGCCAAAGGGTTAATATTTTACTTCTTGGTCAATGATCTAAGAAGTGATAAAGAAGTGTGCCAATCGTGATACCAAATAGGCCTTCTTTCCAATCTCTTATCATTGAAATCGCCCACGAGTATATTGAATTCAATCTTAACGCATTGCTCATAGCTTTTTGGAAACGAAATAGGTTTTGGTATTTCCCAAATACTTGAAATTAATCTTATCGGCCATCAATGGTCTACCGAACCTCGATTTTTACCACCAATAAACGCTTTATCTTTCTATTTATACCAAAAAATTGTTGATGAATTGCAGATTTCTTATCAATGGGAAATACTCCAATAAAAAAAGAAAAACAATCCTTCACACACTTCTTTTATATTTTAATAAAAATTTTAATCAAAAATTTGATTTATTTATTAATTACTTATTTTTTTTTTTTTTTATTAATTTCAGGTGAAAGATGCGTACATTTGGCAGCACAAGGTGGTCATATTGATATCCTGAGACATTTAGTTTGGTTTGGAGCTGATATTAATGCTAGGGTAAGTTTTACAACATTAAATTTTTCGTTCATTTTTCTAATTTTCAATTTTTTGTTTTACAGGAAGGCAAATCAGGACGTACATCATTACATATCGCCATTGAATGTTGCAATGAGATATTAGCCAATTTCCTACTCGAGGAATGTTCAACATTAAATATTGAAACAGCAACATATGCCGGTCTAACAGCTTACCAAGTGGCATGTATTCTTGACAATCCAATTATGCAAAATCATTTAGAAAAGAATGGCGCCCAGACACTTACACCTCCGGATAGTGATTATGATAGTAGCGACATTGAAACAGATTTAGATGATTCGCAGGTGAGCTTATCTGTTAATTAAACAAACAAAAAAGAAGAAGAATCTCTAAAAAGAAAATAATAAATACTATAAAGAGAGCAAAATCTTGAAAAAATTCAGTAAATATTTATAAAAAAAGAAGTAACAAACCGAACAAAAGAAACAAAAGAAGTGTTTATTTTGTATTCTCTCTCTCTCCAAACAACCCACAATCCCGCCCTCTTGTATGTGCGTACCCGTATTGTCAAGGAAAAATTAAAGAACCAATTCAATAACAACAACAACAAAAAAAATGATACAAATGAAATGCTCAAATTCTATGTTAATTCTATGTTTTAGTAGAATTGTTTGTTTTTTTTTGTGTTTTTTTTTTTATAAATTAATAATCATAAATCAAAATTGAGAAAAAAAAAAGAAAAATTAGTAACTTTAATAGTAGCTATTATAATGTTTCTGTCATTGTTGTATATTTGTCACATCATGTCAAGCCAACCAAGATTGTCGTCTACTGAATTTATATTAAAAATAAAAAAAAAATCAATGTCGTCTACTATATAGAAAAATAATTTCTTTTAAATAAGAAAAATAATTAAATAAAAAATTAAAATATATATATATATTTAATGTTGTAGTTTGAATAATTCTGTGTGTGTGTAAGTTGTGTAAGGAAAATCTCGTAATACAAAGAATTAATTGCTGTAGTTAAGTTATAATAAATGAGATAAAACAAAAAAAAAAGTAAATTAAATGTATGTGTACCTATAGTTAAAATTTTAATTTTTAGTTAAACAAAAGCTAAAAAATAAAAATATCGTATATATGTTATTGTAAAAAAATGTAATAATAATTGTTATTTAATCTGACTGACAAATTTACAAAATATCAATAAAAATAAAAAAAAAATATTGAAAAAACAAAAACAAATGGTGTTGGGTTTAATATTTTTGAATGTTTGTTTTGTCAAACTAATACAAATCGGATAAGTTATTTTGGATAAAAATTCAGCCGATGATTTTTGGTTGGATTGTACATGATGCTGATATACAAAGTAGGTATACATTATTCTTATAATAGTTAACTCGAAGAAGATAAACAGCCCTATTCTGCTATTCGATTCACGTGGAAGTCGAAAATAAGAAACGTTTATAATGTGGTTAAAATTAAGTTTAGACATTTTTTTTTCTTTAGAATTTCTAAAACAGACGGGAAAAACACTTTGCTATCGAAAGTTAGAAGTTTTTCAAAACCAATTTGACATAATTAAGAAAGGAAATCCTCCGATTAACGTGAATCGAATAGCAGAATAGGGCTGAAAGTTAAATTAAGAAATTTTAAGTTTTATAATCATAAACAATTACATAATGTTTTAATTTTGTTTCAATACATATCGATACCTTCCAGTAAGAATGTATTAAGCGACATTTTTTTCGAAAATGACTTTTTGATGTGGAAATATACTATGAGTTGAGCGCCACATTTTGGTAGAAAATAAAATTGTGCAGCCCATACATTTCCTCACAGAATAATTTTGTTTTTTGCGTTTCCTGAACAATTTTAGAAATGTCGCTTAATACATTCTTACGGGAAGGTATCGATATGTATTTTAGAATTATTCATCAAATAAGAACCTCAGTAACTATTCTATACTTGGATATTAAAAATTTTCATTCGAATTGTATGAGACAAATACTTTCCATATATTTTATTAGTTTTTTCATTTTTATATGCAAATAGCGGTAATGAATTTAGGTCCATTTTCTTCACTCGGAGTTGAACAAAACTTGAGAATTTTTATATTAAAAATTCTCAAGTTATGTTCAACTCCGAGTGAAGAAAATGGACCTTAGTGTTTCACTCTATAACTCCGAAGTATGAAAAATGTAGTTAGGGCCTTTACGAGATTATGATCAGTTTAACTGAAATAGGTTTTAGTGACAACGATTGGCATTTTGATAATCACATAAAACAAAAATGTTGATTTTGAACGTCAGTATAACGCTAGCTGATCTCAGCCGTCAGCTCTATATTTCAATTGCACTTTGAGTTTCAAATATCCATTCTAAAATCAAATAAAATTGCACATTAACGGAGTTGATCGAGCTATCCAAAATCATCGATATTGGCAAGTCCATAATAAATCCTATAAAGTTAGAAAAAATTGCTTTCTACTGACGATAATTAATTGTTTTAAAGGGGAGAATAATTGGTATAGGTTTATAGGAATCTATAGGACCTAATTTGAGGATTTTTTCAAAAGTAGGATGTACACAGCATTTACTTCAAGGGGATTAATTTTGTATGCGTTAAATAAATTAATGTGAGAAATTAATACCATAACGATATTAATAATAATATTGAGTTTAGCTTAAAACATGTGCTTTACAAAAAGCCAACAGACATTTCGAAATTGCTTTCATTATTTAAAATTATGAAACAAAATTGATTTCGGTTAAAATGGAATTTATATGTTTTGGAGATTTGTGCGGTCAAGGATATTGTAAGAAAACTCTCGAAACCTTCGAAAACCTGTCGAATACCTCGCAAATTACCTGAAAATACAAGTAGATGTCCGAACGTGAACTCAACTTGGCGTGCGCAACTGGAAGCAGCGAGCTAAGGATAGAGCTGGCTGGCGAAGCTTGTTGGTTGAGGCCCAAATCCAAAACGGATTGTAGCCGCCTTACGGCGCTGGTCACCCTAAGAAGAAGAAGAAGAGTCCGAACGTGAACAACTTTTCGCCCGGAACTGACAATAGAGGATAAGTGAAATTCAATTTTATCGGGTCGAATCTTGTTCACGTGGAACTCACAATTTGCAATGAAATCCTCCAAATTATATGTATGTATGTATGTACAATGTACATATACAAATACATCCCTATTCTGCTATTCGATTCACGTGAATCGAAGGATTCCCTTTCTTAACAATGTCAAATTGGGTCTGAAAAACTTCTAACTTTCCATAGCGAAGTGGGGTGCTTTCATAAATGCATGGTTGCGCAAGTCTGACGAATGCAAAGCTTTCATTAATGCAAATGACAAATGTCAGATGTTCATAAATGTAAAACGCAAATATTTGCAGCGCAAATGTGCAAATGAAAAAATTCCCATGCGCAATGAATTTAAACTTGAAGAAAGAAGGAACATGACGTAAAAAATGATACAGCTTTCCTTTATTTCTCAATTCTATCAATATTTTGAATGGAAATTCAAAATTCAAGTCAAAATAACAAAAAAAGCTACGAATTTCTTGCATATAATAAATTTGTAAACATTTGGAGAAATGTTTAAAAAAAAGATTTTTTTCTTAAAGGATGGAATTGGTTTATTTTGAAGAAGAGGCTGAATTGAAACTTCAAACTTTTGACAAAAGATCCAAATCAGAAAAAGTGTGCATAAATTCAAAGTAAAATACATGCACAAATAGTTTTTCTGACATTAATCTGATCGCAAATGACCGCATGTAAACAAAGCAACCATGCAATTATGAAAGCACCCGTGTTGTTTCCGTCTGTTTTAAAAATTGTAAGGAAAAATAAATTATCTAAATTTATTTTAAGCACCTTTTAAACGCTTCTTATTATGTGTCCTTGATTATGAAAGTGAACTAAGTCACTTTTTGCATTGGTTAAAGGAAAACTTACAGAATAATTTCCTTTTAACAATTTACTTGTATTTCTGTTATGAAATCACTGAAGAAGCAATAAAGAAATTTATTTACTGCAATTTCGCTTTCAAATAAACTGTACCTCTCAAATAATAATTATTTTTAGGCTAGATTTGATGCCATTTTTAGGAGTGACCTAGTCCACTTTCATAATTAAGGGCACATTTAAGAATTTCACGTGAATCGAATAGCAGAATAGGGCTCATATATTTTTCCTTAATATTTTAGTTTTTTTAATCCCAATCCGAAGTCGCACATTGATGTATCCTTCAAAAAACTATTAGCTATGTTAACCACTAAAATTTTTAAATATCATAAATTTTCCAATGTCTGAGAGAAAAATTAATTTTTAAGAGAAAAAAATATAGTCAGGAAAATAAAATATGGCTTTTTCAGATTGTATGTATAAGAAGTCAAATACCACGTCAAAAGTACGAAATGGTAACGGAGTTACGAATAACAGAGTTACGGCCGTCAAAGTTACGCGAAACCGAAGTTACGTAAAACTAGGGTTACGAATTCTAAAGTTATGTTAAGCTATGACATGTGATTTTTGGAATTATGGAAATACAAACAAGAGATTAACATTTTTCTCATTGGTCAGAACTAAATGAGTTAAGCGAAAATGGGTGTTATTTAATCTTGTATAGATATACAAAGTGGGTATTACAAAATACGCTATGAATAATTATATTAATTAATAGAAAAAAAAAATACGTAGGTGCAATATTAGTTGGACAAATAAGAAGTTAATTTCAATTATGTCCAACAAACTTACATAAGTATACTTATGTTTTTTTTTCTATTTCAACGTTTTTGCGATCTTCTCACAAAAACAAAACCATATATGTATATCTATACCTATCCAATCAAAATTTGACAAGATTAAATAACACCCATTTTCGCTTAACTCATTTAGTTCTGACCAATGAGAAAAATGTTAATCTCTTGTTTGTATTTCCATAATTCCATATCGTTCCTCGCAATTGTTGCCAACACAAAAATAACATGTCATAGCTTAACATAACGTTAGAATTCGTAACTCTAGTTGTTCGTAACTTCGGTTTCGCGTAAATTTGACGCTCGTAACTCTGTCGCCCGTAACTCTGGTATTCGTAACTTCGTCGATTTCCCCAAAAGTACCTATCCTAAAACCACGTTTTTTGACATGTATATTAAAATATTTCTAAAACGTGTCGTGCCAGAGCTATTTCGACTTAAAATTTGGAATTTTTCGAACATGAACCCCACTCGTATTTCAAATTAGGTTAAAAACGAGGGTAGTTTTGTTCACGTGGAATTCACAGTACTCATTCGCAATAATAACAATACAAAAAAAGTTCCAACGTTTTTCTAATGGATCTATTATAACTCCCTTCTCAGCAGAAAAAAGGCACAACCAAACGTTTTTAATTAAAAATATACTTTTACCCTGGAGCTGCTTCCTTTAAGAAATCGCCATCCATCTGTGGGTAAGACAATGTAATACCTTCTAGGTAAAAATTACCTCATTATTTCTATACATGACCATGTTAAGTTGTGGAACTTAATACTTATTATAAAAAAATTTGTTATGGGCCAATCTGTTTTTTTTTTTTTTTTTTAACTACCATTGTTTTAAGAAAATTAATAGAGAGTTTTTATAATAGAATAGATTTATCAGAAATGACTCAAATTAATTGGTTTTAAGTCCTAACCTTTTGACGTTTACAAACATTTTTCGATTTTCTTAAGTCTAAAAATTGCAACAAAAGTTATCATGTCCAAAAATGAAAAGAAAACACGACATTAACGGAACTCAAAAATGTGTTTTCAATGCGATTAGGGATAAAAAACAACCCTAAAGTGAAATTCGCCCGAAATATTTTTGTTCGTCCGATTTTTCTTAAATTATTAAGAATTTCAATGAAATGAAATCAATATTTTCCATTATAAACATACGGAAAATGAAATTTAATATTTTACGCTAAACTGTTTCTTTTCGCTACACATTATGTAAGTGAAAAAAGGGGCTGTCAATTTCACATTCAACTTGAAAATTAATTCAGAATAAGGTGTTTTTTTTCGAACTTGAATAACTTTTCTCACTTTCATGTGAAACTCACTGACTTATTTAAAAAAAAAATGGTTAGAACCAATATAAGTTTCCTGAACACCTTTGTGTACGAAAAATTCCCACGTAATTTTCATACCCGGGTTATTGGTAATTTCATATAAAGTAAATCCAATCAACTATTTATATTAAATAGAAAAACAATTCTTTTTGAAAGTGAAATTATAAAAAAAATTTATATGTTGTTCGTTTCCGAATTTTTTATAATTCCCACAAAAAGGGATACTCCCAAGTTGAATTTTTCCTTTTAAATTTATGTAGTCGATTGGATTTTTTTACTTCATACAATAATAATAATAAGCCTGGTCTGAGGTATACAAATTTGACAGTCACCATGAGTTGAACAATTTTTCCAAACCTTGGTGGTTTATTTTTTTTTTTTAATGATTAATCAATAATTGGGTTTATTAAACTGAAATCAGTAATGTATGACAATTTTGGATTTTACCAACATAATGATTGTAGAATGTTAAATCCGATAAACTCATCCGTGACCTCTTGATACACTCGATGTTCTTGGTATACCCGTGTTCAATTGAATCACAAAAAAAAAAAAACATCTGAATCATAAATTGGAAACTTTTGGCCTACTTGCTGAATTTCAAACAAATTGATGATGATGACCAATAAGAATTTGGCACATGTAAATATGTAAATTGTGTTTTTCATCAGAATTTTTCTAGAAATTTTATTTTGCTCTTCTTAAATACCTAATATTAATTTTCCATTAACAACATGTTAAGTCAATCAATTACTTAATTAAATTATTTTGTTTTATTCTTTTGCAGATGTACAGTCGCTTTGGAGATCCTCGTTATTTTGCCAACTATAATGGAGGAGGAAATCCAATTAATGTCGCATAATTATTATATTTTTGATTTCGTTACTCGAAACCAATGCACTTTCCGAAAATAGTGTATTTTACAACACTCTCTCTCAAAACAATAATAAAAAAAATAAAATAAATAAATAAATAAATAAAAAGAAAGAAAAAATTTCAAAAATTTTAATTCAACGAATATTATAATTTTAGAAACCAATAAATTGTTCGATAAATATTATTTTTAAAATGTACCTAATTTAATAAGTAATGAGAGCACATCAGTATTTAAACTAACAACAATCCAGACAATTTCTTTAAAGAAAAATTTATAAACAAATAAAGAAAAAAAATTATACGCAATTTCCAGTTTGAATATATATAAAAAAAAAAATACTAAACAAACGCAAGTGCCTTAAAATGTTTAATATATTTTTTTCTCCTAACAAATGTAAACATTTTTTATTTTAAAATTTTCGATTTACAAAAAAAAAATAAATAAACTCGCCTACATAGGAAATGGCGTGAAAAAAAAATGATGTGTTCAAAATATACAAATTTATCAAAAGAAAAACAAGAAAAAAAAATTAAAAATCATGTATTTGTAGTTTATTAGTTTTATTAATTAATCAAAATGAAAATATTATGTCAAATTAATTGCCAATACATATATTATATAATATTATCGATGTTATATTAAACAATTTTGTTGTTTAAAATAAATACGATTTAATGCGAACACCAAAAGTTAATTTTATTATTTATTTATGTTTTTTTTTTTTTGGTCATGAACTTGTTTTTTTCACTCACAAATCCTTTACCATTTAATACGACTTTTATATGCATTATGTAGGTACAATTTTATATTTTTATTTATTATAAAGCAAATTATTAATTTGATAAAAGGGAATTTATGAAACAAATATTGACGTATATTTTATAAAAATAAAAACAATTAAAACAGTGAAATCATTTACTTTATTTATAACAAACTGAGGATTGGTAAAAATATATCAAAAGGCATCTCTAGCGGATTTAAATCAAATATACTGCAAACGATCAACACGAAAAAAATGGCATCTCACTTTTCCTTCATTGAAAATAGGTTCATGTTCCTAAAAGTCCCTTATTCTGAACAATTTTAAAGTCAAATCCGAAAAAATCTGCAGTTAAGTTTTTTTTTACTTTAATTAAAGCGAAAAAAAAACAAGTTTGGTGAAAAGTATAACTTCTATTTGTGAGTTAATCTTAAAACTTTTAAAAATTCTGGCAGACAAAAATTTTTGGGGCTAAAGTTTTCCCAGCGAAACTAACAAAATGTTTGATATATATATTCCATAAATTTGCGTTTTTTGTAGAAAAATAGTGAAATTGCAAAAAAAAAAATAGTAAAATTGCAAAAGAAAAACTTCGCCACAACGAAATTTAACCGACACATCTAAAATGCGCACTATGTGTATTCGTTTTTCGTCTTTTTAGACATTTTCCAAATGTTAAAACTGTAGAATCTCTTGACGAATATTCCGCAAGAAGAGAAAATTGTTTGTTGGCTACAGACTACATAGTTTCAACTTGCTTAATAGGTACGGTGACCATATTTCTAGGAGCGAAACCCGGGACAGATAAAAAGTCGCTTTTAAAGTATTGATTAAAAAAAATATATATATTTTTAAAATGACTTTTCATAATTATGCCTAATTTTGAAGTCTAGATTTTTTAAACGGTTTCAATGGAACGTTTTTGTTGTAATCATTTAAGTCGTTTACAAGGAAGTCAAAAATGAAGAAAACGGTTTTTAAAAAGTACTGTTGAAAATAACTTCAAAAAAATATTTTTTTTATCAAAATCGTGAGAGCTGGTTTTTAACATTTTAATTTTATTTAAAACGATTTTGAAGTTGTGTAATCTTTAATTCAACTTTTAATATGCCTTTAAAAGTTTTGAAATTTAGCTTTGTTCTTAACTCTTCCATATGTTGTTCATTATTCTAAAAAAAATTTTTTCTGGTTTAGCTTTTTAAGCTGGAACTAAGTAGTAGACGAAAAATCTTAAAAACCAATGATTTTATCCGGGAAATTAGAAAAACATTTATTTTCCAACCACTGTTTTCCTTAAAAAGTAAATGAAATTGAATACAAAAATCAGAGAATTTACAAATACGGGACAATCACGGGACAGATTTCAAAATACGGGACAGTTATACGTCCGAGTTTAAATAAAAACCCGGGACAAGCTATGGAAATACGGGACAGTCCCGGGTAAACCGGGCCGGATGGTCACCGTATTTATAGGGCAAGTATTCATTTCGTGTCGAAAAAAACATTTTGCGGTTTTAATCAAAACCAACATTACGTTGATGGAGAAGTCCGAAAAAGTTGGTCTCGCAATTTCGTCCGTCCATGCGTCCATCTGTACATATTTCCACAGCCTAGATGGGTGGACCGATTGTACGTATCCAAACATGAATTAGGTAAAGTTTAAAAATAACTAATATTAGTCAAAATTGACAACGACACTTTTTTATACATAAATCGAAAAATAAAAGAATAAGGAAAGTGCCAATTACACTTTACGTAGAAAAGTCCAGTGCGTCTAAAAAATCTTTAGCAAAATAGAAATGTTCCTCTATGCACCATGAAAATGTCCGAAACGCTGAGAGCTGGTATGAATGCTTGAATGCGTTAACTGTCTGGTTCACAATATTGGGTCTCAATGAGCCATGAATTACCCTTTTCACACTAAATCCAAATTTAGGTTTCGAGTAAAAACCTCCAAATATCATCCAATTTTACTTAGATTTGCCATACATTTGCAGATATTATAATCTACTTCATAATGTAGATTACATTGAAATCTTCTCAAAATCCAATTGATTTTGTTAGCAGAGACATCGACCGGCGGCGTATTGCATTTAATAGAAAACTCTTGCAAACAATTATGTAAACCATGATAACTGGTAAAATATTACGTATAGGCCATAGTGACCAGCGGTAAAAACTTTCTGTTTTTTTTTCAGTCTTTATTGTACCTATGTTTTCACTCCGTCATATCGAGGTTTAGATTATGAATACATTTTTTGAGCTATAAATGAAAACCAAATATTTTGTTTCGATTAAATAGGTTATAATTGTGCAATTTAGTTTGCTAAAAAAAGTGATATTTTGGCTGCAATTTAAAATAGTATAGTCAATTAACTGTTTAATCACATGACTATCAGATCATAACATTTTGACTGTAGCTATACCGGTCAATACAAATCCATCGTGGAAGTAAGGCCTTTTGAAAGTAAGAAAAAAAAAAATAAAAGAAATAGAAGGAAAAAAAAAGAAATCTGCAAAGGTGATAATTGTTTGTCACCTTTTTTATTGTCACTTTTGACCATCACCTATTCTTTGCTCTGAGTAAAGTGATCACTAAAACAAGTGCAGAAATTTGAGGTTCGATTCCTACCGGTGGTGCCCAAATTATTTTTTTTAGTTTTTAATAAATATTAATTCTATATTTTTTCTTCACAAGAAACCATATTTTACTTAACGAACTCAAATTTTCGCATTAGTTTAGAATATAATGTAGTTCTTCGTTGAGGATTTAAATAAAAGTAGAAAGTGAAAGTGACACCTAAATAACACCATAACAAAAAGGTGATCGTCACTTTGACAATCTTCTACGTGGAGCAAAAGTATTTATTGTGATGATCAACAATAACAATCAACAATCACCTTAGGCGATTCCACCCCAGCATTGCAAATTTTTTAACTGGTTTCTGGTGAATGTTTTCGTAATATGCACAGAATTTATGAGGTAAAAACTGAAAAAGTCCGAAAGTCGGCGTAAAAATTAACTGCTTCTTCGCTGTCCATTGAAATTATGTGCTCTTCCAGTACCTAGGTTCGTTAGGTCGTTTTTGGGCTGTCATTCTTCTCATCAGCTGATTGGGGTGATTGGCGATATTTCCTACAAGTATCTTCGCCGATTGCAGTAGATACTTGTCCAGTGGTATGATTTTTGCTTCCTCGTAGAGTCGCTTGTTGCTATAGTATTTCTGCCGCTGTCGGTCGAAGAAAAGTCCCTTGCACATCCTCAATAATTTTCTGTCGAACATTTGCAGTTCCTTCATGGCTGTCTTGGAAATGGTGTACCATACCGGAAAGCTGTAGGCAATGACTGGTCGCAGAAGCTGCTTGTAGATCAAGAGTTTCGTTGGCTGACTCAATTCTGTTCTTCTTTTCATCAGAGGGTGAAGGCGACACGGAAGGCAAAGTTGGCTTTTTTGAGGACCAAATGGGAGTGATTGTTGAATCTGAGAAGCTCGTTAAAGTTGATTCCTAAGTACTTGGCGTTGCGTTTGCCTGGCAATCTAGGTCCATATGTGGAAGTGTCAATGTGATGCTTCTACAGCTTCCAGCCGATCGACTGCCTCGTCCTCCTGATCTTTTGGCATTACTATCCGTATCTTTAGTTGAAGTGTCAACTTGTCTTATAAAATCAACACGCAGCTCTCGATAAGAATAGAAGCTTAATCCAGCTGCGAATACAACTTTTACAAAGTATATTAGTTTTTTCTTTCCTTTGTCTTGCTGCATGCCAATTTATCTTTCAATGTTGATATCTCGAAAGAAAAAATTTTAAATAATTTTTTTTAAATTGATTTTTGTTCAAAACTGCACATCATTAATTAGTAGAGTAACTAAAGCAAATTATTAGGGAATCCTGCCGAACACCTCTGATTTTGACGATTTTTTTTTCAAACGTAGGTAATTAAAAATACTTTAAAGTCTATAGATTAAAAATTGCCGATGTTGCCGTATTGTTTTTTTTTAAATTAATAATCAAGCTGTACCTTACGCTAATACGGCCAAATACCTTGGAATGACTTTGGATGCAAAGCTAAAGTGGAAAGAGCACATCAAAAAGAAAAGAGAAGAACTAAACTTGAAATATAGAAAAATGTACTGGTTACTTGGTAACAACTCTGATTTAACAACCCAAAACAAAATAATGCTGTATAATCAAGTAGGTACTAAAGCCTGTTTGGACCTATGGTATCCAATTATGAGGCTGTACAAAGAAAACAAATACCGAAATCATCCAAAAATTCCAAAACAAAGTCCTTCGTGGAATAGTTAATGCACCTTGGTACATAAGAAATAGCGGTCTACATCGTGACTTACAAATAGAAACGGTTACAGAAGTTGTTAAAAAATACGCTGTATCGCATAATCAGAGACTGCAAAGTCATACCAATTCTGAAATGGTGTCCGTCTTGAATACAAGAAACCATGTTCGGAGATTAAGAAGAACCAAGCCTCATGAGTCATGAGCTTATGGTCTAAAAAAACATGGGAAGGTATTAAAAGTTTAAACTCCCAACAAAGTGATTTTACAAAGTTAAGAAAGAAAAATCTGATGTCGATCTCTCAAGATTGGTGCTGATAAAGAGGTGGTTTAAGTGGTTAAGAGTCCCACACTACTTGGTGTCGATTACTGCCAAGTGTCTTTTGAAGATTTCCTCCCGTAAAAAAAAAAAATTAAATTAAATTTTTTTGAACAAAACAATTTTTTTTTCTTAGATTTCATAAAACAAATGATAGCAAAAGATTCTCTAGGTAATTTAAGGAAAAAAATATATGGGATTAAGGGCCAATATTAAATCGTTTAGGCGATAAATGCAATTTTCTTTCAAACTGACTTCAAACACAAAAAAAATATTTTGAACACAACGGCAACACCTACAATATTTACAGACACGTTTTTAAAAAGCCAGAATCTCATTTCTACCTGAAAAATTTAAATCCACTTAATTTAACCAAGAGCTTTTGAAAGAATAGTCCTCAACTCAAAATTTTGGAAAAAAAAGTTATTAAAAATTTTTAAATGGCTTTTTTTCAAACTTTTTCGTAGCAAAATATGAATTTATTTAAAAAAAAATTTTGGTCATGAATATTATTAGTTGAATTCCGAAGAGGAAAAGGTAACATATATTACAGTTTTGAAAAAATAATATAAAAATTACTTCAATTTTATTGGATTTGATTGATTGACTGAATTGCATTGCAATGCAATACATAATTGATTTTCTCAAAGATTTTATGAAATAAGAACTTTAAACTTTTGCTTTTTAACTTTCAACAATAAAGGCTGTTGATTGAATAAAAAATAACTTTATATTTAAATGTTGAACTTAAAAAAAAAAATAAGTTAAATTTTTTTCAAAACTTCTATTAAAAAAAGTTCTTCGAAAATGAAATACTTTTTAATTTTTTTCATTAACCGTAATACATATTGACATTTCGTTTTATAATTTCAAACCATAGTAAATGTGGTCAAAAAAATTTGAAAAATAAATCCATTTTATATTACGAAAATGTTCTAAAAACGACAAGTTAAAATGTTTTCAATAATTTTTTTTTTTCAAAAAATCTGAGTTCAATTACCATTCTTTCAAGAGCCCTTTATTCAATTTACTTAATTTTAATTTTACAAATATGAATAAGCTTCTAGCTTTTTAAAAATGTATATTTAAATATTGTAGATTGTTAAATTTCAAAGTGAAGTATAACAATGGTCAACAAAATTAAACTTCTTTTTTGTTACAGAAACCAGGGTATACTCTTCTATAGGTTTTTTGTGTGCTGAGCTCGAAACCGAAGTCAGAAAAATTCGATCACATCAAGTTTTTGAGATATTCCCGTTAGAAAATCGAAAATGCCGCTTTTTACCAGTTTTCAGGGTTATTTTTTAGCGTTTACTCATTTTTTTTTAAATTGAATTTGTAACAGTTTCTAAAAGAATTAAGTTTTGTCTCTCTAAATCCGTTTAAATCTTTTAAATATCTATTTTCTTCCTCGAGAAATCATAACTTGAAATCAAAGTGCTTGGGGCATCTCATATTTATTTGCTTTTAATAGCAAATATCGAAAAGTTCTGTACCAATCGCTTTCAAATTTTGACATAATTCTTTTAGAAACCGTTACAAATTTAATTTAAAAAAAAATAAGTAAACGCTAAAAAATAACTTTGAAAACTGGTAAAAATCGGCATTTTCAATTTTCTAACGGGAATATCTCCAAAACGTGATGTGATAGAATTTTTCTGACTTCGGATTCGAGCTCAGCCTATAGAAAAGTATACCCTGGTTTCTGTAACAAAAACCTTGTTGACCAGTGTAATTAGCTGATGTCAAACAACTTGGATTATTTAAAATTTTGGTTTTTAAGTATTGCTAATTTCATTTAGAACTCAATAGATAGAATGTACCTGTCAATTTTCTGCTACAAAATTTCAGTGCAAGAAAAAGTACATTTTTCAATGTTTTATATATTAAATTGTACGAAATAATTTTTTTTATAAAGCCTTAGATTGGTTAAAATTTGTTTCTTAAAAAAAATTTTCTTGCTCGCTAACGCTCGCAATTTATATCAACCAACTTATCACTCTTTGTACCTACAAAACTAGAGATGCCGCTGAATATTCGGCCATTTTGAAATTACGTTTACCGTAAGCAGGGCTTTTTTAAACTTTTAACTACGAATTCCTCTCCTAAAAATACTTAAAAACGATATTGGCAAATTTTTCGCTTCTACACAGTTCAAATGACTATTTGATTTAGCGGGATTTAGAATCGACTGCAGTTACATATAGTTGATACAAAGTATTGTGATTTCTAAAAAAAAATTTTGTTTGGTCTGAGCTAACCCCCCCCCGAAATGAAATCCTAGCTACGGCTATGCTATGTACATACCTACTTTTTGCACAGTAGGTATTGATACTTTGTGCTATTTTTGGAACACTTTTTCCCTCATTTATCACAACGAAATACACCCTTATTGTTAGAAAAAAAATTGGTGTAAGAAAAAGGTTCCATAATTTGATGCTTAAAAAGTGTTAAACTGACTTTTTTTCATAACGTGATTTTTAAACAAATAATTCATTTTCTTAAAGGTTCAGTTTTTGGAGTATTGTTTTTGGCAAAAAACTCCACCTGAACCTTAATACTGATACAAAAAAATATTTTTTCTTTACACTCTCAAACAGTGGCGTACGTTGAGTCGCCGGGACCCCGGGGTAAGACTAAATTTTGGGGCCCCTTTGATATTAGGGGGCCCCTTAGTTACAAAAAAAAATTACGTATACGCCATACGTTTTTTTTTTGTATGGCTTATTTATTTTTAGGTTTATTTTAATGTTTTAATATGTTCGTAATGTACTTTGCTATACTTACTTAAAATGTCTCTCATAAAAGCATAAAAGTAGTAAGCACTTGCACTAGGGGCCCCCAAAATTAAATATTTAGATACCCCTAAAATAAAAATTTTTTAGCTAAGAATTGATAGTTCTTGGGGCCTCTGTTCTGAAGTAATAAATACATATTTTATTTTCAACATCGCACATATTTTTTTTTATTTTGGGGCCTCTGAAAAATTATTTTTAGAGCCCCAAAATTAAGTGCTTAGAGACCCCTTTAATATAATATAATTTTTTTGGAGCCAAGAATTAATAGGTATTGGGGCCTTTGTTCTGAAGTAATATTCGGAATGCCACCAATAACGTAATGTTTTTATTTTGGGCCCTGATGTATTTATGTTGGGGCCCCTGATTTTATATTTAATTTTCCATTTGATTGTTTTGAACCACTTTTGAGGATCCTCAAATAATATTTTTGTATTATTTGTGGTGGCAAAGATTTTTCAAGTAATATTTTTTGGGGCCCTAAGATAAAATTATAATTTTTCTTTTAAATAAGCAGTTTATTTTTTTGGGGCCCCTGGGGTAAACTTTTTTTTAAATCAATATACATATATTGTGTGGCTACCAATGCATTATACATTACACTAAATGACATAATTTGTCTCCCTGGTTACTTCGTAACTCAATTTATGCTAACAGTTTTCTTCTCTGCATTGTCTCCAGTGGGGGCTCTGGGGTAGGTCGGGGGCCCCGGGGCAACGCCCCGCTTGCCCCAAGGGAGTGTACGCCCCTGCTCTCAAAGTTGAATGTTTTATTTTTGGTCTTAAGATATGTAACAACAAGAATTTATGAACAATTTTGAAGAATAGTACAATAATACAATATAAGATTCTTTAACGTCTTTTTTGTAGGTACTTTTATGTTTTTTTTTACTAATTATGTGCTACATCAAAAAAATAAAACATTAACTAGTGCAAAGGGTTTTTGTAGTTTTCTTTTCGAGAATCAACTCGAATAATATTTTATTTTTTAATTTATTATTCATAAAACTTTAACAATAAAGCATCTAATCTAAAATTTCTAATAAAAAATTAAAAGTTAATTTGTTTTTATATATTTTCTTTTGTTTTTATATTTTCCTAAAAAGTAAATATATATAATTTTTATATCAATTATATTTATTAATTTAAATTTTTTATTTTTATAAAAATAGGTATTAATTGGTTTGCCTGAGGTCATGTTTGTTTCTTTCGAGAGGTGGTGGTGTTGTTGTGCTTTAACGACCATTTTTTGTTGTTTTTTTAGTTGAAAAATAGTAACTTAACCGAATTCATTTATGTAAACAGTTAGTATTTAGAGGTGGACGTTAATTTGATTTTCTTTTTTCACTGAAACCTGCTGAATTATTGGCAGTTTATTCTTCTATCTTTTTTCTGATGATGAGTTTATGGCTTTTTTTTCTTCATTTTTAATTATAAGATTTTTTTAAAAATTAAATAACAAATTTAATTTGCATCAGTTGGAGCTGGCAGCTTCTCCCATGAGGGCTCAACACCCCAAATTTCGCGGGCATATTCAGCAATGGTACGATCTGATGAGAATTTACCGCTGGATGCGATGTTATTAATTGACATCTCCAACCATTTGT
Source organism: Episyrphus balteatus (assembly GCF_945859705.1). NCBI lineage: Eukaryota > Metazoa > Arthropoda > Insecta > Diptera > Syrphidae > Episyrphus > Episyrphus balteatus. The sequence continues at coordinate 14,328,301 of NC_079134.1, read as the reverse complement.
TTTGATCCTAAAAAAGAAAATTTATCATTTGTATAAGCTTTCAATTTTAAGACTTGAAGTCGATCTTACCTGATAGGTCTTAGAAACCATATCTTGAGCCTTGATGTAAGCGGCAAAGTCAGCCAACAAGTAGTAACTATCATATTTCAACAGAATATCGGCGATGTTCTTGAATTCATTTGGATTGCTAGGGCTGAAGAATCCTCCTTGGATCTGGTCAACACACTGTTTGATCTCTGGATTGCTATTGTAGTAGTCATAGGCATTGTAACCCTTCTTCTTGAGAGCTTCAACCTCATCGACAGTCATACCGAAGATGAAGATATTCTCCATGCCCATTTCTTCGGCCATTTCAACGTTAGCACCATCAAGAGTACCGACAGTCAGAGCACCGTTCAACTGGAATTTCATGTTTCCGGTACCGGAAGCTTCAGTACCAGCTGTAGAGATTTGTTCAGACAAATCAGCAGCAGGCATGATACGTTCAGCCAAAGTTACACGGTAGTTCTCCAAGAAGATAACCTTCAGCTTATCTCCAACAATTGGATCGTTGTTGACAACATTTCCTACAGCACAGATCAACTTGATGATCTGTTTGGCTACATAGTAACCTGGAGCAGCCTTGCCACCAATCATCACAGTACGTGGTGTGAATTTGGCCGAAGGGTCCTTCTTGATGCGATTGTACATGGTAATGATGTGCAAGCAGTTCAAGAGTTGACGTTTGTACTCATGGATACGCTTAACTTGAATATCAAACATGGAAGCAGGGTTAACCTTGATGCCATAGTCAGCTTCCAAGTGTTCAGCAAGACGAAGTTTGTTTTCTTGCTTGACACGGGCAACATTCCTCTGGAAGTTGGGGTCCTTAGCCCACTTTTTGAGTGCAGCCAATTGTTCCAAATGAACTGGCCATTCGTCACCGATCTTCTCACAGATCAAATCAGACAGACCAGGATTGCAGAGCAACAACCAACGACGGGGGGTAATACCGTTGGTCTTGTTTTGGAACTTCTTGGGAGTCATTTCATAGAAATCATGGAAAAGGGCATCCTTGAGGATCTGAGAGTGAATAGCAGCCACACCGTTGACAGCGTGGGAACCAACAATTGACAAATGAGCCATGTTGATGCGTTTCTCACCGTCTTCCTCAACGCAAGACATGCGACGCATGCGTTCCATGTCTCCATTGAAATGCTTCTTAACTTCTTCCATGTGCAAGAAGTTAATGTGATAGATGATCTGCAAGTGACGTGGCAAGATCGATTCCAACAAAGATACTGGCCAGCGTTCCAAGGCTTCTGGCAAGACGGTGTGATTGGTGTAAGCACAGGTCTTGGTGGTAATTTCCCATGCCTTAGCCCATGGCAGCTTCTCTTCATCGAGAAGGATGCGCATCAATTCTGGAATAGCCAATGAGGGATGGGTGTCATTGAGCTGGATGGCAACCTTGTCTGGGAAGTGATCGAAGTTGTTACGGACGGCTTCCCGGCTTCCGAATTTGGATGATTTGTAACGACGGATGATATCTTGAAGGGTGGCAGCGCACATGAAGTATTCTTGCTTCAAACGAAGTTCCTTGCCCTCGAAGAAGTTATCGTTGGGATAAAGTACACGAGAGATGTTCTCAGCCAAGTTGCGGTCCAGCACAGCTTGGATGTAGTCACCATCGTTAACTGGAAAAAGCAAGAATCATAAGCTTCAAAAAAGACTAAGAACGTTTTAGGAATACTTACAGAATTTCAAATTAAAGTCAATTGGACTCTTAGCTGACCACAAACGAAGGGTATTAACAACATTATTGCCATATCCAGGAATTGGATTGTCATATGGCATAGCATAGACAACTTGTGTGTCAACCCATTTCTTGCCACCGGCTTCATCAATCACACGACCATAGAAATTAACTGGCAACATGAATTCGGGACGGGCCTTTTCCCATGGGTTGCCATAACGCAACCAATCATCGGGTTCCTCCACTTGTTCACCGTTGCGAATCTTTTGGGCGAAAATACCGTATTCATAACGAATACCATAACCATAGGCAGCCAAACCAAGAGTAGCCATAGAGTCGAGGAAGCAAGCAGCCAAACGGCCCAAGCCACCATTACCCAAACCGGCATCTTCTTCCATTTCTTCGAGTGCTTCAATATCGAGACCGATTTGGTACATGGCCTCTTCGCATTCACTTTGGATGCCCAAGTTGATCATGGTGTTTTGTAGGGAACGACCCATGTAGTATTCCAGAGAAAGATAGTACACACGCTAGAATGAGAAGAAAAAAGAAATAACAAATTAGTCAAAGAAAATAAAGTTATAATGATAGGTAATGATGGTTTGCTTAAATGGCGCCCAATGTCAAAATGCCTGTTCAGAATTTCAGAAAGATCACCTGCGAACTTGTAAATTACTTTTTTGTTTCTATAACTCCTAAACCTACTTTCTGCGTTTTTTTTAAATAACTTGGGACACCTGTGACCTGTCTTACCTTTCATATATTGATGTAGAGCGGCTTCTTAAATGTGTTTCTTCTTACAAAGCATTCTCTCTGAATATGAACTCGATGGTAAGCAAATGAGTCTTCATAGAAGTGCGAATATTACCCCTGATCTATTCTTTTATTTTCTTAAGTTTAACTTAAATGGCGCCCAGTGTCAGACATGATTTAAAACTGCTTAGGGAATCTAATTTATAAAGAAACTTAAGACAAAAGACACTTTTCATGCGAAGTGTGTGATGAGATTATTTTCCATCTCACTCAAACTCAGTTTGAACTAAAAGAAAAACTTAGTGCTGCTTAAATGGCGCCCAACGTAAAATTTTCATCAAATTCAGTTTGAATACTTAACTCGTTAACTTTGATCCGAAAGTTGGACACGAAAACCTATTTCTTAATCAAGAGAACCTTCATAAACTCACTTTGTGATCAACTGGAAGATCTATTCAAATTTCAAATGTCTAAGTGCCAAAAATAAAATGAAATATCATTACATGAACATGAACATGACATTTAATTTGTTCAAATTTCGACTTTTGGATTAGGCGTGAGAGTGCATTGAATTGAAAGCTTTACACATCAAAAATCAACTCTCAGCTCTCTGAAACTCTGCTTCAAGAACGAAGGTAACAGTAACAAATAATTTTATATGAATATGAATGGCTACGGAAAACATGCTAAGGATTGTTAACAATGGAAACAGTTTTAACCGTGAAAAATGCTTTTTGTGGTTGATAAAAACTAATGGAAAAGCTGCTATTTTGTTTAAAAATTCACTAAGCTACAGTAACTTGTATTCAAATAAATGGCGCCCAACATAGGACCTTGTATAAATGCTTTCCTTAATGAATTAAACTCATAACGCATGAGTTTAAAGCGCAATTAGTAAATTTTGCATTGAAATAGGGTTGCAACAAATGTAAGCAGCCCTGTTTTATAGATGAAATCGGACAATTTGAAAATATAAGAGAATCAGATTGGATTGTATTTTTTATTGAGACTTAAAAAACGAGATAGTTACCTACATGAATACATAGGAATACATATCTGGACTTTTCTCTCTTGTATAATGATCGGAGGCTGTAATGTATGGCCTTTCTTTTCGGTTGATTTATTTTTGGGTGCCAACATGGCTTGTCTTTTTCATTCTTAAAGAGTATCATAATTCTCGCTCACGAACTAAAATAAGAGAATCAGAATTGAGCCTTTTTTTTTGACAAAAACAGGGTTTCCACATTCCTTGTCCTAATTACTAAATGCTGTAGCTATTGCATTTTTCCTTTTAAATAACGTTGCCTCATACAGATTCGCATATTAAAACTCCATTATGATATAATTTTTTGTTCCAAACTTAAAAAAAAACACCCTTTATAATCTCAAACGAGCACCCAAAATTGAAACTGAATACTTCAAAGATTTTGTATACTTTAAGGCGCAAGATATAACTATAACTGAGCGAAAAATTGATCGAGAGTACCGAAAAAAAAAACAAATATTCAAAAATAAAAAAAAAAATCTACACAACACAAAAATATACACAAAAAATGAGAAAAACAAATTTTACGTAACAGTCGGTAAGATAAAAATAAGTTCTTTTTTCTTTTCTTTGTTGGTACCTACCTGATTACATTTCCTTGATACTTGAAATTGAAATTGCTACAAAAAAATAAATTGAATTTACTTTCATTGTCATGAAACAGACGCTGGCAGTGACATACATAATTTTTTTTTAATCCAACTAGTCAAGTAAGTCAATAAAAGAAAAAAAAAAAAAATAATCTGTTCAAGATCATTACCAAATGAAAACAAAAACTGCATCTCGATCTCAGATTTTTAGAGAACAAATGAAATAAGAAAGTAACTTATCTAGAATAAGGTCAACAACAAAAATCTCAAAATAAAAATAAGAAAACAAAAATTAGATGAGAGTAGAGTCAGAGTCAGATAATGTTTTTTTTTTTTTTTAATTTTGTACAAAGATAATAAAACAAGAAACAACATGTGTTGACTGTTGAGTTAAAGAGATGAGACCTGAGAGAATTATTTCTTTTTAACATTCTCTTTTGTGTAGGCTCTCTTAAATCTATAAATCTATACATTCATAAGATACAAATTTTCATAGTCAAGTCAATTTGGTTGCATTTCGATTACCGATTTATACTGTGAAAAACTGCACTTTACATTTTAATACTTAAAATGTATTCGGTTTCACATAAAATATGAACGATTGATAGCGTTGATATACTGATTCAAAATGACTCAGAACTTATATTCTGAAATTTTAGAGTCTTATGTTTCAAGAAACTGTTTAAAATTGGAACTTTTTTCAAAATGTGAGACAAAACTTTGAAATTTGGCAAAACATTGAAATAGAGACAATTTACCATCCATAACAAACCATACATCATAAAAAAAAACTCAAGATAAAATACAATTAGTCACACCCGGAACATTAAAAACAAATAAGATGTACATTGCACTTGTATGCAAAATTTTACATTGTTGAAAGAGTATTGAAGTTTATATAGGTAAATGCATAAAAACGAATAATTAAATTTCACTTTTAAGAAATTTGATTCGCTATTCGAATATCTGAGCATTAAAAGGATCACGCTCGTAACAAAAAATTGAATGAATATGTTTTACTATAGTCATTTCTCAAGATGAATTCGTTTGATATTGAACAATAGCCAAATAAATTCATAAGTGTCACGCCCGTAATGATGGAAACAAATGAGTTACGCAATTTTGTAAATATAAATGGTTACAGAAACCTTTTTCTAACTTAACCTTAACAACTATTAATACTTGGATTTGGACAAAATCTATGGGAAATTTTGACTGTGATAAATTGTGTCATGACTTAAAATTGCAACTCTACTCTTCTGATTATAAGACATTTATTTGTGTTTGCATTCTTTGAGTAACAAACAATTAACAAAACACTTTTACTATTAGTTCGCTTAGTTTAGGTTGGTAGTAGGTACCTAGGCAACTCATTTATAAGCTAATTGAGTTCTTTTTTTTTTGTATTATTTTTAAGTCAATAAAGACAATTAGTGGGTATACCTCAACTTTTTTCAGAAAACAATTTTTGTTTTGTTTTCGATATTCGTTATCTCGGTTTTCTTTTTTCGTTTTATTTTTTGAATTGTTGACCATGACATAAAGCCTGTATTCTGTATATTGCAATGCGTCTTATTTGTTGGATGCCAAGATTTTTCCCCCACTTGATCATGAGACTTAAAATTAGATTTAAGAATTTCAGTAGGGTAAAGTCGGGGGATATGGCACCCATTTTTGTTTTTCGTTATTACTTGAGAAATAAAGAAGATATCTATTTCGAACAAAGGCAGGTTTATTTTAAAACTATTTCTTAAATGCAAAATAGGTACATAAGTGTAATTCAAAGATAATTTCTTGTTATTTTTTGCAAAAATAAAAACCATTAAAAAAAACATGATTGAAAAAATGGAGGGTGATATGGCACCCTATTTCTTCTTGATATTTTTTGTAAAACTTGTTGCATGTGTTGTTGAAAGACGTACACGAATCATGAGACCAAAAGTGAAATTATGATTACTGCCTTATTCCGCACTTTTCAGTCAATCTGAAAGCTATTTGGCAAACTTTTAGGTTCTGGTCATTTAAGCCTTCTTAATGTAGTGAAGTGTGAAGGGAATCGCAAAATGCTTAGGTCCTGCTTTTTTTTGACATTCAACAGCTCCAACGGCTGCTGTGATCTGGTTTTGAGTCCACTTGGCCTGGTTTGCTGAAGTTTTTTGTAAATGCAATTGTCAGTTGAAAAATAAATAGGTTCAAAAGTAGATGCGGGGGAAATTGCACCGGTGCCATATATCCCGAAGTTCTTGGGTGCCATATCCCCCATTTGACTACACTTCTGTTTTCTTCAAATGACACGAATAATCACGTTTGCTTAGTTATGGCAATGAGCAAACACAAAAATACAACCGTTACCGTTGTTTTTGTGTTAAAATGAACCCTCAGCGTCAAATACTTTTGGAACCACAAGTACAACAATTTTACACAAAAAAACTTTTCGGTCAAATTGAACTCATTTTTTTGTTTGTCCATTTTTTAAATTTAAGTGGCAATGGCTACTGAGGATCCGAATGCATCCACTGAAAGCTTACGTCAGACTGAATTCTATTTTGCTCTTTTTGCTTTGAAAAGAAGTCATTAAGTGGGAGATATTGAAAGGGTGCCATATCACCCGTGGTGCCATATCACCCGACTTTACCCTATGTCAATGTATATTGTATTAGAAGGAAGAAGACATTTTATATAATGGGGTAGACAAATTGACGATTACAACTATTTGTAAGAAGAAAAAAAAAAACAGGTAGGCAAATGTAAAAAATTTAAAAATTCAATTACTTAAGTGTTTTTTCATTATTTCAACTTAGTACTACAGGAGATAGGTACGTATTTGTAGTTAAAACATAAATATAGTCAAATGTATAGTTTAAGAAAAAAAAGTATACAAACAATATTTCACCTATTTTTTTTTATTTTGACCCACATCCAATTAGTATCTACGTTTCGATTCATTTTGATAAATTAATCGATAAAGAATATTTTTATACACATTCAAAAACTTGAAATACACCAAATTAAAATTTACTAGACTAAAGAGCAAAAAATAATAGATAAGAACTCTCATTCATTCTGAACGTGCGTGGCCTACCAAAATGATAACAATTTTATTAAACAAAATAAAATCTCAAATCTAATTTTTCCAGAAATGTCAAAGACATGTTTTTTATACCAGTAAACAACGTGATTACTGATTATGATTACCATGTGGTAGATGACAATGAGTAATTCATCATTTAGCGAAAAAATAAACTCAAACAAACTATGTATTGATAATGTTGTTTAAACAAATTTTGTTTTGCGAAAAATATGCACCTACATTTCATACAATATCTGACCTTAACCGTTTAGTTATACATAAGTATATGTAAGGTACTTTCTCGTTGTATAAAAGCTTGTTATCAGGTGAAAATAAGATTAAGTAGAGGTTCTTGGAGTGGTTGCTTTATACCTACAGGTAGGCAACGGCGTATACAAGGGGGGGGTCACGGGGTCATGACCCCCCCCAAGAACTCAAAACTTAAACAAGAAATTGTTATGTTATACTCAATTCCTTTAAGAAAGACCGTTTTCAAAATATTGAAGTTTTAGAACATACGAAAATGAAAAGTGAAACAAATTTTTGGTATTCAAACAACCTATTTTACCATTTTTTGGGGATGCGATCATATTTTTAGCGAATGCTATGCTGGATTAGGATTATTTTCATTAGTTCGATAATATTACAAATTGACAGACACTAAGTTGAGTTCTGCTGTAGAGTTTTGTGTAGATTTAAAATCCGAACAAGAATACATATTTAGAGCTTTAAAAAAAAATTGAATTGGGTATGTAAAAAAAAAATCACCATTAGAGCAACTTTCCCTATAAAAATAAACGGATTAATCCTCAAGAACTCATCGATTTTCATACATTACTCAATCTTCAATCGCGTTTTAAGGCAAACTATAATTTTAGTCCAGTGAATAGAGACATTTTACTATGAAGCAAATGGAAAAAATAGGGACAGGCTGAAATCTTGCATAACTGAAGATTTTTGAGGTTTGTTCAATTTTTGGCAAAAATCTCAGTTTTTACTATAACTACATAATTGAATCATCTGAGAATATTCGGAAAGCATTGATATTTCATAAATAAGTACATTTTTACAAAAAAATTTTTGGCCGCCATTTTGAAAAATGCCTTTTTGTGATTTTCTCGGCTTCAGTTTGTTGTAGAAAAGATTTGTTTGTCTTGTTTTGTAGAAAAACTCATTCTTTATTTTTTTTTTAATTAAAAAACTTTTTTTTTGTAATGTTTCCGTATAAAAAGTTTTCAACGAAAAAATGTAGGTAAAATTTTCGGAGATAGTCGTCAATATTACATTTTTTTCTCGATTAAGGTTCATCTAACCGAAAAAATCTTATCATAATTTTTGTACAAATCTAAATTTACATTTATATTATGTTTTTTTTTTGCACGCCCAAAACTGTTTAAGTTATAACGAGAAAAAATTCACGACCACCCCGAAAATTTTACATTTTTGTGTCACTTCTAATACGAAAACAATACAACAAAAAATTATTTAAAACAAAAATTCGACAATTAATTTTTAATTTTGTCTGTACTGAGGTAATTTATTCAAAAATTATCTTTAAGGTGTAATAGCACCGTATAGACACGAAACCGAGTGTCATTTTCATCAGTATATAAAACAAAGAAGAAACTTTATTTTCTTTTAAGTTTTTTCTAAGCTCGATTTGGTGTATCAAACTCCAAACTAAATTTTTTCATTCAATTTTAAAACAAAATTAAAAAACATTATTTTCAAATGCGATTCGTTTGCCTGAGGTTAAGAAGACTTTTAATTCAAAAGTTACCACTGTTTATTACATAAAAAAAGATTTTATTTTTTATTGTAACTTTTAAAATTACTTTAGGCTAGCGGAAAAAATATATACATAGTTGCTTTTAGGCAAATTATTCAATGGAAGCAAACGAATCACATTCCGTTTTTGTTCGATTCAACTATCACATTTTCCACCTATCAAAATTGTTGTGCCAAAAATTTTGGCATGACCCCCCCCAAGAAGTAAACCTGTATACGCCCCTGCAGGTAGGATTTATCTTCAATTTTAATAGGAGGCTTTTCGTTTTTGGTTTAAAATGTTCCTATATTCTTGGGTTAAAATACTTTATGCTTGCCTTTAAGGCAGTGTTTTTTTAAAAATTTAGTTTAAATCTTAATAAAAATGAATTCTACTGTTTGGTGGGCTATAGGTCTAGCTAAATCTTAATCATTTTAAATCACAATCAATATTTTTTAATATTTAATCTTGATCAATAATTAAAATCTTAATAAATATTTTTTTTCTAGTTATTACACAATGGTCTTAGTTTAATCTATAATTATATTAATATTTGCAATGATGATTTGAATGTTATTTCTATATTTATGACAATTATAACACTCTGCGTTACTTTAGTACAAATTTCAGTTTTATTTATAAAACCATAAAAATAACAGTTTTATTTATAAAACCATAAAAATAACAAATGAACAAATGTCAAAAATGTCCTTACTGTCAAAACTGTGAGCTTAAAAACTCTGTATAAGAATAACAATAATATAAATGTCAAAAATGCGGTAACTCAGTGGTAACGCAATAAGTACTTACACTTTTTCAGTGAAATTGAAGCTACCAATTCGTTTAGCTTATCCCAACTTATCAATGACTATAATTTATTTAAATAGTGACAACAGGTCGAACTAAATACGCTCGTTAAATTAATGTATTTAGTAACTATGTTCACTTTTATAGCTTTTATAATCATTAGACTGATAAATCTGTAACAGTGATTTGCGAACAATTCAAAAAATTTTTTTTGTTATGTTCTCCATGGTGTAATGGTTAGTTCGATGCCCTTTTCAATCATTGTAAGAAGCACTCTCAACTAAGCTCAGTATTTTGTGCTCTCTCTTCTCTATAGTTTGAGAAGGCAGTTGCCAATTAGTAACATTTTTATTAGATCAAACTACGGTGCTAATAGTTCTTTAAATCATTTAATAACTATCTACAATAAAAATTCAAATATAATTATTTCCACCAATGTTAATGTTAAATCAGTTAACTTAAGAAAAATATTGTTCATTTAAAACAATCTATAATACGAACTATATGTAAGTTTTCTTTTATTTTGTAATAATATAATATATAATTGTTATTTTAATTTTAAGAAAATGTACTTATGTACCGTTAGTATTTAACGAAACAAACTAAATCCGTTGACTATTTTTTATATTTTACGTTGCGTTTGTACCCTCACGGAATAACGCAATAAAGATCTCAGCTGGGATTATGTTCATACCTATAGGAAAATTTAAATAAGACGATGACGATGACGGCGAGATAGAAGTGCAAATTTTGTACTAGTAAGTGATAACTTTTTTTATCTTAAAGTTTTAGATCTCTTCATGTTAAAAACTAGAACAAATAGGTATAGAACAATGAATAGATTCCAACAGACTTAATTATAAAATTTTAAATTGATGGTAAGTTTAATTGAAATGAAAACCCAATTTGGCAGAACATTAATTCTAATTTTTGTTCATAGTGTAATTTGAAAATACTGTGTTCAACATAAATTGTAGTAAATGTTAGGAGCTGTCGACTCACCTGTTCAACAAAAAACGTCAGTTGTACCTAAATAATTTCACACCACATTGTCTAATTTAAATTAGCTGCGCTGCGCTAATATAATGCAATAATTTAGTTTGCCAATTTGGCTAGATTCCAAAAATTAGATTTATATAGTAATTTTTTTTTGCAATTCTTGACTAAATTTGGTGTGTACCTAACAAAGGATTGTTATTTTCTTTTTTTTATCCAAGATTTTTCATAGGATTTACAAATATGCATTTTCTATTAAAGATAATCGGTCGTATTCATTATTATTAAGACAGATTTAGATAAAATATATTTGTTTTTTTTTTTTAACAAAAGAAAACCCCATAAATGAATTTGATAATTATGATGTCAAATGTCATTATTTTAAGTATATAATAGATTTTTTTCAATAAACCGAGTTTAGTTAAACATTGCAATGAAAACGTCAATGAACAGCAGCCGAGTTTATTTAACTTATTTAGCTTAAACTGTGGACTTAGAAGTTTTAACTTTAGTAAATCTTAATGAATATGGCCCAATATGTTTTTGTTTTTGCAATAAAATGCATCCAAAAATAGTTAAGCAAAATATATTATTAATATGACAATTAGTTTTACTCTGTTTATAAATACATTTTAAAATTAAACTTTATTATCACCTGTAACGTGAGATCGATGATGTGCATCATCGATAAGCGATTAACCTATTTTGATGCCTTTTATATTAATTATTTGTTAATATAATTCCAGTTTCTTAATAATGTTATCCCACTGTGGAATAATTATTACGCAATGTTCAAATAATACCTATTTATGATGAAGAAGAAATTTCGCATTTGACATTGCCATTTGTTGTTAATTCATAAAAAAACAATTAATCATAATCACGAAATGGTCAAGTGTATTTCATTCAACTTTATACCAAATCAAGAGCAGATCATAGACCATTTTAAAAACATCGATAACTTTTTTATTTGTTATTTTTTTTTTTTTTGTTTGTTCATAAACAAAATTTTGCTAATTGGCGTGAAGGCATTGCTCATCTAACAAGTGTAGCACTACTCACAACCGTGATCAAATGGAGCATCAAAAGGGCAGTTGGTTATCGATGATGTTAATCAAACTCATCGCGCTCGCGGAAAACAATATTTTTTGCATGGCAAGGGTGTTTTAAGTTTCAATGTTAGAAAAGATATATGTAGAATTATTTGCTGTTTCTAACTATAATCTATTTTTAAAACCTTTTGCAATACCTAACGATGCATCGCGGTTTATTAACAGTTGACCTGATTTTACAACAAAGCAGGATTGCTTATCATATCATTTATTATTGTCGTCAAACTATTTTTGGATGTAATATAATATAATAATGCATAAACAAAAACATATTTGTTTGAATAGTGTCTTATCAGGAACTTATGGAGTTCATTATGGAGCACATTTTGCAATAACACGAAGTTAGATTACCAATTTGGAAAGGGTGTGGGATAGCTTAATGGAGGGATTGTTCTTGTTATCCATTAAATAGGTATGGAGACATTTTGATAGATTGTTATTTTTAATTTATTTTCCAAGCAAAATCAGTAGATAACTAGCTGAGACAAAATGCAGCGAAAATGATATTCAACAGAGATAAAAGAACAGTATTTGTTTTGACGTTTGTGTTGCGGTGACAAAAATCAACTCTTCCCACGCATAAAATAAACAATTTATGAAACCTACCATTGGGGTTTGTAATACACTAGCTCAAATAAAATTAATGGGACAGCAACAATTTTTGATTTTTTTAAGTGATTTTTCATAGTCTGTATCGCAGTATAATCATTTTTATCAAAAAACAATACCGACTTCCATGTATCAAAACTGGGTTTTATGGCTTTTCTAATAGTTCCTATAGCCAAAAATTAACGAAATTGAAATGGGACTACATCGCAGCCACCAGCTTTCCAATATAAAAAGATTAAATTATCTAAATTGGTTCACTCAGTACAAAATTATGAGGTAACAAACACAAAAAAAAAAAAACAAAAAAAAAATACAGACGAATTGAATATATCCTCCTTTTTGGAAGTCGGTAAAAAAATGATCTGGTAATGATAAAATAAAAAGCATTTAACATGCTACAATCTACTAGTTTTACGATCTTAATACTAACACCGAATCACTTTATAGAAAATTCAAGAATGCACTTAATATATTCATTTAATTCTCTACAAAAAAATAAAGTCAACTGTTTTAGCTCATGTTGTTCTTTCATTTGTTTTTGAGAAAAGCTAAAAAAGATAAAAATGAGGTTTAATTAATTAGTTCAATTGACCTGAAATAAATCTTCAAATTTACAAATTTATTCATACAAAAAATTTAAACTCTTCAGAAAAGGTTAAATTTTGAGAAAAAAATTATTTAATTTTAAAGAAAAAAACTATTTTTTTTTAAATTTGTTCCTTTTTTTGAAAATATTTATTTTTTTGTTATCACTTTTTTTCAAATAATCATTTTTATCAACAAAAAAAAAAAACCGACTTTCATGGATCAAAACTCTATTTTATGGTTGTTTTCTTAGCTTCTTTAGCCATAACTGGACGAAATGAAATGGGACCTGCACTCCATCATAATAAAGTGGTTTCTCTGAGTTATTATTCAAACCATTGATTAGCTTGTTGAAATGTTGATGCATTGATGATTCATCATTAATTAACACATTTTCAGTCTTTTCCTTTAGATAATCGTCAACAATATATTAAAGGTAGTGAGAGGAGCCATGCAGTTATGTAGCATTTTTATGATTTTTATAGGAAAGGTCTCAGACTTTATTTGGTAAATTAATTTATTCACATAACACCACGTACAAACGTATGTATGCATATTCTTTTTTAGCATTCATTATCAGTTTTTGTTGTTTAAAAATCAATGAAAAACAAAACAAAAAAACAATTGTTGGTTAGGGACATACATATTAACTATACAATTTTGAATGCTACTCCTGGTTTTATGTAACAACAGTTTTAAATATTTCCAATTGATAAATTATCTATGCTATCTATGAGGTTATGACTTTGTAGTTTATCTTATTCACTTTCGTTCATCAAATCCAATTTTAGCCAATCTCTCTACTGCTTCAAAATTGGAAGTTAAGGTTTTTGGTTGATTCCCTATACCCTAGAGGGAAACTTTTTTTTCCAAAACGGCTCTAACGATTTTGATAAAAAATAATATGGGTACGTTGTGCAAAACAGATTCTACTTTCGAATAAAAAAAAAATACTTGAATAGTTATAAAGGGAACTTGCCATTTCTTCGCTTTTGACTTTCCAGTCAACGACTAAATTGATTTCAAAGAAAATTACTATACAAAAATTCTTGGTGTTTCTTAAATTAAAAAAATTAAATCTTTTAACTAAACGCAGTGAAAAGCATTTACCCAAATAGTCAAAAAAGTGTGTTTATGATATTTTCAAATAATCAAAAATAATAAATTAAAATTGCTTAGATTTTCACCTATTATAAAACATCGCAAACATGTTCTAGGTTTGAATAAATACATTTAAAAATGTGTGACTGTCGTATGGCATCTCCAAATACAAACAGACACATCTTATAGCAAATTTTGTAAAACAAGTCAAGTGAAAATAAAAATTTCCATTCGATGTTAGTATGTATGTGCTCGTATCTATATATTTTTATGTTTCGCGATTTTCTTCTTTTCCTTTTTTTTTTTACATTGTCATTGCTTTATTAAATAATGGTTTCAACAAGTGGATTCCATCTAATCTTCTATCTACAGTCTACATATGAGTCTATCTGTTTTGTTTTTATTTTATATTTTATTTCCTTCTCACATCTCTACACCCTTACCATTATGGGTGAATTTGAAAAAGCTGTGTAGTGTAGGTATATAAAAAGAAAACGACAAAATAAAGAGAATACACAAAGCTTTTTATTTTCCTTTTGACAGTCTTTCACCAACCTCTTCTCCCTTAACACATTCAATTGAGAAACCAAATTCAACGACCTTTAATGACCTTGGAAGTAAATATTAGAAGAAAATTGAAGAAGAAACAAATTTTTAAGGCGCAAGACATTGGTCATAAATTTATTTAAACAAAATCGAAATTTTACCCAAATTTTCTTTTTGAGAAAATTTAAAAATAAAGAAAAGAAAATATATCTTTTGTTAGATGCAACGAAAAATTAGTATAGAATATAAAGCTCCCTAACGTCTTTGGGGTATGTCTTGTAGGCAAAAATAAATAATGTATATTCTTTTTTTATGTGTGAACTGAAGAAAAAGAATTTCGTTTCTGCCTAAATTATAATTGACATTGGAGAAGGACAAATTTATTTGGTGAAAAATTTATGCGAATATGATTGAATTTCTCAAGTTGGTGATGTCAATTTCATTATTTTTTGTTTTTACTTGGGTGTTTTAATATAAGGTGTTAAAAGAGCAAACTATGTTTTTAATTGATGTTATAAAGGAGGTCAAAAGACTTAATTTTTCAGTACCTCTTATAAACCTTGACTGCTGTTCGAACTTTGTCAATATCGACGAATGTTTATGATATATTATGTAGGTTTTCATTGTTTGAAAAGAAATCATTGTTTTTGGCAGATCTTATCTTTAAATTATGTAGGTATGCAAGAAATGTTATTTTTCTAAAAGAACAGTGGTTCAAAAAAAAAAAATATAATGCATGACTGGGTCGCACGTACTTGTTCTTAAGGTAAAAGTTGCTTAGAAAGTAAAAGCTTTTTATAGCATTAATAGAAGTATAATTTTAATTTTATTTTATCATAAATTTTATAAGAAATGTTAAAAAAGTATTACAACCTATCTTTATAATTATGAAAACACCGTTTTAAATCAGATTGATATAAGGAAACTCTCCCTCAAAGAGATTTTGATATACCATACAATCAGGCCAAATTATAATTTACCCCACTTGAACCCTATTACAACGATATGGTACATCTTTCAGTGTAGCGTTAACTTGAAAAGTCCAGTCCCTTCACTTCATATATTAAGTTTCGACTGACTTCACCTATATTGTTGATGGTAAGAAAATGCTTCAAAATAGTAAACTGTTTTCATCATTTGCTTTTATTTACACATATACAAATTGTCAAACAAATAGCGCGCATACGCCACAGTGACCGTTTAACTTAATGCCGTTTAACAAAATGCTGAACAGCGTAGACACATATGTAAGTATTCATGAATTAATCATAGTCCAAGGAAAGCATATAAATTGATATGAAAAATTGAATTTGGAGGAAGTTTTGAGATGTGTCGATTTTGAAATAGATTAAATAGATGCTATCAATTGTTTTCAAGAAATTCTTTCAACAAAAAATCATGTGTATACTTAAGATTGAAACTGCATTACTGACAACAATTACACGGTGTTACAAAAATGAGGTTTCAAAATATACGCGGGCGGAGACCTATCAGGTTTTGTAGAGCTAGTCGCACTGAATACGAAACGGTATTTGAAAATCCCCTAACACCCCCAAAATCTGAAGTTACGGGCAAAAAACGGTTTTTTGGACCTTCACCCATTGAAAAAATTCTAGCTTCGACAATTTTTTACCCATTTTCGATTTTTTTACAGTTTCTGATAGAAGATAAATATACCTTTTCAACAATGTATAAAACATGTAACTCGGTTAAACCACTTAGAATTTATAAGCTGTCAAAGTTCAAAAATTCCATTTTTTCGTCATTTGCCCAACTTCGGCATCAATTTAAAGTATATGTTTTCAAAACAACATGCTATTTAAAAAATATATTCTGAAACTATATCTATTCCTCAATCAATCGAGGTATTTTTTATGAAAATCACTTCAAAATTGGCTTAGAAAAAAAATTTTTCGATTTCAACCCAGATACAGAAATTCGAACTTTTAGGTATAGAACAAAAATGTTGTTTCGGCACGTAGTAGGATAACTTGGGCGAAAGGATTTTTTGATAACGGGTTTTTGTAGAGGAGCTCAATACAAACATTTTTTTCTTTGAGAGGGGGGTCTCTCTCCCCCCGTTTAGGTGGGAGGGGCATTTTTCTAAAAAAAAATTATCAAAATAAAAAAAAAATTATTTCACCAACGTTTCCGAAAGGGAAAATTGTACATTTGATTTTAATTTTTAAATCAATATAATCATCATTCTCTCATCAGCATAATTGACTCGTAAATTAAAAAGCACTCGTTCAGCACTTACAAAAATAACAAATTAGGGTATTGCTAATATTTTTGTTTTGTTTTTATTATAACAACGAACGGCGAGAACGACTGATTAAAAGTGATCAGAGAACACTTGACTTGCCGGCAGTTGGCAACTACCCCAACATTTGAATCAGCAATCAGTGTTGTTGTTGTTTTTATTTTTATTTATTTTCTGTTTTTCAATAGTAACTGGTAGAGAAAGAGATAATAAAAATGATTATGGAACATGGTCCGTAGAATATTGGTGGTGGAATTTTTAGGACTTAAACACAAAAAAATAATCCAAAATAATTTAATTTACAAACATATGTTAAATAAATTAAAATGATGGAAACATTAAAAAAAAGTTTGATCAAATATTTAATAAAAGTCCACAGCTGGATTTGGAAAAAAACTTTAAAATCCAGAGGGGATATTTCGGAACAACCGAACAGCTCCGATTTTGATGACTATTTTCAAATGTCGGCTATTAAAAATACTTTAAACTCTATGAATTACCGCTAACGTTGGTTGCCGTATTGTTAAGAATTTGTGAACAAACTCAATTTTTTTTTTTCAATTTTATGAATTTTTAAATAAAAATTTTATAAATTAAATGGTATTCAACAAAAAAAATCTTATGACATTTTCTCACAAACTGAGTTCAAACATAAAAAAAAAACTATTTGAACAGAACGACAACGCTTACAATTCTAAGCTGAATATTTTTAAAAAGTCGTCTTTTATTTTTAGATCAAATTAGTCCAATGATGCGTTTCTTTTCTAAAAAATCGGGCCACAGTTCAGAATTTTGAAAAAAAAAAATTTTATTGAAAAATTTAACCTGCCTTTTTTTAATTCGTTATTAAAAAGACATTCAAAATTGACTAGACCCTTTTTGTTGTTAGTTGAATTTAGAAGGAAAATATTAGTTTACATGAACTACAATTTATGAAAATAAATAATATAAAAAATGTAGGTATTTATGATTAATGACAGAAAAACAAAGAGCATAGCGAATTGTACCGTTAGATATGTTACACAAATTTTGGTCTATAATAAAATAAATAAAAAATTTCAAAGGTACGAAATTAAAAAAAAAATATTGATCGACACATAAAAACAAAGTTTAAAAAAATTCATTGGTCCGTTTTAAATTGAATTGATTTTACAAAAAAAAAAATGAATTCGAACTTTTTTTTAAATCAAAAAATTATTTTATAAACATTTTACTTGATTTACGTTTTTTTCCAGAACAAAAAAAAAATAAAATAAAGCACAAAAGAAAATTCTTTCAGGTTTCTTAAAAGCTTCCTAACTTGATTTTTTTGTAAATCGGAAAAGTGGCTTAGGAGAGAAAAAAAATAAAAACAAAAATAGCTCTTTGGAAGCTACTGTTTAGAAATAAAGCCACATTTATTAAGCCATTATTTAAATGACAACACAGCTCCAAATTCGATTATCTATAAAAGTGGGTGAAATCCTAAAAGCCGGTTTTAAAATAAAATATGTAGGTATATTTTCAAAATTACTTAATGAATGGTATCGTTATTTACGGTTCTAAAATACGAGTTGGAGAATCTCAACCCAAATGTAAGTACCAACTTTGAATTGAATCACCTCATCATCCCTTTGGTCTGCTGTCATATACACACAAGCTCGATTTTTGTTATGCTTTTTTTATATCTTTTCATAATATCGTTTAGGCTCTTTACATCTTATGTAAGCTACCTTTTATCTATGCTAAAACTTTCTTAAAAATAATAAGAGTAAATCTTCAAAAAAAACAAATTAAAAATAAAAGTTTCAAATTCCATTTAATTTAATTGTTTTTATGAAAAAACAAATTAAGGTAGATTTTTTGATAACCTATGTTAGTATGATTATTTTTGTAATGAATTCTTTTTTCCGTGCCAACTTATATACTGATTATGTTGATCTTGTCTATGTCTTAGAATTCCTTTAGGAAATTAGAGACGAAAAACTTTCTCGTATCCCAGAAACCCCCTAACCATTTTATGAAGGATAAACAGACACACCCCACATCTAGTCTACTAATCGCACTCCTACTCTACCACACCCGCTACTGTGTGACATTGAACATTTTCTTGACATTTTTTTTCGAATGTCTTGTCCTCCTTGCTCTTATCCCGCTCAAAACGATAGACAGACTTTATGACGTACTATGTTAAAAAAAAAAAAAAACTAAATTCGATTTTTCTTTTGCACTTCAACTAACCTTGGGATCCTTCTCATAGTAATGCTGTTGGGTACGAATCCATCTCGATACCATATTATCCTTGACTGTGTTAGCCAAAGCGAAATAGTAATCCCTCGTGGTGGCGACATTACGATCCTTAACTAAAGTGTAATGCAAATGACGGTTGAAAGTCTTCTTGACTTCAGTCACATTGCCAACTTCAGCGATACCGCGGACACTGATCTGCTTCCGACGATCGGCATCGGTTTGAGGTTTCGACATTTTTTACTAATTTATTTGTTGTTAAAATTAACAAGGATATTCAAATGTTCTTGTTTATTCACTTTGTTTTAAGGACACGAATAAATTGACCTTTATTTTTGATTGTTTTTTTTTTGCGTAATGCCACAAAATGCGTGGGAGATACCGAAATTCTAATAAACTTTCCTGGACAGTACTATAATATAACGACACTGAACGATGGTACTGGTGGTGCTGTCTTCTCGAACTCTGGAGCACTTCTCAGCTAAAATTGCGAGCAACGTTGCTTGATATGTATAAAATTAGAGAGATATTAATAAAATTTTAGTTTTTTTTTTTGTTTCTATACGAAAATTAAAGAGAAGATTCAATTTTTATAAGAGAGTTTGTATAAATGTATTTTTGTGGACGGAGTGGAGAGAATAAAAAAAGAAAAAAAAAAATATAAGAGATTTTTTTGTTTTTATTTATTTTTGAGTATTTTTTTTTTAAATTTTCTTATAAATCACATGGAGCTTGAATGTTTGGTTGGTGAAGTCTTTTTTGTATCTTTTTGAAAATAAATTTTTATTTCTAAAAGATATTGGGACAACAGACGATATGTGTCCCTGTTTTGATGAAAGAAGATTGTGATTTCGATAAATGACACCGGCCAATTGAACATACAAAAATTCTGTGAATGATTTGGATTTCTCTTCTGATTTTTATTATGAGAATTTGAATCTGTGGATTACAATCAATTCTGATAGCAAGTGTATGAATGTAGTGGAAATTATGTCGGTCACCTTGTTTGAAGGTCAAACATGCGTAGTCGGTGCATAAACAAATTTAAGAAATTATGTTGGTTCGACACCTAGCGGTGAATGGTTGGAGATTATGTTTTGTGGTTTGGGTATTTGAATGGTATGAGTATTTATTTAGGTAGGGTAAAGTTACATTATTCTTTTGGTTTTTTTTTTCCAATGAAATTAGTGAGAGGAAAATACATGAATGTTTTTAATTTAATGAATCATTTTATTTTATGTAATTTCCAGGCATAAGTTCCATACACAAATACCTTCTGAATAGCAAATAATAGAATTCCAATACTGAAAAGAAAAAAAAAGTACGTATACACCAGAGTGGCCCAAATTAAAATTGTAAACTTTACCGTAAACTATAAAAAATTATGTATAAATTACATAAATGCGTGTTAAATTAAAAACTTAAGTCGCTAAAAACTATTACATACATATTAAAAAATTTCACATAATATTTAGGTACGTATAAAATTAGAAACCAAAAAAAAAAACTAAATGAAATATAGTTCTAAAATTTATTTGGGTACCTCTACAACGACACAAAAAAAAAAAAAAAAACCATATTGCGTGCAAAAAATTTACGATTGCTTATTCTTCAAAGGGAAAATATAGTATTAGAGCATTTTGTTTCGGTTAGCTTATAAGTAAAATTTCATTTCATTATTTTAAGCCTAAGTGCCTCCGGATTGTGGTTTCATTTTTGAAAAAGCAGATTTGTGCCTAAAAACCACACATGCTTTGCTTAATTTATTATTATCTCATTTCTTATACAAGCAAATTCAGGAGGATGTGCCAAAAAAGTTAAGCGTGTAGGTTGGGTCGGGACAAGAAAAAAATCGTATTGGAGGGAGTAAATATTCGCCCCCGTTTAGTCAGGAGGGGCAATTTTCTAAAAAAATGATTTAATTAGGAAAAAATATTATTAAAAATCAACGGTTATACTTACAACAACATGTTATACCTTTTTGTCAAGCCCAAAATCTCTTTTTTATTTTGCTTTCAAATAAAGCTGTTTTATAAAATAGTTTTTGAAAAATTTATTTTCAAAATCAAAATTTTGAAAATTTTTTTTTTTTTAATTTGCGAACTAATTTTTTTTCAAAATTTTATTTGATTAAGGGCCAATTTTTCAATAGTCAGTTAAACAGTCAGTTAGTACTTATTCCTAAGGATAGAGAAAAAATCAATTTTTCAACAGGCATATAAAGTTTATTCCTAAGAATAAAACTATTTGCTTCTTTCAGAGACGAATAAAAATTATTCTAAGGAATAATCTCAACAAAAATATTGGGCAGGTTCAGAAACGTTGGGGACTAAATATTTAGGTAATTTCTCGTTCTCTGATTGGTCAACTGTCAAAAAAAATCCTTCCAATTTAGGTAATTTTATTGGAAAGCTGACTGGAAAGTTAGGCAAGAAAATTTTCCCTAAACATTTAGGAAAGTTTTTTTTGTCAACATGACAGCTGATTGTTTTTAATTATTGAATTATATGAGCAAAATTGAATCTATTTGTGTGAAAAACAAGCAAAAAGTGTATTATCGGTTGTAATTAATTAAAGAAAAGTGAAATTTGGTGTCTGCCCCATATGCGATGTCTCTAAAAATTCTTAAATAAATTTCGAAATTTGACAATAACATCAGATCCAAACTAATTTAGTGAATTAATTCAAATTTCCGTTCAGAAAATGACGTTGCCTAAATATTTAGTCCCTAATATTTCCTGAACGTGCCCATTGTGTCAGTTGTCAAAGTTGTTTTCAAAGAATTTTGAAAAAAATACAGTGAAACACAAGAAAACAAAAACTAAACAATCATGAATAAAAATGACGTTTAATTTTGAATATTTTTGAATTTGACAATTTTTGTTTTTTTTATTCTGTAGAATAAATTATTCTTGATTGAAAAATTCAATGTTTTTATCTGATTGTTTATGAGCCTAATAACATTATTCGTCGAACAGTTAACTGACTGTTTATTAGAAGATTGAAAAATTGGCTCTAAGTACTATTTAAGTTTTCAAAATTCAATGCACTTATTTGTTTGTAAGCAAAAACAGAAAACCTAATGCAAAAATGTTTTGTCGATTTTGAGAAATTAAAAAAAAACCAAAACTACATTTTTCTAAGACTTGTCAATTAATTTATGAAACTTTATATCTTTCTTTTATTATTTTTAGAGGATACCACGCCTCCAAGGTAGAAAATCGTTAGTTTGAATATGTTTCCTCTGCACTAACTATAATTCTACCAAGTTTCAAGATTCTAGGGTATTCAGAAGTATACTTTTTAATAATAATTGATATTAAATCTACCAAAATGGGTTACCACGCCCCCTGATTGTAAAATCTCAATTTTTCTATTTTTTTCTTTGTATGTACTTCAAGATCCATGACCATAACAAGTTTCTATGAAAACTAGAAGTTTGCCATAATTTTTATCATATGTTAGTTAGTGTGTTAGTGAGTAAATCAGCTACTCTTTTTGCGATTTTTAAAGGCCTTTTTCTCAGAAACTACTAATCCTACGTAGCTGAAAGTTTTTGAGGAGCTTGATTTGGTCTATGTTAACAAATAAAACGAGTTTGAAATGTTTGACATTATTAAAACAAAAGTTAGAATGTTTCGAAAAAGGCATGAGTTTTTTCCTAAGGGTTTAGGACCAAAGTTCATAGAGAACTTGGCTGGGCAACCGGAGGCAGAAGATAAAGTCTGATTATAACCAAACTTTATATTATTGTTCTATTCACAGTTTGGCACCTTTTTATCACTGTGCCCGCAGCAAAAAAAATTTCTCCATACATTTTTGACCCAGCCTAATGTATATCTCTAATATCAGCAGTAATTAACGCGTTAATTATTTTTAAAATAGTCGAATTTTTCGCTCACATTCTTTGAATTTTTGAAAAAAAAAAAAATCGAAATGTAGGTAAACAGACTGGTAAAGCAAAGACCCACTTTCGCACTTGTTTTTTTAACAACGAAGAAAAAAATTGATTAAAATTAATTTTATTTTAAGTGGAGTGATTGAATTCAATTTTAAAGTTCAAATGATCTAAACTCCAAATCGTTTCGTTGTTATTCTAATTTCAAAGTATTTTATCCATACTTGAACCTTAGCGGAGTAACTATGTTTGAGAGAAATTTATTATCTCTTTCCTCATTGAGTTTCACTTATGAATACGCAACATGAGACTAAAATCAACAAAGCAAAAATGGGTTGCTACCCCATGTCTCTGAATAGCTTTTTTATTGGGAACACGGTGTAATAGGGTGGCCTTGACAAATGAGTGGGGTCATAGGCTTACCGCCACTTTAAAGTACTTTTTTTCTAACAGAGTCGACTTACATAAAAAATTATTAATTAACGCCAATGCCCACAATATTCCTTCATATTTTCATTTAAAATCTGAGACCTGTCCAAAACTATCTTTTTTCCCAAAAAAAAATTCCATTAACGTCATACCAGTTGAAAAGTGTATTTTCGGTTAAGCAAGTGTCTTAAGAAATAGTTTGCATATAGGTAGTTAGATTTTATGCCACGAAAAAATGTAAACTACCCGACCCAGCTTATAAAACAAGTCTTAGGGGCAGTTCGTTCACACTTGATTATCTTTTAATCAAGGATTTTCCTTAGAATAATCCTTGAATAAAAGAAAAACGAGTTTGAACAAACTGGCCCTTAGTGTAAATAAAATATGGAACAAACTAAATGTTAAAATGTTTATTTAGTCACTTAAAAAAAATTTACTCTCAACTAGAATAGCCAATAGCCATGCAGGGTTTTTAATCCTATGGCGGTATTTTCGTCTAATAGCAGAATCTACAAACAAATGTGAGTAATAAATAATGGTTATATTTTGATTGATCAATTTTATGATTTTGAGAGTTATAAATGTTCAGCTGGTTTGATAATTTGTTTTGCATACAAAAAAGTATGCATTCGCCACAGTGACCATTTAAGTTAATAAAATAGGAATACCTCTCGCCTTTATTATCATCCCCTTCACGTTTTCGTTCAAATAGTGTTTGAAAAACTATAGCTATTATCTAATCACAACCATTTTTATTCCAGAATAAGGATAAAGTTTCCAAAACTTAACTTTAACTTAAGATAAGTTAAATTAAATCCACCAAAAATATGTTAGCCCAGGGAAATTAGTAATTTAAATCGCATTTTTCGCGGGACAAAATTTTTTTCATGGAATGTGTTCGGGTGGTTGTCCTTATCATAAAAGTCAATTTGTTGGGATAATTGGAGGTTGGGAACAGCCGCCATCTTGGAAAAGAGATTGGTATCGTTTTTATTGAATAGCTCCATTGTTATTCATTTTAACAAAAAATAACAAAGGTAAGACTTATTAACAATAAAATTATCTAAGAAATGATATACAGAACAATTCCGTGAGTTGATTAAATTAAATTTTATAGTTGGTCAAAGTGCGGGTTTGTATCGCAAGGTTGGGACAAAATGACATTTTTTCATATATCTGACGAACTTTTGATTTGTTTGGATAATTCTTCAAGAATGAATTGTAGTACTTATAATTACCTATAAAATGAGCCCACAATCGTTATTGTCACCATCGTATTGTAGAAGTAATCTAACTCCGAAACTCTCCATGTACTAGTCAAAAGTAAGAAAAAAGCTGTTTTTTTGCTAGTAGGCCGAGAAAATTTTGGGAGTAGAGGTATAACCAAAATATAAGTACGCAGTTTTGCAGCCATACGCGTGTTAATGTCGATTTCGAAGGTCTGACAACTCTAATTTTGTGCTTTATACGGTTTTTGGGGGGTTAAATAACGTAAGTTTTCCAGTTAATGTGAATGGGCTAAATTTATACTATTTGAAATTATAAATATACAAACTGATGCTCTATTATTTTTCCTAAATCTGGACACCTCAATCTCGGCTATGGGGTTAATAGAACTCACGATATAAGCTTTTTTAACTAACCATTTCAGGCTTTTCAATTCAAATAAACAAACAAAAATCTAAACAAAAAAAGCTTCTAAAACATAATCGTATAAACGGCTTATATATAGTTCTATTGGTCACATCCTCAAGATTGGGGTGTTCAGATTTAGGAAAAATAATAGAGCATCAGCTTGTATATTTATAATTTCAAATAGTATAAATTTAGCCCATTCACATTAACTGGAAAACTTACGTTATTTAACCCCCCAAAAACCGTATAAAGCACAAAATTAGAGTTGTCAGACCTTCGAAATCGACATTAACACGCGTATGGCTGCAAAACTGCGTACTTATATTTTGGTTATACCTCTACTCCCAAAATTTTCTCGGCCTACTAGCAAAAAAACAGCTTTTTTCTTACTTTTGACTAGTACATGAAGAGTTTCGGAGTTAGATTACTTCTACAATACGATGGTGACAATAACGATTGTGGGCTCATTTTATAGGTAATTATAAGTACTACAATTCATTCTTGAAGAATTATCCAAACAAATCAAAAGTTCGTCAGATATATGAAAAAATGTCATTTTGTCCCAACCTTGCGATACAAACCCGCACTTTGACCAACTATAAAATTTAATTTAATCAACTCACGGAATTGTTTTGTATATCATTTCTTAGATAATTTTATTGTTAATAAGTCTTACCTTTGTCATTTTTTGTTAAAATGAATAACAATGGAGCTATTCAATAAAAACGATACCAATCTCTTTTCCAAGATGGCGGCTGTTCCCAACCTCCAATTATCCCAACAAATTGACTTTTATGATAAGGACAACCACCCGAACACATTTCATGAAAAAAATTTTGTCCCGCGAAAAATGCGATTTCATGCCCATATTTTGACTAATTTCCCTGAGCTATGTATTTTGTATAATCATAAAGAATTTGTTCAAACCATACAGATTTTTTCGGAGAGTTAGAAATTTAGCTTGATTGGATTAAAGGAAAATTTTAAAAACCTGCGTCAACAAAACATGGCTTACAAGCCTAACATGACTCAGCCATCTCTTCACAAACCTTAAACCCAAGCTAGAGAAAGATTATGTAACAGATGTGATCTTCTTCTTCCTTTTTCTCGGCGCTGTTATGATCTCGATGTCGAGGGGATCATAACCTTCCCACGTTACTGCTTCACACTAGTGATCCGCCTGTGGGGTTCGCCGGGTTGACCTCAGAAATCGGCGGCAAGCCTCCCGGTTTTGTATTGTTCCGTTTCTGAGGCCAACTGAATGCTGGTGTTTTTGCATTTGCTTGTACCAGGAGTTTTTAGGCCTACCTTTCTTTTTATTTCGTGTTGGAACGTTATATGATATTGCTTTTTTGACGGGGTTCTCAGGATCTCTCCTTTGAACATGGCAATACCAACTGAGTCGGTCGTGTTCAATTTTTTGGGAGATGGTATTTTTAACATGAAGGCTTCCTCGGATCTTTGTACTTCTAATTCTATCAAGCTTTGTTACTCCTGCTTTCAGCTTAGGGGGCATTTTTCGATCACAGAAGATAGCAGAATTTTCCCGCCACTTCATCCACCCTACGCTTACGCGATGATTGATATCGTCATCACAAGTACCTTCGTTATTTATCATAGACCCCAGATATTTAAACTTTTCACACTTGGGAAGCACACAAATAAATGTCAGGAATAGGCCTGTGTGGATCAGAAAATGGGCAGCATAGGTATTCTGTCTTTTTCGCGCTTATGCGGTACCCACTACCTTCTAGAACATCCACCCATACATCAAGTGCTCGTTGCAGGGATATCGGGTCTTCACTTATGATGGCTCCATCGTCAGCAAAGAATAACTGATGCACTTTTGGGTCCGTCACTTTGCCTTCGAGCAGGTAATCAAGAACGGTAATAAAGAGCAGAGGACTCAAGACGCTTCCCTAGTGTACACCTACTGTGATTTCGAATTCTTCGGTGACTCCAGCTGCACATCTTACTTTAGTAACTGCTCCATCATACATGTCCATAATTATCCGCACATAGGTTTCCGGAACTCCTCGTTGTCTGAGGGCCACCCATATCAGATCTCGTGGTTGTCTATCGAATGCTTTTTCAAAATCAACCAATACCACATGCAAATCCTCCAAGGAATCTCGATGTTTTTCCATAATGATTCTGATACTCTGGATTGCATCTGTGGTTGATTTACCCGCAACAAACCCGCACTGGTCATCAGATAGCCTTATTATTTTTCGCAGTCGGCTACCCAAGACTCGCTCAACGATCTTCATGGTGTGTGACATCAGCTGTAACAGATGTGATATATAAGATTATTTGTAAAAGAAAACCAAATGAACCTTTTAATGAATTGCTATGCCCATGAAATATAGAATATCAAGTTAAATTACTTCATTTGACATAAGAACCTAGAATCAGAAGGGATCATTCAAATATCTAAAGAAAAAAGGTGTTTTTTCAAGGGTTATTAAAAACTAGATTTTATGGCTTTAATTTTATTTCGGAAAAAAGGAATGAGCTATACAGTTCTTGATTTGAGGGTGATTTTTGTTTAATATTGAATAACATAAAAACATATCTTTTTATTTTAAGATTTATTTTGTAAAGATGGCCTAAATCCTTTTTTTGTGAAATATTATAGAATATATATAAAAAACGTTTTCATTTTTACTATACCATCCACCGGCCATCGGTTTTCCTTAAGACACAAATTTAGAATGTGTTGGTGTATTCTAGAAATTAACAAAACGTTAAACGTTCTAAGGTTGCTGCCATGGCATAGATTTGAGGAAATAATCCTGGGAATGTTTTTCTCTTGGATTTTTTCATCGTAGAATAAAAACTCGTAATCATAAAATTATTTTAAATTCTTTTTATTTATTTCTCATGAAAATTATAGTACTTAAACATGATTTTTTGTTTTAAAGACTTGTCGTTTTTTTTACTTTAACGCAAATCAAATTGAAATAAAAACAACCACAGAAACGTGTTTATTCCTAATTCACATTTGATTTAATAAATTATAGAATTTATTTTTATATTGATATCGTTAATGGATAATATAATTTTTTTTTTGTTTGATAAAAACATTTTCTTTTTTAACATCCTTTGTTTTGTTTTTATTTTTTTTTGTTTTTGTTTGTTTTAAATATCTAGAAAAGTTTTATTTAGAAAAAATGTTCATATTAAGTTTTTACTCACTAAAAAAAATTATTCATTTTTCTTTTGTTTTTTTTTTGTTATATTTTTAATAGATATTTCTTAATTTTAATATTTTTTTTTCATTTTATTTTAAACAAAATTGTAAGCAACAACAAATTAAAACATTTAATTAAATTACTTAAAAAATACACATTTCCCCCTATTTGATGAAAGGGAAAAACTATTAACGAATACTAAGCAAACATATATGGAAGAAAAATAAATTTGTTAAAGCTGAGTTTTTATTTATGATTAATTTTCGTTTAGAAAAAAACTCTTTACACTTGCATAAATATGTATGTTTTTTTTTATGGATTTATTAAATGTAAATATACTATGCGTTTTGATCCAATATTTTGCTAATTAATAAATATTTTGTTTTACTTTTTATTTTAAATGTTTTTAAAAAATAAGGACATTTAATAATAAATATTATTAAAAAAGGCGTTTGCAAGAACATCAATTTGTTTTAATAATAATTCTTTATTTTTATGTATGCTAAGCTAAATGTATATTATTATAATTTAATTGATATAATCTCAATTGTTAATTTTTTTCTGAATTAATATATGCAAATATATCAAATACAACAAAATCGCATTTAAGAAGCATTAATAAATATATACTTATTTAATAACATAAAAGAAAAATAAATGTGCGATTGTATTATTTATAAATGTATTTTCTCTTTTTTATAGGAAGAAAATCTGTTATATGTTTTTTTACTAAGCATTTTTCAGGACGAAAGATTGTTTGTTCATTTTTAATTTGTATTAATATTTAAACAACAGATTTATTTTAATAAAATCTACATAGATCATTTCATTAGTTTTGATCTCGTAAAAATCGTTTCCATTTCTTATTAAAAAAAAGTTGACTGTTCAAAATTAAATACAAAATGTTAAACAATAAAACAATAAATGAAACAAGCAAGAGTTAAACAATGCGGTAAAAAACCCTAATAGTTCACAAGATTTTTTGGATGACAATTAAGAAGTGAAGATGGTACTTACATCGTTTTTAGCTTAGAAGTGTAGATCTGGTGCTAGTCCCTTTTTTTTATTTTCCAGCTTCAACTGTTCCACACGAATTCTTACATAGCTTTAAGTCTTCAAATATAGCTTTAATTTATTTAAATTTCTTAAGCCATCATAAGTTTTTTTTTACAGAACGCAAGTGATTCAAGTAACGCTACACTACCCAGTTACTTCCGAGTCCGAGTATTTGATGTTTTAATGGGGCTATCGTAAATAAAAGTTACCCTGGGATTGTTTCATTTGCTCGCATATGGAAATTAAAATTTCTTTAAATTTCCCTCGGAAATTCTTGGTATTGGCAATAAGTTTTTGTTCCTTAGAATGAAATTTCGAGCGAAATTCACTATTTAGCAAAAAATTCCGGAGGAACAAAATTTTTCCAGGGAAATTCACGATGCAGATTAACGATAGTCGATGAACTTCCATAAAGCCTTTACATTAGATTAAAATATACTTTTCAACGCCCAAAGAACATATGTACATACACCCAAACTAAGGCCCGAAATGACTGAACTTTTATGAAGAGTTTCAAGTTGCAGTTCATGTAAGATTCTCGCTTAATTTGAAACAACTTCTTCAATAATATAATTACTCCCATAGGATAAGTACCTACTTCGAACGGAAAATTTTCAGATTCTATATGAATCATGCTTGTATTCTCCCAAAAAAGAAAAAAATTGTCCAAGAATTTTCCGCTATACAACATTTTTGTTTTGCAAAAATGTTAAGAGCTATGTATCCATGTAATTTTCACTCAAATATTGGATAGCTCATAGATCTAAAAATTTTAAGTGAAAATTGATGATCAACCAGTCATACTACAAACTATAACACCACCCTCGTTTTATCAATCACATTCTCAACTTTTCTTACGATCTGATAACTGTAAGCTTGGCTTATCAACCGATATGACGAACGACTAACTCCTTACAGATGCAGACGATTTTAGAAATTATAAGAGGGTTTGTGACACATAAAGCGAATATTCCAAAAATATGAATTTGGATCCTAAATCTAACCTCATGTATCCATTTAGTCCATTCTTAAGAAAAGACCAATATAATGTTTTCATATTTATTTATGTACATACATAATACATATCGTCGGTGAAACCAGAAAAGTGTGTAACTCCAAATTTTCTGAAAATGAGATTTGAATGCCATCTGTTAGACAAACCTAATATCTACCGTTCCTTAAACTCATAATCCCCTTAAAGTTCATAGTTTTTATTTTATTAGCAAATTAGAAAATGAAAACTCATACAAATGCCTTCAAAACGATTTTGTTTTTTTGCTCTCCTATAAAATTTGCTAAAATGGAGTTACACACTTTTCTGGTTTCACCGACGATATGTACTTTATTTTTATTCTTCCTCTGAGAGAAACTCTAGAATAAAACGTCATCCCTCATCATGAAACATAACTTTTAGCTCTTAGCAATTGATAAACTTTGGGCAAAGCTATTCCTCAAAATTAGTAAACTTGCCACTCTTGCTTACTGAATATTTTTTTTAACGCAAACGATCAGATAATAATGGAAAGATGTTCTCTATACTATTTGACTTTTTCCACGATGGAATTATGTTTTAAAGTTAAAACTTTTACCACACATATTTAAAAAAAAAAACATGAAAAATGCAAGGGTTTGAACACGTAACTTGATACAATTGAAGAGTGACAGTTCATAGTTTGGTTAAAACGACAGTTTTTTAAAACCTTTAATTGAACCAAATTAAATGCTTTTAGTTCTAGCGTCGGCCCAGTTGTATCAGTTCGTGAGATGAGGGACGATGTAACCCTGAATAGTTCGTAGATTGCCTAACAGAAGCTCGCACCCACAGCCCAAATTATTACTTTCAAATTATCTTAACGTTCCAAGAAATATAAAACTAGAAAGCTGATTAAAAATCATTTATTTTGTTCAATTCATGCATAAAGCCCCTAAGAATCATGTCTGTCTGATTGACTTATGTTTCAGTTGCTGCAAAAGGACTCTGGCACTGCAGTGCTTTTTTCATCAGTCAAACTTTCTTCACTTATTCATATTCTTCCAAATCAAAATGCTACTTCATATTGATAATAATAAGCGATACAAAATAAAAAAAGAAATAAAAATAAACAAAGCCACTTTTTTTTTTAAATATTTCATGATTTCGATATTTTTTCAGTTTTTTTTTTATTATTATTTTCACAAAATATCAACATTTGTCTACTTAAAATTGTCCCAAAAAAATAAAGTTCAATCATGCAATGTAAAATACTCTTGTTTTGTTTTTTTCATTTCACTTAACTGTTGTGTTTTTTTTACATTGTATAATGTTAATATTAAAACAAATTTTAATTAAAAATTAAAAACAAAATAATATATAATATATAGGAAAAGAATAATATAAATATATTTATAATGTTTTTTTTTTGTTGTTGTTTTATTATATTTCTTTTTTTGTATTAAATTAAATTAATTTTGCTTTTGTTTATTTTTTTTAAAGATACAATTATCATAATATAATTATAATATCTAAATGGACAAAAAATAATAAAAAGGTAATAAAGTTGTCTCTTTTGCAAGAAAATTTTTTTTGTTGTTTAAATCAAGGTAAAGAGCGCAAATTAAAATAAAAAAAATTAAATAAACTTTAAGTAACAATAATAGTTTATTTTTTTTTATTAAATTCTTTTATTTCAAATTCAGATGTTAAGAATTGACTCTCTCTTAGAAAGAAAAGAAAAAAATTGGTTGTTGGTATTTTTTTGTTTAATTAATTTTTATTTGTTGTTGATTTTTTTTTTTATTAATTAATTAAATTCATAAGAGGAATCGTCAAAAGAAATTTTATAGAAACACATATCTATGAGTATGGATGGTAATACATATTTGTAATCAACTTATATTACAATTCTTTTTGTTGTTGTTGTTGCTGCTGATAGTTGTTGAATGTTGTGTTTTTTTTTATCCTATAGTTAAATGTTTTAAATTGTTTTTTTTTTTTTATGTTTTTATTTTGTTTAATTCAACATTTTTTTTATTTTTGTTTGTGTGTTGATAAATCTTCGAAAATGATTTATTTGTCCTTCTCGGACTCAACTGGCGCCTTCTTGCCGATTGGGATGGCTACTTTGACCCTGGAAATACATTTAAAAAAATGGATTGGATAAGTTTGAATATTAAAATTATGTTAATTTTGTAATATTAATCTGACATTCTTTGGGTTCATTTTGAAGTTCCATGAAAAGAGGCTTTACACTTCTAAGAGTAGAACTTTTGTTTGGCATTAATTCCCTTATGTCACATTTTGTACAGAAATTAATGGAAACAACAAATCTTTGAGACATTTTCTATACATGAGATATGTACATATGTATTTAAACCAAAGAAGCAAAAAATTGGAAGACATATTTTTTTAGCGATAAAAAGATTTATTACCTTCAAAATGTTTCAATTAAAAACAAAAATGTTACGAATACACCACAGTGATCAATTGAATTTTAAAAATTGATACAAAGTTTTCTAGCGTTGAACTGACTGATAATAATCTTACGAATTGGCTTTTCTGAAGTTTATCATTTAAAAATTGGAATATATAATTTATAACATTTATCGACATGAATCAAATTTACTTCCAACTACAGCAAAAAAAAAAAAAAAACTAATAAATATAAATTAGTACCGTCAGATAACAAAATAGGGGTGATAAAGTTGATTCATTACTTTTTAAAAAATCATAGCAAATGATTCTGAAGTGTTTGTCTGTGACAAATATGTATCACGTTTTAGTGACAAAGCTATATTTGGAAATGTTATCACACAAAATAAAAATATATGAAGTTAACTTTTTTTGTCTATAGTCTAGACTAGGCTATAGAAACTTAGAATAACATAGATTTTATAGATTATGCTTGTATTTTATTTACTTGACTATCGTTGAAATCGGTGCATGCAATAGCACTAATCAGATCTATCTAAAATTTTAGAACACGGTTGGGCGCACTCAGCAAAGTCACGATTACCAATTTATTAAAATATCTTGGAACATCTCACACATAACTTTTTTCAGTCACTTTTAACATCTAGCCCTTGGAAAACTCTTTATATTTCGACAAACGTGTATTCGTGTTGTTGCAGCCAACCCCAAGCAGTGCATATAAGCGGAAGCGAATGACATTTTTATAACCTTTTCGAAAGAGAAAATCACTGCTTCTTAATTTGAAAAAGCAAATGTACTCAAAAATATATTGACTCAAAACAAATGTTCATCACATTCTCAGGCTACCTTACTCTATGACGTCAGGTGTTGAATGATTAGCAGAAAAAGTGAGTTTAAACTGAGTTCTGTCGAAATATTAATTCTTTGACAGATATTCGAACATGTGAGCGAACTGTTTTAGATGTCTACTACAAAGGATCGACAAATAATGAAATACCAGAAATAAATAAAACTCCTTGGACACCGTTTAACAAATCCTAAGCTGGAATTAGTTTTATTTACGATACTATCAATATGAGAGTGAAAGTTCAAATAGCAAATCTAATTCACTGCAGGCTGGTAATTTACAAAAAAATGATGTTTTTGGCAGAGGATCGCGTTAACGAGAATATTTTATGACCTGGCATTTACTCATATTAAGCTCGAGGAAGTTGATTTTCAACAAAATATGAAATCTATCCCGGCCATTTTGAGCACAAGAAATTTGATTATATATTTCATATATAAGCTGCTCACAATTATAAATAATACAAAAATGAGCTGTCACAAATGGTTTTGAAGTGTAAACGGGTTTATAAAAAAAAAACTGCTACAGGTAATAAACTAGGAACAAGATAGAACCAGAAACTTAGGTCAATTTATTTCATTATTTACCTAAAAAATTTTGTTCTGATAAATTTTTTGTAAGAAAAACGTTACACATACGCCACAGTGACCGTTTGACTTTAAAGTTTAAAAATTGGTTACATTTTTTTTATAAGAAATCATTCTTGAAACCACGTGGTGTAAGAACTTAGCATAACATGATCTTAATGTGACCAGTCTCCTTCACAGTACCTTCTAGCAACCCGTAACTAAGATAGACAAAAAATAAAATACAACGATTTAAAATCTAAAATGAAAGGTTTCGTAATTTTATAAGAGTTGGCTTTGAATTGAAATTGCGAAACAAGCAATAAGACATTCTTTTTTTATTCTGAGGGTCGGTGCATTTGTAATAAAACACTTTAAGGTTAAAAAAAACCGACTAATGTCATTTTCCATTAAATCTAGATTTACCTTTTATCTAAAAACGTTTTCAATGCACAAATAGAACAAATAGTTTAGAAAGTCAATCCTCAGATTTTAGTTATTAATCTGGATTTGATTTTTGATCTTTTACTACTGGGCAAGGTATGACTTTAGTGTTAATTTGTAAGTTATTAAATTTCGGAGGATAAAGTATTGAAACAAGCTAAGGACTTAAGTTAAGTTTTTCTTCAGTTTTTGATCAATTGATCAATTAAGGACTAATTATTGTCTTAATTTCATTTTTTCCACATGTCAGACTTTAATAAAAATATGAAAAAAAAAATCGATATTAAATTCTACTTACTTGTCGGTAATTTCTGTCACCTTGGTTCGTACCAAATCCAAATATGAGTCGATTGATTGTTTGTTGCTTTCGTACAATTTTGGCAAAGTGAAGAGTGACACAAAGGCTAAAACAATGCAAACATAAAATATTAAAAATTGAAACGAGATGTTTATTGAGTAAAAACTTACCCAACATCACCAATGTCATGCCATTGAACCAAGCTCCAATGTATGTCATGAACCACAGAATAACACCGAATTTCAGTGAATCAACCAAATCATCAACCAAAAATAATCGCCTTAATTCAGCTGTGAATCCATTTACATGTGCAACAGCAACGCTAGTCACTTGTTGTACTCGTTCTTGTGAGATGGTCAAATCGAATTCGAGGTATTCCCTTTAAAAAGAAACAAAAAATATTATTTATTTGTATTTGTTTGTTATAAAATTTTTGAAAAAAACTCACTTGAAGGGATGTCCTTCTGATGTTTTTTGGATGGCTGCCATCACTGTTTTGTAGATACGGAACGATACTGTACCAGCTAATGCAAGAATTGATAAATATGCAAATACACTGATTACTGAGAAGCATGCAATAGCCAATAAAGTTATCAGTCCAGCACCGAAAACGATTCCTGATTTCTTCACATCTCGCCAGTAGATTAGGGATTCCACTAGAAAGAGACAAAAAATTAGATACAAATTAGTTTTACGTTGTTAAAAGTGGAGTTAAAGGAATAAATTTAATCGTAACTATTTTCTTAAAAGTAACAGGATAAGATTTTCAGAAAAATAAGTTGGATTTTATTTTTCAATTTTGATTTTTGAAGTGTGAATTATTGGAAAAAAATAAATCTAGGTAAAAGTGGAAGTTGGGCAAAAACCAGTTTTACTTATTGAATATACCTGTTTAAATAAGACGTCCCGAGCTGTAATTTTACTTTTTTTGTGTTAGCCCCAAATCAAGTGAAAATGGGAAATTATTTTTAAGATATACAAATCATATCATACGGTCAAGAGCCATTCGATGAACAAGAATAAGAATTAAGAAACAAATAAAAAAGGTGAGAATGCTCTCAAAACAATTTAATGGTCTAGAAGTTTCCTACCGGAGAATATTAATGATTATTAGAAGTAGGTCCAAGAGAAAAAAGCGCTGATTTTGAGACCGGATTCAAGGTATCAAAAAAAGCCTTGTGAAAATGAACTACTACAAGTAATAAATTAGAATCAAGAGCGAAGATGCCACCTAGAAACTTATAAAAAAATAAGAACTAATGTCATTATTTGCCGAGCGAAAAAAAAGTTTATTCTATAGAAAAAAAATGTTACACATACGCCACAGTGACCCTTTTTTTAAGATTAAAGTTTATGAACTGATAACAGTTTTTTAAAAATATTTTTTAATTAATTCGCTTTAAAGACAAAGCAGTTTTTGATAAAATTGAATAACTCTCAACAAACAACAACAAATTAATGGATCAGAAGTTTCAGACAAGAAATAATTTAAAAGATAAAAACGTGAGTCTTGGCAGACACCAGTATTTATATTGTAAATTTCAAATTTTATACCGCTTTTATTCGAACCAAAACAAACCACAGTACAACTCTGCAGTTTTTAGGGAGAGTTCAGTTGCACGTCGCAATATGAGATGAAGTTCAAATGTATGAGAAAAAATCAAGGAAATTCAAAATGAAAATCTTGCATGTCAACATATATGTAACAAACGAGTTTATTTTTTACGCCAAAGAGTCTCATTTTCAAAGAACATGCAGGCGTGACAATTTGTACGAAAAGGAAACCAACACTTTTAAGCCATGTGACTAATTGGGATCGTGCTTCAATTTGTCACCGATTGTATTTGAGATCACTCCTTAAATACCATTTGCACATAAAAAAAAAACATACGTATTTTGGCTTTTATTAAATTGAATAAATTTCCATTATTTTTCTAGCGAAAGTCAAGAACCTGATTTTTGGATTAAGCTTTAAAACTTTGTTTATAATTTTATTCTAAAATAATTTATAATACATAATAAAAATCACAAAAAGAACAAAATATAATAGAGAATAGAAAAAAAAAAAGAAATTTATAGACCACTTTGCAGCTGTATGGACAAAATATATAAAAATAGATTATTTCTCTGCAAATCTCAAAAATTATGCTACCGATGAATGAAAAGTGAAAATTATTCATTTAGAACACAAAGAAAAAACCTTTTGAGCAATTTTTCAATTTCAAAAATTTAATCTTTTGGTAGCATTTTGGAAGTGTTCATTATAATTAAAGCAGAAAGTTTCTTTTTTTTCTTGCTTGGCAATGTTTTCTAGTTTGGAGGCAAGAAAATTCCTTTATGCCTTGGATTAGGGGGATTTGTGTTATGCAATAGAAGCACTTCTCTATTAATCACCCACAATTTAAAATAAGAAAGAGGGAACACTTCAAGAGCCGGTACTAACTATGATCATTTTATATCTTATTTAGTTGTATAAATAAAAATGCACATTAAGAATGAAATTTAATTACATTTTGCCATTTTCGGTTCGTATTTGTTATATTGGACTTTCTATATAAAACAACACACAAAGACTTGAAAAATGCACACGTTTCAAGGATTCAAAAGCCCGGAAATACACTAAAAAAATTTGTACTAGATAAATGCCTTTTTTCAATTTATACAAAATTGTAAAAAGAAAAGTAAATACATATATAAAAGATCGTGCGTGGGATATTTTGAGAAAATTAGATAGAACTTTTTCTGTCACACTGAGCGAGTTGACATAGTCACGTTGATGAAAACTCTCGATGCACTACTAAGATGGGGGATTTCTCAAAGCGTATTTTCGGTATTCTATCGAAAACCAAAGAGAAATATATTTATACGCAAGTATAAATACTAAAGAGCTAACATGAAAAACGAAAATTTTGACAATTTACTTTTGCGGACTTTTATTTTCTTTGAATAGAAGGAGGAAGAGTAAATGTGTTGTAAAATTTCTTTTCAAGCGAAGAAAATAAAAATAAATGAATTGTTTGATTAAATGGTGTGGGTAAAGAAAGAAAGCAGTTTTATATTTTACTTCTTAATTTTTTATATTAATAATAACATATTAATATGTATTTATTTATAAAATAAGAGAAGATTTTAACTTTTTTTTGTATTACATAGTTGAATAAGCTAAAGAAGACAAAAAAAATTCAAGATAAGCTTACAACTGTTGTTGAACAACAATAATATCTCGATATTTTCAAAGTTTATGCATATATTTATTGCTCGACAAGCTTGCATTGAGAATGTATGGAAAAAAAAATGTATGGGCTATGTTACAATTTTTTTTTTAAATTAAAAATCGACCTCAAAACACCATTGGTACTCGAATATTTGAAAATCTTGAGCCGAAAACGGAAATAGAATACAAATTCAAGGCTTTGTTTAACAGTAAGTAAAAATGTGTTAACAAACTAAAATGTAAATTATTACATGAAAGTATTTTACGTTTTCCATCATAAGATCAAACCTTCCAGCTAATGATAAGATTTTAGATGATTATAAGATTTTAAATAAAAGTTTTGAAAAAAGCCCGATCTAATTTTTTTTAATGTCACGCCCGTAACAGTATTAGAATTAATGTTTTGAATAGTTTTTTTTATCGTTTTGTGTTCAAGAAAATCATTAAAATAACATTTTGGAAAAGATGTGGGTAACATTCTTACACAGCTATTATTCAGATATTCTTAAGGTCACACCAGTTACGCAACTAAATTAAATAATGATATTAAATCAAGTACATATATATTATCAATTAGTTAAACATTTTGAGTTGAATTATATTTATATTGAAATGACGTAATGACTCATACAATTAAGTGTAACCGTGTCACACCCGTAACACTACTTGCGTTTTGTTTATTGCAACCTTACCGTTCTTAACTTTGTTGCTATATTTCATGCAGTTTAAAAGATTTTAACAGTTTTAAAATTTCTGCATTTGAAAAGTGATACTAGTTTAAAAGAAATCAGTTATCATTTCAAAAATCAAAATTGGTGACAGCAAACAGTGTTGCTTGACCACAATTTAAAAATAAAATTCTTCTATTTCATAAATATACAGTTAGTATGTCACATTAAAAGGAAACATATACAATTAATATGTTATATTGAAGTTAGTCAAATAAATTCCAACTTTTATTGAAAGTAAAAGTCATTTTCCAAATAAGAGCCTAGGAGTCAAGTCTAGACTCTAAAATGAAAAATTCAAAGAATTTTAAAGTTCAGATTGAACGTATTTGAAATTGTATTACTCGTTTATAGTAGGTATTCTATTTTCATTATTTCTCCGAAAAACTCAGCATGACAACGTCAATGATACATACCACAGTCGTATGGTATGTATGTATCTTCTTCGTCAAAAAAAGAAAAGAAGAAAATCCAAAAACAAAAAAAAATTATTTAAATACGAAAATAAAGAAAACTTTCATGAAACGGAAAAAAAAGAAGACAAATAAAAACAAAAAAGAAACTAAAATAAAATAAAAGAAAATCCAAGAAGAAAAATTCTAGTAGCTACAGAAAATCCAAAAAAAAAAATTCAAAGATTCAAGCATCATTCAATTCTCAAGAATATCTTTACAGAAGAGACAGACACATTTTTGTTTAAACTTTACATATAAAAGTATAGAGAATGCGGAGGAATTTTTTTTTTCTTCACTTTACTTTTCTGAAAAGAAAACAACACTGAAGAATAACCAAAATAGACAAAGAGATGCCATGTTTGTGTCGAATTTGTAGGCAGAAAAGAGGGAGGACTGTTCGATTTAATTTATCAATTAATCGATCACAAAACACAAGCAGAGGCAGAAGCAGTAGACTATGTAGTCGATGGCTTTTCTCAAATTCACGTGTCGAATTGAAAAATTGGGTATAGTTCCTATATTCAATTAAAATAAAAGTGAGATTGACAGAAAAGTTACACATAGTAAATCTTGTGTTCTATTTTTTGAGAGACGGGTGCTGACATTTGAAAATGCATTTTCAGAAAATAATGGGATTGAAAAAGAAAAGTTTTTTTTTTTTTCTGGGAAAAAGACAATTTGGAATTTGGTTGTTCAAAATATTCTTCAAGTTGGCATATTCAAGGAGAGATAATTTAATTTTGGTATTGCGCACTTTTAAAAGAATAAAAGTATTTTACTGGATTCTATCCCGTCGATATATGCATACAATACACATGAAAGTGCACAAATATGTATGAAACGTGCCAAACGAAATTTCAATCGATTTTCCAGATAAATTCAAGACTTGGAATTTTTATATAACAAAGTAAGTTTTAAGTAAATACAAAACCCACTCTTTATGTGTTTTTTACTAAGGACTTTTATTAGTTAAGCCCTCCTAATAAAGTGCGACTTGAAATTAACTCAAATATCGAATCGATTTCAATTGAAGGCAATTTATTGATTGCATTTCGATTGAATTTGCCTGAATAAGTTAAAGCTCATCACTTTTTGAAATCCGGTCATCGGAATATGCCCAACAAAATAAATTCAACAAACAACTCCATAAATGTGTGTAAATATTAAATTTATAACATCATGCAATGCGGATGTGGGTGGAAGAATAGAATTATTTTTTTTTTTTTTAAGAAACTCTTAAGAAAATAAATACTAAAAAAATGAGAGCTCGTACATGTATGCACAAAAATGTGTTAAAAATTGATTTTTTATTCGTTTAAAAATGCAAAGTCAGTTTTGTTTAAAGTTAACAACGTTTCCTAAAATCAAAATATTTATTTTAAAAATTATAGATCTTTCATTGTGACTAATGCCTAACTAAACAGTCGATTAGGACCTGAAACGCTTTGAACTAGAAATAAGTTTTGAATTAAAAAAAATATTATAGAGAGACAGTTTTAAATCTGATTTCCAGAGCTCATTGTTTATTAAACCACCTCTTTTCAAGAAAATAAGGTATATCAATTTTGGTTTTTTGATATTTTTTTGAAAACAGACAAATTTTAAACAAGTGAAAAGTACGATCCAAAACTATAAAAAAAGTTCTACGGGTATGCAAAGAACAATATTTTAGCAACGAAAATCTGTTAGTTTAAACTTTTCCGAATACAATTGATTTGAATACTGGTTTAACGCAC
Source organism: Episyrphus balteatus (assembly GCF_945859705.1). Taxonomy (NCBI): domain Eukaryota; kingdom Metazoa; phylum Arthropoda; class Insecta; order Diptera; family Syrphidae; genus Episyrphus; species Episyrphus balteatus. Next base: position 14,287,186 of record NC_079134.1, on the reverse strand, counting down.
AACGATACCCGATATTAAAAATTTCACACCACTTTTTGATTTTGGTTTGCCAATGTTTTCAACAAAAATCGCCGGTTTTTTTTAATAAACTCTATTTCAAAATTTGATTTTAGGAAAGAATATTTTTCGAAAAAAAAACTGAATTTTTTACAACATTTTGATAAAATTAAAAATTACGAAATCATAACTTTTTCCTGAAAATACATATGTAATATATTTTTTTAACAAATATATTTTTTTTAAACTACAAAACATATCTCCAAATCATTCGTTTTTTTTTTTTTAATAATTTAGCTTTTCTTTTCTATAGAATTTTTTGAAATTCTAAGACTGTAGGTTATTCTTGTATAAACCGTTTATTAGATTAACTTGATTTAAAAAAATTGAAAGAAAGGATGTCTCGATCTGAAGATACAAAATTTAAGTGTTGTTATTTTCCGAATTTTTTTGTCTTTAAAGTCAATTTCTGGGAAAAAAAATGCTCCTCTCATTATGCACCAGACACTTTTCTATCTAATTTGATGAACATTTTATTTACAGAAAAAACAAAGGTCTTAAAAAATGTATTGAGTAAAATGTAAAATATATAAGATTTTATGTTACACCCGCTACAGTATAAATACCCATTTGAAAACATTTTAAACTACTTTTATTTTAAAAATAAATACGTGTCACTCAGTCTTGTATTTCTTTTGATTAAATTTTCAATGAAAATATCAGAAAACCACAATGAATACAACTCACAATCGTGAACAAAAAATTGATCTTATCTTTAAACAAGAATACTCATACATTTTATACAAAAAAACATTAGAAAAAAAACCCTAAACCACCTTCACGCATGCAATAAAAGTGCATCCATCTGAATCCAATTGAATCCGTATCTATATCTACTATACCTATACTAAACTCTAAGCATCCAACTATAAATGCACGATTTTTAATTTGCAACTTGAAAAGAAGTAAAAAGTATTAATTTATTATATCTTTGTTGTTACACAAATTGAAATCGTGCAGTTAAGCTCAACTCAGAGTTACCATATGGATCCAATTAAATTACAAAAAAAAAAAAAAAAATAAAAATGAAAATCATTTAATCACCTTCTCTTATTTTTTTTCAATTTTTAGAAAGTAATCTGAAGAAGTGGCAATCTGAAGAAGAGCTCCTACTCATTTACAATTCATTGATTTTCGATTGAATTCGACACTTAAAAAAAAATAAACAACAATCCAAAAAAAGAAAGTCCCTCATCCAAAACAACTTAAAATATCTGTAACTTTCAGAACCAGTTCTTTTAGTAATTAGGGCAGGACAGGTAGTAGGTAGGTAAATTTCCCTTCTCTTACCTACCTTTTATTTAACTTCTAGGTCATAAAATATCAAGAAACGTGTTCTTAGATAAAGGTGTCAAAAAATTAAAAATTTGAAATTCATAATCAAATGCAAATAGCTACAGCTGAAAATGAAAGTATCTCCCACAATCTCAAGTCCTCGCATGACGACAATATTTCCATCTCAAAAAATTCAAAAATTATCAAAAATCGAGATAACCTTTCATTAATAATAAATAATTTATTGTTAATTAATCAAAAAATTTAATTTCAATAAAACACAAAAACCACCTTAGTGATGAACTCTCCTCTCATAGAAACTTGCGTGTGCAGCTATAAAGTTGCACTTGCAACGTTATCAAATCCACTAAATTAGAATTATGTATAGATAAGAATTATAGCTAAGCTACTGGCATGTGCTAGCTTCTTGCGCGCATGTCTAGCTTTTAAGTCTACGTATGTGGATTAAATTTGTACGCGTGGCTAAGAAAAGGTAGCTATTATTGTCGTCAAAGAAATAAACCTACACCCAACTGGTATTGACTTAAATTTTTTGAAAATCATAATCATGACACGTTGGCCGTGTCTTTTTGTCTTCTACAATTCCACTGTCATCGTCATCGTTATCGTAGTCGTGGTGGTAGTGGATTGTCATTCTTGTGTCGTGTAGGTTACTTTAAAAGTAAATCTTTTGCTTACGCATGCAAAAATTGTATCTTTTTGGATTTTTATCAATTTTTTTTTTGTTGTTTTTGTATTTTTTACCTGGACCACGTTCGGGTAGCTGAACAGCATTTCCATTTGAGATACGAGCGGATTTTCTTCCTCCAGCCATTTTTTATAATTTTTTGTAGTTTTTTTTTTTAATTAAACAATAGTAACTAGATACCAAAAAAGTAAAGAGAACAGGAAAAAGGACAATGACACGAAAGATATTCGTGTTATATGGCTTCTTCTATTGATTTTTTTTTTGTAACTCGTTGTCAATTTGATATCTCACGGATTATCCTTATTTAATGGCACACAACGTAACGAAACGGGAATAAACAAAATAAATAAAACTAAAAAAAATAATGTGAATGATAAAAGAAGAAAATACGCTGCCGATTCTGCTGACCGCCAACGATTCGTTACGAACGCGAAAAGACTGAAAACAGCCAAAGATGATTCCAGCAGGAGAGTAGTTAGAGTATAGAGACAGTTGAAGTAGAGTATCTCGTCTCGGCCACGACACATTAGAGTCCCACCACAGAGATACTACACCAATACCATCATCTCTCATTTTGAGTGTTCTTCAAAAAAAGTGTATCTGTGAAGTTAACGAGGGATGATGGAGTGGGGGAGAGGGTACCAGTTTTTTTTTTTTCTTTGAAAGTCTACTGATATCGTCGTTATGAGGAGGTTTTTGGTGTGTTTGAAAAGACACCACAAGTCGATGATGACTGTATGGTAGTTTGAGTTTTGTTATAAAAAGTCTCCAAAGAGAGTGTGGGGGGACGACATCAACGTTAACAACGGAGTGAAATTGAAGCTTGATTCATTCTTTAAAGAATAAAGAACAGGTCTTTTAAGTTGGAGTTTCCTAACCAACACACACACTGTTATATACTTTTTTTTTCATAGAAGACCCCAAGTTATGGTTGTTATGAAAGACCGCAACGCCATACGTAAGAGAGTGGGTAACTTGAATCGAGTTTATTTGTAATTTTTTTTTCACCACCATCACCACCAACCGTATGGTTAAATAGATGACGTAGACGCAAGCAAAGCAATCTTATAGATGACAGTGACTGTGAATGCTTGCTCATTAAAATTATTATAGTTTTTTACTTGGGGACACAATTGTTTTGTTGTAAATGAGTTGGTTTTTGTAGGTACAAATATTGTCGTTGAAGCTATGACATTGCTCGCTGGTTATGTAGGCTTTTTCTATTAACACGTTCAAATTGACGATTAAATTGAATGGGAGTGGAGGGGAGGAGTGTGGTGGATATTTTTGTGTGATGGTAACGGTAAGTAGTTGCTAGGGTTTATGTTTGTTCTTTTTTTTTTATTTTTTTTTTTTTTTCGAAGCATATGTTATCTTTTTACCGTTTTTTAATGCGAAGGTGTGTTTGCATAAATGTCTAGCGAAAAAAAAAAAATATTCCACTTTAACTTAGGAGTAGATAAAGTAATAATATAGTGGCGACGTAGATAATTGTTATTTGAAATTCAACTTTTTTGAACAAAACATGAAAAAACAGAACCTTGAAAACATGCAAACAAGAAGCAAATACCATTAAGCACTACCTTTATAAAAAATACTGATAAGGGTGAACTGGTTCTTAAGATATCAGTTACCTTGGCGACCGGAACGACGAAACATGGACAACAAAATTTGACTGGAAACAAATCCTTCTAACAAGAGTTTTATAAAATATTATGATCGTGAAATTGGGCACATTGCATTAGTAGGTACTTATTGATCTTAATGGTGGTTTTTAGACACATTTCTTAATTGAAAGATTTCGATCAACAGATTTCTGAAATCTTTTAGTACAGCAGAAAATTTGTATAAGAAAAGATCAAAAACTAAACACGATGGAATAAATCTATAAACAGTTTTGAATTTAGCACACAACAGTCAATTAGAATCACAAAACAAAATTCTTGCTCACGATTTTTTTTTTTTTGTTTTTTTCCAACTAGTGTAATCAACTACGGGAAGTGCGACTGTGGAAGTTCAAGAATTTAATAATTTAATGAAGTTTGGCACTACTAAAGAATTCAATTTGGTGAATTCACTGATGTTCATGTTGCCTTCTTGGGGGCTTTTTAACTCATTTTTATTACGTTTGTAACATTTATTGTTTGATCTACTATGGACTTGCGCAATTTTGATTTCAAGTGATGGTTACTTCAGTTACAAAGTTCGCGAAAAATGAGGGGTTTGGAGAAGCCATGGCAGAATTTTTGCACATTTGTGATCTAATTTCGCCGCATTCCTTAATTCACATACAGTTGAGGCCCTATATTCTCTATAGCTTAAATAAGTAAGTTATGAAGAATAAAAAAGACTACTTACTAGTAAAAAAAAATTAGGACTCGCGAGTAACTTGTCAAAAGCCTACTGTACTACAACACAAACTAATTCAGATCAAGTTCAGGTAAACCATTTTTTAATGTGATATCTTAAAATATTATTATCTATAAAAATGCATTAATTTTTTTTTTTGTATTTAATTTGATTTGGTTTATCTGCAGAAAACTAATATTTTTAAATGGAATGAAATGGCAGTTTTTATTTTGTTTAATCATTCGATTATATCTTTTGAAATGACATTGCATTATTTATTGTCAGAATTTTTTAAACTTATCATAAGATTGAAAAGATTGATCAATATGTGCCATAATATCATAATAACCCAGTAGCCCAATCAGTGGGGATATTTGCGATTATGTTGGAATATGTTTTCCAGAAAATGTTACATTGTTTTTCCCAATTTATTTATTCGGCTTAAGAACGGCTTTACAAGCTGAAAAATAATGGACGGTTTTTTCGGTGGGTTAAAAAAGGTTTTTTTCGGTGGGTTAAAAAAAGTGTTAAAAACTACGTAATTCTCGTTGTTAAAATGAACGTAGTCGCCTCGGTTAAGTTAAATTGTTTAAAATTACCATTTTAGAAGGTTATTTCAACCGATCAACTTGTTTATATTGATCAAGAAACTCGGCTAAAATTTGAGATATTAGTTAAATTTAACCGGGAAAGTGGGTAAGATTAAACAATTTTGAATAACCGAGTCGACTCGTGTAGTTTCAGCCGGGTTAGTTTGCAGGTGCCATATTAACAATCTCCCTCTGTTAATTTTACACGAGTTTTACGTTTTTAACCGATCATTTTTTGCGTGTACCAGGCTGAGGTTTTGAGGTATTCAAATCACGATATTCTTAATGACATATGACATGACTAAAACCGTCTCTGTAAGCATATAGAATACAAAATATTGCTTTTCGAATACTCGAAATCGAATACTGTTTTTAGAACAAATGGGCCAGTTTTTGTACAGGTTGCTTGGGTAACGACTCACATGAAAACTGTAATCTTTCAACATCAAGGGAGGGCGAGATCCACCATTTTTGAATCAAAGATGCATAAAAGTGCATTTCATCATAATTATATTTAACTCGGAACCAGTACATTTTACGAAAACAAAAAATTTTATCAAAAGTGTTAAAGCTTAAAATAAATCTTTTGAGATAAAAATTACCTGTGCAAATAATATTTAAGTGGTAGAATTTGGAGTTACCGTTTGATTTTAAAATGAAAATAAGGAATCTAAAGGATGCATGTCATATTTTTTCAGATTTTTTTATTTATTAGTTTAAAAGCAGTTTTACATCATTTTCGTGAACATCATTTCAGGTTTAGATCGTCAAAGACTGATAAAATCAAGTATTTTCTCCACACTTTTGTTTGAACACTTAGGATGTTCATTGGGCTATAGTCATAAAAAATCCTGTCAAAAATCAGAAGTACCTACCTACCAGATTTAACGCACGGTTTTCCTCTACAGAGACGATAAGTTCAAAATCAATGGAAAAAGAAATAAAAGAGGGGTGGGGAGAAAATGTTTTACGTTCGTTGAAGATGGATGCTGTCAACCAATAGAAACCAATTTAAACGAGCAGTTTGAATATTGAAACATTTCTATAAGACAGATTTGTCTGTACGTGACGGTAAATGTACCTAAGATGTTATTCCGCCGCGGTTGTCATCATGCCTAAAAAAATACTGGGCTTTGAACTGCTTGAGCATCCTTTCAGATACTCATCACATCTTATTTTATTTATTTTCAAGCTCCGCTAGACTCCTCGCAAAATTCATAGTTTTTATGAATATAAACTTTTTTTTAACCGATTGTTAGAATTCATCAGCACACAAGTAATAAATTAACCTCAACTGAACCAAAATATAACGCTTTAATGATTTAGATTTATCTAATTGAAAATGCATCTCATTTTATTGTATGATGCGGAATCAAAAACATTCAACGAGCAAATGAATAACGAGATATATATGAGATTCCAACTCTCATTGTTTCAATTCTGAAAAATATAAATATGTACATAGTTTTGACGTAAACAAATATGAATCTTTGTTTTAATTAAATTGCACCCATCTGAGAGCCGAGTACAAAACAAAAACAATCTATGTATTCCCACGTTTTGTTGTCATATGCAACATTTCAAAATTAAAATTTATTCTATTTGAAAAATTCAACTGAGAAAAACTCAGCTGTATACATTTTGCGTGATTCTAATATTATTTCCCCACAAAAAAGGGGGACAAATAATCACCACAAACCCGTATACTATTATATTATATTCTGGGTTGAGGAAACATTAGACAAGTTGCAAGTTGAAATACCAATCTACCGCCCTACAAATGCAATACACTATAATAATTCTAAGCCGAGGACAAAAATTCAGTGCGGGGGGAGGTCAATCAGAAGTGACTCAGTCACTCATAAACCAGAGAAAATAATAATAATACAAAACAAAACGACCAACGTCAACACGTTGGAGAGTAGGTATCTTTTTTCCAGGGCGGATTCAATTACACACAACTTTTTGCATTTCATAACGGCTAAAATAAATAGTATAATAAATATGCATTCGCCCAGTATGTCTGCCATGTGTTTTAGCCTTAAACTTTGTGTGGACAATAAATACTTTGACACATGAGGATGGCCACTTTATAGGTGTCAAAATAGAAACAATAAGATGCGCGCATAGAAATACTTTGACGTCATGCTTGAGGTATGACACGCCCTCTTTAACATGAGGAATTATAATAATTCTATTTTAAGAGATCGTTTAAAGTTACGCAGGTTTTTGTGTTCACACTAGAACAATAAACCGACTTGTGCTATCTTCGAAAGCCTGGTTAAGAGATATTGTTCAAAAAAATGTAAGCTCACAGAAGTGATACTTCAAAGTGTATTTTTAGAATTTTGTGTCTAATTTTAGGTCGTCATCCATCTGAAACACCCTGTGTCTACACTTTTCTTTTTTTTTAATTATTAAAAAAATACAAATTTTAGGGTTTTTCGCAAGCTTAAAATTAAAGTTAAAAAAAATCGCTGAAATCCATGTAAATTGACAAATTTTCACAAATCCATTACTTGCCCCCAAAGCATTTTTATGTGAAGCCAAAAACGAAATTCAAGTTATTGTCTAGTGGTCACGGATTTTAGCGATGATAACTTTGTACAATTATAGGGGGAATGATAGATAATAATAATTATATTAAATTAGCAGTCTAGAGTGCGTTCGGAGAAACGCAATTTATGTGCGCATAGCTCTTATCGATTTTTCACTTTATATAGACACATACTCAGTTCATATCTGGATTACTCAGCAAAAAAAAAAAAATATAATAAACTTCTCTATGATTGCATCATTTTATTAAATCAAAAAAAAGTATTGAATAGAAGGAAACTACGAGTATAATAACTGAAACTAACACTTTATGGTCAAACGGTGTTCGGGAGTTCGCACCGATTACATCACGGATTGAATAAATTAATGACTTTCAAGTAGAAATGATATCATTCAAAAATAGAATTTATGAATTGTTTATGCGAATTGGTCAAGAATTTATTAGAAGAAAGAGGAGTAGATAGGTGGGTTATGAGGTAGTAATTTATGTGGTTAATTTGCAACTGTTAATTTTTTTAAGTTTGGTGATAATAAAATGAATTATTTAAAAAGGATGAGTTCATCGTATTGGATTTTGATCGTAGTTTGCATTTTTAGATACTTCTTACCACACCCAATTTTTAGGTTTTTTTTATTGAACCAAAAGTACAGGCATGTAAATTTGACAAATTGGGGAGGTATATTTTGCAAGTTTTGAATACTTTTTTTAATATTTCTTATATGACTTTTTTCAACCACTATTAATTTTAAATTTTAAAAAAAAACCCACATACTTGAACTTAAAAATTTAAAATCACGAACGCGAAAATTCTGAAAATTAAACTTTGGAAAACACACAATCTTCTAAAAATGTACTGGTGTACCTATAAGTAGATTAGTAGAAGTACAGTTTTGACAATTGTTCATTAATTTAATGCTTTTATTTAAAATTTAGTAACATTACCTACTGTGAGGTTTTTAATTTTTCGATTTGACTTTTCTAAATTTTGTCCGTTTGGATCTACGTAGCTAAAGCTAAACACTAAAAATCAAAATCTAAACACAAAAATCTAAATAAAAAAAATCGATATCCATTAGGGTGGGTCAAAAAAATCGAAATTCTTTTTTTTATTTGGTACTCCGAAAAATCGATTGCTAGACACCTCTAGAATATACACACCAAATATGAACTCTTTATATTAATGGAAAGGTCCTCCGCTTCGCAATTTTCCATTTTTACATCAAGCTTCTACTAAAAAAATCATTTTTTTTAAATCGACTTTTTAGCAAATTTCTTTACATATTCTTGTGGGAAATTGAACGCTCTACATAAAAGGCCTTGTACACTTTTTTCGTTTATCTAACCGTTTAATAGATATTTGAGGTCCAAAAATCGAGAAAATCTTTAAAAATTCGTTTTTTGTTCTTAATTTTGTAACAAATTGAAAAATTATAATAATAATCAAAAGCGCAAGACATATTCTTGTAGGAAATAGATTGTTCCACAAAAAATGTCTCAATAACTTTTTTCATTAATCTAACCATTCTAAAGATATTCGAGGTCAAAATTTAAAAAAAAATTATAAAAAACATTTTTTTTCTTTTCAAAATTTTCTAATTCACTGAAAATTCATTATTTTCAAATTCGCAAGATATATTCTTGTAAGGGCTTAAACGTTCTACAAAAAATTCCTTGGAATCAAATAAGCCATAAGTTCAAAATTCCCTTGAAACAGGATTAGGGTTTATCGAAATAAAGAAATAAAAACTTTGGATACAATGTAGTTTAGGAACTATACACAGCATTTTAAGGATTCGTATTGATTGGGTAATGGGTAGTATTATTATTTATCTTTAAAAATTCTCTAAATTTAAAGAAAACATTGATTTAATTATGAAAACTTATGGCGTTTTCGATTGGCAGTCCGGAAGCGTCCGGAATCATTCTGAAAGCGTTTTATTCGTACAAAACTGACAGTTTTGTGTGAATAAAATTTTTTCAGAATGATTCCGGACGCTTCCGGACTGCCAATCGAAAACGCCATTAAACGATTTATTCAAACTTTTATTTCCTTATAGGGCTAAAAAAAAATTTCATAAACAACTTAAAAGATTTTTATAAAAAAATGCAAACAAAAAAAAAACAAAATACATTTTTGTTTATATATCATAATTATGTAGTTCGAAGAAAAATGCACTGCCCTTTAGTAATAGACCCGAATTTATCCATTCAAAAATTGCGCAAATTGTCACAGCAGAATTTAAAAAAAAAAAAATAATTTGAAATCGTATAAATAAACAAGTAAATACTTGATTTCAAATTAAACGATCCTAACACATGTCAAAATTTGTCTGTAAGATTTCCTAGTTGTGATTTGTTTAAAGTACCTTCTCATCTTTACATATACTGCATCCAAATATGAAATCATTATACACATTATTTATTATAAGTAACTTTTGTGTTTTTTTTTTTTTATTTCAATTGAATAATCGCTTAAATAGCGAAATTCATTTAAAATAATAGTTTCTATCGTTCACAAAATTTAAAATCAATACAAAATTGTCGACCATTCATTAAATTGATATAATAAATGGTTTTCAATAAATGCATCGATTAATTGGTTAATGCACCAAAAAAAGCTTCAAATACTACATAATTATTAATCTTACAACATTTTGAGTGTTAAGCTTTTACAATTTAGAATAGAAATTAAAAAAAAAAAAACAATAAAGTAGGACGGAATAGAGCGAATCGGTTCGGAAAAATCTCTCTGCTTTTCTATCAATCATAACGAGAAAAAGCTTCATCACTTTTGTTTTAGATTTCGTTTTTTGTTCTCATTCGCATTAATCATTGCAGATGAGTGAGCTTTTAATTTAATTTCTCAACACAAAAAAAAAATTAAATTACAAATTAACCTACATATATGAAATTTGTGTAGTCAGAGAAATAATGCTGTGCATAATGTTTGATTGAGAGCACCCTCATTATTAAAGGTAACATGAAATGCCGGCAATTATAACATTTAAAAACATTGAACGTGAACAACTTAAGAAGTTTGTCCAATGGGCATAGAAATATTGAAATTTTAACACATTAAAATGAAAAATATTTTTTTTGCAGAAATTTAAATCAAGTATGAAGTAATTTTTTTTTATTAGGCTTTATTTCATTAAAAAAAAAACATACAACATACACATGCCAAAAATATAATAACATTCAATTAAAGATATATACTCCAAAATTTAGAAGAAAATTGGGGACTATTGGCGCCATTTCTACTCTCAAATGGGCATAAACTTTTATTCCTTAAAAATTTAATATTTCAATTAATGTATGATTTTTAATATTTTGACATTTGGGCTTACGTAGGAACATTTGTTTGCTGGTTTCAGATTGAAAAAGATTTTTAAATTTTTTTTAAATGACGATATTAATAAATAAGAGAGTTCGAAAAACAAGCACTTAAAATTGATAAAATGATAAATCAATTAAGAGTTGATTTTTCATAAGGGATAATATAACTTTCCACTTTTTTCTTGGGTTTGAAGTCATAAAATTGTTATATTTTTTTTTAACTACTAACTAAAGCTTTATTAAAAATAAATAAACACAGAACATCGGGGTCTTCAAATAGCTTTAATTTTGAATTTAACAAATTACATAAAATTTGTTTCTCAAAGGAAATTAATACTAATTTTAATTAAGGGACCGTCGCAACTTTGTGTGTAATTAATTAAAAAAAAAAAAACTAAATGTTCGAGTCGGTTTTAAAAAAATATTTTCTATTGAATGATTTTTTGAAAAGCAAAAATTTATAAATCAGTGGAACTTCTATAAGTCGAATTCTCAAAATGGAAGAAGAAAAATTCGAGTTAGAAAAACTTCGACTCAAAGAAACAAAAACCAAAACTGGAAACCTGCTGTTTTATAATCAAAGTTCGCAAAAAAATTTCGACTTATAGAGACTTCGACTTAAGAAAGTTCGAGTTATGGAAGTTTGGCTACCGTTTTTAATAATTTTCAATCAAAACTGACGAAGAAAGAAAACCAATTTTTTTAATTTTTATGCCACAAAATTAACATTAATTTTAATCAGACAAAATTAGTTTTTTGAAAGAAAGTCAATTCTCGTTGATTTTATTTTGAGTTCCAAAAATGCAGCCACTTTTTCATTTAAGTTTTAGACTTTTTAGAAGAATATTTTTTAAAATCGTTTCGAAAAAACAATTATTTTATAATTTTTTTGTCCATTTTAAAGCAATAATAAAATTTCAAAAAATATTTGTTTTACTAATATGTATTGATTTTCAAATTTAAAAAATATATTTTATTAAAACAAAAATTTGTTTTGAAAATTTTTAATGATTAAGATATTTAAAAGCTTTTATATTTACAAATTTTGGACGTCGGTAAAGCTACATAATAAAACTAAAGGTCGTTCAGTGACAGGTCTCCTAATAATGTTTTTGAAACTAAATTGCTTAAAAAATGCATATCAAAATTGTATGAGCCGTTTTGAATTAATGAAGGTTTATTTCAAATAAGTTCGAGGCTAGTTACACAGAGAAAAATATGACCCGCTAAAAACTAACAGATTGCCATATTGTTTTACCGTCCATACATTTCATAAGGAAATCTTATTAAAATCAACGATTAATAAGGTTTTTTTTAAGGAGATTTCTTATTATTTTTATAGAGAAAATCTTATTAAAATTTGACTGAAAAGTTGATTTTTTTGCAACTTAGAACTAGAACAAAAATCGCGATCAATATTTTCATGGCAGGTTGGTTCAAGTGGTAAGGTGGGCGACTAATGATTTGAAGTCTCCAGTTCTATTCCCAGCCTGGTCATCGTTTTTTTTATTTTTTTGCAGATTTTAAAACAATAAGGAAAACCCGATTGTTTTAATAAGGTTTCCTTCTTGGATGAAAACCATAGAGAAATCTTATTGTTTTTGTTCTATTTTATGTGGTCTATTTTTCTCTGTGTACGTTATTTTGTTTTATAAACAAAACAAACTAAAAAAATAAAGTCATTGTAAGTTCAAACATTTTTGCAACCCTACCTACCAGACTATAACCAACTACCCCTCTCATTTAATATCTCTCTAGCGCATCTGTTTTTCTATGTTGTACATTGTACCTGAAATTTTATTTTTTGAGATTAAGTGTAAAGGTCTTAAACAGCTGCTTTCAAAAATGAATACAAAATAAATATGTCTTGTCTACTCGCCGCTGCTGCAGCGCCCGCTCGTATAATAACAAAACAATGAAAATCAAAAAAAAAAAAAATAATCTTAAAATTCTTATTAATAGAAAACTATGTAAGAGGCAAAAATTTTTATATAAAAACAAAAATTTATTGCAATTGCATTTGGCCTACGTGGGCAAGTGCCAAAAACTGATTTTTTTTCCTCCCTTTTTGAAAAAAAAAAAAATCAAAACAAAAATAAAGTTTGTTACACAACACAACTCGGATTATAAATTTAAAAATTTATGTTCTTTAATTAATTTTTGTAATTTTTTTATGCAAAACTATGTATGTTTGCCATTTTAACATTTAAAGAAAAAAATTACGAAAAAAAACGTGACTTTTCTAAAAATAAATGCATAAAATGTTGGGGGCACAACTCACACTCTTGCTTGTTCCACGGGGTGTTCTTCAGCTCAAGCAAAGCTATTTTAATATCCTCCAATTTTAAAGCTGCGGCCATTTTTTATTTTTTGTATTTTTTAAAAATTTTCACAAAACAACTTGTCACACTATCTTTTTAGTCGTAAAGAAAAAATTAATTAATTTTTTTCTTTTTTAAAAAATATAATTTTTTTTCGAACACAAAAAGGTGATTGTTTCGAAAAGGACAAAAATCAATTTCGAATTCAAATCTATAAGCAATGTGATCGGAATCAAATCAAAATCGGATCGGACGCGCTCACTTTATGGACTTTTGGAAACAACTTCGCTTCGTACCGCTGCTAAGGCTAGTTAACAACTAATTTACCGATGTGCTAGCTTCGCGGTTGAGCAAATTCTTTAATCTCTGGGCAGTTTGCTGGTTGATATTGTTTTTTTTTTTTGTATTTTTTTTTGTGCTGCTATCTCGATCAATTGACAGCGAGACTAAAGTGAATTCGTCGACGACTTTATCTTTTGCAGCAGTGTGTTGTTGGATAGTGATATGCCTTATCACGACACAATGACACCTTATCCAAGATATATATGGAAAGACTGTTGTAAAGCCCTTTGGTGTATAAAAGGCTGCTCAGAAAAAAGTCCGTGAGGAGAGACGTGAAATTCAACAAAAAAAAAAAAAAAAATCAAGACGATTTGGAAAATTCAACGACGACGAAAGAATTCTCACACACGACCGAATCGTTTCGGCAACCAACCGACTGAGAGCGCACGTAAAGAAGGAAAAACTATTTTTCAATTTTCGAGAGAAGACCTTCTTTACCTCTACCTTACCTACCCTCTTGTGCCTTTTGGATCTAAATTTATACAAAAAAGTATCTTATAGAAACGAGTAGATAAATACAACAAAATATCTGTAAGATAGTTTTTTTTTTGTGTTTTTTGGCGAGGTCACAGAAAAAATTTTCGAGCAGAAAATGATGACAACGACCGGAGGCAGGCAGGCAAACGAGAAACCTAACGAATCGGTCCAATAATGCCCGTTTACACACTAAAAATCTGAAAATTTTAAACTATCGCAAACAACACAATATTCTTCATCCACTTGGTTTGCTGTCTCCATTGAGGGGCAAGTGCACGTATGTTTTTTTTTTCTGATTTGATTTTTTTTTTTTTGTAATTTTATTGTTGTTTATTTATTATTATTTTTTTTTTATTTTTTTATTATTGTTGATCTGTAAGCAGCTGCTGCGTTTAGTATACATGCGCTTATAGAATAGAGAAGAAATAATGTGTAGGTACCTGCTTTTTAGTAGAGAGAAGCCATACATGATGACTTTTTTTTTTTGTATATTTATTTTTTTCTTAATGCCAGACTAATTGACAAGTGCATTTGGGTGCGTTATATGTTTCGCTGTGCTGACTGACTGATGCATCAATAGTCTGCGGCAGTAAACAGATAAGAAAATTCTCGTTTTTATTTTTGTTGTTGTAATATAATTGAATAGATAACTTTGGAACTATTCAAGCCATAGCAATGATTTATATAGTTTGATGGTTAACAATATACAACAACAGTGGAATTCAAGCGGTTAGGTCATGTTTAGTATTTAAGTGCAAAATCGAAGTTGTATTCCGAAGTATGTAGTTTAAAATTAACACTTTGACCGTGCACCACAGACCCGCTTATGACGTCATAACATCATTACAATATTTAACTTTAATTTATAAGAAAGTTAATTTATGTAAGACCATAAAAAGACTTTTCATAAGGTGTCATAAAGTATTTAAAAAAATAAACTGAGAAAGAACTGTTTATATTCATCAAGCTGAATGCTGTTGTTCTTCTATTGGCTTTTTGCCAGAAAAAATTAGCAACTTAACTTTTTATTGTTTATTCCTTTCAAAATTACTGAAATGATGTCAGTTTACTATTTACACGATGGCATTCAGTCGTCCTTTTTTAAATGCCAAAGAAACTGGGTTAAATGAAGCTTTAGAATCTGGAGCACGAAATTGCATATTAAGTTACTTTCTCAATAAAAAAATGTAAAAAAAATGTCGAATTTTGTAAAATATAACATAGAAATATAATATAAATAAATATATTTAAAGCAATTTTTTTGTGAAAAGTTTTTACTATATGTATTAGGGTGGGTCAAAAAAATCGAAAATTTTTTTTTTGATTTGGTACTTCGAAAAATCGATTGCTAGACCCCTCTAGAATATACACACCAAATATGAGCTCTTTATATTAATGGGAAGGTCCTCCGCTTTGCAATTTTCCATTTTTACATCAAGCTTCTACTAAAAAAAAATAATTTTTTTATTAATTGAGTTTTTAGCAAATTTCTTTTCATATTCTTGTAGGAAATTGAACGCTCTACAAAAAATGCCTTATACACTTTTTTCGTTTATCTAACCGTTGAATAGATATTTGAGGTCCAAAAATCGAGAAAATCTTTAAAAATTCGTTTTTTGTTCTTAATTTTGTAACAAATTGAAAAATTATAATGATCAAACGCGCAAGACATATTCTTGTTGAAAATTGATTGCTCCACAAAAAAGGTCTTATTAACTTTTTTCATTAATCTAACCATTCTAAAGATATTCGAGGTCAAAGTTAAAAAAAAATATAAAAA
This sequence comes from Episyrphus balteatus, assembly GCF_945859705.1. Taxonomy (NCBI): domain Eukaryota; kingdom Metazoa; phylum Arthropoda; class Insecta; order Diptera; family Syrphidae; genus Episyrphus; species Episyrphus balteatus. The sequence continues at coordinate 14,271,393 of NC_079134.1, read as the reverse complement.
CATTTTATATTTTTAAAAAATTTCTAATTCACTGAAACTTCATTATTTTCAAATTAGCAAGATATATTCTTGTAGGGGCTTAAACGTTCTACAAAAAATTCCTTGGAATCAAATTGATTGCTTTAACCGTTTAGAAAATATTCGTATCCAAATCGCAATGCATACGGGTCATTAGAAAACTATTGAAATCATTGAGCATTGGTTTGGATATGAATATCTTCTAAACGGTTAAAGCAATCAACTTCATTCCAAGGAATTTTTTGTAGAACGTTTAAGCCCCTACAAGAATATATCTTGCTAATTTGAAAATAATGAAGTTTCAGTGAATTAGAAATTTTTTAAAAATATAAAATGTTTTTATATTTTTTTTTAACTTTGACCTCGAATATCTTTAGAATGGTTAGATTAATGAAAAAAGTTAATAAGACCTTTTTTGTGGAGCAATCAATTTTCAACAAGAATATGTCTTGCGCGTTTGATCATTATAATTTTTCAATTTGTTACAAAATTAAGAACAAAAAACGAATTTTTAAAGATTTTCTCGATTTTTGGACCTCAAATATCTATTCAACGGTTAGATAAACGAAAAAAGTGTATAAGGCATTTTTTGTAGAGCGTTCAATTTCCTACAAGAATATGAAAAGAAATTTGCTAAAAACTCAATTAATAAAAAAATTATTTTTTTTTAGTAGAAGCTTGATGTAAAAATGGAAAATTGCAAAGCGGAGGACCTTCCCATTAATATAAAGAGCTCATATTTGGTGTGTATATTCTAGAGGGGTCTAGCAATCGATTTTTCGGAGTACCAAATCAAAAAAAAAAATTTCGACTTTTTTGACCCACCCTAATATGTATACCTATTATTAATTAAATTATACCAAAGGTTTTGAAAATCCTGTAAAGTCTCTATATCTTCCTGTAAAAAGAAATAAAACAAAATCATTTCATTTAAGTATAACAATCAATAGCTAGTTTTCTAAAAAATTAACTTTGGAACTATTTTTTTTTTCTTTTCCATCGGAAAACATTATAAGCGAATTTAAAATATCTCAAAACCTCATTATTTTTTAGAGTTACCGAAGTTTAAAACTGATTTTTTGGGTTAGAGCCAAATTTAGATTTAATCTTCATTTAAAATAAAATAAAACAAAAAATAAAATAAAATAAATAAAAAAAATAAATAATAAAATAAATAAAAAAATAAAATAAAATAAAATAAAATAAAATAAAATAAAATAAAACAAAATAAAATAAAATAAAATAAAATAAAATAAAATAAAATAAAACGCACGACTGAGTCGCACGTATTTGCTCTTATGTTAAAATATGCTTGGAATATTAAAGCTTTTCAAAAATTCATAAAAGATTTTTTTTTTATTTAACCTAAAAGTGTTGACCTCCAAAGTATGCCCTGTTTAATTTTTTGTATAGCAAATGATTCTTATACCTATACCTACTATGTGTATTTCTTTTTTAAATAAGTCGTTTTTTTTTATACAAATTTTTAAACAAAATTTGCTATGCCATTTAGAATGCAATATTAATTGACACATATAAAAACAACGTTTCAATAAATTCATTGGTTCGTTTTTAAAATTTTTTAATTCTTGAACGAAAATAAATGATTTTTTTTGCAAAATGTTTAAATTGATTAAATTCGGTACCACAATAATTCAACTCCAACTCTAGTTGTGTTTAACATTTGAATTGAAAGTTTCGCTTTCGCCAAACAGGAGCTTAGAACAATTTATAAAAGCTCTCTTAGTTCTTTTCCCCGTTTTCAACTTAGTTTGTTATTAAAAAAAAAAAAAATGTTACCTACTATCGAATTTATTTTCTATATCTAATCAACTGATCTCTACTGTAGGCGAAGTGAGAAGATTATCTTACAATAGTGTGTCATGGAATGATTAGTACCATACTCGTAGATACCATTTAATCGTATCTAATACACACTAATACACTCAGGTACCTGTGTGGTTTTGTGATCACACAAAGGTACTGAGTCACTCTTATATGCAACTACACATTAATACTGACGATTTTAACGAATATGCTCAGACACAGCTTTTTTTCAGTTTTATAATGTTTGTATATACATTTAAAAAAAAAATACCAGAAGTTTTAAGAATTTAAAATTCATTGAATTAATAGAGTCTTATTTGGTATGAAATATCTTCTTATAATTTCTTCAAAAATAAAATCTGATCCCTTGTTCTATCTAATAACTAGGCTACATTTCATAGGTTTTAAAAGAATGTGTAAAACGAATGTGTTAAGCATTTTAATGCTTAAACAGTTGATATATTTCTAAAAAAATTATGAGTTTGTTTGTTTTTTATTTCATTTCAGAAAAAAATTACGCATTTTTGTGAATAAAATTATGTCAAAGAAAAAAAAAAGTAGGAATGCAAAAAAAAAACACTTGAAAATTATTACAATCCTCTTTGATAAAAAAATTCCAGGAAAACCTTTAGATGACCAAGAAGAAAATGTGTAACAAGTTTAAATTGTTGTTAATTCTCTTTTGAATACATTTTTTAAATCTGTTTAAGTTTAGCAAAACTAAAGCTTTTTAAAGTAAACAATACTAAAAAAACATATAAACCCTTATAACTCGTTTTTTAACAAAGTTTTTGACAAGAATTACCTCAGGAACTCATGGTTTCGTCTTTAGGGGTGACTGTTGGACAGCCTGTAAAGACAAAATTAAGAAATAAAGAAATAAAGAGTTTGACGCATGTCGCTTACTCTCATTCCAAGCGCTTACTTTCGTAAACAAACAACTTTTTTCTATAAAAAAAATATCTAGGTACACAACCTTCTTCCCTTTCACTTCTTTTATTGCTTATAATGAAAAATAAACTAGGAATTGACATCATTCGAATCACCCCGTTAAATAAATTATAAAATTAAAAAAGAAAACAATTTCTTTAAACCGTAGGTGTATGTACTATCATTTAATTAATTTATTTAAAAATCACATTTTCTTATCATCATCATAAAGCCAAAAGTAAAACTGATAAGCCACATGTATTTTATTTTCGGCAAGGTAATAAATCACCACAGCCGGTGAAAAGACCTTCAAAACAAATATATAAAAAAAAAATAAGAAAAAACGTTCGTCATTATAACAAAAACATGTTCGTGTTATAAAAAAAAAATAATGATAACAAAAATTAAGATTGGATTTCTTATCATTGTGTGTTAGAAGATCAATCAGAAGAAGTCTACGTAATAAATAAGCAATTTATCAATCTAAACTTGAATCATAATTATGACATCTTCATAAAGAAAGAGATATTTCTGGAATTTGTATCCATTCAAACAAATCAACAAGAAAAGTTTATTGAAATAAAAATTTTTCTCTTAAAATATGTTAATAAATAAGGAAAAAGAAAACTTCTTCATTAAATCAAGAAAACTCTTCAAACTAATTAATTCAATATTGTTTCTCTGATATTTTGTTACTGAATCATTTATTCGACAACAAAAAAAAATATACAAAAAAATCAATTCAAAATTAATTGCTTTATGGTAATCTTTTATTCATCCTTCAAATGAACTCCAAAAGATAAAATAAAACAAAAATCACTTTTTGGAAGAAAAAGCTTTAAAAAAACAAGTAGGTATAAAATATCTATCAACTGCACACCTATTTAATCTACGTTCCAAAAGATACACCGACGATTACGTCAAAAAGTGCGCAGTTTATTACTTAGTTCACTGAACAGTGAGACAAGTAATCAACAACAAGAAAAAAAATAATGAAAAAAAAATGAGACAAAAAAAAAAGTATATTGTATCTATATCTACATAGGCCAGGTTTGTATAGAAGATACCTATACAAAGCTGAAACAATCTCCTTTTTGAAAAAATATTCCACACTCATCGCAATGATGATGTAAACACAACAACCATATTGGGATGAAAAAAATAAAAAAAAATTGCTCCCCCTAAGCGACATCGATTGTTTTCATCAAACTCAGCTAATTGAATCCATTTTAACGAGTGACTCGAAAGTCGAGAGCCTATGTAGAGGCAGGTCAAGCTCATTTGAAACAAAACAACAACAAAAAAGATAGTTTGGAGCCTCTTAGATACAAAAAAAGATACATTACGACAACCCCAAAAAATAACCTTACCTAAAATAATTTAATAAATGAGAGCTTTCAAAATTTTTAATCTCTGCAACAAATAAATTTCAAAATTAATTTCAAGACCAAAAAGAAATAATTTCTACAAAAGTATGTACGAAGCAAGTTCGTGTACCGGGAATTAATATGGAAGCCATGCTGTCGGCTAATGGCAGCGGCAGCCGCCATAAGCTCCTATTAATAGAAGAATTCATGTTCTTTGCCAAACTCTTAGTTTTGGCCCGAAACGTGGGGGGAAAAGAAAAATGTTTAACACGGCAAAGCGCCGCAAAGCCAGACGTCTTCGGGGCAGCTCATACGCAGATAGTCTTCTAGCCATTATAGAAACTATACTTCTTAGCTATCCGGAACTGGGGGTGGGGTATAGTTAGAAAAAAATTTTAAGTTTATTGAAAATTTATGAAAGAGAAAACAAAAGAAAATTAGAATAGAAATGAGAGAGAGTAAAAGATTAGAAAAAAAGCTTTTTTTTTGTTGCGCACTTTCAAGGTTAATTGGTTTGAAAGCTTTTTTTTTCATCACTTATCATCTAATAAGGCAGCTCTGTGTATGGAATATGTTCGAACCGATTGTTTGAGGGTGATTCAAATGGATGTTATTTGAAAAAAGCTGCTTGTTAAGTCATTAGACTGTAAAATAATTTGTAGGTATAGAATAGAAAATAAGGCTTCTTGCATCATTTACTTTTAGAATTCTTATTTGTTTTGTGTATCATCTGGCAAAAATTTTCTTTCTCACAAATTATACAATCTCACAGATGATGAAAGAATTTGTAATCATTGTTTATTCCTTGAGAAACTTACATACTCATTAGCAATTTTACATTGTTTTCTTTTAAAATTATAACTGCAAAGTTACTATTTTCGAATATTTAATGAATAATTTTGAGAAATTAGCTGAAGGGCAATTTTGACTTTTCTATATATTTTCTGGAAAAAGAAAATTAAAGAAAACAGTTATTTAACAGGAGGTAACAGTGCTACAAACAATAAATCTGCCTTATTATCAGGAATAGCAAAATTTGAGGAAAATTTGTGATCTGACTTTGTTTTTCGGCATCAAAAATCATTTCGTATTTCGTGGTCATTTCGAACAAAATAAGGACTTTAGTATGCTGAAGCCAAAGGTTTCATCCTTGTTAACATTTTACATTTCCTACTAACTCTTGATTTTAAATCAAAACAAAGCATTTTTTGAAATATGGACAGGACATTGACATATACAAATTACAACTCTTGTTTTTTCATCGAGGTTCGATAATTTCTTAGATCTTGGTTAATAGAATAATTTTGACGGTAGATAAGAACACTTTAAACTGTGGAATAAGATAAAATAGAAGATTCTGAAAATAAGAGTCGTTCCCAAACAAAAATTTTAATTTGAATTCAATTACAGAAATATAACAAGAATCAAATATTTAACTTAAGAAAACTAAATCACTGGTAACCAGTGTTAAAGAATAATGGAGATTTCGTTATGCATTCTGTTTTCGTCACAAATGTTGCGACTTATGAAATATGAAAGATCTCATTGCCTCAATATAAATCAAATTTTTCAAAAAGGATATTTTTTGATAACATTTTTTTTAATCAAATTTTCGTAAACGGAACATTGAACTTTTTTGAAATTTTGTTTTTAGGTATTTGTTTAAAAAATTTTTAAGGCTGAAACGATTTTAAAATTTTTGAAAATGCATCTTAAAAAAAGAAGTTACATTGCATACTTTTTTGGAACTTAGTTTCATTTAAGATGTTGTTTTTTTCGTCTGAAGAACGAATTTTGTTTTTTTCAATTTATTTTCATTAAAATTTACCAAATTTCCGATAAAAATACAAATGAACATTGTACATATCAATGGTGCTTGGTAGGAACCTGACCACTCCAAAAATTGGTATTTCTTATTTAAGGGAGACAGGCACAATCCCAAAGTTTTGAATTCAGAAAACTATGAATCCCTAAAATACGAGACCTCGAAAACCGAAAACTCAAAATAGCCCAGGGAAATTAGTAAATTAAATCGCATTTTTCGCGGGACAAAATTTTTTTCATGGAATGTGTTCGGCTGGTTGTCCTTATCATAAAAGTCAATTTGTTGGGATAATTGGAGGTTGGGAACAGCCGCCATCTTGGAAAAGAGATTGGTATCGTTTTTATTGAATAGCTCCATTGTTATTCATTTTAACAAAAACTGACAAAGGTAAGACTTATTAACAATAAAATTATCTAAAAACTCAGATACAAAACAATTCCGTGAGTTGATTAAATAAAATTTTATAGTTGGTCAAAGTGCGTGTTTGTATCGCAAGGTTGGGGCAAAATGACATTTTTTCATATATCTGACGAACTTTTGATTTGTTTGGATAATTCTGCAAAAATGAATTATAGTATTTATAATTATCTATAAAATGAGACCACAATCTTTATTGTGACCATCATATTTTAGAAGTAATCTAACTCCGAAACTCTCCATACTAGTCAAAAGTGAGAAAAAAGCTAGTTTTTTGCTAGTAGGCCGAGCAAATTTTGAGAGTAGAGGTACAACCAAAATATAAGTACGCAGTTTTGCAGCCATACGCGTCTTAATATCGATTTCAAATGTCTGACAACTCTAATTTTGTGCTTTATACGGTTTTCGGGGGGTTAAATAACTTAACTTTTCCACTTAATGTGAATGGGCTAAATTTATACTATTTCCAATTATAAATATAAAAGCTGATGCTCTATCATTTTTCCTAAATCTGGACACCTCAATCTCTGCGATCGGGTTAATAGAACTCACGATATAAGCTTTTTTAACTAACCATATCACGCTTTTCAATTCAAATAAACAAACAAAATCTAAACAAAAAAGCCTCTAAAACCATAATCGCATCAACGGCTTATATCTTGAGTTCTATTGGCCACATCCTCAAGATTGGGGTGTCTAGATTTAGAAAAAATAATAAAGCACCAGCTTGTATATTTATAATTTCAAAAAGTATAAATTTAGCCCATTCACATTAAGTGGAAAAGTTAAGTTATTTAACCCCCCGAAAACCGTATAAAGCACAAAATTAGAGTTGTCAGACATTTGAAATCGATATTAAGACGCGTATGGCTGCAAAACTGCGTACTTATATTTTGGTTGTACCTCTACTCCCAAAATTTGCTCGGCCTACTAGCAAAAAACTAGCTTTTTTCTCACTTTTGACTAGTACATGGAGAGTTTCGGAGTTAGATTACTTCTAAAATATGATGGTCACAATAACGATTGTGGTCTCATTTTATAGATAATTATAAATACTATAATTTATTTTTGCAGAATTATCCAAACAAATCAAAAGTTCGTCAGATATATGAAAAAATGTCATTTTGTCCCAACCTTGCGATACAAACACGCACTTTGACCAACTATAAAATTTTATTTAATCAACTCACGGAATTGTTTTGTATCTGAGTTTTTAGATAATTTTATTGTTAATAAGTCTTACCTTTGTCAGTTTTTGTTAAAATGAATAACAATGGAGCTATTCAATAAAAACGATACCAATCTCTTTTCCAAGATGGCGGCTGTTCCCAACCTCCAATTATCCCAACAAATTGACTTTTATGATAAGGACAACCACCCGAACACATTCCATGAAAAAAATTTTGTCCCGCGAAAAATGCGATTTCATGCCCATATTTTGACTAATTTCCCTGAGCTAAAATTAAGAAGAAAAAAAAAAATAAGATTCTGGTATTTCGGAATTTGGGTTTTTACGATTTCCGTTTTCTGGCTTCTGGCCTCGTTCTTTTAAGTGAGCCTATAAAATATTGTAAAACAGTAAATATGCGTTCCATTTTCATGGTTAAAAATATTGAAAATAGTGATATGCGAAAAAATAGTATTTTTTTTTTTTTTATTTTTGGCTCGTATCCGAAAAATTATGACTTTCATTGGGCCTTTATTAAAAACATCTGTACCAAAAATCAGAATTACTGGATTTGAGACAAGGTTTTATGTATAAGATTACTGTACTTACTATTACTATTTTTTTTTAATTATCTTATATTGTTTATAAAAAAAGAGCAAAAATTAGCTTTAAAATATAGTTTAAGAGATTCGAATTCAAGTGAATTGACTGTAATTCTATTTTTTGCAACTTCAAAAACTCATAAGAGCTGCCTTAAAAGAAAAGTTACGATCTTGCATTATTCAGTTTTAGAAGTGTGAAATAATCACTATTGTTACATTTATAGCTGTAAGCTGAATATAAATTATTATCTAAATTCCGAGACTTGTTACAGTAAATGACTCAGTCATGAGATGTGAACTACATATATTCTTTATATAGAAATATAATTAAAATAACTGCAATAAATTTCTGAATTTTACGAGTATGTCATCCCTTGCTTTTATGATGATAAGAATTCAACTTATATTGCAGAAGTCGCACTGTAGTCCATATAAATTATTATTGGAAAACAATAAAACAGAGAAAATTGAATTTTCTGATTTTGGATGGAATCCAAATGGAGCGGACATTAGTGTGACAGAGAAGATACATTTATAAATTATTTATGTAATGCAGTGTCTTACATCATTTCATGTCTAATGTTATTGATTTTTTTTTTTTTTCATTTCCCATGATTGAAGTTGAAGGACCTTTTGGCAAGAAATGTCAGGAAGTTTAAAATAAATAATATGACTTTAAAAAAATTAAAATTGTTAGATTTGTTAAGAATTTGAAAGCTTCTTTTTTAATACAAGTGTGTTCTTTTTTCTGAGAACATTTGTATAGTTGGGTAAATTTTCTTTTTTCTTTCTTTTTGAAACCATAAATAATAGGGTACTTCTTAAAAATCAATTTTCGAAATTTTAATGGGACACCCTTTCATTTTGTTCTTCCTGCCTTAAATATAAATTGGGTAAAATTTAGTCCAGTTTAAATACACTCTAGGGGTCGCTACCACAATTCAAAGTTTTGAAAAATACAGCAAATGTTGTTTTTTTTTCTCAGAAAATTTTTAAATTTGTAATCAGAATTAAGTACTTTATATTAAATCTTTAACTGTTTTGAAAGAAATTTTGATAAAAATACAGCGGAATAAAAATGAAGTTTAATTTTGAATATTTTTGAATTTGACATTTTTTTTTGTGTTATTCTGTAGAATAGCTAACTGAGTGATCTTTCTTAGTTGAAAAATTCAATGATTTTATCTGATTGTTTATGAGCCTAATATCTTTATTCGACACATCGACAGACAGTTAACTGACTGTTTATTAGAAGATTGAAAAATCGGGTTTTAAGCGTACTTTGAATTGTAACAAAAAAATTTTGTTGAAATTGATCTTTTTTTTTACTTAAATCTTTAGTAAATGGTAGCGACCCCTAAATTTTAATATTAAAATCGGAAAAAAATACAATATACTGTGCTTATATGGTAGAACATAATGCAGGGGTGTCTCATTAAAAATTTGAAAAAAATATTTTTTCGACCATATAAGAAGCACCGTAATAAATAAGTAGGTAGGTACTTTATCATAGTTTCAAAAATTTCGTTTGTATTCAAATTTACTTAAGAAGTTTTGTTTACTTAATCTCGACTTGACTGTACATATTTTTTAACACCCAATATGTACTTTGAGTAGTTGCTTTTTTATTTGCAGAATACGATCCGGTATAATTAGATTCATTTTTGTTTACAATTTGCTTTAATGTATCTTTGAAAAAGCAATCCCGAAGATTTGTTTATCGTTTTCGCAGTAGACAGTACTGCGCTGTTGCAGTATAAGTGTGCTAATTTGAATTCTTATACTGTATACATCTTGTTGTTAATTATCTTAAAAATAAAATAAAAAATAGACTGCTTGAATGCATGGGTATTCTTCCGTTAATTTCTACTAGAAAGATATTTGCAATTTAAATGGATAAATTAGTCACAAAGCAGTATAAAATTATTTTATTTTCAGATTTTTATTAATATTTTTTAAAGGAACGACTTTTTATGATATCATCTGGTATTATTTCGAGTTTTAAATGTTTAGGTACATTGTGTTACAGATAAATTAATGAAAATCTTAATTTTAAATATAATGTACATAAATAATTTGAGTTTTTTGTTTAAATTATTTGATTTTCTGGACATTTGTGAATCGGACAACCAAAATTTTTTTATTCACAATGAAAATGAAAAAAATTCTTCAAAATTTCATGTGAAAACAAAAATAGGGAGCGGGTCATAATTCTGCTTGTCAAAATTCTGTACGACAAAATTCTGTAGGGTCAAAATACTGTAATACCATAATTCTGTACGTCATTATACTGTAAATACAAAATTCTGTACGTCAAAATACTGTATGAACAAAATACTGACATGAAAAATTCTGTTTTGTAAAATTCTGTACGGCAAAATACTGTATATCAAAATTCTGTAAAAATGCTGTAAAAAAATATCGTTTTGATAATGTTTATAAGTGCGCGCGCACTTTTTTACATTATCAAAACGATATTTTTTTACAGCATTTTTACAGAATTTTGATATACAGTATTTTGCCGTACAGAATTTTACAAAACAGAATTTTGATCAACCAGAATTTTGCTATACAGAATTTTGAGTTTCAGAATTTTTTTCCTACAGCATTTTACACATACAGAATTTTGACATACAGTATTTTGGCATACAGTATTTTGAATACAGAATTTTGCAACATACAGAATTTCGACCCCAACCCACAAAAATAATTATGTAATTAAGTTTTAGTTAAAAAATACCTTACAGTTGCATCTCTGTTTCAAATATCCCCACAACAGACGAGATATTTTCTTTGAAATATAAGAACAAAGACTGTACGCACATAAAAATATATATTTACGTGCAAATTTATTATTAAAAAAAAAAAAGAAATAAGGAGGTGGGCTTATGACACTTTGTATTGTCTAAGGAAATTCTTATTCGCTCCTCTAGGTCTTGTTGACATATTTAAATTTTGTTCAAACAAAAAAGAGAAAAAAAAAACCCACAATTGTTAGTGTCAACGTGGGTTTTTATTATTGTCTTTTCTGGTTAAGTCACAGTCATGATATTGTTATATAGCCTAGCTGGCATACACATTCTTAAATTCATCCAGGTTAATGTTGCCACACCTAGTAGCTTAGAAAAAAAAAAAAAAAACATACACTAAATGAAGGAGAAGTATTGTGCAAGGTTCTTTATTAGGTCAATAAGAGAAGTTAAAATTTCCTGGAGTCGGAAAAACTTTATAAGAAAAGAACCCTAACAAAAGTAGGTATAAAAACCAACTTCTTTTTCAACCTCGTGACACGCTTGAAAGTTTGTTGAAAACTCAACAATTTGAAAACATCTTTAGAAATTAAATTCTTTTTTTAAGAAAGTTCCAATTAGATTCTTAACAAGCCAACAGTTCACAAAATTAAGTGCGAGAATTCGTATTGCTTCATGCTTGAAATATTCCTTAAAAAAATAATAATACATAATAATAAATTTATAACTTTATAGTTATATTTAAAACTCTTCAATACCTCACAATTCTTTTTTTCAACTCAAAGATTATTATAACTGACAAGTTATACTTCTTAACCCAAATGAAAGCAGACTCCTTTTATGCACACCTCATTAACTTTTCACATGAACACAAGAAGTTGGAGGAAGAACAATAAATTTTGTTGAAAGAACTAATTTTAATTTTGCACTTAAATATGTAAATTAGAAATTCAGAAACAGTATGTAGACTTTCTTTCATCCATTAACGCTACCGTCTACAGTTTTCAATACCGGCAAAACTTTATTGACTTTTTCTTATAGTCTAAGTGGTAAAGTTATGAATAAAATTTAATTTAAGTAGAATGTACATAATAGGGTGCAATGCGATATCATTTTATACAGCATACCTAGAGAGATGAATGAAACATTAAAAATTAGAGTTCATTTTTTCAGACTGGGAAACACTTTTTGAGACAAAAGTTTATAATGATATTTTCTTATCACGTTGATAAAAATGAGAGAAAAACTTATTTTCAGTCTTTAAGTTTTCATTGCAGTTAGTTAATGACTATTTAAATTTTTCTCAGGATTGCCTTAGTACGTATTCATAGGCAAAAACTTTGGTTTTCTTCACGTAAGAATAAACAAGTAGTAGCAAAGGGCCAACTACAACGTTACTTTTGACTTGAGTAACGACGAAAAGGTTAAAAAATGGATTTGGTTATAATTCCTCCATAGAGTGTTTTTTAACCCTCCCACTTTCACGGATGTTTTTGAACAAAAATTTGTTTTAAGTTTCAATTTCTAAGAAAAGAATTAACTAAATGTTATGTTAAAAATTCAAGACGCACAGAAAATTATCGAGAATCTGTTTTTTGAAGAAGCTTATACTTAAATGTTCTTTGTGCGACTGTTTGCTGATAATCAGGGCAAGGATTCTTATGTGAAAACATATTTTTTTTTTCGCAATAATAGAAGCATTGGAATAAGACAGTTTTTGGAATCAAGTAATTTCCTTTAAAATGGCATTTATTTGTAAGTGCATATTATTGCATATTTTGCTTTAAATGCATAAAAATGCATATTTCGGTTTTTAGTGCATATTTTAATGATAAACACATATTTTTGTGTCATATTTTTAAAAACAGGGAAGATTTTTTTGTTTGAATTTGAACAGTAATTTTCCAAGTTCAAAAGCAATGTCAGGCCAAATAGGCAGAATTTTATGATTAAAAAATTCAGGAAATATTTTTTGGTGTAAAAAATGTATGGTTTGTTTGCATGTACATATGTAATTTAAGTTTAATGTTTTGTGTGTTTTATTCTAGGAGATTTTATGTTTTCTATTTATATTGTTATTTTGTTTAAATTTTGGCGGAGTTCAGTTAATTTTTTGGTTTTTAATGTGTTTTTTAATGCATATTTTTAGATTTAAGGTGCATATTTTATGCACATATTTTGGGTTTTTAAGTGCATAAAAATCCTTGCCCTGCTGATAATAAACTTAAAAATGATAGCAGTTTTGATAGTTCCTATGCGGCAGCTATCAACCAAGATCATCAGGAACCTGGAACACCATCCGAATTTAGAAGTGCAACAACTACTCCAGCAACAACTAGAGCCCAGCCATCGCTACCTTAACGTTCGAGCCATCACAGACGACCGATTCGAGGATATAATGGACAACGAAGAAACCCCGTTTTACGAAAAAACCAACAATCAACACTATAGAGGGTAAAATATCTATAAGTAAACTTTATATTAAATTCTTAAAAAAAAAATTAAATGTTTTGGGTGTTTTATTCTAGAAGATTTTATGTTTTGTATTTATATTGTTATTTTGTTTATATTTTGGCGGAGTTCAGTTAATTTTTTGGTTTTTAATGTGTTTTTAAATGCATATTTTCAGATTTAAGGTGAATATTTTATGCACATATTTTGGGTTTTTAAGTGCATAAAAATCCTTGCCCTGCTGATAATAAACTTAAAAATGATAGCAGTTTGGAAAAGTTTGTTTGATACGAATGTATTAAATGATTATTTCCTCATCATTTTGCATTAGTAGTACCTAAGTCTTCATTCGAAATAAAAATTAAAGTCCAAAAACTAAATTTTGGGAGTCTTCTCCTCCGTATGTTTTAAGTAATCTTATAAAATAGTTCATTGTTATTGCACTTTTTCTCGGAAAAGTTGTGGCGATACATGCTGGCAGGCTAATCTAGGTATTTGTTACCATATCACTATGAAAGGACCTGCTTAATTTTTTAGTCAAGTTCATTGTCAGTTTCATATGAAAAAGATTTAACAAGGAAAAATTGAATTTCACTATTCATCTATTGTGAGTTCCGACTTCCGAGGAAAAATTTGTTCACGTTCGGAAAACTCCCCGAATTTTGAATTTTTTCGTTAATATGCGAGGTAGTCGACAGATTTTTTTCCCACTTAAATTTGAGGGGTTAACAAGAAATAAGTTTGGAGGAAAATGTAACTTCCCTTCGGGTGAAACTCACAATAGTTTTCCGGGTGATCAAAAATATTTCATCTGTAAACCTTTCATTATTTTATATCAAAGATCTTTAAGCTAAAACATCCAACACCGTAGGCACAAGGTGATATGTAGTAATTTGGTTCGAGTCGATTCTTCATATTTGTGGACTTGTGGAAGTACCAATTTCGTAGTTCGACCAAATTAGAAATTTGGTCTCACCAAATATTAGAAGTTATTTGAAATTTATCCATATTCGAGTGCTTCGCTAGATTTTTCAAAAAATATTTCATATTCTGCTACCGTTAAGGCAAGTTCCGTTTTTTACATTATTGAATGCATGAAATTGAATGATTCTAAAAAAAATTGAATGATTCTAAAGTTTCTAAAGTTCAAGGTTCAAGGAGACCATTTACCAGATTTTTTTTTTACAGCTAAACAGCACAAGTTTTCTAATAGAAAAAAAGAAAATGTTAAATTCTTTTGAAACGAATCATTCTTCTAGAAAAATGCAGATAAATTGATTTGAACATCTGCTCAAAATTATTCAAATATGTCAAATGACGCAGTTAATACGTGCTTTTAAAAGCTGTGAACATATTATTTTTCTATATTTTTTCTCCATTCATTCATTAATCAAAATGAGAAAAATATTTCAATTTTAAAAATCCACTTAATATTTATGTTTCCTCTTAGAACACACAATTTCCTTAAACATGTCACAGTCTAAAATGATAACATTTCAACATTCAACAACAACGTACAGAAAAATAATTTCTTCTTTGAAATAATTAAAACTTCCAAAACAAACAACTGGGTTGTCAAGTCAAGAGCCTCAAATCATGACTAACATCCACCACCATCAGCATTGAAATTGTTGAAATACCACCTCCGCACTTTGGCCAGAAATAGATTTTTCATTCCAAAAAACGAAAGGAAGAAAAGACGAAGAATATTAACCAGCAATATGACATCATTAGAGTTCAATTGCTATGCACGATCCTCCTTTTTGCTTATATCCACCAGGGAGACCATAAATAAAGCAAACTATTAAATCACTGTGATGGTGTCTTGTTGATATGGGAAGAAGGAGGACGGAGGAGGAACTCTATTGAGTTAGCTCGCGTGCGGTCATTGACCGCAATAGCTATAAGCTGAAAAGTAAATTTCTTTTCCTCGAGAGGAGAGACTTGAAAAGTGGGATTTTAATTGAAAAAGAAAGATGATTTTGCTGAATAAAAAAAATAAAACCTAAACAACTTCTTCCAATGTCCAATATCTATTCATTGAAGTTAGGAGTTCTTTCATCACGATTCTGATGATGTGGTGACCATAATAAAAGTACCTACCCTACATATTCATAAGTGAAGGTTGTGGGAGGTGTGGAAAATAATTCTTGACAAGTCTCCCGAAACGAAAAACGATGATAACTTGTCATCGTCTTCATCGTCGTCGTCTTATTGTGGCCATCAGTCTATAACACCGGGGACGGTATCTGCAGAATTTTCTCTTAGATATAAGATTACGTTTTAACATATTCTACGAGTACATACTCCAGGCTAGATACTTGTGAGCATGTGACGCAAATGAAAAAGGTTCCATATGATGATGGTATATTCGACGAGACGATGAAGGCGACGATGATAGTCGTGTCGTGTCGGTTTGTTTTAATATTCCAAGCGAATAGAAAATAAACACAATTGAATTTCCACTTGTGAGATTTTGTAGTTCGTTGCATTGCATGTTTGCTGTTTATTCATATTCATATTAATAAGTCTGTGCATCTGTGGCATCAATGTTAGCTGAAGCTTATGAGCGCGGAAGAATCAATTCAAATGAGAACCGACATCAGCAGCCGAGTTTTCGTTTTTGTTTTTATTTTGGAAGGGGATGGCTGATGCATTTATGCAATCCAATTGAGATGCGCTTCGACAATGTTGCGCAGTGGATTTGATAAAACTACATCATATCTTGAGGGGATAGTGATTGTACAATATTATTGGTTTTGCTGGTGGAAGTGTAATGCGATGACGAAGGTTTGAAGTTCAAAATGCCTTTGCTTTTTAAACAGAATTATAGGTATTTGAAAGGAACTTTTAAAAGTCTTTTAGAACTATTCATTTTTTTGTGACCGAAAAGAAAAGTGTCAACATTTAAATAAGTTTTCAGTTATTTTATTGCGTTTTTTTGGCCCCTGAAATTTTTTTCAGAGTAAAAGTAAAAAAATCCAAGTATTTTAAAATAGGATTTTGAGATTTAATTTTTTTAAGTGGGAAGTGAAATTGTTTAACTAGTAGAAAAGCCATCTGCAAAAAAAAAAAAAAAATTGTGGACTAATAAAAAAAAGTAAAAATGATAGATTCACCAAGAATACAAAAATTTAAAAGATTTAATTGATATGGGGGGAAATCTATGATTTACTTCTTTAAGGTCCATTTTCTTCACTCGGAGTTGAACATAACTTGAGAATTTTTAATATAAAAATTCTAAAGTTTTGTTCAACTCCGAGTGAAGAAAATGGACCTAAAATGTTCATATTTGGCCTTTTTGTCAATTCTGTTGACTTTTTTGCCGACTTCCAAAAAGGAAGCGGTATTCAATTCGACTGTATTTTTTTTTTTTTTTTTTTTTTACCTCATAACTTTGCACTGAGTGAACCAATTTTGATAATTCTCCCATCTGTCCCAATTCAATTTCGTTCAGTTCTGGCCATAAGAACTATTAGAAAAACCATAAAACCCAGTTTTAGCCATGGAAGCCGGTTTTGTTTTTTGATAAAAATTATTAGGTATTATCAGAAATTTTCACCTTAGCAAAACAAATTGGCATCATTTATTTTCTTTTAAGGGTTCTAAATAAAGTTATTTTATAATTTAAAAAACTTTCTTTCAATCTTAATATTTTTGTGCTTTCTCTTGGTTCTTGGTTCTCATAGAAAATGAAACGTATATCCTAAATTGAATCACTTTATAACAGGTTTTTGTTTTTTCAGTAATACTCGTCAAAAAATGAAAAGAGAATATTTTGAACAAAATTAGGCTATAAACTTAGGATTATTTTAAATTTCTTTTACCGCTATTACCGAAAATGCCTACCTCTTTTTATGTTTGCAGTTTTGGTCCCAAAAATGTCAAAAATTACTCATGATCACTTTTTCTTACTGTAATTGAAAATCATAATAAAGGTGATCTTATGAAAGGCCTATAACTTTCACCGCTTTAAATGTTCAGTAGATTTAGATAACTCTCAAATATCTGCCTAATGAAAACTAATCAGTTTAGCAGAGATAACAAAACCATGGTTGGAAAAAAGTCAAGGTGCTACAAATGTACATGCTGGATTAGAATCCAGAATCTCCGACTTGACAGTCCTAACCATACCGCCAATACGGCGACCTAAAATATTTTGCAATTTTTAACAATTTTAAGCGATGCAGTGAAACGGGTAACGGATTTGGATTCAGATTCACACAAAAATTTTTTGTGGACTTTTGGCCCTTTGCCTTCGCGTTATAGCCGTTTCTTTCAAGAGCGGAAAAATATTTAATAAATATGTAAGGGGCTACTGCGGGAAATCACATGCTTGCAATTTTGTAAATTTTTATGCATTTTTAAAGCAGAATTTTTTTTTGTACTTCATTGAAGCAACAAAATATTGCTGAAAATTTCCGAGCTCAAAGAAATTAACAAATTTAGCAAAGTAGTGTTTTTGAAACCCTTTTCAGAGATCAGTTCAGAGACGATTTTCATTTTGTACCAAATTTGGGTTGAAATTGAGAAACAGCTCAGAAAACTGCTTTTTTTCGAACTTTTGGGTAAAAAAAGAAAAATTATAACTACTAGATTTGACAAGATTTTAATATGGTTAATTCAGAGAAGGAAAAACTCTTATGTAACTAAACGTGGCGACTTGTTTTTGCCAGTGTAAACGCGATTTTTTGACACCACTTAACAAATTGATCAACTAAAACAGAATAAAATGAGCCATTGAACAAGAAATATTGTTCAATAAATTCCAAAGGACACAAATATCTGGCTGATGCGAGTACGGCAACGTAAAAGTCCCCTTAAACTTCACTAATACTTCCGCAAACTTTGCAACTTGAACTCTTAAAGGTTATAAACCTTTTACGCCTCTTACACCATTATAATAATGTTATCAACGTTATAGAAAAATTCAACACTATACGCCAATTATGCTGTCACTGTTTGTTTAATCTTCCATCTGCAGTCTCAGTTGTTTTCTTATGTTGCAGCAGCAGCAGCAGCACTCTAACAAAGTTGTTTTACATGAATAAATTATCACTCGTTATCTTTTCTTCTTCGTGTCTACTATTTCCATCAATACAACAAAAATACTCCCTCAAAACAGTTTATAGGTACTAAATGGGGATAATAGGTACTGGGTGTCATATTTGAGACCATGTTCATGTTCATAACTATAAATATAAATATACTTCTTATTATTAAAAGAAGTACTCTACACATTGACAGCAATTTACCACATAATATTATAATCTCTAATTTCAAATCTAATAACTAGGCTAAGTAAAAGACACTTGACCTAAACTGTTCGTTTACCAAAACCCTCTCTCTATATGCACCAAGAAAAAAAAAAAAACAAAAAACCATTGATTTTCTTAGAAATAAAAAAAACCACTAAGTGCAAGAAATGATATAGAGTACATAATGTACAGAATGTAATACACCAACAACAATCAAATTGTGTATATGTACATTTGACATGCGAGACGTTTTTCATGTTTTTTTTTTTAAATGTCAGCACCACTTAAAAAGATTCGTCATTATTTTTCTTTTCAAAAACCCCTCGGGAAGGGGGTTGTTTAGACAGTTCATTTGTACCCCACGATAGAATGAAAACCCAGAAGGTTAACCAATACCCTTCAAAATTGATTCTGTACTTGCTCAAGCGATATCCCAATTTCTGCACTCAAAATGCGGTATGACCTCATTGAGTTTTGTCGTCAGCGTTCTGTAGTCGTTGGTGGTTCGTAACCATCATTACAAACTCACTTACACATCAATGCACTAAGTTCTTAAGGTTTTTTTTTTTTTAACGAAGAACGAAGAACATGGAAACAACCCTCTCTCAACACTTCTTCTTTGTACAAGTGTACTCACCTCTTGGATGCAAGCGTTCCGGCTTAAACCAAACATCTGAAAGAATAAATTACGGATTTATTGATTATTTTATTTTTTTTTTCGAATTTTATTGTTGTTTTGTATATACAAAAAAAAAGTTATATAGATATATTTTTTTTTAAAATGCAACTTTTATGAGTATGAAACATGAGATAAGAGATTAATATAGGAAACTTAAGAGAGTGAGTGAGAAGCAAGAACATGTATAAAGATGGGAGTTGGCTCGCATGCACCATAAAAAAGTTAGGATAGAAAAAGCAATTTAAAATTAAATTTAGTATTAAAAATTAAGAATTTAATGAAAAACATAAAAACAAAAACTTACTGGGATCAAAAAGGCAGCAGAGTAAGGGCCGGGTTTTGACAACGCCATTCTGGTTGAGTTCACCATTATCTTCGACCATTTTTTCGAATATTTTTTTTTCCTTATTTCTTTAAGGGCCAATTTTTCAATAGTCAGTTAAACAGTCAGTTAGTACTTATTCCCAAGGATAGAGAAAAAATCAATTTTTCAACAAGCAGATATAGCTTATTCCTAAGAATAAAACTATCTGCTTCTTTCAGAGACGAATAAAAATTATTCTAAGGAATAATCTCAACAAAAATATTGTGTCAGTTGTCAAAGCTGTTTTGAAAGAATTTTGAAAAAAATACAGTGGAAAACAAGAAAACAAAAACAATCATGAATAAAAATGACGTTTAATTTGAAATATTTTTGAATTTGACAATTTTTTTTTTGTTATTCTGTAGAATAAATTATTCTTGATTGAAAAATTCAATGTTGTTATCTGGTTGTTTATGAGCCTAATAACTTTATACGTCGAACAGTTAACTGACTGTTTATTAGAAGATTGAAAAATCGGCTCTAAATCAAAATCGAAGAAAATTGAATTCACCAAATTGCGTGTTTCACTAAAAACACTAAAACCGTATTTTAAAAAACACGCGACGTCGACACTGTTTTTTCGTTGTTTCTTTTTTTTTCAATTCGTTTTTAGATTTTTTTTAAATATTTTATTCCTATTTTTTTTTCAGTTAAAATTAAACTTTAAAATAATTTTTGACAAATTTAATTTGACAATTTTTTTGTAAAATATATTTTTTTTTCTACAGAGAGACTAATAACACGAATGGCTTACAAAATATAAAACACTTTCCAAACCCCGTAACGAAGGATGTAATACTGGGTAGTACACACAGCAGTATTGGTCGAATTTGTCCTATCCTGAACTACCCAAAAAAAATTGAAGAAAAAAAGTTAAGCTATGCGCACTTTATCAGTTTAGAGAGAGAGCAACTTTCGGGGTCTATTATTCTCTCAAGCTCTCAATTTCTATATATCTTTCTCTTCTTGGTGGTTTTTAGGTCCTATTTTTTCTCTCGTTAGCAACCATTCTGATACCAGAAGGCACAAAAACTACTCATTTGAATAGAAAAAAGAAACGTTGTTGTCGAAAAAGCATACAAACTCAAGTTTGTGTCTCGGGGCTTTTTTTTCTTCTTCCTGCTTCGTCATAGGTAATATTGATTGTTCATAAAATTAAAAAAAAAAAGAAAGGTGGATGATGGTACAATAAACTACGATATGGATAACAAGTTTAGAATCTTAGAAAAAAGCTTGTTGATTAAATGAAGTCTTTGCACCTTTGTACGTGACTTTAATAAATTTGATAACAAGTGTTTTATTTGAGAAGAGTTATCTTTGAAAGAGACATTGTGACCTTTCACCAACTCTCTATCTTGAATGTTTGAACATTAGGCTACTGATTCATGAAAAACCTTTACACCGAAGGGATAGATTCAAATTACCAGAAATTGACAAAAATGACAAAACCTCGATTTGTTGATAAAATTGTAGTGAACGAGCAATTTGTTAAGAAAAAAAATAAAATGCAGTTAAGAACAAACCCGATTCAACCAATCATCATACTTCATTTTGGTACTAACGGTAAAACTGTTCAACAAAATTAAACTTTTTTTGCCACAAGAACTCGAACTGATCTCGAATTCAAAGCAATTCCATTCCATTTTATAACGTATTATTTCACAATTTGAAAATTATAAGTTTTTCGAGTACTTTTGAAAATTAAGGGCATTTATGTACATTTGTTATCAAAATAAAAGCTTTCCATACAAAATTTGTTATTGTCAAATTCTCAGAACTGTGTCATACAAATATTTTTCGTTTCTTAATACTCGAAAATAAAAAAGGTAATATTCTTTAAAAAAAAAAAAAATAAAATACCTGCTGTTTAGTAAAAAAATAAACTAAACATTTTACCACCATTTTGAAGTTTATTTTATTTTATTCTCTTATTTATTTCAATTCGTTAAATACTAACGTGAATATACTTATACATTTATACATAATACTTAAATCTAAATTTATTACTCTAAACTATTGAAAAACATAGTTTTGAACTTAATGCATTTAAAATTGTCATTAACAGACTCGATACAAAAATAAAGTTTATTGAATATTGTTATCAATTGATTGAGGGGGCTATTTGCACCATAGTTCGATCTACTAAAAATAAGGCACAATGGTTGGCGTAACCTTATACTTGTGCGACTGTAACTGAAATTTAACCGACTTAGAACCGATGGGGATGATATTGACCAAATACAAATACTTTCTATGGTCAGTAAGTGAAGGAACATTAATTAATCTTAGTCTTTGAGAGTAAGGGGGAAGGAAATTATCATGTGACCAAGGAAGAAAACGAAGACAGAAACGCGAAAACCTTCTCTGAATTGATTCAAGTCTTGTTATATGAGTGGCATAGTAAGGTGACCACACTACACAGCTATATTCGAGTATTGGTCTTACAAAAGAAACAAAGAGCAGTTTTAGAACATAAGGGTCGCGGAAATCGCGACCAAATCTCTTTATAAATCCTAGCATTTTATTAGCTTTTTTAATAATGTAGTTTAAATGATCTATAAATGTTTTCTTTTGTAAACCCAATGTATGTATACATAAAATGGAAAAAGTTTTAAGATCTCACTATGATTTTTTTATGTTAATTTAAACCGTCAAATTAAGTAGGTATCATACGGGCTTTACTTTACCCAATAAAAAAAAACACTTTCTTTCATAGAATTTGTTTTTTTTTTTTTACAGAAAATTACAAATGCTTACAAAAATGACACAGACTACATTATTATAGCTATCATCGACAAACAATTATTATTAATGTTTTTAACATTTTTCTATTCATTTGTATGCTGTTTTGACTAGGATTGCAGCATAATAATTTCGGAATTCGTATTTTACAAGTAATTTTTCTTTTTAAATGTTAACCAGTGAAAATGTGTTCAAATACTTAGGGACAGTTTATTCACTCTCCATTATATTTAAAGTCGCCATTTAAATGGGAAATTTTAAAATTCGTATGCGATTTTACAGTTTCAATTTTTAATGGCGACTTTAAATAATGGAAAGTGAATAAATGGGACAATTTTTCTTTGGTTAAAAACAAATATGATTTTTTTTAAACAATTTTTCTAAAATTCGTTTCTAGCTGTTTATTTATAATTACTTCAAAGTATTATTTCAAAAAAAAAAAATGTATTGAAAAAAATTGTTTGTTTAAAAAACACTATAGGTATTCAATATTAGCTGTGTTTTATTTTCCTCGTGATCCAGATCAGATCATTGTATTTATTTGCGAAACAATAACAAACCAAATTCCAGCTTTTGTTGTAAAGCTAATAAAAACAATGATGTGATCTGGATCACGAGGAAAATAAAACACAGCTAATATTGAAATACCTTCAAAACTTAATTAATAATTTATGAACAAATGAACCATGATTCATATCATTTCAATCTACGATATCGATATGTCAGAGGAATACTATTTTAAGAAGCCAACAATATGGTACGTTTAGATGACGTAACAATTATTGTACAGAAAGAAATTAATAGCCTGTTTTCACTACAGCCAAAATGAGATAATTTCGCAAATTAGGTCAGTACAAATTTCAAATTTAATTTTTTTCTATAGGATTTGACATTCGAAATGAGATAATATGCGAAATTATCTCATTTTGGCTGTAGTGAAAACAGGCTATAAGACTTAATTTGGAATTTAGCTTCATTTCGACTAAGATATCGCTTTTATTACTTTTTACTAAATTTTTTTTATTGTTATATACATATATGTATGTAGTTTTGCTAATTTTGAAAAACCTTTAAAATATCCCGTAAATTTTTTTTAAATTCTTGAATTTCTTCTTGAAATCAAACCTGTCCACTAGCACATCAGGTTCGAAGTCCGGTCCAAATGATATCAGAAGTTTTATTTTTGTATAACAAACAACTTTTATTCTTGATTGCAATGTTATTAATTCAACCAATTTATTACGAAATTGTTTCTACACAAAATTAGGTAATCAATGCAATTTTAGAATTCAAATGAAATCATAAACCTTAATCTACGAATGAGATTAGATTTTGCCAAAATATAATTTTTCCACTTGAACCATTGGACTTGATATTTCATGCTATCAAAGAACTACTAATTTGTATATTTTTACTATGCACTTCCGTATTTGCTCTTTCAAAACACATTGTCAAAGCTATTATAATGCTCTTCAAAAAATCTCCTTTAGCTCATCAGATGAATAATGCAGTTTCCTACAAAATTTTTTGAGCATTGATATAGTTTTTTTTTTTTTTTGGTCTTGTTAAATTTGTGTAAAACCTGAGCCTGCGCACTTATTTATGCGAGCTTTCCAGAGACATATGAAAAAGGATAACTCATTACCATGCTGCTGCTGTCCATATCCATTTCTAGGATACAACTTCATATTTAGATATCAATGAGAGAGAAATAGACAGTAGTTGATAGAGAATAAAGAATCCGATCTGGCGCACTAAATCCCCAGAGAGACACAAAAAACCTCTAAAACTACAAAATCATCAGATACATACTCGTGTACTCTCTATAAGCAAAGCAAAAAAGGACTTTGTTACTTATATTGCCATTTTGCCTATTTGGGCAACATGAATTTTTGAAGCTGGCTGAAGTGAAGATTTGTGTTGTTGTATGTTGTGTGACAAAGCAATTTTCAGCACCCTCAAGTTATTCATACTAGAGACCCATGTTTTAAGTGTGTAAATGTGTGTAATGTGTGTGTATTTAAGGAAGAATTGGGAATTGTTGCTTTTCATTCTACATGACTTGATTTGAAATGACTCATTTTTCCCATGGAAACACGCAGAAATGAGTATTTGTGTGTTTTTTCCTTTATTTCTTGCTTTTGTTTTTGTTGAGAGAGAATTGCTTTATTAAAAAAAAAAAAACATAATTTTAAGCTTCTTCAATTTGTTATGAAATTGATATATAAAATTTACAAGGATATATGAAAATATTTGCCAACATTTTCAAGGACTTTAAAGATTTATTTTTTTTTTTTTTGATTTTCAAATGCAGTCATACCTATTTTATAATTTGGAAACTTTGCTTTGAAAGATTTATGTCACACAAAAGTCTGCAATTCAATTGACAAAGAGAATTTATGAAAGAGATTTATTGATACAAAGAGAAATGGTCAAAAAGTTTTCTTTCTTTGAAAATTGCATTCAAAAAAATTTCAAATTGATTAGGTCAGGTCATTTTTAAAAGTAAACTCTTGTTAAGGACTTATTTAACTTTAAAAACCTACAGTTCCTGATTTATTCCCATTGGGTTATTTATTCAGAAGAATCCTCGTAAAGTTATTTAACATTTTATAGAATTAATTTCAACTATGTACACATTTCGACCCATTTCTGTGCCAATAAACTGTCAACCACTGGAAATTGCGTGGGAGAGCTTTTGAAAGTGTATAAACTTCAATTCTGGGTATGGGTCAGCTCGCGGGCTTTGTTTTATTTACCAGGAAGACATTGTACGCATTCATCAACATTCTAGGATTGAGTAAAAAAAAATATATACTGAATCGGGTATGACGATAATTTTTGAAGAGGGTGAGACGGAAAATGGTGAATAGGGAAATTAAAAAAAGTCTTTGTTTTGTACAACTCAGGTAAATTAAAATTTTAAACGGAGAAAGGTTAAAAGTGACCTAGGTAACAGCGATATGCTGTCTAATATTAAATAGAACTTTCATGATGAAATTGAATTCATTATTCATCTTAATAATTGTGAGGGTACTAAACAAGCATGTAACCTTCACAAATGGGGCATTCAACTCAAAAAGCTGATTGTGATAAGCAGTTCTGAAAACGTTGTGACGTCAGCAAAATTTAGATGAGGGGTTAATTTTCAATAAAAATCTCAGTTAGCTATAAGTTTGGTCTTGTGGGCATCCGCTATTTTGAAAAAAAAAAACACGTAAATCTCAACATGTCTATTTAACTTGTCTTAAATAAAATTTCAAAGTGCCTCTTTGACTGGAAATAATGTTTATCAATTTCGTACCAATAAATCTTCGCATTTCATCATGTTAGTAAATGATTATTTAAACCAATTTCCACCATTGTGTTTTAAGATTACTCGTGGGCTAAATTGGTTGCAAATACAACGTAGTTTTTGTTTTATTTGAACTTATTCGATAGTAAATTTGTTTGTGTTATTTTTTTTATTTTTAACTAAGAGGGTCACTATGGCGTATGTGTAACTTTTACTTAATTGTAAATTTATGGTAATTATTTAATTTTTTTTTTGGCAATTTAACAGATGAGCTGATCTTTGTTGACCATTCTCAAACCTTTAATATGGCTCAAATGTTCATGCGAAGTTTCGAATTTTCAATGCGGTACTAAAAGGCCATATAAGAATTTGTGGAAAAATTAACTTCTACTTCAGATTATTTTAATGAAACACGTATATTTAGAAAAGTAGTTAGGCATTTTTATTATTTTTACCGAAATCAAATGACATAAAAGAGAAAAGGTTTCCTAGTATCACCGTTTAAGACAAATATTCTCGAATTTATAATTTTTGTTTTTTAATACTTTCAGAAAGTAATCTATTGCAATCTGTGAAAATCTATAATCATAGTATTTTGTTGAGCACAGAAAATGTAAGAGAAATATCGATTCCTGATTTAGAAAAAACTTCATGCAGTGCAGTCGTGTGCTTCACTAAATATATTTCAAAAATATTTATTTTTTTTAACGATTGTTTTGAAATTTCGAAAATTGATCTTTATTTTCGCAAATAAATCATTGGCAATATTCCCAACTTTTTGATATGGCTTGTCAATAGACTTCATGATCTCTGTTTAGTCTAGACACTATTGGTATTCAAGTGGTTGAACAAAAACAAAAACATGTCTAGACAAAATTTAAAGAAAATACATGGTTTTGTTATTGCAACCATATTAAATAGCATTTTCTTTTATATGTATTTAGTACAACCATTAAAATTAATCATCATTTTATTTTATTTTATTTTATTTTATTTTTTTTAAATTATTTAAATTTTTCCCAAATGCAAATCCAATATCGTCAACTTTTAAAAAATAGTGATTGTACCTTTTTAGGATTGTACGGATAATGTGCCAATAAACATACATAATCCTTTTTGTTTACTGAAAATCAACAGAATGTTCCACATACGCCACAGTGACCATTTAAGCTATAACTTAAAATATATATTTATGTAGTTATGTACTTAAAATATCTTACGTTCAATGTGCTGAGATACATGCTAAGATATTCACCAGATTTATTACTTTGCACATGTATTTTTTGTAATGGCAAGCGAAATATAAGTTAAAGAACATTTTTTAACGGATGAGAACATTTTTCCCTGTAAAGATTTTTCTTTACAAACAAAATGAAACAGTTTTGTTAAACACACGCAAAACAAACAAAACCTTTTTCTTTTAAAATTGGTCCGATAACACCGGCCACAAAAACAAGTGGTCTATACTTTTGACCGGGTCTTTCTATCTTTATGTAATGCAACGCCCTGATTCCGAATCAGAAGTTAATTTAGCCCGTACATTTTAAGTACATTGCATATACAAGCATATAAATCGGTATTAAGTTAAAATTTTTGTGGACAATGGTATTGTTTGTGTGATTGAATGGTCAACAAATGTCACTGGTGTTAATATTTGCTGAGCTAGTGTATTTTTTTTTTTCAAAAAATATTCCACATACGCCACAGTGACCAAATAAATAAACCATATACAAAAAATTTAGCCTACATCCTAAGGGCCATTTGCTGAATCAAAACTTGAATAATTTATGTTGAACATAAACTCTTATTCACTGTCACATAAGGACTTATGTATAACTTAAATGCTTAAGTTTCGATTCAGCAAACGGGTCTAAGCGTAATTTCGCATTTAACTAAACCTTTTACGGTATATTATTTTTTTTTGCTTATAATTTTATACTTATTCAAAAAAAATTTAAATTCATGGAAGGTCATTTTGTTGTTGATAAATTAAAATATTATTTAATTATGAAAATTGCAATTGTGTATACGCAACCAACATCCATTAAATATTATAGCACAAAATTTAAAACGAATAAAAAATCTAAATTTTCCCTTAATTAAATTTGCATTTAAAATTATTCAATTAAATTTTCAAACGCACACACACAATATTTCCTCTCGAAGGATACCATTTAGAAAAATAAAACAAAAAAAGACCAAATGACACCCTAATGGCCACCAACACCCACGACGACACTAATAACAAAAAAGCTTGGCAAACTCTCTTTGTTATAATATTTTCAAACAATTCCACTTGATTGAATGAATAACTTTGCACTTAATTAACCTTCAACTTGTTAATGATAATAATTAAAAAATATAAAACTAAAAAAGAAGAGAAATAAAAATAAACCCTATAGAAACAAAGTAACAACTATAAGTGTCCCCCTGATGTAAATAGTTTTATTTCCTTTCATTCTATGTGTGATACGTGTTGTCCTGAAGGGAAGCACAATGCGGAAGTTACAAAAAAAGACCATCACCACTGGACGACCCCATGTTTTTTATTGTTTCGTGGAGCAAATAAAGAACAACAACTGGGGGAGTAAAATAGGAATCAATTAAATTAAAAAAACAGTGGAAAGTGTTTTCTCATTCCTTTACGACTTACATCAACTTTGTTATATTAAAAATGCAATTTTATTGCAAAGCGAAAATTTAGGTGCAGTGAAATGGAATGATGCATAAAAACGCGATGGGTATAAATATGCTTTCTAATTGGACATGAATAAAACAACTGTACGGCTAAATGGAAGTTATTTATGAACAAAACAACAACAACCATGACATAATAATGTTTAACATAACATCGCTAGAATATTTTAAACAGTAAAAAATTCAAAAATTGTTTTGTATTTAATTCCTGTGGTTGTTTAGAATTTGTTATTTTGAAGTACTTTTCTACAAAAAGCCAATTTATAAAGTCCAACGCAACTCTTTAGATGAAAATAAGAGAACGGTGAATATAAAGAAAGGTCTGCAACATAAATTTAATAACAAATCATTATGAAATGGAAAGCCTTAACAGAAGTCAAATTCATTAGGCATAATGGCTTTCAAGCTTGAAAATATAAATAAGATGCCTAATCGACAAAAATACCAAGTCAATTTACACAATCCACAAATATATAAAGGTTCATTCAAGCGAATTTCGAATGGTTCAGTGCACACTTTTCCTTGTATTTCTTAAATTGTTTAAATTTGATTCGGAAAGAAACATTAATTTTTTAATCCCAAAATTATGAGATAAGTTGTGAAAATCATATTAAATGATTTTAACTTTGTGTGAAGTTAAATGAATTCAAATGAAAGTCAATATTTGTTCACGCTTGGAAGGAATCAAATAAGGCTTAAAAGTGTTAAGTAGGTTAAATGACCCAATACAATATTTCAGTGAATACAACCCAAGAATGGTACAAACAAACTTAATAATAATAAAAAATTAAAATAAATAAACTTGTATATCAACCAAAATTTGTATTCGCATTTTTACTTATAAAAAATAATCAACTAATGCAATATAGAAATAGAGGGGTTTAAAAAAGTTAATATCACCTAACGGCCATATTATTCATTAGTTTAAAAATATGTACATCTGGAGGCGAATTTCGCAAGAGTAAATTCCTCCGTGTATACGAAAAAAACGTGTAAATTGGCTTAAGAACAAGGCAGAGAAAAACTCACACAGAAAAACTCACTGTTGCGGAATTGGGACCCTGGATGTAAAGAATTTTAAATGCAAAAAATAAATCCATAATATTCACTAATAAAATCCAAAAAAATAAATCCTTGGATTTATTAAATTCGGATTTGAGTGATTGGATTTAAAATTCACTTAAATCCTGACAAAATCCAGAGTGAATAATATGACCGTTAGGATTGGTACCCGATCACGAACTTGCCCAAGGAACAGACCAAACAAAGTTCATTGCTTCATGATAAAAATTGCTGTCAAACCATACAGTTAACCAAAACCTTTTGCAAAAGAAGTGAAATCATTGATGAGAAAAATTCGCATAGACCCTTAGAAGTAAAAAACATGTTTAAACGACTTTTTATTGGAAATAATCATTCAACTCTGTGATGCCTCAGTGCCTCGACCGATAACTTAAATCTTAACGATGACCACTGGCAATTACTAGTCAATGGAAACCGACTTAAGTCGAAGATTTCGGCAAGGCAAACCAAAAAGAGATATATTCTTCACAAAAGGTCGAATACTCAAAAAGACTAACGAATCTTATTCAAAACTCATTATTTAGGAAGACTAATCACTTGCTACACAAAATCTTAAATCTTGCAGTGCCACTTTATTGAATTAAAAATATAAAAGGTAATCGTGGACAAGAAGCCGACCTATCTTATGTAGAAATCGTTCATGATTCGGGAGTCCGTTTAGTAAGTAAAAGTCATACAATTAACACTTTAAAATTAAAATGTCGAAGAATTTTTTGTATGTTCAATGTGTCTTATTTGTAGTTTCAAACACAAATAAAATATCACACCCAGAATTTTTACAAAACTCAATTTCACTCATGGATTAATAAATATGTATTGGCTTTGGCTCTTAAGAATTGCCAAACAATAAATACTCCAAATGTACCAAATCACACGATCTTCGTTTTGGGACTTTTCATATTACTTTAAATTACCCTGCAATCATGTGACGTGTCCATAATTCTTCTATTTTGAAAATCTGCAATTCCAGTTTAGGCTTAAAAAATAATTGGAACTTGCAGACATATGTATGTATATTCACAAAGCTTATAGCCTATTTGCATTTACATATACTGAGGTTGAATTCTTATTTGACTAGTCAAAATTTTAGTAAAGTTAACTTGTCTAGAAACCTAAAATTAAAGAAACATTTTAAAAAAACCTTCAACTATAAATGAAAGTGGGTAGGTACAAGTTGGCATTTTTTTGAATTAAAAATATAAACACTACTTGTAATAATCACATGACCCAGGTTGTAATTTTTCTCATAATTATTATCAAGTTCAAAGCCTTATTCATCATTCCATCATCTCATTTACTTATTTAACTTTATAAATACATATTTTTTTAAAAGATAATTTAATTTTTCCTCTCATCACAAAGAAGTTCAAGATTATGAAGCAAATAAAAATGCACTCAACAATTCATTCAACCAATCTGTGTTGATTGTTTTCTCTTTTTTTTTGTGATTTGAACAGCTTGTCCAGAGATTTATGAACTTAAAGTATACTCTTATGTTGATAGTCTATTTGTATAAATTCTTGTTTTGTTTCACTTCTGTTTAAATGATAAGGCAATTAAGTTTGTTTGTAAATTTAAGTTTACACAAAGAAGTGAAGTTAAATTTTCATAGAATCTAATTTTACTTTGTTTCATTAAGAAATTCTTATTGAAGAAAATGAATAATGAATGGCAAACATAAATATTTTGAATCAACATTTGTTAAATATAAAAGAACTGGGTTAATTATCAACGTTTGAAGACTTCCTCTTGAAATCTATCGAGATTTTAAGATGCTTATTGCGCATGGAAAAAACAAACTAGGCTGCAACAAAAAATTATAAACACGTGTTTTATTCAACAGAACGGATCAAAAGATGGTATTTAATTCTGTCAAATAAGAACTGTTGAGATTTTTTTTTAAATTTTTGATTCAATAAATGTTCACCTTTTTAAATTCTAGTATTTTAACTACGGTGTTATTTAATTAATAAAAAAAAAACTCCTTTGACCGATATACCGAGTTGAGTTAAAAGTACACAAGAACAACAGAATCAACTTGTTTTTGTTAAACTCTCCTGACCTGATGGGAATTTTATGACGACAAAGGTTCTTTTTCGTGTTATTTTCTCTCCTTTTCTACCTAATTCTAATTAGAATTTGGAAACCAGCTGAGGAAGTTAGATAAAATAGGAACACACCATAATCCTTTTTATGTCTCATGTCTCATCCCTTTTCATACAAAAAAAATTAAAAATAATATGAATTTCGAGTAAGTACAGTCGATTCCGCTTATTTGCAACCAATCTTTTTTTATTCTTTGAACAATAAAAAATTCACGTTATCGGTTGAATAAATATTAAAACTTTTTTTGTAAAAATTTATAAATAAAATTTTAAGTTTAAGTTTTTAAGAATTTTTTTAAATTACAAAAATATCTTTTTCAATAGTTTGACCTTCAACCATTTAATTTCTTGTAGGTAGGGTCAATGTGGGTAAATGTAAACAGGGGTAAATGAGAACATGGCTGATAACAAGCTTCACTAAAGTCTCTTTGACGCATACATAAGTACAAATCGCGGACGCATGCATCTTTTAACTTATACGTCAAACTCAATGCTGTCAAAGGAGAACTCATTCGACGAGGTTGTTTTCCGTGAAAGATAATTTTTTAAAGTGCCAAACAAGTCGTTAGTCTTTCAGAAATATTCAATATTCTTGCAGATTCAATTTGGTCAGTATAATTTGCAAATACTTTTTAGTTTTGAATTTTGATGTAGATTCTATGTGAAACAAAAAAATTTTAAAATACAGGACATTTATGTCGATTTGCATGTGTTTACATTTACCCCAGAATATTTTTCATAATGGGTAAATGTAAACAACGTATTCTGGGGGTAAATATGAACATATATTTTTGCTAAAATTATTTGTTTTAATAAAAATAAAGTATTTTTAGTCAATTACTATTGCTAAAGTGCCGTGGAGTCACATTTAAAAGTAGCCAAATTCATCATCTTCAGTGGATGATGATGCAAAATCGGTCTTTGACGTAAAACCAAAAAAAAATATAACGTTCAGACCTGCTCAGGATGCATATTGGGTGCCTATATAAAGAATCAAAGGAAGAATACAAAAACTTTTATTGGAATTTGAAAAAGTTTTTGTCAAATACCTTCTTGAACGTTTTTCAAGTCGTTATCCATATGATAAAAAGGAAATTCTAAATTTTAAATCAGTGTTCACATTTATGCCGAATTTGTAAAAAAACACAAACATGGTGGGGTATTTGTAAACATGCCATATTTTACAGTAATTTCAACAATTAGGGAAATATTTGTTTATATTTATAAAGAAGAATTGCCATCATTTCATATTTGCATTTAAAGATACCTGTGAAGTTGTTCCGTGAAAACATATTAAAATCTAAAGTCAAAAGAAAAAAAAGACATGAAATTGTTTACATTGACCCTATAGCAAATAATTTTAATAAAAAAAAAAAAATAAAATTGTTAGGGCGAAAATTAATCAACACATAAAAACAAAGCAAAAAGTTTTTGTTTAACAATAAAAAAATTATTTGCTATACTAAAAATGATTTTTCAAAAAAAAAATGTTTCTTTTTTTTTAATCTAAAAAAGAATTGTTTGAATTTTTTGTTAATTTAAATATTTCAGTTACTCAAACGTTTCTGTACAATAATTTCTGTTAAAATCGATTCAGTCATCAACGATGGAGTAAGAAATCAAGAAAAAGGTTCTACCGCGGATACCGTTAATACACAACAAAATTTTAATCAAAATTGTAAGAGTGTTTTTTGAAAAAAGTAGTAATAGCAGCTAACTTCAACTTTGGCCCGAAAAAGAAAATTTCAATGCTCCTAGGCAATTTAAAAAAAAATTGCCATCTATGTATGTACCAAGTTTGAAGTAAAACTTCGTTTTTAAGCCTGGTACGCAGTTCGAGATAAATTTTAACTCCCATACAAATTATCGAAAAATTTTAGCCGAGCTAAAATGGATTCCATACAAATTATCGATCGCTTGGATGGGAATTTCAGCTGCGCTAAAATTTAACTCGAGCTGCGTACCAGGCTTTAAGTCTGAAAAAAAAATTTAATGTCGTTTGCGAGATATGGAGAAAACAAAAATATGTAAATTTTCGCAAAACAACTTCTTTTTTTCAAGAAAACTGAAAACAGTTTTGTTAGAATAAGAACGATTTGTTAAATACATCAAATTTAATTGAAATTGGTAGAGATGTTTAGAAAAAAATTAAAGTTTGGTAGTTTATACAAAGAGATCATTGGAAAATTTGATATTTTATAGCCAGTCCATTTTATTAAACATTATGGAGAGATGATTGATGAACATTGAACAGAACTTCTGACTATCTTACAATTATCTGATAGTTAATACAAAACATTTACAAATTTGAGATTTTATACTCAGGGGCGTGATAATTGCCCATTTTTTATGAATAATTATTTATCAAACATTGTAGAACACTTTTAACTATCGTATTTTGTATATATAAAACAAACAGTTTTTAAATTTTACATTTTTAAAGCGTGATACAAATGAAAGTGATACATTTTATGAAAGTCTCGCCCAAAAAGGAAAACAATGGTATCTCAAATTCTATTTGACAAAAGTGGTCATTTTTTATTGATCTGAGGCTCAATTTTCCAGGTCTCGAATTTTAAAGAGATTTACACCTATTTGCACACGCATTTTCACACACACCAAAGAATTTGACATTTATGTGACCATATGTTTTTGTAAATTTTTGACAAGAGGTCGAATTACGGCACACGATTACGATCATATGATAGGGACATATAGCGACCATACGTTAACGAACGTTTGCCGTAATTCGGCATTCGAAAAATTATAAGTACATTTTTCGGATAAAATGATTTACTTGACAAAGCTTCCAATAGTAGGTATAACTCATTTCATGGGGCAATTGGCCCTTATCTTAGAAGTTCGTATACCTGCGCCAAAAATTTTGAAATCCCTTCCATTAATGCCAACTTAGAATACGCACCCAGTAAAGGCCAAGAGTGAGATTCACTTGACCCCAGTTCCCCACGTGTCTATAATTTATTTTCTCTATTCTCAGTTAATCGATTTTTCCACTTAAAGAATACCTATTTCATATAAACGGATTCTACTGTCTCAATGACAAATCCAATTGTTAGACACAAAACCTCATCATCATCATTTTTGTATTCTGTATTTATGAATCTTATGAGTCCACAACTAAAACTAGCTTTGCAAAAATAATTTTAAATACGTATTCTCCGACTCTGTCCATACAGAGCAACACATCGATAAAATAAATCACATGCAAAGCTCTGTTTCTGTTCCTCTAAATGAGAGAAATGACTAACAAATTTGGAAGTAATTTTGCCAGAAAAAAAACATCATCAACAAAATAAATTAAAAAAAAAAAACTTAGACAAAAAAAAAGTGTGAGGGCATTTTCTAAATTTAAAAACGAACAAAATATCAACAAAACGAAAGAGCTTTTTTTTGCACCAATTCAAAAAAGCATGTAACTTGTAGTAGGTTTGTAGGTACATCGCATTTCTTGTATATTTTTGTATATCATTTTGTTTTTGACTTACTATATGACTGCATGCAAATATATGAAAAAAATTTATGAAAACCAATGAAAGTGAATCACGAGCAGGGAATGAGAACCAAGTCAATGTCGCCAAAGAGGCAACACACACAGGCAAACATTAATATTTCAAACAAACATGAAATTATTAGAAAAAAACAAATGAATACAAGTCATGAACATGAACAAACATTAAACAAAAATGGAAATAAAAAAACTCGACCGGCCAGAGCAGAGAGTAGGCTTCCAAGATAGTCGCCATCGCCAGCTTTAATGAGGTGAACTGAACATGACTCATTTAAGCCAACACAAATAGATTAGAGACAAACGCACATAAAAGACAGACAAACCAGGTGACGATGATTATATGACGACAAAAGATAACGAGAAGGAGGCTAACTCTACCTGCTGACCTTGGAAGTCTCTCTCCTTCGACCAGTCAGAAAAAACGCAAAAAAAATGACGTAATTTTTTCAAAACAAAAAAAAACTCACCTAAACCATATTTGTAGAATATCTCTTCCACCGAGACAATTGTCGGCCCCGACGAAGTTGGCGATTGCTTGGGTGTGGGTGCCTTCCTAGCCGGCACAGCTGGAGGAACTGACGACGATGCAGCTGTAGCATGAGCTGGAACTGTAGGAGCTGTCTTAGGCAAAGCCGGCAATTCCTTAGGTTTCTCCTCAACTTTCGGTGCTACTGGTTTAATAGGTTCCACAGCAACTGGAGCTGGTACTGGAACTACCTCTGGTTTCTTAACCTCATCAACAATTGGAGATTTCTTATTAAAATCACCCAACAAATCACTAACTTCTTCAGCCAAACCGGAAGAAGTTGGATTTTGTGCTGGTACAACAGTCGATTGACTAAATTCTGGTGTTGCTGTACGTTCTTCTTTAAAATCACCCAATAAATCTTCAGAAGAGATAAATTTCTCATTCTCTTGCTCTTTCAAAGCAGTTGCAACTGGATTTTTTTTAATTGGTGATGGATTGTAAGAAATCGATGGTGAATCGTTGTCAGCGAAATCATCATAGAATTTACTACCACCAACAGATGATTTCTGTTCGTTTTGTGGTTTAATTGAATCATCATCATCGGATTCATCGTCATCATGTACCGGAGCTGATGGTACAATTGGTTTAAGATCGTTTTTAGGTTCGGATACTATTGGCTCTGGCTTAATATCAACTTTATTCTCCATGACAACTGGAGTTGGAGCTGTAGCCGGAGCTGAACCAAACATACCACGTTCGGCATTCATGAAATCCCGAGTCATATCGGACATGAATGTATTTCCGGCTTTTTCAGCCTTATCGAATTTTTCATTGAAAGCATTGCCAAAGTCAGAAGCAGCTGAATTGACATTATGCTTTGCGGTAGTGATGAAATCACCAAAATCATCGGCAGCTTGTTCGGTGATTTTGGAATCATCGACATGCACTAGCCAGTCGTCGTCTAGCGAACTGCCAGTGGATTTTTTACCCTCTGAATTGTCTTTTGGGGAGTGGTCTGCTGCAGCTGCAGGTGGTGCTGCAGCATTGACCTTATCAACCCCCAAATTAAGATCGAGAGGATTGCTCATGGCATTTTGGGTATCTTGCTTCAATTCGGAAAAATTGAAGTCCATGATTTGTGTGTGTTTTTTGGGGGAATAGGTTTTTTTTGAGTGTTTTTTAAATTTGATTGATTTTTCCCGAACCCGGAGAGGAGGAGGACACACAGGTGATTTATGTTTGCTCCTGAGCTTTTTAGTCACTTTTTAACAAAGTTAAGTTTACTAAGCACTTTGAATGGTTATGGTTTTTTTCTGTCTTTTGCTCAAGTTTTATCTTTCGAAATTTTTTTTCTAAATTCTCGATGATGGAAGTGGAAGAACACCGATGGAGAAACTCTTTTACAGTCAACGAACAAGAACGGAATGAATTTTTGGTGTGTGTGCTCTGGATGAACACAGTCAAGACATGAAGCAGCAGCAGAGGCAAAAGCAATTCCTCAGCGGTGGTCTCGGAGATTTTGTGTTTCATCGTCATCGCATTGGGCTTTTTTGCTTTGCTTTTGATGGGTGCATGTGGGGGAGAAAAAAAAAGTTTCATTCTCGTTGGTATATCGATAGAAAAGTTCATTTTTGTTTATTTGAGAATGTGTGTGTGTGTGAGTGAGTAGAGTTGATGGAAAAAGCAAGAAGAAGAAGAGAAAAAAAAACTTTTTTTGCACACAAAAGCGCCGGTCGATTATAATGGAGAGAGAGATAGTAATAGTGTTTGGATTTTGTTGTTGGTGTGGAAAAAAAGATGAATGACGCAATGTGAGTGAGTGAGTAGAATATCTTGTATATGAGAGAGAAGTAAAATTTAGAGGGAAATATGAGAGATTAACAAAGAGTAAGAAAGACATATTTTTGTAGTTATTTTATGGAAAAGTGGAATGGAAGATATTGGATGAATACTTTTGTAATCATTTGCATTCCAGTATTTTTCTAATCAGAAAATTCATCGTGAATTTTAGGATTTTTTTGTACAAGGGCGTAGGTATTTTGTTGAAAAACAGGGGGAAGAGAAAATATGAAAATGTTTTTGTTTTGCAGTCGTAGTTTTTGCGGAAAACCAAAGTTAATCAATATTTAATAAATTGAGTCAGTTTATCGAGATAGTTTAATCTGAAGTAGCTACAGAGAAGTATGACGAAATATCTAAAATAAACAAATGTTTGTGTCTGTAAAGTTGGTTTACTGATTACACTGTGCTACAAAATAAAAAAAAAAAAAAAATACACCCGAGAAATAATATAGTGTAGGCTGTTCGTATGGTCGAATAATGCATAAAAATAGTGAATAAAAATGTATGTTTTTTAATTTTTTGACATTAAACGGGTAAAAAGCGATTTTTGAAAAAGTCTGAAAAAAAGAATTTTTATACCAAGCTCTAAAATTATAACAATTAAAAATCTGAAAAATTTTCACATGATAGCTACACTTATTAAATTTGAGTCTGTAAAGTTTTAAATTTTTTGAACGAATGGTTTGGCTGGAATTTAAAATTGATGGAACAAGGTCCAAGAAACCCCATGTTATTCCCATAAGAAACTTCAACCGCTTGGCGGCACGGGTTAGAATTAAGTTAGAGACTTGAAACTTGGGGAATATTTTTTTTTAGTTTATTTCCAACCTTATAAGATCCTAGGAGCATAGAAATTGTTATTATTTTAAAATAACGAATACCCTATTGTGCACCTTGCAATTCACATCATGAAAAACCACATTTTCTATTTACGAAAAAATAGCATAGATTCCGCAGTTTTGGTCAAATTCAATAAAAAAAATACGCCAATTTGTGCCTAAATGTATATTCTTTCAGAATATAACCTTACTTAATTTTTTTGTTTGTTTTATTTTGCAAAAAAAATTGGGTAAAGTTGAAAAAATTGTGAAAAAAATCACTTTTTCAAGATTTGTGGGATAAAAACCTACACTTAATTTGTTTAAACAATAGACTTCTATACATCATTCAAAAGGTCTGGAAATCCTCTTTCCAAAAACATATAACATATTGAGAGTTGTTAGAAAAATGACTGAAATATTGATAGATTACATCGTAAGGTCTGTAAAAATGGTTTTTTGTAAATAAAAAAAAAATGGAGGGTTCCAAAAATATAACAAAAATATTTTTATGCATTATTCGACCATACGAACAGCTTACACTATGTTATTTCTCGGGTGTATTTTCAGTGTCGCACCGTGTTATTATTTTACGTGTAAAGTCATATGAAAACATTGATGAAAAATAAGATACATACTTTAATAAATTGAATTGAATCATTTTCACAGAGTTATCATTATTTTGTATAATTGAAAATTGCAATTTCAAAAACAACTTAAGTTCACTAGTGTTATTCCAAATCAGTGAAGCCGTTTTTCTATTAGTGTGGGTGTACAGATGCAAATGTATTGATAAAGGGTCAGAGTGCAGATAAATAGTTAACCCAAGGGGCACCAGCAAAAATGTCTGGTCGTAATATTGTTCATCATCATTATAATCAAATTATAAACAATTTTATTTTCTCAACAAAAAATAGACTGGAAATTATATTTACACCATCATTGGTTGTCTGAAACATTGGCGATCAATGATTGCATCGCCTGGTCATCACCAATAAAAGTGATTTCGCCCCTGGAAAACTAGCTCGAAATTTGGCAGATAAGGTAAAAATTTTGAGAGATTAACTACAATTTTTTTTTTATTTTTTATGGCTTCAATCACCAACTCTGGTGTGATAAACACCCCTTCCCGTACTACTTTCCATACAAAATTTCGTTAACGAAATCTTGAACGAAAAATTTCGTTTTGCTTTTTGTTTTTGAATACGCAGCTCTAGCCAAAAATTGGAGAGTTTTCACTCATTTGTCACTTACTTCTTACTGTACTGTGCATTTTTCTTGGCTCCAAGAGAAGTGTTGACCGTTCTTTCACTTTTAATTCATTTATTTCTTGCTTTAAAAATTATTTTCTGTTAATTTTTCTTGATTTTAAATTAGTTATGAATTGTTTTTATTTTGACTTTGACAGAATGATATTTTTTCGTTAACATTTTCGTTGTCGACTTTGGAAAATTTTTCGTTTCGCATCAGCAGCATACTAGGCTTAAAAGCCTTCCCTACTAAAAATTTTGCTTCTATAAGGCTTTACAGAAGCAACAATTGCATCTGTAAAGTTTTATAGAACCAAAATTGTTTGTTGGGTTAACTCCAATGGCCACTTTTTGTAAAAAGTCAAAAAGTGAAAATTTTCAAACTCATTTTATGACAGTTTTTTTGACCACAAAATTAAAAATAATGATGCAGAAAGCTTATTTTTTGGTTTAAAAAATAATTTTTGTAGTTTTTTACTTTTGTAAATATCCCACTTTTTTACTTTTTAGGTCATTGTAGTTATTTGGCTTTATTCTAAATCTACTTAGTTAAATCTCCGATTTATTACGGCCATATTATATTATATTATACACTCTGGATTTAGTTTAGATTAAAGTTAACTTTAAATCCAATCCATTAAATCCTAAAATCTTTCATTAATCCAAGGATTTAATTATTTGTTCATTTTATTCAAACATGACTTGAGGATTTTTATCTTCAACTATAGAATGTGCTTTTGTTCACTCAATGTTGACGTTTTCAACTTTCGATTTTCAACTCGAGAGTTTATCAACTTCTAGTTTTCTCAACTTCGGGAAAATGTAGAATTGGGCAAGAAAACTTGAGATTTTAAGCCTGGTATGCTGCTGATGCGAAACGAAAAATTTTGAAGTCTCCAAAGTCGACAGCGGACATGTTAACAAAAAAATACCATCGGGTATTATAGCATAGTAAAAATAATAAAAATTCAAGAAAAAACATCAGAAAATAAGTTTTAAAGCAAAAACAAAACAAAGGAGAATGGGCATTTTGGACGTTGAGCGGCCATCAATGAAATTGGTATCAAATGAAAGAATTATAACCTAGGAAAAACTTTTACTATGGAGGATTGGATATTCAAGATAAAGGTCTTCAGACTCAGGGAAAATGACAGAGTATCATATTTTGCACTTAAAATACACAATTAATTTATAATATTGAGGCAATCTATATAAAGTGTTAAATGCAAAAATGCATTTTATCCGTTGTTGAAGTACGTCACAAGGATAAAACTTCTGCACAATCTTTGTAAACCTTAATTACATCAAAAAATAATAACAAATTCATTCCTGGCCGCGTAACGTCCACGTTCCATACAAACTTGTCCATTCTCCTTTAACTTCGTTCAAGATTTCGTTAATGAAATTTTCGTATGGAAATTTTCGTTTCGCTTCAGCAGCGTACTAGGCTTTACATAGCAAAATTTCATGTTTTATTATAAATTTTTGTTCTAAGCATTTTAACGTGGTAAAAAAATTTGTATGGGCAAAAATCATTGACCTATTATGGCGATGGTTGTGTTATTCCACAGAAGTCGAATATAGAGAAAGTTCTTGTTAAAAAAGCTCATGGGGAAAATGGTAAGTTATTAAAAAAGTATTTATGATGAATTGAATCATCCATTTAGTTTTTACACAGATGAAACAGAAAAAATCGGAGTCAAAGCTTACATCCTCAACAACGACACAGAAGAGCTCTTCGCATCCGATTCAGAGATGAAACACACAGATGAAACAGAAAAAATCGGAGTCAAAGCTTACATCCTCAACAACGACACAGAAGCTAGCTCTTCGCATCCGATTCAGAAGATGAATTACCAACGCAATCGACAAAAACAGAAATTCCAAAAATGATGAGACTATCACATCTAATCAATGCGGACGAAAGCGATTACAATTCAACAACCAGTGACGAAGATGATGATTCACACCAAGGCTCTCCAATACCTGATGATGCAAATAGTAATCACCTTGTACCAATAGAAACTATATTCCTGCTAATCATAGCGTGGCTCCTTTCTTGCATGCACCTCATCTACAGTATTTTTATCCGAAGTCTTGGACTCTTTGGTTCGTGGAATTCAACTCAAATCCAATCCGGATTTCTTGATTCTTGAAATCAACTCATCTCGCTATGCCTACAATATGTCTTTAAAGGAAGTAAATTTCAATATCGTCAAAGCGGTATTCAGTTTAGATCCAATTAAAGAGGCAACAACAACAAATGTCTTAAGTGCCAACAATCAGGTATTGGGTCGCTTGGGTATGGTTGTTTCAAATAATATAAAAAGCGATGATACTATGTTGGATTGTTTGAAGGCAATTCAGGTAAGTCGTGTGTGAAGTTTTTGTATTCTTAAAAAAAGATTTTGACCTTTTTTTCTTTGTATTGCTTTTAAAACTTTTAGGAATACTGTGAAGAACAACCAGCTCTGAGAGCCAAGGTTTCCCAGATTATTCATTATCTCTATGATAAGGAATTTGTGTCTGAAGAAGCTATCCGCATGTGGCACAATGAGTTGGATGATGATTCAGAGTGGTTGAAAGCACCATTGCAGAAACTCATAGAATGGCTAGGTCAATCCAGCGAAGGCAGCAGTGAAGAAGAAAACGACGATTAAATACTTTTTCTTTTCTTCTTAACTTAATGATTCTTCAATAAAAAAAAAACTTTAAAAAACTGCCTCTTTGGGGATAGAAAAAAAATATGTTTAATTCAATAGAAAATTTGAATATACAACAAAAGTAAAATTAAATAGATTTTGGTTAGTTAAAGTAAAGTTAAAGTCAAAGTTGCATTGTGCTGCTGCACATTTATGCTCGGTGACATAGCCAATTGACCAGTGCCAAGTCGAATATGGTGTAAATGGATTTGAACGTGTTTTTGAAACACTTCAACATTATCGCTATCCAACAGACCAGCTTTCACCTCTCCGGACGATGAAGAAGATGATGCAGCTGCTGCTGCATTTTTAATTTCTGCTTCTGAATTCATTTCTTTCAGTCGATTTAGTTTAGATTTCTTTATAGCAATTGCTCGCTTCAATCGAACAATGGTCTCTAATAGCTTCACTAGGAAGCCACCGATATTATCACGTTCAATAACTGGATTCTTGAACGGACTGTCGTATTGCTATTGGCCCAACAATGGATCACTGCGATTAAAAGACACCCGATAAGTAGAGCTGAGGGAGTCGAATGCATCAACGCTACCACTACATCGTTAAGACAAATCTGGAAATCGTTCTCACCTTGAAAAAGAGGCTTATCTACAAATGAGTAGAACCATTCGAATATAACCCATTTTTGGGCTTTGGGTAGCTTAAGCAAATTTCGTAAACGTAAACCGATTTGTTGTTCCATAAGCTTGTCGGCTGGTATCAGTGCATTTCGTGATGTTGATGCTGTCGGGGACGAAAAGTATTTGCTAGGAGAACGTTTTTCGGGAGGTGTTTGTTGCTTTTCTTCGTAACGCACATAACGTGTACCGCCGATTGTTTTTCTCTTTTTTAAAGCTTTTGATGGAGTTTTAACTGGTGTTCTTGGTTGTTTTTGTGGTATGGTAATTTTGCGAGGCGATTGCTTAACACAAAGAGCTTTGTTATAATTTACCAGTTCATCGTCAAAGAATAGACGATTACGTTTTCGAACGCGAACGGGCATTCCACGAGCATTTAACATTTGAATTGGTTGTGAGGTTTGAGGTTTTGGAGGTGGCAAGGTACCGACACGATGTAGACCAAGTGTAGCTGGACTAAAGGCGGGCGGTTCAATGTGCTCATCGTCAGACATTGATGATTTAATCCGTATTATTGCCAATTTATTGGGATCTTTCATTTTATTCCAAAGAAATTCAAGAAATTTCTCTCCAAGGTTATTCTAAGAAAAGAAAAATGTTATATTTCTTTCTAACATTTCAGAGTATGGAACTTACCTTAAAACTACAAGAATAAAATACTAAAAATTGTACATGATGCGTGTTATGACTCCAGAGCATGAGAAAGTGTTTTGAGGATTTTATCACCTTCATCTCCAATTAGTTCTTTCTTTGGATTGAATTGATCAAAGAATGAATACATCTTTTCCATACACATATCAAAAGTATGGGCGGTTGGATGGGTCATTGGTAGAATTTCACGAGTTTCTTGTGGCGTCGTTGTTGTGGTTCTTGTTGCATCTTCCATTTTAAACATTTCCTCGTCAATATCTTCATCATCATCCATGTCGTCTTCGTTTTCTTCCTCAAATTCAGCTTCTTCAATTTCACTTCGTGGTGCATTCACATCAAGAATGAGCAGTTTTTGAACCAACACCTGTATCAGGTGTTCAGTTAGAGCTGGTTGGTATTCCATTAGCCACAACACATTGTGTATATATCCAGCCACAACATGAGCAGGTTTCATTTTGCCCAAGGTTATTTTTGATGTTCCAATGATGTCCTCCTGGCATTGCCATCAAGAGTAACTTGCTGCAGCCGATGATCCAAGATGGGTACAACGACTATTCCTGCTCCTGGAATACCAGATGAATTGATGTCTCATCGTTTCACGTTTGATGTAAAACTCATCCCGTAATTCGGGTGTGGCTTATTCTGCATATTCGGTTTGGAGTTCTGCTGCCTTTGGAGAGTCCGATTTTCTTTTGAGAGATTTAGAGGGTTCCTATTGAGTTGCTGCTGGTAAAACTGATTTGATTGTCCATTTTTG
This sequence comes from Episyrphus balteatus, assembly GCF_945859705.1. Lineage (NCBI taxonomy): Eukaryota > Metazoa > Arthropoda > Insecta > Diptera > Syrphidae > Episyrphus > Episyrphus balteatus. The sequence goes on along the minus strand of NC_079134.1, from coordinate 14,227,162 downwards.
TTAAATTGTTTTCTAAAATGAAAGAATAGAATAAAAATTTAAATTATAAAACTTGGAATAAAACTCTGAAAAGAATATATTACTATATTTTTAATTTTTTGTTACCTTTTTATTCTTGGGAAACAAAATTCCTTTGACAATTTCTGCAAATAATTAAATTCTTGTTTTTTTTTTTGACAAGCAAAAGTCACAAAACTAGATGTCAAATTACTATTTCCCGCTGCCCTACCAAGCGGCGCCACCATAGCTTGAACCTGGTCCTGGCAGTCCATATATAATAGGTCAATGGCAAAAATGCACATTAAATAAACTGAAATGGCTTTTAGTAGGGATGGGATTAGCTGCTACTTTTCGATAACTGTTACTACCTGTTATTGCTACTTTACAATAACAGGTATAAATACCTGTTACTGAAATAACAGTTAGTGAAAAAAATTTACACTAAAGCCTGGTACGCTGCTCGCGCTAAATTTTAGCTCCCATACAAATTATCGCAAATTTTTAGCCGAGATAAAATGGATCCCATACAAGTTATCGATAACTTGTATGGGAATTTTATCTCAGCTAAAATTTAGGCAGCGTACCAGGCTTAAAGGCTTGGCCACATCGGAGGGTATGCGGTAGCGGTATGGGTAGAGGTAACGGTACTTGTATGAACAAAATTTCAAACTGACATATCAACGTTCAGATGTGGAATTTTTTTCATACAAATATCGTTACCGGTACCCGTACCGCTACCGCATACCCTCCGGTGTGGTCAAGCCTTAAGGAAGAGAAAACAAACACATTTTTCTGCCTGTTAATTAATTTTTATCCTTAATAGCTCTGTGCTTCCAAAGTCCTTCTGAGCCTGAACTAGACATTTTCTGTTATTTTGGTAGCTCTGAAAGTTATTGATTGAAGGCTTGGCCACACCGGAGGGTACGCGGTAGAGGTACAGGTAACGGTACGGGTATTTGTATGGAAAAAATTCCAAACTGACACATCAACGTTCGGGTGTGGAATTTTTTTAATACAAATATCGTTACCGCTATACCGCATACCCTCCGGTGTGGCCAAGCCTTGATACTTGCAGGCGAATAATCTGCTAAAAAAAAAATGCTCCTATAATACCTGTTATTCGGATCAAAATTCTCAACTAGCACAACAGCTTCTATAAATTGAGATCTCGCAGGTACTTCTTTTTATACAGCTTGTATTGAGCTTGCTTCAGAATTTAATTGCTTATAGAAGTTCGAACTTGTTTAACGACTTCTAATAAGTTGTTTAAATACTGTTAAAGAAACTTAAACGAAAAAAGATTGTTTTCGGAAAAGCCTGCTTAGTGAATTTATGGAAGCTTTACAGAAATTACCAAGTTTAGTATTTGATTTTTGGTTTTGATATTGAATAATCTAGCTCGGACACTTTTTGGTTTTGACATTGAATAATTTAGCTCAGACATTTTTTTGACATTTCTGCTATTTGAACTGATTAAGTTTTTGATTTCATTAATGAATATACTAGAATGGCCGAGTGGGTTGAGTGGCGGACTGCCACCAAGTAGGTACGAAGTTCGATTCCTGGGTGTGCTAAAAAAATTATATACTTTTAAAATTATTATCAATAGATATACTAAAAACTAGTATAATTTCAGGTCAAAAGATAAAATTCAAGATTTAAATTCAAATAAAAACCAGTTAAAAAAGAATTCTTTTTTGTTTTTGTAGTTGTTTTTTTAATTTCGATAAGATATGTATTAAAGAGCTATACAAGCTCTTCCGAAGCTATCTGTCAAATCTCAAAGCTTCGGTAGAGCTTCGGTAAAGCTTCGTTTAAAATCCTTATAGAGGGTCAAACTTGTATAACGTTCTCCTTTTTCCATGCCCAAAAACCTTACTAAAGTTTAAAAGAAGCTGAAATGTAGCTTTTGTAATACCTTAACCGAAGTTGAAATGTTAGTTATGTTATCTGCTTAAGCCTGGTACGCTGCTCGCGCTAAATTTTAGCCAAGATAAAATTCCCATACAAGTTATCGATAATTTGTATGGGATCCATTTTATCTCGGCTAAAAATTTTCGATAATTTGTATGGGAGCTAAAATTTTGCGCGAGCAGCGTACCAGGCTTTAATCAAAATTACCAAGGAACTTATAAAATACCTGTTACTTGTTATAAAATTCATCTTTGATATTTGTAGTTCAGGCGAATAATCAGCTTAAAAAACAAAATGCTCCTCTAATACCTGTTACAAGTCGCAAGTCGTAAGTAACAGGTATTATAAGTTTCTTGATAATTTTGATCCGAGAGTTTTTGATTAATAAAAAAATTACGGGAACATTAATACCCCATGATATTTTTTCCTTATCATTTTCACTGTCGAGTTCGAAGACTTTGATTGAGTTCAGTAACGCATCAAAAACTTGAATCAAAAATATTTCTGGTGCAAAATTTTGCATCACTTAAGTGATACTTTGTAGGCAAGGTAGTGTTTTCTTTCCAAACGAAAAATTGTGATGCAAAAGCAGTGATTCATTTATGAATTCAGCCTTCGTTTCATCTTCATACCAGGCTTATTTCTATAATTTTTGGCTAAAAAATCTGCAATGTCAGATTTTTTTTGGACTATAGGAAAATGCCATAAGATCAAACTCTACCAACGCTTCCCCATAGCTTTTTCTGCCATCTACCTCCAACTAGCTCAACCACTTCCAATACCATCCATTTTTAAAAAATTCATCCATGTAAAATAAATTTTACAAAAACAAAATACATCAAGCCACTTCCAATGGAAATTCATTTGTAAAAAATAAAAAATTTATTAATCGTTTTTCGCAGTGTTTGGTAAATCGTTTGACTTGACAGAATGGGTAAATTTGCTAGCATCGACGGCGAAGCCGAATTAAGTTTTCCATCTGAAAATTTCGAATCTGCATCGCCTGATATTATTAAGCATATCGAAGTGCGTCATCGTTTAAATGGATATAAATCGACTACAAATACAAATAATGGCACAATTTCAAATGGGGTAAGTTTGCATATGAAAAATTCAAATCTGTTCATATTCTCACATTTATTTAGTATTAATTTTTTTTCTTGTCGTCTCAAAAAAAAACCTATCCCTTTCCCTTACACTGGCTGACATGCCAGCCAACCAGCCTATTCATGGTCAACTCGAGTCGAGTCTCTTCTTCTTTCTATCGCGCTACAATCAAAGCAAAGAAGAAAAGAAACCTGCCTCGAGTTTTTTTTTTCTTCTTATGTTTGCCTTCTATTCTTACTGAGTCAGTGGTTTTTGGGTATAGTTGGTGGTGGTTTTTGTGGTCGTTCTTTAGACTGTCTTGACTGGAATCCCTATAAACTGGGTCACACGCCCTCTATTCTGACCACTAAAAAAAAACCTACCCACTGTTTGTTGTTTTTTCTCTGTACCAAGAGCAAATGACTATCCCGCCTGACATCTTCGTCTAGCGTGGGTGTCATCACAATATTGCCATACTGACTGACTGACAGTTCCTTCCTGTACATATAAATGGAACCTCGAAGGGAGTCAGTCATTCAGTTGTAAGTACGACCGCAAAAAACGTGCTAATTTTACACCCAAACTCATTATGCAAGCGATAATTAATGTACATATTCCGAATTGTTGGTCGGCTTTATTCAGTCAGAGCTAGAACCAAGCCAACTCATTCGATATACCACAAGTTCCATTGATTAGGTTGATGAGAATAGCTTACTTTTAGTTGTGGGAATATTCCGGCGAAATTACTCATTGACATTGGGGCGATTATCTTTGGTTTCGCTATATTTTTTGTTATCAGTTTGTGTGTGATGGAAGTGCTTTCGTTATCAGTACATTTTGAGTACATCACACGAGCATCGAGTAGGTACGTAGACGAGTCATCTTTTTCCTAGGAGTTGATTTGATTTGATTTGGAGAGTGATAACATCAGCACTAGTAGATTGGCAGTTTTGTTAAGTTTTTTTTAGGTGCGCTGACTTTGGTTTGATTTTCTATTTCTATTTTTTTTTTATCATTTTCCATCTAAATTTAATTGTTTTGATTGAGAAAAAATTTCAAGTCAATGAATAGGTCGACTGCTACCGCCAATGCCAATGATATTGTGTGATTTCAAATCATTTCGTCATTTCATATTTTATATTTTTTTTACTAGCGATAAAAATGTACTATAGAGCAAGTTAAGGATTCGAAAAAAAAATCGAAATCCAGATAACAATCAAACATAACATTACGATGATGGAGAATGGGCACGTTCAGGAAACGTTGGGGACTAAATATTTAATCATTGCCCCCTATTTCGAATGTCGTTTGTCTATCGATAAACAACTTTTGTCTACAGTCGATCATCGAAAATGACTTGGTATTGTGAATCTCTATCGATAGACGACTTTTGTCAAAAATAGATTATCGAAAATGTATTTTGGTGATATTAAATTCTATTGTGAACGAATATTTTTGTTCAATCTTTCGATCTTTTTCGTTTACCATTTTCGGAAGCCATCTTTTTTTCTTTCATCTGACAGTTCTCGATACAGACTTTCTGCTTATGATATTTACTTCTTTTCTTATATCATGGATTCGATCGACTTTTATCGTATCGAAAATTCAACGACACTCGCAATACGGCCCATTTTCTGAACGGAAAGTTAGGTAGACGAGTAAATCGAGTTAGGGAATTTGACTAAATTGGATGGATTTCATTTGACAGCTAACCAATCAGAGATGCGAAATTTACTTAAATTTACTTAACCTGGGGGGTCATTCCGTAATTTTCAAAACGTTTATCGTCAAAACGTTTATCGTGGACGTGATCGTCCACAATTTGCTTCACGTAACTCAGCGAAATACGTTTCGTCTACGTTTATTTCTTCATGCAGTTTGAGAGCTTTCAGAAATTCTCAAACTGCTTTAAATGTCATACTGACTCTGTCTGTCATTACGAATAAGAGGGAGAAGATGCGTTGTTGTTTTAATATTTGTGTTGTTTTTTTTGTCCTGTCATTTTTTTTTTTTTGGTGGTGGGTTTTGGTATGAATAGAAGAAAAATGCAAAATAAATATTTGTTTTAATTTTTTTGTTTCTTATTTGCATTTTTCTTGCAAAAACAATTATTTTATGTATATCTATATTTTATATGCACATGTAAATATAATACATACAACCATTACGTTTGTTAGGACAAACTCGTCATTTAAATTTTTTTAGAGTAACCCCAAAAATTAACCATCATTTGATGTTTTTTGTATTTAATACTAAACAAACTCGAATCTTAAATTGTATTTGGTCACAGCACAGCCTTGAAAAAATAAAAAAACTATAAACGTATGGGAAACGTGAGCTATTTAGCTATCGTCCAAACGTCAACGTTTTTGCGTGTACGTTTAGACGATTTTCGTCTTCCGTGAAGCAAAACAATAATAGCGAAAACGTGAACGTCCAAACGATAGACGTTTTTAATTTTACGTGAAGCAACTCTATCGTCCAAACGTTAACGTCTGACGATAATCGAGATACGGAATGACCCCCCTGCCCATTGCGAAAAAATGGGTCCGGCAATTCTGTCTGTCTGTCTTTCTTTTAAATTAAAAATTTTTGTGTGTAATGTTACAAAACAAGACCAACCTTCTGAATAAAAGAAATAGTTTTTGAACCGTTATTAACGGTACCTTGCATAGAACGCTTTTTTTTTGGTTTTTGAATATCACGTACACAACTAACCCGATTTCAGCGTTTTAATAAGCTTAATATAAAAGTTTTAAAAAAATTTCAAAAACCACATTTTTGGATTTTTGAAGAATGGGAACTAATTGTTATTCTGTATTCCAAAATTCTGTATGACCAAAATTCTGTATCTGAATAAAAAATTCTGTGTGAATATACATAATTCTGTATTCCATTATCCTGCTTTTCTATTATTTTGTATTTCAAAATTCTTTAAATCCAAAATTCTGTTTTCAAAATTCTGCAAATCCATTATTCTGCTTTTTGGAATTCTGTATATCCCAAACCTAAACATTTTTATCTTGTTTGTTGAACAATTTATATTCAATTAACAAATTAAGTATAAGAGTGTATAAGAGCTGTTTGGTAAAACGAAACTTAAGGATTTATGTTCTACATAAAACCTTATGTGACAGTTTACGCAGAGGCAAAAATTAGGGAATAAGAGTTTATGTTCTTCATACAAATTTAAGTTTCGTTTCAGCAAATGGCCTTAAAAGACCTTACAAAAAAAGACAAAAACAAATAAAAAATAACAAAAAACAAAATAATGAAAAATGTATATGTATGAAAATTCTTGGCTAACGGCCATGTTATTCACTAGTTTAAAAAATATATCTGGATGTAAAATTGTCAAATATGAAAAATAAATCCAATTATTTTTGACATTTTAATTTCTGTACATCTAGATGTATTTTTTAAACTAGTGAATAATATGGCCGTAAATGTTACTAGTATTTCGGTATTCAAAATATGTCATTCAAATTCAATCAAAGCATTTTCTGGAAAGCATAATACCAAAAATCTGTACTCCAAAATTCTGTAAATGATAAAAGAAATATTGTTTTGATAATGAGAAAAAATGCCCACTTTTTTTCATTATCGAAACAATTTTTCTTTTATCATTTACAGAATTTTGAAATCCAGAATTTTGTAACTACAGAATTTCAGAATATAGAATTTTGAATTTACAGAACTTTAAAATACAGAGTTTGATTTTACAGAATTTTAAAATATAGAATTTTGGAATAGAGAATTTCAGAATCCGAATTTTGGCACACACAGAATTTTGACCCCAACCCTTTAAAAATATTTCAATTTTTATTTTTTTGAAACGGGTTGGTGAAAAAATTTTAAATTTTAGTTGTTTCTTGAAAATGGCATACCAATTTTTTTTTTTTTTTGAAAATATTAATATGTATAAAATATTTTTTTCTAAAAATTCCTTTTCATGCAAGAAATCAGATGGCATACTTTGATTTGTGATCAAAATCATTTATAACGGTGTTTCATTAATTTAAAAAAAACAGATTTATATATTTTTTAAATTGCTGATGAAATTAATTTCTTTAATTAAATTATAATTTTCATCATAGAAAACTTTAAGATAAAAGCTACTTTTACCATAAGAGCAAGAACGTGCGACCCAGTCGTGCATTTTATTGCTTCTCTATCTTATAATTAAACTAACTGAATATAGTTCTACCATTTAATTGATAGTGTTATGTCTTCTGCCTTTTTTCTCTTACACACTTCACCTCACTCCCCCTCTTAAAAAGCAACAACAAATTAACGGAAAAAAGATTCAATCATATTTTCATGACAAAATAACTCGGCACGTAATTGGATACATTTACTTCACTATCAATACTCTCCATGTGCGGCAAGTTAATTTGATTAGGTGTTCCTCCTTTACTTGTTGTTTTTTTGTTGTGGGATCAACACGATGTTGGTATATCTGTTTCTTGGTCTTGGTTTGGTGAAGTAGTAATAGTCTGTTACGCACTTTGTAAATAATAAATAAACAAAAAAAAATAAATTGCACGACTGGGGTCGCACGTACTTGCTCTTATGGTAAAAGTTTCTCTAATTTTAAAGATTTTCATTGGGCAAAATAAAGGAAAATTTAAAACTTGATATTTTTACAGAATTTCATAAGTGGTGCAAAAAAAAAATAATATCAGTTTTTATAAATAATTAAATACCGTTTTAAATGAACTTTTACAAAAAACTAAGTATGCCATTTTATTTCTTGTATAAAAAGGAATTTTTAGAAAAAAATTTTCGAAAATCGTTAGAGCCGTTTTTTTAAAAAATAATTTTTTATATATAAAAATTTTCTAACATTTTTCAAAAAAAATGTTGGTATGCCATTTTGAAGAAGAAATTAATTTACACATAAAAATGGAATTTCAAAATTTTTCACCAACCCGTTTTCAAAAAATTGATTTTTCAAAAAAAATTTTGAAATATTTTTTAAAAATCCAAAAACGTGGTTTTTGAAAATTTCTAAATTTTTTCAAATATTGATTATTAAAACGTTTCTGTATAAAAATTTTGGTCGAAATCTGTTAAGTCGTTTACTAGGAATTCGTAAATCAAAAAAACCGTTCTATGGCAGGTACCGTTAATAACGGTACAAAAAATATTTTTTTTATTTTTAAAGAAAGCTTTTATGTGTTACACTACACACAAAAATTTTAATCAAAATCGTTAGAGCCGTTTTTGAAAAAAATTAACTTTTCTATTTCCGTTATATGACAGGTACCGTTAGTTTTGGTCCTAAAAAAAAAATTTCAATTTGTCCTCTAGGGAATCACCCAAAACTCTTAACTACCAAGTTTGAAGAAAATCGCCCTATTAGTTTAGGCGGTAGCTCGAGGTACACACAGACAGACAGACAGACAGACGGACAGACAGACGGACAGACAGACGGACAGACAGACAGACAGAATTGCCGGACCCACTTTTTTGGCATTCTCCACCATCGTAATGTCTGGTAAAATTGTTATCTCGAGTTCGATTTTTTTTACGAATCCTAAACTTGCCCTATAGTACCTATATCGCAAGTAAAAATACATTGAAATTTTTGTATGAATGGCGGGGGGCCTTCCTTTAATAGTTTTTTATTTGTTAATACAAAAAAAAAAAAAAAAACCAATTGAGAAATAATATGAATTTGTTTTTAATAATATACCAACATTGTTAATTGTTGATTAGTAATGTTGGCAAATGGCAAATTTTTTTTGTTTGTTTGTTTATTTAATTTAGGCCAAATGGTGGATGTTGATTCATTAAGGTGCTATTTCATTGAAAACCGGCAAAATATCGGTGAAAGTAAATATTTTGAAGGTTTTGGCGCCTTAACACTGTTTTGTGTTTTTTTTTATTTATTTAAACTCAAACGTATGACGTACTCTTGTTATCGATACCATGAGCTCAGATTTTATATCCCATGATTTGGGGAATTCCATGGTTCGCAATACTTTGGTAGTAGTATTTTTTTATGATAGTTAAATTTTTTCTTGAAATTTAAATATTTTTTAATGTAAGAAAAACAAGTTCAAAATTAGATTAATAAAATGGGTTTAGTAAAAAAATATTTGGGGCACATATTTGCTTCCGCCATGTTTTCTCCAGAATTTGAGCCTTTATTCTTAAAAAGTACGCAGATCGAGCTAAATTTTAGCTCCCATACAAAGTATCGAAAAAAATTAGCCGAGCTAAAAATCATCCCATACAAATTATCGATAGCTTGTATGGGAAAACGGTCGCGTATTATAACTTATTATTTTAATGTACTATTAAGCTGCAATTTTGAATTATTCAGCTTTAACTGTACTCTTGGAGCTTCTTAGTAATTTGTGCTTTTTTCTCGATGGAATATGAAGTTAGTAAAACAACTGTAAAAACTAAGCTGTTTCATGTCAATATTTGTATTTTGAAATGCATACTTCATAAACGAATTCTCTTTTTTTTTAAATATTTTTCTGCACATCTTCCGTTAAATATTAAAAAAAAATTAACATTTCTCTTCAGAACTCAAAATTTCATATCAACAGATCGATAAATCTTAAAATAGGCGTGTTTTTTTTTTGTAAAGCTATAAGCAGTAGAATTTCCCAAATATCAACACTGAACAAAAATTTTGAAAACTTTTCGACAAAATTATATCCACAGCTTGGTTTAGCTTATATTCCTATCGGCATCTGCGTGTTGTTTCAAACGCCAACTGCGGATAGAAATGCCAAATAAACATACATAGTTGTCACGAAATTGTCTACCACTCTTATAAACTTTTCCCAGAAATCGGCTTTATATGAATTTAAGTGTTTATATACTCCACACAAAAATCGGAAAAATGCATTTTTCAAATCCTCATAAACCATAGAATGCCGTGAAATAAACCTGCCAAACTTTCGAATTCTTGATCAGGACGCTATTACCTACACATACGTATGACCCATTTTCGGTTATACCTCCACTCCCAAAATCTGCTGTGGGCTCTCGGTCTATAAGAAAATAATTTTATAATCGTTGATTCTTTTTTGGAGAAGCATAAACTCCAGCCAATGAATTTGGCGGTTACACACTATGTATACATGTTATGGAATCTTATTGGGAATTTCAACAACAAACAGCGGTAACGTGATGCACTCGAAAGAGAGGAGATTAGCAATACCACATGAATAAAAAATCATGTGTCGGTTCTTCTGATAAAAATCCTCACATGTCTAGAAAGTGTTAACGAACTTGTTCTGACTGACGTATGAAACATATACATTTAAATTTTAATAGGTCCTTAATAAAACCTTAACTAATCGCAAATGTTTCATTTCCTATTATAAAAAAGTACGTATGACCCAATCTTGTATGTATGTGTATTTTATTTCAATGGTGTACATAGCTTCTATTCCTATCCACGTTTACTATTTTTGATGAATATTAATTTTTCGGATTGATAAGATAAACAAGCAAATAATTGTGTGTGTCATACTGTTGTAATAAACAAAATTCAGTTGACTCATTTTATTTCAATATATTCAATAGTTTAACGTTAGACTTGGTGAAATATTCATATTTTTGTTTTGGTATTCTTATCAAAATAATAAATAATAATGTCCTAGTTATAGTTTTGCATATGTTTTTGCATATGTTTATCTTGCAATGAACGGGGGACAAGTTGCTAACACTTCAAAAATAAGTCTTTATTTATTATCTGATTAAAATCATTCAAACAAAAAGACTAACATTAATGCTTTTCGAAATAAGCAAATATTCTTTCTAACATTACTTCATAAATTTAATTTTTATTAATCTACTACCATATCACTCAAAGTAGAAAGATAAAATTACTACATTTTTATTTGTAAATGCAGTTAGCAATCAATCGAACAAAAAATATAGACAGTAATATATTTTGTTTTTGGTCTAAACCTTCTCCCATCCCCCATTCGTAATGCCTAATAAGAGGTTGTAGATAATAAAACAGTGCAATAAAATTGACCAGAATGCCAACCATGCAATTAATTGACTGATTATCTCAGTGATGAACTAACAGCAGCAGTGTGTGCACCGTGCACATGGCACATGATGCCTCTCATGTTAATAAAGTGTCATTAAGACTAGCGACAATATTATTGGACATCATGCAGGCAATGTTATAAAAACTTGTTGTAGATACTACCAAGTTTTAGATTGGAAATGGGAAATATCATTTGCATCATTGATACAATTTCTAATTAAGTCAAAAGTGTTATAAAAAAAATGGTTTTTGTATGAAAACTGGATGACTAGAAAGTCAAAAATAAACCAACTCAAGGGTGTTACTCATACTTGCACTTAAAAATGCCAAACTGATGATTCATTTCGTTTTAGCCACCTCGCCATAATAAAGAATTTCAACTTAATGCTTTAAAGTAATTAACTATTTTAGGGATTGTCTTACTATTTGTTCTATTTGTTACCACAATGTGGTACTTTAAAAGATTTTACGACCAAAGTTAGTAAATATGAGATTTTCACATGCAATGTAGGTGGACTACAACAAAAACTTTGAACCGCTGCCTTCAAGACATGCTATCACAAAATAATTAACTACTTATTATTTATTTTCATAAAATAAGATATCATTGTTTAAAATACAAATTGAAAAAAAAAAAACACAACTCACTTTGGTATTTCGTTTGCAAACAAAGTCAAGAAATTCTATTTTTTGATTAGATAACATTTTTTATAATAGAAAATAATATTGACTTGTACTTAAATTTGATAAATTATAAGTTCATCCATGGTCTTAAGTTCTCAATCAATAATATGAATGAAAACCACAACATACTTATATTTTTGTTTAATAAAATAATAAGATTATATTTTTTTATTCAAATACCTACCTGATTAATAAATTGTAATTTAGATTATGTTGTGTTGTGAAATATTTTGTATCTATAAATCATAAGTTTTATTGCTTAATAAATGCTTGTTAATCTTCTGTCGAGTACAAACTAGTAAATTGAATATGTTGCTATCATGATATTTAGAACTTCAAATGTCGTACTTTTATGACCATCAATCATGATTTTGCATATATTAAAAAAAAAATCAGTTTTTACACCTTTTTTGCTTAAATCGAGAAACAAAAAAAAAATAACCATTAAAATGTGTGCCTCATATTTGGTCAATCCTTAAGATTTGATAAGATATTTCAAAAAATTGTAGATATAAAATCAAAATACATTATTGCACTAATTTGAATTTAAATTCTTCTTGAAACTATTCAATATTGTTCATTAGAATCTGGTGTCCTGAACCTGAAATTAGAATTTTTCTATCACGCCGCGTTTTCAAAATATTCGAATATAAATATTCAGTAAATTAAAGCCACTTTGCTTGTACATTTTAATTTTTTTTTCGTAAGCTGTACTTCGATTTGATTTATTAATGTATAAATATCAACGCGTAACCCTAAATTTGATTCTCTTGAATTATTTATTCAATTTTGCTAGAAAGCGTTGTTTTTTTTATTATAAATTCAATTCGCTCGAAAATTAAACAAACAAACTCATACGATTTTTTAATGGAATAGAGACGTATATTTCACAGCCGTTTAAGAAAAAAATCGTTCGATAATTTCCATCACTACTTTTAACCCATCAGTAGGAGATATTTTTGCATTAATAACCTTCAAGTGCATTTTTCCACAGCAAATATATATTTTCCCTGAATGATTCTATGAGTTTAATATCAAATAAAAACTATCGACCATTCATTAAGTTATTACTTTTGTCCATTTAGAGATTGCTACTTTTTTATTTCTTAAACAACCAAAAAGTATAGTATAGTATCGAATGCAAGTGGTTAAATAGAATCCGACATAAATAAAAAAAACTATTTGAAGAAAAATAAAAACGACTGGGGTCGCACGTACTTGGTCTTATGCTTAAAGTTACTCTAATGTTAAAGCTTTTTATTCAAGAAAATTAACGGCCAATTTCTTCACATGAATACTAGCCCAGCTTAGTACCCGGTCTAGCTAGGACCGGTACTAGCACTGGTACTCGGTCCTAACGAAAAGTTAGTACCTGAGTATTTCTTCACATTTATAGGACCTGATCTAAGTTCACAACGCAGTCCTAAGAATTAATTCGTATAAAACTGGTCTAACTGTCATTTTGACAATATTTTGAAGTTTTAAATAGATTATTTTGATAATTCAGCAAATCAAACAAAACAAAATAGACAAAAAACGTTTACATTTAGTGAAATCACCATTTAAAAAATAATTAAAAAAAATTATAATGACGCTTAAGAAGACCTAAGAAGAAAAAATGAAAATAAAAAAAGTTAAAACTCAAGTTTTATCAAGAAGTGTCACCGATTTGAGTACTAACGATTGGTATAATAACCAGGTACTAGCAGATTTTGAGGAGCTAGCTAGTACCAAGTCCTAACTAGTACTCGGTCCTAAATTGACAGTTCTAGGGCTTTGTACTTGAGTGAAGAAATGAGTTGATACCGATTTGAGTACTAACTTTAGGACTAGGACCGGTACTAGCGCTAGGACTCTGTGAAGAAATCGGCCGTAAGAAAATTTAAAATTTGATATTTTCAAGAAATTAAAAAAAATAAAATCTGTTTTTATAATAATTTTTTAAATGCTAAAAACAAAGTATGCATGTTTACTTCTTGTATAAAAAGGAATTTTTAGAAAAAAATTTTCGAAAATCGTTAGAGCGGTTTTTTTAAAAAAAATAATTTTTTATATATAAAAATTTTCTAACATTTTTCAAAAAAAAAGTTGGTATGCCATTTTGAAGAAATAATTTATTTACGCATAAAAACGAAATTTCAAAATTTTTCATAAACCCGTTTTCAAAAAATTGACTTTTCAAAAAAAAATTTTGAAATATTTTTTAAAAATCCCAAAAACTAGTTTTTTGATAACTTTCTAAAATTTTAATATCACCTTCACCTAATCGCTTTTGTATAAAAATTTTGATATGAACGAGATATTCATAAATAAAAAAAACCGTTCTGACAGGTACCGTTAATAACGGTAAAAAAAATATTTTTTTTTTATTTCGAAAGTTGGCTCTTATGTGTAATACTACACTCAAAAATTTAAATCAAAATCGTTAGAGCCGTTTTTGAAAAAAATTAACTTTTCTATTTCCGTTATATGACAGGTACCGTTAGTTTTGGTCCTAAAAAAAAATTTGAATTTGTCCTCTAGGGAATCACCCAAAACTGTTAACTACCAAGTTTGAACAAAATCACTCGAATAGTTTAGGCTGTAGCTCTAGGTACATACAGACAGACAGACAGACGGACAGACAGACAGAATTGCCGGACCCACTTTTTTGGCATTCTCCATCATCGTAAAATTGTTATCTCGAGTTCGATTTTTTTTACGAATCCTAAACTTGCCCTATTAGACCGAGAGCCAGCGACCTAAAGTTTGCAGGTAATTGCTTAGTATTCACCCCTATGAAATATGTTTAAGGACATCCCCAGGCATGTTACTGCAAAAAAAAAAGTCTCGTGAGACGTGGCAAAAACGGTCTGCCAAGCACTTGAATGTGAAAAAAATTTTAAATTAAGAACTCGACCTTAAATCAAAAAAAAAATATTTAAAGAGAACGGCAACACTTACAAAACTAAACGATACCTTTTTTTAAAGGTAAAAAGTTATACTACTTTTTGGTTTTTATATAAATGTTTTTTGATGAATAGTTTTTGAAACAAAAAATTTCAAACACAAAATTTTGAAAAAAAATTCAAAAAAAGTTCAAACAGTTTTTTTTTTTCATAAAATTTACCCAATCAAGTATTATTTTTTTTTTGTTTTAATTTCTCTTATATATTTTGAGTCAAACACCGAAAACTAAAAGTCAAAATCTCTTTTACTTTTCGAGAAAACTGAAAATTACCAAACCTTCTATTTTTTCACCAACGCCAAAATTACGGCTATTAATTATGTCTTTCAGAAAGGAAGTAAGATGTTCACGGGTTTTATTGCAGGAATCGTTCAATGGGTTATAAAAAAGATAAAACCGCGGAGTGCTATTAAATGAGAGGGTGGGAACTGGAGATAGGGGTGCAAAAGCCCCCTTTTTGGTTTTTTCAATATATCTCGTAAACAAAGCATAATTTTGAGATATTGTTCTTAATAAATTTTGTAGAGAATAAAATTTCCTATAATAATAATGTTTTTTAAAAATTTATAAAAAAAATTTCCTTACCAAAACAGTCAAAACAAACAAAAAAAAAATCAAACAAAATCAATTTTTTTCGTTTTTTTGCTTTTTTGGTTGTGTCTCTTATTTGGGCTGAGATAGACATTAACATTGCTCTAATAAAACATAGAAGAGTAAATTTTCTTTGAAATGCTGGTCTCATCAAATTTTTTCATTGAAAATTAACCAAAATATGCCCATTTGAACCTATCTTTTTTTCGCAGATTCAGTTTTTCTCAAGTAAAAAAGAAAAATTTGAGGGGAAAGTACTATAACTTAGCAACCAAGAATTGATAGCGGTTTTTTGTAGAAGGGTTAAATACAATCATTTTTTACTATGGGAGGGGGTGTCTATCTTCCCCCGTTTAGGCGGAAGGGGTTATTAAAAAAAAGAAAAATACTTAAAATCAAAAAAATTTATTAAAAAACAACGGTAACACTTACAGTTATGAACGATACTTTTTTCAAAAGCTAAAATTATACACTTAATTTAAATTTTTTAAGTTAAGTTATTTAAATCAATTGTTTTCAAAATAAATGAATGAGCCTGGTAAAGAAAGTAGTTTTTGCATTTTTTAATTTTTTAAGGAAAACAAGAAGGCATAGGAACATAATGATTTTCAGTTTTTGATAAGAAATCAATTGATGCTGTTTACTTTATGGATAAACTTCGTATTGAAACCCAAAGTCATTCTTAAAATAGTAATCAACGTGTTTTTTAAACTTTTTTTTCTAAAGTTTTGACTTTGAAATCGTTTATTTCGAAATAGTCGGTTTAAATAACTTAACTTAAAAATTTAAATTTAGTGTATAATTTTAGCTTTCGAAAAAAGTATCGTTCATAACTGTAAGTGTTACCGTTGTTTTTTAATAAATTTTTTTGATTTTAAGTATTTTTCTTTTTTTTAATAACCCCTTCCGCCTAAACGGGGGAAGATAGACACCCCCTCCCATAGTAAAAAATGATTGTATTTAACCCTTCTACAAAAAACCGCTATCAATTCTTGGTTGCTAAGTTATAGTACTTTCCCCTCAAATTTTTCTTTTTTACTTGAGAAAAACTGAATCTGCGAAAAAAAGATAGGTTCAAATGGGCATATTTTGGTTAATTTTCAATGAAAAAATTTGATGAGACCAGCATTTCAAAGAAAATTTACTCTTCTATGTTTTATTAGAGCAATGTTAATGTCTATCTCAGCCCAAATAAGAGACACAACCAAAAAAGCAAAAAAACGAAAAAAATTGATTTTGTTTGATTTTTTTTTTGTTTGTTTTGACTGTTTTGGTAAGGAAATTTTTTTTATAAATTTTTAAAAAACATTATTATTATAGGAAATTTTATTCTCTACAAAATTTATTAAGAACAATATCTCAAAATTATGCTTTGTTTACGAGATATATTGAAAAAACCAAAAAGGGGGCTTTTGCACCCCTATCTCCAGTTCCCACCCTCTCATTTAATAGCACTCCGCGGTTTTATCTTTTTTATAACCCATTGAACGATTCCTGCAATAAAACCCGTGAACATCTTACTTCCTTTCTGAAAGACATAATTAATAGCCGTAATTTTGGCGTTGGTGAAAAAATAGAAGGTTTGGTAATTTTCAGTTTTCTCGAAAAGTAAAAGAGATTTTGACTTTTAGTTTTCGGTGTTTGACTCAAAATATATAAGAGAAATTAAAACAAAAAAAAAATAATACTTGATTGGGTAAATTTTATGAAAAAAAAAAACTGTTTGAACTTTTTTTGAATTTTTTTTCAAAATTTTGTGTTTGAAATTTTTTGTTTCAAAAACTATTCATCAAAAAACATTTATATAAAAACCAAAAAGTAGTATAACTTTTTACCTTTAAAAAAAGGTATCGTTTAGTTTTGTAAGTGTTGCCGTTCTCTTTAAATATTTTTTTTTTTGATTTAAGGTCGAGTTCTTAATTTAAAATTTTTTTCACATTCAAGTGCTTGGCAGACCGTTTTTGCCACGTCTCACGAGACTTTTTTTTTTGCAGTAACATGCCTGGGGATGTCCTTAAACATATTTCATAGGGGTGAATACTAAGCAATTACCTGCAAACTTTAGGTCGCTGGCTCTTAGACTATATAGTACCTATATCGCAAGTAAAAAATTATTTCTTTTTTGTGACTTTTATTTTAATATTATGTAGTTGTAATCCTAATCGGGCTTTAAGTAGTTATTTTAAACTTCTAAACGGCAAGAAAACGACATGCTCTAGAAACCAATCTGTATTAAATAAGAAATTAAACTTCGCAGTTTTCTACGCTCTCTTCTACCCTACATGATAATTTCTTTACTTAAGCCTCAATTTTGGTGTCCAGAGCGAGTCATTTTTGTATCGTTTTATTACAAACGACTAACGTAATTTGATTATCAGCAGAACTATAAAAAATGAATACTAAGCAATATTCGATAGTTTAATAGTTCTTATCACTTGCTTAGAAGACATCGTTACTTAATAGGCGTAAACTATACATAATAAACCCTCAAAGTTCCTGAAAATACTTTAATTTAATTTTGTATGTATTTGATGTTGAATATCTGGAAGGTTTATTTTTGAATTCAACTGCCATTTCACTTTCACATTTCACTTTGGCATTTCACTGTCAACAATTGAAATAATTACGCACTCATTATTACAATCTTTGTTCCTTACCGATTTCAACCGGGCTGCGTTCAGGTCTGCAACATATTGTTATTCAAGCGTTTTGATTTGTGATATCAACATAATGTGGACACTGTCTATGATATCGTGGGCACAAAGCCAAAACCACGAATCTGCTAAATTTTAGTTTTGAGAAAAACGGCTTTAAAGTTTTGGAAACACATGCAATCTTATGGAAACTCGTGCAACAAAAATTTATATTTTAGACTTCTAGGCAACAGATGGAGGATTGGGATCGACGCAGTGAATAGAGGGACCGATAACAAGTAAAATTACACATTAAAGTGAAAATGTCCAAAAATGCAGATTCGCGGTTTTGGTGCTGTGCCGAAGATATGAGCTAAAAAATAAAAAAATAAAAGTTTTCTGCTTTTACTTCTTATAATCGATGTTATTAAAAATTATTTTATGCTCACTTTATTTTACTATAATAGGCTTTTCGCATAAAACTTTTAAAATTATATTGTGCTTTTTTTTTCAAAATTTAGGAGATAAACCATTTTAATTTCCTTATTTATATAAATTTCACCTTACGGAATCATCTTAGCCCAGGTTTAAATTATTCTTTTGTTCAAGTCATTTTAAACTAATGTTATATTCTATCTCTAAAAAACTATCGATAAAATTTTTGATGCTATTTTCGAGTTCTATGTGCTGAAATCATTAAAAAAACAACATTTTTTTGTAAACTAGTGTAATTTAAATTATTCTCAAATTTTAAACTAAGTATTTCCATAATCAATCATTTTCTACGACTCACTGAATGCATTCCATTTCCTTGCCAAAGTTCAATGGCAAAAATTAAATAACACAAGAGGCGCGCCTCCACAATTTTTTAATCACTTTTCGTTAGCCTTGACATTGGTTGTGAGTTGTGACGTAATGTTTTTTTAATCGCTGGCGTCTTCATATCTCTAATCTCTCTGAAAAATCGACTCACAATTTGCTTGCTATAGCTATAGCAGGTCGTTGTGTGTTGGCTTCTACGTAATCTTTAGCTTGTCATAAATTTTTCTTTACTTGTACTCGTACAAACATTCTGTTTGTGTGTTTATATTTATAAAACAAGAATGCAAGTTTATTAGATTCATTTGTGGTGTGGTTGATAAAAATAAACTGCACGAGGAGATAATATTTTTTGAGAGACATGTGTGCTGCTGCTCCGCCCGTTGTTGCCACTTACCCACAACCTCATTTGCCATCATCATACACAAATCATTCTGATCGCGCGGACTAGATTTTTATTTTTTTTTATTAATCTTAACAAATCAACTGTCTTACCTTATTCTTTGTCAACTTGCGCGTACGCAGAGCTAAAAATATTTCTCAAAAGGGAATGAATTCAATTCAGTTTGTTCTCCTCTCTATTGTATTGCAATAAAGAGGTTCCGGGTGTTGACAACAACCGTTATTGTTGTTATTAGGAATTTTTGTCTCCTAGACAATTGCGAGTTCAAAGTACAAATAATTTAATTAATTTCAATTAAGAAGACACGTTCCACTCACTTTCTTATTTCTTTTTTTATATTTTTTTAGAATTTTGCTATCACAAATGGGAATGTCAAGAGTAAAACGCCGTCGTCGATTGCTATTACCCAGACTGTTCCAAACGGAAAAGTATACAATAAAGAGGAAAACACACAACAGAGCAAAGGAGAAATAGGATTCTATGATGATCCTTATCGAAGCAAAACCTCCTTCGAAGAGGTCCCACTACACACAGCCTGCCTAACATATCTTGGCTTTTACCTGCTTATGATATTGGGCTACATCAATCAATTGATGTGTGCCCCCAAAATAGCTAAAGAAGAAAATCGAGAGGTAAGAAGAAGAAGATGAAGATGATAGTAAGAAGCAACTTAAGCTTTGAAATACTTAAACTGATTGTACTTAATTTTTTCAGGGCTATGTAACGCTATACGATGCCTTTGAGAGTTTCTATTCGCGATACGTCTATCGAAGAGTTCGAGATTGCTGGAATCGTCCAATTGTTAGTGTCCCAGGAGCAGAAGTCACTTTAAAAGACCGAATAACCAAAGACTACGGTTGGACATTTGAGTTCACTGGAACACAAACAAAATGTCTTAACCTGGGATCTTATAACTATTTGGGATTTGCAGCGGCCGAAGGTCCATGTGCCGATCAGTCTGCAGAGCGTTGCAGAACAGACGGTTTGGCTCTAGGCAGTTCCCGTCGAGAATTAGGAACTACCTACTTGCATGTGGAACTTGAAAAATTGACGGCAAAATTCATCGGTGCCGAAGATGCTATTGTATTTGGAATGGGATTCGCAACGAATTCACTCAATCTGCCATCACTACTTGCACCTGGGTGTTTGGTGGTGAGTGATGAGAAGAATCATGCATCGATTATTCTTGGCATTCGTTTGTCGGGAGCCACTACAAAAGTATTCAAACATAATAACATGAAAGATTTGGAGCGTGTGTTGCGTCATAATGTTGTTAATGGCAATCCAAAAACAGGCAAGCCATGGACTAAAATTATGATTATTGTTGAAGGAGTTTTCAGTATGGAAGGATCTATTGTGCGACTGCCGGAAATTATTGCATTGAAAAAGAAGTACAAGGCGTATTTGTATTTGGATGAGGCACATAGTGTTGGTGCTATGGGACCGAATGGTCGTGGAATTGTCGATTACTATGGTGCCGATCCAAAAGATGTGGATATATTGATGGGAACATTTACAAAGAGCTTTGGCAGTGCTGGTGGTTATATTGCTGGATCTAAGGTTAGTTATTTAAACTTTTAATGTGGTTGTGAAAAACTATCTAAATTTATTTTTTTCAAATTTTTTTTCTCAGTTGCGTAGTTCAAAAGTGCGTTTCGGCCATCTTTTTAATATGCATACTTCTAAAATATAATCGATTTTAACCAAATTTCGGAGCCGAAGCTCAAAAAAAGTTTTTCAATTTCAATAAGAAAAAAATTGTTGCTTCACGAATTTGTTGTTAAATACCAAATTCGTATGATCACGATTGAGATCGTGAAATCGTGAATTCGTTGTTTCTTTGTTTATTTTCTTTTTTTTTTTGAGCGAGGCATCCAAGATAATAAATTAATAGTTTTTTAAAAATAAATACATATATTCCTTATTGATCAATACACTTTTGCATGTGTTGGAACCATTTGTTGAAATTTTTTTTTTTCATTCCGTTTGAGACACCGACAAAACATGGCTTTTGAAACCTTCGATCGCCTATTCAGCTCAATAAAACCGTTTTCAACGCAATTAACGAATTGATCAATAGTTTGTCACCAGTCACGTTTTTGGTAAACATTTTGTGTATGAACGTGATTGTATTTTTTTAACACCGCAATTGTCAATCATGCGGGACCTAATTAGAATAATTTTTCAATTGTTCATGCAATTTTTTTAAAGCGCTTGTGTTACTTGTCTCAATCAAACAGAATGTCACATGACATTCATTAAAAGATAGTGGACAGCATCGATGTTTTCTGGCACAACTGGTTTTAGACGATCTTTGGTAAATTCATCACTTGGTTATACTAGCATTTCATAGTGGCAAAGGATGGCGCTTCATCGCAAAATGTTGTAGGGATTTTATTGATGTACTCTTGTCAAAATGAGAAGTTGCAATAAGTAGTAGTAGTAGTGTGATTTTATTGAAAACAAAATATTGAGTTACATTATGCATACTTAAACACAAAATATAGCATTGGCTTTTGCCGTCAGCCAAGAAGTTGCAATAATATCACTCGAAAATGTACACAAATCATGCATGTTTTAATATAGGTAGGTAGGTAGAGATGGCGGTCAAGGCAAACCGTGTTTGATTGACCCAATTAGCGCAGGATGCGCCGTTTTGATACCAAAACTTATGAAACCTGTGAGTGATAATTGGATTTATTTGAAATACATTTTTTAATTGGTTTTAAAAGAGGGAAAAACAAGTGTTAGGCAGTCCTAAATCCACTTTGTTGCATTTAGGAACGAGATCAAATCTTTGATCTTTGATTCTGAGATGTTATCTATGACATTAAAGAATTCACTCCCCAGAGAGAGTGCTCTATTCCCAGCAAGGGCGGGACATTGACATAGGAAATGGAAGACCGTTTCTTTTTCTTGCTCTTCCAAGCAGCTGCGACCCAACTTTGCTGCATGTTCCCCTATCGGCCAATGTCCTGTGCACACCGCAAGGATTCTGCTAATATCTTTTCTGGGTCTAGAGATTAGGTCATATGTTTTGGATTTATTATAGGTGGGCCAGATTTTTCTGGATATGACGCAGCTAGTCAAGTTGTGCCACCTATTGTTAGCTTTTGTTAGGTATTTTAAGAAGAGTACCTGGGTGACCGAGCTTTGCTCGGTATCTTTAAATGTCATAACTTTCAGTGAAAAAAGTCAAATGTAAACAGCAATTTTTTGGAGTGGGTTTGAGTTTGCAATGACCAGTTTTTTCGCGGGTTACAAAACACCACATTCCCACTTTATAATCCAGTTTATTTACGTTTGAATACACATACGACGATCAGCAATGGATAGAAGGGTTACAGGAATCTGCATTATCGAAAATGCCTACAGCAATGAGATCCCTTTTTGTTCAAATTTTAATTTACGGGTCAGAAAGTTTTGGATAGTGTACATAAAGTTAATCTTTTTTTCAAGTTTAGCCTTGTCGGCTTGTTGTGAGTTATTTTATTTTTATACGTTAACAATAGTTGCATTTAATCAAAAGAAAAACGTAAGACAAAGGTAATGTGTGATACCTAATTAACAAATTACTTAAAAGTTTCAATACATGATCAAAAAAGTCATGATCTAAAAATTTTTGTTTAGTTATTGTAACAAAAAGAAAAAGAACAATGCGTAAAATATGGAACCATCCTTCAAAATTTTATTGAAATCGTTGAATCTGTCTCCGCGAAAAAAAACTAATGTAAGAGAAAATACTTTCAAAATGTTGTATTTGCCTAGACGAAAAAACCCTCAAAATTTTATCGAAATCTTTAAAGCAATTACCAAAAAACTAATATGTGAGAAAAATAAGCGTAGCTGTGGGCGGATGTTTCTAAAAGTACTTCCAAAACATTTTATTCGGCTAGGGGACCAAACCCTTAAAATTTCATCGAAATCCTTAAAGTTGTTACCAAAAAAAATTCCATGTTAAAAAAGTGGGCGTGGAGGTGGGCGGATTTTTCCAAAAATACTTCCAAACTTTTTACTCACTTAGATAAACAAACTCCGAAAATTTCATCGAAATCCTTAAAGTGGTTACCAAAAAAAAAATTCCATGTTAAAAAAGTGGGCGTGGCAGTGGGCGGATTTTTCCAAAAGTACTTAAAAACTTTTTACTCACTTAGATAAACAAACTCTGAAAATTTCATCGAAATCGTTAGAGCCGTTCCCGAAAAAACTTATATGTTAAAAAAGTGGGCGTGGCAGTGGGCGGATTTTTCCAAAAAAAACTTCCAAAACTTTTGACTCGCTAAGATAAACAAACCCTGAAAATTTCATCGAAATCGTTAGAGCCGTTCTGAAAAAACTTATATGTTAAAAAAGTGGGCGTGGCAGTGGGCGGATTTTCCAAAAAAAACTTCCAAAACTTTTGACTCGCTAAGATAAACAAACCCTGAAAATTTCATCGAAATCGTTAGAGCCGTTTCTGAAAAAACTTATATGTTAAAAAAGTGGGCGTGGCAGTGGGCGGATTTTTCCAAAAAAAACTTCCAAAACTTTTGACTCGCTAAGATAAACAAACCCTGAAAATTTCATCGAAATCGTTAGAGCCGTTTCTGAAAAAACTTATATGTATGTTAAAAAAGTGGGCGTGGCAGTGGGCGGATTTTCCAAAAAAAACTTGCAAAACTTTTGACTCGCTAAGATAAACAAACCCTGAAAATTTCATCGAAATCGTTAGAGCCGTTACTGAAAAAACTTATATCGCACCTCCGGTGGTACAACGACGTAAGTGCAAAAATGTTGATTCTTCAGAAAACTCGATTAAACATTTTGAAAACGTTTGAAAACAATGTAACGGTCCAAAGGAATTTCTGCCCCCTGGATTCAAATAGAACATTTTCAATTGGGTCTTTGTTTCATCGGAAGGAAATACCTTTTCTTGAAACTATGGCATACTTAACTCAGAAAATTCAAAATTTGCACTTACGTCGTTGTTCCACCGGGGGTGCGATATGTTAAAAAAGTGGGCGTGGCAGTGGGCGGATTTTTCCAAAAAAAAACTTGCAAAACTTTTGACTCGCTAAGATAAACAAACCCTGAAAATTTCATCGAAATCGTTAGAGCCGTTTCTGAAAAAACTTATATGTTAAAAAAGTGGGCGTGGCAGTGGGCGGATTTTTCCAAAAATACTTCCAAAATTTTTTACTCGCTTAGATGAACAAACCCTGAAAATTTCATCGAAATCGTTAGAGCCGTTTCTGAAAAAACTTATATGTTAAAAAAGTGGGCGTGGCAGTGGGCGGATTTTTCCAAAAAAAACTTCCAAAACTTTTGACTCGCTAAGATAAACAAACCCTGAAAATTTCATCGAAATCGTTAGAGCCGTTTCTGAAAAAACTTATATGTATGTTAAAAAAGTGGGCGTGGCAGTGGGCGGATTTTCCAAAAAAAACTTGCAAAACTTTTGACTCGCTAAGATAAACAAACCCTGAAAATTTCATCGAAATCGTTAGAGCCGTTACTGAAAAAACTTATATGTTAAAAAAGTGGGCGTGGCAGTGGGCGGATTTTTCCAAAAAAAAACTTGCAAAACTTTTGACTCGCTAAGATAAACAAACCCTGAAAATTTCATCGAAATCGTTAGAGCCGTTTCTGAAAAAACTTATATGTTAAAAAAGTGGGCGTGGCAGTGGGCGGATTTTTCCAAAAATACTTCCAAAATTTTTTACTCGCTTAGATGAACAAACCCTGAAAATTTCATCGAAATCGTTAGAGCCGTTTCCGAGATCCCAATTTTATATATATTTATATATATACAGGGTGTCCCACAGTCACCGCCCCAAATGAAAACCATGGATTCCTGAGGTCATTTTAAGTCGAAAAACTTAAGAGGTAATTTTCTCGTTTTCGTCCCGTTTTCGAGTTACCACGGTTTTTATGATTTTTGTTCTCTTGTCCTTTAACTGGCCTTATCTTTGCCAAACTACGTTTGATTTGAAAGATTTTTTTTACAACCAATCAAGAATTTATTACAGTTTAAGTTTGTCTCAAAACTGTTTTTTCTGCGGACAACCGTTTCACCACAATTTTGCATCAAACACAATTTTCTTCGTTTTTTAACTTGTTTTTTTACACTTTCATATCATTTAAGTCAAAAAAACACGTTAATGAGTATTAATTTTTTGTGGTTTTTATTAAAGCCCAGTTTATTTCCATAAAAAAAATAACTTTTATTTCATAAAAAAGGCTACTGAAAGTAATTAAAAAAAACATAAACAAACTGAGTGAATAAAAAAAAAATTATTTATAAATAAAAAATTAATTTAAATGAATTAAAAACTTTTTCTGAGCTTTATCTATTTGTTCTTCTTAACCACAATAGCTCAGAAAAAGTTTTTAATTCATTTAAATTAATTTTTTATTTATAAATTATTTTTTTTTTATTCACTCAGTTTGTTTATGTTTTTTTTTTAATTACTTTCAGTAGCCTTTTTTATGAAATAAAATTTTTTTTTTTATGGAAATAAACTGAGCTTTAATAAAAAGCACAAAAAATTAATACTCATTAACGTGTTTTTTTGACTTAAATGATTTGAAAGTGTAAAAAACAACTTAAAAAACGAAGAAAATTGTGTTTGATGCAAAATTGTGGTGAAACGGTTGTCCGCAGAAAAAAAGTATTGAGACAAACTTAAACTGTAATAAATTCTTGATTGGTTGTAAAAAAAATCTTTCAAATCAAACGTAGTTTGGCAAAGATAAGGCCAGTTAAAGGACAAGAGAACAAAAATCATAAAAACCGTGGTAACTCGAAAACGGGACGAAAACGAGAAAATTACCTCTTAAGTTTTTCGACTTAAAATGATCTCAGGAATCCATGGTTTTCATTTGGGGCGGTGACTGTGGGACACCCTGTATATATATATATATAAACAATTTTAGCTCGTTTAAAGTTATAAGATATCGCCCTTCATGACTCCTATGGGAATGTTAACTATTTCTGCTAGTGACTCATGAAGGGCTGATCCTTGCCTGGCCAGTTCATCCGCCTTTTCATTGCCTTCAAAACCACTGTGACCTGGGATCCAGACGAGAGTGATTGTGAGGCTTCCACTCAGCAATGAGAGTTCCTCTCTGCACTGCTGAACCAATTTGGAGGATGTCGTGACCGAAGCAATTGCTTTTATAGCTGCCTGACTATCTGTTAGTATAGCTATATTTTGGTTTTGATTTGGATATACTCTAAGTAATTTGCAAGCTTCTTTAATTGCCAGCAATTCCGCTTGGAAAACACTGGCAAAGTTTGGTAGTCGAAAGGATTTTGTGATATTGAGGGATTCATAGTAGACACCCGAACCGACCCCACAATCCATTTTTGAGCCATCAGTGAAAATGCAGGTGTCGAAGTCTCTCGTCACAATGCCCTCTTCCCAGTCTGATCTCGACGGGAAGCTGACCTTGCAATTCATTACAGTATTCAAAATAGGGGTGCAGTAGTCCGTGGGTACCAGAAGCATATCCGATGGTATTAAATTTGTTGTGTCACTGTGACCAAAAGATTTTGCCTTCCAACTACCTGTTTCTTTTAGCCTTAAAACGCTACAAGAGACCTGGTATTTAATATGAAGGTCTATGGGTAAGAGGTGTAAGAGAACGTTTAGAGCCTCCGTGGGGTACTTCCATAAAGGAGGCGGTCCTCAATTCGTCTGTACTTTTTGTTTGTTTGTAACCTTAGAACTTTTGACTGGTTGCACCGATTTTAATGATTCTTTTTTGCATTTGAAAGTTGGTGGTCCCAGTGTGGGGCCATTTCAATCCAAATTCTGTCTATTTTTCCAAGGCTTAAAAAAATCAAAATAGCGCACTTATTAGAATATGTAATTACAACCGAGATTCTATTAAAAAATGTCAAACTTTATGAAAATAATATGTTATTGTTATCTGGCATTACCAAGGCTCACGATATAAATGGCTACATAGGAACGCATTGAACAATTTTATTATTTTCTTTCGACTCACGTGAAATCTTCGCAATTGTGCATAATGAAAAAGCATTTTCAGTGTATGCTTCTATTTTTGCCCATGTTTATAGCGTTTCTTAGAACTGTCCAAATTGCGGAATACCAAACCAAAAAAAATTAGTTTTTTTTTTTTTTGATTCTGAAGTTTTTTTTTATCAATGGATCATCGTATGCAATAAAAATTTCACTTTTCAGTACATTTTCTTGAGATGTACAGTAAAACCCGGATAAGTGCCTCTCGCTTAAGTGCCTAACCCGCATAAGTACCTTTGTTTTTTTTAGAACCAAAATTTTAAGGATTTTTTCATATAAAATTCATCTTTTAAGTACCTTTCGCTTAACTGCCTTCCCCGCTTAATTGCCTGGCTTTTCAAATACTTATAGTTGAATTTACTTGCAAAAAATTCTACTAAAGGTAGAAATTAACTAGTTAGCTATTTTGAACTTTCAAAGTAATTTTGTTTTGTGAAGATTATGTTTTTAGTAATCAAACATATTTTTTTTTTTTATTATTTAATAAATATAGAGATAAGTGCCTATGATATTTTACTGTGTTGCCTTTTGATTAGAAATGCAAATTATGTATTGATCGATTGGAAATCGTACAAATAATTTTTTATGAGAAAAAAAAGTTTAATTGAATAGTTATTATTTGGCATAAATGTGTTTTTTTTTTTTTTCACGGCCGGAAAATTATTTCCCTGAACAGCTGATTCATAACATCAAAAAATGAAACGAATCGTTCCATTTCGAATTTTTGCCTCAATTTTACACAGTTTCACTGATACATTTCTGTCAGATAAAATTTATCGGCTGGATTTCAACCAGGAAAACTGAAATTCCAATGATTGATTTCAATGACGAAAACCAATGATAACCATAACTAGCCCCTAAGCTCATTCTTTTTGCATATGAGCCAATGTATTTTTAATAGAAAAACGTCAAACGATACCTACCAATAAATAAATAATTTAAACTATGTAGATAAAATAAAAAAAAACAAGTGCATTCATTAGTTATTTCAACTATTAAAACATAGTCAAAAATAAAAGAAATTAGAAGAATATTATGAACAAAATATTTAATGCACTTATTTGTATTGAGTTTTTATAACCCCGCTCTAGTGTGATAATAGCTGTGTTTTATTTTCCTCGTGATCCAGATCAGATCATTGTTTTTATTAGCTTTACAACAAAATTTGTTTTGTTATTGTTTCGCAAATAAATTCATGGTCTGATCTGGATCACGAGGAAAATAAAACACAGCTAATGAAATAAATTCCTAAAAACTTCGTTTAAATTGAACAGAAAACATATCGCTCATTTACTTGAAAATCACGAATTTTTGAGTTATTGATGCAGAAGTTATTGGAATAATGTAATCTTTAATCCTGCAGAAAGCCATTTCTTAGCTTTAAAAACTGACGGAGGAGCACTTTTGAAACTAACTTTTTACTAGAACGATGCTAAATTTAAAACTCGTTTCCTGAAAAAAAAAAAAATAAGTTTTTTGAATTATGAAAGTGTTCAAGTAAATGAGCAATATGTTGCATCCAAACACTAATAAATGCTCCGAGACCTATCGTTTAAGCGCTACGCACTAGATTATTGACTTACAGAACGCAAATTTTCCAAGGTCCAAAGAAGAGTGATTCCAATTTCTTGAAGGTTTTGCTCATATTCCTGGTGTATGTTCTGTAACACAATTTCACCTGTAAATTCAAGTTGTACTGTAGAATAGAGCTTGAAGTAATCAAGTTAATTTTTGTTGTCCTAGAACCTAGATATTGAAAAGCCCTATCAAATTTTAGATTTGTCAAAGCACTTAGTAAGTAGCTCAATAAAGTTGTTTATCGGACAACCCCTCTTTTGAAAAAAAAAATTGCATCATTTTTTTCTACGTAAATAAGATGCAATTGTGTAATTGCTCAAGCATGGAAAACTGCTTCTTCTTACGAACTAACTTAATGTTCATTTTTGTTTCTATATTCTTGGTCTCAGATAAGGCAATATTTCAACTCATGGAATAGCTTTAATAATAATTCCAAGATATAATATTTAGCAGCATATTCAGCAATTAAGTGTATACCAAAAATATGCAAATATCAGTGCCAGAAAAATTCATTCAATATGGAAATCTGATTTCCTCATTCAAAAGCGCAAGAATAAATTATATAAATTTCTCTTACTCTCGAAAAAAAATTGTTTTTTCGTTGAATTAAACACGGTTTTGGTAACTTGTTTAAAATTATTCAAGATTGACTTAGTGCCTTTTAGTAGAATTTTTTGCCATTTGTTATCAAATCCTAAATTAATTTAACTGAACAAAAAAAAATTAACTTCTTTAATCTTTTTTTCAGAAACTAATTGATTTTATCCGAGTGCACAGTCATGCCCACTGCTATGCTAGTTCAATGTCCCCACCAATAGCACAACAGATTATGACTTCAATGAAAATGATTATGGGAGAAGATGGTTCAGATATTGGTCGTAGAAAAATTGAGCAACTGGCTCGGAATACTCGTTATTTCCGACGACGACTGGCCCAAATGGGTGTCATCACCTATGGGCATGAAGATTCGCCAGTTGTACCAATGTTGGTCTATCTTTTCTCCAAAATTGGGTAAGTACATGATAGCTTAAATTTAATGAGCATATTTTAACTTAATGTTTCTATTATAGAGCTGTAGTTCGTACTCTCACTTTCCGCAAAGTAGCTGTTGTTGGAGTTGGGTTTCCAGCCACTCCAATCATGGAAGGACGCATTCGCTTTTGCTTATCTGCGGCTCACACCAAAGAGCAGCTAGATTACGCCTTACAAGTCATCGATGAAATTAGTGATTCGGTGGGCCTAAAGTATTCACGCAAACCGCGAGATCCCAATCCAATTATCTATTAAGTTAAAATTAATTTTAAGTTTTTGCTTTCATATTCCGAAATTTCTTTCAAATTAAGCCTTCGATACAAAACAAAACACATACACACAAAAACACAAGTTATTATTTATATTTACATATTTTTGTGAACCTAATTTTCCCTTAGGAAAATCTCTTTAAGTATAAAATAATTGGCAGCAAACTAAAAAAAAAAGATGTTGTGGATCCATTTGTGTTTTTTTCTAAAACGAAAAAAAAAAAAAAAAAAAAAACAACAATTTACAAACATCAAGAAAAGATCAAAATCACAATGAACAAAACACCCAATGTACACTTTTTTAATTGCTGCTTAGTAAAATTTAGTATTAAAAACCTAAGAATATTTTATAACATACAAAATTAGTTATATAATTTATGCTTTTAATGTTTAAAAATTTATTAAAGTTAAACAACAAAAATGAAAAAAAAAAGAAAACTTTGTTTACAAAAGATTTTATCAAAAAAATAATGAAAGTCACATAAAATATTCTACAATTTTATGTTTTTATTTTATTATCATGTATTTATGGACAGTCCTTTTTCCCCTTAAATTTTGGGTTGCTTTCTTTTATATTTCTCAAGACATTATAACTTTCTACAAGAATATCAAACTCTTGCGTTTTTCAAACATTTTAAGAATTAAACTTTATCGCTATTTACCATTTTTACGGAATCTAAGAACTTTCCATCGATATCTGCTCACATGCATGTCTTGTCGCTCCAAGTATGAAAACGTAAGCTTAATATTTTCGTTTATTACCAATTTTACTGCCGATGTATTTTAGTAATACTGTTATATCATGTAAATGCCATCATCAACTTTCTTTAAGGGCCCTATTATGACTCGCGATTCGCTAAAAAAAATTTGTCGAATCAAAGTTATTGATCCTTTAACAAGCCATTAAGCGTTTTAAAAGTTATATTTTTTAATCGTTTTCTTTATTTTGACTGAATTTCGGGTGTATTGTCGTAGTTTTCTATTCGGTATACACAATATGAGTGTTTCCCAAATCGTTCGACTTGATTCGAACGTTCGACTCGCGAGTCATAATAGGGCGCTTAATCTTTGCTTTGAAAATGATAATGATAAATATTAAAATTGTGATTTAATTTCCTGTACAATTAAGAAAAAGTCAAAAAATTATTATTTAAACATTTATAGCGGTTAACAACCCTCATATTCGTTATTCACTGTGCAAAAATAATCAGCTTTTTACGTTATTAAAAACAAACCGCATTAAAGACGAACCCCAATTAGGCTACCCGCTTACTCCTCGCTCGAATGAAATCGTAAGAAAATTCGAGATACTTATACTTAATGATGCCCAAATGAATGTATAACTTCAAATATTTAAATAAAAAAATAAATGAAAGTTGAGAGCGGGGAACACCAGTCTTGGCAATTATTTTATAAATTAAATATACACCGATAAATTATTACCTGGGACAAAAAGTAGGTTTACCAATATAATTCTACAAAATCGAGCAGAGTCCATAAAAAAAACGCCCCCGGCAAAATTTAAAATCACTTTTTTATTGACTTACATATGTATAAAAAAAATTTAAATACGAAATGTTATAAATGCAAGGGTTTGGAGTTTCCCTCATTTCGATACCGAGAATATTGTGAATTCCCCTCGAATGACTCCATCTCCAGGGGAATTGTGTTTCCCTCGGAATTTTG
Source organism: Episyrphus balteatus (assembly GCF_945859705.1). Classification (NCBI taxonomy): domain Eukaryota; kingdom Metazoa; phylum Arthropoda; class Insecta; order Diptera; family Syrphidae; genus Episyrphus; species Episyrphus balteatus. The sequence goes on along the minus strand of NC_079134.1, from coordinate 14,195,467 downwards.
TGTACGATCGTGAATCTCCCTCGGAATTTATTTCTAGAGAACAAAGAATCCTATGAAATGAAAGCTTAATTAAAAAAAATAATGAAAATTCTTTTTATTTGAAGTAGAGCGATTGAATGTAATTTAAGTTCAAGTGCGAATTTTAATAATTTTTTTTTATAGATCAATTATTTTGATCTTGTTAAAATGTTTTGCGCATGATAATACAACAAACTAGTACTTTTGTTTATCCTTAGCAATCATTTGTTGTTGTTTACTGTGCAAAATTTGACTGAGTTAAGTGCTGTGTTAAGACAAAAACATAGTTAAAATCTGCTTTTATCTATACCATGGTAAGTTATGTTGCAACCCATCTAAGGCGATACAAGAAATATTATTGAGCAAAAAATCTTCTATTTGATCATAGTCTTCTTCTTCCTTTGCTCGGCGCTGTTATGATCTCGATGTCGAGGGGATCATAACTATCCCACGTATCTGCTTCACACTAGTGATCCGCCTGTGGGGTTCTATTTCATCATAGTCACGATTTGGTAATGTTAAAAATTTCATTTTCCACAAAATTCAAACTTTCATAAAACAAAAAGGATTGTTCTTTAAAGTTTATTGTGTTTTTTTTTATATTTTATTTCATATTGCATAAAATTCTTCTTTTTTTTCAACTAAAATTGTTTCTCCGTAATTTATCAAAACCAATAACAAAACTTTTAAGATTTCTAATAACATCTAGTATTCAAATGTTAGAACTTAGTTCTAATACACAATTTTTCAAACGATTTACCTTATCTACACTTTTCTTCCTAACTAAAAGCTAATGAAATACAGGGTGTTGCTGTGTTATACTTGTAAAAAAAAACAGAAACAACATTTTACATTAATAATTGAAAAATAGTTTTTACAAAAAAAGAGCTTAATATGATAATAAGAACTTTAAGAAAACATAGTGTTCCGTCGTCGACGTATGTCGTCAGAAGAAGGATATCACTGCTGTACATACGCGCCAATACATTTTCCTTTTTAAAATGTTCAAACCAATTTTCAAACTAACTACAGCAAAGTTCTTTCTTAACTATACACCTTTTGAAGTACTGTTTAATAATTAATAATATTTATAATATTAAACCTCATATGAGTAGTTGTTCCTAGCAGAGTTTATATTTATATTATGTAGTTATAAATAGTGCACTAAAAGAGAATTTTTATAATCAAAATATAAAGAAATGAAACCTTGCTTTTAGTTAGAAAAAAAACACCCTGTATATAAATACAAAAAAAAAAAATATTAATATTAAAATTGAAATAAAATGGTTAATATTAAGATTTAGTGTTCACTGGCCTTAAATAAAAAACAATCTCATGTGTTAAAAAAAAACAAAAGAAACAATACTAATAACAAAACATTATATCATAAAAAAATACAAATTAGATATAATTAGAGCAGCTACATACATTTTATGTAAATTGCAACAAAAAATATGTTATTATGCAAACAATTATACAAAACAAGCATTTCAAGTGTAAAATTTTATCTTTGAACTCGAATTGCTTAGAAACAAATAAAATTTAAATTTAAAAATAAAATCAAGTCAAGACAATTTTGTATGGAATAATTTATTTTGAAAGCACATTAGAGGTACTGTCATAAACTTAAAAGCACGTGTGAAGGAAGAACCATATAAAATAGTGGAGTTATCAATTTTCAAAAAACACCCTATGTTTCTGAATACTTTAAAAGACTCTCTTGAAAATCATCGAATTGGACTTGTGTCACTTTGCCGTAAAAGCGACGATACTTACTAACTGACTAACGTAACCTAACATTGAAATTGGCACTAAGGGAACAAACTTTTTATTGTTATCTTTGCTTCCGTATAGGGTTAAGAAGTAGTCTATGAACAAATATGGTAAAAAAAGATTTATAAATCAACTTTCGGGTCCGAAATCTAGTTTTACTTATCTTTTGCGTTATTAGAACGACATTGATATAAATATAAATTTTTAATAGAAGCTATTCACTAAAAAAAGTCTCGTTAAGAATTACTTATAAGGAAATGTTGTACACTACGGTGTATACGTACTTTTTGTTGGAATAATTAATTATATATGTACAAAATATTTTTTTTCCTAATGATAAATAGATATATGATTTTATTTTCATGAAAAGTGATTAACAAAAACATGGCTTTAGCTGGTATATAAAAATTAGTTTGTCTGTCACGTTAAAAAAGTGACATTAAAAAATATTAAGCTTAAGAGTTAATTCGTTTAAGAAAATTCATTTAAAATGAGGTAGCGATATTTGAGTGCAGCTTCTAAATAAAGACAAAGATTACTATAGCAATTCACATTATTTAGGATGTTTAGGAGCTGAGAGCATGTAGTTACCAAGAAATTTAAGTCTGTATCCTTTGAAAATATGGCAGATTCCGACGAAATAAAAAGTGTTCAGATGCATCGAGGTTGTAAAGTGTATATGATAAATAGTCGCTATATATTATAGTAGTATAATATTTTAGGAATCATCGTATTTTTCAAAATATTTGTGTGAATTAGTTCATTTAAATACATAGATTATATGGTTGAGAAAAACTTAATAAGTGTTTGAAAATAGGTAATTAATAATAAAAAAAAGAAAATTACACTTATTGATTAAGACTAAATGGTAATATAGTCACAATAGTATTAAATAAATGGGCGTATTTTTCTTGTTATGGACTGCGAACATTTTTTTGAATAAAAAGAACAATTATTACTATCCATTTTTACGTCAGAAACATATTGCAGATTTTCATGCTGCCGTATGCCAAGATTAATATTCCTTTTCGATGGATCTCCCAAAAGGATAAATATCCAAGACATACTGCAAACTTTTCAAAAGACTTTTTCAACTCTATTAAATTTGATGTTGTTTTTTTTCTGGTACAGCAAACTGACTTAAAATTAAAACCCTCAGAAGATGAAAAGAAGAACATTTCTTGGAAAGAATACTGAATATTGATATCTGTGTACGGGTTTTTGAGTTTTTGCCTCGTAGGTGTCAAACTTTTTCTGCGAAATTAAAAAAAAGCAGTGGTAGGTTCGCAAGAAAATCTGTTTAAATCTCGAAATTTTCAATTTTCCGAACATTTCTTCTTAAAGTTTTTTTTTTGTCAAATATTTTTTTTACTGATTTCTCATGATTTGAAAACGAAACATCTCTGCTCTGTTTCTACTATGTAACTCTAATATACAAAACCCCAAAAGAAATATATTTTAAGTTTATTATAGCTTTCACGTTAGTGTAACCACATAAATAATTAAAAATATAAAAACTGCTGTCTTAAGCCTTGTTCACATAGAAATAATTTACAATCTACACTAATATAAGTTGTACACTATGGCGTATACGTACGTTTTTATTGGAATATTTTTTATATACAAATAATTTTTCTCCTAATGATTGTATCATTATACATCTTATATAACATAACTCAATATTACCAAGTATTATTTTTTTTTACTATGCATAGTGTATATGTACTTATATTTGCTTTTGCTCTCATCTTAAGATTGATGTTTCTGCCAACAAAAACTAGGTATTACAAAATTATTTAAAAAAATGGGACAACCAGCTGTTAATACTAAATTGTTTGGCAAGCCAATATGAAAGAAAGGTCCAACCCAGATTATAACCAACCTATCCTTATGACCCATATTGATGTCAAATAACATCACAAAACTGAACTCCCCTTTAAAAAAAATATGTGTATCACTTAAATAGTTTTGCTTCTATATTTTATTCCAAGACTCCGATATCTGATTTCTCAAATTATATCCAACCAACAATCATATTATATTAACATCTTCTCCCCATAAAGGCCATGATGGTAGATATTCCATTTTACAGATACAAAATGCTTTATCTCTCCAAACTAAAAGCATAAATCAATCACAGCTTGTGTAAGTGCGTTCGTTTAAGAGAAGAAGAAAATCATTCAATATTAAATTTGACACAATGACATTTTCAATTTCTTTGCCAAATCATTTTTTATTCTCTCTCTCTCTCTCTATTTCCCTTAACTTATTTTACATTATGTATTCATATATCTATATAAGTACATAGATATCAAAAATGTTAAATACATATCATCTTCTTATATATAGAATCAGTGAGCTACAAAGAAGGTATGCAATTGTTGCAAGCTTTACTGAATCCATTGAAATCGTTCATGACATGACAGCATTTTAAATGAAAATAAAAGAAAGTGAACAGAAAAAAAAAAAAAATAAAAATAAAAATAAAATACGTGAACAAAGAGCAGTCAAACAGAAAAGATCTCGTTTTGCTTTTTTCCTCTTCTATACATATACCCCCTCTTTTTTTTTTAATTTCATTTTCATTCCCTCGTCTATAGAAAAGTAAAACAGCAAAAAGTTCAAATTCTAGCTTCCTTGCTCCTTCAATCGACATCTCAAAGGATGGTGCGTAGTGACAAATTGATCACGTAACTCTCTCGATTTCAATCTGATCCACATTCGAAAAATGGATAAGGCGTCAATATTATGTGAACTTGCTGTCAGAAACTCCACAACCCAAACCTTATGCTGCCACTGCCACCTCCTCTTTATCAGCAGCTTAGGGATGTAAATATTTTGAAATTGAAGAAAAAACATCAGGAACTACGAACTAGGACGAAGTGGTTCTGTGATAAAGCAGGGCCGGATTGATTTTAATTTTTGTCAGTTTTTTTAAGGCCCATGTTTTGAACAAAGAGTAGAAATGTGTAGAAGTGTGGTCTACCAATCCAATACCTGCTATATAGTCTCAATGTATTCTGCACCTTTCTAACTAATTTCTCCAGGCAATTCACCGATCATCAAACTTTGGAGAGTTTTTAGATGAGATTCTGCTAACTGGATAATGCAAAGTATAGAAACTCGATTTTCGATTAATTTCCAGGTTTTTTATTTGTGGCTTTTTCAATTTTATAAAAAGCGCCCCTTTCAAATAATTGGATGCGCCTTACCACTCACATACATAAGTCCGCTCCTGTTTTGAAATAATTTTTATCGTATTTTCGCTATCGCATCTTGGAGTATATTGATTTGAATGTTTTGAATTGATGATTGATGTACAAGTACGTACGGATATAAGTCAGTAGTATAACGACGAAGAACGTTCCTCCATCCATCCATCCATTTGCCTGTAAAAAAAAGATGAGAGATGGCTTTTTGTTTGTAACAAGGACATCATAGTAAATGGGATAGAGATAATCTTGAATATAAAATTGTAGTAAAGTGAGCATGGAATGATTTTTGCGTGACTAAATGTTTCCGCTTTTCATCACTTTTACTTATTTTTTTATTTATTTATTACTAACGTTTTTATTTTTGTCTTTTGTCTGATTAATGACAAAAAGTTTCTTTACAAAATGTTGATAGTTTAAGAGAAATTCCATACTTAAATCGAAAAATACTATATAATTGATATTTACTCGTATTTGTATTTCAATAAAATCATTAATTTTTTTAATTTAATAACCCCGAGCATATAAGCATTTATATTGAATAATTAGACTCATTAAAAATTTAATGTAAGCACAGTAGTTATACTCGTAATTAAAAAATTTAATATTTATATGAAATTTTCAACAAAAAAAAAATGGATGTTTGAAAATGATTTCGGGAATAAAAGTTGTGTTTGGATTTAGAAATGCTTTATCCTCTTCTATCCTGTTCCATGTAGAATGTAGTATAATAATTAAAATTCATATTTTAATTTTATATTCTGATGAAATGATTGCATGCGCTTTCAGTTTTATAATGAAATTCATTCATTCAGACGTAAGTAATTGAAATTAATTGAATTTAACATGAAGCTTAGATAAGTTGAGATATTTTGTTGGCAGCTATGTATGCATATAAAAGCTATTGATGTTATCTTTTTTTTATCAACGAATCGATCAACGAGAAAATAACAAAAATTTGTTTTTATATTTTCAGGTTCTTACGCCCGACGACTGTTTTTAAGAATTTTAAACAAGCTCTCATACCACAATGGTCAACTCTAGGTTTCACGTGATTATATTTATTTCAATTTGGTTTGGAAAATCTTCTCAAACAAGTGCCGAAATCTTAAATATCGCATCAAAAAAATATTCATTAATTTGATTGTGTGTTTTTAATGCTTACATTTTTGACAGGCTTTTAATGGGAAATTGTTTGTATCTACTACCTAAAAAAAATTTGTAATGCAAGATTTTTTCTTAATGTGATACCTTGGTTCTGTCTGGGTTTAATAAGGTATAGCGGTGTAACTCTCAAATATTTTATTGTTTAAAATCAGAGGAACTTGTCAGCTGTACAACTTTATTGGCTTGATCTTTAATAGCAATAAATGCTTTCAAATAAAAGTTACACATACGCCACAGTGACCATGAAAAAATTGGTATGGCGGAAAGAGTTTTAAGAGAGCCCGACTCAGGACAACACGACTTTGTATACCCCGACTCACGACATGTCATGTCATTTCAAGCATATTTGGCTGAATTTCTTATTTTATTCCCAAGATATTAATTTTGCCGTTTTTCCCATACACTCGTTCCACTGTGCGACAGCCCGATTCAACCCATAGCCCGACTCAAGATAACCCGACTCATCGCAACTCGACTCAGGTAAGAACTAGACCTGAGTCGAGTTGCGATGAGTCGGGTTATCTTGAGTCGGGCTATGAGTTGAATCGGGCTGTCGTGAGTCGGGGTGTTAGGTTAGGTTAGGTTGAACGGGGTGATAACCCGACAAGTCGAGTTATCCTATTCGGATCTCGATGGATCCATTGTGATCCCCAGGGTTAGGGTGGGCAGGAGTGAGGATGGGTAAGGGAAGGGTTTATTGGGAATTAGGTGTTGGGATTAGTGTTAGGGGCCTCCCTAAACCATCCTGAAATTTGGATAAATTTCATTACGTTTTTCAGTGGCAAGGACGAGACGTCATCTAACTCATCGAAGAAGTAATCTCCGAGAGTTGTTTTCCTACTTTTTGCTAAACTGGGGCATTCACAAAGGAAGTGGTATGAGCCCTCCTCCGCCTCTTCGTCTTAACACCCTCTACATAAGTCTGATGAGACAATACCCATATTCTACTCATGTGGGTTCCCATTGAGTTGTGACCTGTAAGGATACCAATCAATAGGGACAACTGAGGCCTGGTTAGCTTAAGTATGGTTTCAGTTTTGTTCTTAGAAATGGTCGGCCACAGATTTCTTGAAACACGACAGGTTTCAAGAGCTGACCATCTGTCGTTTGCAGAGTTCAAGAAGCTTTGCTTTATTCTGCTTTTTTCGTGCTCCATTGGCATAAGCACCCATGAAACGGTTTGGCACGGTCGGGGTGTACAAAGTCGTGTTGTCCTGAGTCGGGAAAGGGCTCGATAATTCAAACATTTGAAGTAAAAAGAGTTTTCGGCTTTAATTCTACGGTAGGTATACCATGTTGAAATTCTGTCCTGGAGAAATTCCTCTCTCTAACTCAAAAAATTTAGTTTTTAACATGATTCTGGAACCAATTACTCGAAATAATTCGAATGACCTATTTTATAGAGACCCAGAATGTATATAAAAGATCCAAGAAAATTCAATTTTAGCCTTAAAACGCAAGGACTCCGACACGACACAAACAACATCGGTATTACTCCAACGACCTTCTGACGACAACAGAAATACTCCTTCCAACGCATTTGGAGATGTTTCGTTTGTTTCTTGATTTAAATGAGAGACTTAACAAAATTCACTCATTAAATTGAATTTTTGTGTAAGCAAGCAAAACGCACAAAATACTATTATTTTACCTCACTTGTTTTTGTTTATATTCACCTGGCACAAAAGGGGCTTCTCACACCCTTCGCTCTTCTCACATAAATATGTCTTCAAAACGAAGACCTACTCACCTTTTATTTAGTATAAACTTCATGCTAAGTTACACGCCAGGTGAACATCAGAGCATCAAATAGAGAAGAGGAAAAACGTGTCCTCGATACAAATTACCATTTAAGTAGATTTGATATGTTTTTTTTTTTTTTTACTTCGCGTTTAAAGTGATGGTTAAATGTTGTTTCTCTTTTCCTCCTCTCGCTATATGACATTCATGTGATGATGTGAAAAAGGATACACCTACTTCACTTAAAATTATACAGCGGATGGGGCATGTTACTGATAAGATAAGACGTGTTTTGTCAATGGAAGGATATTTTATGTTGTCTTTAGGCTTTCACAGTGAATTTTCGGTTTACATTTTCTTCTAGAGGAGAGATTTTAGACTTGTAGCAACGCGTACAATGTGAAAGTAGAAAGGAGTTGTTTTTCCTTAACCACAATCAGGACACCACGGTTAGGTAAGCTGCCCTAAGGGTCTGAACTGATGTTCTTGAATATAAACAAGGTAATAACCTTGAAATTTTGAAAGGTAATGAATGTAAGTACCAACACACAGATTATTGAAAAGCTTATGATGTGAAATATTTTCATAAATTCAGATAAGGTACTCTGTTTATGGTATTTAAGAAATAAGTCAAGTTTATAAAATCACTGAATATAAGATTTAGATAAATTGTTTAATCACATTTTACAGAGGAACGGAAGTTTTTTTTTGTACGTGACAGTTCAAATTAGTTAATTAAAAAAATATGCACCATAAGCTTAAGCTTAGAATAGTTCTCTAAGTAATACAACAATAAATTTTATAAATTTGCTAAGTCATTAACTCTGAGACATTTATACAATTTCTTATTTGAATTTGCTGTCTGTACGTGTCGTTTCTTTGTTTTTATTATAAAGCAAGAAGAGAGTTCATTTTTTGTGTTTAGTGAAGCTGAAAGATGTCTTCGACAAAAAAAAAATCTAAGGAAATTACTCTAAACGAGACTGCTTTGTCTGTACGTGACAGCAGATTGCTCTAAACGTGACCGTGGAATGCACGGAACTATTTTTGACGTGATAACGTCGTATAAATCGATGAACCATTGCAGCATCTACAAAAAATGCCGCCATTTTCTCCAGTTCTGCCTGAAACTTTTAGCAGATACAAAAATCTTCTATAGCTTATTTAAAAGGTAATAAAATAACCTTAAGGTGAATAAAAGGATTTTGAAAAATTCAATCATTAAATAAAAGAAACTATCATTAAGACCCAATTTATTGACTCTCCATTAAACTTAAATCGCCATTAAAAATGGGAATTTTAAAATTAAAAACAAAATTCGTCTCTGTTAAGGATTTTTTTGAAGTTTGACATCATTAACTAATTGAGCATTAAATTTAAAAGTCTTTTTAGTTAAAAAAGCCGAATTCGACCTTTTAAGAGGGATTTTTAGAGCAAATGGAGGTTTAAAAAAGGATTTCTATTTATTCACTCTCCGTTAGCGTCAAATGTCTTTTCATATAATATTATTTGATTATTATTTTTTTTGAAAAAAAATTGTTCGTGAAATAAGCTAAGAAATCATTAAAACAAAAACAAAAATTTTGTAGTTATTTATAACAGTCCAGAATAGAATATTTTTGTAGAGACATACATAGGTATTTCTTCCATAAATAAGTTACAATTTAAAATGCCCACGTCCCTTTTTCTATGTGTATGACGTATGAGGGTTAAATAGACAACACTTCATTTAAGATTTTTCTCATCTACTTCGCCGAGTACAGAAGAAGCACATATAGTAATAGATCTATCAAAAAACTAGATAATTTTCTCCACTTTAAAAGAATCACGAGGTAAAACTAATCAGGGTTGAGATGCTGCATAATGTTATCATCCCAAAACATTGCAATTGTAACAGTCTTTGGTTACCACTGATGATATATCGTTACTCTCTTCTGTGTGCTTTAGCCTGGCGTTTTACGGCTCCAAAATACTTACGGGCCATAGCTCTTATGTTTTTACTTGCTCTATAGGGCAAGTATTGGTTTCGTGTCAAAAAAAAATTTCGAGGTTTTAATCAAAACTAACATTACGATAATCGAGAAGTCCAAAAAAGTGGGTTTCGTCATGACGTCCGTCGGTCTGTGTTCGGTAGATTTTCATGAAATTTGGTACAGATAGTTTTTTCGTAATTTCCAAGGTTGGTTTTTTTTTGTTTTTTAATATCTCGCCTAGAACGTATACCTCCCATACAAACTTTTCGAGGTATTGCAATTTTCTCGAAAACGGCTCTAACGATTTTGATTAAATTTGGCACAAGTAATGCTGTACGTATATCTAATATAACTGCGTTTTTAGTTTTTCTCAAAAAATACGGATAGTGGAAATATGATAATTTATTTTTTTAAATGGCTAATGTCGGCTCTTCCCGTGTATCGTTAATGACTCATTGCAATTTTCTCGAAAACGGCTCTAACGATTTCGATTAAATTTGGGGTTCGTTACAGTCTTAGTGATTCTAACAAAACTGCGTTTTTAGTTTTGCACAAAAATTTCGGAGAACGGAAGTATGGCGTTGCCGTTTTCTGCAAAATTGATATATTTTGTATACTTCATCGAACGCTAAGTCAGTTTTTTTCCAAATTTGAAGACAAATATTTCTTGTCATTTTGAAGTGTAAATTGTAAAAAAAAATTTAAAAAAGTTTTGAAAAAAAAATTTTAAATGGAATTTTTTTACTTTTATTTTTTTTTTTTAATTTGACGAAAATCTTTAATTTCCAATAGTTATTTAAGATATAGATACTTTGAACTACAAGAGCAAGTACGTGCGGCACCAGTCGTGCATTTTATTTGTATTGATTTTTCTTCCCTCAAATCTTCAAATTTAAAAAGATTTGATTTGACAAATTTCTGCTTTTGACAGTTTTATACTTCAAAAACTAAAAAATCCCTAGGATATTTTTAATGGAGTTTTAAATTTAAAGTTTCCATTAAAAGAAAAGACCTTAACTAAAGTAGAGTGAATTAAATGAATTTTTAATGACGTATACTTAAGGGGTAATAACACCTTGTAAACCATGAAATCGAGCGTCATATTCATCACCGTATAAAACAAAGAAGAAATATTATTTTCTTTTGGTGTTTGTCTAGTTTGATTAAGTATATTAATAGGTAACAGAATGGGCTAATGTTAAATTTTTTAATGATGTGAAATTTTTTAAATGGCGGTGTAGTTCAGGATGGTAGTAAAATCCTGTGCTCCCATCGGGCGACCAACTAACTCCTACAGTTTTTAACCGATTGAGCTGAAATTTTGTGTGGAGCTTAAAAATACTATTTTCTAGTGAAGTACGTAGGATTTTTTTGAAATATTAAAATTTAACGATTTTATGGTCTTTTTTTCAACGAATTTTGTTTTTGGAATGAAATAATTTTTTCAAACTAATGCCATTTCTTTAAAAATTAATATTTCAAACGTACTTCACTAGAGAATAGTATTTTTAAGCTCCACACAAAATTTCAGCCCAATCGGTTAAAAACTGTAGGAGTTAGTTGGTCGCCCGATGGGAGCACAGGATTTTACTATCATCCTGAACTACACCGCCATTTAAAAAATTTCACATCATTTAAAAATTTAACATTAGCCCATTCTGTTACCTATTAATATACTTAATCAAACTAGACAAACACCAAAAGAAAATAATATTTCTTCTTTGTTTTATAGGCTAATGAAAATGACGCTCGATTTCGTGGTTTCCAAGGTGTTATTACCCCTTAAAGGCGTCAATAGTTTAACGACGCTGTTAACTAAAACGATAAATTTCAAAATTTAATGGAGGCTCAATAAATTGGCCCTAAAATCATTAAAAAAAAGAACTATTTTCTAAACGTGACGTTGTTGAAACTTGAATTTTTTTTAAATCAATAGATAAATTAATTGTTAAGCTGAAACGTATTGAAAAATTCTAAATAATTTCAAAACCAAGTTATGAATGGTTTTTTAAAACTTAAATATGAGGTAGACCTTTGACAAAGTGGTGGTTTTTAGGGGTTCTTTTGTGTTTTTTTATTTTTTGCAATTTTTTGAATTTTGTGCATGTTTGTGCAAAAAATTGGAATTAAAAAATGATTTTTGATTGAATAACGGAAAGAACAAGTTTTTTTGTCCCAAGTTTGTTAACTGTTTTTAATAGTTTTTTTTTTTGTTTTAATTTTTTTTTTTTTTTAACAAATAAATAAATGAAATTTATACTATAGATGGATAACAAGCAGGACTATATTTTTGTTTGTACAAAATTTCCATCAATTTCGTTTTTACAATTTTGAGATAACGGTTTTTACACGACACTTCTTTTGATCTAGATTATTGATAATGTTACCTTTCATTTAATGTATCACACAACGGTATATTCACTACAAGCTACACAATTTTAAATTTAAAATCTTCAAAAATACCACAAAACACCTGTGGAGATCTGTTGCCGATGACCAACCACACCAGTGTAGGAAGTACCGTAATCTCAGTTTGAAATTTCGACTTGGTTGGCTTTACAAAATTCTTACTTCTTATGTAGGCAGGCATCGTACAGATATTATTGAAGGATCATATTAAAGCTGAGGTAAATAGCTTTTAGATGATATAAAATTTATTATAGGTTGTCATATAAAAAATGGACTTTATTTTGATTTTCTTGCTATTTTTGATGAAAATTGATTGGGTTCAAACATTTTTAGCTCTTTTTGTAGATTTCATACAGATATGACTGATGATTTTGAGCTTTCAGCTGATATAAAACTTATTATAGGTGGTCATATAAAAAAATAGATTTTTGGGTGATGGAAGTGATTTTTTCGCTTTTTTCATAAAAAAAATGATATAATGGGAAAAGAAAAAACGGTATTTTTGTAAATTATGATTGGATTCAAAAAATTATTCCGTTTTTCTACAAAACATACAGATATAAATATGTAAGGTCTTAATCTTTAGCTTAGGTAATAAGTACTTTAATAAGATTTAATATCTTATAATGTTTTTCACAAATAAGTTGACAAAAAAATAATTTTTAAATAATTTTTACAGACAACTACTTTTTTTTTGTTGAAAAACTGTAGAACTAAAATGGAGAAATTCACCTTTCAACTTCACTATTTACGATAAGATGAGACTATATAGAGATTTATTAGGAATTAAAGATTTAACTTTAACATCAAAAGCAGTAGGGTAAATGAGATGTCAAAAACGTCAACAAGCTCACGTATCGATTTAGATTTAAGATTCGAAGATAAATGTCCTGCGAAACTATATTGTATATTGCGATTGCTATTGCGATTCCCACGACAACGACGACCAATACGACGACAACAGATGGCATCTCCTCGCCTGTGTGTTAGCTTCTTTAAATGGGAGAAAACATTTTTCTGCTCTGTTTCACCTGTATTAGCACATAAACTCAATATAATACTTCTTCTATACGTATATAAGTTTCTCTATCCTTTTGGATTGCAATTCTTTGACCAAGAGGATGCGCTCGATTAGGTAATTTTCATGCTTGACTAAACTGGAAAATCTTTTCCTTCTACATACCTACAAAAAGAAGAAGAAGAAGAGTATAAAAGAAAGTTACCTTCTTGTGGTGAAGAGATGTTAAGATTATCAAGCAAGTACTTATAGTACACTCTTTATACTCTGATGGAAGTTTTTGTATTGTTATTGGTTGAGTAAATTGTAAGATTTACAAAGTCCATTAGCTTATAAATAGTTTGTGAGAAGGACAGAGGGGAAATGGAATAGTTTACCAAATACCTACTTGAGCTTGAATAGAGTTTAGCTTTTTGACACGATAGAAAAAGTTTTTTGTTCGTTTGCTTTTGTACTTCTATACTGTTGTAACTTGTAAGGACGATAAAAATAAGTTAGATCAACTGTTAAGAGTTAAACTAACTTTTTTGAAAAAAACACTTCATACTCTGTTGAATCATTTTGTTGTATTATTCTTTGTTTAGTGCTTTGTCATATCGGTTTCAATATCACTTTGCTACCAAAAAGAATGTTTAATTAAATTGATACTGAAGAGTTTTGGCCTCCTTTACTTTCAAAAATAGTGATTTTATAAAATTTTAGAAAAATATTACAAATGAGACGTGATCTGCTTCGTGATTACATCTGGCAGTAAAAAAACCCTTTATAAAATGAAAATTTTCAATTTTATCACGCTTTTGAAATAATGCCGAACCCCTTAACAGGACATGCAACTTGTGAAAGATTTTCCAAAACAAAGTTGGAAGCGTTAGAGGTGCGGAGAGGAATTTCTCCAGCAAAGAATTTTAAAACTGTAGGCAATAAATAGAAAAGTACACCTTCCTGTTTTAGAGGGTTGGCTGCTATCTATCAGTTTTGAAACTTAAAATTAAAATAAATTTCTTTATGACTTCATTCCAATAAATTATAATTAATTAGAATATTTGTTTACAATTTCAATTTTGTTTGTTAAGAAAATTCTAAAGAAATTTCCATTATTTTGAATTCATTTTATTGTAACTTTTGTCAGAAAAAAACAAATCAGATTCTGCTTGACACTTCTCACTCATTTGCTCTACCTCAAAAGTAGGAGCAGTAAAAAATGAACTAAACTGTGCTGGAAAACTTCATGGACCACAAAATGCCACTTTGTAGAACAGTTTAGGGCAAGATTTTCCTTCATGGAACACACTAACCTGAACTTTTCGGATCTTTCCTGTTTTTCTGTTCTTTTCTGTGCGGATCAGATTTATTTAACAGACCTAATATCATTATGTAGAATTAAGGTACAAAATTCTTCTTTCATCTTCATTTTTTTTAAATTGTAATATAAAATATCCTTATCTACAGATGATAAGAAATAAATGTGATTAAATTTTGAATAAAGTTTGTGGAAAAGGCTAACAAGATGAACAAAAACGACACTCGATAAAAGCCATTCGATTTTTGATTTTTTTTTTTTTTTTTTTTTGAGAAAACCCAAAAACCCACCCTACTAACATTTCAGCTACGGTTAAGGTATTACAAAAGCTAAATTTCAGTTTCTTTTAAACTTTAGTAAGGTTATTGGGCAATGAAAAATGAGAACGTTATAAAAGTTTGACCCTCTATAATTACCGAAGCTCTACCGAAGCTTTGAGATTTGATAGATAGCTTCGGAAGAGCTTGTATAGGTCTTTAATACATGTCTTATCGAAATTAAAAAAAAAAAAAAACAACTCCAAAAACAAAAAAAAATTCTTTTTTAACTGGTTTTAAATCATGACTTTTATCTTTTTACCAGATATTTATATATAACATTCCATTAGTTTTTAGTATATCTTTTAATAATAATTTTAAAAGTATATAATTTTTTTACCACACCCAGGAATCGAACTTCGTATCTGCTTGGTGGTAGTCCACCACTCTACCCACTCGGCTATCCTTGTATATTCAATAATGAAATCAAAAACTTTATCAATCCAAAAAGCAAAAAAATGTCAGAGTTTAATTATTCAATGTCAAAACCAAAAAGTGTCCGAGCTAAATTATTTAATATTAAAACCAAAAATCAAATACAAAACTTGGTAATTTCTGTAAAGCTTATATAAATTCATTAATCAGGCTTATCCGAAAAACAAGCTTTCTTCGGTTAAGTTGCTTTAACAGTATTTAAACAACTTTTTAGAAGTTGTTAAACAAGTCCGAACTTCTGTAAGCAGTTAAATTCTGAAGCAAGCTCAATACAAGCTGTATAAAAAGTAGAACCTGTAAAATTTCAATTTACAGAAGCTGTTGTTCTAGTTGGGCAGTTATATTAGAATAACTTTGAAGGCTTTTATCTGAGAGGTACCAGAGCATAAGGAAATATTAGAATTATTTGCCTTTTTGGATTAGATGGAATTTATTAAAAAAAAAAATTCGCCAATTTCCTCAGATTTTGCTTAAACTTAGTTTTTTTTCCAGAGAGATATTAAAAGTTCTGAAATATTTTTGACTACAGTAATATGTTTTTAATTTTTAGTCAGTGAATGGTCAATAAAAACCAATTCGTTCCACTATTAAGTCCAAAATTTAATAAATGAAATCTGAGGGTCACTGTGGCGTATGTGTAACTTTATGAGAAAAAAATTGATGACTTAGTATTGATCTATTCTTAAGTAATTGAATAGACAAGTTGGCATTTGTTAACCATTCTTTAAACGTATAAATGGTTTGATCGGAAGGTTCGCACTTGGACGCAGTACACAGAGAAAAATATGACCCGCTAAAAACTAACAGATTGCCATATTGTTTTACCGTCCATACATTTCATAAGGAAATCTTATTAAAATCAACGATTAATAAGGTTTTTTTAAGGAGATTTCTTATCAATATTTTCATGGCAGGTTGGTTCAGGTGGTAAGGTGGGCGACTAATGATTTGAAGTCTCCTCCAGTTCGATTCCCAGCCTGGTCATCGTTTTTTTTTATTTTTTTGCAGATTTTAAAACAATAAGGAAAACCCGATTGTTTTAATAAGGTTTCCTTCTTGGATGAAAACCATAGAGAAATCTTATTGTTTTTGTTCTATTTTATGTGGTCTATTTTTCTCTGTGTACTTAAGTTTGTGCAAAATATAATTTAACCTAAGACCAGCAATATTTGAAGGTTAATGAAGTCGTTAATTTTCTAAAAAGATATAAATAAAATATTAGAATAATCTTTTTTAAATGTCTTTGATTGTATTTACTAAAATAAGATTTATTGAAAAATAGTTACATATTAAAAAATTAATTTTCAAAACACAATTTTTTTTAAAAGAAATAGTTGAAATTATTTTTTGTTCAAAATTACCTCATTAAGGACTAATTTCTGCTAGAAAAAATAATTTTCAAACTATATCTTATTTAAAATCTTCCAGGATTCTGCCAATTTTATTAAAAGCAAATTTAAATTTCTTTTACTAAGTGACTCACAATAATAGAACAACAGAATATATTACTTTTCACCATTACTTATTATTTGTTTGGAACAACTATTTGATTGGTACAATTTACGGGTCAACGTTTTTCTTAGAAGTATCTTTATGGATCCATTTTTTTCATATTTTGAGGTATTTAAGAGTTTGCTTTTTTAAGTTTTTAAAAATGTAGCTAAATGTTAGGGAATGCAGGCATTACCTGCATTTCACATTTATAAAAATTAAATTAAATTTACAAAATTCTCAAAGAAAATTAACGGTTTTTTACCCTTAATGGTTGGGTTAGGTTTACCCTTAAGTCCATTATACCACTTTATAATCCAGTCAAATAGTTAGTAGAAATTTTTTTTGCTCAATATCTTCCTTTTGCCATTCTATAACATAACTCAAAAGTCTAGAAAAATCTCATGTCCGCTTGTCGCGATTTCAAGGTCAAATCGCGAAATGGAGATTTTCAAAATTAGCCAAAATAGGCTATGGTATAATATACACATATGATACATGAATTCAAGGTATTTTTTAATGCTGATTCCAAAAAATCTAAAATCAAAAAAGTTATACCTGTTTTTTATCTTTCAACCCATATTATTATAACAGTTGCTAACTTACTACCGAAAAACCCTTAAAAGTAATGGTAGCGGAATCATATTTTGCATGAGGGTTTTCATATCCATTATCATTAAGAATCAAAACAATGCAATGCAAAAAAACATTTATATCTATGACAAAATGGTATTTTTTGAGAAAAGGGGAAATTTTGGGATGTGCACTAAAAAACATCCTGGTACAATCTTATAATTAGTGCTGATAGGCTAATTTTTTTGTTTGTATCTTTGTTTGGATATTCTATAACTTATGTCAAAAATCAAAAAAAAAAATTTTTGTAATCAGCATTAAAAAATGCCTCGAAGTTATGTAATTCTTGAAATTCTAATTTTGAAAATCTCCATTTCGCGATTTGAGCTTGAAAATCTCGACTTGCAGACATGAGATTTTTCTAGACTTTTGAGGTATGTTATGGAATCCCAAAACGAAGGTTTTGAGCAAAAAAAATTCTATTAGCATTCATTCCGAGGTGAAACCCTTATTTGAATGGATTATCAAATTTTAGTAGCGATTGCAAGTGATTGAAAGGAGTTCGAGACACATAAGATTTTGTTTTTAAAAACATTTTTTTACTATTTGACGCAAAAAACCCGTGCCAATAACTGAAAAAAACAGTGGCATGCATACAACATATGTACATATCGCCTGGGAAAGCAAAATTATTGTAACTCCATATAGTATCTGTTAAGGACATAATATCATTTTGCTTTCCGCTGAAAATTTATGTTGCTATACCTTAATAATTGGAAAAGGTTAACACATTACAAAGCCAAAAATTGAAAATAAATACAAGAAAAATGCGGAACGAAGTCCGCCGGGTCAGCTAGTTAATAATAAAAATTATAAAAAATTAAAAACTTAAACATATAAGTCCATTTTCTGTATAGAAATCGTTTTACTATAATTGGATTTATTAAGTGATAAAAATAGAAATATATTAAAATCAACTTATTTTCATGAATAATCACATTTTCGTTGACCATCTTTCGAATGTTTTTAAGCCATACTCATCAAATGCGACTGAAAATAGCTTACAGTTTGTTGATAAGATAGATGTAAGTGAAATACCAATTTTAAGACTAAAAGAAATAAAAAGTATGTGTTTACATCAACTATCAAAAAAAAAATCACCAGGTTACGACCTAATTACTGCTCATGTTATGAAAGAAATACCATTGAAAGCCTTCATAAAACTCCAATACATAAGAAATGCATGCCGTAAGCACCGGTATGTCCCACACCATTGGAAAATTGCTGAAGTAATTGTCATACCAAAGCAAGGTAAACCACCTACAGAAGTGACGTCTTACAGACCAATATCGCTTATACCAATTATGGCAAAAGTTTTTGAAAAACTGCTTCTGAAGAGACTTAGCAAAATCATAGAAGAAAGAAGGTTAATCCCAAATCATCAGTTTGGCTTTAGCAATGAACATACCACGATAGACCAAGTTCATAGAATAACGGATGTTATAGAAAAAGCATTAGAAGAAAAACAAGTATGTTCAGCTATTTTCTTAGATGTTGCTCAAGCTTTTGATAAGGTTTGGCATGAGGGACTTGAGTACAAACTGCAAAGGGATCTTCCCAGACAGTACTATGAAATATTAAAATCGTACATCTCAGACCGATTGTTTAGAGTAAGGTACGATCAAGAATATTCGGAATTGAAGAAAATAGAAGCCAGTGTACCACAAGGAAGTGTTCTAGGTCCTACCCTGTATTTACTATACACAAGGGATATCCCAGTTGGTAATCACACCATAATGGCTACTTTTGCTGATGATACCGCAATTTTGGTACCCGACAAATTTGTCTCTAAGGCAGCAGTAAAACTACAAAATGCCGTCGACACAGTGCGAGCTTGGACCGAAAAATGGTGTATCAAACTTAATGAAACAAAATCTTCAGATATAAACTTTACAAATAAAAAGATAAACAATATTCCAATATTTATTAATAATCAAGCTGTACCTTACGTCAATGCGGCCAAATACCTTGGAATGACTTTGGATGCAAAGAGCACATCAAAAAGAAAAGAGAAGAGCTAAACTTGAAATATAGAAAAATGTATACTGGTTACTTGGTAACAACTCTGATTTATCAACCCAAAACAAAATAATGCTGTATAATCAAGTACTAAAGCCCGTTTGGGCCTATGAAATCCAATTATGGGGCAAAGTACAAAGAAAACAAATACCGAAATCATCCAAAAATTCCAAAACAAAGTCCTTCGTGGAATAGTTAATGCACCTTGGTACATAAGAAATAGCGATCTACATCGTGACCTACAAATAGAAACGGTTACAGAAGTTGTTAAAAAATACGCTGTATCGCATAATCAGAGACTGCAAAGTCATACCAATTCTGAAATGGTGTCCGTCTTGAATACAAGAAACCATGTTCGGAGATTAAGAAGAACCAAGCCTCATGAGCTTATGGTCTAAAAAAACATGGGAAAGTATTAAAAGTTTAAACTTCTCCCAAAGTGATTGTACAAAGTTAAGAAGAAAAATCTGATGTCGATCTTTCAAGATTGGTCCTGATTAAGAGGTGGTTTTAGTGGTTAAGAGTCCCACACTATTTGGTGTCGAATACTGCCAAGTGTCTTTTGAAGATTTCCTCCTGTCAAAAAAAAATTTAAATTAGACTTCTTAAAAATAAAAATATTAATAATAATGCTGTTTTGGGCAAATAAATAAGATAGTAAGAGAGTGGAAATATCTATCTAAATTGATCATTAACTAATTTTTTTTTCCAAAAGTGGACTTTCAGTAAAAACGGCTGAATTGTTGATGAGTCGGTTTCAAACAACAACTTGTACATTAATAAATGCCTGTGTCATTTATAGAGAAAGAGCTGAACCTATTAAACTTCAGTAATCTCAAAAAAAAAAAAAAATGTTTCTGTTTAATAGCTCATTTAAAATAGAGCCCACCTGTAGACTAAGAACAAGATCCAGAAGATAAATGACTAAAAATGTTCCAATCTTCTCTATCTATGTATGTACCTTAAACATATTTCTTACCATCAACAAACAAGAAAGAAACAAACCATTTGGTCATAATGGCGTATGTATATGACAACAAAAAGACTGACATTTTTTGGTGAGGGACAGTAGTTGTTATGTTCATCATTCATTTGTCTCTGTCACTTTTTCCAAAACCATTCTCACCAACCCTGCCTAAGTTTATTCAAAAATTTAAACATAAAACTATTTAAAAGTCGTATACAAAAACCTTATCAAAATCTTGTTATGCAACTATAACAATAAGTATAAGGACCAAGTGAAAGATTGTATAAATGGAGAACAAATCAAATGTCTCTCTGAGTGCATGATGCAAAAAAACCCCAAGTAGATATCTACTCTGCTGTCTCCATTACACATTATCATCACCACAAACACAGCTCAAGACCTATAGGAGGGTGCCAGGACTAATAACAAATATTTTCCATGTAAAGAAGGGTGTCGTGTCTTGTGTGTATATCCATGTGTCTTTTAAGGTGCTCTCGAAGAGAGGGGGGTTTATAAGGTGTAGATTTTTGTCTGTATATAGTTTTCGTGGCAGAAAAACAATATTCCCACAACCAGAGAGTCCATTCTTCATCATAGAAAAGATAAATTACCTCCCGAGAATTTATCCCTATCAACTGGCATGGCCACATGGGAGTATCATCGTGATGCTCGGTTCCAGAACTAAAAGAACAAACGAGGAGTGTTTCTGTTTACCCCCCCCCCAAAAAACGGAAAAGAGTCATACATGTTTCAGAGAGCTACTTGTTACCGAATAAAAGGAGATAGGTTTTCCCACCCTTCTCAACATCCTGTAAGATTGTATATAGCCACTATCATAGCTCGACTATCTGCTGCTAAACAAAGCGAATTTACGAGTATAGCTGAAATGGCGTCTATTTCAATAAATAAGTAAAACCGTCACTTTGAGTAATGAATATATGCTGTAGTAGTGTTGGATTTTTGGGGGATAAAACAAGGAACCTTTACCAGACCACATTCTGCTCGATGGTAGTACCAAATAAGGAACAAGATGGAACAAGAGGACACAACATCACAATTCTAGTTTGGTGTCGTTGCACAGGAAATCCATGCAATGTTGAAGTGTCTTCCGGTTTTTTGAGGGGGCTTCTGGCTTGGCAATGGAATAAGAATGACATTGGTACTTCCTTTGGCGTAGCCTTTCTTCTCCGTTGTTCATGGTTGTCTCTGCCCAGTATTGTGTCACTTTTCGTTTTCTCTATAGTTTTGTAGGTAGAGGAGGGATATATGTTCTGAGATTAGACACTCAACCAGCTGTCAGCGCAATGGACGTTGTGAGTATGATTTATCAGACCTCAAGTTAATTGAGTGGATGGTTAAGAAGAGTGAAACGAATAGTTTCAGCATTAGTTTCAGAGCCAGTAGAAGCAGGAAGGAGGAACTGACGAAGAAGAAGAAGAATTGTTTAAATGAAATTGAGTTCGGTATTTGGTTTGTTTGGTATACAAGAGAGGAAAAGGAAGACAATTTCTACAAGTCTTCACTTTCACATATTCTCATAGAAAACTTGATATGTGAACTAGGAAAGACTTCTTGCAAAATAAACGATTTGGTCAGAAATAAGAGCAAAATAAATACATTTTAATTGTTGAATTGCAAATAGTATTATGTCAAAGGACAAATATATTTCAATAAATAATTTAAGAAAATGTAGGACTTAGGTCCAATTTATTCACACTCCATTAAATTTAAAGTCGCCATTAAAAAAGGGAAATTTTAAAATTTGTATGCGATTTGACAGTTTTATAATTTTTAATGGAGCCTTTAAAAATAATGGAGAGTGAATAAATTGGGCCTTATAACATATAAGTGTCATTGGGTTCATTTGAAAATTGGAGATATTCTACACATAGCTACAACGTTTTGTCGGAGGTATTTAAAATTCCATTCATGAACAAAATTTTACTTTTACTGTGGTTCAATTTGGATGATTTTTTTAAAGTATTTATTAACATAACCAAACATTTATACTCGTTTGGAATGTACTTTGCATGTTTTTTGTTGAATTTGTTGTTAATTTTTGATGTGATAACGTCTTATAAATCGATGAACCATGGCAGCCACCACAAAAAAGTGACGCCATTTTCTAACGTTACACTCTCGCACTTTCGCAGTGCACCAATTGATTTGAAAGATAATAACCTAAAACTTAATTCAAATGAAGGATTTTTAAAAATTCCTCATTTAATAGGGTAAACAGGGGTAAAACGGAAAGATGAAATTTGGGCTAAAATCAAAACGCGAAGTCGTAGAGAATTTATTTTGTTTGCTATAGATAGATGAGATTAATTTAAGAATAACTGCATTTAAGAAAAAATTCTAAAAAATTTTGAAACTAAGCTATAACGTTTTGTTTGAACGTTGTACACGTGATGGGGCTATGACAAAATGATGATTTTGGGTAAAGGAAATTTTGTTTGACAATTCTAAAGATGCCAGGTGAAAGATGAGAGAAAAAAAGATTAGGGGTCTGATACGGATTTTTTTCCAACACTCTGCGTTCCGAAATATGAATTTTTGAAAAACACCTTGTTTTTAGGGGTATTTTTGGGTAATTTTTGATGTTTAGCTTTTTTTGGAGCGCTCAAAAAATCTTAATCTCAAAATTTCAAACTGGATAACGGAAGAAACAAGTTTTAAAAAAACACGTTTTTTGACCGTTTTTAACCGATTTTCATCGTTTTTTATTTTTATCTTTTTTTCTTTAATAGATACAGGAATAAAGTATATGGAGTAATGATAGTCCATGACTACGAATATGTGTGTCCGAAGTTTCAATTATTTTCGTAAGCACAATTTTGAGATAACGGTAAAATAAAATTTTAGAACAGGTTATAACTTTTGACCAAGAGCAGATAGAAATTTTATTAAACTTTTATGAGCATAATTACCTTTCATTTGGTATATAACACATAACGGTAGACTGACTACAAGCTACACAATGTTAAATCAAGAAACTTGCGAAAAACCTCAAAACACCAGTGGAGATCTGTTGCCCCCCGAACAGCCACCAGTGTGGGAAGTACCGTAATCTCAGTCTGGAAATTCGACATGGTTGACTTTAAAAAATTCTAACTTTTCTTGTAGGTCTCTTTCAAATGATACGTCATATGAAAGGTGAAATAATAAGCTTTCACATGGTATATATTTTGTATAGGTTGTCAAACAAAAAAATTGATTCCATAGCCTGAGAACATAAAAATAAATGTTTTTTTGTTTTTTTTTTTTAATGAAATTTGATCGAGTTCAAAAAATTCTAGCTCTTTTTGTAGATGTCTCATAGACCTGATCGATATATATATTTCTATAGGTTGTTAGTAAAAAAAAATGGAATTAATGACGTGAGAAGATAAAAATTCATGTTTTTTTGCTTTTTTTTGATGAAAATGATTTTTTTCAATAAAATATTTTTATACTTTTTGCGCATTGTAAAAATTTAAGAATGGTTTTTTTATTAAGAAGAAATACTTGGCTTTTAAATTGCATATTTTTTTTTTGTAAGATTTTAAAATAAAAAAATTAATATAATGAGAAAATAAAAATGTATTTTTTTTTTAGCTTTTTCTTGTAAATTATGATTGTTTGAAAAAAGTAAACGCTTCAATTGACTCATTTTAAACAAAAGCACACAACCTGTTTTCTGACGAAGTTATCACGTAAAATCATCGTCCGTCAACCGGCTTTACAGACAACCTCTTTTTTTTTGTAATTAAACAGAATAAAACAATAATTTAACTCTGCCCAATTTATTGACTCTCCATTAAATTTAAAATCGTCATTAAAAAATCGAATTTTAAAATTAAAAACACATTTAATTTATTCAGTCTCTTTTAGAGATTTTTTCGAAGTTTGACATCATTAACTAATTGAGCATTAAATTTAAAAGTCCTTTTAGATAAAACGCCAAATTCGACCTTTAAAGAGGGATTTTTAGAGCAAGGAGGTTTTAAACAGGATTTCTATTTATTCACTCTTCGTTAGCGTCACATGTCATCTGTCATCTATTTTATTATTTCTTTATTATTTTATTTGAAAAATGTTTGTTCGTCAAGGAATCATGAAAACAAAAACAAAATTATGCATAATCTAGACTAGAATATTTTTGTAGGTATACAGGGTGTCCGGTAAAGAATGGATAAGATTGAAATGGCTGACTGAAAACATTTCTATCGCAACCAGTTTAGAAAATATTAGCTTTTTTTCGTTCAGTGTATTTTAAATTTCATCATCTTACGTTTTCGTTCACTTTAACCACGAATGAATGAATTTTATAAATTTCTTTTTTTTTTATAGTTTTTCTACAATAATTGACACATTACATTAGAGGTTAAAAGTTTTTTTAACTATTGCACCTTTTCTTTAAAAAAAATTTGAAATTAGTTTTTCAATGCAAAATGTCAAAAAAAAATATCTTATGAA
This sequence comes from Episyrphus balteatus, assembly GCF_945859705.1. Taxonomy (NCBI): domain Eukaryota; kingdom Metazoa; phylum Arthropoda; class Insecta; order Diptera; family Syrphidae; genus Episyrphus; species Episyrphus balteatus. The sequence goes on along the minus strand of NC_079134.1, from coordinate 14,170,537 downwards.
AAATTTTAACACCTGTGGTATAAAGCAATATATAGAAACGTAGATGGCAAACTTTTTAAAAAATATGCGCGTCAAAAGGAATTTCAGATTGGTAATAGTTTTAATCATATCTAGAGTTGGTAGGAAGTAATTGGCATTTTGGCTATAAAATACCTACACCTAAAAAAAACACCCTTTCACATGAAAAAAAAAATGTATAAACTTGTTTTATTCGTAATTCCTATGGTAAAGACAACATTTTTAACAAATTTCGTAAGGGTACCATTTATACCTCTGATTTTATCGGACTTATCGCGGATTTTCCCTATTTCCCAAAAAAAAACACCCTTTAACCTAAAATATTTTTATAGACTTTTTGGGTTCTTGGTTTCTTTTATAAATGAAACATTTTTACCTATTTGCATTAGTGTAACAATTTTTTCCCACTTTTTGTTGGAATTTCATCATTTCTTAAAAAAAAAACACCCTTTTACTCAAAATAATTTTGTACACTTTATAGATTCTTAATTCTTACTACAAACAAAATCTTTTCACCAAGTTTTAAAAGTTAATAAAATTCAAGTCAGCAATTATGATATCTTTCTCATACATGACTCAACCCATCAAAAAAACACCCTCTCACCAAAAATATTTTTAAGAACTTAATGAATCCTTCATCCCGAATTTCGTCAATGTAGCATGTTTTTAACATGGGTTTCAGTTATATTTTACCTGTTGAAGTCGAAAAACAAGCACCCTTGTTATTAATCGACAATAACTTTTCTTATGGCAATCGTATTGACTTTATTTTTATGTCAGCATAAAAAATACCTTAAAAACATGTATAATATGATGATATTTCACAAACAATTTTGTTCACTATATTTTTGACCTTCACCCCCTCCCTCTTGTCCCCGAAAAAACACCCTTCCAACCAACTTTTTCTTATAGACTATTTTTATGCTTGGTTCTTATCAAAAAAAAAAAAAACTTTTTGCCAAGTTTCATGAGTGTAACAATTTTTTTTTTATTTGTTGATTTAATGTACTATTTTGCCTGTACTAAATGGAAACTCAATAAATTGGCCCTAAATAAAATTATTATTTTAACAATTTAATTTTTTTTTTCTAAAAATTCTTTCTTATACAAGAAATAAAATTGCATGATTCGATTTGTGGTCAATCATTTAAAACGGTGTTTAAGTAATTATAAATGTTCCTTTGGGACATTTATCTACTGCCTAGTACTTAAAGGTGCTTTGAACTACTTTTTCAATAGAGTTATAGTAGTAAATTTAAATATTGTGTGCGTGCAACCAATAAAATTTTAAGTTAAATATCATAAATATAAAAATAAAAAAGATTTTACCTGCACTTTTTTACTATGTTTTGTTGATGAAGTGTGTTTTCAATGTTTATCGACTAACATATGTTTTTTTAACCTTGTAAGATTTCCAAAACCGCAAAATATGGGTAATTTACCGTAGGAAAATCAAATAAACTTAATTTTTGTATCATTTGCATTTTACATAAAAACCCCAACTACGTACCTATGCATAGGGATTTTCCGAAACGAGCTTTTTTTTTTGTAAATAAACTTGGAAACGGAGCTAACAATCCTCTGTTAACCTGTACCTATTTCTATTTCTCTATATTTTAAAGTTAAAGTTCTTGGGTCAATATTTCTAGAAAATCTTAATTACTTAGCTTTAATGTATTTTTTTTTTATTGAAGCACATTTTATTTAATATGTAAATAAGCAATTTCAATGTACTTGCTTTAATAATTTACCAGTACTAGAACTATTATTTGTTTTACTGATCAAATTAAAAACCAATAAAGAAAACAGCTATCACAATAAACTAAACATGCCTCAAGAGCAACAGCCTCCCATATCGATGCAGCAGTATAAACAGAAAAGTTACCTTTTACATGAGTCACTTGCATACAAAATATGACAAAAAGGTATGAAGTGAATGCCAGGCTACACAAGTTTAAGTGACTTGAAAATCTGAAACTATCATAATAACACTGATCGCCTTCATATTACAATTTTAACAGTAAAATATTGATGAAATATAGAAGTATTCTTCAGGATGTAACATTTTACTAAGGCTTAATTTATTCATAGCAGCAGTGTCTTTAAAAGTTAAACATACAATCCACATGCATATATAATAAAAGTTCGGTCACTGGGGTGTATACGTAACCTTTTTTTCTTTCGTTCATTTAATGACTTCCAAAATTCAAACAATTGATTCTAATTTTTTTTTCAATTCAAATTGGCCTTGAAGGTATAGGACAAAATTCCCAAATACGACATTTTGCTTATTCGATTAAATTTCCTTTGTAACTATTCAAAAAAAAGTTTACATCTTGAGTACTTTAAAAAAAAAGTAATTTTTCCAAATCACCTTCAGACAGACAATCATCGTGTCTATTGCTTAATTTTTTTTCTTCTTTAAATTACTCTACTCAATGATGCACATAATTTTTGTCGAAAGCCAACTGTGTCTGGTAGTACTTTATACGTAAAGAGACAAAAGCAAAAATAGACACACCAATACTTAATTCACTGTCCATTAAAGGTCCTAAGCTCTTTCACAGCCATCTGGCCATTTGGTTTAATATATTAATGCCTCATTTAGTCCCCGTAGGATCCAGACACACCAAAAGGACAAAACGTTAAACCTAAGGACCAAGAATTGAAAAATACAAAAAAAAAAGAAAAATGAAAAAAAAAAAATAAAACTGAAGGCCCCCAACTGGCAAATAAATGCAAGCATAATTTAACGTCCTGTGCCTTTTAGTCGCATCTCCGTTTTCCTTCTTTTTTTTTGAGAATTCTGTTTTTTTTTTTTTTTTTTTTTTTGCCTTCAGTAGTGGTAGCATAGCCACAATTGTCCCTGACACTTTTGGAGAATTTATATCCTTTGAAGAGTGTTTTAACCTACCACATTTCTAACTAGCTTTCGAGCAGCTGTGTGCATAGCAAGGTTCGACACCGCACAATGTTTCTCTCACTCTTTGCCTCTCTTTGTATATATATTTCTGTCTCATTCTTTAGTTCTCAAGAAATGTTTTTAGCTTTGTTAATTTTAATTTTTCAAATCAATTAAATCTCAAGCGGCAACACCAAGAGAGAAAGGATATTTATTTGGTTGCCTCTGCCAGGCTGTTTGTTAGGTTTTTAAGTTTTTTTGAAATTCGTCCAAGACACCATAGTTGTAGTATATGCATGTTGAGTTTGAGACATAAAAAGTCTTAAGAGAGTAAATTAGGAAATGCTTTTGGAATTAAGAATAAAAAAGAAGTTAAAAAACAGAATCATAGGTATTGTTGCTCTCTGTTCCTTGAACAGAGAATCTCCTCATTGCCAAAAACAAATTAATTCAACTTGGCAAAGGAAATACGATTGCGGAAATTTATTTGACAGATTAAGTATTTAGTGGTAGAGGATTAAACAATGAATTATTGATTTGGCAAACAAGTTTAATGCTCATTGTTGGTTAGTTAACTGCATTGTATATGTTGCCAAAAAATTAAAATTCCTTTCTTTGAAAAGTGCCTACAAGATCTATTCCTTTAATTCAAATTAAATCAAAATACTTGAGTCGTTGAATTTTACGAATAATTAAATTTGGTCACATAACCGTTTATTATGCTAGACTATTACTTTTTTTCTAAAGACATTTTTATTCAATAACCATTTTTATTGGCTTTTAATTTGAGCTGTTAAATAAATCATAGATCTAGTACTGGTAATTTATGCAGCAATTGACTTGTAAGTTTTAAATAAATCTACTTTATTTGAAAAAGCACATGACATGTTAACTTATAAAGTTAATTGAGAAACGTTGACCCAAGAACTTCAGGGAGAAAATATAGTGAGATGAAAATAGGTTCATGAATAATGTTAGCTTGGTTTCCAAGCTAATATTTGCAATGAAAAGCTAGATTAGGAAAATCCATTGTTGGGTATTTTATGCGGGATGGCAAATGGTAGAATAAGGTAGATCCAAATGACTGGATTTTTTTTTAATGTGAAAAATATTTTAGCAACATTTTGATGTTGAATTCTGTTTACATATTTATTTAATAGTGGAAAAATGTTAACTGTTGTCGTTAGAGACGTTGCGTTGTTAGAGACGTTGGCATCAAAAACTTTAAAATTTTTCTTAATTTTTTTTTTTAAGTTGACTATTTAAATTACAACTTTTGACCATCCATTTATTTTTTTTTACCACACTTATCATGGTACTGAAATAAAAATTAAAACATAATTTAGTTTCAGAATAGGCAAAAAATAAAAAAATAAAATACATTTTTTAAAAATATTTTTAAGAAATGCTTACACAAAATTAATAATGTTACACAGTGAGCCTGAACAAGTTTAAGGTTGACCTAAAATGACGACAAAAACTAAAGATGAGGCTTTGTTCCTGAAGGCCTCAGCAATAATAATCCGTTTTTACCAAAATCGGATTAGCTTCCTTTTTCGAGATACCCCCCTTAAACGTGTTTTTTTCGAGAAAAATTTATATCAACGCAAGGCTCGAGTACGATAACTTAGGCGCCGAGAATTGAAAACGGTTTTTAGTTGAGGTATTCAATACAATCATTTTTGGTCTTGGGAGGGAGGGTCTATGCCCCCCCTTTAGGCGGGAGGGGCAGTTTTCTAAAAAATCAAACAAAAAATTATTAAAAAACAATGGCAACACTTACAGTTAGGAATGATACCTTTTTCAAAAGCTAGAATTGTACACTTAATTATAGTTTTTAAAACAAGTTATTTTAAACAGTTGTTTTCGAAATAATCGATTGCAAAGTCAACAATTGTGAAAAAGAAGTTTAAAAAAAATACATTGAATACTATTTTGTCAAGACTTTGGGTTTCATTACGGGATAAATTGATAAAGTAAACTACCTCAATAAATTCTTTATCAAATACTGAAAACCATATGTTTCTATGCCTTCTAGTTTTTGAGAAAATTGAAAAATACGAAAACTACTTTCTTTATCAGGCTCACTAATGAGCGTTCTGGTACCACACTGGTACTAAGAAATTTTATTTTTAAGGTCCAATTTTAGATGGAAATAAAACAAATTCATGGAATCGAAGTAGATTAAGCACAGTACTTTTTAATTTTTGATAATGGCAAAGCAAAATAGCCAAGAAAATAAAAATAAGATAAAGAAAGTAGTTTTCGTATTTTTCAATTTTCTCAAAAACTAGAAGGCATAGAAACATATGGTTTTCAGTATTTGATAAGGAATTTATTGAGGTAGTTTACTTTATCAATTTATCCCGTAATGAAACCCAAAGTCTTGACAAAATAGTATTCAATGTATTTTTTTTAAACTTCTTTTTCACAATTGTTGACTTTGGAATCGATTATTTCGAAAACAACTGTTTAAAATAACTTGTTTTAAAAACTATAATTAAGTGTACAATTCTAGCTTTTGAAAAAGGTATCATTCCTAACTGTAAGTGTTGCCATTGTTTTTTAATAATTTTTTGTTTGATTTTTTAGAAAACTGCCCCTCCCGCCTAAAGGGGGGGCATAGACCCTCCCTCCCAAGACCAAAAATGATTGTATTGAATACCTCAACTAAAAACCGTTTTCAATTCTCGGCGCCTAAGTTATCGTACTCGAGCCTTGCGTTGATATAAATTTTTCTCGAAAAAAACACGTTTAAGGGGGGTATCTCGAAAAAGGAAGCTAATCCGATTTTGGTAAAAACGGATTATTATTGCTGAGGCCTTCAGGAACAAAGCCTCATCTTTAGTTTTTGTCGTCATTTTAGGTCAACCTTAAACTTGTTCAGGCTCACTGTGGTTATAAGTTTTAAAAACAAAAATTTTTTTTTAAGCAAAAATCCAAAGTTAAGTATAATAAACCCCGTAAATTTACTAAGCATACGATTTTAAAAATATGAAAATGAAATTAAATGAAAACTAAGTCGGGCGGGGTTAATATAAAGACGGGGACGAGATTTGTTTGAGGCTTGAGTGCGTTTTTGCCTTACAATTTTACAATTTTCAAAATAAGCGAAAACATTGTATACTGTTTTCAACTATTTAATTTAAATTTATCTTGTGTAAAAGTGGGACACTGCGGTGTATGCGTAACATTTTTTGTTCATAAAAAGTTTATCATTTAAGTTAGATACATAACTGTAACTAATGGATGTTCTGATGTTCTTAAAAGGATTCTCACAACTGATATCCTCAAATCTTATCTACATTAGACTGATTCAAAAAAAAATTTTTTTTTTTTTGTTCAAAGCATTACCGAAAATATTGTTGGAAATGACGAAAAAAAAAGTACTGTACATCACAGTGACCCACTTTTACATACATCTAATTCTACTGATGACAGATTTTCCAAGCAGCATAAAGTACCTTATTTTAAAGTAGATCAAAGCGTCAGCCGCACTCGGTTCTTTCAAAGGCTGCTAATAGTGCCCAACACGAAGGTTTTGTTCTAAATGTGTCATTAAATTTTTAAAAATCTTTATAAAAAAACCTTTTAGTTCAGACAAGTAACAGTTTAAAGTAAAATTTGAATTATTAGTGTCTTAAAACCATATTTTGAAAACAAAACTAATTTTTTGTTTTCAGAAAATTTGTTTAATGATATCATGATTGCCTAAGTTATTGAAAGAAAAAAAAAAAAACATAAATGGAAGTGAAGGACAGCGGTAGAAGCAATTTTCTCACAATTAAATTTTTTGAATAGAAGGGCAACATCAACCATAATTAGATAAACATTTTCAAAAACAACTTAAAAATGCATTTCGAAATCAATTTTAGTACGATTTGATTTTAGCATGAACAAAAAACTAAGTTATTTATTTTAATGATTTTGTTAATCTCGAAAAAATTAAAAAAATAAAAAAAAAAAAAAAATTAAAAAAATCTGTAATGGTTTAGCGTTTTAGCTTAAAAACTGCGGTCATCGTTATAGTTTCAGAATGCTTCTTACTCTGTCTACTTGAATTGATAAAAATTCTGAATTACCATAACATTTTCAACTTGTTATTACTACAACTAATGAACTAACTATAACTAGTATGAATTTATCACTTTGATCAGGTTAATGATGCGAGTGATAATAACCTTGACATAGAATCAGAAACAAAACAATTTAACATTTAAATTGGTAACAACAATATAATCATTCTTATTCATTTAGCAATGACACTTAAATGTGTGTCTACAATTATAAAAAAAAAAATTTGTCAAATAATGCATTTTGCCCTTGACTTACTTCCAAATTCATATAAAATATTTTTAGAAGCAATTGTTAAACAATTAAAAAATTAACTAAATTACACCATTAAACAAATAGAATCCCAAATCTGATAATAACTTTAAATAAATATCAGAATCATCCTCCAAAATTTATTCAGTCTAAATTCATCAATTGACACAGTTGACATTTTAAACTATTTGTTACAATTTGAAATTATTAACCCAAACCGTGGTGAATAAAACAAAGCTTTTAACCAAAAATTATACCAATTCACTTAAACACTAAGACGTGTTGTTATCGATACTAAGCTTTCAAGGAAATAAGTCTAAACAAAGTGAGTTAAACTTAAACCAGTTTTTGTCTTGTGTACTTTTTTTTTGTTTGTATATTGCCATTGATTTTACGGCGAATTCAATTTAAAGCCAACAGCTGTTTATATCCCCACTCTTAAAATAAAATAAAACTTAAATCTTTTTGAACTTTTAAACGGGAAACTTTGTGATCATCTGTTTTTAACCATAAGTCCGTTAAAAGAAAGTCAAAAGAGCCAAAAATATTTTTGTATCCGAAAGATGCATACTTTGTTGCTTAAATTTTTTGTTGTTGTTCTTCTTCCGTCTTTCTATCTTCGGTGTATCTTTATCAATATATTATTTCCAGAGTATCATCGTGATCATTTGATCAGTCCATTCAAGTTACTCATCGAATAAGCTCTTACCGTACGGAGCAAGTTAGCAAGTTAACGTTAACCGTGCGTATGCGATCTTTAAATATATTCCTAAAAAAAAGCAATTTATAGTTGCTTTTAAAATTAAATTTTTAATCACGACTTGTGTGTCTACCGGCTGTGAATTTTAATTCAATTTTGTGTCATTGAATTTTTTTAAGAAAAACAAACAATATTTTGAAAAATATTTCAAAGTAGTTGAATTTGCTCCTTTTTATCAAATAATTTTAGTTTAACCTAAATAAATTTTCTTCACAATCATGAGTACTGCATTGGATAAGGTAAGAAACTTTGAAGAGTCTTATTGTCGGTTAAAAAAAATAAAAGTTAAATAAAGTGGATCACTTTCCATTTGGTGTTGCACTTTCACAATTTATTGTTGTGCTTGCTGTAAAACTGAAAAAATACTTGAGAGTTGATTGAACTTAATTTGATGAATTACTTGTGTTTGTTTATTTACAATACCTTTTGAAGGATTTATTGTAATGTTAATTGAAGAGGTCAAGGAGTTATAAAAAGGGTTCAGATTTTGTTTTCAATAAAAGTTTCTCAATTCAATTATTTTTACTTTGCACTTCCGTATGATTTATTTATTTTTTTTTTTTCGGGAAGTGCTTTGGATCTTTGAAACTAGTTTTAGTCTAGAATTCTTTTTATTCTAGAACTAATAATGATAAAGATAATAATTCTAATTGCTTTTTAAACTGGCAATGATCTTGCTAGATTGCGAACCTTAAAAAAAAACATAAGTAGGTAGAAGGAATATTTTTAAGAAACATTACATAGCATGCCCAGGTGCATTAGGGTGGTCATTTTATTAGTAAAAATAGTTGAGAACGCCTTACATACTCGTTAGAAATAAAAAGAAAAAACCTTTAATTAAAAATGTGTGTCCATTACTTTTTAGAGTTAATATTTAATTCATATTCCAGCTTATTTCGTGAAAATGAGGTTGAAACGAACTTTATTCAAATTCGAAATTTGTATGGATAATTTTCTCATTTGTCTTCCTTAAAACAATTTTATAAATTTTGAAAAAAAAAAAAAAATGTATTACCTATTGTGCAACTAAAATTTATAGTGAAAAATTGTGAAAAGTTGGAAGTTTGTCAGATTAAACTTTGCCTAGTGCTATCTTGTCAAGGCATAGGGTTGCCACGCTTTTTTAGTTCATCTTTTGAGTTTTATCGACTATAATATTATTAAAAACCGATGCAATGATATACAAAATATGTGGTGTTGGTTTAGAACCTAGAATTCATAAGCTTAACAATTTCAAAAATAGTGTTTTTTTCCAATTTTTTTCAATTTTTTTTTTTTAATTTGGACATCGATTTTAAGCATATTTTTGACATGTATTTAAAAAAATTTAAAACTATATTTAATGGAGTAGTTTATTTTGTATGAAAGACTTTTGGAAATTGACAAAACTAGAATTTTGGCAGCGACTGCAAAGCGGTTTTTTTTTCCAAACTCCAGAGGTACGACTATATTGAAAAAAAAAAAACAAAAACAAAAGCGAGGTGTGAAGTTTTTCTATGTTCAATAAGTTCATAAAAACGTACTTGGTCCCGAACTGCAAAAAAAAATATTTTTATTTCTCATAAGATTGTATAATTGACAATGTCTTTTAATTTTGGCAGTATAATAATCTTCACAAACAATGAATTTACTATTTGTTTGTAAGGCTAATAATTTCTCAATAGCTTTAAAAATAAATACAAAAACCTTTTAAGCGATATATTATATATATATAATTGATATGTAGAGGTACCCACTATGTATTTGTTCACAAACAATAGGACAATGATTGTGACAAAAATTCTTTGTTGTGAATGCTTTGAAAATATATTTTATATTTTAATGATTAATTAACAATGTCAGAAATATTAAGAATCAATAACAGGTATTTTCTTTATTCTATTCTACTAAAGAAGTAAGGAGAACAAAAAACGCTTACAAATAATTATAGAATATAGAACAAATATTTTTTTATCATTACCTTTGAACTATTTCAGTTTTTTTGCCACACAAGTATTTGTTAAGTATTTCTATCTTTTGTTATTTAACAAAAGGCTGAGAGTTGAATAAATAATCCATTTCGAAAATTGTCACACAAAAAAGTAAGATTGACTTCTCAAGTATTTTCTGAAATACTTTTTATTGATGAGTCAATAGAGTGCCCCAGAATCCCCTTTGAAATGATTTTTAGGACTTAATTTAAAGAAGGTTGATTGAAAAAAGGGGTCTGCTTTTCAAAACAAGTTTGTAGTTAGTTGAAAAATGAACTTTGCAAAAATCATTACAAGAGTTACCTCCGTTTTTTTTTCTTCATAGTATCAAATTTTGACCTAATCGACTTATTTGGTTGCAAAAATTATTTTTTTATAGAGAGTACAAAAATCAAAATCAAAACTTTTAGTTTAAACCTTCGCTACATTTATTTATATTTTAGTCCGGTTCACAGTGGTGCCTTTGAGGAATTTTGCCGTCAAATCATACAACACCAAATACTTGACGAAAATTCATAGTACACGGAAGCTTATAAGCAGGGAAAGGATTTTTATGACCTAAAAAAAATCAAAAAAGGCAAATAAAAACAATAAAAAGGCAAAAAAAGGCATTTATAAAATAATTAGAAAAACATACATTTATTAAAAGAAAAGAAAAACAGTTTGATATTTAATTATAAAATAGCATTGAACTACCAATAATATTTTAAAGTTTTCAGGTAAGAGCCTCCTTCGATTTTTAATTACTGAATTTATTTGTTCGAGGATTTTAAATCAATGATTTTAGTTGAAAACAGTAGTGAACTTTTTCAACACTTCATTTGCAACCGGTCCATTCGCGTTTTCCAAATTTTCTTTTATAGTTATTCTTTAAAATCGGGAACACTTGCCCAATTAGATATAGGTAGATTTATGCGATTGTGTGTGGAGAAAAAAAAGTGTTGTAGTTCAAAGAATTTCAAAATACGTACTTACTCTATCTTCCAACTTTCTTTTTCAAATGTTCTCAGTGCAAAGAAACTTCTTTTCTTGCTGTCATGTTTTTAAACGAAGTAGTGTCAACTGAAGCTAAATGAATTTCATGGTGTTATGATTTGTAGAAAAAAGTTTCAAGATTTTTTCAAAAAAATTACTTAGGTTGGTACACCAAAAAGTGAAAAAAAAACAGAAAAAATTTGAAAAAAGACAAAAAGGCTCTGATGTGCAAAAAAGGCAAAATGAAATCAGGAGGACATGAATCGAATTTGTATAAAATCAATACTTTCTTACGATGACCCCAAAAAATGGCAAAGTTAGGCAAATCCGTTCCCTGCTTATAAGTATGGGGAATATGAAAAAGTTATAAACTTTTTTTTCAACATGGCGGCTCCAAAATGATGGACAGAATAAACGTTTGAATAAGAAATTTCACTTAGTTGATGTCTTCGCTTTCACGGCAGAGTTGCATAAATGACATCTGGATTTTGGGCCATAATCAAAAGTTACAAAAAGTAATTTTTAATGACATTTCTTTATGAGCATAAAATTCCTTAAGAAAATTATGACCAGCGATTTTAAAATAGGTATCTAAAAAATGACAAACAGATTTTAGTTTTTTTTTTCTTCAAACTTTTTTCATGGCTAAATTTAAATGAAATCATAGTCCAAAAGTATCATATAAAAATTCTCTTTGATGGCGTTATCATATTCCTCTTAAACATCACAAACATTGTATTACTTTTTAAACTACCAAAAAATTTAAACCTTCTGCCGAAACCCACGTATTGTTCTCACGTAACCGTTTGCTTCTATAAACAGAAAAAAAAACAAACATTTTTATGAATATAAATTCGTTTTTTTTTTTTTTCAATAATAATAAAAATTCTCTCATATTCTCACAAGGTTAAGGTTGCATTTAAAACACCTCATTTAAATAATTAAATATTGAAAAAAAAACTTTAAAACAAATAAAATTGGCATCTTATTAACCTCTAGGTACAATCTTTTAAATGCATTAAAATTGCAAGTTATAGAATTTACATCTTGTTAACCTCTAGAGTTTATAGCTTTGTTACTTACTTGCTTATTAATTAACAAAAAAACTTATTATAATTAAGGTTCTTCAATCACAAAATATCGTATACATCTTGATCTTCTCAACAAATAATTATATGTATCTGTTGTTTATTTTTGTTTTTTTTTTGTTTGTCATTCACACTATCATCATTCACCGAATACCTGAACAGGGCCGAAGATGATAGCCAGCGCCGTGCGCGGCCGATGTTAAAAACCAAGGTTCCTTAATTCTGTTCCGGTCTGCATATGATTTCCGTCAAATAATAATTATTCTATAATCTTCGAATTCGAAACCTCAGGTTGTCTTTTTAATGTATTTTGAATTTTTCCACACCAGATTATTTAATATTAAATAAACTACCGGTTCGTTTCAATTTCTGAGGCCATTCAACCATAGTGCAAGAAGATGTATCTTTGAGGTTAAAAAAAAAAAAACAACAACAAAAAAAAAGTAAATTATGCTGCGCTCTCTTGCGTGCTCCATCATTATAGTTTGTTGTGATAAATGCGTGTTTTTTTTAAGCCGGCTGACCTTTAACTTGAACTAGAAAAAAAAAAATAAAACATAAACAAAAAATGAAATAAATGATTAGCTCTGTCATTGAAGAAGATTGTTTATACTGTGGAGACACGATACTCTAACCCAACAGTTAATTAATCAATAAAGTTGGAACGTCAATACCACTATATGATTTTATTCTTAAAACATGATAGTTCGTTTCTATAATTAGGTAGAGAGATGCGATGGCTGAAGTATAAATAATATCTTGATTCAATGTTATTAAGGTTCAAGAATAAATAAAAAAAAAAAAAAAAATAACTAGGGTGACCGTATTTCTGAAGGTAAACAGCAGAATACAAAAATCAAGGAAATTAACTTGATTGCACCAAGATTCAAGATGCGAAAAAAATATTTATGATACAAATTTCGCTTGGCTGGTACTTGCCCTTAATTTAAGTTCTTCGGAATTTTAAAACTTTTTTCAACTTGCTCTGTAGGGTTCTATAGGGTGTTGTGTAAAAAAAAAACAATTCGAGGTCTTAATCAAAACCAACTTTACAACGATGTAGAATTTGTTTGTAACTACAAAAAATAAAAAAAAAAATTATCCTTTATTGTAGTTTGATTTATAAGATTTAAGAATTTTTATTTATTATTTACTTTCGATGACTTTAGTTGCATTACATTACAAATTTTTAGAAAACTGTATTTAGGAACCAAATAATGTATTGAATGTTATTGGTTCAAATAAAATGTTTCAAAAATGATTTAAAAAAAATATTTTTAAGAAATTAATTCAAAAAACAAAGAAACATTTAAAAATTGTTTATAAATGATGTTTCACTTCATTTATTTCGTGTCAGCAAATACATTGGGTCATATGCATAAAAAATAGTAAATGCTTTTACTTGAAAAATTGTAAAGTATGAACGTTTTTTGTCCACATTTTGTGCATATCAAACGTAGTTTATACTTATTAATTTCATATTGCTAGTATTTACTATTTTTTATGCATACGGGCCTTTGAGTATAGTTCTTTGAAAATAACATTTAAGAACAGTCACATAAAAAAATTGCACCGAACAGAACTAATTTTGCAACACCAATTTCGAAAAACCGCAAAATTTTTTGATTGTTTTTCAGTTTATAGCTTATATCATAGAAAAAGTGCATATTATGAAAAAACTTCAAACGAAGCAATAAAACACGACATGATTTGCAATAATTTCAGCGTAATCGTAGCTAATTAAACACTGAGGGAAAAAACAACTTAAAATTAACGAAAACTACGTTGATTCAACTATTTTTCGGAATTTTTTCAACATTAAATCAACGTTGAACATTTTACATTTTACGTTGCGTTTTTTCCCCCAGTGTAGGTCCAAAAATTCTTGTAATATGTTTTTTTTTTTAAACTAGTCTTAATTTCAATATAATAGCTACTCAAATGTTTTAGGACAAAACATTTCATTCAAATCGATTGTGTCCTTTAAGGGAAAGTCAGACATAAGAAAATAAAATGCACGACTGGGTCGCACGTACTTGCTCTTGTAGTTCACAGTATCTTTATCTTAAATATCTATTGGAAATTTAAGATTTTGTTTAGTGTCGAGAAAAAAAATCGAAAGTTTAAAAATTAAATTAAATTTTTTTTTTTCAAAAATGTTTTTAAAAATATTTTTTTTACATTATATACTTCAAAACGATGTCCGTAAATTTTTAATAAAATTGGCTTATGCTTTGATGAAATACATATATGAACCTAAAAAATATGTCAATTTTTGAAAAACAGCAACGCCATATTTAAGTTCTCGGCATTTTTTGCGAAAAACTAAAAACGCAGTTTCGTTAGAATCAATAAGTCTATTACTTATACCAAATTTAATCAAAATCGTTAGAGCCGTTTTCGAGAAAATTGCAATACCTCGAAAACGTTATATGGGAGATATGCGTTAAAAAGGAGATATTAAAAAAATAAAAAAAACGGGTCTAGGGAATAACGTAAAAAGCATCTGTACCAAGTTTCAAGCAAATCCATCTATCCGTTTAGGACCATTTCTTACTGGAACATTTTTACCTTACTATACTTACCGAAATAAAAGACTCAATCTACAAACTCACATTATTCAAGATGGAAGCCAGGCCTTGCAGAAAATGAGCTAGATAATTTTTTCCACGCAGAAAAATGATCGCTTAAAAACAACGTTAAACTCGTGAAAATAAACAGAGGGAAATTGTCAATATAGCATCTGCTATATATAAATCCACTCTCTACATTAAATATTCATTCAAACTGCATGCCGGTTAGTGTATATTTTTTTTATGTTTCTAAATAAAAAATAGTTTGTTAAATTGGTAATCCCCAACCCAAAACTATATGACCGAGTTGATTGACAAGTTCAGTTGGTTTGCTATTTGAGGTAATTGATCTTTTGTTTTGTTTTGATTTCATCATATTCGTTAATTTTAATTTTTGTAGTTGTAATAGGTCAATAGCTTTATGATAAGGGGTCTCATCACCCTCTTTCCCCTGTCTATGATTTCAAATATAATGAGTCCAAAAGTCTTTAGTAGTTTCTTGTTAATTTGCAACAACAAAAAGGAATATTCTTTTACAGACAAATTGGAGCCCATCAGAGTTTCCATTCAAGAGTTTATAATTATATCATTTCATTCGATTGTCTAACGAAATACGGGTAAATATGCTTAAATTCTAGCTTCTATTTTATAAAAATTATCAGGCTTTGAAAAATGAAGATTAGGTACATAAAAAAAATTAACTTCAAATTTGAAGTTCTACTATAGTAAACTTTTGCACTTTTTTTTTAAATTAACACAAACATTATTTAAAGACAACTTCAATTATTGTTTCTACTTTTCATTTACTGGTTATTGGTATAATTATGATCATTTATCAAGGGGCACGGTAGTGCCCAGCCAAGTTCTCTAGCAACTTTGGCACTACACCCTTATTTACAGGAAACAACTCAGGCCATTTTCGACCCCCCTCTAACTTCCACACCAAAGATGCTAGAAATTTCAAACTCACTACATTTGTTGAGCTCGTCAACGTCAAAACCAAACACCTCACAAAATTTCAGCCTCCTACGATGAGTAGTTTCTGAGATATAGGGCTTCAAAAATCGCAAAAACCGTAACTGACTCACTGACTCACTGACTCACTGATTCACTGACTCACTGACTCACTGACAGATCATCAAAATTATGGAGAACTTCCCGATATCGTAGAAACTTGAAATTTTACACGGTGATAGGACTTGTGGTGTATACAAAGGAAAAAATCGAAAATTTGAGATTTTCAATTCAGGGGGCGTGGCATCCGCCCATTTCCGCTGAATTTTCATCATATATTATAGAGCACTTCTGATTATCGTAGAATCTTGAAATTTGGTAGAATAGTAGAGCTGGTAGTTTATACAAAGGAAAAAATTTAAAACTTGAGAATTTCATCCAGGGGGCGTGGCAACCGCCCATTCCCGCTGAATTTTCATCAAATATTATAGAGCACTTCTGTATGTCGTAGAATCTTGAAATTTGGTAGAATGGTGGAGCTGGTAGTTTACATAAAGGAAAAAATTTAAAGTTTGAGTTCAGGCAGGGGGCGTGGCAACCACCCATTTTCACTGAATTTTCATCAAATAAAGAGATTTTATATTCTACAGCTATACCTTGCAAAAAGTAGTGAAATCACAACAAAAACATTACTGTTAAAAAAAGAGCCAAGTTATCCTATGTTGAAATTATGCTGGCACAAAAAGTACTGAGATGTAAAAGTGTACCAAGTTCTAAAGTTTGGGTTCAAATTCGTATCAATAAAATTTTGATTGTTTACTTGGCAATTTTTGAAATAACTTTAAAAATCGATGGTTAAGAAAAATTGTCAAGAGAACAATCAAAATTTTATTGATACGAATTTGAACCCAAACTTTAGAACTTGGTACACTTTTACATCTCAGTACTTTTTGTGCCAGCATAATTTCAACATAGGATAACTTGGCTCTTTTTTTAACAGTAATGTTTTTGTTGTGATACATAATTCAAGAAAAGAAAAACAATCAAATTAACTCAAGTGTTCATAATAGGTTATAATTACATATTTCTATATTTAGTGCCTCGGCCAGGCTCTTTCTACAAAGTGAACACAGGAAATGCATGAATTTAATTGAAAGTTCAGCATCGAGTTTGCCAAGTAAACTCTACGGTCATACGTGACTTAACTCACGTAAAGTCTCTTTTTTAAGAAATGTTCACTCATAGGTTTTAGTTGCAATGTTAACAAGATACCATAAATAGAATAAACTATATGACTACGAGTATAATGCTTCTTCTTTAAGTAGAACCAGTTGATTTGATTTAACGATACCAAAACATTTATACATAGATGTTATAAAAATAAATAATGCGTTCAGTGCAATATATTTAGATCAATTTTGCAGTTCGTACGTGAGATGCAACCTTAATCGCTATACAAAAATATGGATAGAAATTCCATCTTGTAGTCACACTTATAGTAAATGTAGTTCAAGGATTTCAGGATTTACTTATAAAGTGCAAGGTAATTCTAAGCTTTTTTTTTCATGCTTTGGAAAGAAACTAAGTATTAACTGGTCAACTAGAGTAGATTAAATTTCTTCAGTATGGCATAACTACTAAATTTTATTTTGAAAAAAAAAAAAAAATGTTTAAAAAAACACCTCTAAGATTTAGTAAATTAAACTGGTCTAAACGCTTTAAAAATATTTTTTTCGTAAGTAAAACCCTAATTGTTTAGGAGGAGTAACAATATATGTACCAATTTTCAAAGTTTGAACTCTAACGGTCACTGCGGCGTATGAGTAATATTTTTTTTTTTGCTAAAGAGGCATAAATTCACCTGGTGTAACGAAATGCAAAAACATTAGCATTCAGTATGTTCTAGAAGTGGAACATGACAAAACCGAACCCTACAGAAAATCATTAATATGATGCAGATACGTAGGAAAGTTAGGGCTTGTGAAACGGCGCACATAGGAGTATTGTCATCAAAAACCTGGCCATAATTATTTTTCGTGGTTTTTGTTATTATTTCTGTTTAAAATGAGTATTCCTACAAGAAAATACAATATAAACCTAGTTTTTGTTATTTTTATTTTTTTACCAAAAATTAAAAAAATTGATTAATGGCCCTTACTATCTGCCTGTCGACATTATTTTTCTCAAATTTTTTTCCTCATCCCTAGTACGCAATTCTCAGTTTCTTTTCTCTCTTCCCCAACCTTAATTAAGATCACCCAAAATAAAAAAAACTAATAACATCAGTAAATTTAATTTTAAAAATAAAAAACATTGCATAAAGTAAGGAGTATTTTCTATCAGAAAGTGAAAAACTAATTGACCCTCGATTCTCTAAAGAGCACCTAAGAGCACCCAATTTTTGTTGCATTGTGTTAAAGAATATATAAAATACCCATAAGTTTCAATTCATCGCAGAATAACGGGGTATACTAAAACAAAATCATTACCAAAAATATCAAGTTTTTAGATACTAGTTCTAAGCTCGAATTAAAATAGAAAAAACCATCTATCATTTGCAAAACTTAATTAATATCGTTAATAAATAACTGAAGAAGAATTTTCCATTTAAATTTTTTTAGATTTCTATCACAACACTTCGATATCGCATATAGAATAACACTTACCAAAATACTTCGCATTCAAATAAAAATGAGTTAGATGTAACAGTTAACTTTGAACTCATTTTTTAACAAGACACGATCGAAAAACAAAAAAATGAGTGCAGCATATTGACACATGTTTATTTTGCACCCACTTTGCCAAACTTTTTGGTGTCAATTTTGATTTTCAGAAAATCGACTTATACATAATTACATAATTTAAAAATGTCACGAAAATGACGTCGTTTAACGGCTACCTTAAGTTGGGAAACTTAAAATGACCCGCTCATACGTATTTTTATTCTATATTTATAAACTGCAAATATTTATAAGTTGGTATTTCTTTTTTTATTGGTTTAGTTTAATTATATTTTAAAAGCTCTTAAATTAGCTCGAAACGTGACGTATAATTTAATTTGTTTAAAAATATAATTAAAAATGACTCACTTTAAAACTTAATCAAGCTTGAAGTTATTGATATATTTTTGCACTCATTGAATGCAAGCACTTGCTTAATGACTTATTAACTCTGGTCTTTAACCTATCTCAAGTAAAAAGTTGTCAGCCTAGTGCATATAATAATATTTACTGGCCATCAACAGCACGCGCAACTATTTGCCTAATTTGAATATAAAAGAATTAATATGCGTAACAAGATCCTTTAAAGAAATCGTGTTTTTTTGGCTTCTTGAAATATTAAAATAAATTGTAGTAGAGCAAAGCCGTTATTACCAAAATTCTAAATTAAGTCGCACCACGTGCTGTAGGTTACACTCAGTGTCATTCGATTGGACTAATTTTTTCTGCTAAAGCAACTCTCTTCTGAAAAAAACCTCAGTGACGATAATCCGCTGAACACAATAAGTGTTCAGATATAGTCTAAAATTTCGTTTATCTCAAGCTCGGATTGAATAAAAATCCGTCTCTATTCAAACGATTCAAAGTGTGCATAACAAATCAAAAACATTCTAAAAAATGTTATTTTATTTATCATGAACTTCACCTCTGAACACAAATTAGTTCGAAACTCCTAATAAAGCAGGAAGCATTATCTAATTTTATATACAATCCCCGCCGTGAGCTTTAAAATATTATGAAATACTCAAATATGTTTGCATAAATTAAATAACAAAAAAAAAAAAAAAAAAACAATAAATACCAATTTTGGAATTTGGCATCATCTTCTTCTGAATTTGAATTCAAATAAATCTTTGGCTGGCAATAAGAAATATATTGACATAATGACTGCATGGCGAGAAGAAAGAAACAAAAAATTTTATTCAATGCGAATTTTTTTCGTCATTTTATTTTGATTTTGATTTTTTTTGTTTGCATAAGTTTTTTTTTTTTGATTATTTTTTATTTTGATTGAATTTGCGAAATATTTCACTTTCTTTCTGAGTGTTGTTAAGTCATCTGCGTTGGTTGATTTGAGTTTTATTATTTTTTATTTCTTCTCAATAAAAATAGTAAAAATAAACTTTTTTGAATGAGTAAGCCAAATCGAAATGGCATTTTTTTTTTATGATTTGCATGCGATATAACCTTTTTATAGGTTAATCGTTGTTTACATTGGTAAGAGAGAAGTTATTAAAAGGAAATAGATTTAATTTTTGGTAGAAAGATGGAAAGGTGTGAACTCAATACATTTTGTGATAAATTAAAAGTTGTCTATATGATGAATTTTTAATGCAGTTGAAGATTAGTACGAATTTATTTATTAAGTGCATTTTCATGTAGGCCCTTGAATGTTTAGAAGAAAGGAAGAAAAGCACAAGCGTGTTTAAAGGTTTTCTTTTAATAGATATTCCCAAAAGTAATGGTTCAAACCAAATACATATGCTGATGATAGGACAACTTAAGGGATCTCAGAATTTGGTAACTTGTTGATCCAAAATCGATTTAATGCAGTTCTTGTAAAATTCCCTACTTTGCAACTTTGCAACAGTATTTTACTTCCTCCACCCATAATTGATTCTTATTTTTTTTACATATTGTTCCTCTGCCTAATAGTTGGGAACAATTAATTTATCAAAATGTTTTTTATTGCCCTTTTATTACATTTATAAAAAAAAATAAACAAGTTTTGAAAACTTAAGTTATAGGTATTTCTAAAGATACTACAATTTGAATTTAACAAAACAGGTTTTTTTTCAGAGTTTTTGTGTCTGAAAAGAAGTGTTTTTAGTGATTTTTTTTTTGCATTTGCGTAGGGTTACCAAGTACTTGTCCGTCTTTTAGAGGTGGCACCTGACATTTTTAAGATAGAAAAGAGTCTGAGCTAAAATCTGATGTATATGTATTTAAGAATATAATTCAAATATTATGCACTTTAGCTAAAAAGTAGTGTTTTAGGAGTATTTTGCATTTTCGTAGGGTTTCCGAGTACCTTTTTATAGGTGACACCCGACATTTTATAGAAAGAAGAAGGTCTCAGTTAAAGTTTAATGTATAGTTTAGACTTTTAGTGTATAAAAAGTTGTACCATGTTGTTCAAAAAATTTTTCTACAGCTTACATTTTTATATTATTTTATTAGTTTTGTTCACTTTTGGTGGATTTTATTTTAAATTTCTTAAATTATCTTTATGTGACAACTTTTCCTTTTAAATAGGGTTGCCAGATAGAAGTTAATTTTTTCATTTTCAGAATCAACTTATCTTTCATTTGACACCAATTTTAACGTCTTACCTAATAAGCTACGTAACTCGAAGGTCGCCGCTTGGACTATAGGAAAAGTTAAAGATTAGTTGAAAAAAAAAAATCAATGTACCAATCAGATATAAAATGAAAAATAAATAAATTGCACGACTGGGGTCGCACGTACTTGCTCTTATGGTAAAAGTTACTCTAATGTTAAAGTTTTTTATTGAACAAAATTAGGGAAAATTTGACATTTTCACGGAATTTCGTTAGTGGTACAAAAAAAATAAAATCCGTTTTTATAAATAATAAAATACCGTTTTAAATGATCTTTTACAAAAAAAACAAAGTATGCCATTTTATTTCTAGTATAAAAAGGAATTTTTAGAAAAAAATTTTCGAAAATCGTTAGAGCCGTTTTTTAAAAAAATAATTTTTTATATATAAAAATTTTCAAACATTTTTCAAAAAAAAAGTTGATATGCAATTTTGAATAAATAATTAATTTACACATAAAAACAAAATTTCAAATTTTTTCACCAACTCGTTTCCAAAAAATTGATTTTTCAAAAAAAAATTTTGAAATATTTTTTAAAAATCCAAAAATGTGGTTTTTGAAAAATTTTAAATTTTTTTAAATAATGATTGATTAAACGTTTCTGTATTAAAAATTTGGTCGAAATCTGTTATGTCGTTTATGAGAAATTCATAAATCAAAAAAACCGTTCTATGGCAGGTACCGTTGATAACGGTACAAAAAATATTTTTTTTATTGTCAAAGAAGGCTCTTATCTGTAACAGTAAGCAGAAAAATTTTAATCAAAATCGTTAGAGCCGTTTTTGAAATAAATCAACTTTTCTGTTTCCGTTATATTACAGGTACCGTTAGTTTTGGTCCTAAAAACAAAACTTCAATTTCTCCTCTAGGGAATCACTCAAAACTGTTAACTACCAAGTTTAAAGAAAATCCCTTCAGTAGTTTAGGATGTAGCTCGAGGTTCTTACAGACAGACAGACGGACAGACAGACAGACAGACAGACAGACAGACAGACAGACAGAATTGCCGGACCCACTTTTTTGGCATTCTCCATCATCGTAATGTCATGTAAAATTGTTATCTCGAGTTCGATTTTTTTTACGAATCCTAAACTTGCCCTATAGTACCTATATCGCAAGTAAAAAAAGTGTTTGTATATCAGTTTGTTTCTATTATGAGCAACAGTTTCATCTACTGAAGAGATTTCTTTCAAACTTGGAAATTATTTTACTTCAGCAGTTTAAACATTCCAAGCAAATTTCGCCTGAGAGCAAGTTTGTGCATTATACTTGTTATTTATGACTACCTTGCGTTGTTTTTTCTGCAGTTAAGTCCTTAAAAAAAAAAACAATTATTATGAACACGGGAATCCTAAAAAGTTTCGGACCTAATTTTCAATACGGCAACACTCGCCCAGAAAAGCTAGCGTATTATTTAGTTGGGAATTTTTAAAAGCTACCTACTCAACAATTCGTCGTCGGCGGAAAGCAAAATCGTTCTAAGGCCAGGCGCACACATGCGATTTTGATCGCGCGATTATTCAGTCGCAAATTAGATGACAACAATTTCAATGACTGTAAACACAATTTTCAAATTTTTAAAGGCGGAAAGCATGTGTGTTCACAGCCATTGAAATCCTTGTGATGCATTTTTGCGACTGAATAATCGCGCGACCAAAATCGCATGTGTGCGCCTAGCCTTAGCCCTTAATAAATGCAATGGCGTTAGAAAAATTTTGCTTTCCGCATCAGGCGAATTGTTTTTGAAAGGCAATACGCCTACCCAAATCACTACCAAAGCTCATCAAATTCCCCTAATCAACTATAAAATTCTTTGCCGCCGGGTACAAAGGGGTTAAGTCACAAAATTGGACTTTTCGGGTTTCGATGAAATAAGAATAACCTCTTTTTTCTCTTTTATTTGGTATCAATAACATAAATTTAGAACAACTCTTTTCTTTAAAAATAAGAGGATCAATGCTCAAAAATTCATCGATTAGCTTAACTTTGCATTTTCTGGCAAACTATCATTTATGACTTAACCCCTTTGTACCCGGCGTCAAAAAATTAAAGTGAAAGAAAGCATGGATGCTATGAACATGTCCAAAAAATATATTTTCCATATATGAATTAAGAGTAACCATAAGAAAGTTGACTGGGTTCCATGATATATAAAAAAAAATATGTTCAAATGAATATTTCAAACACTTGTTACCGTTATTTAAATAAAAATTTTCGTGACAATATAGCCTGAACTTCTTGACCATTTCGAATTTTAGACGTTAATAAATTATCCAAAAATCAAGTTTCATCAGAGAAAAAATTACTGCTTTTTTTCTGACTATTCTAAAAATATTATTCCAAATTTTGGAAAGATAAGCCAAACAAATTTCTTTTTAACTGTTCTCGTTTAAATGTAGTGTTTATTTATTCAACACGTTAAATACTAACGCAGCAATCTCTTATACTATAACATTATGTACATTAAATATACTTATAAATACTTAAATCTATTTTATAAATTTAATTGTAATGGATGAAGAACATATTCTTAAAATTTTGCGATTTTACATTAACATTTATTGATTGAATTAAGAAATAGTTTTTATTGAAGATATTTATCAAAATATTGAGAGGACTATTGGCCCCATAATTAGATCTACTAAAAATATTACAAAGAGGCATTTGCCTTCTTAAGCTAGAACGACTAACACTAAAACTCAATCTACACAGAATCGATGAAGCCGTAACTGTTCCGCCAACAATTCCCACCATAAAACAGAATTGCAAGTACTCTCGATGACTTAAAAGAGATGGAAGATTTATTAGTTGAAGTCTATGTGAATAAGGTGGCAAATCAATCCTACTAGACCAGGGAAGAAAACGTAAACAAAATCTCATAAATCTTCTTTGAACACATTCTATTCTGTTGACATGAACCGCGTAATATGGGGCCCATACAATACAACCGTATTCCAGAATAGACCTAACAAATGAAACATACAGAATTTTAAGCACATAAGGATCACGAAAGTCACGAGCAAATCTTTTAATGAAACCAAGCATCTGATTAGCTTTTTTTATAATATAATTGTAATGGTTAGTGAATGAAAGTTTTGAATCCAACACCACACCGAGGTCAGAGAAACTTGAAAGACTACATAATTGAGACGTGTTCAACAAATAAGTATATGACAGGACATTGTGTTTGCGTGTAAAACGCATTATTTTACACTTGTCAATATTTAAAGACAGACGATTAGTATTGCACCATTCCCAGAATTTTTGAAGATCTTCTTGTAGAAGTTCACAGTCAGCTACTGAGTCAATTTTTCGAAATATTTTCACGTCATCGGCATAAATTAAAGACATAGAGTTACTTAAAACAGAAGGAAGATCATTAATTTTTATTTATTAATAATTTTTCGCTACAATCATGAATTGGTAACATGTACACATTAAATCAAAATAAGAATAAGATAAATATAAAAATAAAATCTTTTCTAATCCTCTTTTTAATGAAATTAAATTTGATTTTTCTTTTTAAGCAGGCAAGTAAAAATAATGTGCTATAATTATTTTTTTTGTTCATATATTCTAAATTTCGGATCGTTTTCCAAGATCGCACAATTTTGTGCTACAGAATTTACGCAATTTTTTTTTCCAGCAAAATTATAAAAACCCCACCACCCTGATTTTAGATTATGACATCTAAACAAAAATACAAACCACAAAAAGATACAACTAAACACAATAATGACCAATATCACACAAATAAAAAAACCAAGTCACTCAAAAAAAAAAAAAAAAAAAACAATCTCCCCCTAAAGCCTTTCACGCATGAATAAGCTTTGAAAGTAAAACCTAACAAAATTAGTACACAAAAATATCATACCGGCCGGCAGGTGAAACCCTAACGTATGTTAATTCGGCAAACTACAAAATTTCTGACGTCATATTATTTTAATATCCAATTATTATTATTATTGCATGTTAATAAAAGAATAGTTGAATAGTTAAAAACCTGGAAGTAGAAAGACATAAAAAGTCGATCCAAAAATAATCACGTAGACAAAAAGTACGAAAAAAAAACTGAGTAGGAACAACCTAATAAAATAATAACATCATCTCCAAAAATGGATTAAGAATTATATTTAATTATTCAAAATGCGTGTGTTGTCATTATATTGTTTAATTTTTATTTATGACTTTAGAAATAATTCTTAATTTGGTACAACAATAGGAGAATTTGGGGGCACATTGAGTCAAAAGAACGTTTATTGTTCTCATTTCTTTTGACTTTTTTGTACAGAATCTTTAATTTTTTTTAACGAAATCTATATAAGTAAAGTTTTTTACCTTCAAAACTAAACAAAATCTTGAAAGAATTTATGGTCTGCAATATTTTGTCCACAAGATACATTCATACACCTCCTTCCCCTGACAATTGAATTTATTATCATCACATTGACCCGGAAAATGAAATTAACTAAGGAATTTTTAAGCCCACGAAGACTGTGACTACATCAACTTGATGGACGTGACACACGTTCACTTAAATCAATTTCCATCTGAGCCATACTCTCAGTAAAACACAAACACACAAAAAAAAGTATCTATAGAATAAAATTTCGAACGATCAAAACTTTCGACTTCACTTCAGGCTGCGCACGAATGAATTAAGGTCAGAAATATCTTCAAACCAAACAAAATAAAAAAAAAAGACTCGACTCCATCAAAGAGTGCAACAGCTGGCTTAAGAACCAATTGATTGCTTATATGCATGGAGCTTTGGAGAACGTTTACCCTGCTGATCCCAATAGGTGCAGGTTTTTCGGTTTTTTCTTTCCCAGCTCCAAGCTACACACTCATGGCCTTGTGGTGTGTACTCGTCGTCGTCGTCGTAGATAGAAGCTGTTTTGAGAATTCTGACTTGAATCTTGTACTCTTTGCAATGTACATTCGCACAGTTGAGTTCATAGATGCAATTTGATAGTTTCTCTCTGTCTTTCAAAGTTCGTTCGAGGGTTTTTTTTTACTTTTCGGGGAAAATTATTTAAAAATTTATTGAATTTTTTTTTGTTCAACCAAAAAAAAAAAAAATATGCATTACAATGATGTAAATTTAATTGTATTCTTTAAAAAGGTTTTATTTTTTTTTAAATTGTTCTTTTTTTAATTCTTTTACAGTTTCTTATAACAGCAATGGATCGTTTTGTTTGGTTCATCTTGTTGATCGTGACGACCCATTTGGTGACAGAATTTACCAAAACCAATGGCTACACAAGAGGTGATCGTCGCAGCTTGATTCCAATAAATGAGGTGAGTTTTATTTTTTTTTGTCTTACATTTGACCTATTTTTATTTGGAGTTTTAACAAAATTTTTGTAAATTTTTTTAGTCAACTTTTCTTAATGCAATCGAGATACCATATTGGATTCAGACACCAAATCATAACCTAGATTTGATGCAACCATCCAATGAGGCTAATAAAGAAACTTTTAGTCTTCGACCTTTTATTGATAGTATTTTTGAGGTAAGTTTTTTTTTTTTTAAATGACAAAAATGGTTATTATGATTTTTTTAATTATTAATTTGTTTGTTTGTTTTTTTTTTTTTTTTGTGTACAGATTCCAATGTCAGCTTTGGGTGCAGTTAATCGTCTTGTACAAAGATTGACAGGAAGTTATATTATGAATCCAACAGGAACAACTCCATATCCGGAAAAATCTGCAATGAGACAGAAGAGTTCGTGAAGAAAATAGTTGTTTATAAATTTTATTTATTTATTTTTTATTTAATTAAGTAATTAATTTAATAATTTTAGGAGAAATAACTACTAAAAAAAATGTTTGTAAGGTTGAAAAAAAAAAAATAGTTTTAAGATGTTAGTTAGATAAAATTAATATTTATTAAGTTTATTTTAATTTGTTTTTTAAATGTGTGTGATATTATTTATTTATTTGTTGATTTAATAAAAATTAGTCTTAAGCAAATTTATAATTATATAAATATATAGCATAAGAAAATAATTATATTTTTTTCGAAGAAAATAAAAAAAATAATTCATTGAAAAAATTTTAATTTTTATAAAACATTTGGTATCAGGATGAGATGAGTTGTGAAGCCCCATTTCCTTGCACAAATATTTTCTGTGAAAATTGTAAAGTATAAACGTGAACAACTGAAACTGAATTCCTTTTATATTTCGGCAGACATAATTTAAAACATAGAGAAGTTATACCTTCACTATGATTTTCAATAAGAATCTAATTGTTATGAGGAGAGTACGTTAATTATGGCGCAAAAAATAAATGACATTTTTTGTAAATTACAATTTTTGGTATATGACGACAGATGTTGTTTATCCATCAAATTAATTTAAAAGCTAGAATTTTACACTTAATTTTTACTTTTAAATCAAGCTTTTGCATTTCAGTCAATATTGTAATAATCGATTTAAAAGTAAAATTTTGAGTGAAAAAGTAAACAAAAAGCACATTGAGTACTATTTTTGTCAATATAAAAAGAATTTGAGTAAAAAAAATTTGCCTATAAAAGGAAACTTCCTCTATTGATTTTTATCATACATTGAAAACCATAATGTTTAGGTATTTACATATATGTATGTCTTCCAGTTTTGAGAATTTTTGTACTTGAAAAATCAATTTTTTTTATAACAGATCAATGAGTTTTCTGAAACTTTGTATTTATAGGTAGGTATGTCAACTAATAATTTCTTAAAATTGGCATATCAATTTTGTTTGAAAAATTTTTCTTAGTCCTGATTTTTCAATTGTCAGATAGACTATCAGAGGAATAAATGTCAATATAAAAAAAAAAAATTTACTCCTAGGAATAAGCTCTATCTGAGGTTTATCTGATTATTGAAAAATTGGCCCTTAAACGACTTTTTTTTTTGTATTTGTTGAAGAAATAATATAAGCAGTTAATGATTTGATTTGGACTAATTGTAAGTTAACAATAATTGAAATTCCCTTAAGTTCACATTCACACAGACGGTACTGTATTTCGTTTACTTAGGAAGTTCATAAGGCGATAACTAAAGAAAACTCTTTTTGTTTATTAAGTTTTTCAAATGTAATTAAAATCATTGCAGCCGTTTTCGAAAAATTTTGTATGTGGGATAGATGGTTTAAGCGAGATAAACAAAAAAAATATAGCTTCCGAAGTTCTACATATAAAATGTTTTGTTCCAAATCCTAAGAAGAAGAATTCAAAGGCTGTCGAAATGTGCACAAAGAGCCCGGTCATTCCATCGTCCAAGTTAATAATGTTACCATCGATGAAGAGCATATTTCAAAACAGTAAGTTATACGCTCAATCAAACCAATACGATACTTTAAGTAGCTAGCAGTTATTGATAAAAGGTCAGTTAGAAGCTTTTGATTAGGAATTCAGAACAGATGCCTACAAGTATGCAACTTCAAAATCATTAGTAAAAGATTTTTGACTGCTCAATTTATTATTATTAAATTCACCTAAGTGAGTGCTTTAGATTAAACTGAAAGCTTAGCTTCAAATTATTATTGTTTAGTTGAGCATACATTTGGGCTTTTATTGAAAAAAAAAAAAAAAACAGTTAGATTTGTAACGAACAACTACAAAATTAAGCCGCAAGAGACCACTTATGCATAAATAAGTTAGTTTGAGCATTATTGCATTTAAATTTACCTATTTAATTAACCCATTAAGCTGATTTCTTGAACAAAATTAATGAAACCTCTCAAATTCTGAAATGAGAAATTATGTACACTGAGGGAAAAGCCACCATAAAACAACTTAAATCAATAAAAACCACATTGATTCAACTATAATTCGGAATGATTTTGCGTTGAAGATGAACATTTTAAAATCAACGTGGAAAAAAGGTTAATTTTTCATGGTTTCGTACCTTAAAGTCACATAAATCAAAGTAGTTCATCTTTAAAACAAAGACGTTTCAACTTTAATTTATTTTTTCCCTCAGTGTATGTATATCTCAGAACCGTGATTTCATAGATTTTTTTGACTTTTAATTCAAATTCAGCAAATCAAAATCTTTCAGAAAAATATAAATTATGGTTCTATGTATTTGTTAAGATCATTAATTATCGTGATAACCTAATGTTATCTACCCATAAAATTTTCCTCGGTTTTGCAAATTTCGGGTTAAATTGGACATTGTTTTAAAAAAAATTCTACCACTTTTTTGATATTGAGCTAAACTTCCAATTTATTTAATGATTTAAAAAAAGAAAATTAAATACATTTATATGCTCTTTTCTGACCTCAATTTTAAAGTCACCATTTTGTATTTTTAATTTTCTTTAAGAAATAGCGATGAAAATGATTTTTGATGCCAAATAAAAATAAAATGCACTACTGGGTCGCACGAACTTGCTCTTAGAGTTGAAGTTGCTTAAATTTTTAAGACTTTTTATATAGGAACTTGGGAAATGTAGGTACATAAAAACAAAAAACAAAACAAAAAAAAAAAAAAAACAAAAAAAAAAATAAAATTCATTTTTCAAAAAAAAAATAAAACAATATCTGAAATCAAATCGCCCCACAAAACAAGTATGCAGTTTTATTTGATATATTAAGGTGCATTTTTAGAAAAAAAATTTTCAAAATCGTTAGAGCCGTTTTTTAAAAAACTAATTTTTTATAAATAATTTTTTTAAAAAAAAGTTCAAAAATAAAATTGGTTTACCATTATGTAGAAATCACTAATCAACATCTAAAAACAAAATTTCAAAAAAATTCAATGTCCCGTTTTCGAAAATTTGATTTTTCAAAAAAAAATTTTCAAAATTTTTTTAAAAATCCAAAAATTATTTTTTAAAAAATTTTATTTTTGGCTTATATTTAAATTATATAAATGCTTTTGTATAAAAAATTTCGTTGAAATACAATAAGTAATTTTGCAGAAAATCCGATTTGAAAAAAGCGGTCCTATGGCAGGTACCGTTAATAACGATTTTCAAACAAAAATTTTTTCTTCAAAAGATAGACCTTGTTTAAAATCTAACATTGGAATTTTTTTAACAAAATCGTTGGAGCCGTTTTCGTGAAATTTAACTTTTCCGAAATTTTTGTATGACAGGTACCGTTATTTTTGGTCCAAAAAAATTAATTCCTAAAACCCCTCTGGAGAGTCTCCAAAAACTGTTACATACCAAGTTTGGAGTCAATCGGTCCATCCGTTTAGGCTCTATACAGACAGACAGACAGACAGACAGACAGACAGACTGACAGACAGACTGACAGACTGACAGACTGACAGACTGACAGACTGACAGACTGACAGACTGACAGACTGACAGACTGACAGACTGACAGACTGACAGACTGACAGACTGACAGACTGACAGACTGACAGACTGACAGACTGACAGACTGACAGACTGACAGACTGACAGACTGACAGACTGACAGACTGACAGACTGACAGACTGACAGACTGACAGACTGACAGACTGACAGACTGACAGACTGACAGACTGACAGACTGACAGACTGACAGACTGACAGACTGACAGAC
The DNA here is from genome assembly GCF_945859705.1 of Episyrphus balteatus. Taxonomy (NCBI): domain Eukaryota; kingdom Metazoa; phylum Arthropoda; class Insecta; order Diptera; family Syrphidae; genus Episyrphus; species Episyrphus balteatus. The sequence goes on along the minus strand of NC_079134.1, from coordinate 14,140,103 downwards.
TGACAGACTGACAGACTGACAGACTGACAGACTGACAGACTGACAGACTGACAGACTGACAGACTGACAGACTGACAGACTGACAGACTGACAGACTGACAGACTGACAGACTGACAGACTGACAGACTGACAGACTGACAGACTGACAGACTGACAGACTGACAGACTGACAGACTGACAGACTGACAGACAGACAGACAGACGGACAGACGGACTTCCGGGACCCACTTTTTTGGCATTGTCTATCATCGTAATGTCATGGAAAAATGTTATCTCAACTTTTTTTTTTTTGTACGAATGCATAACTTGATATTATATAGTACCTATATCGCAAGTAAAAAAAACACTTTAGAGTGGCACATTACATTGACATTAAAAAGATACTGATTCTGAAAGAAAAAGTTGGGATTTATAGCTATACATTCTTTTCACATTAAAATGGACAAATAAAAGAATATAATATTTTTATTCTCTCCAAACGTGCGACTTAAATATTTTAATGCAAAACTTCACTGTCTTGTATATATTATATGTATATTTTTTTAATTATAAATCTTCTTTATCATTTGCTTAATTCAGAAAATTAAAAAAAAAAAATATTCCACTGCATAAATTGTTATTATCATATACCGGTTACCTTAAAACAGCATGCAAAAAACTAGCAGTTCGATAAAATTGGTTTTTTAATTAAGAACATCAATCCAACAAAGTACTATAGGTACAAATTACTAAAAAAAAAGGGTTAGATAAAATTTCAAATTTGTTTCTTTGTTTAAAAAATCAATTAGTATTAGATACTGGTTGTTTGTTAAATTATATTACATACCTATGTGTATAAAAAGATAATAATCTATTAGCTTTGATTAATTTTATTTTATGTAACTACTACTTTTAATAATTATAACAATGTTAATGTAGATTTAACTACACAATATCTTTGTCCACTATTCATTACGAAAATGATTCTGCAGATTAATTAACTCATAATTATCTTCTGAATGACAAAAACTCAACAAAAAAAAAAAAAAATGATTCACGATTCCTTGGATGGTTATCAATTTAGTGACTGTTATTTGACTGGAAAGAGAATAAAACCACAGAAACCCAAATTGCTTAACCAATGGTGTATACGTAGCTTAACCAGTTCCACGGCAACCGGTATATTTTGTTGATAACTTTTTGCTGTCGCATTGAATCAATTGAAAACTTTTTATTATGAGAACAAATCAAAGACTCATAAAAACAAAAAACAAAAACTAAAAACAAAACTGTTAAAAATTTGAATACAAAAAGTACGATTGAAAACTTTAAGAGACGTGACGGAATTTTTTAAAAGATTGTATTTGTTCGATTATGCTAATGAAAATTATACAAATTTTAGAAAGAAAATAAAATTTTAAATAGAAAAATGACTAAAAAAAAAAGATACATAGCTATAGCAAAAGTTCATTTACCTTTAAATGTTTAGAAGTAGAGCTGTTGTTAAGAGAAATTTTTGAATCTTGACCTAGGCAATTTATGATTATGAATGTATGTAGGTGTGTTTGGAAAGTTTGTTTTTACTTTTCTTGTAAGACAAATAATATCTTTTTTTTGTCAAAATATTATTCAAAACCACCAATACGAGCATGGCGGAGAAGGCAAAAACAATACAATTTAGAATTGAACGTGATATCAAAACAAATTAAAAACAACATCACATATAAAATAATACATTTACCTACTTTTATTTCCTTGATCAAGGCACGATCTGCCCATTTAATTTGTATTCCATTTTCTATATCTTTTGCTTGGAGAGAAACATCAACAAGCATTTATCACTTTAAATTAATTTATCTTGAATTGGGGTTACATAATTTTTCCAATACATAGTTAGTAAAGATATGAAGGGATTTGCTCAAACTTGGTATCTAAGAGTTTAAGTGATTCTTTTAGAGAAGAAATTAAGTTGAGGTCTGAAATAAACTGTACTTGCTATATAACCAATATGAAAAATCTTAACATCTCAAAACAGCTCCAACGATTCGGCTTTAGAAAAAATAAGAAAAAAAAGAAAAATAGCTCGGCAAAAATCCTTGTATCTAACCCTTCTAATTGGTGTCGGGCGGTAATGATCACCACAGTTTTTATCTTGTGTAAGATGGATGGGGATCAGTCAAGGTCAGGTTGCATAGATGTGTTTTTCTTTAACTCCTTAACAACTAAACAACCAGAAATGTAGTTTTACCATCGACACAAGGTTCCCAAATTTTCAGTGGTGGGGTGAGAGTTTTCATAACTTGTGCCTTAGAAATGGAAAGCTGGTTGACAGTTCCAAACGGGTTCTATAAAATTATTTGTCTTAAAAAGTACCCAAAGAGTATACTTCATTTGGGTGCAAAACCTTTTAAAAAAAGTTTTTGTAATTTAAATAAAGGTAATTTTTTACCCGTGTTTTTGTTAATTTTTAACATAATAATGAGCAAATTTTCCAGCAATACTCGACTAGTACCACCCAGTTTTATGTTTAATTTTAGGATTTGGTAAGCAAATAATGACTTAATTTATTTTAGGTACACATTTTTTGGACACAGAACAAAACGATTTTAATTTTTAATTAGTAATAAAATTTAATTTAATATGACTTAAAAGAAAAAAAAAGAAACAAATTTGTGTTTTGTGTATGACTGATTTACTAAGCCCCTAAATCATGAGTACCCTCAATTATATTGAATCCTAAAATCGTTTAGAAGTGCGAAAAAAGGTGGGTCCCGCAATTCTGTTTGTCTTTTTGTCTTTCCGTCTGCCCATTTGTATGTACCTCGAGCAATTTTTGAAGTAAAAAATGTTTTTTTGTACCCTTAATAACCGCGGTACCTGCCATATAATGGTTTTTTTAATTATGAATTTCTCGTAAACGACATAGCCAACGACATATCAACCAAAATTTTTGTACAGAAAAATTAAAATAATGGTTTAATAAAAATTTTCAAAAAACACATTTTTTGACAAAAAAAAAAATATTTCAAAATTTTTGTTTGAAAAATCAATTTTTCGAAAACTAGATTTTAAATTTTGTCGAAATTTCGTTTTTATGTGTTGAATAATATTTTCTTGAAAATGGCATACTAACTTTTTATACTTTTTTACGGCTCTAATGATAAAAAAATTTTTTTTTCGAACAATTCCTTTTTATACAAGAATTCAAATGGCATTCTTGGTTTTGCGTAAAAGATCATTTAAAACAATGCTAAATTAATTATAAAAGCTTGTTATTTTTTTTTTTTCGTTCGTCGTGAATTTTATTTATCAAAACAATAGCTGGTTTATTTTAAAAAAATCGCTTTAGCGGGGTTATAAGAAACGGGATTGCATTTTAAATGCGGTATTTAAAAAAAAAAGAAACGGGAATATAAAAAGAGGGATATCGAACATAACCCATGTTTTATTTGAGTAACTGTACACACTACGAAGAAAAAGTGGTTGTTCTAAAACCTATTCATAACTTTTATTACAATATTTACATACATAAACGTAGGTAAAATTTTAACAAATTTTGTAAAGAAAAAAATTGAATGTATTAGAACTTCGCTGAAAAAAAAAATTATGTAAATTTTATGGCCACGCTTTCACCTGTGTGGTGAAATCTGCTTCTGATTTAAGCTGATTGAACTCTTTATGTTTTTGGAAGCTGTTTTCTAATGATTGAAGTTGTTCGTATATTTTTTTTTTTGGCAATAATAAAATTGTGTTTTATTTAAGTAACAAGCTTTTATCTAGGCATATATTTTTTAACTTTAACATAATCAAAACTTTCTGACACTATCCCTCAAATAACTAATTCTGTTTTCATTTTATTCATTCAACAAATAAATTAAAAAAAGTTGAATATAAAAAATTATTTTACAAAATATTAACCTTGAACCACCTTATACGTTTTACAAAAATAAGAAAACAAAATATATTCTTTCCCAATTAGTTTTGTGTAGTCTAAATTAATAAGAAAAAATAAATAAATTAATAAAATAAATTAAATGAATAATCCTGTTTTGGTGTAGTTGCTTTTTACGCTCCCAAACAATTTTTTTATTTATTCATATTTGATGTAATTAAAACAAAAGAAAAATATTTTTTATCTAGGTAAAATATTGTGTTAATGGAAATAATTCCCAAATCAAATTTCTCCGGGTAATGCAGATATTATGTTTTATTCAGTGACTCAGAAGTAGGGCATATCTTAGCAGAATATTGAAGTAACATCTTGGGTTATTCTTTCCTTACTTTTTTATTGAGAAAAAAATAGTGATGTATTTCTATTTCTTGGATATCGAATTATGTAAAATAAAAACTGGGTTATTTTGTCAACAATCCAAATAGAAATTTGAATATTCGTAAAACCTTATACGTCACAAAATTTAATGGGTAGAATATTCTCCCAAAAAAAATATATTCTTAGCCTTGAACTTAATTGTTTGAGATTGAGATCAACAAATTTATAATATTATGGGTTTTTAAACTTCTTGAGGCATCAAAGTGGAAAAAAACAACAATTACATTTAATTTGAATCACAAAAGTTATAATTATTATTATTTTTCATGCTAATGATTTTTGAAGAATCTTTTCTGATCTGCTGAAGGAATAATTGATTTCATCAAATTAATTGAAACAAAACAAAAACAAAAACGAATCTCATCTTCAAAAGTAGTTTTTTTATTTATTTCCCCTACTTTTTGGCACAAATTTTTGTTTTGGTTAATCTGCCGCCGCACCATATTGAGAAATTCACCGAACCGGCAGTATGCACCTGCAAAACAAAAGAAAAAGAAACCAGACACACATGAATATTTTTGTTCACACTTCTATACGATTTTATCGTATCGCACAAAAACAGGGACGGATTTGAAAGAATATCAAATATGTAGAGTTTGACTTAACAGGGTTTAATTTTCTTAAGTTCCAAATTTCAAATACATTAAATCGTACCATACTCTGAAGAATTGTGTTCTTTAATAATGCATAGTAAGTTCCTACGTTTGTTGTTGTAAGAGCATGCGTTGTTATCTCGGTGATAATTTAAGGCTATTGTTCTTTAAACTTTAGAACCTTGAAAATACAAACACCTTTTTTTATTATTATTGATTACAATTTTTATTTGATGTTCACTTGAAAGTGGTTGGACAGCGAGTGCCCATTATGCCGATCATTTAAAGGTACTTTGCCAAAAATGACAAGTCAGCATAATGAACACTCAGCGCGTGAGACTAAACATTGAACTTTTATTAAATGATCTTATTTCGTCTGGTCTCACGCAGAAGTAGGAGTTGGGTGGAAATATGATATGGTAGGAAAGGTAAAAATGGGTGATAGAATACAAAAAAATACATAATTATACTTAAAAAGAACACTCAGTGGGAACTGGTAAGAAATCATTTCCCATCGTGTCAGCAACAATGCAATGTGATAATACTATTGGTCATATGGTTACTTAAAATGATACTAAAAATGTTTACTTAACATACTCCCCCCCTTTGAGGGATCTAATCCCTCAAAAAAATTTAAAATTGTGTGTCTATTTCAAAACGAGGAGCGCTTCTTCTAGGAAGTGGTTTGGGTTTTCTTTTTTTAATAAAATAAAAAATAATGAAGCCAATCATTGTAAGGAATAATATGAAGCTCATGCTATAATGATGGTAATCGTGCGTATTTATAGAATTTACCCAGGTATCATTATCTAGGTCTTTATCAACTTCACTAATTTTGCCTTTTAAATCTTCTATCTCTTTAAAATTAGTCTCATTGCTCGGGGATGTTATGATGTTCATATTTTTCATCGGAATTTTACCTTTAATTGACTCAGAAATTTTAATAGAGGGAACAAATGAGTTTTTTAAGGTGGTATTGCTAAAGACTCGACCATTTATCACTATGTGTGGAAGTTTTAAAATACATGGTATCAAAAATTCTATAAAACCACTGTCACTTAGTGTAAGACTTTTTGTTATTCCTTCACACACCAATAAACCAGTTACAGCCTCCTTAAGAGCAAATATCCAAGTATTGGAACTTCTTAGGCTTACCCATCGATCTTGAGAGATGGATCTCGTTAAACAACAGTGACTTAAAGCACTACTCAAATGATTCAGAATCGAGACTTCACAACTTATACCGCTGTCTCGATGAATCATTGTTGGTAGTTGTTGGTTACAGACAAAATTTTTCGTTGAGAGGAAGTGGCATGATGATAGCTGATTTTCTGTTAATTCAAAATACCTATCTCTTGTTGCAGTGACTGCTAAATAAGGGGATGATAATTCTATTATGAAACTTGAATCATTTTGAAATAGAGGAAACTGAACTAAATTAAAAAGCTGAAATTCTTGGTTATCAACCAAAGGGATCATCATTTCAAATACTATTGAGTCATTAAGACTTCGTCCTTTAATAGATGACAGCTTAAAAATATCTAATACAGATGCTGTCGGAATGTTAAGATGGGATGGAATGTTGTTCCGAATAATTTGGAGCTGTTTAGTAAATTGTGACGGCGAAATAAAATGAGGATTCATTTTGACATTATTAAGACTAAGAAGAACGTCAAGTAATGTGTCTTGCACTCTTTCGAGGTTTGAAATTGACAAAATCAAATATGAAGTTAATGCAGAAAAGCGCTGACTGACATCGATTATTTCTTGATGCTTTTCAATGCTGTTTAAGGATTTTTCGAACATGGTTTTAAAACCTTGATATTGCTGACTGAGTTGCAGATTATTTCGTTTAAGCAGATTTACGGTTGAATCTGCGATTGAGCTCTGCTTTTTAAAGAGATGCACGAGATGCTGTTCATCTTGGTTGACCAAAGAGATTTGGTGCTGTATGTCCTTAGCATCATCTTGATCCAATACCCCAAATAAGCTATGTGCCACGTTTCCTATAAAATCGAAAGGAGATCTAGCAATTCTTATCCTTTTATTGTAAGAAGTGTGATAATTATGAATGAGGTCATTGTTTGATTCGATTGCTATAACTCTTTGTTTGAGAGCTGTTACTGTAGGCAAACAGTACGGATTAATTTTCAATTCATCTAAACAAATATTATCCATTCTCTGTAAATAAGTTTTCACTTCTCCTAGCTCTAGCCAATATGATGATAAATTATAAAATATATAAATGTTCCAAAAACTATTAACGGTGCTCGCACTACCTATATCTTCAAAATAAATCCCTGTGGGATGGTCAAATTGGGTTATTCTTATTGGTTCGGTATCTGAAGAGGCAGCTAATGGAAACAATAGCAACATGAAGCATAATAATGATGTTAAAGAGTTAAGGAGGTATCTCCCACTTCTTAATCTCATCAGGGGTTGTTTTTTTATTGGGATTTGTGCAGCATCCTTTTGCTGCTCTTTATGGTCAATCGGTAGGGGACAAAGATTTTGAACAGCTCGTTGATATGTGCCGGTTTCAGTCTTAACATATGCCACTCGTACTAATCCGTCTGTTCCCTTGACAACTTCGATTACACGTCCGAGCTTCCATTTCATTGGAGGCTGGTGTGCATCTTTTAAAACAACCATTGTTCCAGGTTCTAGATTTTTGGATTCCACCTTCCACTTTAATTTCTGTTGAAGAAGATGGAGGTATTCATTTGACCATCTTTGCCAAAAATGCTGTTGAATATGCTGAATCTGACGAAATTTGTCTAATCTTGAGATGTTATGATCAGTTATGTCAGGTTCTGGAAGCGATGTCAACGGAGCACCAATTAAAAAATGACCGGGACTCAATGCCTGCATGTCATTAGGATCTGAGGAGTTAGGTGTAAGTGGGCGTGAATTCAAGATAGATTCAATTTGAATCACAACTGTGGAAAGCTCTTCATAAGTTAAAGACGCTTCTCCTAAATATTTTAACAACAATGTTTTTGCGGATTTAACAGCGGCCTCCCAAAGGCCTCCGAAATGGGGAGAACGTGGTGGAATGTGTTTCCAGTTAATTCCCATTTTTAAACAATTTGAATTAATCGATGATTGAGTTTCAGACGAATCAAGAAAATCTTGAAAATCTTTTAATTGGTTTCTTGCCCCTACAAAGTTTGTGGCATTGTCACAGAATATAGTATGGCATACACCTCGTCTTCCTATAAATCGTTTCAAGCAGTTAATAAATGATTCAGTAGTAAGGTTGCATACAACTTCAATATGAATAGCTTTTGTTGAAAAGCATACAAATACTGCAAGATACGATTTTGTTGGAGTTTTCCCTCGAATATTATAATGTGTTCGTATTGGCCCACAAAAGTCCACCCCTGAATAATAGAATGGGCGAGAAGGTACGATTCTTTCCTTAGGTAGATTACCCATTAATTGATCTATGGATTTGGGTTTCGCACGGAAACATTGGATGCATTTAGAAAGTACCTTTTGTGTTTCTCTTCCTACACTCAAAATCCAAAATTGTTGCCGAGAGATAGATACAAGTGTTCTATGGGAAACGTGTAGATGTTTTTTATGTAAGTGATCTAAGAGTAATGTGGTAACTATATTATTTTTTGGGAGTAATATTTGATTTTTTGCTTGGGAAGGAATTTCAGCATTTTTAAGTCTTCCACCCACATGTATTAACATTGTTGTTTTATCAAAATATGGGCTTAACGAAATTATGCTAGAGGTATTGCGGAGAGGTTTCCCTGCCTGAAGTGCCTTATACTCTTCGGGAAAAACACTTAATTGAACAATCCTCCATAACAAATGCGTTCCTTTCTGGATTTCTTCCGCGGTTAAAGAACCAGTTCTTCTGTTTCCTTTGCAGCGAATATTAAAATTCATCATGAATCTATAGCAATGTGCAAAAATTTTCTGCAGTGTAAAAAACGAGTTTTTATGGTTGATTGAATTTATTATATCATTTTGGATTGACATATTTAGCACTGTCTTTGGCCTTCGATGCCCAGAGATTTCTTCTGGAATCGAATACTCCATTTGTATACTTGAAGTTTGTCTTAAAAACTCAGGGCCATTGAACCAAATGGTTGATCTTACAAGATTGGGCATTCCTAACCCACGCGATATAAGATCTGCTGGATTTAATACTCCCTTTACATAATTCCAATGATTCAAATCTGATTTAGATTGGATTTTTGCTACACGATTTGCTATATATGTCTCCCAAGTATAGGAAGGTGCCTTTACCCATGTTAAAACCGTTGTAGAGTCGGTGTAATAACTGACTGATGTGATCGTCCTACTGATTATTGGAAGGATTTTTTGCACTAATTCCACCATTAGGACAGCCGCCTGAAGCTCTAACCGAGCTATAGTTGTCGCCTTTAAGGGAACGACACGAAATTTTGAACATAACAATTGAACAAAAACTTTCCCTTCATTATCAATAGATTTTAAGTAAATGCATGCGCCATATGCGCTTTCACTACTATCGGAAAATGCATGCACTTCTAATTTCGTAGCTGAGTCTATTAAGATAAGGCGTGGGATATTAATTTCACACAAAGAAGAAAATTCTGATAAATAGTTTACCCACTTATAAGCCTGTTCTTGAGGCAGATTCTCATCCCACAATATCTTAGATTTCCAAAGTTCTTGTAAAAATATTTTTCCTAGTAATATGGCTGGGCCTATCAATCCCAAGGGATCGAAGAATTTTCCCAAGTCGGCAAGAACGCGGCGTTTGGTAATCTTTAAATCATTGGGTGCATTGTACTTGTAGCAAAATTTGAATGTGTCTTCAATTGGGTCCCAAACCAAACCAAGGGTTTTAATGACCTCCGACTGATAGATTGTTAACATTCTTTCTCGATCTTGCATTGGAATATTTTCTAGAATGCGTGGATCATTTGAACAAAATTTGGTTAAATTAAAATTTCCTTGACTTAATAATTTTATTGTTTCATTGAGAAGCAACTTGGCTTCCTCAAGAGAATCTGCTCCTGTTAGGCAGTCATCCACATAGATATTTTTTGTAATAATTTTTGATGCATTAGGATATATATGTTGAAAATCATCTGCTAATTTGACCAAACATCTTGTAGATAAATAAGAGGCAGACGCCATTCCATACGTAACTGTGTTGAGCTGGTATGTTCTTAATGTGCTCTTAGGATCTGGCCTCCATAAAATGTGCTGATATGCTCTATCCTTTGGATGAATGAGTATTTGACGATACATTTTGCTAATATCGCCAGTGAATACATATTTATGTAATCTGAAATTGGCTATAACTGAAAATAAATCTGATTGGACTGTTGGACCAACCATGAGGGTGTCATTAAGTGAATACCCAGATGTCGTCTTTGCAGAAGCATCGAAAACCACCCTGAGCTTTGTTGATGAGCTCTCGGGTTTAATTACACAATGGTGTGGAAGAAAATAATTTGACTTTGGTATGTCAAGCTCTTGAATTGCAGTCATATGACCTAGACGCTCATATTCCTCCATGAAGTTTGTGTAACTTTCTTTGAGGTCTGCATTTTTTTCTAGTTTTCTTTCTAATGAATAAAAACGCTTCTTTGCAATTTCTTTTGAACCTCCTAATGTTTGGTTTGGGTCTTTCTTAAAAGGAAGTCGTACTATGTACTGACCCTGGCGTGTTGTTTCCACGTTATCATTAAAATGTTTTTCACATTCAAATTCTTCTTCGCTGTAGACCTTCGATTCAACTTCAAAATTTTCACTTTCCCACAGTGATCGGACCATTTTATCTAGTGTTCTCAGACTAGGTTTTGACACTGAATGACAATGAGAATTTTGGGAAGAATCTACAGCGCTTCCTGCTAAAACCCATCCTAATCTAGTATTCCGCAATAGAGGAAGATTGTTTGAGATTTTAAATTCTCCCGGCAAAAGAAGCTCAAAGAATAACTCTGCTCCAATTAACAAGTCTATGCGGTTGGAACTAATTGTGTTAGGGTCAGCAAGAAGAATATTGGAGGGCAATTGCAAAGTTTGCCTATCCAGAGATGCAGTTGCCATATAATCACTTATTTTTGGCATTATACTGGTCTCAATAGTTCTTTTATATGATGAAGTTCTGGATTCTAAATGAACATTTATTACGAAATTGGCCTGACTTTCCCTGCCTCCAATTCCGCTAATCGGAATGTCCTTTCTTCGCTTTATGCTCCCTAACTGCTGGGCTAGGGATGTTGTAATAAAATGTAATTGAGATCCCGAGTCTAACATAGCACGACAAGGAATACGCGTTCCTTTTGAACTCACGACGTTCACAATCGCCGTGGCGAGATATACCTCGCGACCCTTTAATACGACCCCTAGAGAATTGTTATTATGGGACCCTGAAGGAAACTCACCCACCCGACCAATAATATTATCACACTTACCGGATGCTGGGTTTTTTACGTTGACATCTTTTTTATTTGGATAGTGTAGTAGAGTGTTGTGTTTCCCGTTGCAAACCTTGCATCTACGTTGCTGTTGACACGATGGGAAACGATGTCCTTGCAAACAGTTGGTGCAAAGTTGAAGCTTCCGCACCTGCTGATTGCGATCCTCAACTGAAAGATTAATAAATTTTTTACAATTAAAGATCTTATGATTATTAGTTTTACAATATGGACAATTTGAAACTTCCCTATTTTCAGATGCGGTGGTTACCGCTTTCTTCCTTTCATCTGATTTCACCGTCTCCAGGGCTTGGAACCTGCATTCGACAAATTCCAGTAATTGGGTTAGAGTTGGTGTTATTCTTGGTGCTTGTAGGGATTCCTCGAAAAGCATTCGGGTGTCTTTGTCCATTTTTTCCAGCAATAGATGTACAACTAATGGGTCCCATCCACTGGTGTCATAGCCGAGATTGTTGATGGCTTGAATGACTTCCTTTGTTGTATCATGCAGCCTCTTGAGACTTCTGACAGTGTCTACGATGGTATTTGATTGGAACAATCGGCTTAACTGAGCGGATAACAGCAACCGCTTGTTGTTGAACCTGTCAACTAGAGTGTTCCAAGCCAATTCATAATTGTCATCAGTGGCATGGAAATGTTGAATGAGGTTTTGGGCATCTCCAGTAAGATTTGTCTTTAAAAAGTATAATTTTTGAGCCGGTGCAATTGGTTGGTTGTGCACCATTTGTTTGTATAGATCGAAGAACTGCGGCCAATTAAGATAGCTTCCATCGAATTTGGGTATCTCAATTTTTGGAAGCTTGATTGTTGTTGCTCGTCCTTGATTCATTTGAACTGTTTCAGCTGGCAATGTATTAGTTGGTAGCCAGGTGATCCTCAAATCTAATTCATCCTGGAGCTCAAAGTAAAGCTGTATATCTTCTACAGCTGCATCGCCTCCAAGTCGTCTATATGTTGTTGTTATTTCATCCCAATTGGTCATTAGGGTTTTTGTTTTTTGGTTAAATTCTTGCGGTAAAGTTTCCCGCAATTTCAATGGGCACTTATTAAGACCTCCTTGAAATATTTTGCAGAGTAATCGGAATTTGCTATCCGTAGTCATCCTGTTGACCTTTACACTGGTGTCATCTATTAAAGTGGGCTTTATTGTCAGCCCTGGTGGTATGTTAAATTTGGAAATTGCTGCGGTAACTACCTCTGAATGCCCTGCTGGGGGCTTAACGGCTGCTGGTCCTAAGAGGGCTTCTTTTAGCTGCTCCGGCTGAGGATGGACTGCTGCGGTCTCCTCTATAGCCCCATCAGATTTTTCTTCTTCCGCTACTGCAAACCGCTTGATGATGTCATCTTTCATTTGATCATGAATTTTTTTTACCCCATCGTAAAAACCTTTAGTGAAGTATTCGTGTTCAGTTACCTGCGGATAATTGTCTCTTATCTCGCTATCAACATTGTCGAATACTTCCCATAATTCATTTAATCTTGTCCACCGCGCATTTAAATAATCCAGGGTTTTCCTTCCTGGACCATCCTTTCCGTAATTGCGAGCAAGTGTACAGATTTCTTTTCCTACAGCTTCTTGCTGATTGGTAAGTTCTTCAATTGTAGCCACCATTTTAATTATTTTTTATATTGAATTGTTAGTAATTGAAAGGAACTTCTTTTCTTTTTTTTTTTTTCTTTTTTAGTCTTCTTAATAACGACTCACTTCACAACACTGTTTTCTTTTATTTTGTTTTGTTTTATTAATTTACAGGCCACTAAACTCTTTTAGTAGGTCCTGTCACGGTCGCCAAATGTTCTTTAAACTTTAGAACCTTGAAAATACAAACACCTTTTTTTATTATTATTGATTACAATTTTTATTTGATGTTCACTTGAAAGTGGTTGGACAGCGAGTGCCCATTATGCCGATCATTTAAAGGTACTTTGCCAAAAATGACAAGTCAGCATAATGAACACTCAGCGCGTGAGACTAAACATTGAACTTTTATTAAATGATCTTATTTCGTCTGGTCTCACGCAGAAGTAGGAGTTGGGTGGAAATATGATATGGTAGGAAAGGTAAAAATGGGTGATAGAATACAAAAAAATACATAATTATACTTAAAAAGAACACTCAGTGGGAACTGGTAAGAAATCATTTCCCATCGTGTCAGCAACAATGCAATGTGATAATACTATTGGTCATATGGTTACTTAAAATGATACTAAAAATGTTTACTTAACAGCTATTTTGATAAATCCTGAGGAGCGGTTGCAAACAAAAATGTTTTTTTTTTCCGAAGCCAATCTTGAAGTTGTTGTGTTGTAGAAATTCTTGAGTTTTTCTTTTTTCAGTATCAGAGTTGAGATCGCCATAATGTTTACTTTTCTTGAAAGTAGCTTCTGCTAAGAATAATGGCTACGTCAGCTACTCTTAGCGCAAGATTATAAGAATACCGGAGACATTATCTTTCTTTGCTATGCTAATAATCTGTTAATAATCTCGTATATCTCTTCGGAGAACTGGAAGTGTAGGCACCAGTCAAATGAAACACGTGCAGAATTAGTGCCGTCGAATGTTGCTCTATAGATCTGCATTGGTAGGGTCTGTCAGATCCTTTAAGTTCATTTAAAGATTGAATTTGCAAATGGATTTGTCACAAAGTGTCCATAAAGTTTTAAGGACATTTTGAATCAAGTCAGAGTTCAAAGAAATTTCTTTTTCGTTACACGTCAAGATTGTGTCTATCAGGAAGAAATTTGCTGACGGATGGTAATTTGTGATATGAATAGAAATTCAGAATATTGTTTTAAATGATTTTGTGATAGAGCCTTTATTCAGAACTGCCAAGTTTTTTTTGTTATTTCTTGCGATTTAGATATTCAAGTTATGCATTCGTACAAAAAAAAGTTGAGATAATCAGACATGACATTACTATGATAGAAAATGCAAAAGTCCTGTTAGTCCGTCTGTCTGTCTGTATATCGACCTACAGCCTAAACGGATGGACCGATTAACAGCATTGGAATTAATTGTTTTAGGCCAAAAATAACGGTACCTGTGATATACCGATTTTGGAAAAGTTTAATTTCCTCAAAAACGGCTTCAATGATTTTGTTAAAAAAAAATTCATATTTTAGTTTTAATAGAGTTGCTTTCTTTTAATGAGAAATGTTTTTTCGAAAATCATTACACTGTGATAGTTCAAAAAACCGACAGAGGGCTCTCATGTCTACTAAAGATAATTCGAGTATGCTGAACACGATGGCGTTCTTAGTTTTTCTGGATTAGGCCAAATAAGAAAGATTTTTGCGTTTGAAATTTTGTTTGCACATGCCAAAACTGAGGGTATAAAACACCATATATTTTCCAATTTTTGATTTTCTATCGATGGAAAATCTATTTTTGCGGAAGTATTATACGTAAAAGAAGTTATTTGAAAAAAAATCTGTCGAATAACTATTTAAATCATTATTTTATGGCAAAAAACGTCGCCTTTTCTTACACTTTTTCTTACATATTTTAACAATAAAGGTACAAATGTATGCGAAAACTCAACATTTTTGTGTACACACCTTGTATGTGTTAGTACTCTGGAATATTATACATATGTATGTAGATGTAGATATTTAATTACAAAATCAGGTATGGTATCAATATTTTTATTTAAATTTTTTTTTAAGTTCAAAAACTCATTTTTCTTTCAATTTGCTTTAAAATTAAAACATATTTACTATTACTGTTTCTTTTTTTTTGAAAATGGAATCTATTCGCAATAATCACACTCATGCTTTGTGGGACCATCTGACTCCTTCAACGGTCATCTATTTTTTATTTATTTTTTTAGCTACTTGATCCCATGGGCGTTTTGCCCCCTTCCGATCTTACCTGATATTCTAGAATATTTTTTTCTTAAGGTTCAAACCTTTAGGATTCATTCTTTCACAAAAAAAATACTCTTAAATATCCAACTCTCATTAAAGAATAAGTTAAAAACTTTAACAATCTCATGGTTAAAAGTGCAACTTACTTTTAATATAAACGGTAACGATTTGTTGAAAAATCACAAAAGTTGCCGTAACTTTTCGGCGTTTCAACCAAACATGCTCATACTTTCAAACATGGTCGATCATACCAAAAGCCACTTTTTCATATTGCAAGTTTTGCCAGTTTTATTATTATTTTTTTTTTTCATACAACACATTGTAATTTTTTTATTTTATAAACTAAACAATTGGAAAAAAAACCGTGTTTTACTAATACTTATACAAGATCAAATCGTTGCCACCGAGTGCTGCATTTTAATTTAATTAATAAGAAAAATATAAGAAAAATTGAAGAAAAATCGACGTTTTTTTGCCATAAAATAATGATTGAAAATGTCATTCGACAGATTTTTTGTTTTTCAAATAACTTCTTTTACGAATAATACTTCCGCAAAAATAGATTTCCCATCACTTTTCATCGATAAAAAATCAAAAATTGGAAAATATATGGTGTTTTATACCCTCAGTTTTGGCATGTGCAAACAAAATTTCAAACGCAAAAATCTTTCTTATTTGACCTAATCCAGAAAAACTAAGTACGCCATTGTGTTCAGCATACTTAATTACCTTTAGTAGATATGAGAGCCTTCTGTCGGAAAAAAAGTTCCATTTTCGAACACAGTGTTATTAACGGTACCTGCCATAGAATCGTTGTTTATTAAATTTTAATTTTCTCCTTAACAAATAGGTAGTTCGTACTTTGAAAACAGCTAGTTCCAAACTGTCGATTTCGTAGTTATTTCTGAGTTTTGAAGCTTCATGTTTATAAAGAATACGGTAAGGGTGAACCGCAGGCATCAAAAAGATTTTAAATCTTAGTTGCCAGTGTTGTTGAATTTTGTCACGTTTGTCAGTGTTGTTGAAATTGTCTCAAGAAAATTTGAATTATAAAAAATAATTGTAGAAATTGTATTCGTACTTTATTTTCTCGGCGATCTGTTATAAGGTAATGTTTTGTAATATGTTTTGTAATGTTTTATTGAAAACGAGGTCAAGCTATCGTTATTTAAAAAAATATTTGGTCCGTCCGAGGAAAGAAGTTCCTCTAGTCTTTACTTCTTTCTTTCAAAAAAAAAAAAATAAAATAGCCTTACTTATCTAAATCCAGCCCTGATGCGCACAAATCCAAAAACCAGCTTTAGATACTAACTCCATTTCATACCATCTCAACAGAATAAAAAAAAAATAGTCAGTTGGTTTATTGCAAATGAAAAAAAAAAAAAAATAAATAAAAAATGATCAATCGAGAATTGGTAGCACGGACTTCTTGGCTAAGTCAACTTTTGTTTTTTTCTCAATTAAGATAGTGTATCTGAACCGTAGCGTAGTCAGTTGAAGTTGATCATTCAAGAACGTAACACCACTTTATAATTTTTATTTGCTTAATATTCTGATCGGAGTCCTATAGTTTTGAATTTATGATTTCAAAATAAAAAGAATTTTATTTAAAATAAATAATTCCAGTCGCGTGTGACAGAATTAGGCGCAGTGTTTGAAATACAAAAAATAACCAAAGATATTTTATTGTTTTGAAGTCTTGAATTTATTAAGAATATTCTATTGTGATAAATCGATTTATCGAGATCTTCTTAGAAATACAAAAAAAAAAAAAAACAAAGAAATAATAAAATAATTAACAGTCAAGATCGAACAAGGCAATTAATTATGATTAAATTGTTTCTAGTATACGCCTTAGCTGTTGGCTCAATCTCAGCAGCGCCACAGGTAATAAACATAAATAAATTTACAAATTATAAACATTTATTAGAAACTTAACTATTTTCCGTTAGATTTTATGAAGAAGTTGTAAAAAAATTTTCATAATAAAATTGTTAACAAATTACAAAATTTTGGTAACAAAAATTAAGATCAATTATTATGTCATTATTTTTAATTTTCGGCCATTACTGTGTTGCGCACTTAAATTATTTTAATACTAATTTTGTTAATAAAATGTTTATTAACAATCATAAGTAGCACAAATAAACAAGTATAATTAAAATAATTCACTGTTTACCATGAATATCCAGCTCCAGTTGATAGATTTTGTTTCCGCTTGGAAAATTTTTGTTGTTAACTTTTAAAATGTTGTTCTACCAAAAAAAAGTTGTTTTAAGCTTAACTGCTTAGCTTAATTCTTTGTCAGTTTGATGTTATTAAATAAATTTAAAGTTAGATTTAATTGATACTTAAATATATGTAGTAACGAAAAGTCAGATTAGCTATACAAAAAAATATAAATAAATAGTACGGGTTCTTTGCGCATTTGAAAGGTCAAAATTAATAAAATATAAATACAGTTTAATAAACAGGGTGTTTTAGAATTAGTACAAATATTAATTAGAAAGTTGTAAGGGACCACTTTTTCTTCTTAGATTCACGGTAGTCTTTTAACGAAATGGTACAAAATTTTATCAAAATTTCTTCTTTTAACTTGTTTTAAACACGATTAATTTATTTAAGATTATTTTATTTTTATTATTAACATTAAATTAAATTATCTGTACCAAATTTACTTGAAAGTGGTTTTAATTTCAAATAAAAGTTTATTAGAAATTAGGACACTGAATTTAGAAATAAGTATGGATTAATTGTTGTTAATGGTACCAAATTTATGCAGTTATTTTTTAAAATTTATTTTAATTCAAATTATTTGATAAGTTGAAAGAACTCACTTCATTTAAACGATGAAACGTACACTTCTTTTTAAATATGTTTACAGTAAGAAACTTGTTAAGTATGTTCTTATAATGGAAGAGTTTTGATTCAAGCCTAATGAAGACCATTGGTAATTATGGATATGATTTTGGTATTACGCTTTTGAGATATGATTTTTCAAGGTTTTGGCACATTAAAGGTGTAATAACTTTTTTGAGTCATCTCGGATGATTATGAATCAAAAAATTAAAATAAAATGTTTGACAAAATTTAATATCTTTTGAATTCTCAAAGTTTTAAATGTTGTATGTGTGGTGGTCCCATTTCTGGCAAAAATGTACTTTTCTTAAAAACGATACAGAATTTCGTTCAAAACGTTGAAAATTTATATTAAGTCACTTTTTGTAAGAAATTAAATTTCCTATTAATATGAACACTTTTAAAAATTAAAAAAAAAAAATAAAATACTGTACAATTTAAGAAAAACTATAAAAAAAGAAAAAAAACTACATTTTTTATGTTTTAACTCAATAGTTTATTTTTATGCTTTGAGCATATTGAATATAATGCTTAGCAACCTAAATGTAAAATTTACAAACAAAAGAATTATTTTTGATTAATTTATGTTTTTGAAAAATTAGTTTTTTGAAAACGTATCTATGATTCTTTTGATATTTTGCTTTTGTTTGCCGATGAATATACAATCCTTTTTATTGGAATACCATTTTTTGTTTTGAAAAAAATTTAAAAAATTTTTTTTATAAAAGGTGTTGTTAAGATGTGTTTGAATTTCTAAATTTTTTAAAAATTTCTTACCTTAAAAAAATTTCGTATGTTATTTTGAAAGAAATATTAAACAACACTTTAAAAAGAAATTAAAAAAAAAAAATTTTCTTAAAAACAGTTTTCCAAAAACTAAAAATTTGAAGAGCTCTTTAAACTTAAAATTTTGTAAAATATTTGCATGTTGGTTACTTTCTTTGAAATCACCTCAGTCGTTTACTTGAAATTTCCAAAAATAAATCGATTAATTTCGATTCAAAAATTATTTTTTTTTCTTTTATTAGGAAGATTGAGTTTTTCCTAAATGAAACTAAATCGATTTTTAAGAACACTTTAACTAAGAATCATTTTAAGTGGGTGTAAAAATTAGAATTTATAAAATTTTTGTTTGAAGATACATAGTTTATAATTTTTTAAAATTCTGTTTTTAGACATTAATAAATTACATCTTAAAAACGCTATGCAAATACTTAAATTGTTTGACAAATTTTAATTTTTTTTTGGTTTCAGCTTATAAAAGTATTCAGAAGTTTATTCATTTAAGATGCAAAGGTTTAAACAATTCTGATCAATCGATTTTGAATTTTCAACTTTAATTGTTTTAGATTCGATATACCTTTGTATACATTATATTAATGTAGGAAAACTACTCTAATGAATCAGAAAAAGTGTAAACTTATATGTGAATTGACGAATAGAATAGACAAAACAAATCAATGATACACATTAGATACAAATTCCTAATCTGAATTTAATTATCTTCTTAGAATATTATTGATTAGTCACATCGCAGATCAAAATTCATTAAGAATAATTAATGAATCTTGATTTAAAATTAAAAAAAAAAACTACATTTTTATAATAACCACATTAGAGATATCATTAAAATATTAATTATACATATACGATATTATATACTATACATAGTATAAAATAAAAATAGATTTTGTTTTAAAGGATAAAGTTCAAAATATGTTAAATAAGTAGAATTGTGGTTAGTAATTATATTTCCATTATCATGCAAGATGCAAAAGTTGAATAAATGAGTAACAGTTTTCTGTATACGCATTTTGAATTGATTTAAGTTAGATTCATGTATAACCCCGGTACTTGCCTGCATACCTATGAAAATGAAATAATGCGGAAATCTTTTTTATATTTTCAATTTCTCCAGTTTTTCGATTATTTTTAAAGAAAATAACCAAATTGGCTACAAATCAATCCATGATGTTGAAATTCACGCACATACTTGGAATTCCACAAGGAAGTCATTTTGGCTCTTTAATGTTTATCCTGTGTTTTGTTAAAAATTCACCTATTCTCATTTTTAATTTATAGGTCGATTAAAATAAAATATTTTACAAATCCTTTCGATTTTTAATAATTTCTTTATTTCTAGTTTGTTGACTTCAGCAATGGAGGAATTGGTGTCAATTTTGGTGGTTATTCAGCTAGAGCTGGACTTGGCGGTCTCTTGACCGGAAATGCAGCTGATGGTGGATTGAGTGCTTCAGCTGGAACACCAAATGGACAAAGGGCAGCTGCTGGAATCGGTGGTTTTGTTAACGGTTAGTAGTTTTTTGTTATTAAAAGTATGAATTCAAGACTTGTAATTTCAAGATTTAAGTCTGATTTGACTGTTTAAAGAATACATTTTTTTAAAATAAATATTTCTTACACATGAACATTTTATTGAAATAATATCAAATAATTACTTTTACTAAAGGAGGAGCTGCTGGAGGAGCTTACGCTGGAGCTCAAGCAAACGATGCTGTCGGTGCTAGTGCAGTTCTAGGTGGTTCAACTGGTCCTAACCAATCTGGTTTCCTAGGTGCCGAAGCTCATAACAATGGAAATTCAGTCACAAGAACCCTTATTAAGGATTCACCCGCACAACTTATTCCAACAGATATTGAAAAAGTAACAACTGTTCAAAAAGTCAAGCCACCAAAGAAATATGTTCCACAACCAAGTATCACAAGTGTAAGTTACTATTTTTTTTATCTTCATTGTTATATTTTTTGTTTCATTTTTGCAAATTTGAAATATATTTAAAAAAAGCCAATAGAACAAAATCAGGGTACAACAGTTGTTGTAGATGTAGTTAAAGTTCCTGCAGTGACTGTGGTCAAAACACGTAACCGAAGAATTAAACATACCAGACCGGCAGCACGTCGTGTTGGTTTGTTTAAAACTATTTCTTTTGCACCTCTTATCACAAAGGTAGGTTTCTTAATATGGTGCTTTGGACTTTTGTTATTGAAATAAGGCTTTCTAACATCTCCAAGATTTACATTAATGAAAGAAAATTTTTGAAAAAGAAACTCCAAAAAATGGTGACGCTTGCTTGAAGGCTAAATATATAATTTCTAAAATTGCCTACTTACTAATATTTTCTGCCTAATTTAACACAAACAAACAATAGCTTCATAAAGTCGGTTAAAACTAAATTTGAACACATTCACTGACCAACCTGAATTTGTATTAAAAATTCGTTTGTTAAACTTTCCCTATTCCCCAATTTTCCCCTATTTGCAGCAGTATTATTAAAGATAAACCATATAATCCTCTTTGAATTGATTTTGGATTAAAATAAAATTAATAATTTAATTTATTTTTATTACAGAGATTTGGTGGAGATGAACCACAATTGAACGTTCCTCAAACTTCTTTCAAGACCGTACAGAGTACCGATTACCCAGTAGTAACCAAAGAAGTTACTTACAATCCTATTCAATTCTTAAACGTAATTAATAATAATATTTATTTTCTCACATAAATTTATTAAATAAAAATTCTCTTTTTTAGATCCCAATTGGAATTTTGAGATCTATTCAAGAAAGTTTGCAGCCAATTGGATATTCAAAACAAGTCCAAATTCAAGGATAGGTTTAAGTTTAAGTTTAATAACTCTGTAATGAAATTCGATAAATTAAAATTAAAAATCTAATACTCATGACTGGGTCATGTACAATAAGCGCCTTTATTCTTCAGGGCATACTTTAAAAAAATATTTAATTAAAGTTTTCAGCTTTTTGTCAATCTACCACTCAGTATTGAGTTTTTTGATCAGCTTATTTTAGATTGTTAAAAGTTTTTTTTTCTACAACTTTTCGCTGAAGAAGCTTCAAAATGCGTTTTTTACGAAATTCATGTCTGGTCCAATACCTACTTTATTTTATACTGGATAATTTTAATAACATAGCATAGGCTTAGGATAACCAATGGCAACACTGTCAACAGAAGTGTTGCTACTAATGTGCTGAATTTTAGAAGCTGACTAAAATGCAACCAATAGCTTGGTTGGTTGGCCGATGGACGACTGTAAGCTTGTCGCACTAAGGCCAGTAAATGACCCATTGTGATATCACATAAATCTGTTGAATCTTCCTATACGTTCAAACTCCTACAACAAATTTGTAGTAATTTTTGCTTATTGTTGCCGATTAATTCCAATTTGTGGACATTGTTCGGATGAATACTAGGTATCCGAAATTTGCTAACTTAGCTTGTTCGTACATGAACTTGATCAAAAGTGATCCAGGTCATTAAAAATTTGTTAAGGGCTGCCAGATAAAATTTTACTTATGTCGGTCATGCCAAATCGGGACAAAAAAAAAAAATACATGAAATCGAAAATAAAAAAATTGTAAAATACAAAGTTTTCTATGTACAGGACTTACTCCTAAATTTTTGTGGACTTCTTGCAAAAGTATGAGTTGGTTAAAATACCATTTTTTTTGTAAATCATCGTTTGAAAAAAAAGTCTTCATTCATAAAATATAATCACATTTATTGTAGAATGTAGACACATAGGGACTAGCTTAGAAACTTAATATCTATTGATGGATATTTTAGTAAATGTACTAAGCCACAATTTATGAATGTTTTCAACAGTTTTCTAATTTTGAAGAATGAATGAATTCGACCTAAAAGTTTTTTTTGTGACTTTTCTTATACACTAGCCCAAAAAATTAAGGGAACAAAAAAAAAATCGTGATTTTTTGATGATAAAATATTTTCTTTCTAACGGTAAAATAGCTAAATCGTTGAAACTGTAAAAAAACTAAAATTTTCCAATTTTTGTTTGTTTTTACTTTTCTCTTAAGAGAGTGGGAAATTTTTTTCTGATAAAATGATTATTATTTTTAGAAAGGTTATTTATTTGGCTTTTAAATTCATTTTGTTTCAAACTTCTACGATTTTTTTTGAACTGCAATATCAGTCATCAAACCAAAAACCATACTTTTGACTTTGACTATTAATATCTCAACAACGAATCACTGTACAGAATATTCAAGAACACATTTAAAAATTTCATTCAATTCTCTACAAAGAAATTAAGTTTGTTTTGTTAAACAAATTGTTTTCTTATTTTTAAGATTAATTTAGAAAAGCTATCAAAATAGGCATTTTTACGGTTTTTTAGAAAATTTACCGCTATTTAATTTCTATGGGTGATTAGATTAATCTGAGGCTTAATTATTGAAGCTTAATATACCTGAAATTAATATGCAAAGTTTCAGACTTATTCATCAAGCAGTTTTTCTGTTGTGAGGGTTTGAATTTTTGAGATGAAATAAAACACCATATTTCTGCAGGTCTAAATGACTTACTTCATTGAACTTTTTTAGGAGCAAAATCAAATTCTTTTGAGTTTATTTGAACATTTTATTGATAAATATCGTTAAAGTTAAGATAGACTTTTTAGACTTTTTTCTTCTCGGTTATTACACATTTTTAAGTTTTAATTTTTCGGACTTACCGCTATTTTAATTTGTTTATTAAACGAAATGAATCGATTTCGACATTGTTACACTTGTCGTGGTCATTATTATATTAATATATTACTCAAGTAGTAAGCAGTAGGGCTGTAAAAGTAACGACAAAACGAGTACCAGCATGTATACGTTACTTTTGATACTAGTACCAGCATCAAAAATATAGTTACTCGTTACTTTCGTATGTTTCGCATTTTTCGTATATTTCGTATGTTTCGTGTGTTTCGCATGTTTCGTTACTTACGTTACTTCCTCATGTTTCGTATGTTTCGTACATTTCGTATACATATTTCATGTATTTGATACGTTTCGTATGTTTGGTATTTTAAGTATGTTTCGTACGTTGGTATAAGGGTGTGCAAATTTTTTTTTTTTTTTTGAAAAAACCAAAAACAATTTGTATAATCTAAGCTTCATTTTAAGGCCATAAACATAAATTTAAGTTGCTTCGTTCTCAAGTTATAAGAGTTTGAAGGTAGCTATACTGATTTTTTTTTTCGATTTTTTTTAATCAAACGTGGAAACTTTTTTTTGATTTTTTTTTCTAAATTTTCGACAAAACTTTGGTAATTTTTTGTTTATATTCGTTCCGTAATCTTATCACAATTCTTAAGAGACCTTTATTTCAAAAGTACATCGTGCAGATCTCGGAATATTAACACTTCAATACAACCATGTCGAACAATTTTTCATTTTTTTTTTGTATTGAGAGTGATTTTCAAACCTCGTTTTCTCTGCTTTTTTTTTAGTTGAAAATTTTGCACTGGAAATAAACAAATCTTTTGAAAAACCAAAAAACTTTTGTACATTCTTAAGCTACATTGCAAGACCATTAACAAAAAGGTCATAAACACATTAGTTGCGGCGTGGGTATATTTCGGCCACATAGAGAAAATACCAAAAACGTCTCTTTTGATATTTCTGTATAAATTATGTATTATCGATAACACAAAGATACCTTGGCATTACTGTTTTTAACGAGACAAAAGTAAACTCCAGATAATTTTCTGGAATTAGCATTCCGACTACGGTAACGATAACGATACGAGATACTAAATGCGACAAATTGAGTGTATCACTTCGTTTCTTATCTCATATATCAGATGATTTAGGATTGAAATTGGAATGGGGTCGTTACTCGTGTGTTTCGTATCTCGTATGTATCGTTACTTCAGTACCCAGTAACGAAACATACGAGTAACGATACTGTTTAGAAAGTAACGTTTCGTTACTCGTTACTGAAGCAAATACCCACATTTTAGTAACGAATACATACGATTTGCTACAGCTCTAGTAAGCAGTTAATTTTACGCGTTTAGAATACAATAAACAATCTCAACATAACTCACATAACTTATGCCTCTTGGTAACTCGCGTTGGGCGCGAGTATTGGCAAATATGCTTCACAAAATATTGTTGTTTTAAGTTATTTTCTGACAATAGAGTCAGAAAATCCTTTAAAACCAATGAAATGAAATTGTTCCCACATTGGGCGCCATTTTTTCACAATCTTAAATTTCTCAGTTTTTTTTTGAAGGTGACAACATTAAATTAAGTTCTATCCTCTTTCTCTGTCACAGTTTCCATGAATCATGCTTCATGCAGCTGTTATGATCTCGATGTCGATTACAGCACTATTATCAGATTTTATTTAAAAATAGAAAAAGTAACTTTCTCTACCCAGTGTATTCGTTTTATTTTTCCGACTGTGAATCTAAACACTGCTATTGATATTGTTGTCAAATTTTATCAAGCAATGACAGAGATACGTTTTTGTCAAAAACAAAAAAAAAAAACATTTGTATCCATGGATATCTACCATTGCCGGGAGTTATGTCTCATTATAATCTAACCCACCAACCATAACCAACCACAACCACTTTCAAAAGGATATAAATCATAAGTCCTCTTTGGAAAATCTACGGTTTGCGATATGGGGGTAGTATATAATACGAATAGGCTTATAAGAGCACCAATTCATTCCATTTAGTCGTCTGGGGTTAATAGGACAATGGTTAAGGACCAATGGCTTAATGTAAATCCATAATCTCGCCACTTATCTTGCTTGCCACTAACAGGATATATATTCCCATGAAGCACTCTCTGCGAGTCTGAGTTGGTATAGATATATTTTTTTATTTTAATTTCTCCCGGAAATCCTTTCCTCATCCTTGTTCAATTTGTTCGGAAAATTAATTCTTCAGACAGACTAACTTGTGGGCAGTTTGAAAGGACTGCTGTGCAAAGGGTCGGGGATTAGATAAAATATGTGAAAATAGGGCGAGGTCCTTAAAATTTATTCGATGATTTCTTGTTGCTGATAAATCCTTTAGTTTTGGGAATGGAACATGTATGAAGTTAAATTTATTGTCTTGGCTAGGCGACATATCCCTTTTTCAATTAGAAAATACTCATACACACCTCCACTCGGATATAGTCCTTTTTGATACAATTGTAAGGATATACATTTATCTACAATCTTATACTTTCGGATGTATTTAGAGATGTGTGATGTTTTTTTTTTTTGTGAATGGCACTTCTCGTAATGGCCAATGGAGAATCACTTAACACTATCCAAGGATCCAAGGATAAAAAAGAGATGTAAGTGAATGGGCTATGAAAAGAATTCAAAGGACAAAAGACACAGGAAACAATGACACCTACAACGAGAAAAAAAGGATAATATGGATAAAAGAAAATATTCACATTCTTAGCGTTTGTGTTAGGTGTCACTATCTGTATACCACCAACACTCTCTTTTCTTGTCTTGATGTTTTTTTTATATTTTCTTACAAACCATCATGAAGGTATATATAAATGGAATGCAATGTGATGTGCCGCCTGGAGGGCGTACAAAGTGAATGTCCTCAAGGACCATAACAACGAATGTTGAACAGTGACATTTATTTGCAGATTGCAGTTGTAATGATTATGACCGTCATCACCTGGTGTGGAAGACATCGTTTAAACGTCACCATTTTCCTATTCAGCACATACAAAGAAGCAAAAGTACTTACGAAAACAAATGATCCAAGAAAGGATGTTGTAAGGAATTGTACTTGAGAGCAATAAAGTTGGCAAGAAAGTGCACCATTAGATGTCACTGTCATTGCTATATATAGTAGATAATAACATTTAGAAAAAAAGCTTTGACATATTTGTAGGATTGCTGAATTGCTGAATCAGTGGATACCGAAATGGCGATAGTAAATTATTTTGATGTTTTTTTTTTCTTGTTTTAAGAGGGAACATTTTTACACCTTTTGTCGGCTAAATTTAGAGCCCAAAGGAGATGAAATTTAATAGCATTGATTATTTCATTTCTGTTAAATGGCTTCATCACCCCAGCGTGTGGTCAGAATTTAATGAAAGTGAAAGAAGAACTCATCAGAATTGTTCCTAAAAGTTACTCCGTTACGCAGGAGAGTTAGAAATGAACTCATATGACCTTATGTATGTCATCTTGTAAGATGACATACATTGAATATTGAACGCTCTACAAAAAAGGAATTATAAACTTTTTTCAATTATTTAACCGTTTAGTAGATATTTGAGGTCCAAAAATCGAGAAAATCTTTAAAAATTCGTTTTTTGTTCTTAATTTTGTAATAAATTGAAAGATTATAATAATCAAACACGCATGACATATTTTTGTAGAAAACAGATTAAGATATTCGAGGTCAAAGTTAAGAAAAATTATAAAAACACTAGCTGACCCGGCGGACTTCGTTCCGCCATTTTTTGTATTTATTTTTAATTTTCGACTCTATAATTAGTTAACATTCTAAATGAAAAAGGGAATCAAAACTTGAAAAGTTCGTAAAATGAGTTTAAAAATATTCACTTTTAAACTTTTAGCAAAAGTGGCCTATGATAAATATGGCCTATGTTAAAAGCGGCCAAAAAACTTGGGACATAAAAACTTGTTTTTCCCGTTATTCGGTCAAAAATCATTTTAAAATTTAAAAATTTGTAAATGCTTGCGCATGACTAAAGCCTATATTATCCTATAAGCTTGAGATTTTTTGGAGGCTTATAAAAATTACAAACAAATTTAAAACTACTCAAAAATGTCCCTAAAAATTAGTAGTTTTCAAAAATTCAAATTTCAAAATCCAGGGCCTATGAAAAAAATCCGTATAAGACGCCTAAATTTTTTTTCTTAGTATCTTTCCAATCGTGTAACTCAAGTTTCCGTAAAAAATTTTCCCTACCTTTAATAAGCCTTTTGTCGAAGTTCTACCACATGTTTTCACTGCACAAAAACCTTCACAACTTAGTTTTGAAATTTTTTAGAATTTTTGCAATACCTTTTTCAACCTTACAATAAATTTATCTATCATTTAAAAAAAAATTCAACTCTCTACAACTTACCGTTTAGAAAATAGCCTCTATTTTCAATGTCGCGCTACCCCTATTTAACCTATAAAATCATTAATTTTTTAGCCTAAAACCTTCTACTCTTATTCCCCTTTGATTTAAAAAAAATAAGCAAAATAAGTTAGCCGGTGTTGCCGGTTAGCGAACGTACAAAAAACCAAACTTTAATATATATAAAAAGCAAAAAAAACATGTAATTTTATTTTCTCACGCTTAAAATGTGTAATCAAATGAAAGGTAATACCATCAGGATGCTCAATAAAGATAAATCAAATTTTTATAAGCTCCAGATCAAAAGATGTAATATATTAAAAAATAGAGTTTTATTTTACCGTTATTTAAAATTTGTCATTACAAAATTAATTGAAACTTTGTAAAAATATAGTCTTGCCCATTATCTATCTACACTGTAAATTTTATTCATTTATCTATTGAAGAAAAGAAGATAAAAATAAAAAACTGTTAAAAACGGACAAAAAACTTGGGACAAAAAAAAATTGTTTTTCCCGTTATTCCATCAAAAATCATTCAAAATTTTGTACATGCATGCGCAAGATTGAAATTTATATTTCCTATAAGTTTGAGATTTTTTGCAGACTTTAAAAAATTCCAAAAAAATAAAAGACTACTCAAAAATGTCCCTAAAAACTAGGTTGTTTTTCAAAAATTTTTATTTCAAAATACAGGGCCTATAAAAAAAATCCGTTTTAGACCCCTAATTTTTTTTTTTAATATCTTTCTCATGGTGTAACTCAAATTTCTGTGCAAAATTTTGCGTACCTCTAATTAGTCTTTTGTCGAAGGTCTATGACTGCAAAAAAACCTACACAAGTTGGTTTTGAATTTTTTTTTGAATTTTTTCAATACCTTTTTTAACTATTGAATAAATTTGTCTATCATTTAAAAAAAAGTCAACTCTTTACGACTTACCGTTTAGAAAATAGCCTCTTTTTTCAATGTCGTGTTACCCCTATTTACCTTATAAAATCTTAAATTAAGAAAATAAGTCAGCTGGTGTGGCCGGTTAGCCAACGTACACAAAACCAAACTTTAATATATATAATAGATTTTTACTTTTCAAAATGTGCCAATACACTGAAAATTCATTACAAGAATATGTAAAAAATTTGCTAAAAAGTCAATTAATAAAAAAATGATTTTTTTTTCTTAGAAGCTTGATTTAAAAATGGAAAATTGCGAAGCGGAGGAAATTCGCATTAATATAAAGAGCTCATATTTGGTGTGTATATTCTAGAGGTGTCTAGCAATCGATTTTTCGAAGTACAAAATCGAAAAAACGAATTTCGTTTTTTTTACCCACCCTACTGCAGCTAGTGTTTTTTTTATTTTTATTAATTATTGGTGCTGTGTTGCTTGAAAATTCAGCTGTGAGTTTCCACAGATCTTTTATACCTTCACAGGATTTTCTTAGTATCCTTTCATTTGACAGTAATTTTTTACTACTTTGCCTTGTGCTACTTCATCATTATCGTATGCATTTTTTATAATTTTTTTTTTATTGTTGTACGCTTTTATCATCATTTGTGGAGATTCCTAGTCATTAGTTTAACACGGGGCACTTTGAAAGTTCCTTTTAATAAACTTTTAACATACTATTGGACTCTTTTTCTGTAAATTATTATTTATATTATATTCTCTCAATACGTTATTGGTCTACTTGTTGCTTATTGCTTATTGTTCCAAAAATAAGTTATTAAGAAATCATAGGTCAAGAGTGTAATTCCTTTGTAAATATTTGCCATTAAATGAAATAGTTTATCTGATCCTTTTATCTTCTTTTGTTTAATTTCACATTCACATCTTATATGCATATTCTTAGAATAATTCCAAAACGTGTTCTTTGGAAATACGAAATACCTTTGTCTACCTTAATTCCACCCTCCTGAACATTTATAATCTTGATTAGGTTTCTTCCTTATAATCCTTAATTTATTTCAATTTACCCAAAACTCATTCCCCTGGAATACTTCAATTCGGAAATCTGCATAACATAAAAAAAAACAAAAATAAATTGAACCCAAATTTACCTAACATCCTAAAGGCACTAGTATTCAATTTATTTATGTCCATTTGTCCAACAATAATTAAGATTCTCGAGAATCTTGAATTTCAAATCTAGCTATGCAATCAAAACGGTGTGAGGCACGAAATCACACGCCTTAACTATTCCAAAGGATCTCTCTGTCAGTGATGTGCCTAACTATTCTGCCGCACAAACAAATATTGCCAAACCAAATCAACATTCGTTCACTGTGGGCTCCTCTGCTGTTCATAATCACATCTATTACACAAATAAATACAAACCTCCGTTTTATTGGAATCTAAATGTGGCCATCTCAGATGAGAGTGTCCCTGATTGGGCACTAGTCCAAAAATTAGCCCATAACCTAATAATGCGACAATAATCCTTCACAAATCGAAAGGATATACGAGAAAGAGAGATATCCAATATCCAGTAGTCAAAAAGGAGTATGGAACAAGAAGGACCAGGAGCCACCCATAGAACGAATAGAATTTCAATCAATCTTAGTTTGGAATCCGGCTACATTTTGAATGGCATCCTTTACCGTTTTTGGTCAATCTCTTCCCTATACCATTTTGGAGAAGAAGAAGGTTTTTGTGTGTTGGTGGCATCTCTGTTTGCTGGGGGACAATTAGGAGCAAACAAAGATTTGAAGCTTACGGTCTAGAGCAATTGAATGAAATCTCGGAAGGAAGGACACACAGAGAAATTATATTGAGAGACTGAGAAGGATGCAAAACATTATTCTGATCACAATTTAGATTGAGAGGGCGGCAGTCGGTGGAAGGAAGTGCGGAAATGGAAATGGCAACTTCACTTCGAAGAGCTGGAAAGTGAAATGTTATCATGATTTATACGATAGAAACAAGAATATCCTTGATTGCATTTGAGGAGAGTGAAGGATATACTCGTAGTCTCTCTGATTCTGAAGTTTCTCGCCTCAGTTTTCTCGGGTGTTAAATGAGAAGACGAAACGAACGAACGTGAACGTGCTGCTTGGGAAAATATTTGGGACATTTTGGGATAAAGCAAAATGATGTCTCGTTGTTGCTCATCAGAGGAGCTTCAGGTAACAACATTTACCTATTGCCATCAGATTGATTGTGTGACTAGCCAAGTCCAGTATGAAATTATAAAGAGATGCGGGCAGAGACACAAAAGATAGATATTTTGAAAGATTGAATTGGATTTGTTTTCCTGTATAGATTCTTTGAGGATATCGAGTGTACGAGAAGACTTCTTTGAGGAATAAAATATATAAATATTTATAAATAATTTGGATGAATGAGCTCATTTTATGCTCAATTGAAAAAGGGTTTACTTTGTGTGTGCTTTGGGTCATAATATTGCAAGTTAAATACAAATAGCTTAACAGGTGTTTCTTATAGATTATTTATAATAGCTAGAAGCTATGCATTATGAACTTTCTTGCAAAAAAAGCAAAGATTGAAGTGCAGATTTATTACTTAAGAATTTTAATGTTATCTTCCAATAAAATTATTTCAAGGATTTGTTTAAATCCCTGGGAAAGGTATCTATTGAGGAATTTTACGAAGGAAGGGCTACAAATTCAGAAAGATGCATAACTAAAATTTCATAAGATATCAATAAAAGTAATGAACAAGTTTTCTGAGACAGTGTGGGTTGCTGGAGAAAATTCAGGAAATTAATTCACAAGCTTAATCTTTACCAATAGGAAATGTTTCACTATAAGATTATAAGATTGATAAGTTTTGTTGATTTTTCATCCTCTATCATAAAGCTTCTTGTCTCTTATCTTTCCGGTAGGGAAAAAAGTTGTTTATAAACAATATAATATCCAAATGTATGGGAAACTTTTGCCTCACTAAGGTCTGCGATCGTGCTAACATAGACCAACTGCAGTACCTGCTATTCAAAAACGTCATTATAGCGTCAATGTCGGGCAAATTTCGCACCCAAAATTTGATGGCTATAGAAAACTCACAAAGAAATTATTTTAATAACAATAAAAATTGTAAATCGTGTTTTTTGAGATAATGCGTTTAAAGTGAACTTTTTCGAAAAAGGGTGGCTCAAAAAATGTTACATTCTGCATTTGCTTGTGAAATTAAAAAAAAAATCAACGTGGATATTATTTAACCAAATTATAGAAAAAAATTGACATTAGGGTGGTTCAAATTTTTTGTTTTTTTAATTACTCTGATTTTGTAAAACGTGGTTTATAAAATTATGTTAAATTGAGTAGCTATTTCCGCATTAGGGAGCTCAGAAAAATGCTTTATTTTATACACTGCCGGCCAATAGAATAGGTGCACCCTATAAACGATAAAGAACTGAATTTTGCGCCTACAAAAACCGAAGAAAAACCCTTTTTAATGATTCATATTCAAAGATATCCCTTTTTCTAACTTATTTATAAAAAAAAAGGTTGACTAATTCGCAATGCTCCCAAAAAAGATGTTTTTTCGTCGGTCAATAGAATAGGTTCACTTGTCTTAATTTTGTTCCGTTTACAACTTGATTTTTATTTTTTCTTCGAAACTAAGATACTTGGACTGTCTCATTTTCCCTTAAAACATGTTGAAATAAACCTTATTTTACTACACCAAAAACCCGCCCACTAATCTAAGTTTCTTTGAACCCAAATTTACTTTAAAGTGGGTGAACCTATTCTATTCACCGATTAAAATAAGCCTTTTTTAAGAAACATTCCAAAACAGGATATACATTTTTACCGTTACAATAGTTTTTCCACTACTTCTTTCTGATTTAGGTATAGTTAGGAAAAAAGACATGCTTTGAAACTGCATTCTCGACAGGGCTGGCAAAAATCATGATTTAGCATGATTTTCATGTTTTTGAACTAAAATCATGTTTTAATGTTTTCCTGCCCAAAATCATGTTTTTTTTTAATCCAAGAGAAAAATCTTTATAATCTTTTTGTAAACCAACAATCTTTTTCACTAGATGAACTGTTATTTTTAATGTTTCCCATGTTTTAAATATGGGAGCGAAAATGATCATAAAAGGTTTCCCTCGGAATTTATTGGTATCGGCAATCAATTTTCCAGGGGATTTTTGACATCATTTCTTACGATTTTTTGCTCCCTGGAAATATATTCAGAGGGAGATTCAGGATCGCACAAAAAATTCCGAGGGAAAAAAAATATTCCGAGGGAAACAAAATTCCCCTCGAGATTCACGATAGGGCCCAATAAGTCATTCAATACCTACATGAAGTATGTATATATGAAATTAACCTTAAATGAGTACAAATTATAAACTGATTTATGTTTTCAAGTTTTATTCCCGCCATTTTTGTAATTTAAGTTATAATTACAATGGCCACCTTTTGAAAAAAAAGTGGGTAAATTACAAAAGCAAATAATTATTTTTTCCTTCAAAGGGCAATTTTTCCCGAAAAAAACTATAAACGTTTTGAAGCCAAGATCTATGAATTCTCCATCATAAAATGAGTTTGATAATTTTCACTTTAAGAATTTTTGCAAAAAGTACCTCTGATAATTTATACTATTTTCTAAAATGAACTCGAAATAATTTGTTTTATTCCCCCCTAGTCACGATGTGGTTGTTTATTTTCTTTCAAATTTTGCTTTTTTTTATAAATCATGTTTTTTGAACTAAAATCATGTTTTTTATCATGTTTTTTTAAATTTCGAAATGGCAGCACTGATTCTCGAAAAGGTTTTTGACAAAATTTTTTTTTTAGCGAAAAAGCTCTTTCTTGCCGTTTACAAGGTGAACCTATTCTATTGACCGGCAGTGTATTTATTCTTGGAATTCAATTAATATAGACACTTTTTTTAACACCCTAATTAAAAATCCATCAATAAATTTGTTTCAAATGTGAACGACGCGATTTTTTTTGTATTCCACTATTAAAAGTAGAAGAAAGTATTTTTTCCGCCACCCTAATGTACCCTAATACAACACGGTTTTAAAGTTTATTTCCAGGTGAAATAGGAAATATTTTACTGCTCAAAAAAAAAACTCATTCTGTCTGGTCGTTTTTTATTTTTGTCTGACGTTTATGAACATTCAGTGGCTGCTGAAAATTGTACTTACGCAGGGCTGAATACATTTTGCAAAATTGGTGTGTTAATTAATGCAAAATAGCAGAAAGACGATTATACTAACGCAGATTTATTAAGTTTATGAAAACAACCTATAACTGTTGCTTAGAGGAGTGCCACAAGACTGTACTTTTGGTCCTTTACTTTTTTTTATTCTACATTAACGAACTTTTATCTGTCGTTTCCAGTGCTTCTATTAAACTGTCCACCGATGACGCTCAACTTTTATGTTTTATTGCGAGCCTTAATAAATTATTACAATAGGTACCAAAATTCGATTTATGAAATCAGAGAACTAGACCCACATTTTTCAAAAGTCAAAGTAGACAGTTTATATTTCTCTAGAAAAATCTTCAGTTACCTACTATCTAAAAGTATGGGTATGGGTTTTCGGAACCCATACCCAATGAGAAAAGTACAGATTCCAATGATTAACGAGACGAAACTTTGCAAAATAAAAGCTTCAAGCAGTTAAGTGGCCGCTAGCGATATCGCTGTAAATTTCACCAGGCAAATATACTTCATAATATGCCCAGTAAACATATGTCTACGACAAGTACAGTTAGTCAATAGATTTTACATACAAAATTTAACGGTTATACTATAGATTTTTGAAATTTGTTACATTTGATCAGATGTGGAATATCGCTTCAAGGAAAACCCATTTTTGTTTATTGTGTTCTACAGGTTAGATTTGACTTTTCTCTGAGTAATTCGTCTTAGTTTAATTATCTTATGATAGATTGACTGTACTTTCAAACATTTAAAACACAAAGTTCGAAAGGGGATTTATTCACAATGAGTCCTTATTTTTTCCCATACACAGAGAAAAATAGACCACATAAAATAGAACAAAAACAATAAGATTTCTCTATGGTTTTCATCCAAGAAGGAAACCTTATTAAAACAATCGGGTTTTCCTTATTGTTTTAAAATCTGCAAAAAAATAAAAAAAACGATGACCAGGCTGGGAATCGAACTGGAGACTTTAAATCATTAGTCGCCCACCTTACCACCTGAACCAACCTGCCATGAAAATATTGATCGCGATTTTTGTTCTAGTGCTAAGTTGCAAAAAAAATCAACTTTTCAGTCAAATTTTAATAAGATTTTCTCTATAAAAATAATAAGAAATCTCCTTAAAAAAACCTTATTAATCGTTGATTTTAATAAGATTTCCTTATGAAATGTATGGACGGTAAAACAATATGGCAATCTGTTAGTTTTTAGCGGGTCATATTTTTCTCTGTGTATTAACACCTACACTCTGTTATTTTCATTTGGCATATAAACAAAGGCAACACACAGGAACTCTAAACTCTAATTTGTTTTTTCACATTTAAAACAAAAGAAAACAACACAAGGTAAGCAAAACAGCACTTTTATACAATACAAAGTCCTTGTCTTCTGATGATGGGAGTGAGTGAGTGTTTTAAGTGGGATGGCAACAATGTCATATACAACATACCTTCAGGATGATATCCCTATCATTAGTCATTTGAGATATTTTACAATTATTTTGTATCTTGATATCTTTTTACATATAGGAGAAGAGGTACACTCGGTGTATTATATATCTCCTGGTCCTGAACTGAACTCCTCTAAATGAAATCCTTGTTTCATTCTTCTACAACACTCTTCCTGTTGCAATGGTTGAATGGTTTAAATACAAATACAACATCAAATGTGAATTTAAGGAAGAGAATCTACCTTAAGGGTTAATTTTCTATATAGAAAACCCAACCATAAACCAGAACGAAGAATCCCAAAAGAGGAGGCATTGACTAATGGACATATAATGAAATATCTTATATTAAGCAAAAAGGAGGAAACGGAAATGGTAATAAAATGAAAGACATTATAACTTTTGTGTTCGTGTGTGGGAGTGAAACGGGGGTGAACTGCATAAACCTAAGAGCTTAATTTTACTTTGGCGTTTTCATTTATCATATTGTAGTAGATGTAGAATAGGAAAGGTAGGTAAGTTCTTTTGTAGGTTAGAGGTGGAACTAAACAATACTATATTGCAACATGGTAATTGATGAAGATTAGGTATTCATTACGCAAGCAAAAATAATCGTTTTAAATAAATTTGTTTTTCATAAGAAATGGTAATTTAAGCTTTGAAATATGTATATAAAGTCATTACGTATTGTTTAAGTGTAGGTGTTTAGTTGCATTTGCACAAAAGAGGGTTGGTGGATTTATGAATTATAGTAATAATGAATTTAGTGGAAAAGAAAAAAAAATAAAATGCACGACTGGGGTCGCACGTACTTGCTCTTGCAGTTCAAAGCACTTTTATGTTAGTCTACTTGTAGATTTTAAAAGCTGCCTCTAAATTAAAAAAAAAGATATTGGGGAAAAGCCGACATTTAGGGCAAAATTTTGTAAAATGAAAAAATTTTTTTTTGTTATTTGACTTTTTTGAGAAAAAATAAAAATGCAGTTTTATTGCCACTGCTTTAAATATTACGTATACAAAGTTTAATCAAAATCGTTAGAGCCGTTTTCGAGAAATTTGCAATATCGTATTTTTTTGTATGGGAGGTATACGTTCTATACGAGATAGAAAAAAACAAAAAAAAACCAACTTTCAGAATTCCATAAAAATCATCTGTACCAAATTTGAAGAAAATCCGTTCACCCGTTTAGGCTGTGGAAATGTGTACAGATGGACGCACAACCGCACAACCACACAGACGCACAGACGCACGGACGGAATTGCGAGACCCACTTTTTCGGAATTCTCCATCATCGTAATGTTGGTTTTGATTAAAACCTCAATTTTTTTTTTCGACACGAAACCAATACTTGCCCTATAGAGCAAGTAAAAAAGATAAATACCAAGTTGTGATGAGGGCAATAAAGTCATATAAATTCAATTCTTTTGACAAATTGTAAGAAACCAAGAATTTGTGCCAGCACTTTTTAATGTGAGTTTATTTAGGTATATGGAATAGCCATTAAGTAATAAAAATCGCCAGTCTTTGAACTTTAACACAATTTTTATGCAACCGCTTTTGCAACTAATTTTCGTTGAAGTCGGTTACTTCGTTTTCGAAAATGTTAGAATTCAAGAAAAAAGTTCTATCACAGTTCTGTCAGAGTCGTTTCTGTGATAGCAACTGACATATCATCTGTAAGAGGATAAGCGAGAACAGAGTTGAAATCGCCTGAAAACAGAGGATCTTCATCGTACTCGGAGTCGTGGCAAAGGCAATCTTGCTCGCCTGGAAGCAGAAGATTCCTATAAAAAGATGCTGTCTATAAAGAATCACCAAGGAGCTTACAGGTATTCAAAACCTAAGACAACAGAAATAGTACCCTGATAAGTTCGAAAGACTCACAGCCAGTGGCGTAGCAACCGCTGTATCAGCTGTATCCATGTAACAGGGCCCCCAAGATATAGGGGCCCCCAAAAAATTGAATATTAAACATTTCCTGATTACCATTTTTTGTGCATGTGTCTTTAGGAATTTAAATGTTAGTAACGATTATTGTGTTTGAAATTTTAAATCCTGTTTCCAAAGTCCTTCAGCATGACTTTGAGAAAGAAAACATTTTTTTTTGGGAAGTGAGACATGTTTTCAAAACTAAAACCAGTAACATAACGAAGCGCTTTTTTGATGAGTTGGCAGAAGTAATTAAGTAAGAATTCCAAATTCGGAATCGTACCTTAAAGTAAACGTTTACAATTGCCACCTGGGATATTTCGATGGGTTAAACTCAAAAAGGCTTTAAAAGCAGAAACACAATCACACAATGTGGAAAAATGAAGAAGGATATTATAATGTGTTGAAAAACACATAACAATTTGTTTATTATTTAATTCTATAGTTATAAAAGCAAAACCAATCAAAATAAATTCTTTTTTAATGAGAACTAACAATTAAACTCAGTCTACCACATCATTTAATTATTGTTATTTTTAATACGTAAATTGTTTTGATTTGAAATATCTCGACGTCATTTTTTTGTGCAATTTAAGAAACAAAAAATCCTAGTTGAACTTTTGCTCGCTTTCTTACTCGCGTACGTAGAAAAAGAGTCATTGTGTGAGGTTACACACATTTCGCATAGTTGAACTTTTGTCAGTTGTCAAAATAGACGGCAAAGCGTGATTGTGTTTCTTCTTTAAGAGTCTTCGTGCTTCATGGTCTGAATAATATGTTCGACACCTTAGAACCACATAAACTATATCAATTTCCAAATGATGTAGTAAAACAACGATCAACAAAACTGATAGAAAACTAGAATAAAGAATCTCCGGTTGGTTTCTACGAAGTACTAGTTGCTTTAAAAATGTGATTAAATCGAAAATCCATAAAATAATTCCATAAAAGAACTTGCTAAATTATTACGTCCTTTACTTTGGCGGAATCAAAGAAAAACTAATCTCAGATAATGTAGCTCAGATAAAATGCTAATTTCTTGTCCACAATCAATTTTGTAGATTCTATGGGTAGTTTCATATTTCATTTTTAAATTTAAAAAATACACTTCCGGTTTGCTCGGATAGTGGAATTTTTTAAAAAAACCTGTGGCCCATTCTTTTATGAAAATAAAGTTAACTTTGGTTGTTGTTGTTTTTTTTTGTTAGAAAATTTCAACTTTTATTTAGGAACGACTAATACATTTTGTTGATATCAAAAAAAAAAAAAATAGTTGAGATCAATTTTATGAATGAATAAATAAGAAAGAATTAATTTGGTACATCATCAATTCTGCTTAAAAAAATTAAAATATAATTGTTTCCATCAAACAGCTGACTGAGAAACATTGAATTTAGGAATGATGCTGTGACGTTACAATTTTACATTTCACAACTTTTTTCTCATTTAGGAACGATGAAAGTTAACTATTGTTAACAATAGTTAACTTTTAGAATAAAAGAACGCACTTCTGCTGTTTTAAATTTTTTTTTTTTTTTTGTAGGTAAGTAGGCTTTTACGGTGCAAACCCCAATTTTGTAGCTCACTTATTTTTGAAATATTTAAGGTTTTGCTTTCAAAATACGAAAATATGCAGATTTTGAAGTAAAATAGACCGAAATGAATTGCTTACATTCCCGATTTTGTAGAAAACTAATCGAGTTCCAAATCGAGGTTTTAGTATTTCATTTGGATATGGGTAGCTTCAAATTTCTGCAAACAGCCAATTTTTGAGCCAATGTTGTTAAGGCTTAAGGCTGTGTCAAAGTGTAGCAGATGGAGGGGGCCCCCAAAAAATTTTGGATACAGGGCCCCCAAAGGGCTAGCTACGCCACTGCTCACAGCTCAGTAAGTAGAAAGGAGCATTTTATATTTGTTTCAAACCGTGTTTTCGGCAAAAAAATTGCGTTCCACACCCCCTAGTCGAGATACGTTCTGAATGGTGGTCAAAGCACTAAGGAACAACAAAGTTTTTGGGACTTTATGGCACACCCGTAAAACTGTTACAAGCACCGCGAACGAGCTTGAGTGAATTACTGATGTAATCACTTGGACCACCGAATGCTCCCCAAGGGGTGGGTAAGGGGAGTACTGAAGAAATGCGGAAACTAAAGTCATATTTGCGTTTTGTTCTGGAACGGATTGAAAACATCTGCAAGCCTGGATCGATGCTAAACAAGTAGAGGATTATGTGCTGGAGCCTCCTGTTTTACTGGAGCCTCCTGTATCGATTAAAATATCGATTTCGATAAGGCTTTTGACAGAATCACAGGAAGTTAATATGTATGACTTTCCTTGAAATATGAAGGGGTATACCAGATAAGTTATATGCTATTATAAGAACATGGAGGAAAGTTGACAGACAAATTCGAAGTTTAAAGAGGACTCAGACAGGGTTCCATACTGTCACAAGTTTTGTTTTTATTTATGATAAGCAATGTACTTTGCACAGAACACTGTACAGTAGTGTGGTCCACTCTAGTATGGGAAAAATAAAATTTTCACATCCTATTGGTATAATACTGCTGAATTTTCAGCCTCCTATCTTATATAGAAGGGGTGCTGAATGCTGATCGATATTGAAAATTTGTAATTTTTTGGAAAAACGTAAAAAAAAACTATTTTTTTAAAGTTAAAAATTGCTTGAAATTTGTTTTTTTTACTTATTCTGAAATAACATCAAAATAATAATTTCTGGCGCTTTTTCCAAGTTAATTTAGTCAACATTTAGTACACAGACTTTTTTTTTGCATTTTTTACTTATAAATTTACTATTATTAATTATTGCTGACTTTTTTTTCGAAAAAATAAATATTTTTTGGGAGCGGGTCATAATTCTGCTTGTCAAAATTCTGTACGACAAAATTCTGTGGGGTCAAAATACTGTAATACCATAATTCTGTACGTCATTATACTGTAAATACAAAATTCTGTACGTCAAAATACTGTATCAACAAAATACTGACACGCAAAATTCTGTTTTGTAAAATTCTGTACGGCAAAATACTGTATATCAAAATTCTGTAAAAATGCTGTAAAAAAATATCGTTTTGATAATGTAAAAAAGTGCGCGCGCACTTTTTTACATTATCAAAACTATATTTTTTTACAGCATTTTTACAGAATTTTGATTTACAGAATTTTGATGTACAGAATTTTGAAATACAGTATTTTGACCAACCAGAATTTTGCTATACAGAATTTTGACTTTCAGAATTTTGTTCCTACAGCATTTTGCACATACAGAATTTTGACATACAGTATTTTGGCATACAGTATTTTGAATACAGAATTTTGCAACATACAGAATTTCGACCCCAACCCATATTTTTTATGGTTTATAAAGACAAGTAAAATTTAAATAAAATATTAAATTTTCCAAAAAAAAAAAAAAAACTGAAAAAAAATCAAGATTACGTAAAAAACCTAAAAATTTAACTGTTATCAGCACCCTTAATGTTATAGATAAGTGGAGCAAATTTAGCGAGTGGCGCGACCAAAAATCCTGTAATTTCATTACAGGCCAAGCAATGCAATGGAAGACCGAGAAGCTCATAGCCGTGAACAGTCGAGGAAGAGGCAACACAGCTCGAGAAAAGCAAGATTGAGCTAAAATACATCTTCCAAAATCGTTCACGTGTCGCGCGAAGTGTACTTCAGGCTCTAGGGATCACCCACAAGCTTAATAGTACTCAAGACCTAAATCAGTAACATTGTAGACAAATAAAAATAACACAAAATAAATAGTGGAGTAACAAAGCCCGAAAATTGGCAATATTAGGGAACCCGGCCGAACAGCTTAGATTTTGATGATCTTTTTTTCAAACGTAGGTAATTCAAAATACTTTAAAGTCTATACATTAAAAATTGCCGGTGTTGCCGTAATGATTTTTTAAATTTAATTGAAGATTTTTGTGAACAAAAAAAAATTTGTTTCAAAAATTTTTCTTAAATTTCATAAATTAATTGATGCCAAAAGATTGTCTAGGAAATTTAAGGAAAAAAAAATATATGGGAGTGAGGGACAATCTTCCATCGTTCAAGCGATTGATGCAATTTTCTTATTAATTGACTTCAAACACAAAAAAAAAATATTTGAACACAACGGCAACACCTACCATATTTAAATAAACATTTTTATAAAGCTAGAAGCTTATTCATATTTGTAAGATTAAAATTAAGTAAATTGAATTAAGGGCTTTTGAAAGAGTGGTAACTGAACTCAGATTTTTGAAAAAAAAAAAAAAAAATTATTGAAAAAATTTTAATATGTAGTTTTTAAAACTTTTTCGTAATATAAAATGCATTTATTTTCAAATTTTTTGGCCACATTTATTAAGTTTTGAAATTATAAAAGGAAATGTCAATATGTATTACGGTTTATGAAAAAAATTAAAAAATATTTCATTTTCGAAGAACTTTTTTAATACCTAGAGTTTTGAAAAAAAATGTAACTTATTTTTTTTTTTAGTTCAACATCTAAATATAAAATTATTTTTTATTCATTTAATAATCCTTACTGTTGAAAGTTAAATAGCAAAAATTTAAAGTTCTTATTTACCAAAGTCTTTGAGAAAATTAATTATTTCAATGCAAAAATTCAGTTTTTATCAAAAAAAAAAAAACCCATTGAAATTGAAGTAATTTTTAATTTTTTTCTCAAAAGTGTGATATATATTACCATTTTTGCTTCGGAATTCAACTGATAATATTTATGGCCAAAATTTTTTTAAAAATAAATTCATATTTTATTAGAAAAAGTTTGGAAAAAAGTCATTTTAAATTTTTGTAATTACCTTTGTTTTTAATTCTGAGTTTGAGGAGCATTTTTTCAAAAACTCCTAATTAAATTTAGTGGATTTAAATTTAAGAGATAAGAATGAGCTTCTGGCTTTTTAAAAATGTATTTCAAATTATTTTAGGTGTTGCCGTTGTTTTCAAAATAATTTTTTTGTGTTTGAAGTCAGATTGTGAGAAAATTGCATTTATCGCTTAAACGATGGAAGATTGTCCCTTACTCCCTAATATTTTTTTTCCTTAAATTACTTAGAGAATCTTTTGCTATCATTTGTTTTATGAAATTTCAGCAAAAAAAATGGTTTTAAAAAAAAATTAATTTTAATTAAAAAAAAAATCGGCAATTTTTAATCTAAAATTTTTATTTACCTACGTTTGAAATAAAAGGTCATCAAAATCTGAGCTGTTCTACCGGGTTCCCTAATAATTTGCTTTAGTTACCCTACTAAAAGTCTCTTTTAAGAAGCAAGTGCTAGACAAATGTTGGGGTACCTCAAGAAGGTGTAAGGAGTCCAATTGAGGTTTTACTGTTGTCGCCGGTTGATAACCTATTCGGTGCGTTTATGTGTAAAATATTGAATTATTTGTTTTTGTCCGTTCAGAATTTCTTTTCGGTGTACATACATTATATTCAAGCTTTGAATTTAGTTTTACCAGCTAGGAATTTGTAGTTTCTGTGTGGTTCATTTACTCTAAAAAACAAAGGGTAAGTCGCCCTTATATTGAGTTGATGCAAAGTGATTACTCTGAAAACCGATGGCTTTTCTTCCCTTAAGAATACTATCCCATGAGTAGTTTTTAAGAGTTTTAAAGAAGCTAGAAATTCTTTGCACCAGCAGAGTACACGTTAAAAGATATTTTAAATCGTTTTATTATACCGTCAAGATTTTGAAACAACATTGATATCGTAGTTCGATTCATTTTTTAAACTTAAATTCAATCAAAATAGGTAGTACACTAAGTTTTTAGCTCATATCAAATGCATGAACACATGTTAATGCAGAAAAAAACATAAAATAAAACTTTCTTAAACAAAAATCCATAAACCACTGCATAGATTCCAAACAAAGCTATAGAAACTGTAAACTTAGAAAAAGCATAAAGTTTTTGAAAGGATTTTCATATGCATATTACCCCTCTTATCCTTACTTGAGGATAACAAAGAGTGCATTATTGTCGTGAGAACTAAAGTATATGGCTTCGGCTTTATGTCTCGCGGTGTTCAAGTTTATATGTTGA
Source organism: Episyrphus balteatus (assembly GCF_945859705.1). Lineage (NCBI taxonomy): Eukaryota > Metazoa > Arthropoda > Insecta > Diptera > Syrphidae > Episyrphus > Episyrphus balteatus. Next base: position 14,096,524 of record NC_079134.1, on the reverse strand, counting down.
TATATTATACATGTTTTCTTGTCGTTGTGGTTTATGCACGCACATACACAAAAATTGTGCTCAAAGTTAAGTCCTTTTACATAGTTTCTGTGGTACAGATAATATTTTCTAGTTTTTGAGAAGTTTTTCAAAGAGTTATCTTAGATGTTGATTCACAAAATATAAAAGAAAAAAATGAAAAAAAAAAAAAAACCAGCTAAGAAACTTAGTAACTTTACATGATGATGTACTTTTTTCGGTTTTGAACAAAAGTTTTCGTTAAGTTTTTGCATTTTGAGAAAGTCAACAAGGTATGTTCTTTTTGTTTATAAAGACAAATAAATGACCATTTTATGAGGTCCTTGTAAAAAGGACTCAATTGTTTTTTTTTAATTTTTCTTGGTAACACAATTTGGTTAAGTACATAAATCGATAAAATCGAGCATCGTAGAAATGTGTTCACAGAACAGAAGAAATAGTGTTTTTTCACGAATGAATGATCAAAGTCAATATTTTATTTTTGTTTATTGTTCTCAGAATTCAGAAATAGTAGAGTAACTAAAGCAAATTATTAGGGAACCCGGCCGAACAGCTCTGATTTTGACGATTTTTTTTTTCAAACGTAGGTAATTAAAAATACTTTAAAGTCTATAGATTAAAAATTGCCGGTGTTGCCGTATTGTTTTTTAAAATTAAAATTAAATTTTTTTTTTTAACAAAACAATTTTTTTTGCTTGAGTTTCATAAAACAAATGATAGCAAAACATTCTCTAGGTAATTTAAGGAAAATATATAAAAGGCAGTAAGGGACAATCTTCCATCGTTTAAGCGATAAATGCAATTTTCTAACATTCTGACCTCAAACACAAAAAAAATATTTTGAAAACAACGGCAACACCTACAATATTTTAAAATACATTTTTAAAAAGCCAGAAGCTCATTCTTATCTCTTAAATTTAAATTCACTAAATTTAATCAAGACTTTTTGAAAAAATCTTCCTCAAACTCAGAATTAAAAAAAAAAATGTTATTAGAAAAATTTAAAATGACTTTTTCCAAACTTTTTATAATAAAATATGAATTTATTAAAAAAAAATTTTTGGCCATAAATATTATCAGTTGAAGCAAAAAATGTAAAATATATTACACTTTTGAAGAAAAAATGAAAAATTACTTGGTTTTTTTTTATTAAAACTGAATTTTTGCATTTTGAAATAATTAATTTTCTCAAAGACTGTGGTAATTAGGAAGTTTAAATTTTTGCTATTTAACTTTCAACAGTAAGGGTTATTAAATGAATAAAAAATAATTTTATGTTGAACTTTAAAAAAAAAATAAGTTACATTTTTTTTCAAAACTTTTATTAAAAAAAGTTCTTCGAAAATTAAATACTTTTTAATTTTTTTCATAAACCGTAATACATATTGACATTTCCTTTTATAATTTGAAATCATAATAAATGCGACCAAAAAAATTTGTTAAAATTTTTTCAATAATTTTTTTTTTTTTCAAAAATCTGAGTTCAATTATACCATTCTTTCGAAAGCCGTTCATTCAATTAACTTAATTTAAATTTTACATATATGACTAAGCTTCTAGCTTTTAAAAAATGTATATTTGAATATTGTAGGTGTTGCCGTTGTGTTCAAATATTTTTTTTTTTGTGTTTGAAGTCAATTAATAAGAAAATTGCATCTATCGCTTGAACTATGGAAGATTGTCCCTCACTCCCATATATTTTTTTTCCTTGAATTTCCTAGACAATCTTTTGGCATCAATTAATTTATGAAATTTAAGAAAAAATTTGTTTTTGTTCACAATAATCTTCAATTAAATTTACAAAATCAAAACGGCAACACCGGCAATTTTTAATCTATAGACTTTAAAGTATTTTGAATTACCGACGTTTGAAAAAAAAAGATCATCAAAATCTAAGCTGTTCGGCCGGGTTCCCTAATATTGCCAATTTTTGATCTTTAGTTACTCCACTAAAAACAGAGTTTTGAAATTGAAAAAGGCGTTTTATTATTAAATACGATTATGTTCCTTGGGTAGAATTTTTTTTATAGTCTTATACTATCCTACTATAATGGGTCGCTAAAAAAATAAGAGACAACTAGGTTTTGTCTAAAAACAAAAGTTACAGTATATACTGATTAATTATTCCATCCCTCATAAAAAAAAAAACAACAAACTATTTACTAAGGTCGTGTCAAGGGTTTGTGAGAAAATCCTTAACTTTTTTTTACGACAGGAAAAATATGTTTTTACATGAATAATGTTTGTATTTTTTTTGGAGAAAACAATTTTTGTGTTCATTCTTTATCTCAACTATTCCAAGTCACTAACCCAGGAAATGTTCTTTTGTACCTTAAAAAAAGGGTGCCTTTTTCTTTATAACTGCTCAACTTTTTTAAGGGTTAAGTAATAAGTCTCTATAGTCTCCAACTTTTAAGTAAACAAAAACAACAACAACAACCATTGTCAAAAAAGGACGAATTATTTAATTTTTTTCTTATTTTTTTCTATTTATTTTTTAAGTCTTTGTTTGTATTTTGGAATTATAATACCTTTTTGTTGTCGTTGGAATTCCTGTTGTTTGTGAAGGTATTTTTATTTTCTTCTATTTCTATTTTTGTTCTTTGGTTTATTGTTATGATATCATTCAGTCTCTGGGTCAGTGGTTTAAAAAAAAAAAAAGAAATACCTCGCGATATCATTTCAACGGCAATGTTGATGATTCAATAACAAAAGAAAAAAGAAATATTTGAACAAAGACTTTTTTATTTTGAACTGTTTCTTTTTGTTTTGTCTTTCTTTCCTTTTGAAGAAAAACATTGTTTTGTTATCCTTGAAAATAATATTCAGAGAGAGAATAATTTTTGCAAGGTGAATATTATAATCAGATGGTCTGGTTTATTGAACCTATTAAATAGATAAATTTAAAATTAAAAAAAAATTGATAAATAATGAAATTATTGGTTTTTATTGTATAATTTTTTCAGAATAAATAAAAAATCACGACCAGATTATTATTTAGAAAATATTTAGAAAATAAAGTAACATTGAAAAAAAAATGTTTTTAGGTCGTATTTGAACCCAGAACTTTTATTTATTTATTTATTTCGTCAAGCAGAGTTATAAATCTCTTATAGACTACAGAATACAATAAGACTTATAATATATATATTCTACCCACCACAGAAGAAAAAAGATATAATATTTTTTCTAAATACATCTCTGCTTAAAAACATATTGAAATCAGTAATGTTACAAACTGAGTTAGACTGTCTTAAACAACGAGTAATAGCTTCATTGTAACCATAATTCACCTTGTGAAAAGGGATCTCAAATAGCAATCGAGAACGAAGATTACGCTCAGGAGCATACCAACAGACTAAAGAAAGCAAAAAAGGACAATTGATTTTAAAGTTAATAATATCTCTTATAATAATTATTTCAAAATATATTCTTCTAGATTCAAGAGATTGAATTCCCAATAACAAACACCTCGAAGTATAAGAAGGCATATCAATATTCCCATGAAGAATTTTGATAGCCATTCTGGTGAAACGCTTTTGAATCCTTTCAATTCTCAAAGAATGAGTTTTATACATAGGGTTCCATACAATGCAGCAGTATTCCAAAATAGATCGAACGAAGCTGAAATATAGTGATCTTAACGTAAAAGGATCAGAGAAATCTTTTGAGTTACGATAAATGAAACCGAGCATTGAGCTTGCTTTGGACACAATATAGTCAATGTGATCAGAAAAGTTTAATTTAATATCGAATATAACCCCAAGATCTTTTTTTTTCAATAATTCTGGCTAAAGGTGTTTCACCTAAACTATATGAAAAAATTATTGGGAATTGACTTCGATAAAAAGACATACACTGACATTTAGAAACATTTAGATGAAGGTCGTTAACTTCACACCACTCGAAAAGCCTATTCAAGTCTCTTTGTAAATTAATACAATCTAAAGTTGACTTGATTCTGATATAGAGTTTAATGTCGTCAGCATACATTAAACATTTGCAATTACTGAACTGATCAGGAATATCGTTAATGAAAATAAGAAACAATAGTGGTCCTAAATGACTACCTTGCGGAACGCCAGAAGTAACATTTACAGAATCAGAAAGAATATTGTTGATTTGAACACGTTGTGTTCTTCCTGTAAGGTAAGATTCTAACCATTTTAAAATCGAGGAGAAAAACCCAATTTTTTTCAATTTTGATAGCAATATTGAATGATTTACGCGATCAAAAGCCTTTAAAAAATCCGTATAAACTACGTCACATTGAAAACCACGTTCAAGGGAGTTAACTAAATAGTTATTAAAGACTACAAGGTTCGTAGTAGTAGACCTCCCGTTTACGAAGCCATGCTGGAGAGGAGAAATAACTTATTTCAAAAGAAATACTAATTTGTTTTAAACGATTTTTTCGAAAAGTTTAGGTATTACAGGAATTTTACAGATCGGACGATAGTTACAAACTTCATTCTTACAACCTGATTTAAAAACTGGGTGAATGTATGATAATTTCCAAGCATCAAGGAACTCTGAGTTTATAGTCCATCGCTCTAAACATTTTGCCATGGGGTATTACATTCGATCAATGAAACAGTAAAATTAATACAAACTTTGTGTCATGAGCATGATTTGAATTTTATTTTCACCGCTAAGAAATAATTTGTCCTATATGTATACAGAACTCATATCGTAGTTCAAAATCATACCTAAAGTTTTCCTGCAACCATAAAGAAACTACACTGTCGAAAACATCTTTAACTCCTATTTTTATTTCCACCATCTTTTTTTTTGTGTGTTCTTGAATAGATTATTTAAGTCTTGTAGGGACAAAAAAAAAAAAAAACAGGAAAAAATTTCCCCCCATTTTTTCTTCTTCTTCAACTATAGCTACCTCGTATATTTTCAGGAACTTAATATGAGAAGTATTTCCCTTTTGCACAAAATGTAGTCGCAGTCAGGTATAGTTCTAATAAGAAGAAAAATATCAAAAAAAAAAAAAACTCCCGGAATCTGGGACATAATCATTGAAATTTTTTGTTTGTCTGTTTGCAAGGATGTTTGTATACCTACCAACATGTGGTGTAGAAAAAAGCTATAATCATATGTATATGACAAAAAAAAAAAGAAGAAAAATAAAAAAACATAAGTAGACATCCGTGTGCTGAATCTGATGTGTCGAAGGATGAAAATTCACCCCGAGGTGATAGTAGCAAGTCATTCTTCTAATAGGGTTTTTTCCTTGTCACGATATTATGCTCTAAACCAGGATTTTTATTTTTGTTTGTTTGGCAACATGGCAGGATAACAATGTTTATATAGGATTTTTTATATATATTTTTGTGTACTCTACTTGCTTGCACTCGTATATATTATTAGGCTGAACTAAAGCTAAAGACATTTTCATCACACACAAAATGATCTCATTTCAAATGGAACTTGAAACAAATACCTTACCTACTTGTAGTTCCCCTTTTTTATTAAATTCACAGACTATGTTGACTATACTAGCTGCCACCTTTATTTCAATTTTATATTTTTGGTTAAAAGGGAAAAACTACACAATCTTATGTAGGTAAAGTGTGGTAGTAATTACAATTTTTCTATTTTAAAATTAATAAGTCGTCTTTAAAGAAATCGAGATCATTTTCAACCCTAACAGGAAATAGTTTAATTAACTTATATGTCAGTATGTCTCTTACTTTTGATCCATTTTAAAGGATCTTTGTAGTGCGCCATCTGAAAATAATGACATGTGTGGTTAAAATTTTTCAATATAACAGACTCGATATTCAGAAAAAGTCATAATTTCCTTTCAGAGACAGACAGAACTAGTTTATTGATATAAGAAGACTAATAAAATAATAACACTGGTCTGCAAAATTTAACTTTTTTTTTCTCCTTCAAATAATTATATTATGAAAGATTAGACCTTCCTGAATCTAAATCTGGTTTCAGAAAAATTCTATCGGGTACAATTTTTGTAAAAATGATTTTTGAAAAATGTGGGTAGTTTCTGAAAAATCAACCTTTTAGATTTATTTGAACTCGTGCAAAATTAAAACTATTTGTAGCATTGAGCTCAAATTTGGAAGACTTATTCCTCGTAATATGGCCTATCGATTCACACCAAATATGTCCTTTTTCATTAATGTTTACTCACATTTTAAAATAATGATTTATAAAAAAAGCATAAATATCAAAATCCTTAACTTTTTAGTAAATCTAACATGAACAAAAACAACTTAATTAAGGAAAACGTAAAATATCTACGCACATTATATTTAAAAAGTCAAATATGTAAAGAAAACCATAATAAAATACATTAAACAAAATTTTTACATGTTTTGTAATTTTATATAGTGCGGACAGTGAGACAGTGCAAACAGTGAGACAATCCATTTTTCTCTTTTCTGAAAATAAGCACAGTAACGCTAGTTTGGGCCAAAACGTTTATTTCCCCGGCTGCGTCTTTTAATTTTGTCCCGACTTAATTAAAGCTGTCCATTTCCCTATACCGTAAAATATCACACAAAATCAGGTGAAAGTAGTTTTTGGAGTCTTATAAAAAGAGTGTATAACACAAAAAAATCTGGTTAGTGGAGAGAACTTTTTTTACATATGTATTAAATTTATATGTTCTTTCATAAAAAAATATCATGTAATTAGAATTCCTTCTCGTTTTTTATAATTTTATATTTTTCCGAAAAATGACAAAAAGTAAACAGTGAGACATTATGTAAAAGCAAACAGTGAGACATAAGATTTTTAAAAAGCAAACAGTGAGACATATAGTTTTTAAAAAAATCTATTATTTTAGAATGTTCAATATGATTTCGAATTTTTTTTTCTTTCGTTTTTTTTTTTGGGCTTTTTGTTATTTTTATTTGAAAAAATGGGTTAAAGGAACATAAATTAATTATTTATATACTTGTCAATTACCTAATTATTTGACGTTTTCGTAAATTTTTTGTTTCACCTAAGAATGTCTGACTGCTCGCACCCCTTGCAAACAGTGAGACGTTTTGACTTTTTCTACATTTAAGTCCAATGTGATGCTTTCATTCATTCTTTAACTACAAGTTTTTTTGCAACATTAAGATAAAATGTGTCTTAAACTGTCTTCAAAGTTTTGTTAAGCTATCTTGAAAACATTCTAAGATGTACCAATTTAAAAAAAGGGTGTCTCACTGTCCGCACCTCTCCCCTACTATTTATCTATTTAGAAATATCTTATTAGTAATAAACCATTCGATAAACTGCCTTGTAAAGCTACAGATTTGTTTCTCCTAGAAACAAATGTATACTTTTTTTTTTCATAGTCTTTGATGTGCTGAGTTAGAATTTGAAGTCAAAAAAATTCTATCACGTGAGGATTTTAAGATATTCGCATTAAAGTATCACAAAATCAAGTTTTTTCTTAGAAAATCTCAATAAAAACTACTATATCTCACAAACCAGAGCTGACCGAAATTTTTTGAGTTCGGATTCCAAATCAGCACACTAAAGTCCATAAGAAAAGTATATTTTTGTTCTAGGGAGAAAGATATATTAATTTTTAGAGATCAGTTTTTTTTTATGATAAGATATGCCAAACCTACTAAACTTACTTAAATTAAGATATCTCGCAGAAGAAAAGAGATATTGAGAAGATTGAAACTGAATTTGAAAGAAAAATATAAGTTCTTTTGTAAACCGTAACAATTTTAAGTGAAAAGTATTACATTATGCCAAAATATTTCTTCGAAAACAGCAAAAAAAAATGGGTTTTTGAGATTTTCTAATGGAAATATCTAAAAAATGTGACGTGCTAGATCAATTCTGACTTCGGATTCGTATAGTTTTATTTAAAGGAGGATTTCCTTGCAGACCAGTGTAATTAACATTTTTAATGACCTGTTCCTCTCCTTCTTTTGAACAATAATCTCAGTAACTGGAATACATATGTATTCAATCCATACACGAGTGATAAGTGTTATATTATGATAAATGATAAGTGATAAATGGTAAATGGTAATTGATTAGTAATAAGTTTTGAGTGATAAGTAAAAAATTATAACTGGTAAGTGACAAGCAATAAGTGAGTGAAAACCAACTGCCAATTGTGAGAAAAAAGCAAGCGAAAGGACAATGGCAGACTAGACGTTTGTACGGTGTGGAAACTGTAGTCAGATGGAAGGAGTTTTAGCCAATTTCAAGGGGTATCCAACACTAAAGGCATGATTAAATAAAAAAAAAGGAGATTTTTTGCGAAATTACGATAAGCAGGATTTTCATATCATGAGCAAATTGACTATCCATCCGCTTCGAATTCAACATCTTAATTTGAATGACTACAAACGCAGTAAATTTTGCAATAGAGTGAATAATGAATAATGCGGCTGGCACTGATCTTATCCCAACAACATTTACACAAATTTAATGTCCATTTTTGAAAAAACCGCCTAATGACCTCCACCTATCCAACTTCATGGAAACAAGTCAAAATATTTTCCATTTCCAAAACCACATAATATTCAAAATTTACAGAATATCGGCCGATAAGTATTTTACCTGTTTTATTGAAAGTAAACGCAAATGGTTAAAGGCTAAAACATTATTTTACGGCTTTGCTCAATCTCGTCTATTCTAATCATAAGTTCTTAAAATGTGATGAGTTTATCCTAATTATTGTTGTGTAAGATTTCTCAAAGGCATTTGTTTCCATTAGTCATAACATTCTATGCATAAGGCTCATTTGTGAATTTTATTTTCATACAAAAATCTTGGTGAAAGACGCAAAGCATTTTTTCTAATGACTTTTTTACATTTTTTCTATCGGTAACATCTGGAGTTCCACAGGAATCTATTTTTGGGCCCTTAATCTTCGTTTGTGTATTTACAACATTTAAACTGTGTTACTTTCATTGAATTCCATCTTTACGCTGATGAACGAACCACAGCTTTTCTTGTCAAGGCTACTTTGTCTTGTTGAAGATGACAAAAGTTGCCTCAATGACGATTTCGACTCTTTTCAATAATTTTCTTGTTAGTTTTTAACCATAAGAAGTCTACTATGATTGGAAATTTTTCGCCAATTTTGCTAACAACTGTGATAAGTGATAATTTAAAGGTAACAATAATTGAAAAGTGATTTAATAAGTGATGTTGAAAAGTTAAAAGTGACAAGTAAGAGATGGCAAGTGATAAATAATAATATGTGATAAATAACGACATGAGTGTGAGTGAGCAGTGATCAGTAAAAGTAAGTAAAATGTTATACAGCCATATTTATAAAAGAATCTTAAAGGTTGTTTAATGTTAAACAGCCTTTAAATAGCTTTTAAGTACAAAATGTGTATTTATAAAAAATTTACACATTTAAGCAACGTTGCCATTCACCGCGTTATGAGCTTGCTTAGAGCCATTTTAAGATTGATTTGACCACATATGAATTATTACTAAGAATTATTACTAAGATCGTGAGCTCAGTATCATGGTAATAATTTATCTAGGGTGTGGAGTGAAGGCGTCATTTTGGTTTGAAATTAAATTATTCCCTTAAAGGAGCTTGAATTTTAAATTAAATAAAATGCACGACTGGGTCGCACGAACTTGCTCTTAGAGTTAAAGTTGCTTAAATTTTTAAGACTTTTTATATAGAAATTTGGAAAAAAAAAATAAAATTCGTTTTAAAAAAAAATAAAATAAAATCTAAAATTGAATTGCCCTCCAAAACAAGTATGCAGTTTTGATTGATATGTTAACATGCATTTTTAGAAAAAAACTTTTCAAAATCGTTAGAGCCGTTTTAAAAAAAAATAATTTTTTATAAATAATTTTTTGGAAAAAAAGTTTTAAAATAAAATTGGTATGCCATTTTGTAGAAATCACTAATCAACATCTAAAAACAAAATTTCAAAAAAATTCAATGTCCCGTTTTCGAAAATTTGATTTTTCAAAAAAAAATTTTCAATTTTTTTTTAAAAATCCAAAACTTATTTTTTTGGAAATTTTATTTTTGGTTTATATTTAAAATATATAAATGCTTCTTCACAAAAAGTTTCGTTGAAATCGAATAAATAGTTTCGGAGATAATCGGATTTGAAAAAACCGTTCTATGGCAGGTTCCGTTAATAATGATTTTCAAAAAAAAATTTTTCATTGCAAGTTAAACCTTAGCTTAAAACTAACATTTGAATTTTTTAAACAAAATCGTTGGAGCCGTTTTTGAGATATTTCAATTTTACTTAAATCGGTATATGACAAGTACCGTTATTTTTGGTCCAAAAAAAATAATTCCTAAAACCCCTCTGGAGAGTCGCCAAATAACGCTACATATTAAGTTTGACATTAATCGGTAAATCCGTTTAGGCTGTAGCTCCTTATACAGACAGACAGACGGACTTCCGGGACCCACTTTTTGGAACTGTATACCATCGTATCGTAATGTCATGGAAAAATGTTATCTCAACTTTTTTTTTTGTATGAATGCATAACTTGATATATAGTACCTATATCGCAAGTAAAAATTAATGCTCTCTGACTTTGTTCTGTGCATTTTATTAAAGAACCCGACGAAAGCAAAATCATCGTCAACGACCTAATCATTTTTTTTTTTTGCAGTCAAGGTTAAGAATTTTTATTTACAAAAATACATACCCTCAAGCTGTCAAAAACCACGTGATGTTTCTTAAATGTATTTTGTACTAGATTAGTCAATTCCCCTTCATTTTTTGACACAACTATCGATTAGTAAATCATCTGTGGAAATTCGATTATAAATAAAAATTTAAGCAACGTTGATTAAAGGCGAATTAAATATTTAATCAAGCTTAACTACACAACGTTTGAGAACCAATTCAAGCAAATCTAATAAATACGGCTGATAGTGTTTTATGGTAAATAAATTAGTGATAAGTGATGATTGATGAATGATAGTCAAAATTGAAAAATTATTTTCTCTTCCTGACTTTATAACTTAAAGTTAAAAAACCTACATGTCTTTCTTCTTTGATTCCCATTTGTTTTTGATGAAAATTCTTTATGTTTAAAGGAGTAACATCCTTAAATCAGATAAAATTGACTGTATTTTTTTTATATTTGTTTTGAATTCAATCCTTTTATCAAAAAACACAAACAAACAAAACCTTTTTACATACCTCGAGCGAGATGTACGTTTTTCGTTTATACGTTCTTCTCCGAATCAAATCACACAAAAAAAGGTTTAACCATCATAAAATCAAGAAAGACATTGAAATTTAATGACTTACCATAGAACGACTTAAAGAAGATTATTTCTCTTATCTTGTTTTTTTTTTTTGCTTTCTGCTGGCCCCGTCGACTATTACATTAAACTCGCATATATTTTGTTTTTCTTTCGGTGTTCTGGTGTGTTCTATTTCCGTTCACCGACTTAATATCTATGCGTATTGCTCTCTCCATTTTTGGTGCCTTTTTTTATATAGCTATGTATATTAGATAAAAAATACAACAAAAAAAAAAAAAAAATTAAAAAAGGTTCAGTTCAGATACAGACCATTGGCAACCTTATTTATATGTTTTTTGCACCCAAAGGAGAGAAGAAAACGGGTTACTTTCATTATTACCGTACTAAAATTTTAAGAGCTTCAAAGCTTTTCACGCCTTAATTCTTTTTTTTTGTTTTGTAGGAGTGTGTAAAGGAATCCAAAAAAATATACAAAAAACATGAAATTAAGGCAAAAAAAAAGAAAATAAAGGAGTCAAATGGCCAAAACACCTGAGAAAAACCGTTAGGGGTTTTGGGAGCTTCTGTCCGTGTGAATTACAATAATTTTTACAATAACACTTTAAAAGTATTCTCCTTTTGAGAATTCTTCTTCTTTGCTTTGTGCTTTAAGAAAGGATAGACGAGACACAACCGGACGCAGTATTCTATTCATTGCACACACTCACACAAATATTTTTAAGTCGCCAACCATAGGATGAAATGACTTTTCCTCTTTAAGGATTACTTCTCCATTTTTAAGCTGGAGAGATCTTTGTAAATTGTCTAAGTTTTTGTACAACATGAAGCCATTAAAATGTCGGCAACAAGAACCAATGTGTTTCTTTTGTAATGCAACGTAGTGAACATTGAGAGAAAAAATAGGGGATTGTGGGTTATAATACGGCATGTTTTGAAATTTTTTTTTTTAAAACAGAGTTAAGCCTGAACTACATCAAAACACAAAGTCAAAAAAGTACAAAAAAGTAAAGAAGCTTGTTTGTATATCTCCCTTTCATTTTAAAAAAGTATTCGATTCAAAAAGCTTGAACAAGACCAAGCTTTCAATTTTCACAAATTTTTAAAAACAAATACACTCAAACAATATTTTATATCCTTTCCGTAAGGTAGCTCTTCGATCACATAGTTCCTGTCATTTTGCGAAAAAAAAACTCTTTTGACAAACAATTGAAATTTCAAATACAGTCGATTCCCTATAAGTCGTACTTCCTTTAGGTCAAATTTTCATCTAACTCAAATTTTTTTTAACGTTTTTAATGAAACCGACTGCAGCAAAAAGATTAAATAGATTCCTCTTTGTCGAATTTCCCTCTAACTCGAACCAATTTTCGTGTCCTGTGACGATTCGACTAAGATGGAGTTGACTGTAATTTGTTTACTTATTCAATTTTTTTTTTATTTGAAATTTAAAAATTCAAAAACAAAAGAGCTTTTTTAATTAATTTTTTTCCAATAGATGTCAGGTAAATATACATGTGATTTTTATATTTTGAGCTTTTTTTACTTTTTTGTACTTTTTTGACTTTGTGTTTTGATGTAGTTCAGGCTTTAATGGTAAAATTTTTAAGTCTTTCATTAAGAAAATTATTCATAAAGTTTTTGACTTATTTGATTTTTTTTTTATTTATGGGAAATAGCGACATTTTTATATTTTGTTTTAGTGAATAACATCATTTTTTTTTTTAGATTTTTTAAAAAATTTCACTTTTTTCGCTTTTTTTTTTTGTTTTTAGTTGCATTTTATTTTTATATGCCCCAATATGCCCTACAGAAGAAAATGAAGACATTCAAGCAGGATGTCCTGTAGGTAGGTGTGATACCTTCTATGTTAACTTCTCTTTTTTCTCTGTTTTTGTATTGTTTTCTGTTGCGATGGGATTGCACACTGATTTTATTTTTTTTTATCGTTTTAACTCTTTTTATTTCGTCTAGAGTTTTTCCTTTAAAAAAAGTTTTGAAAACAAAGACTATGATGAGAAGAGAAAACGACACTGAGGACAGTTAAAAGCAGTTTGATGAAATCAGAAACAGGATTAAAAATGGGATAAGGCAGGTATATTGTCATTTTCAAGAACAATATGTTTCGGTGTTTTTTTTCATCCGACAAAATAACAGAAAAAAAAAAAATAGAAGAAATAAAGAGATGAAGAAAAAAGCAATGAAAATAGTCTAGAAAGTTTTTTGGCTTTAAATGAAAAAAAAACATTTATTTTTATCCATTCCTTAAATTTTTAACATAAAATGTTTTACAATTTGGGCGTAATTTAAATATTTATGATTTCAACTAAGGTGTATATCTTTTAAATTGTAGTTTTTTTTTTTATACTTCAGATATCTTTTTTACGAAGTGATTATGTATTGCACTAAAACAAATCATATAATTGGAATATAGTCGTTTATGCAAGACATTTCAGATCAGAGCCAAGACATTTTTTTGTTAGCCTTTAAGGTGTTTTAGTAAAAAAAAAACATACGCCAAAGTAAATTATTGAGAAGACTCAAGTCAAAGGCAAGCAATCAGGCAAACTTGTTTAGTCTATTAAAAACTGGACGATTTTTAATCAATGTAGTATGTATAAATGTATATATTTATTGTTCAATTCAAAAAATTTATAAATTTATTTTTGTAAAAAGTAAGCTTCCTATCAAGAAAAATTAAAAACAAAATTAGCTTATCGTGTCGCCACCGCGAATCTGCATTTTTGGACATTTTCACTTTAATGTTCTCATAGTTATCGGTCCCTCTAGTCTATTCATTGCATAGATCCCAATCCTCCATCTGTTGCCTAGAAGCCTTAATTATCAATATCCGTTGCACGAGTTTCCATAAGATTGCATGACTTTACAAAACTTTAAAGTCGTTTTTCTCAAAACTTCAATTTTGCAGAATCGTGGTTTTGGTTTAGTGCCCACGAGCCACGATAAAGTAAAAACATCTACAACTTTTTATCCCAATAAAATGCAAAAATATACGATTTTTTTATTTTATTTTAAATTTTTATCTTTTACAAAATAATTTGATTTTATCAAAAGTTGGTTCAAAATCTATTATTTATGTTTTTGGAAAAATAATCAAATAATGGACTCTCCAGAGGGATTTTTAGAATTATTTTTCTTTATCGATTTTAGTAAAAAAAATCAAATGTAAGTTTTAAGACAAGGTTTATCTTTTAATGACATTTTTTTTTTTGAAAATCATTATTAACGATACCTGCCATAGATCCGTTTTTTTATTATTATTTTTATTCGATTTCAACGAAACTTTTTATAAAAAGCATTTATATAATTGTAATATAAGCCAAAAATTAAATTTTGAAAAACTAAATTTTTGGATAAAAAAATTTTGGAAAACGGGACATTAAATTTTTTTTTTAAACTTTAGGCTTAGATGTTGATCAGTGATTTCTTCAAAATGGCATACCAATTTTATTTTTTAATTTTTTTTCAAAAAAATTATTTATAAAAAATTAGTTTTTTAAAAAACGGCTCTAAGGATTTTGAAATTTTTTTCTAATCAAATAAAACTATACACTTGTTTTGGAGGGCAATTTGATTTAAGGTGTTGTTTTATTCCTTTGAAAAAAGATTTTAATGTGTTTTTGTTTAAATTTTTTTTTTATAATTTTACTATTACATATACTAAATTTCGATATAAAAAGTCCTTTAAATTCTAACAACTTGAACCCTAAGAGCAAGTTCACGCGACCCAGTCGTGCATTTTGTTTAGAAAATATTGGGAACAATTGAACAAAAAGAAAAAACGAGCTTTTTTAAAATTTGCCATAAAATATCGAAATTTGTCCCAACTCAAAACTCACGTACAAAAAAATTTAAAATATGTATGTATGTATTTTTCTTTTAAAATTTCAATCTTCAATCGTTTACACTACAAAGTTTGCAATCAAGGTAAATCACAGCACAACAAGGTATTGGATGAATAAACTATACAATACTTTTCCAAGGGTTTTTGGTATGCTGAACTCGAATCCTGTTTCAGAAATGTTCTATCAGCTCTAGTTTTTGAAATATTGCCATTAGAAAATGCAAAAACACGTTTTTTGGCTGATAGCTCGCTGGTCAACAAAATTTGACTATTTTTATTATGAATAAAACAAAGTATACTTTTCCAATAGTTTTTGGTATGCTTAACTCGAATACGAAGTCAGAAAAAATATTCTATCAATCTTAGTTCTTAAAATATTGCCGTAAGAATTTGCGAAAAAAGCTTGTTTTGGCTGTTTTTGAGGTTATGCTATGATGTGAGGTACCTTATTTCAAAACAATTTTTAACGGTTTCTATAAGAACTGTCTTCCTTCTTTGAAAAACTGTTTAAATCATTCCGATATCTGTTTTATTATCCGAGATATCTTAAGTTTAAGTACGTGCGTTTTGGCTTATTTTATCAATAACGTTATTTCAAACTGCAGTAACTTCAAATTAAAATATCTCGGATTATAAAAAAGAAGAAAAGCAATTCTTTATACAAACCTTCAAAAAGAGTGTTGAAAAAAATTCCCTCACAATGCAGCATAACTTCAGAATCAGGTGTTTTTGCATTTTCTAACGGTAATATTTTAAAAACGGGAGCTGATAGAATATTTCTGAATTCGGATTCGAGCTCAGGACATCAAAAACCTTTGGAAAAGTATTGTTTGGTTTATACAAATGATATCCAAATCCGAAATTTCCACGGGTGCAAAATGTCTAAGAAACAAAGAAAATATTTACTACAACGCTTTCACCCACATATTTTCACACCGTTTTTTCATTCCAAGTCAATAATTACTCAACGGCGAGGGGTAGTACAATTTTCCTATCACATTTTTATCCGTTGAAACGTTAAGTAAAAAAAAATAAATAGTACTCATACACCACCGTACCCCAAACTTCAATCTTGTTTTTTTTTTAATGGGCATCCTTGTCAAAACCTTTCAATTTAAACGATTAAGACACATTTAATAAATCAGAAGAAGTTGGTATTATTTAACAAAAAATTAAAAATGTTTTTTGTTATGCAAACTTGGTTCCATCAAATTTTTTCGAAAATTTGCAATGTGAAGTCTATCTTAAAAGTTTACTTAGAAAACACACATATCACAATAATTACATTGTATGTGGGTATGTTTTCATTTTATTTGACATTTTTGTATTCCATGAGAAAGATTAAAGGCTTGGCCACACCGGAGGGTATGCGGTAGCGGTACGGATAGAGGTAACGGTACTTGTATGAAAAAAATTCCAAACTGACATATCAACGTTCAGATGTTGAATTTGTTTCATACAAATATCATTACCGCTACCCGTACCGCTACCGCATACCCTCCGGTGTGGCCAAGCCTTAATTTCAAAAACTATTAAATATTTTATAAAGTATTAATTTTTAACAAACAATAACAACAATTTTCTAGGTCTTAAAAGTTTAACATTCTATCTTAACTTTCCATTTATGGTTCAGATTCAATAGTGTTTTCATTTTCTTCGGAGAATTTCGAATACGTAGAATTTTCATCATTTTGAAACTAACTTAACCATAGTGACAGCTTTTTCTATTATTTCCCCCAAAAATCATTGCATATTAATTTATTTGAAGTCATATATCTAAATCAACTTTAACTCAATACAAAAGACTTTTTCACCTAATGTACACGTTTTAGCTACACAATTTGAGTAACTTATAAGTCAGCATCCTTTTGGAGTTTAATAAACCATAAACGCAAACGCATCGTGATGCCCCCAAGGTTCTTCTTAACCAAAGTCTGGCTGGAAGTTTAAACAAAGTGTCCGTTTGCCAATTACTTCGCTGAAATTATGTGTTCCCTAAGTCAACTTTTGTGTGTCGTGTGTGCTCGTGTGTCGTGTCACATAATATGTGAAGTGGATGATGGCTTGAGGGAATGTTATTAAACTTTCGTAGAGCAGAAAAGGAGCGTTAATGAATTTTAAATAACCGAAATCAATTGAAGTGAAAGTTTGAAGCGGCTTTTCTAAGATTTTGCCAGTGTGATGGCATGGCTTCCATCTCTGTGGAATGGAGTGTGAGTCTTGTGGGAAGAGTACACGACATATGTAGCTAATCGAGATGTAAAACTGATGGTGATGGTATATGAGTTTTGGCAAACGCAAAAGGCAAGCAACATCACACATATCCACTATAGTCACTCGCTCGACTCGAAGGATCTAACGTTGGCATGAGAGCATGGCTTAGGGTGAGATTTGAACTTTTGAAACAATTTTCGGTACCCAGCACTTTGGGGGATTTTGAACTTTTGCACGTGACTTTTATTTGAAAGTGGGATATGTGCGGTGTGGTTATAGTAGCGCGATGGTTTTTCTGATTTTTTTCTTTTTTTTTTATTGTTTTGATTTTGGTCGAGGGTAAAGAACAAGTTTCCTGTACGCGATGTCACTTCTGTTAGCGATTTGTTGGTTTTTTGCCGCTAGTGTTTCGTTAGGTAGGGTTTTCGTTTGGTTTTTTTTTTTCTAAATAGGGTGCGATGGTAGCTACAGGATGTTGTGGGTTTTTTTTTAGTGTGAGAATATATTTTTATGCTTTGGGACGCATTGATTGCGTTTTTTTGGCGATATTGGTGTGTTGGATTTTATGGTTGGTGGTTTTTATGTTTTTTTTTTGTTATGTTTTTTTTTTATTGCAAAGCAATCAACTTTGGATTTTAGAAAGTTCAAATGGTTTAAGTTGCTTGGTTTTTAGTAATCACTGATTTGAAAAATCAAAGTTAAAAGGTCAATCGGTTTGTGTTTCTACATTTGAAATTTTCTAGGAAAAAAATGTTTCTTCTGCTAACAAATTCAGTAAAATTGCTGTAAAAAAATTAATGGAGAACCGGAAGAATTGTACTGCTAAACTGATGATGCTAAAAAAAAGTTATATCAAAGAGCTACGAGAGAAGAACATTAAATATTTGTATATTAATGTGTACAAGATGCTTTCACCATGCATTCATAACGCTCAAAAACACAAACTAAAAAATACCGAAAAAAAGTGATTGTCTGTAAAGTCGGTCTAACGTGTTAACGTCATAAGAAAACGGATTGAGTGCTTTTGTTATAAAAAAAGAAATGATCTAAAAATTATTTATTTGTCAACTTTCTTGTAAAAAAAAACGGAATAACTTTTTGAATCCAATTATAATTTACAAGAAAAAGCTAAAAAGAAACTTTTTTCTTATTTTCTCATTACATCAATTTTTTTTTATATGAAAAGCTTACAAAAAAAATTAAAACCATTAAAAACTTTAATATTTTTTCTAAAGAATAAAGCCATACTTAAGTTTTTATAATGCGTAAACATTCTAACACCATTTTTAAATTACAACTTATAATAAAATTTAATATCAGCTGAAAGCTTATTATTTCACCTTTTATATGACACTTCAATCATATTTCTACGATGCCTACAAAAAAAGTTAGAATTTTTTAAAGCCAACCATGTCGAAATTTCAAACTAAGATTACCCACTGTTGTGTTGAAGTATTTCTGAAGTTTTTTAATTTAACATTGTGTAGTAAATGTTCCATTATGTGTGATATATCAAATGAAAGGTAATATTATCAGCATGCTATATAGAAATTTTATCTGCTCTAGATCAAAAGATAGAACGTATTGAAAAAAGAATTTTATGTTACCGTTATCTCAAAATTGTGAATACGAAAGTGATTGAAGTTTTGCACAAATATAGTATAGTATTTGCAATATTATCAATCTGCAATATAAATTTAATTTATGTATCTATTGATGAAAAAGAGATAAAACTTATAAACGGTTTGATACAGTCAAAAAACATGTTCCCGTTATTCGGTCAAAATTTTACCAATCTTTGCACATTCATGCGCATGTCCCATAAGTTTTTGCTTTTTTGAATGCTCCAATAAATTGCTAAAAATAAAAAACTACCCAAAAATGGAATTTTTCAATTTTTGCATTATTAATTTTTTGCCTAAAAAAGTCATTTATCAACCGAAGAAACTATTTTAGTGGTCTTAGCCTTCCATGAAGCCTCAAAAGTCCCCAGATAGTCCTGAAACCCATGCGTTACGAGCCTACCACAGTACAAAAATGAAAACTTTAAATGCATTTTTCTCGAAACACGTTTTTTTTCCGCGCCGTGCAACGTAACTCAAAAACTAATGAAGCTATCGACTTGAAATAAAGTGCAAATTACTCGTTAACTCATTGGTCATTGCATGAACCTAAAAGTTCAATACAATTTTCACAATAAATATTTTTTTTAACAATTTGTTTATAAAAAAACATTGTGTTTTTTCGTTTTTTTAGTCTAATTTTTATTTTAGACTTTTTTTTGCTAAATTTAGGTTCATGCAATGCGTATAAATATATCTTAATGGAAAAAAATTTCTCTTATTATAATTATGTATGATTATAAATAATTACCTGGACCTGGGCATTGCACGGCGCAAACGCGAGGCATCAACTTTGAACTGCTGTAGAGCCGCCATTTTGTTTTTTTATTACTTCAAAAAAATTGTGTTAACACTTCATGATTTCAATAATATCATGTATTTTCCCAAATTTAAATTAATGCTTTCGGTTTTCCAAAAAAAATTCTTGAAAAACCCATCGTCCAGAGTTATTTCCCCCCTTAAAAAAATCCCCAAATTTAGAAAATGGCGTCACTTTTTCGTTTATGCTGCAGTGGTTAAACGATTTATAAGTCGTTATCACGTTAAAAATTCTTCAGACAACAGCAGTATACCATAGACTTTTAAATAGTTTTCAAAGGTTTAAGTTTCTGTTAGTTGTAGATACCTGTGTTTTATTGCTTTTAAAATTGTTAAAAGCCGTTACCTTTAGGCCATTAACACCAACAAACTTTCATAAACAAATATTTTCAGGTGAATTCTCAGACCTATTTACCTCAAATACATCCATTCATATTAAAAACTCTTCTTATTAATAACAAAGAACAAACAACTTAGAAAATAATGAAGTACAATTGAATAAACATCCCTTCCTTAATTGTTTTCTCATGAATTCTTATTATTATCCCCAATGCCCATGTGGTCATACATAATTCACGCTAAGAAAAATCAACACAATAAATATATATTTCTTGCTTATAACCAAAAGGAAATTGCATTTAAAAAAAAAAACAAGGAAAGCCCTCAAGCTATTATAGCAATCCTACATCATAATAATATCCATGTAAAATTACAAGTACTGGCTGCTCGGTGGCGGCTGGCGAGCGCTTATAATGCAAATGATTTATGAATATAAAATATTCATGGACATCAATCAAGTTCGCATACAACGTAACTTAAGCGAACAATAACAACAACAACTACAGAAAAAAAAAATTACTCTCGAGAGCCTTTTAATTTGTTTTCTGAAGAATTTCACTTTTAACCCAGTTTTTTTTTTGTTTCCTGGTTTAAATTCCTTACACAGTCATTTGTTTAAAATTACATGGAAAGCAATTTAAACGATTTCTATAAAGTATATTATCCTGCCAAAGAAGGTACAAGTACATATATATTAAATTTATCCCACCTATCCAACCGATTCGATTCACCGCCCCTCGCAAAATTCAGTATGCAGAATTGTTTCCGAGTAATTCAACTGGGTTAAGCGATTATCCACATTGACCGAATTCGCATTCACTGATGGGCTAATTTGAATTCAGTAATTCTCGTTCCCGTTCTCGACATATCTCCCATCGATGTCGTCATGGTCGTTGGTCATACAGCCGTCGCCGTGTTGCCGTCGGTGGATATGTCGACGTTATTTCTGGAGTCCATCCACTTAATCGTCCCAATTCGGCAGCCATTATGTAGGTTGTAGGTAGGTAGATGGGTTTTCGCCATCCATCAAGTGCTCTGTCTGCCTGTCATTATGCATCCAATTACATGCACAATTGCAACGCCCAACTACCTACCAATCGGCCAACTTTGGATCCTCTCTCTGGATCCAAGGATGCACACGGAACTGACGACCACCACCAACGACTCAAATTGGCCAATTGATGAATTTTACGCCCGTACACACACTCACTATCACATCAACAACAACTCTTTCCAACTGGCCTATACACTGACAATTCCCTATAAATATATGTATGACTCTGTTCATTCGTCCTTGGCAGCTTGAAAAGTGTATAAATGAGCTACCGGGTGTAATTGTGCGCTTTTGTCGCGGGTATAGCGAAGGTATACGAGACGACTTATTTTTTTAAAAAGCAAGAGATATCCTTGTGGCGATACGGAGCAACAATTTACATTTCATTTGCTTCCATTTCCAACAATACAGGATCAATATAAAATATGTGGGTGGTATGGCAGGTGGCTCCATCTGTGTGTGTGTAAATGTGTGCATTTATTGTTTGAGTAGACTGCAAATTGCATTTCCTTGGAGCAACAATAACGCCAACGTAAACACAAGATGGAATAAGAAATCCTTATAATCTGATTCGAGTTTTATCTCAGAAAGGATATCACAACATCCTGGTTTTGTTGTTGTTGTTATTTTTATAGTTTCATCCAGGATTTTAGTTTTTTTTCTTAGTATTTTTTTTTGCCTTTCTTCAATTTAATAAAAATTGAACAGTCCATTAAGATTTTTCTTACCTGACTGAGCGTAAAATTGAGCTGAACGTTACGGTTTGGTTGCTTGCAACATCATTGCATCGGCAGCAGCATCATCTTTCGCATTGAACATCCTTGCAAGCGAAAGCGAAGAAGAAGAATCTCATCGCGGCATTCACGCTACAGTTGGTTTTCTAGACCTCTTCGGGAGCGCAACCAGTATTCTATCTTGTATTTTTTTTTTTTAATAGAAACTGGGACATAAGATTGCTAGAAGATGGGGTTAATAGTTCGCTGTTATCGGGATATCAGGATCGATTGCATTGATATACCGTTATAGGTGTATCCTTTCTTCGGTATTGTATGGAAAAAAATACAAAAGATAGAAAAGAAAATGCAATTCATTTATGAAAACGGAAATGTGCACAGATTGACAATTTGTTTGTTGTTGTTGATTTATTTTTGTATTCGTTCTCATTCTTGTTGTTGAAAAGGATGATGGCGGTTTTTATTTTCATTCCAAATGCACTTTCGAGTTTATTTTTCTGATAAATTTTTATTTGCGGGAAAGGATTTGTTAATAAAAATAAAATGCACACAGACATTTTTGTGGACATATTGGGACATTGAAAGGAAGACAAATTTTTAATCGATGATGGGTAAATGGCGTTCACCAGAGATGTTCACATTTTTGTGGTTTTTTTTTTTTTGTTTTTTTTTGGTTATTTTTATAGTTATTTATGTTACAGTTTTTATCTGTAGGTAGAGAAGTATTGTGAGGGAATTTGAGGATTCGGAGGAAAAGTTTAAAAACAAAACTAAAAAATACGGACACAAAGATAAGAGAGAAACCAATATAGTTGAATGCTACCTCAAAATAATTCAACTGCAATGCATTAATTATAAGATATGAACAATGAACGATTATATGTTTATAAAATGAGGAGAAGATTAAAAAAGAAACATTGTTAATTTTTAAGTAAATATTTTGTGTTTCAAAGCATTACTAAAAAAAAACTCGCATTTCTTTACTGTGCCAAGTAAAGACTCTACTACTTATACCTGTGATAAAAACCTTAGTGATATCACGAACTTATTTTATTACTATTTGTCTTCTGACTTATGCAATTGAAACCCTTTTATAATTGATTTGCAACCAACTCTTAAGAACCGCTTTTAAACATACAATAATCTTTTTTTTTATCAAAAAACAAAACCGACTTCCATGGATCAAAACTGGGTTTTATGGTTTTTCTAATAGTTCCTTTGGCTATAACTGAACGAAATTGAAATGGGACCACATTGCAGCCACAAGCTTTCTAATACAAAAAGAATTATCAAAATTGGTTCACTCAGTCCAAAGTTATGAGGTAACAAACATAAAAACACAAAACAAAAAAAAAATACAGGCGAATTACCTCCTCCTTTTTGGAAGTCGGTAAAAAGTAGGTATATCCATAAAAATTGCTGCAAGAATTCGAAAATTAAATTGGTACCCTAGGAAAAGCTCCGCAACGATACCGAAAATCGATGAGGAATGCTTTGTGAAAGTGAATTTACCAATGTTCTCAATTTTAAAAGAAAATGTTCACAATTTGTTTTTAACATTACAAAAACGAATTATGCTAGTCAGTTTTAACCATAGCAAAGCGTTTAAAAAAATTCAAAAACATAGTTTTTTATATAAATATTTTTTATACGTTTTCCAAAAAAGAAAAAAAAGGGGACCTATGTAATTCTTATAAAGTTGTTAATCGACATAGAAAAACAAAGTATCAAAACAATTTATCAACCCGTTAAAAAAAAAATTATTTTTCAAAAACACTAAGGGAAAAAATAAATTGAAGTTTGTTTCAAAGATGATTTTAAAATGATCATCTTCAACACAAAATCATTCTGAATAATAGTTAAATCAATGTAGTTTTCATTGATTTTATGTTGTATTATGGTGGCTTTTCCATCAGTGAAGAATTTTTTTTTGGAATTCAAAACCGCGTTTTTGAACATTATGACAAAATTTTTAATATTTCGCTTGCAAAGATTTCCATAAAACTGGATAGCTCGCTTATACGAGTTGGTAAAAAATCAGGAAAACTGTTTTTGACAAAAATACATACGAGGTTGAAGTATACTCAAAAACTAAAAAAAAAATTATTTATGTAGGTTGAGCCAAGGATAATTTCAGAAAAAAAAATTTATTGAAGTGATTTTTTTCAAATTTTACTTACTCCCTCAAGTAGTTCATCGCATGTATGTACTAAGCTTGGATGAACAGGTAAACAATCCAAAAATGAAAAAAATTGCTTTTCAGATTTTTCAATACCTATAAAAATATTCCACATACGCCACAGTGATCCTCTAAGTTTAACCACAGATATTACTACAAAAAATGACACCGCTAAAAAAGTTGATTGAGATTTGTTATTTCGCTTATTTTTTTTGAAACATGAAACAATATGGCGTAAATTGGCGAAAATTTGTAGGTATATATTTAACTGATATCGGATAAGAATATTCTGCGGAAATTTTGTAGTATCAAATTTTGAAATATTTATCTCAAAATTTGCTACTACAAAAATTGCATATCGAGCAAGGATGCTATAAATTTGTTTGAATTATTTTTTTTATTAGTTTATATATTTAAATTACAACTTAACGCACTCCTCTAAGTTAATTAAAATAAAAAACAATAACTTACAAAATAAAATAGTTTTGGAAATCAAAAAGTGCTTTTGAAGTAAATTTAAATTCCAGTACGACTTTTGAAATGCAAAATAGGAAAATAGAATTATGTGCCATAAAACCACTTCCACTAAATTTCAAAGAAATAAATTTAATTAAATAATCTGAAGTGATTAATGATTGACAAAGGTACGTACCTACTCAAATAAATTTGCATTCAAAATCAACTCAATCTAATAACTGGAAAATTAAATTTACCTACCACTTTGTTTCTCTTTGTTGGCATCACTTTCATATTTATAAAAAATCATATTTCATAGATACAAAAAATCTTTTATGTTCGTAGGTACTTCTAATTCAATCTGTGTCATTTGTTGCAATTTTAAACTTCATTTCATCAGTAACATATGTACCTTACCTACACTATTCCAAATCCGAACATAAAACACAAACACATACAAAATGCTTATTGCTTATGCAACATAATTCGTTTTTCATTCCATTTATTTTAATCCGCATAGAGACATCAATAATAAAGTTAAACAACAAGCAATTACCCGCAAAATTTAATTTAAATGAAACTTTATTTATGTTTCAACTGGAATTCGTTTAAATGTGAAAAATATTCTTTTCTATTTTTTTTTTCATTTTTTCCATTTAGCACACTTTTTACACAAAAAACACACACAAAGAGAAAAAGAAGTGTCCTTTACTGTAGAAAAGCTTTGAACTTGCTAGTTTTTTCCCTCTTTTTGTTTTTGTTCTGTGTTTGTTTTGAAGGGTTTTCGTTCTAGTGGCAGATCGTTGCCAGTTGTATGTTACGACGAGTATATAGCGGGTCAAATTTAAACTTGTCACACACATACTTCGTTCATATCCGGGGTGTGTGGATCAAAGTCTCTACTTCTGCTACTCGTCCTTGCCCCACTCTATTCACCATCGTCATCGCCGAGGACGACAACTCGCTTGTTCATGAATTTAGTGTGCATACAAAGAGTGCACAAAATATTAATGATACAACGCTCCAGGACATGACTACAACTGCCACACACTACACAAACATCATGTGTGTGTGTATCAGATGGTGTGCTATAGTTTTAGTTTCATACTTCATCCTGATGGATGGATAATTCGGGGAGATGGACATGGGTTTCGGTGGCGTATGTGCAATTAAATTCTCACACAAACGACAGAGCTCTCTCAGCCCAGCCAGACTCGGCTCCGGCTCCTCGCGCTGGAATTTGCAATCAAAACATCCACCCGAACAAATAGGGTATCTATATCATGTCAGTCATCAGGACTCAACTCGGAACTGGATAGTGGATAAGGCACCAAATGCAATTGAAATAGGGTATATCCAGTTTCTATTCGCATAGTATCGTTGCTATCATCATCCTGATGGCGGTGCTCATGAATAGTTATTAACAAGAACTGGGCAATTGGAATTTTATCGTTAGTTTTTCAACACCCTGCCACCCCCACTTTTGCCATCTGTCAGTGAGTGCGGGTGGATTTGGTTGAAATGTTGCGGGGATATAATTTAAGCGCGGAGACAGCCTCGAAACATAAGGACAATCAGTCTTATCAGCAATGTTGTGGGGTAGATAGGTGTTTTGTTTCAATTTGTTTTTGCAGCAACTTATGTTATGCTTATTTGGCAGGGATAAAGATTTGCATCTCTTAAAAAACATGTAATTGTAAACTTTTAAATTTGATCTTTTATTTCTTTCAAAATGATTGCAGAGAATTTGTTAGCAGAAGCAACAGAATGTGTCTTTCGTTTATTTTTTTGGGAGATGGGAAAAAGGAAATGAAAGAACTTTTCCTTAGAAAATATTTTGTCATCCAGGAAGCAGAGAAGACGAAATGAAATGAAATATAGCGTTGACAAATTCGATTTCCTTTTTTCCACGAAGTAAAAGGAGTTGCTTGAAAAATGTTTCAAAAAAGACTTAGTCGAAGATACGAATTCTTGTTTAAAGCATATTTTAGGTTTTTTTTTTTAAGTGAAATACATTAAATTGAGTTTTTGAGAGAAAGTTTTTTTTTTTTAAACTGCGAACAGGTGAATCGGATATTTTGAAAAGGAGATATGTGTAAGGCAATTTTATAAATTTTTTTGGCAATACATAAAAATGTAGAAGTATTTGTGTAAAGATCATTGACAAGATTTGTTTTGACTTTTTGTAAAATGGATTAGGTATAAGAATTTAATAAGCATTTAATAAGAATTTATTAAAAAAAAAAAAACAAAAATAGAGTCAGTTGGGGTTAGTGCGCGCACTTTTGACTTTAAAGCAAAATTGTGAAGATTCTATAAGAGATATCAGCGTAAAGTTTTTTACATTCAATAAACCTATATTTTGGGAACAAGAAAGAATGAAGTCAAAGTGAGCACTCTTGCCCCAAAGTCAGTTTAAGATCACGCAAAATCTTGGATAAGAGCGCGCACATAATTTTAATAGGAATCGTGATAGTTTACGGTAACAAAATTTCTAAAAACTTAATGTTATACTTAGTTAAATAAAACTTTCTTTCAAAACTTCCAAGTTTGCACTAAAATGAATGAAAATATTCAAGAAAAATCAAATTAAGTTCAAATACAACAACTTAAACTTTATTTACTAAACAAAAAAAACAAAAAATATTTTTAATTAAACTAGAAAATTACGGGCTTTTTTTTGAAATTCATGAATAACAGCCTTCGTTTCTCAAGATTCAACTTTCAAATTTCTCGGTTCTGTTAAAAAAGGAAAAGTTTAATATGGGGAGAAGTGCGCGTTCTTACCTTTTTCTTACTTTTTTTTCTTTTTATCAAATTTATAATAAAATAAAACAAAATCTAACAAAATTTTGACTTAAATCAAACACGATTAAAAAATATATGCTACTCTCGGTATATAACGCTCCCACGCCGACGCACAGTGGGGCACCTTGTATGGGAGACCGGAAAAAACTCAATTAAGACTAAACTACTGAACCAATTTTCATGAAATTTGCAGGAAAGGTAGCTAATAGCAAGACAAACCTACATCAATGACCACCCATTACCACGTCCACTCAGAAAAAAATTATATTAAAAAATCAGAAATGAAGTTTTTGCAGCTGTAAATGACTTACTTCCGCTTTTTCGCTTTTTTAGAAAAATCAAATTTTTTTGAGTTTATTTGAACATTTTATTAATGAATACCGTTAAAATTTTACATACCTAAATCAAAAAAAAAAAAAAATCAAAAATTTTCAAAAAAGGAAAAATATCCAAAAACAGTAGGTATGGCATTTTTTTCAAAATTTAACTTTTTTGGAAACTTTTTTTTCCTTGGTTAATTCTAAAATTTAAACGGCTACCAAGCCTAAACTTTTCCTTCAATTAGCGGAACATTCCATAAGAGAGGCTTCAAATAACCAGTTTTACTGTATTCCGATTCCGATAGTTATAAATAAAGTCAAAAAAGTGGCTTAGTGAAAAAAACATTTGTTTTAATAGGTAAATGTGCAATGCAGGTTTCATTAACACAAACTTTTGATCCCAACAGCGACTAAATTGGGAAAAACTTTAAAATTGTGGGTTTAAAATTGTTTTTTGAAATCTTATCAAAAATTTTGGGCTGTTTAGCAAAACGGACTTCACATTCAGATTCAGCATACCAAAATACATTTAGAAAGATTTGTCTGGCGAAAATAGCTGCATATTTCTTTTTTGCCTTATTTTTTTTTTTTTGGTTTTTTTAATGACTTTTTCAGATTGAAATTGCTATAAAAACCGAATACGGACGTCTTCGGGTGAGATTTTTTTTGAAAACTATTGCTGAGATTTAACACTATCTAACGAAACCTATCCGCCAACAGAGGCAAACAGAGGAAGTAGTTAAAACCTTATGTGAACATAAAAAGTCACTAAAATGGAATGTTTTTTGTCAAAAAAATCGTATTCAATTCTTTTTCGCTAAACTAATGTACCATATTGTTTGTCAATTTATTTTAAGCCTATTTACAAAAAAAGTTGTTTCAAACCTTGAAATTATACGGTAAATGGATCATTTTGAAACTACTTGTATTTTTATCAGTTTTCACTATTTTTCAACTTTGAGCGATAATCTCCAGGCCCACAATTTTTTTTTTTGAAAAACAGTTTTCATTTTCTGATTCTTCAACTAATTTACTGTTAGAAACACGTGCAGTATCAAAATAAATCGTACTTCCGAAAGTTGGGTTTTTTCCGCCTTTTCCTCACTGTGCGACGCCACACACTTTTCCCGTACAACTTTTTTTTTTGGTTTTAGTCGGTTTTTTTTTAACCCTCTTTTAAAACAAAGTGGAGCTGAGGACACACTCGCGAAGGTCATCACTTATTGACTTCTTACGAAGCGCTGATTTCCTCATTTTTAGTTTTTAGTTGTTTTTTTTTGACACAACTCGAGAAATAAGCAGTGTGCGCTCTTACCCACTGTGCGATCTTACCCCAAATGAATCTACATGCGGTATGGTTTGTAGTTTAAATTCATAATACCTACCAACATTTTCCTTCCGCTAAGCATAGAAAAATGTACTGGTTACTTGGTAACAACTCTGATTTATCAACCCAAAACAAAATAATGCTTTATAATCAAGTACTAAAGCCTGTTTGGACCAATTAGAGGGCTGTACAAAACAAATACCGAAAACATCCAAAAATTCCTAAACAAAGTCCTTCGTGGAATAGTTAATGCACCTTGGTACATAAGAAATAGAAAAGAAATACATCGTGACTTACAAATACAAAATGTTTACAGAAGTTGTTAAAAAATACGCTGTATCGTACAATCAGAGACTGCAGGGAAACCGACGAAGTTACGAATACCAGAGTTACGGGCGAAAGAGTTACGAGCGTCAAAGTTACGCGAAACCGAAGCTACGAAAAACTAGAGTTACGAATTCTAAAGTTATGTTAAGCTATGACATGTGATTTTTGGGTTGGCAACAATTGCGAGGAACGATATGGAATTATGGCAATACAAACAAGTGATTAACATTTTTCTCATTGGTCAGAACTAAATGAGTAGGTAAAGCGAAAATGGGTGTTATTAAATCTTGTAAAATTTTGATTGGATAGGTATAGATATACATACATATATGGTTTTGTTTTTGTGAGAAGATCGCAAAAACGTTGAAATAGAAAAAAAAAAACACAAGTATACTTATGTAAGTTTGGGGGACATAATTGAATTTAACTTCTTATTTGTCCAACTTATATTGCAAATACCTACGTATTTTTTTCTTCTATTAGTTAATATAATTATTCATAGCGTATTTGGTAATACCCACTTTGTTATTATTTATATTAAAATAATAACCAAACCACCCTTTCTTTTACAGACGTTATTTTGGTGTGGTGAACTGTTGTTGCAATTGTTGCCAACCCAAAAATCACATGTCATATCTTAACATAACTTTAGAATTCGTAACTCTAGTTTTTCGTAACTTCGGTTTAGCGTAACTTTGACGGCCGTAACTCTGTAGCGCGTAACTCTGTTATTCGTAACTCCGTTACCATTTCGAGACTGCAAAGTCATACTAATTCTAAAATGGTGTCTGAATTTTATTAAATACATTTTTGAACATAAACTGAATCACTGCACTTTCCCTGCACGAGATACAGACTTGGGACGTTGCTTTCATTTGATGTATGCGTCAATGTGTTACACCAATGGCAATGGTCTCCTTTTATTTGGAAAACATATTTTTGACAGAAAAATTTTGCGCGATTTTTGATATGATTACATAATTATTAATTTCTTTAGAAATTGGATCTTAGGCGCTAAAATAAGAATTTCAAGGTATTAGTTATCTCTAATGCAATTTTGTATATTAGAGCCTTTATGCAGTCTGCCTCTGCATCTTAAACAATTAACGTCATTTAATTCAAACTTGCTAATTAAGATATTTTGGTGATTCCCTTGAAGGGAAAGTGAAATTTTATATTTTGGACCAAAATAAAAGTATTTCCGAATCCAATCCAATCAAAATGGAAAAGCTGTTTTTATCAAAAACGGCTCTAACAAATTTGATAAAAAAAAATAAATGTAATGTGCAAATATGCTCATGTTTTTGAAAATTTTCGGACCGTTATTAACGGCACTTGCCAAAGAAACGTTTTCTTGACGTCCTACTTTCTCCTATGCGAAACAACCGATTTCAATTAAAATTTTTGTACAAAACCTTTTGGTAACTATAATTTTAAAATTAAGACAAATTTTCAAAAAAAAATTATTTTGGAATTTAAGAAAAAAAGTTCAGTTTTTTTTTTTTATATATCTTTCAAAAACTGATAAATGAACTTCATTGAAACTCACTTAAAACTTAAAAAAAAAACGATCTAACGATTTAAAAAAAATTCTTTGTTATACAACAAATTCAATGGCAAACCTTCTTTGTTGGGAAACCTAATCATTTATGGAAAATTGTATGTTATTTTTAAATTTCTGAAAAAAAATCTGTTATGAAGCAAAAGGCATTTTTAAACATAAGACCAAGCTCGTGCGACCCAGTCGTGCATTTTATTTTGTTTTCCAAGAACGTTCTATTCAAACTACATATAAGTGTTTGATACACATTTTTAGCTAGTTTTGCAGTAAGGAAGATTTCTAAGGCATTTATTTGTTGTTGCACAATGATGAAGTTTGAGTCCTATATTTATAATAATATGAATTTTGGTCCATTTTCCAATGGGGAATTAGATTTATGGGGATGTACTCTGATAATTAAATAAAGTAAAACGATTTCTTTACTCAAGGACATGCAGATATGTCTCATTGCTCTGTTTTTTATTTGATACTTTTAATTTGACTAAAACAAAGCCAAAAAAAGGCTTATGTGTTATGGGTTTACCAGTATGTATGCATGTTTTTCATCTGTGGCATCAAAGCTTCTAAACTACTCATCGTTATTTTATAAACGAAATATCGTTGTAAGCTTTTTGCTTGTCCACTGGTTATAAACTACGTGGCTTCCTTTAGAGGAAATATTCTTGAACTATTTTAATTATTTTTTTTTTTTGAATAAAGTTTGAGTCCCGCAAATTATAAAAAAAAGTCAATTGGGCTGACAAATTCTGTGTTCCGGTGATGCCGGTTTATTGAAGACATACAAAATATTTCCTCAACATCTCTTCAAGGCCTTTCAGTTTCATATTTTCTATAATTACTAGCTGATGTTCCAAGTTGCCGGAAATAATATATAAATATATATATATATATAAATATATATAATATTCTGAAAGTAAATTAAACTAGACGTTACTATAATAAGTAGATAACGTAGTTATAGTCCAGAGTAATGAACTTCATTATTATAGGGCTCAAAGCTGTTAAATTTGTATGTCTGTTTTTTTTATGGTGGTTATCAAGTCAAAAGTGGCCTTTCAATTCTCCAAAACTTATGATTGAAAAGTTCGCCTGATTGATGAGTTTCACAGAACCCTTTGAAATCATTTTAAAAAAGCTAATACACTCCCAGTATCATTCAATATCAGTAGATGTAGACTGTAGACACTCATATCAAACTTGACCTTTCAAAACCCATTTCTAAATATTAAAATATTCTTTGATAAAAATGTAAAAATTCAAAATTCCATTTAACCGCTTCAAAAGCTACCTACCCACCCGCAAATGCAAGCACGAGTAGGTTTTTGCAAAACAAAGCCAATTAAAATTCACTCCAATGTGTGCGAGGAGCTCCCCAACTCGCGTTTATCTATAAAGATGTTTGCTACGCACGTTCGGGTTGGGTCATGTTGGATTGCTGTCACGGGCAACCCTCTCCCCATCTATCTCTGTCTGTCTGTTTATTTCACAAAAAAATAAACCGTTCATTGGCGCATCCCAATAACTGATGCCTCATAATGGCCCAAAATGATTTAACAATTTAAATGGCCATAAAAATATTTATTACGACCAGATGGAAGGGTATCGTAAAAATGCAATTACTTCATAACCGCATATCCTTTTGTATCGCATATACATGAGTAGCTGTATAGCAGCTAAAGGATGCTGTTATAGAGCTGATGGGATGCGATGTATCCTTTTCCTTATTCTGTACTGAGTGTGTGGGTATTTTTTATTCTGTTGAATGGGAAAATGATTTCCCATCGTCTTGTATCATTTTTTTTGGCGCGTGAATTTCCTTGAAATTGCTTCACGGCTCGTCGTCATACAGAAGAATGAAAAGAAGAACGAAGAAGAAAAGTCGTCGAATTTCTGTATGATGGGGAAGTGTGGGTTCCACTTGAAGAAATTTCTATTAAATTTGTTGCCAATGTATTCCTTTGGGTGTGCGACATTTTTTTTTTTTTTTTATTTTACAGAAAAAATGATGGAAAAAAAGGAAAATACAAAAAAAATGAAGAAGGATATTACGTACGTTGCCTGAATGCGTATCTACAATGCGAACGTTATTCGCGCAATTCGCTTTTTCTCGACATGAAGAAGATAACACAGAGCGCGCCCCATAGCATGCAACAATCCTTGTTGAGGTTTTTTTTTCTTTTTTTCATTTTTTTTGTCCTATGATGAAGAGGAAATTTCGTCTCTGGCTTTATTATGAGAAGAATTACCAAACCAGGACAGAGGAGTGAAAAGAGAGGGTCTTCAAAGGGAAATAAAATGATAACGAATATTTTAAAAATTCTTGTGGTGTACGCTTGAGTTGAAGTATTTCGTGTCAGTAATGCGTGAGGGAAATCTTCTAAAGTGGCAAGTGATTTAATTTTAAAACAAAAGTAGGGTTTTTTTGTTGTTGTTGTATTTTGCTAGAAAACAAGAAGATATAGAAAGACAAAAAAGAGAATTAATATAGACTTGAGGGCGGGACACAACAAGCAAGTTTACCAAAGAATCAGAACAGTGTGAGGAGTGTTGTTAAGGATACTTTCAAATTTCTACTGAGGCATTAAAAATGTTAAAAGTGATATCTTCTTTTAAGTATTTTTAAGGGGTGGTTTGTTTTTTGAGAAGAAAATTGAACTTAAATGGTTGGGAAACGTGAAGTTCAAGAATGTGAAATGTTATAGAATTTATACAAGATGATTTCATAAATGATTCGGCATAGAAAATTGAATGTTTTCAAAGTATTTGGAAAATTTTACACAATTTTTAATGGCAGTTATTGGAAAATAACAGATGTTTTTTTTCTGTTACTTTAAATGGTTGAAATTTTGGTCTTTAAAATATTAATAGTAAATTGTATACAAAGGCATATTATCAGCAATACTGATATGTGCCTATAAAGATAATAATATTCTTTTCTACGTAAATTGTTTGGTTGTTGAAAAAATGTAATTTGTTGTGTTTCAACCTATGTCAAAAATGTGTGTTTCTAATAATTATCTATAATTGATAAAGAAATATGATTGAAAAAATTAATTGTTAACCCTTTCGGTACCAGCGTTACTCTCATGTAACATATCTTTAAAAATTCGTAAAAAATATTCTTTTAAATAATTTTTTAGGTATCGATGGCTTAATTGAAAGATAATAATGCCTAGTTACTAATTAGTACAAAAAGTTAGTCAAATACCATACTTTTAATTTTATTTTTTATCGAAAAAGGGACTAAAATCCAATTTTTTTTTTTTCAAAAAATTCTTTTTTATGTGGCCATAATTTTGAAAAAAAAGAGGTTGTCTGTAAAGCCGATTTACGGGCGATGATTTTACGTGATAACGTCGTCAGAAAGCAGGTTGTCTGGTTCTGTTTAAAATGAGTCAATTGAAGAGTTTACTTTTTTCAAACAATCATAATTTACAAGAAAAAGCTAAAAAAAAATACCTTTTTTATTTTCTCATTATATTATTTAAATTTAAAAGCCAAGTATTTGTTCTTTAATTTTTAAATTTTTATAATGCGCAAAAAGTATAAAAATAATTTATTGAAAACAATCATTTTCATCAAAAAAAGCAAAGAAAACATGAATTTTTATCTTCTTACGTCATTAATTTCATTTTTTTCCCTAACAACCTATACAAAATTTTGTACAATCTGAAAGTTTTTTGTCTTAGCTCAAAATATATATATCGATCAGGTCTATGAGACATCTACAAAAAGAGCTAGAATTTTTTGAACTCGATCAAATTTCATTAAAAAAAGCAAAAAAAACATTTATTTTTATGTTCTCAGGCTATGGAATCAATAAAAATATATACCGTGTGAAAGCTTATTATTTCACCTTTCATATGACGTATCAATCTCATTTCAAAGATGCCTACAAGAGAAGTTAGAACTTTTTAAAGTTAACCATGTCGAATTTGGTGACTGAGACTACGGTACTTCCTTTACTGGTGGCTGTTCGGGGGTCAACAGATCTTCACTGGTGTTTTGAGGTTTTTCGCAAGTTTCTTGATTTAACATTGTGTAGCTTGTAGTTAGTGTATCGTTATGTGTGAGATACCAAATGAAAGGTAATTGTATCAGACTGCTCATAAAAGTTAATTAAAATTTTTATCTGCTCTTGGTCAAAAGTTATAACCTGTTGAATTCTAAAGTTAAAATACCGTTATCTCAAAATTGTGTTTACGAAAATGATTGAAACTTCGCACACATATAGTCGTAGTCATGGTCTATCATTACTCTATATACTTTATTCCTGTATCTATTAAAGAAAAAAGATAAAAATAAAAAACGATGAAAATCGGTTAAAAACGGTCAAAAAACGTTTTTTTTTAAACTTGTTTCTTCCGTTATCTATTCAAAACTCCCTAAACGATTCTAAGTTTTTTCACATGTATGCATAAAGCCAAAACCTACATGTTCTATAAAAGTGAGATTTTTTTAACGCTCCAAAAGCTAAAAATCAAAAATTACCTAAAAATACCCCTAAACAAGAAGGTGTTTTTCAAAAATTCATATTTCAAAACTCAGAGTGTTGGAAAAAAATCTGTATCAGACGCCTAAGATTTTTTTTCCTCATCTTTCACCTGGCATCTTTTGAATTGTCAAAAAAAAATTCCTTTACCCAAAATCATCATTTTGTCATAGTCCCATCACGTGTACAACGTTCAAACAAAACGTTATAGCTTAGTTTAAAAATTTTTTAGAATTTTTTCTTAGATGCAGTTATTCTTAAATTAATCTCATCTATCTATAACAAAAAAAATCAATTCTCTACGACTTCGCGTTTAGATTTTAGCCCAAATTTAATCTTTCCGTTTTACCCCTGTTTACCCTATTAAATGACGGAATTTTTTAAATCCTTCATTTGGATTAAGCCTTAGAATATTATCTTTCAAATAAGCTATAGAAGATTTTTGTATCTCAAATAGTTTATTTTTAATTTTGAATTGAAATTTTTTGAAGCACTGCGAAAGTGCGAGAGTGTAACGTTAGTAAATGGCGTCACTTTTTTGTGGTGGTGAAAGCTATTATAAATCTCAGCCTTTAATATTATTTTGTGTAAGAACTTAACTTTCAATGTCGCTATTTTCAAATATAATTTAACCACGAGAATAACCACACACTGTATTTGATTACTTTTTTTTAAATAAAAAAAAAAATAAAAAAATAGTACGCATACGCCACAGTGACCCCTTAAATCAATACTCGAGGTACCGTTCTTTTAGGTTCTATAATAAAATTTTAGTAACTCTTTCCTCTTTTTTAAAGAATATTTTTTTTTAATTAATTTATCTTCTTATTGTTAGCTTAACCCTCTGTCTTTGGCAAGACAAAAATAAAAAAATAAGGATTTTTCAAAAAAGTGTTCACAAAAAAGTGTCTTTATAAAGGTGAAAATATATTTTTTGGAATTGAAAATATAATATTTAAATTCCTCGGAAAATTCTACATCAATTTCATGTATGATTCTCTATAAAATATTGAGACTGAAAAAAGTTCTAGCGACATGAAAAAGTACAAACCAAATTCGCACCCGTGTGCCTACCACGTCACAAAAAAGAGATGTGCCTGCAGAGGGTTAAAGTGAGCAGTCCTATTTGTAATAAACAGTCCACCCATTGTCCTTTATTTTCCTTCGATATCTTTAAAATACTTGTACATACTTTGATAAAAACAATAATTATTATTCGCCATTAAAAAACTGGGGACTATTTATATAGGTTAACGTTTCATTACAGTGAAATAATTTTTAAATATATTTTTCCTTCCTTTTTTATGGCAAGGCATATGTATGTGGAAAATTTAAGAATTCAGCTAATTGGGTATATGCTTTAAAAAAGACAGTAGTTACATACTTACTTGCCTTAAGTAACGTTGGTTACATTTTTCCAAAAAATAAAACTTTTCTGCAATTTTCATTAAACTCACTTGTAATTCATAATTTAATAACAAAACCCATCCGTTTCCACGTATGAAACTTTTTCTCTGTAAAATTTTTGAATCTCCAGATTATTTTTTTTTTTAATAATAAACTTATACAGGGTGTCCCAAAAGTAATGGATCAAACGAAGTATGCTGATAAGGGGTCTTAAGGGCTCTCAGAATTTGGTAACTTGTTCATCCCAAATCCTTACGGTTTTCGATTTAATGCAGTTTTTGTGAAATTTCGAAAAATCCCGACTTTGCAACAGTATTTTGCTTCCAACGCTCA
This sequence comes from Episyrphus balteatus, assembly GCF_945859705.1. Classification (NCBI taxonomy): domain Eukaryota; kingdom Metazoa; phylum Arthropoda; class Insecta; order Diptera; family Syrphidae; genus Episyrphus; species Episyrphus balteatus. The sequence continues at coordinate 14,059,443 of NC_079134.1, read as the reverse complement.
TAATTGATTTTTGTTTTTTACAATTCTTTCACTAAAACATTGCCTAATAATAAGAAATAGTTAATTAATCAAAATATTTTTTATTTCATACGTCATTTTGCTGCAAATTAATTAACAGTTCCATGTTTTATAAAAACTCGATTTCTTTCTTTTATTTCAGAGCAACACCCTGAAAAAAATTTGTATGGTGTGGTACTGGTTTATAATTTTAAAAACTTTCCGTGTTATTGCAGTTTTCAAAAATGTATAAAAATTTCCAAAGTTGAAATTAGAACGAAAGATATTAGAATTTGAATGCAAAAAAACAGACGTTTTCAGAGCAAAATAACAAACAAAAATCGAGGCTTTTATTCAAAAAGAAATAAACAAACAACAGTCGAGAAAATGTGTTTATTTTTCTTTGTTATTTTTCTCTGAAAAGCCCTGTTTTGTTGCTTTTAAATTGTAATATCTTCAGTTCTAACTTCAACTTTGGAAACTTTTATACATTTTTGAAAACTGCAATAACACGGCAAGTTTTCAAAATAATAAACCAGTACCACACCATACAAATTTTTTTCAGGGTGTTGCTCTGAAATAAAAGAAAGAAATCGAGTTTTTATAAAACATGGAACTGTTAATTAATTTGCAGCAGAATGGCGTATGAAATAAAAAATATTTTGATTAATTAATTATTTCTTATTATTAGGCAATGTTTTAGTGAAAGAATTGTAAAAAACAAAAATCAATTATGAGCGGTGGAAGCAAAATACTGTTGCAAAGTCGGGATTTTTCGAAATTTCACAAAAACTGCATTAAATCGAAAACCGTAAGGATTTGGGATGAACAAGTTACCAAATTCTGAGAGCCCTTAAGACCCCCTATCAGCATACTTCGTTTGATCCATTACTTTTGGGACACCCTGTATAGGTCAAAGTTTATCGTGTACCTTTGCTACTCAATTTTCCACACGAAGTCCTCCTGTTACGCAATTTAATTTTTAACAAAACATTTAACTCGTGTTTTTACTTTCATTTTTTTATAAAAAAAAAAACGGGGTACCTTTTTCTTAAGAATTCATCTCCTTTCCAAGTCACAGCGATATATACACCTTCATTTTTGTAAAAAAGTTTTTAAATATTTTACTTCCTACACATTTCTGTTTTTTTTTTTTTACATTTCTTTTGAACTTAGAACTGTTTATATCACCTTTTCATTCATTCACGACACTACATTATACGTTCTTGTTTAAAAAAAGGCTTCTAATAAGTTTATTTTTATCTCAACTTTGTATAGAATCAAATCTCTAAAAGATGTCGTCTCATCATTATCTTCTTCATCGTCATCATAATCATCAACATCATCATCATATCGCCAGCATCATAAGGTTCTGTCCTAAACCAATTTGCACAACTTTTCCTTAACTTTTATGAAGAAAAAGAAAAAACAAAAAAAAAGTTCCTTTTTTCAATAAACACTTGTAAAGTAATAAAATCTTTATCCCCTCATAAATCATACGACTTCCTTTGACATCCTTGCAGTAATGTGTGTGGTGTCATGTATCTGCATAAAGTTTAAAAATCTGAGAATGGATAAAGAAGAAAAAAAAAACCGAAATCAAAGGGCACTACCTCACCTTTAGGCTAAAACCGCATATAATGTATGTACACAGGACTTTTTTTTTTCTTCCTTCTTTATTTTTGAGATCCTTTGAAATCGCTTTTCAAATATTCGCCTTCTTCATTGCCTTCATCATACAACATCGCACGACCACCATACCACCACCATCATCATTATTAACATCATCGTCATCATCATCATGATTTTCATCGTTATCCTCAAAATTCAAAAGAGAAGACAGCAAAATAAAAAAATTGAAAAACACCCACAAACTACCAGTCTATATAAAATATCATCCCCCCATCATCTGCAACCCCCATTTTTCTTTGACATTTCAAGGAAAAAAAAAAAAAAAAAAAACTGACACTAAATGTATTGCAGCAGCAGCTGAATTCCCCGCACGTCAAAAAATGTCAATCATCTCCTTTTTGGCCTGGGAATTTTCCCAGGCATATTTATATTCAAACATTTTTTCTAATAACTTTCAACCAACATCGCACCCTCTGCCCCCGTTTCCCCCCCTCCCCTACCCACAAGCATTTTGCCCTCGTTCACAAATATTTAAAAAAACGGTTCTCATTTATTTATTATATTTGTTTTGGCATGGTAAACCTTTGAACCTACACACATCTCTCTAGAATTTCCTATATTGGATCATCTAGAAAGGAAGTTATGTTGCATCCTTATAACGGTAAGCAGGAGGGAGGAAGACACATGTCCTGGGATTTCTTGATTTTAAATACTTGTCCCACTGTGCGCGTTGATATCGTCGTCGTCGTTGTTGTATTCTCGATGTCGACACAGCAAGGACATACACATCATATTTATGAATTTATTAAGGACTAGTCAGGTAGGAATATCCTGTGGGGATGAGATCTGCAAGGAGTACAAAAAATATAGAACGGACTCACAAAAATTCCTTTATTTAAATCTAGAAGAATCTCAGCTGGAGTACAAAAGTAGTGATGCGGGCTGGTTCTGGGTGTATGAACAGAAGTTAAAGAGAAAATTGTTTATACAGTTTTATGCGACAAAAAAAGAATCCTTCACACACACACACAAACATATATTGAAAAGCCAAAGATGAAAATAAGGACATCCTGCTAAATTATTAATTTTAATATTGTAGACTTTGTTTGATAGAGGACGATGGAATTTTGTTTTTTATTTTTATATATATTTTTTTTAGACATTTATGGGGAGAACCTCGTGTGACATGTGACAGACATTTTTTTTTTTGTCATTTTGGGTCCCAAAAAACTCTCTTGGTATTTATTTTTATTAAATTTTATTTTAATTTTTGTTTATTTATCTTTTTTTTTTGTTCGTTTTGTTATTTCTAAATAGGATAACATTTAATTAGTTTTTTTTTTTATTTCATGTCCCTGAATGCTGTTTAACTTTAAGGATAAGATGGACATTTTTTGAGGAGGGTGGAAAATGTTGAAATTCTATTAAAAAAAGTATGAAGAGAATAATAAAATAATATACAATCTGTTGATAGGTATTTTTTTTTTTGTTGGTTTTGAATAAATTTTAAATGCGGCTCGGTTGCAATTATTGGAGGATTGGGAATTTTCGAGTGAAAGAAAAAAAAATTGCAGGGTTTTTGGGAATTTTTGTTCAGTTAATTTTGTTGTCTTTTTACCATCATCATTGAATACATTCTGTTAACACGTGCAGGCAAATCTACAATAGAAACTCTTGTTGGTATTACCAGACTAACTGGTTTTGAGTTAATGCTGTAGGTATATTGTATTTCTGACAAGATATTTGTTCAGCACTCCAATTTTACTTGAGATTTAGGGTTTTGGCAAAGAAGGTCATACTTTCAATTCATTTTGCCAATTTTTATAAATAAAAGAAAATTGCAAAAAAGAGCCGAAAATGTTTTTTTTTTTTAAGAATAAAACTACATAATATATTCAATACTATATAAAATTTTGTATAAAAATGATTTTTTAAATCACTAATTTTTTTTTTGAAAAAAAAAAAAAAATTATATTATTGATTGAATACGATTGACAAACCTAAAAAAGACCATCCTTTTGAAGTTATCTCAGAAATGTGACTATTTAAATAATTGAATAATTAGTATCTATCTTTTCTGAAAATTTCATTTACCTATCTATGTATTAAAATAAAAAAATAAATAAGGTAAAATTAATAATAAATTTAAAACGGTCAACAAAATGGGATCAAAAATTTCGTAAAATCCAAGTTTTGCACACTTCCGTAAACCAATCTGACTTACATATATTTATTATGTCCTTGTAGTTCGAAATCCTTTTCAAGCTTTAAAAAATTACTAGAAAAAAAAAAAGACTTAAAAACACCACCTAAGAAAAATGGTGTTTTCAAAAATTCATATTTCGAAAACTTGGGTCTCAGAAAGGTAATTTTTGGATGTAGTGATAGCAAAAAATGATTGGTTTTTCTGGAACAAAAATTTCTAAAATAATTTTCGTACCTATCAAGAAATGCCTGGTACCAAGAATGATCTCCATTCGAAGGTACCAAACATTTCTGTCCAGGCACTAATTGTTTCCTTTTAACCGGAAGGAAAATTTGAAAACTTATAGTTTAAGTTCATGTTGCGAGCAGCTGAATAATATAGACTTTCTGAAAAGCCCTCTTGGAGTCTTAATAAAAAAAAAATAAAATAAATAAAAAAACTGAAGTTCTGTTTCAAACAAATATTTGTTATGACTCCAATAAACACTAATAATGCTTATCAACTCTAGCATTTAAATAGCATATTTTAGTTGAATTAATTAAAAACAAAAGAACTCACCTTAAAGTTCAATAAATCAATCGAATCTAAAACTCAACTCATAATAACCTCAACTAATCCAAATCTAATAAAAAGTTAAAAATGTGAGTAATGTGTACATTTATACTCTTCCTTTAATACCAATTCGCAAAGTATCCCATAGCAGATTTAAACTTTCGCATTATAAAATCTCTATACCCTCATCATATAGCCAATATACTCGTATATACCTTATCATTTCAAATACATTCTCATGCAACCGAATAGATATAAAAGTTTTCCTCTAAAGCTACAAGGATTAACTTTTGATATCATCAAATTTAAAGATATCTCGCTTCTTCCACTCCCACTTTCTATCTCTATCTCTTTTATCCGCCCACAACCATAGCCATTTTTGTCCTGGTTAACTTTTCCCTTTATTTTTATATCAACATTCCTAGATAAACTTGTACAATTTTTTGTATTTATTTTTTACACAAGGAAAAAGTAAAAATGAAAAAAATAAACTTAAGGTACAAATCGGAGAATTCAATTTGCATTGGGTGCGCCACCGTAATTGAAAGGATAATCGTTTCCATCGAATAAACAACACAACGAAAATGTACCTCGTATACTTTCACATTCACGGGGCACAAAAAAAAATACAAAAAAAAGAGAAAACCAAATACTAAGCATTATTTTACTTTTACCTTGGGTTTGTTTTCCAAATCGAACAACTACAAGGATTTGAGTATTATAGCCTCTTCCATAGGTTTTTCTTCTTCTATTGTGATGTTGCATAGTTTGTATAAATTGTAGTAGAATACTTTTTTTTTGTTGTTCCATTGCCATTGTGAAAGTGAAATAATAAATAAAAAAAAAAGGAATTTCCAATCGAGACAGATATTGAGATCGTTTGTGAAATGACTTTTCTTCTTTCTTAACTTTTTGTCGACTTTTGATTTCCTAGAGGGCAAGAGTTGTGAACTTTTATAAGTAGGTTCTTCCAATAGCTAACTGTTAGCTATATCAAACGACAACAAGAGAGAAAGAAGTTCAAGAAGTTTATGTATTTATTTTTTGTTCTTTGGTTCTTGTTGTTGGTTTTTTTCTCTTTTTTTTTAGTAAAGTAATTCAATATCCTGGCAGAATGACAGTATTGGTTTTATTTAGATTTTATTCAATCATAGCACTGTAGGGGGTGTCGTTTGAGGATACTTCTTATTGTTTTGTGAACAAGCAGAAGAACTAAAATAAAAGAGAATTGAAATAATTTTAAAAGTTGAATAAGACTTTAATGGTGGAAATTAAATTCTTAAATTGTTTTCTATAAGAAAAATAAAAACTACTATACTACAACAAAGGAATTTAATTTTTATTCCAGGTACCAGCTTAAATAATGAATTAAGAGTTGAAATTTTTTTAAGTAGGTAGGTATTTCTTGAAATTAATAGTAAAGTATGTCAATTCAACTTGAGACATTTCTAAGCTGGTTGTAAACCGGATAAAGGTACCTATCTTGCAACCAAATTGATCATTCGACGTTTTCGAATTAGTCACCTCGATGCATCACCCGCCCCCTCCAATGCCTACTTTTCAGTTGCGTATTGAGGGGGGGGGGGGGGGCTCAAGCCTTCGCAAGCCTTCAAGATCATATTATTATTTACCTGATTTCATCATAAAAACTGAATCTTTTTTGTAAATCTTACAGATTTAGAGGCAATTCAGATGCTCAAGCCCCTCCAAATTCTGAAACGGGTGTTTTGTTTAAGTAAGAACCTTTACTGACGTTGAGGGTTGGGGTAAATTTTTTTTAGTCCAATTCGGAATTTTTCACATCATATTTTTAGTATTTTGATGTCGAATTACATCACCGTTAAATTTTACAAAAATTCTTATGCAATCTTAAACGCCGTATTTTTTCGTCTTAAATCTACTTTTTTTCAAGAATAATATTTAATCAAAGAATAGTGGTCAACAAATTAATGGTTTGTTTAAGCAGTTTGTGCTTCTTATTTGGATTATAAAAGCAGAGTTGCCTATTTTCTGCCGTCTACAGTTTCCGGCCACCTTTCGCAAAATCGTTATAACTAGGGATTTCGTTGGGTTTATTCTGTCGTTCGAGAGCAGTAAAATAGTAGCATTTCAGTCGAGTGCTTCACTCTTAATCAAAGATGAATGAAAAAGAAAGATAACATTTTCGTAGGTACATTAACCCACTTAAAAACTTTCGAAAAATTTTCCAGCCCCCTTCAAATTTTTTTCTGGATGGATGCTACTTTTTTTTATAAATATTTACCTATATCTTAAAAATGGCTTGCACCATGTGAATAAAACACAAGAAATTTGATTTAGGCGAGTTCAATAACGTAAAATAGTGCCAACGAAATCCACCCCAAACCACGCCCATTTTAGTGGCTAAGAGTAAAAGATTTGCAAATCTTCGTTTTTTCGTCTCTGTTGAGGCTTGTAAAAATGGTGTACGGAGTCTTCTCTTACTATTTCCTGGTTAATAAAGTAAAAACCGAGTGTTGTTTTCGGTGGATTAAAAAAAATGTGTTAAAAATAACGTTGTCTTGGTTAAAAACTACGTAGTTCTTGTTGCTAAAATTATCATTTTAGAAGGTTACTGGTCTGGAAAATTTATCTTCTTTTTCTCCTTTAATTATTTGAAATTTTGAAAGAATTGACTTTCTTGAATCTGGTTTCAGAAAAATTCTAGGACGTACCATTTTTTTTAAAATGATTTTTGATAAATATGAGTAGTTTGTACAAAATAACCCTTTTAGATTCGGCTGACTTTGTACAAAAATTAAACTGTTATTCGTATCTATTGAGCTCAAATTTGGAGGACATATTTCTCATAACATGATCTATCATATGAAACCAAATTTATATTTATTAATTAAAGTTTACACACATTTTAAGATACTTATTTTCTTTTCTTATGTTTTTTTGCTGTGCTGAGTTCGAATCCGAAGTCAAAAATATTCTACCAAGTCAGGATTTTGAGATATACGCATTAAAGAATCACAAAATCAAGTTTTTTTTAATAGAAAATCTCAAAAAAACTACTGTAGTTATTTCAAAAACAAGAGCTGACCGAAATTTTTTAAACTCGGATTCAAAAATCAGCACACTAAAATCCATTAGATAAGTATACTTTTGTTCTTGGTAGAAAGAAATATGAATTTTTAAAGATCAAGTTTGTTTATGGTAAGATAAGCTAAACTTATACTAAACTTACTTTAATTTAGATATCTCGAAGAAGAAAAGAGATATTGAGAAGATTGAAACTGAATTTGAAAGAAAAAAAAACATCAATCGGCATACAAAAAGCCTTTAGAAAAGTATAGTTTTATTAAAAGGAGGATTTCCTTGTTTATATTGATCGGGAAACTCGGTTGAAATTTGAGATTTTAATACAATTTAAGTAAGATAAAACAATTTTAAATAACCGAGTCAACTCGTCTAATTATAACACAGGTTAGTTTGCATATTTTGCAAGTGCTATATTAGCAAACTTCCTCTGTTAATTTTACAAGAGTTTTACGTTGTTTTTAACCGATAATTTTTCTGCGTGTAAGTTTAAATGCTACCAAGAAGTGTAAAACTATTTTTAAGCTAAGTTTGGAGCTTCTTAAAGAAAGCAGTATTCCTTGAACATTGCTTTTCGATTCAAGGTTTTAAGTCATAAGGTTTAATTTTGGACTTCAAATCAATTTTAATTTGTATGAAATATTTATTTATCTTCCATTCATACAAATTAAATGTTAACAATTTTCAAATCGTTTTTGACGTGATAACGTCTTATAAATCGATGGACCATGGCAGCCACCACAAAAAAGTGACGCCATTTTCTAACGTTACACTCTCGCACTTTCGCAGTGCGGCAAAAAATTTAAATTCAGAATTAAAAATAAACTATTAGAGATATAAAAATCTTCTATAGCTTATTTGAAAGATAATAACCTAAAGCTTAATCAAAATGAAGGATTTTTAAAAATTCCGTCATTTAATAGGGTAAACAGGGGTTAAATCTAAACGCGAAGTAGTAGAGAATTAATTTTTTTTTGCTGTAGATAGATGAGATTAATTTAAGAATAACTGCATTTAAGAAAAAATTCTAAAAAATTTTTAAACTAAGCTATAACGTTTTGTTTGAACGTTGTACACGTGATGGGGCTATGACAAAATGATGATTTTGGGTAAAGGAAATCTTTTTTGACAATTCTAAAGATCCCAGGTGAAAGATGAGGGAAAAAAAATTAGGCTTCTGCGACGGATTTTTTTCCAACACTCTGCGTTTCGAAATATGAATTTTTGAAAACACCTTGTTTTTTAGGGGTATTTTTGGGTAATTTTTGATTTTTAGCTTTTTTTTGGAGCGTTCAAAAAATCTCAAACTTATAGGACATGTAGGTTTTGGCATATGCATACATTTGCAAAAACCTGGAATCATTTAGTCAGCTTTGACTGAATAACGGAAAAAACAAGTTATTAAAAAACACGTTTTTTGACCGTTTTTAACCGATTTTCATCATATTTTATTTTTATCTTTTTTTCTTTAATAGATACAATATATGGAGTAATATATAATATATGGAGTAATGATAGACCATGACCACGACTAAATGTGTGCGAAGTTTCAATCATTTTCGTTAACACAATTTTGAGATAACGGTAAAATAAAATAAATTTTAGATTTCAACAGATTATAACTTTTGATTAAGAGCAGATAGAAATTTTATTAAACTTTTATGAGCATCCTGATACAATTATCTTTCATTTGGTATACCACACATAACGGTACACTAACTACAAGCTACACAATGTTAAATCAAGAAACTTGCGAAAAACCTTAAAACAACAGTGGAGATCTGTTGCCCCCCGAACAGCCACCAGTGTGGGAAGTACCTTAATCTCAGTCTGTAAATTCGACATGGTTGACTTTAAAAAATTCTAACTTCTCTTGAAGGCATCTTTGAAATGAGATTGAAAGGTGAAATAATAAGCTTTCACATGGTTCACATGGCTTTTTTTAATGAAATTTGATCGAGTTCTGTAAATTATGATTGTTTGAAAAAAGTAAACGCTTCAATTGACTCATTTTAAACAAAACCACAGAACCTGTTTTCTGACGACTTAAAATCATCGTCCGTAAACCGGCTTTACAGACAACCTGTTTTTTATAAAATTTGTAAATTTTTTTAAGATTTAACCTTATCCCACAAAAAGTTAATTATTTTGACGGTTATTCTTTCTATTGAAAAATTTTATTCAAGTGAAATTCTTTACCCTTAATTTCATTATTTAACTCCAGTATTCTTTTCAATTCTTTTTTTTATATTATTATCATTATTATTAAATATATTTTTCAAGCATAACACTGACTATGAAGTATTTATAATCCTCGCATACTTTAGCAAATACAATTACCTTTTGTTTAAATACTTTAAAAAATATTAAATACCCATACAAATAAGTATTTATTTTAATTTAAAATATTACAACTACTTTATCTTTAATTAGGTTACAACTTCGCATTTACTCGTTTATAGAAAAAAAAGGAAAGTTACAAAATGGCTAAAAAGGTTTTCAACAACTTTCTCTCTCACTCAGAGTTCCAGACTCACTCGCCATCGTTGCCGCTGCTGACATGGCAATAACTAATAAAATCAGGATAATTCGTTGCCTTCTGTTTCCGAAAAATTTATAAATTTAGTTTGCCCTCGTTTAATCTGTGCTCGCTCTCTTGAATTTTATTGCTCATTTCTACTTTCTGCAGACGCACTCCTGTGATGGAAGGCGTCCTACTCCTTCTACTACTTTATGCTCAATCCTATTTAGATGTTGGGGATGGCTGGTTGGCTACAACAGGTAAATCGAGTTAGGGAACAGAGCTTATGAAAATTCTCAAGGACTATACGCTTTGTGTGTGTTTTGGCTAGAGTTGGTCTCTATGTTTAAAAAGCCCTACAATATTTCTGCGGAGTTTTGTTTGGAGAAAGTTTCTAGGATTCTTAACTTGAATTTTTTTCTCTTTTAACCCTTCTTCTTCATCATCATAGCGCGGAGCCCTTTAGTCGTCTAAATAATGAGATTTAGTTCTTCTTTTTTTTTCGTGCCATGGTGGAAATAGTAGAGGTACTTCTTGCGGCATTGTTGCACGCCATTTTTTGGGGGAATTTCGGAAGGGAATTAAACTTTATTTTTTGTACAATCCTGATTCAAACTTATTCCAGACCTGTTTCGGATGGATTACTCTGTGATGATGATGATGATGATGGTATTGGTGTCAAAGATCGGAAATTATTTCGCGAAATTGAGTTCACTTGAACAACATTGTAAAAGTTTCACTCTCTTCTGTGCGTTATTCAATTTGAAATGATGAGGCAAAAAGTTAACGAGAAAAAGAAAGAGGATGAACCATCAGCCACTCGACCTAATTGGCTTCGAATGAGAAAAGGGAAAAACTTTTAATTTAATTGTATGATTTCATTTGGTAACAAATAAAAAAAATTAAGTTGATAAGTTATGTTCGAAAGTTGTTGAAAAAGATATCGTGTGGAATGATTTATTTTATATTGAATCAATTCGTTTAGCTTATTTATAAAAGTTAAAGGGAGAAAATATAGTTAAACGATTTGAGTTGAAGGGGATTTTTTGTATACAAAAACTTAAAGGGTGAATTTTTGAAGAAAAATATTCAAAATTAGATGAGTTGAGTATTAATTTAAGGAAGAAGATAAACTCCTTACATTATGACTATTTCCTTGTTTCTACTCATTCTATATGCTTTAGCATTTTGGGCCATATTATTTTAATATCTTTGTTCGGATAAAATTCATGTAATATCCAAACCAAAAACTTTAAAATTTCCTATCTAAGGTAAGAATTTAAAAATAAATCACGTATACGCCATAGTGACCAAAACACTTGTTTTTGATTTGTAACTTGGGAAATAGCTTACCACGCCATCTACCACTTGGAGCAGAAACCTTAAAACGATATAGATTTTTTTTCGATTTGCCATTCAAAGTATAGTTTCCATAAGAAAAAAACAAAAAAGACCTCGAAAAACATTTTTATTTTACGAATTAATTTTGGGTTGGCTTCAAAATTCTGCTTTCAAAATTCTGCTTTCAAATTTCTGCTTTACAAAATTCTGTTTTTCAAAATTCTGCTTTTACAAAATTCTGCTTTTCATAATTCTGTTTTTCAAAACTCTGCAAAAAATTTAAAAATTTAATTTTTTGCAAAATTTTGTAAAATCATCTTCTTGAAAAATTATCTGCTTATTTGATTACTTACCTACATAATTTGTCATTCTTTGAATGCATTTTAATTTTTGTTTTATAAATAAATAAATTTGAAAATATTAAGAATAAGTTTTTAATACAAAACATTTCCGAAAATAATTCAAAATTTTTTTTATTTATCAAATAAAGATGAATATTCAAAAATTTGAATAAGAAAAGGAATATTTTGTATCAAACAACATCGGTTCGAATTAGTTATAGATTTTATTTGAAAGAAAAGTCAGTCTATGCATTTTAAAAAACAGTTGCGAAGCTTAAACAAAAAAATGTAGGAAAGTACCAATGTTGAATATCATTAATAAGGTGTATTTTTCTTTAGTCATCGCATATGCTATAAAAAAAAAACAGAATTGGAAGAATTTTTTTGTTCAAGTATAATGCTGGCAGAATTTTGAAAAGCAGAATTTTAAAAAGCAGAATTTTGAAAAGCAAAATAGAAAAAAAGTAGAATTTTTGAAAAACAGAATTTTTAAAAGCAGAATTTTGAAGCCAGAATTTTGACCCGATCCCATTAATTTTATATGAACGAGTATCAATTTTATGATTGTAAAATGATAATAATATGTTATTTCTAAATCGGGTTTAAAATATATCAAAAAGTATAATAATTCCTATGTAATTTGACTTCAAAAAGTGTAAGAAATCGCAGGAAAACAACAACAAATACTTAAAAAAAAAATAAAGAAACAATTTTGGTCTAATTTTTTTTTTCAAATTTGGTGAAAACAAAAAAAAAGCAAAATTTAATAATTTCTTAATTTTTTATAATATTTTTTGTTGTTTTCAGGCGATTCGCTTACACTTTTTGAAGATAAATTACACTTCACATTTATTATTATACTTTATATGTTATATTTAAATATTAACTTCAATATTAATAAATATGCTGAGTTTCTAAGTTCATTAAAATAAAGTCTCATTCGAAACATTGACAAATAAATATTGTATATGTATATAGCTTTTATATGTAAGCCACTTTATTGGCAAACACCATAGCTAAGAAGAAAACATCTAAACACCTGTTTTCTTTCTCCATTATTTTCCCGGAAATTAATCCTACATTTTTTTTCCAAACAAAATGTGGTTTCATTTTACTCTTCTGAAATAATGGTCCCTTGAGGAATCATCGGTTAAAGACAACGCGCGAAAAAAATACCCTAAAGCCAAAAAATACTGTCAACATCATTTCGTTATTTTTCTGTGAATAAATAAACAATTTTATGAGTGTCCTGAGACAAAAGAAGAAAATTGGATAAAATCACAATATCTCGAGGGACATATGATTCGATTATTTTAAAGATAAAATACTTTACACAAAACAAATTGTTTTTTGTTTTTTTTCGGAAATATAAAATAACATATTTTAACTATCTCAGGTTGAAATCAAGGAAAAAGGTGGCCATATAAGTAGATATCAAATACAGATTCACAAATAAACTCCAATTAAATCATTGTCATTAATTTTTATTTAGGTGATAAAACCTCTCAACAAAAACCTGATCAAAGCCAATTATTTCTCTCACAAAAAGACCAAAAACTCATCGCATCTCTTTTATTACAAAACTTCTCATAACCACCTCATTTAGAACCCTTCCAAACATAATAGTCCGTTAATTTTAAAAGTCAATTTAATTTTATTGCATCCCAACCCAGTATTACCGCATTGTCTTCCTTCCTTATACACATGATTAGTAGATTGAGCTATGAGTATCTCTTCTTTTTTTGTTCTTTAAAAAAGTCATTCTCGTTAAAAATCTTAAGATCCTTCTGATTCCTGTATAAAATCTCAACTGCAAAACTGCAATTATCCTTTTGCACCATTTTGTCTGGCAACTTAAAGAATTCAAGCTGTTGCAAGGCATATCACAGGAGAAGTTGCATTAATAAGTAGTATAGTACTGGATGCTGGTTATAAGGTTTGGTTACGAAACTTTAATGTGCGACTGTGTTGTCGTGATTCTTAGTGGTTTTTATCCTTTTTTGTCTGAGATTGGAAGAAAATCTGGAAAATCTTAAGAGACACATTAACAGAGTCATTATGAAGTCACATAACAATTAATGAAGAGAATGGAGATATTGGTTTAATTTTTTTTTTTTTTTTCAAAAGAATGTTTATGTACATGGAAAAAGAACGAAAAGTTGAACTAAAAGAAATTTTCTAGCAAAACATAAATAATAATGAAATATTTAATGTTTTTTAATTCAATACATTTAAGAGATTATGGACAAGAAGAGGTATGAAAAAAACAAGTATTTTAAGCAGTTTTGTTCAGTAATTAAATATGTATTATAAAAGAAACAATATTTAATTTTTAAGTTAGAACTTGATTTCACCAAAATTTGAAGAAAAAAATATACGAAATAGCTTGCTTAAAATTATTAAAAAAATAGTTTGGAACTTATTACTTTTGTTATATTTTGTATTTTGGTTTAAATGCTGGAACCAGAAATTTATTCTTCTGTCATAAAAAAAGATACCTGCAAGTTAAAAATTTGATCTGTACGTGTACAACAACATTACGATAGTGCTAAAAACATAATTTCTTCTTGGTCCATTTATACATAAATTTATATTTTTTTGTTGTATTTTTTTTTCTGATAATTTTAAAAGTAAACCTGGATTTGATAATAAATATTGAAAAGTTGCTCACAGTCTCAAATTACTTATTCTGAGAATGAAAGAAAATTTAACAAGTAAATCAATTCATAATTTTTTCCTATTGGGTATATTTCCATTGTTTTGTTTCTGGTTTTAGATATAATATTCACTGTAATAAGGTATTTTATAGTTTAAAAACCTAATATATTAATTATAATTTCGTTAGCATGCCTTTTAACGCCACAATCTCTTTAGATTATATGTAACTCTATGACGTTAGAATACAAATTAAGTGTGCTTCTGTGACTTTTAGAAGTCATTTTACAGATTTGTTTTAAAAGTCGTAGATATCGTATTCAATATGAAAGGAGATCTTATCTTATCTATAAAATTCTCCTGTCGCAGTGTTTGTTATTAAACTCTTCCGAAACGGATTAACCGTCTGAGAATCGGCCAACATATATTTTTCATACCTTTAAATTGTTAGGGTGGCCCAGTCAATTTTTTTTTTTATCTTTTTGGAACGATCTTTACGAAATTTTTTGTGTTTGTCGGGTAGGTCTGAGAATCGACCAACATAATTTCCATGCCATAAAATGGTTAGGGTGGTCCAACCAAAATTTTTTAAATATACTTTTGGAACGATTTTTATGAAATTTTTTGTGCATATCGGGTAAGTCTAAGAATCGGCCAACATCTATTTTCATACCACTAAATGATTAGGGTGGTCCACTCAAAATTTTGCTTTGACGTACTCGAAAATTGGAAGTAAATAGCATAAGAGGTGTAACGAAGTCCGCCGGGTCAGCTAGTTAGTATATATATTTTTGAAGGAAATATATAAACTCTGTTTTTATTACAATTCAAAAGTGAAACGGGTGTTACATATATTTGTAACCAGTGTAACATTGTATGACTTACCGACTTCCAAAAGGAGGAGTTATTCAATTTGTCTGTTTTTTTTTTTTTTTTTTTTTTATGTTTGTTTTTCCTCATAACTTTGGACTGAGTGAACGAATTTCGATAATTCTTTTTGTAATTTAAAGCTGGTGCCTGCAGCTGCAGTGCGGTCTCATTTCAATTTCGTTCAGTTCAGAAAAACCATAAAACCCAGTTTTGATCCATGGAAGTCGGTTTTGTTTTTTGATAAAAATGATTTTATTGAAGTTTTCAAAAGAAAAAAACTAGGTATAATTTAATTTCTTAAGCTTTAACCTCTTTTTTTTCCTGCTAGTGGTCAACTTAAGTGGAACAATCCTATTTTAACTGACGCATTAGTTTACTCTTAATAGTAAGTGCAAGCTCCTCAGAAAATTAAGCTTTTTTTTAATTTTTTTATTTCAGTATGAGAATTTTTTATTTATCAAGTTGAAATATTAGCCCAGGGAAATTAGTAATTTAAATCGCATTTTTCGCGGGACAAAATTTTTTTCATGGAATGTGTTCGGGTGGTTGTCCTTATCATAAAAGTCAGTTTGTTGGGAAAATTGGAGGTTGGGAACAGCCGCCATCTTGGAAAAGAGATTGGTATCGTTTTTATTGAATAGCTCCATTGTTATTCATTTTAACAGAAAATGACAAAGGTAGGACTTATTAACAATAAAATTATCTAAACAATGATATATAAAACAATTCCGTGAGTTGATTAAATAAAATTTTATAGTTGGTCAAAGTGCGGGTTTGTATCGCAAGGTTGGGACAAAATGACATTTTTTCATATATCTGACGAATTTTTGATTTGTTTGGATAATTCTTCAAGAATGAATTATAGTACTTATAATTACCTATAAAATGCTAAATTTATATTATTTGAAATTATAAATATAGAAGCTGATGCTCTATTATTTTTCCTTAATCTTGACACCTCAATCTCGGCTATTGGGTTAATAGAACTCACGATATAAGCTTTTTTAACTAACCATATGAGGCTTTTTAATTCAAATAAACAAACAAAAATCGAAACAAAAAAGCCTCTAAAACATAATCGTATAAACGGCTTATATCTTGAGTTCTATTGGTCACATCCTCAAGATTGGGGTGTCTAGATTTAGGAAAAATAATAGAGCATCAGCTTCTATATTTATAATTTCAAATAATATAAATTTAGCCCATTCACGTTAACTGGAAAACTTACGTTATTTAACCCCCCAAAAATCGTATAAAGCCCAAAATTAGAGTTGTCAGACATTTGAAATCGATATTAAGACGCGTATGGCTGCAAAACTGCGTACTTATATTTTGGTTGTACCTCTACTCCCAAAATTTTCTCGGCCTACTAGCAAAAAACTAGCTTTTTTCTCACTTTTGACTAGTACATGGAGAGTTTCGGAGTTGGATTACTTCTACAATACGATGGTGACAATAACGATTGTGGGCTCATTTTATAGGTAATTATAAGTACTACAATTCATTCTTGAAGAATTATCCAAACAAATCAAAAGTTCGTCAGATATATGAAAAAATGTCATTTTGTCCCAACCTTGCGATACAAACCCGCACTTTGACCAACTATAAAATTTTATTTAATCAACTCACGGAATTGTTTTATATATCATTGTTTAGATAATTTTATTGTTAATAAGTCCTACCTTTGTCATTTTCTGTTAAAATGAATAACAATCTCAAGTAGCACAAAAGTCTAAGATACACCAAACTATTTGGTGTATTTTTTGCACTTTCGTGATATGCATTTTGAATATAAAAAATACACCATTTTCTCGTATAAAATAAACTCCGGTGGTTAAAAAAATATACCGATTTTGGTGTATAAATGGCACTAGTGGTATATTAAATGATCTGTTTTTGGTGAAAATTATCCCTTTGAAATTGAAAAATACACAATAAATCTATGGATAAAATACACCATTTAAATTATTCTGATTTAAAATTTGAACCAAAGTTTATTTTTTATCTCAAACAGTTTGATGAATTCTAATTCACACCATTTCTTATGAAATAAATGAAAATGAATTTTTAATCACTTTCATAATATTGCCATAAGAAACCAATGGTTAAATATGATTTTGTTTGCCAAATTTTAAAACGAAACACATTCTATCTACTAATTTTAGATGCTACCCCCCTCTAAAAATCGAGCGCCTCAAAAATGTCAGTGAATTAATGATTTTTTTTTCGATTTTAAGAATCCATTTTTCAAAAATTATAATTTTTGTGTTGTTTTACATTTTTTTAAGAAAAGTTATTTTATAATGAATCGAAAAAACTAAGAATGCGGGACTATTAGGTCGATAAATTTACTATTTTAATAAAATAATTAATCGCTGTCTTCTATTTTTAAATGGCGTCCATTGAAAAATATGGCGTCTCCCACATATGCATTTTGGTGAATTTTATGTCCACAGGGTGTGCTTCCTACACCAAACAGAGTGTACAAAATAAACCGTTTTGGTTGATTTCAGAATCAAATAATTTTATGCACCATTAATGGTATATTATAAAAACAACTGAATATCGGTGTATTTTTTGCACGGAATCTTAAAAAACTGTTGAAATTTTGTACAGAAAAGACAGTGGTATAATTTTTATACCACTCATTTTGAGAAATACACCATATTTTTTCAATTTTCTCAATTTTACACCAAAATTAATGAATTTACACCAATTTATACACAAGTGTGCTACTTGAGATGGAGCTATTCAATAAAAACGATACCAATATCTTTTCCAAGATGGCGGCTGTTCCCAACCTCCAATTTTCCCAACAAATTGACTTTTATGATAAGGACAACCACCCGAACACATTCCATGAAAAAAATTTTGTCCCGCGAAAAATGCGATTTCATGCCCATATTTTGACTAATTTCCCTGAGCTATATTTTATGTTGATACAAATTAATCATATAACAATTGATTTAAAAGTATTTTGTATGTGTATTTTTTTTATTAGGTACAGTAAGTTCAAGGTAACAACCTTGTTTAAAATAATTATGGTATGGCTTTAAAAGAATACAAAATCTAAAAAAAGTAAATGGTCTGTTTTTTTTTTTTTTTAAGAAATAGGAAGATGGGGGTCGCGAACAAAACACAAGATATACTTTCAGAAATTTTTTGATTAAAACATTAAAAAAAAAAAAATATACTAAGAGAGAAGACGACATTTTTTTTGTATCATGGACTCTAAAAAAAAATTAAATGCGAAGATAAGTTTCATAATAACTTCTATCAGAAATAAAAAAATTACAATAATGTTAGTTTTACTATACCTACAAGTTGGAAATGTTAAAAAAGAATTCAACCCATGGAAACGTGCACATATTCCTAATAAATCAGTATTTGTTTGGTTTGTTTCGGCATAAAAATAGAAATGTAAATAATAACGAAAATAATATGGTACACTGTGGTGTATACGTACTATTTTTTTTTTTTTTTTTTATAACTTGCTCCTTTTGCTTGATTCGAATTAGGAATATTAAATTAAATGCATGATATTACGATAATGTATTGAAAATCTTTTCTTAGTCTGCAGAAACACCTTAAGCTAGAACTTAAATCAGTGCAGCGATTTATTTCAAACTTGGTAGAAATATTTTTTTTGTTAAAGTTAACGGAAACTTAATATAGAACTTTTAAAGAAAAGTTAAACTAAATAATATTTTAGGAATGCCGAAATCGGTTTGCAAGTTTTTCAATAATATTTTGTATGGTATTGTGTCACCAAGACAATAATGAACAAAATTTTAAGTTCTCGAATTGGTTTACAATCATATGAGAAACGAGTAATTCTTTAAAGTACTCTTAAAGTTATATGCTGAACTATCAAAATTGAATTTTCTTCAAGCTTCCTCTAACGTTTGCCCAAACCAATGATATCCTTAGATTAAATCATTTTCTATGGTAGTTTTTCTACCAAATTAAACCATTCAAATGAACTTAAAGATTTCTCTTGCTCAATATTAGTATTAATTTGTGTATATTAACAAAACAAGGACTTACTATACTGATGAATTCTCATGAGAAATCAAAAGCAAAAGAAAGCAAAGTCAGAAAATCATAATACTACCAAAATAGAGTGACCTAAACAAACATCAGCACAAAATAAACACCATAAGTTGTATAAATAACCTTTCCTTATGTCTCATTAGAAGTTCAACGAATTTCAAATCCCCATTTGATTTTCTGCTGCTGTCCTTACACTCTGTCTCTGTGCTCTAGCAAACAAACACATTAAGCGACGTGTTGGGAGAACTTTGTAGACAACTTAAATGCCCGACTAATAAGCCAATTAATGAAATCCACATTGCACATTTGTTGAACAAACAAATAAATCAATAAAATAAAAAAAAAAAGTGGTTCCAAAGGACACATTAAGAGTTCCTTTTTTTTTTCTTGTTTTTTTTTTGTTAATGTGTGTGTTCGTTTAGAAAAGACAGGACATTATTTTGTTTCTCTGCCATGCCCACTACAACTTGTACACAAAGCTTAGAACCGCACCACCTCCATGTCATTCCAATGTGTTGCTTAAGAGTGTATAGCATCTCGTCATTTATATGAAGTGCTCAACAGCTTTTTCTGTCACTATTTTTTTTCTATTCTTTTGCTTGTTTGTTTTGTTCCTTTCTCCTTTATGTAGTATAGTATCCTTACGGAAGATCTTGCAACCAACAAAAAAAAAATATATAATTTTTTTTAGCGACAACAAACATACCTACATTTTTGTGAAAGGACATTATTTTTTTCGTCCTTGATGATGGCAAAAGACGGACAACGGACATTGAAGAAGAAGTAGTGACACGCCATCTGTTGTCCTCATCAGTTTCCTTGTCATTTAGATATAATTTCTATTTTTTGTGTCCATCAAGGTTCTAGGATATTATCTATCAGGGTGGTGCTGGGTGTGAATGTGATGGTCTTTTGTGTTTGACAACACAAAAGTAACACAGCGAATATAATGAATGGAGAATTTTATTTATAGTGATTTTTTTTCCTGATGTCCTTTTTTTTTCAAAAGTCCTTATTTGATTTTATTTTTTTGTTTTGTGAATTTTTTGTTGATTTATTTATTAAACAGATTGACAATGGAAATTTTATAAATATATTAATTTCTGAATAAACAAAACTACAATAACAAATATTTATATTTATTTTTATTTTTGTTAATTAATGAGATTCATTTTCAATATGAGAGGAGAATGAGAGTGAGACAAATGAAGCATTTCAATATTATTGTGTGCAGACTAATGAAATTGCGACCATGGGTGATAATTGGTTAAACAATAATTTGGATATATTTCTATAGCAAACTCACCTATAGAGATGCATAAAATTATGATTTTTTTTTGTTTTTGTTTTAAATAAACATTTAACTTTGACACAACAAAGAGAATTATTGATTAGCTTTATGGTTATGATTGCAATTATTTATTCTGGCGCGATAATTGTGTATGCAAGCAAAAAATACAACAAAAATTATATATTTTTGTTTTGGTTTGTACAAACAAATAAAAATTTTTGATTTGATTATTAACATTTTTTTTTTTTGAACCGAGTCTACTTTTTTTATTGGATTTTTTATTTGTATAAAAGAAATCATGTACCTTTTAAGTAGATTGACAGTTTAAAAATAATACATATTATGTGGCTTTGTAATATTTTTTTAAACTTTTTTGTTGGGTGTCAAATTTGAATTGATTGATCTGTATCGATTAATATGCTATTAAAGGCAGAATTTTAATTTTTTTTTCAAACATAATTTAATTTAATTTAATAATAAATTCTTTAAAAATATGTAAATAATATTATATTTATTTGAACAAAAAATTAAAAACCGCTTATTTTGAAGAGTTATATTTGAGTTTCATTTATGAATACTTAAAAATATACTAAAGTTTAGAAACAAAAATTCACCCTACAAGGAATTTTAAGGTATTGAATTATAATAAAAAAAAAAACACGTATACACTAGGTCCATTTTTTTTGATTTCACACTTTCGTTGTTCCCCACTTAAAATCTTGTTATTTATGAATTTTGTATTAAATACGTAAAATATCAGCTTTTGAGCTCAAGTGAAACTGGGCGGTCAACAAGCTCAAAGTTTTTACTAGAATGCTGTTCTAGGCAAGTGCCCATAACCTACTTAGACAAATTAACTTATTTAAATTTATCTGGTGAAGTTAGTTGGGATTTAGTATAATTTTTCATGATATGCCTTTCGTTTTTATAAAAACCGTTAGTTACTTGATATTTTTGACTTATTCATTTTGTTTATATAAATTCGTCTGTAAAGTTATTTTTTCCCAAAATAAAAAAACAACTCGACACGACGAAAGAAAGTTAAAATTTGTTTTACTGGGCTATCGGGAACTTGTGGACTAATCGTTTTTTATCGAAATTCCAACTCCAAGACATGTCCAATTACGATACCATCAGATAAAAGGTGTTCCGAAATCTGATACTTCAAAGCTGATGAGCGCCCTCTTCCCAAGACTTAAGAGGGCTTAAACTTTCAGCATATGTTGGTATTGATGTGTCTAACAAAATAGTGGATGGGGAACTAATGATTTATATGGTTTATTTTGCTTGCCTCGTAACGTGGACCAGACTATTATAGGGTAAATTAGGGCTTTATGGCATACCTCAGCACAAACTCAAATAACTTTACTACGGACAACAATTTTTACTTCCATCATTTTTTTTTTTATTAAATTTCATAAAAACGTAACATAAATAAATTATTAAAGAATAGAAGTAAAAGTTTTTTAACAAAAAATAAATTAAATTAAAAATAGTCAAAAACAAAAACCATATTGCCCTATGTACGGGCAATATGGCGAACCCCATTTATATCGGAGCACTTTACTTTTTTTACGTACATTCGGGATTTCTGAAATATAATTATAAAAAAGTATCATAAAATTAACGTCAAATTGAGGTTATTTTGAATTTAAAAAAATGACATTATTAATTTAAACAGGGTTGCCAATTTGTAGGCCTACATTCCGAATATTATTTTATTAATTTTTCACTATTTAGGCTTTTGTGTGACATTTCAAAAATTGTCTCATTTGATCTTACTACAAAGACATGTTATATGTCATATTTTCTTTTAAAATAGGGCTGCCACCTAGAAGTTCCAATTTTAAAAGCGGTAACCCTACTTTTTCATTTTCTCTATCAATCAATCTTTCTTTTGACACCAATTTGAACCCCTAACCTCGTGAGCTTAGTAACTGTACGGCCATTTCTCCGAATATTGCCTATTCTTACCCTACTCTAATGTCTATAACTTTTTTCACACAGCGAATTGAAGTTTGTCGCCATACAAACAATTGATGCACGCAAAAATACCTTTTCAATGACATATGATTCATCGTTATTGGTCTCAGGGCCAGCTCCCATACATAAATTATTATTGTCCTTTAAACACTGAACGGTTTTTTAAATTCATTGCAAGATTTAGACCTTCGACGAAGTAATTATTAAGGTAAGGGAAATTTTTTTACAGAAACTTAAGTTATACCTGTGAGAACATAATAAAAAAAGAATTATAAGTTTTTAGGAATCTTTGAAAGCTTGCAAAAAAATTTTTTTCATTTACTTTTCATCGAATAACGGGAACAACTACATATTTCTTGGTCCCAAACTTTCTGACCGTTTTAAACGGTTTTTTATTAATATTTTTTTTATTTTCATAGCGATTAAAATTTATTGGAATTTATTTTCATATTAACATTTCCAAGATAATGGAAAAAATGGTCCTTTTATAATACATAATATCTTGTTGCATAGACCATTTACAAATTTGACTTAACTTTATTTAGCAAGTATATAATACAGTCTTTAAGTTAGCATATAATTAAATTAAAAAAAAAAAATACTCAAAACTTCCACACAATTCGACATGGTCGCAATCAATAAATCTTATCATTTAGATAATCATGTAGACATCATACAAATATACCTGAGGCTAATATGTATATAAAATTGATTATAGGCTGTTAAATAAAATAAAATTCACGACTGGGTCGCACGTACTTGCTCTTGTAGTTCAAAGCATCTTTATCTTAAATATCTATTGGAAATTTAAGATTTTGTGGAGAAAAAAAAAATAAAAACAAAAAAAAAAAAAATCGAAAGTTAAAAAAATTCAATTTTTTAAATATTTTTTGAAGAACTTTTTTTTTTAATTTTTTTTTACATTTAAAACTTCAATACCTATGATGTCTGTAAATTTAAAAAAAATTGACTTATGCTTTGATGAAATATATGAACTTAAAAAACATGTCAATTTTTGAAAAACGGCAACGCCATATTTCCGCTCTCGGCATTTTTTGAGAAAAACTAAAAGCGCAGTTTTGTTAGAATCAATAAGAGTACTGCGCACACCAAATTTAAACCAAATCGTTAGAGCCGTTTTCGAGAAATTTGAAATACCTCGAAAACGTTATATAGGAGATATGCGTTAAATTGGAGATATTAAAAAAATAAAAAAAAAAGTCCTAGGGAATTACGTTAAAATCATCTGTACCAAGTTTCAAGCAAATTCATCCATCCGTTTAGGCCCTAGCTCCATGTACAGATGGACGCACATACGTACAGACGCACACACGCACAGACCGACGGACGGCATGACGAAAACCACTTTTTTGATCTTCTCCATCATCGTAATGTTGGTTTTGATTAAAACCAATACTTGCCCTATAGAGCAAGTAAAAATGTACAAAAGGCTGACGTAAAGAAAAAAAAAATTGTTATTTTTATGTTTTTTTATGAAAACTTATTGCATTTCTAAACCTCCAGCTCTTTTTGTAGATGTTGCACAGGCATGATTATTGTAAACATTTTTAGCTGAAATAATAGGCTTTCAGAGAGAATAAAGTTTGTAGTAGTTTGTCAAGTAAAAACATTGACAAAATTCTGTTCCAGTAAAAAAATTATTTGATTTTTTCATGAACAATAAGAGATTTCACAAAAACCATTAATGTTCTTGAATAGGTATATTCTTTAGAAAATAATATAAAGCTTTTAGATGGAAGCAGAATAATACAAAAAAGAAGGTATTATTTTTCGTTTAGTGTTAAGTTACAGACAGTGTATTAAAGGGAGAATTTTTAACGAAACTAAATTATTATTAATTTTTTATTATTTGAAAAAAATGTGAATGAGACGGCCTTGACCAAACGATATTAAACATAGAGACATCTCAATGTAACCCTTTTGCTTTTGAATAATGCTATCTTATGACCAAAAGTTTTGTTAACTTAAAACTAAACTAACACAAGTTATAAAAAAATCAACACTTCTTAAAAGTTTCAAATAACAAAAAATGTTCACACCTTACAATTTAATTCAAAAGATCGACCCTGGAAATTGTCTCAAGAAACTCAAAAGAACCCTTTTAAATTTTTTTATATTGTAAAATGCAAGTCCTTTTGTTTTGCCAGTTTTCCCACAACATTGTCACTCATTTTCAGCCCAAAAATAGCCAGACTACTGCACACAAAAAAAAAAAAAAGAAAAAAACATTATGAAAAGTAGCAATTTAAAAATTCACCTGCTACTTACAGAACAAGTAACATAACTGTGCCTTAAGATAAACCTTTGCTTCAGTAACTTTATACATACTGTAGCTCATCTCATATTCTTACAAAAGTAAACATTATACCGACCTTCTTTAACTTGAAAACTTTCAAAAAAACACAAAAAAAAAGGATATTCACATAGTCAAAACCAAAGTTTCATGTTTACAAAAATATATTTGAATATAATGAAAATGACTCCTTTCCCTTGCAGCTACTGAGAATACATACATACGTTAACAATATGCGACGAGTTCATAAGTATCTATATGGTAGTGGAAGAATGGTGCATGTGTGTGTGTGTAGAAGAAGAAACAAAACAAAAAAAACTGGCCAAAAAACCATCAGACTATAGCAAAGAAGATGCAAATACTTTGCCTTGGGACAGGACACAATGTTTATACTCTTTCATACAAAAGAGGATGTGCTCCTTGAATTTTTTATTTATTTCATAGTTGTTATCCTTACCACTACCACCCTACTACCCCACCGACCGACCATACTGTGAACGTAAATTAATTTATTTTACTGCTCTGCGGAAAATTGGTGGAAAAACTTGTATGAATGAATGTAGTTACGGTTACTCCGCAAGTTTTTTGGGCCGCATCAGAAGTCCGCAGAGCAGAAAAAAACATTGAAGGATATGCATAAAAAATAAGAATAAGAAGAACAAAAGCCAAAAAAAAAAAAAAAAAAAATTGAAAAAATCAACATTGAAAAACTATAAAAAGGAAGGATCCATTCACATTCATATGTATATCACTACACTTAAGTTTGTATATATTCCTCCGAGACCAAGGGCGAGACCTCTATGTTGTATGACTCTTGACTTGGTTGGAGCTACTGCGAACCTTGCATAAACCCTAGCGCCATACACAACTCGCGTCTGGCACCATATCAAACGAATGTGTTTGTGTGTCAGACTTTTTTTTTTATTTTTCTGTTTGTTTTTTTCTTTTTGGGAAATAAATTTATTTCGGAAGTTAATTTTTACTCGTGCGTTGCACGAGGAACCAAAAGAACTTGACCACCGAGAAAAAAAAGACGCAAGAGCTTACTGGTTTAAAATCTGATGGTGTACCACAAGAGCACATACTGTGTCCCGATATATTTTATTTTTTATCTTAATTTTTTTTTTTCATTTTCCTTTGCAGAGTGAGAAACAACCACAATATTCACAACTTGATGCTTAAAAGCACTTAACAGCTCTTGCGATGTATGTACTTTGTGTTGTGAAAGGATGAGGTTTCGTTTATTGGGTTCAATGTATTTAAACAGAGGTTGTTAAATTAAATTTACACGTCCTGATGAAAACTTTTTCGATAGGCAGTAAAGTATCGTTTTCTTTAAAATTGGTCTTGTTTAAGATTTTTGCATTGTTTGAGGTTAGTTTTAATTTTAAAACTAGTTAATTTATCTGAAATTTTATCTTACAATTTTAAAACTAGTTAATTTATCTTAACCCTCTGTCGGGTTTATGAGGGTGAAAATACCTTTTTTTTGAAATTGTGAATACAATATTCGAATTCCTCGGAAATTTCTACATCAATTTCATATATGATTCTCTATAAAATAGTGAGACAGAAATTAAATTAATTAATAAATAATTTATCTTAAATAATTTAAATAACACTACTTAAAAAAAAAAAAATTATAAAACCAAGTGCCGTTATATTTGTCGTTAAGATTTGAGCCCAAAAATTTTTAAAATCGTATCTTAAAAAAATGTTTAATGGATAGGTTTTCGAGATATGATTTTTCAAAGTTTTTTGTTGTTGTTTTTTCTAGCATATTTAGTATTCGGACCATATCTTGAGTAATAAGCGATCAATCTGACTACAAAAACAAGCACCTGAAAGCTGAATAAATATGAGAGCAACGCTAGAACAATTCTTCTGCGCCACTCCAGATTTTTAAGTGCAATGTATCAAAACATTTTAAAAAAATTGATTTTTTTCAATTTTTGATGAAAAAAAAATTCTTACTGAAAGAAAAAATCTAAATCTTTCAAGTCCTTATAGTTTAAAATTTTGTATGTGTAGTACACTTTCTGAAAAAAATAACAAAATACATGGATATATTATAAGGATACTAGCTGACCCGTATTTTTGTATTTATTTTTAATTTTCGACTCTATAAATTGTTAACATTTTAAATGAAAAAGGGAATCAAAACTTGAAAAGTTCGTAAAATGAGTTTAAAAATATTCACTAAAAATTTCACTTGGCCTATGTTAAAAACGGCCAAAAAAAAAAACTTGTTTTTCCTGTTATTCGGTCAAAAATCATTTTAAAATTTAATAATAATAAAATTAAATTTTGTAAATGCTTGCGCATGACTAAAGCCTATATTTCCTATAAGCTTGAGATTAAAAACTACTCAAAAATGTCCCTAAAAATTAGTTGTTTTTCAAAAATTCAAATTTCAAAATCCAGGGCCTATGAAAAAAATCCGTATAAGACGCCTAAGTTTTTTTCTTAGTATCTTTCCAATCAATTGAGTTACACTCAAGTTTCCGTAAACAATTTTCCCTACCTTTAACAAGCCTTTTGTCGAAGTTCTACCAGATGTTTTCACTGCACAAAAACCTTCACAACTTAGTTTTGAAATTTTTTAGAATTTTTGCAATACCTTTTTCAACCTTACAATAAATTTATCTATCATTTAAAAAAGAAATTCAACTCTCTACAACTTACCGTTTAGAAAATAGCCTCTATTTTCAATGTTGTGTTACCCCTTTTTACCCTATAAAATCATTAATTTTTTTAGCCTAAAACCTTCTACTCTTATTCCCCTTTGATTTAAAAAAAATAAGTAAGCCGGTGTGGCCGGTTAGCGAACGTACAAAAAACCAAACTTTAATATATATAAAAAGCAAAAAAAAACATGTAATTTTATTTTCTCACGCTTAAAATGTGGTATCAAATGAAAGGTAATATTATCAGGATGCTCAATAAAGATAAATCAATTTTTTATAAGCTCCAGATCAAAAGATGTAACGTGTTGAAAAATAGAGTTTTATTTTACCGTTATTTCAAATTTGTCATTACAAAATTAATTGAAACTTTGTACAAATATAGTCTTGCCCATTATCTATCTACACTGTAAATTTCATTTACTTATCTATTGAAGAAAAAAAGATAAAAATAAAAAACTGTTAAAAACGGACAAAAAACTTGGGACAAAAAAAATTTTGTACATGCATGCGCATGATTGAAACCTTTTTTTTTCTATAAGTTTGAGATTTTTTGCAGACTTTAAAAAATTCCAAAAAAATAAAAGACTACTCAAAAATATCCCTAAAAATTAGGTTGTTTTTCAAAAATTTTTATGTCAAAATACAGGGCCTATGAAAAAAAAATCCGTTTTAGACCCCTAATTTTTTTTTTAATATCTTTCTCATGGTGTAACTCAAATTTCTGTGCAAAATTTTGCGTACCTCTAATTAGTGTTTTGTCGAAGGTCTATGACTGCAAAAAAACCTTCACAACTTGGTTTTGAAATTTTTTTGAATTTTTTCAATACCTTTTTTAACTATTGAATAAATTTGTCTATCATTTAAAAAAAAAGTCAACTCTTTACGACTTACCGTTTAGAAAATAGTCTCTTTTTTCAATGTCGTGTTACCACTATTTACCTTATAAAATCTTAAATTTTGTTTTGCCTCAATCCTTCTCCTCTTATGCATCTTTGATTTCAAAAAAAAATTAAGAAAATGAGTCAGTCTGTGTGGCCGGTTAGCGAACGTACACAAAACCAAACTTTAATATATATAATAGATGACCATTTTTGTAACGATCAATATTTTCGACTCCTTTTTGTTACTTTTTGAATTTTTGTCTATAATTTGAAAAGCAAGCCGAATTTGAAAATTTTTAATTTTTTGTAGATAATTAAATTTCCTATCGATATGTATCCTTTTCAAGAATTTTAAAATTAAATTATTGTATAAAAAACTTAAGAAAAACTATTCAAGAGAGAGAAAAAAAATTTTTGATGTTTTTACTAAATAGTTTATTTTTTATCTTTTGAGCATTTAATGACATTGTATTGTCTTTAATCAAATCAAAAGCCAATTTTTTTCTTATTTTTTTCTACCTGATTATTACATTTTTCCAATTTAAAGTATTTTGTTGAATGTACATAATTGTGAGTTTAAAATTATGAAAATTAAAAGGATTGTATTAAATTCAAATGAAAATTAAGCTTCCCCAGCATAAAATTAACCTTTATCCTTTTTAATATCCTTTTTACTACATTCATTATAATCCAGTCAAATAAGGGTTTAACCTCGGAATGAATGTTAGTAGACATTTTTTTTGCTCAATATCTTCCTTTTGCCATTCTATAACATATCTCAAAAGTCTAGAAAAATCTCATGTCCGCTTGTCGCGATTTCAAGGTCAAATCGCGAAATGGAGATTTTCAAAATTAGCAAAAATAGGCTATGGTATTATATACACATATGATACATGATTTCAAGGTATTTTTTAATGCTAATTCCAAAAAATCTAAAATTAAGACAATCTGACGTCTCTGGAAAAAGTTATACCTGTTTTTCATCTGTCAACTCATATTATTATAACAGTTGCAAACTTACTGCCGAAAAACCCTTAAAAGTTATGGTAGACGAACCAAATTTTGCATGAAGATTTAAGAATCCATCATTATTTAAAATCAAAACAATCCCTTACAAAAAATATATATACCTACGAAATAATGGTATTTTTTGATGGAGGGGCAAATTTTAGGATATGCACTAAAGAAGATTCTTGTTCATCTTAGGAATAAGTGCAAATAGGCTAATTTTTTCATTTTAATCTTTGTTTGGATATTCTTTAATTACCCTTAAAAATCTAAAAAAAATCTCATGTCCGCAAGACCTAATTTTCTTGGTTTGAAAATAAGGTGCAGATTTTAAAAAATTGGAAAACTACACTTCAGATTTTTGTGTCAGATCAACATGAATAAGGTGCATTACTTTTCAGGGATGGTCAGGTTGACTTGTTTGTGAGTTTTGATGGAATTAGTGTTAAAAAATACCTTTAAATCATGTCGCTTATGTTGGTATACATATAAAAATTTAAACTTTTCTTATTAATTTTTTAAAATCTGCACCTTATTTTCAAACCAAGAAAATTAGGTCTTGCGGACATGAGATTTTTTTAGATTTTTAAGGGTAATTAAAGAATATCCAAACAAAGATTAAAATGAAAAAATGATCCTATTTGCACTTATTCCTAAGATGAACAAGAATCTTCTTTAGTGCATATCCTAAAATTTGCCCCTCCATCAAAAAATACCATTATTTCGTAGGTATATATATTTTTTGTAAGGGATTGTTTTGATTTTAAATAATGATGGATTCTTAAATCTTCATGCAAAATTTGGTTCGTCTACCATAACTTTTAAGGGTTTTTCGGCAGTAAGTTTGCAACTGTTATAATAATATGAGTTGACAGATGAAAAACAGGTATAACTTTTTCCAGAGACGTCAGATTGTCTTAATTTTAGATTTTTTGGAATCAGCATTAAAAAAATACCTTGATATCATGTATCATATGTGTATATAAAACCATAGCCTATTTTTGCTAATTTTGAAAATCTCCATTTCGCGATTTGACCTTGAAATCGCGACAAGCGGACATGAGATTTTTCTAGACTTTTGAGATATGTTATAGAATGGCAAAAGGAAGATATTGAGCAAAAAAAATTTCTACTAACATTCATTCCGAGATTTACCCCTTTTTTCTCCTTATTTGACTGTATTATTAACTAAGTATTTTTATTATTTTTATTTTTTAAAATTCACAAATCATTCAACAACAAAACATCAACCAGAACACACATTTCCCATCAGAAAACATCACGAGTGTATGGCGTATACGTATTATTTTTGTTGCCTCTCTTATAATTTATTTTTACATATTTAAGTCGATCGGATTTATTTACAATTTCAATTAACCAATTTGTTAAAAGCAAGACTTATGTACGTCGTTATAGCCTTTTTACAATTAACAGACACAAAATGTTGCTCATTTAGCTTGAACGGTATACCTACATCAAGCCAATTAGCCATTTTTGTTCTACTTTTTTTTGAATTTTTTTTTTTATAACAAAGCACAAAATGCCCACAGGGATAATTTACATAAAATTATTTAATCAACTTACATTTTTGAAACTGAGAGAGAGAGAGAAAGAGAGTGCAACTGATATCGGGATTTTTATTTTGTAATTTTCATTTTATTTATTGTTGTAGGTTTTTTTTTTTTTTTGTAATACATATATCCACCATTTATAGAGATATATTTATATATGTTCATAGAAATGAAAACCATTGTTGGTCAAAGTGTGAGAAATTCAATTACGAGATGTAATTAAAATTTGTAACCATATCAGTGTGAACATATCATAGCACTAAAAAGAGGTAGCGAGTTGAGGCGCGGAGACAGAGAGAAACACAGGGACAAAAACACACATAAATTAACCGATTTTAATTGGAATTGAAATTCCCTTGAATTTGAATTGTTCCATTTCAAATATTTCGACATCGATATTGTGTATGTTTTATACGATTGCTGAACGTCGATTTGTATATAAATTTTGAAATCCGATATAGGTACAGTGATATCTATTCATGTAGAATAGTGATGTGCACTAAAATTTAATCAATACAAAACTTATAGCGAACTTTTTTGAAATATTTGAAAAGTTAAAGATGATGTGGTAGGAGATTCTGAAACATTCCAAAATAAAATTTCAGTTGAAGCTATATAATCCAGCCTTATTGATTTTTACCTTATTTAAAGCACTTACACAGTTCGTAATCTGGAAGGATAATGTAGGTATTTAAGGGAATTTATGTTTTATCTGGAATTCCACAAGGAAGTAATATAAGACCACTTATTTTAATTTTATTTTCTTTCTTTTACTTAATAACATTTTGTAAAATACTCAATTCGGTGATGAATTTTCAAGCTTCACGAATTCGAATGGCTATTTATTTTTACAACATGACATTCTGATAGTTTTTTGAACGATGAAACACAAATGCAATCAACACCTATTATGAAAATCGTATACAGGCTGTCCCAAAAGTAATATATCAAACGAAATATGTTGATACGCCAACTTACTTTTATTTAGCTGACGGACGTCACAGATTTTTCAGATTTTTCCCCATCGAATGAACTTCTACGCTAATGGTACATAAGAAATAAAATGCACAACTGGGGTCACACCTATTTGCTCTTATGGTAAAAAATACTCGAATGCTAAAATTGGGGAAAATTTAAAATTTGATTATTTTAAGGAAGTGGATACCTAAAGTAGTGAAAAAAAAATAAAATTTGTTTTATTTTTTTTTATAATTGACTTAACCCTTTCGGACCCAGCGTTACCCTCATGTAACATTTTTTTAAAAATTCGTAAAAAATATTAAATTAAACAATTTTTTAGGTTTCGATGGCTTAATTTAGAGATAATAATTCCTAGCTTCTGGATTATTACAAAAAGTTAGTCAAATATAATACCTTTAATTTTTTTGTATCGAAAAAGGGACTGAAATTCACATTTTTTTTTTTGCAAAAAAAAAATTTTTATATATTTTGAAAAAAAGATATAAAAAATGTTAATGATAGAAAGTGTTTTGTTTTTTTTGCTTAGAAGAAGTGGCATACATTATAGTTTCATAAAAAGTTATTTTCTCAGTTCTCCGACTTTTTTTGGTGGTCATAGGCAGTGCATGTTACTTACATGTAACATGAGAAAAACACATTAGTTTTGCTATTTATTATTTTGGAAAATAACTTTTTGCAATTCATATTTCTTAGTTGTGATGTTTTTGACCCGATAATACAGAAAAAAACATTTTTTAATATTGATTTTCATAGCTTGGGTTCGAAAGGGTTAACACAGCTTTGTATGATTTATTATAGAAAAACAAGAAAAATTTCGAAAATCGTTGGAGCCGTTTTTAAAAAAAATAATTTTGTGTAGATATATAAAAATATTCTAACATTTTTCAAAAAAAAAGTTGGTATGCCATTTTGAAAAAATAATTAATTTACACATAAAAACAAAATTTCAAAACATTCCACCAACCCGTTTTCAAAAATTTGATTTTTCATACAAAACATTTGAAATATTTTTAAAAATCTAAAAATTAATGTACTTATTTTTTAAAAATTTTACTATTTACTTGATAAAATTTTTTGTTAAAATTGGGTTAATCTTGTATACGAGGTATTTAGAAACAAAAAAAAAAAGACGTTCTTTGGCAGGTACCGTTAATAACGGTACAAAAAATATTGTTGGCTTTTATGTGTAATCCTACACACAAAAATTTTAGTCAAAATCAATAGAGCCGTTTTTGAAAAAAATTAACTTATCTATATCCGTTATATACCATTAGCTTTGGTTAGGTATAAAAAAAAATTCAATTTACACTCTAGGGAATCACCCAAAACTGCAGTTGGCAGGAGTAACATACTTTAAATAAACGTGAGTTGCCAAGAACATATATTGCAAAAGTGTTTTGAAAAATTTTACCGGAAATTAACAATTACTGAAAAAATCATCGTTTTTCGTTCCTACACTCCAGGTGTGACGTCAGGTCAATTAAAAACTCGTTTCCTTGTAACCAATCGCGTCATTAGGCATAAGGTAATAATAGAAAGAATCGTTTATTTCAGAAACAGCATAAGTCCATTTTTCCCAAAACTTTTTTTTTTTTGGAGATTTCTCATTTATGTATAGTTATTCATCTTCTGGAAAAAAATTAAGTATGTCAGACCCCCCCCAAATACGAAAACTGAAAGAAAAGGGTTTAAAATCTTGACACGCACACCCTTTTGTTATACATCTATAAAAAGGTAAGGAATTACTCTATCTATATCTATTAAATTCATTAAAATTGAACTCGGGGTTCAAAAGTTAAAGCCAGATTTCTCACTGTGGTAGCGTTTTTATCTGTTGAATATATGACATTTTACCAGTTTTTAATTATTTTGCAGCCATCATGACACGCAAGCTTACAAATTATACATCAATGAAGATGATTTACTAAATCAGAAGCAGGGCTCAAAAGCTATAGCTAGATGAAAACAAAAGTTATACCAACTAAAATTCGTTTATTTCAGAAATGGCATAAGTCCAGCGACTTTAAAGGCTTAAAAACCCGCTAAGACTTGGAAAAAGGTTTATATTTTTAAGGTTTTTAAATGCGTCTTTAGCTAGATTATAACTCGGCATACTCTAAGCTTGAAGTGTTGTGGAGTTTTAACATAAAAAACAGTTTTTTGTTGCTCCTGAAAAGTTAGTGCTCATGGACTTATGCTGTTTCTGAAATAAACGATTCAAATGTCTTATTATAGAAATCATTATAGATACTTGACTAAAAGTTAAGTGAAATTGAAAAATTAGTCCACCAAATGTTATACGGTTGACAACGATGCCCATTCCATTGCAACAGAGAATTCATGGAAAAGATCGACACAGTTAATAGATCCAGTTTAATTTGGGTGTCTCATCAACTTCGTGCTCACACTCCTTCTACGCCTTCATTCTAGAGAACGTCATAATCTGTCGATGTCAACGCCATCTGGGTGTAATAATGGTCACACTTCTCTATGCTCATGTAAATAAATTCGTTCAATTTCTTTGGTCAAACAACAAATTTTTTTTACACAATTGCTTGTAACCAGCGCGCATACCTGTGAAATGTATTAAGACAGTTCGAGCGTTAGTAAAATAGGGAAAGATTTAAAAAGAGAATCATAACACAAGTCAACAACGTTTTTGGTGCCGAGACTATGATATACTTTTCTATAGGTTTTTGGTGTGCTGAACTCGAATCTGAAGTCAAAAACATCCTATTAGCTCCCGTTTTTGAAATATTACTGTTAGAAGATGTAAAAAAACTACTTTTGAGGTTATGCTTTAATGTGAAGACATTTTTTTTTAAATATCAATTAAAACGGTTTCTATAAGAACTATATTCCTTCTTTCAAGATCTTTTTAAATCTTTTCGATATCTTTTTTATTGTTCGAGATATCGTCAGTTGTTTGGGTTATTGTAATGTATCAAACAGATATCACGTTTTCATCTCCTTTTTGATAAAAACAAACTTACTTCATTTTAAGATATCTCCGGCAGTAAACGAGATATTGCAAAGATTTAAACAGGTCTTGAAAGAAGGAAAACAGTTCTAATAGAAACTGTTATGAATTGTATTTAAAAAAAAATCTTCAAATTAAGGCATAACATCAAAAGTGGTAAAAAAACGTTTTTTTGCATTTTCTAACGGTAATATTTCCAAAACGAGAGCTGATAGGATATTTTTGACTTCATATTCGAGTTCAACACACCCAAAACCTTCAGAAAAGTATATTTTGGTTCATGTGGAGAAGATCTTGTTAACTCCAAAAAAGTCAAAAAACGATTTTTTTCGAACTTTCTAACGGTAATATTTCAAAAACGGGAGCTGATAGGATAATTCTGACTTCAGATTCAAGTTCAGCACATCAAAAACCTATAGAAAAGTATATTTAAGTGCCCGCACCAAAAAAAAATTAAATTTTGTAGACCAGTGTAATGCACATTGGTTTTGGAGTTTTGGAACATTAAAATGAGAGAGAAAAACTGTGTGCGGGTGATGCATTCCAAATTCTCTTAGTACGACTAAAGAAAAAATCTCAGTATACTTGACGATACATCCAAGATTTCTAAAAATAACTTAAATAACTTTTTCTAGATTAGTTTTTCTTTTATTATTTTTTATTTATTAATTGACCAAAAACTTCGACTTGTAGGATTATAAACCAACATTTTTTGCTCCTCAGTGTCAACGTTCAAATGAATTATTATTTGTATAGATATTTTTTTTTTTGGAATTTAAAGTTCTAAACTTAAACAAAAACGGTGTTGCGCAAATTGATTTAGTTATCAAAAAACTTTAATCGCTAAATTTATGCTCTTTTTAGAATTATTTCCTAATGTGTATGATATTGATATGAGACATTATTCATAATACTCACACCTCCACACATAGCATATCTGTCCATAGCGCTATAGCTATAACGTAGAAAAGGATTCTGCAATTAAGTCCGATTGGCTTTAATGACATTTAAGCGCATATAATATATGGAAAATCGTTGCCTTGTTGTTGTTATGAACGAGTATGTGGTGGCTATTTGCGTGTTTGCGTTCCGGTCAGGGATATCTCTATAGGTATAGACTGTGTGGCGTAATAATAGGGATACACTCTAGTATACACTGTCCTAGTGCGCGGGTAAATCCTTTTAATGATCTGGAACATAAATATGAAAATGAAAAAAAAAGAAAAAGACTGTAGGTAATCCAAAATGGTACTCTATATCCCAGGATAAAAGCGAGAGCTTGGCCATGGGATATAGTGTAGGTAGGTACTTGGAATATTAGCAATAGAATCTAGGAAAGACAGAAAAAAAGCAATGCACATTGGCATAGTTACAGTTAAGAGTCCTTGAATAGCACTGATTATGATTCTCATAATTATAATAGTGCCTACGCATAGAAGAGTTGATTTGCATAATATAAAGCATGCGAGGGTGGTGTATATATGGCTTATATAAGTGCTATAGGGCAATGCAGCCTTCGGCAGATGCTTATAAACGAAGTATATAGGTTTTGTTTGAATACAATAGAATGGATAGTTATGTAAAATCTATGAACGGAAAGTCCTTCATTAGAAAATGACTTGTTGCATAAACACGCACCTCTATATTACTCCTATTACCTACTCTGATAGAGAAGAGTTTGAATAACAAATTGATTGCAATCACTCTAATTTATGGATGAATTGTTTCTAAAGATTTCCTTGCTCATTTCGTTTTGTAATGTTAACAAATCTTTATATGCCAGTAAGTTGACTGGAAATTGATACAAGAGATGGCTTTTGGATTAGTCGATTGGAAGAAATGCTTTAGCAAAGTGCATGTGATGAGATTCTTTTTTTTTTCAAAAATATTCCTTATAACAACTTTCATTATCTCAAAGTGCCTCTTATTCAGTTTAGGGTTCAGATCCAAGACTTTAATTGCTTTTTTTTATTCCTTTTCAATTAGAATCATCGGCAGGACGGAAATTGGTATACTCTTTCTGTATTGCCACTGTATTATAAATATAGTCATATTACCAAAGGCAAAGATCACTATTTTCTCAAGATAAAAGTTGATTTTGTTTGTTGGTCAGTTTCGATTTTGAGAACGTTTTCGGACAATTTTTTTTTTTATAAAAATAAAGCTCTGCTGACGGAATTCTGAATAAATATGCATACACTAGAATAACTTTTCTGAGTCACCTCAGAAGTTTAAGTCTAATGAATAAAAAAAAAAACATTTAAAAAAATATTTTTTTAAAGAAAATTAAAAAAAAAAAAAAAACAAATTCTTACTCCAAGAAAAATTCAAAACAAGATACTTTTCTTTAAAAGATATGACTGTAAAAAAAAACAATTTCTACACTTTTTGTAAAATTTCCAGTTTTTTGTCTTTAACTAGAAAAGTAAGCTGAATTTGAAAATTATATTTGAGTGACTTTTTGTAGACAATTAAATTACCTATCGGAAAAAATTTATTTAAAAATTTAAAAAAAAAAATTAAATATTGTAAAAAATTTAAGTTAAATTATTCAAAAAAAATAGTAAGTTGTCATGTAAAAACATTGTTCATTTTTGTTTGCTTTTTTCTTGAAAAATTAGTGATTTAAAAAAATAATCATTATTTATACTTTTATACGCAATATACAGGGTGTCCCACAGTCACCGCCCCAAATGAAAACCATGGATTCCTGAGATCATTTTAAGTCGAAAAACTTAAGAGGTAATTTTCTCGTTTTCGTCCCGTTTTCGAGTTACCACGGTTTTTATGATTTTTGTTCTCTTGTCCTTTAACTGGCCTTATCTTTGCCAAACTACGTTTGATTTGAAAGATTTTTTTTACAACCAATCAAGAATTTATTACAGTTTAAGTTTGTCTCAAAACTTTTTTTTCTGCGGACAACCGTTTCACCACAATTTTGCATCAAACACAATTTTCTTCGTTTTTTAAGTTGTTTTTTACACTTTCAAATCATTTAAGTCAAAAAAACACGTTAATGAGTATTAATTTTTTGTGCTTTTTATTAAAGCTCAGTTTATTTCCATAAAAAAAAAAAAAATTATTTCATAAAAAAGGCTACTGAAAGTAATTAAAAAAAAACATAAACAAACTGAGTGAATAAAAAAAAAATAATTTATAAATAAAAAATTAATTTAAATGAATTAAAAACTTTTTCTGAGCTATTGTGGTTAAGAAGAACAAATAGATAAAGCTCAGAAAAAGTTTTTAATTCATTTAAATTAATTTTTTATTTATAAATAATTTTTTTTTTTATTCACTCAGTTTGTTTATGTTTTTTTTAATTACTTTCAGTAGCCTTTTTTATGAAATAAAACTTATTTTTTTTATGGAAATAAACTGGGCTTTAATAAAAAGCACAAAAAAGTAATACTCATTAACGTGTTTTTTTGACTTAAATGATATGAAAGTGTAAAAAACAAGTTAAAAAACGAAGAAAATTGTGTTTGATGCAAAATTGTGGTGAAACGGTTGTCCGCAGAAAAAACAGTTTTGAGACAAACTTAAACTGTAAAAAATTCTTGATTGGTTGTAAAAAAAATCTTTCAAATCAAACGTAGTTTGGCAAAGATAAGGCCAGTTAAAGGACAAGAGAACAAAAATCATAAAAACCGTGGTAACTCGAAAACGGGACGAAAACGAGAAAATTACCTCTTAAGTTTTTCGACTTAAAATGACCTCAGGAATCCATGGTTTTCATTTGGGGCGGTGACTGTGGGACACCCTGTATAACATTGAATAAAGTTGTATTCTTTACAAAAGAAAAGTGATTGTCTGTAAAGTCAGTTTACGGACAATAATTAAGGTGATAACGTCATTAGAAAAAAAAAAAAAAATAATTTAAAAATTATTTTGTTTTTAATAACAATTTTAACTATACACTGAGGGAAAAACCGCAACGTAAAATGTAATATGTTCAACGTTGATTTAATGTTGAAAAAAACTAACATGAAATATTAAGAAATTTTTTTATTTTTGTCGGACCTCAGCTTTTGTAGCATTTTATCACTTTAATTTCCAACAGTGAGATAGCACAGTGGAAAAGCATTCGCTTAGTGATCCAAGAGTTGAAGGTTTGATCCCCAGCGGCTGCCAATTTTTTTTTAAATAAATTGATGCTTTTTTTCAAAGTTGAAACAACTTTGAAAGATATTTTATCACACCAAACAACTTGAAATTAACGATTTTCGTCTTCAACGCAAAATCATTCCGAAAAAAGATTGAACCAGCGTGATTTTCGTTGATTTTAAGTTGTTTTTCCCCTCAGTGTATCTTTTATAACAGCACACCTATTTTTTATAAATAAATTAATGTTTTTAATCAAAATATATTTTTTTTTTTAATCAACAACCGAGACTTCTACAATATACAGCAATATCGAAGTATCCGTTTGGAGAAAATTTTTTTGCGATTTGTTCGAGGTATCTGTTCCGATTGACATATCGGAAAATCTTCCGATAAAACATTTCGCTTATCAAAGCATTGCGAAGAAGTGTGTTCAACAAAGGATTTTTAAATTTCATCTGAAATTCTCCGACATAAAACAGTTGCGAAATATTTTAAGAAAAATGGAATCTTTACAGGAAAAAAAAAATATAAATATTTAAACATAATTTTGCATGCAGATTAACCCTCTGTAGGCACACCTCTTTTTTGTGACGTGATAGGCACACGGGTGCGAATTTGGTTTATACTTTTTTCATGTCGCTAGAACTTTTTTTCGGTCTCAATATTTTATAGAGAATAATACATGAAATCGATGTAGAATTGTCCAAGAAATTCGAATATTGCATTCACAATTTAAAAAAAAATATATTTTCACCCTTATAAAGAGATTTTTTTGTGACCACTTTTTTGAAAAATCGTAATTTTTTTTATTTTTGTCCTTCAAAATTCGCACCCGTGTGCCGACAGAGGGTTAAGAAAAACAACGACAAAGCATCAGCGAGAGAGAGGTTGGTTGAAATGTAGAAGACCTTTCAACCATCACAAGGATTTTCACTTATTGAATTAATCTCGTTGACACTTGTGTCAAATTAATGCGATTGTATACTTTGTTTGTTTGTTCAGAAGTGGGATACCTTGAAAGAAACCTAAGTTCCGATCGAAACGGGCCATCGTTTCAGAACTTTCTGCGAACGGATACCTCGATAGGGATGATAATCTAAAAAATTTTTCGTTTTATATTGTAAGATAAACAAGTAGAAAAAAAATGATGTGCTCATCATCTTCTTGAACGTGATTTCCAAGAACTTTCATTTGTTCTTTCGTTCGTTGTTCGCTCTCAGGTTCACAGTATTTTACTATTGCAATTAATGGAGTTACTTAAGCTAATTATTTTGGAATCCAGCAGAACAGATCCGATTTTGATGATTTTTTTTTAAAACGTTGGTAAGTCAAAATACATTAACCTCAGTGGATTAAAATTTGCTGCTGATGTCGTATTTCTTTTTAATTAAAATAAAGATTTCTGTTGCCTGAGATCATTGTTTTCAAAATGGAAGTTAGG
This sequence comes from Episyrphus balteatus, assembly GCF_945859705.1. Classification (NCBI taxonomy): domain Eukaryota; kingdom Metazoa; phylum Arthropoda; class Insecta; order Diptera; family Syrphidae; genus Episyrphus; species Episyrphus balteatus. The sequence goes on along the minus strand of NC_079134.1, from coordinate 14,018,968 downwards.
GCCAATTTACTATCGCTTAAGCGCTAGAAGCAATTTTCTCACAAATTGAACTCAAACATAAGATAAACAATATTATTATTTCTGTCTTTTAGTTTTAAACCAAACTAATTGAATAAAGTATTTTTGAAAAATTTTTCTGGTTTTTGAAAAAAAGTGTAAAAAAAAAAATTCAAAATCTTTGAAAAACTAAAACCCGATATTCTAAAATTACGCACCCAAATGTACGAAAATAGAAAATATTTTCATCTGAAATAGTTGTCCACTTATTTGTAATAGATTTCTATTTATGTATTTAAAAATGTTTGAGGAAAATTGTTAATGATTCACTATCACTTGAGAACAGTTTTTGCCACCTATCTACAAATTTTTTTTTATATAATGTAACTTTATTCCTTACACTTCGCCCTTATTATCGAAAAATCTCAAAAAAAAAGGCATCTTCGAACATTACCTACTTCAATTTTCTTTTCAAACCCAATTAGCTATCTATTGTTTTGAACATCAAGAGAAACTTTGCCAAAACTTCTGCAAGGTCGAAATCTTCTGCCAAAATAATAATTACCTTACGGCAAAATAGCATACCTAATATTATTTTTACTCTTATCAACTTCTAATAACAAAAAAAGCTACAACTGTTCACCATAATAGGTCACAATCATCTGGCAAAGCACACAACCTTGAACTTGACACAAAAGCAATCTCCAAATACTCATCACAAAAACGAACAGAAAAATAAAAATCATATGAAATATGACTCTGCCATTTATACAAAAACAACAAACAAAAGAAAAGTGTTCTGACACAATCAGACATTCATAATATTGCCGAAAGAAATATTTTATCGACTTTTTGCAGTAGCAGATGTTTCTCAAAAAACAATTAAAAAAGTTTCTTCCATTTAAATAAAATTTAAGGATCCTTTAAAGCCTTAAAGAAATAAAAACTTAACTCAGCATCCTTATTAACACCCTTTCTATATCTCCCCCAAAAATTAAATCAATTACCTAAAAATAATCTTCAAAAGCCTGACCGAAAAGTAGGTTGGAATAGGTATAGGCCAATGAGTGTAAAACCTAAAATAATAAATTATGACATTTACCAAAAATTTCTACCACAAAAACCACCCTTTTTCAATATTCTCCCAACAGAAGCAGCAGCAACAAAAACCCAAACCCCTTAAAACACTTAAAACCACAAATGTCACCTTTGATATAATGTCCGACGACAGCAAAAAAAAAAAAAAAAAGAGGAAGTATTTTCAAGCCTTTTTGACTTTTTTGTTTTTCATTTTTATTTTTTTTTTTTGTTTAGTTTTTGTTTCGTTTGTGCCTCTCCCATGACCAATGAATGAGTGAGTGGAGCCTGTAATGCTTTTATTCCACTTAAAGTGGCAAACGTTCAAAAACATAAAAAAAAAAAACAAGAAAATAGTCCTCTCTTGGCTCTCTATAAAATATCCTTCAAAGAAAAAAGTACAAATATATATTTTAAAGCTATGGTGTATATGAATACTATACCGACTATTTATATTTATAGGAAGGCACAAAAGCCTTTTTCACAAAGCTAGGGAGAGCCTTGCCTTATAATAGCACCCTTGAGGATGTTGGGGGTATTGTTTAGTGAAAGGATTTTTCTTGTATACAAATCGTTTCACGTGTTTCCTGTAATTACCTAAAATCATAACTCAAACTCACCCAAAGCGGTGAATGGCCGTTAAGACATTTTTTTTCTTTTTTTGAATATTTTTCAAAAACATCCTTAAAAGGTTTTTTTTTTGGGATACATGTAAAAAATAATACAAAAAATTTCTGTTTTGATAACGGAATTTCAACACATCAAGATGCATTTTTTCTGATGAGTTTCGAAATGAATTGTGCGCATAATTCAACTTAGTATGGTGAATTGAGGTGAATAAATGAGAATAAAGGGGAATAAATTCCCCTTTGCTATAATTTGTTTGGTTAAAATGAAGACATTTTTTGTATTCACCTCGTTCTCCTTCTTTCATTTCAAAAGCAAAAGATTTATGGTACAAGGAAGTTTTTTTGAAATATAAAAAAAAAAACATAACACACAAACTTTAAATGGGGGGTATTTTTGAATGTAGAATGTGAGAATGAAAACTTATACGAAAGTATTTCAATATTCTAGGTAGTATATCGAATGTGGGTCAAATTTAAGGCAAATATTTTTGTGTATGTTTTTTGATATTGTTCGTGTTTGTAATAAAATGCAAATTTTATGTTAAGTCATCGGATTTTCAAACTTAAAATCAACAAACAAAAGTTGTATACGTACACATGTTAGATGTCTAATATATCAAAGGAAATCAAGATGTCCTGATGCAGGATGAAAGAAATTTATATAAATTATTTAAAGTATGGGTATGTGAATATTTTTGGTAGAGTGTTGTTTTTCTTTGGAAAAAATTACTAAAAGGGAAGAGATTTTAAGATTTTTGAAAAGTTTCTTTGGGGGTTTTAAGGTTTTAAAGAAAAGTTATAGATTTTTTTTTACCTTTTTTGTAAATAACATACATATTCCAATGGATAGATAAAATTGAAGTGTATGTAAATACTTACTAAATCCCACTCTTAATACATCATCATTCTGATGAACTACTCGTATGTTTATCTGGCTTTGTGAGTACGTATACAAAAAAAATATGGAAAAGTAGTAGAAATAGCATTTGAGGTCGAATTAATTTCCACAAAAATGATATATGGCGCAAAATGATTGAAGGTGAGATCCTGAGATTGTGTCCTTATCAACATAATCCAAAATCAAAATTTATACTTTTGGAAAAAAATATGGGCTTTAAGTCATAATAATAGTGATAGAATGTAAGAAATAAATGACTTATAAAAAATCCATCATGTTAAAGCTTGCTATTTAAAAGTTAAAAGAATAAATTTATTCGATTTTTGAAGGAATTTCTTAAAAAACTACAAAAATTCAAAATTCAAATAATTTTATTGATAATAATGACATTTGATTTTTTGTTTAACAAGAAATTTTAAGAAAAAAAAAAAATTTTAATATAAAAAAAGTTCAGTAGGTATCCAAAAAAAGACTTCAAAAAAATAATTTCAAATCTTTTTATAAATTAAAAAAAACTTTTTTTTCAAAAATATTTTAGGTACTTGTGAAGCGAATTTTTAAAAGAGGAATAAATCACTTTTCAGTTTATTTAAGTATAAAAAGTTCCGCTACCCAAATTTTAGCTCTGAATTAAAATAGGCCAAGTTTAATGAAAACAGAAAATTGGTCTTACAAATCAGTCTCTGAAAACCGGTTAAAGATGAAAATCGTATGAAAAATCACAATTTTGGTACCCGACAAATGTGTCTCTAAGGCCGTGTGTGAATTGCGTCAAATAGTTAACACCGTGTAAAATTTTTGACACTATTGAGGTTAATACAAAATTTTCAGCTGTTAAAAATTTATTGGGCTCTGGGACCTGGTTAAATTTGAGTTAAATTTTTTTTGCAGATGGTTTCGTTTTGTTTGTTTTTTGAAGTTATACTTCTTATGGGAGGGTGGGTATGAAAATTTACTTTTTGACAAGAATGTCAAAGGGATTATGACGCTATCACCCTATGTAGCAGGGCTGTCGTTTCACCTTTAGAGTAGGCAGTACTTTAGTATTTAAAAATGCAGTACGCCGCAGTACGGCAAACATAAAACACACTACACGTTGCAAGTTACATGTTTCGTGTGGCAAGTTGCATGTGGCAAGTTGCGTGTGGCAAGTTGCATGTGGCAAGTTATATGTGGCAAGTTGAATGTGGCAAGTTGCATGTGGTAATTTCCATGTGGCAAGTTGCCAGGGTTGCAAAAAGCTCACATTTCAGCTCAGCTCAAATTTGAGCTAGGTACCATAGCTCAGCTCATTTGAGCTGAGCTGAAAGTGAGCGCCCCAACTTCCAACGCCTATATCTCGGAATTTTGAAGAAAATGAAAAAAAAAAAATATTTGATGCCAAAAGGTAGCGGGGACTCTAACCTACATTTGGGTACAACTCCCATCCCTGTAGGTCAACGCGTTCTCAAACCGGGAGAACTTAAAAGTAAAAAAAAAATATTCACGATTCTGAAAAAATAGGCATGATGTGGCGGTTTAACATGGAAGGCGATTTTTTAAAAATCTGACAATGTGCAAAGCGTAGGCCCATGACACAAGCTATCATTTGGCATCACTCCCAAAAATTGCTCTCAAGCGGTTTAGCTTCCAGGAGCGTTCAAAGATTCAGGGATTTTTCGAAAAAAAAATTTACCCCAACTTTCAAACGCGATTTTCTCGGAGTTTTGAAAAAAGTCGAAAAACCGGATTGTACCGAAATTTTTTTTATGATAAAAAAAGAAATATTTTACTAAAAAATAGAAATATATTTACTATTAAAAAAACCAAGAGAAAAGATCACGAAAAATTATCTGTTTCATTTATAAAAATATCCATGTGTTAAAATAATTCCATTAATAACTAGAACCAAACATCTTAAGCTATGGTGGTTTATAAAAGTTTAAAATATCTTCATATTTCATTATACTTTCCAAATAAAAATCAATGTATCCTCTCACCCATCACAGCTCAGCTCTCTTTACCTTAGCTCACCCAACAGCTCAGCTCAGCTCACCGACAGCTCAGCTCACCCAACAGCTCAGCTCAACCATCAGCTCAGCTCACTTTCAGCTCAGCTCAAATGAGCTGAGCTATGGTACATAGCTCAAAAGTGAGCTAGCTCAAAATTTGAGCTGAGCTGTGAGCTGAGCTCAGCTCACTTTTGAGCTTTGTAGCAACCCTGCAAGTTCCATATTACAACATAAGTAAATTTCACAGAATAAATTGAAAACTACATGGAGCAAGGAGGATGAAAGAATTAATTTATTGTTCACTTGATAAAAATGTAAAAAAACGAAGTGTGGATTAATTAATTTAATAATAGAAATTAAAAATATCAAATGAAATTCATTTACATATACTGAATGAGAAGTATAACTTCAGTCGCGTGTACATGTGTACACACACTCTTTTTTTTTTATTAAAAAGGAGTATCATGGCAGAAAAAAGGCAAACAAAATTTTAAACAATAATTTGTTTTTTGAAATTTTTTTGTTCACCTCAATAGTGTCAAAAATTTTACACGGTGTTAACCATTTAACGCAATTCACACACGGCCTGAGGCAGCAGTAAAACTACAAAATTCCGTCGACACAGTGAGAACTTGGACCGAAAAATGGCGTATTAAACTCAATGAAACAAAATCTTCAGATATAAACTTTTCAAATAAAAAGATAAACAATATTCCAATATTCATTCAAGCTGTACCTACCTTACGCCAATACGGCCAAATACCTTGGAATTACTTTGAATGTAAAGCTTAAGTGGAAAGTGCACATCAAAAAGAAAAGAGAAGAACTGAATTTGAAATATAGAAAAATGTACTGGTTACTTGGTAACAACTCTGATTTATCTACCCAAAACAAAAGAATGCTGTATAATCAAGTACTAAAGCCTGTTTGGACCTATGGTATCCAATTATGGGGCTGTACAAAAAGAAAACAATTGCCAAAATCATTCAAAAGTTCCAAAACAAAGTCCTTCGTGGAATAGTTAATGCACCTTGGTACAATACAAATAGAAATGGTTACAGAAGTTGTTAAAAAATATACGCTTTATCGCACAATCAGAGACTGCAAAGTCATACTAATTCTGAAATGGAGTCCGTCTTAAATGTTAGAAACCATTATCGGAGATTAAGAAGAACCAAGCCTCATGAGCTTATGGTCTAAAAAATATGGGAAAGTATTAAAAGTATAAACTTCCCCAACGTGATTTTACAAAGTTAAGAAAGAAAAATCTGATGTCCTGATTAAGAGGTGGTTTTAGTGGTTAACCCTTTCGAACCCAAGCTATGAAAATCAATATTAAAAAAATTTTTTTCGGTATTATCGGCTCAAAAACATCACAACTAAGAAATATGAATAGCAAAAAGTTATTTTCCAAAATAATAAATAGCAAAACTAATGTGTTTTTCTCATGTTGCATGTAAGTAACCTGCACTGCCTATTAGCCCAGTCGGGATGTACAAAAAATTAAGCTGAAATGGAAATAATTAGATCGTGCAATTTTTTTTCATAGGATGATAGAGGGGATCACTGGGAGCTTAAAACCAGTTTTTCGGGAAAATCGACCTTGTGCTTAAGCCGCCATCTTGGATTAAAGGTAAAACACGTTTTAGTGAATAACTCGGCCATTTTTGATTTTTGACAAAAATTATATATGTAAAACTTGTAGAAAATTTTATTTTCTATAACTTTTGTCTTAATAAATTTTTCTATATGACCTATATTTTTCGAGTTAATTTGAAAAAACTATACCCCTACTCAGCTTAAACTTTCTACCCGCTTTGATTATAGATTTTAAGCTCAACGCAATATGGGAGTGTTTTTATATGTTTTTGGGGATGATAAATCTAGCTGCAATGTTAGTTTTTGCAAATTCATGAAATTTTATAAACAAAAGGAACTATCTCAAAATCGGAAAGTGTCGTTTTAAACAAGATTAGTAAATATTATAATTGATGTCTAGCAAGACAAGCAAGTTTTTGAATTTTTCAAATCGGTTTATTAATGCCTGAGATATGACCAATTGTTTATAATAAAAGCTTAAAAGAGAGAGTGAGTTATAAACAATTGGTCATATCTCAGGCATTAATGAACCGATTTGAAAAATTCAAAAACTTGCTTGTCTTGCTAGACATCAATTATAATATTTACTAATCTTGTTTAAAACGACACTTTCCGATTTTGAGAGAGTTCCTTTTGTTTATAAAATTTCATGAATTTGCAAAAACTAACATTGCAGCTAGATTTATCATCCCCAAAAACATATAAAAACACTCCCATATTGCGTTGAGCTTAAAATCTATAATCAAAGCGGGTAGAAAGTTTAAGCTGAGTAGGGGTATAGTTTTTTCAAATTAACTCGAAAAATATAGGTCATATAGAAAAATTTATTAGGACAAAAGTTATAGAAAATAAAATTTTCTACAAGTTTTACATATATAATTTTTGTCAAAAATCAAAAATGGCCGAGTTATTCACTAAAACGTGTTTTACCTTTAATCCAAGATGGCGGCTTAAGCACAAGGTCGATTTTCCCGAAAAACTGGTTTTAAGCTCCCAGTGATCCCCTCTATCATCCTATGAAAAAAAATTGCACGATCTAATTTTTTCCATTTCAAATGTTTAATTCTACTGGGCTATATGACCACCAAAAAAGTCGGAGAACTGAGAAAATAACTTTTTATGAAACTATAATGTATGCTAATTCTTCTAAGCAAAAAACATAACACTTTCTGCATTACCATTTTTTATATCTTTTTTTCAAAATTATGACCATATATAAAAAAAAATTTTTGCAAAAAAAAAAAAATGTGCATTTCAGTCCCTTTCTCTATAAAAATAAAATGCACGACTGGGGCCGCACGTACTTGCTCTTGCAGTTCAAAGCACTTTTATGTTAGCTTACTTGTAGGTTATTAGAGCTGCCTCTATATACATTTTTAAGAAATTTGGTTGATGTAGGGGAAGAGCCGGCATGGAGGCCAAATGTTAGTTAAATAAAATTTTTTTTTATTTGACTTGACTTTTTTGAGAAAAACTAAAAACGCAGTTTTACTGCAATTACTTTGAATATTACGTATGCAAAATTTTATCAAAATCCTTAGAGCCATTTTTGAGAAAATTGCAATAACTCCATAATAATGTACGGGAAGAGCCGACATCCGCGATTTAAAAAATATAAAGACCATATTTCCACTATCCGTATTTTTTGAGAAAAACTAAAAACGCAGTTATGTTAGAACTATATACAGCATTACGTGTGCTAAATTTAATCGAAATCGTTAGAGCCGTTTTCGATAAAATTGCAATAACTCGAAAATTTTGTATGGGAGGTATACGTTCTAAGCGAGATATTAAAAAACAAAAAAAAACCAACCTTGGAAATTACGAAAAAAACATCCATACCAAATTTCAAGAAAATCCGTCCACTCGTTTAGGCTGTAGCTACTTGTACAGATGGACGCACGGACGCACCGACGCACCGACGCACAGACCGACGGACGTCATGACGAAACCCACTTTTTTGGGCTTCTCCATCATCGTAATGTTAGTTTTGATTAAAACCTCGAATTTTTTTTTTTACACGAAACCAATACTTGCCCTATTGAGCAAGTAAAAATTAAAGGTATGATATTTGACTAACTTTTTGTAATAATCCAGTAACTAGGCATTATTATCTTTCAATTAAGCCATCGTAACCTAAAAAATAGTTTAATTTAATATTTTTTACGAATTTTAAAAAAAAATGTTACATGAGAGTAACGCTGGGTCCGAAAGGGTTAAGAGTCCCACACTACTTTGTGTCGAATACTGCCAAGTGTTTTATGAAGATTTTCTCCTGTGAAAAAAAAAAAAAAAATCTGTTTAAAAGTAAATCAGAAGTGAAAACGTTAGTTTTGGTTAAAAAAATATGAAAATCATTTTTAGGGAATCTTACAAACCTCGTAACTATGAAGTTTGAAGAAAATTGCTATAGTATTTTAGATTGTAGTTCAAGATACATACAAACTGCCTGACAGATAAAAAAATTGCGTTCATTCTCGTATTTATCTGTTATAGTAATATAATGTCTGATTGTCATCAGAAGTTTAATTTTTTTTACTAAATATGTAGGTACTTAACTTACACTAGGTACACAAAGTCTATATTATCGACAGTAAAAAATAAAAAAAATATCGATTTTTCAAAAAAGTGTTCGCAAAAATGTCTCTAAGCATCATCTTAGACAACATATTTTTTTGGAACTGAGAATACAATATTCGAATTTCTTGGAAAATGTATTGATTTCATTCACGTATTCTCCATAAAATATTGAGACCAAAAAAAGTAATAGCGAATTGAAAAACTAAGAACCACATCCGCGAGCTTTTGCCTATCACTTCACAAAAAAAGTTGTATCTAGTGTGATCATATTGATTTTGACGATTTCCGAAAACAATTCGTCGGCGTAAAGCATAATTGTTCTAAATCCACTTTTTACCGAAAATGAGTTAATGATGCGGTTTTACTAATTTTAGGGTGCTCTTTCCGAATTTTTGTCAAAAAATTTTCATTCCGCAGATAATAAAATTTAATGGGACATAGAATAATAAAAACAGGGAAGTAGCCTTTTGAAAATGAGCCCGAGTATTTTTAATTGTTCTAAGTCCCATCATAGGTATGTATTTTGTTCTTAGTCCACTTTTTATTTAGGTAAGGAAAAAACATACTTGTATAGAAATTGTTCTATGTCCAATTTTGGGTTTTTAGTTTTGAAAAATATTTAAAAATAATATGCACCTACTAATGAGGTAAACTTATATATTTAATTCAAGAGAAAAGAACAAACTTAATAAAAAACACAACTTGAATGGCAAACGAAAAGAAAATTGTCGCTTTAAACCCCTGTAAAATTTCCTTTTTGTGACTTAGAACAATTTCACTTTACGGCGACGAATTCTTTCGCTTTTTCCGTATTTTTTTTTTAATATGCCTTTTGCAATATTTTTAAAGTTTTCAGAGGTGAACAATTGATTAAAAAAAAACTATTGTTGATGAAACTTCTCTGCTAAATAAAACTACGCATTTAAGCTGACTTTTTCTTAGAAGCGAAAAATTCGGCTCCGCGAAATTAGGCCCCAGGAAATAAGGCCCCAAAAGAAAAAAAAAATCATGTGTGCAATTCACACGTGGTAGAAGTGAAACCTTAAAAAATCATTTTTCTTGAAAAAAATATAAAAATCTATCTATTTTTATTCTATCACCTTTAAATCTATATTTTTTATATGACAACCTATATAAATTTTATATCATCTGAAAGCTTTTTGTCTTAGCTCAAAATATATATCGATCAGGTCTATGAGACATCTACAAAAAGGGCTAAAATTTTTTTGAACTCGATGAAATTTCATAAAAAAAAGCAAAAAAAAACATTTATTTTTATGTTCTCATGCTATTAAATCAATTTTTTTGTTTGACAACCTATACAAAATTTTATACCATGTGAAAGCTTATTGTTTCACCTTGTATAATGATGCATAAATCTTTTTTCAAAGATGTCTACAAGAGAAGTTAGAATTTTTAAAGTCAACCATGTCGAATTTCCAGACTGAGATTACGGTACTCCCTACACTGGTAGCTAGTCATCGCCAACAGAACTCCACAGGTGTTTTCAGGTATTTTTAATTAATTATTATTTTCAATTTAAGATTGTGTAACTTGTGGAGCACGTAACGTAATGTGTGATATATCCAATAAAAGGTTATGTTATCAGCATGCGTATTAAAGTTAAATCAAATTTGTATGTGCACTAGATCAAAAGATATAACGTGTGTTGGAAAAGAACATCTTTTTACCGTTATCTCCGAATTTTGAATATGAAATTAATTGAAATTTTGTACAATTATAATTTATTTAATTACCTATCTACAGTACAAATTTCATTCATCTATCTACTAAAACAAAAAAGTTATAACAAGTTGAAGTCGTGTCGCGTTTTCGTTTCATCTTGTTTCAAATCACTACGATACTAAAGAAGTTTTCACTTCAAAAATTAAATAAGGCCCTAAATTGGGGTATTTTTTCATAATGAAAATATGCCCCAATGGAACAAGGCCCCATCGAAATGAAAAAATGCCCCAAAAATAAATGAAATAAAGCCCCAACTTGTTTTGAACTCTTTAGAAAAATGAAATAATACCCCAATTTTTCTTTTTCTTAATTAATTTATTTTTGGTAATGAAATATCACCCCAAACCATCAAAACCATCTTTATGGACGGAAATTTTAAAATTGTTCCTCAAGGATGTTTCAAACTGTTGTTGTGTTTTTTTCGGTTATTTTGTTACTTATTAATGCTTTTTTATATGATCCCTGTTGGTTTGCAGCAATATCTTTACATTGAAAGGCATTAGTTTGCAGTACAGCACGATGTTTATATTAAAAATCATTAGAAAGTAACAGAATAAAAATCGCGCGATTTTTTCAGCTATTCTGTTATTTAATAAAGCTTTTCAATGTAAAGATCGTGCTGCAAACGAATGCCTTTGAATTTCTTGCAGCTTTTCTGTTACTCCCTGCTTGTTTGCAGCAATATCTTTACATTGAAAAGCATTAGTAAGTAACAGAATAGCTTAAAAATCGCGCGATTTCTTGCAGCTATTCTGTTATTTACTAATACTTTTCATTGTAAAGATATTGCTGCAAACCAACAGGCAGTCCACAATATGCGGTACTTTGCCAATTCTGGGTCCTTGATAAGCGGAATTTTAGGTACAACAATTTTTTTGAAAGATAATTTAAAATTATTGAAAGATAATTATTGTAAATTATGAAAAAATGAAAAAAAGCCCCAAGTTGTTTTTAAAATAAAGCCCCAAGTAAAGTAAGGCCCAAAATAAGTGTTGGGGAAATTATGCCCCGAAAACAAAATGAAACAAGGCTCCAAAAAATGAAGTAACACCCCAAAATTTGAGAAATTTCGTTGTTGTTGTTTTGTGTCTATTTTTTTGGGGCCTTATTTCATTATTTTATTGGGGCCTCATTTCCTTGGGCTAAATTTCGCGGAGCCAAAAATTCTCAGCTTATGAAAAAATTATGTATAAGACGTGATATGCTTATTGAACCTTAGCTTCTTCTATTATTTTACCTTTTCTACTAAAAAATCTTTTTAAACATGTAACATATTGTTATTTACCTAATAATGTGGAAACGTCTTGGTTTTTTTTTTTCTTAAACACCATTTTTTGCAGCCCCAAGCTTGTATCTCTCCAAAAATCTAAGAAAAATCTAACTTAAACACGTTTAAATGGTCCCCATTTATAATATTTAAAGTCACACACCCAAGTTTCCTTTAAAAAACAGACAACTTGAATAATTTATGAATTTTTTTTTATTTCGCTCACCAACTGTGAAAAATTTTAAGCGTCAAAATATATAAAATTAAAAATGTAGCAATGTAGGTTGTAGGCACATAGACACAATGTCTATGTGGATATTTATACGTAATATTTTTTTTTGTTCCTTTGCTCTTCTACGGTACACTAATAAATTTTCTGACATATTAATACAAAGAGCAATTGTGTTGAGAGTTTGAGTCTTGGTCTTGTTGCGGGTTGGATGGATTCTCCACTTTTTGTCGCATTAGCATTCACTGTCTCGTTACCACCTTAACCATCATCTCCTGGCACCCCCTTCAACATAAAGTCGCGTCGTCCTCGTCATCTTCATTGTCCTTACTGCTTGTTCCCATCTCATCTTCTCATCAAGCCATTGCATTCCGCTTAATTTAAATCAAAAATTATTTCATAACATTGGAATCCTCGGAGATGTATACAAATGTTTGTATGTATGTCTCTCACTGTGCTAGACCCGGATATGTCTCTGCCTGCAGTCCTCCCCTCCACCCACTCCTTGGAATCCTTGAAACATCATATACACATAGAATTGTGTTTCTGTGTACTTCTGTGTATCCGTGTGAGTGCTTCAAATGAATATTTATGCAATTAAAATTGCAGATACGGTTGTAGGGAATATGTCAATCACATAAAGTGCACCACATTTATACAGCAGCGTATTCAGGATTATTTTTTTTTTTTTTTACTATTTTCTTTTTTTGTCTCACATACCAACCAACTGCAATTCATATAGAAAAGCAGAAGGTACCAGTACCAGAGAGATAGGTAGGTTTTAGGTTTTTATATGGTTTTTGATTTGTGTATGGTGGAAGTATGCAGAATGTCCCTGTCGATTTTATTCAACCAAAAAAGGATAATTTATGCGCAGGAGGGCGAAAAATATGTTAAATATTAAAAAAAAATACAATGAAAGAAAAAAAAAGAGAAAAATTCAAAATTATCCTCATTACCGTACATGAAAGGACTCCCATGATGGTTTAGTTTGATTACACAGCTCTTGCTACTAGCAGAGGAGGATAATTTTGAATTACAATATTCTTCCACAATTGAAATTTGTTAATAGATTTATTCATCGGAATCAACAATATTCAGCAACAATGACAAGGTTTGTTGTGTGTGTGATGTAAATTTGGAATTTCGATTGGTTTACATTGTGTAAATTATGTTGATTGAGCTATTGTATGTTTCATTGGGCATAAATAACACGTTGAACGTTTGAAAAATAAATTATTTTTATTTTTTTTATTTATTTATTTGTACAATATTGTATATACATTATTTGGTGAATTTATTTCAATTTTAAATTATCTTTAATAACATTATTGCATTATTTACCCTCTTCTGATTTTTTAAGTAGGTAATTTAAAAAAAACTATTTTTGTTGTTTAACAATTTTAATGAGAGTTATTTTAATGCAAATTACAATGTTGCAAGTTTTTTTAATGGACAATATGAAAAAAATAAAATCTAATTAAATGAGTTAAATAAAATTGTTTAACTCTTAAAAAACTTTAATTTTCAATTCTGTAGTATTTTTTTTTATTTAAGTACCTACCTTTGAAACAAAAATAACATTTGTATTCTAACCTTCTTAGCCTTTTAAGACTAAAGCAAAAAAAAAAAATTTTTAATGATTTAACCCATTCATGTTTTCCCTTGTGAGCGACATTTTTCTTGTTTTTTTTTTTTTTATTGTAAATTAATTGATAAAACACTAGAGTACACTGAAAATAATAAATTTCGTAAAATTACGAAAATCGTTTCATACACTACATTTTCGTTGGCCCAACGAAACTTTCGTTGGCTCAACGAAAATATGTAATTTTTCGTAATATGAAAACCTTCATCAATTAATGAAAACGTTTCATACACTTTTTCTCCCTACCCTGGGCCAAAAAATCCAACTTAATGAAAAGATTCATCACTTAACGAAAAATTTCATACTCATTTTAAAGAATAAAAATAAGAATTTTTTCCTTACTTTATCAAAGTTTTAATCAAGTAACGAAAAAATTCATTAACTTATGAAATTCAACATTAACTAACGAAAATCTTCATAAGCTTATGAAAATTCTTCATATACTAATGAAATATTACATTGGCTTATGAAAAAATACATCAGTTAACGAAAAAAATCGTTGCCTTACAAAAAAAAAGAGTGTGTGTACACATGTACACGCGACTGAAGTTATACTTCTCATTCAGTATATTTAAATGAATTTCATTTGATATTTTTAATTTCTATTATTAAATTAATTAATCCACACTTCGTTTTTTTACATTTTTATCAAGTGAACAATAAATTAATTTTTTCATCCTCCTTGCGTCCATGTAGTTTTCAATTTATTCTGTGAAATTTACTCATGTTGTGCGGTTCAGAAGGTACGGTATATACTTAACGAAAGTAAATGAATTGCGCATAAAATGTGCGATATGGTAATTTTATGAGAATTGTATGTGCTTCAGCACTAGTAGTTGCAATATGCAACTTGCGGTTGCTACAAAGCTCAAAAGTGAGCTAAGCTCAGCTCACAGCTCAGCTCAAATTTTGAGCTAGCTCACTTTTGAGCTTTGTACCACAGCTCAGCTCATTTGAGCTGAGCTGAAAGTGAGCTGAGCTGAAAGTGAGCTGAGCTGAGCTGTTGGGTGAGCTAAGGTAAAGTGAGCTGAGCTGAGCTGTGCTGTGATGGGTGAGAGGATACATTGATTTTTATTTGGAAAGTATAATGAAATATGAAGATATATTAAACTTTTATAAAACAGCATAGCTTAAGATGTTCGGTTCTAGTTATTAATTTAATTATTTTAACACATGGATACTTTTATAAATAAAACAGATAATTTTTCGTGATCTTTCCTCTTGGTTTTTTTAATAGTAAATATATTTCTATTTTTTTAGTAAAATATTTCTTTTTTTATCATAAAAAAAAATTCCGATACAATCCGGTTTTTCGACTTTTTTCAAAATTCCGAGAAAATCGAGTTTGAAAGTTGGGGTAAAATTTTTTTTCGAAAAATAACCGAATCTTTGAACGCTCCTGGAAGCTAAACCGCTTGAGAGCAATTTTTGGGAGTGATGCCAAATGATAGCTTGTGTCATAGGCCTACGCTTTGAACATTGTCAGATTTTTAAAAAATCGCCTTCCATGTTAAACCGCCACATCATGCCTAATTTTCAGAATCGTGCCTATTTTTTTTTTTACTTTTAAGTTCTCCCGGTTTGAGAAAGCGTGGACCTACAGGGATGAGAGTTGTACCCAAATGTAGGTTAGAGTCCCCGCTACCTTTTGGCATCAAAAATTTTATTTTCAATTTTCTTCAAAATTCCGCGATATAGGCGTTTTAACGCTTTGATCTAGAGACAGGGGAGTGGTGCCATATGAAAGCTTATATTATCAGCTACCTGATAGTGGTCTAATCCGGTTTTTCGATTTTTTTCAAAATTCCGAGAAAATCGTGTTTGAAAGTTGAATTAAAATTTTTTTTCGAAAAATCCCCGAATTTTTGAACGCTCCTGGAAGCTAAACCGCTTGATAGCAATTTTTGGGAGTGATGCCAAATGATAGCTTGTGTCATGGGCCTACGCTTTGCACATTGTCAGATTTTTAAAAAATCGCCTTCCATGTTAAACCGCCACATCATGCCTATTTTTTCAGAATGGTGCCTATTTTTTTTTTTACTTTTAAGTTCTCCCGGTTTGAGAACGCGTGGACCTACAGGGATGAGAGTTGTACCCAAATGTAGGTTAGAGTCCCCGCTACCTTTTGGCATACAAAATTTTTTTTTCATTTTCTTCAAAATTCCGAGATATAAGCTTTGGTAGTTGGGGGCGCTCACTTTCAGCTCAGCTCAGTTTCAGCTCAGCTCAAATGAGCTGAGCTATGGTACCTAGCTCAAAAGTGAGCTAGCTCAAATTTTGAGCTGAGCTGAGCTGTGAGCTTTTTGCAACCCTGACAACTTGCCACATGGAAATTACCACATGCAACTTGCCACATGCAACTTGCCACACGCAACTGGCCACACACAACTTGCCACATGTAACTTGCCACATGTAACTTGCCACATGCAACTTGCCATACGCAACTTGCCACATGCAACTTGCCACATGCAACTTGCCACATGCAGCTTGCCACATGCAACTTGCCACACGCGACTTACCACATACAACTTGCCACATGCAACTTGCCACATAAAACATGTTACTTGCAACGTGTTGTGTGTTTTATGTTTGCCGTACTGCGGTGTACTGCATTTTTAAATACTAAAGTACTGCCTACTCTAAAGGTGAAACGACAGCCCTGCTACCCAGGGTGATCGCGTCATAATCCCTTTGACATTCTTGTCAAAAAGTAAATTTTCATACCCACCCTCCCATAAGAAGTATAACTTCAAAAAACGTAGACTTGGGTGCATTTCTATTTTAATGATTAAAAATTGAATCTTGCTTTATATAGTTCACATTAGGTTTTTGTTTAAAAATCTATGTAAGTTGAGCTGAATATAAAAAATATTTGCGTATTGACAAGATGTCTCACGATAAGTCGGACTCATCAGTTGACTTAAGTGAGCTCAACCTTGTCGAAACGCCAATTTTTGGTTTGGACTATTAAATCAATGATTTAACAGGTCCAATAAAATGTTTATAAAAAGAAAAATTAATGAAAAAAATCGTAGGTTAACGAAAAAATTCGTAATTCTACGAAAAGAATGTAAAAATAATCTAGTAAAAAAATAATTAATACAACGAAAAGTTTCGTTAGCTAACGAATATTTTTTCGTAATTTAATTAAAATATTCATAAAATTTACGAAAAACTTCGTTAGCTTACGAAAGTTTTAATTAAATTTTACGTTAATTGATGAAAAAATTTCGTAAAGTGATGTAAAAATTCATTAATTCTCGATCAAAAATTTTTATGAAAAATTTCATTAAAATACGAAAGTTTTCGTTAATTGATGAAGTTCTTCATTAACGTATGAAAGCCATTTCGTTGAGCCAATTAAACTTTTCATCGGCTGAAAATTAATTAAATTTTCGTTGGCTCAACGAATTTTTTCGTTGTATTTACGTAAGGATTTGGTTCAGTGTATATTACATATTTCTCGAAGAAAATTCGACTCAAAGTCAAAAATTATCATGGACAAGAAAAAATGAACAGCTTTAAAAATTTAAATCTGAGCAACCAAAATAGACATTAAAAATTTTGTAAACATATTTCCAAAGAATAACCTTTCTTCTAAAAATAAAGACCTTTACCAAGTTTTCATCCATATTGTTAACAGAGAAATTATAATTTACATGAGTAAATAAGTCCACTTTTTTTTCGAAATTGACTTTTTGATACAAATGTTATCTTTAAGCGTAGACAAATCTTCTAAAATGAAAAAAAAAAAAACAAAAAAAATAATTTTGGGAAGTTAGGGGCTTGAAAAATTTTACAAGTTTGAAGAACAGAATAAATCCAGGGTTTCAGGCTAATGATTATGTCTTAACTAAGACGTTCATGGGTTTTAATTGCATAAAACGTTGAATGGGTTATAAGATAAAACCGGCGCTATAAAATGAGAGGGTCTAAATTGAAGATAGGGGTGCAAAAGCCCCCTTTTTGGTTTTTTTAAAAAATATATATCGTAAACAAAGCATAATTTTGATAAATTAATTTTAAAACTTGCTGTAGAGAATCAAATTTAATATCGAAAAATTAATTTTTAAAAATTAAAAAAAAAATAAAATTCATATCAAAACAGTCCAAAAAAAGCATGAAAAAAAAGTTTTTTTTTGTTTTTTTGTTTTTTTTTGTTAACTGTATTTTTTTTCGGGCTGAAACATTCATATGCATTGCTTTAAATAAAAACAGAAGATTAAATTTCCTTCAAAATGCTGGGCCCAAAAAGTTTTTTCATTGAAAATTAACCGAATTAATTTATGTTTGAATGAAATCAAAATTTGGCTTTTGGGTGAAATTTTAAACAGTAAGTTTTAAGAACGTAATAAGTCCAACCAGAAACCAATAGAAATAAATTTTGTATCTCACTCGACTCAAATCCACATAATATTTATTTTATCTGAAGTTCAAACATCTGAAAACAGTAAAATATAGAAGTTATTCAGTTTTTTGCGTTTTCCCAACAATTTTGCAAAATGGACTTTTTCCGTTTTTAAAGTTGACGATTCTGTTATGCCCGCATTAAAACTGTAAGATTGGCAACTCTTACTTTCGTTCCATTCTGCTCCTAAAATTCGCAATAATGTAATAGATTAGGAAAAACAGAAGAGATGAAAATTCTGATAAATTCCTTACTTCTACATATTTTAAACATATCCAGTTTTAAAGTTACAAGATAATCTTCATTGTTTCATTTAATATCAATTTAAACAAAAAATTCATCAAAATGTCAAAAATATCAAAACAACAACAAAAAAAAAAAAAGATGAAATATCGACAATCTGTAAATATAATTATAATTATTGTTGAACATTGTTCCTTGTTCACCACAATAAATTTCCTTGTTGTCTTATTAAACTTCAACGTTCAACCCATCAAAAAATATAAATATTCCCTTCTCATGTTTGCCAAATTCAAATATTTGCATAGAGCTGTGTTATATACCCTTCATTTCCTTCCGTCATTCCTTCATGTTCATCATTCACAAAAAAACTCATCAAAACTTTTCCATAACCAACAAAACCGAACCTTAAACCGCACATCAAGTTGCTAAGTGCGCGTTGTCGGTCGGTTGGATCACGAGGCAGGAGCATCCCCCTTTTTTCTGTCGGCAATAAAGGAAAAATCAAATTTATCTGCTGATTGCAGATATTTCATCCGTAAAAACAAAAACATATTCAATGTGATTTTCTTTCCCCTCTTGTCTTTTATTCTAAACAAAATAAAACAAACTAAAAAAAAAGAACAGTATCTTTTTCGAAAATAACTTTTGTAAAAGCCCACCCATGGATTGGATACCGGATACGTCGTCGACGTCTTCTTCCTTTAGCTTCACATTCAAAAAATATAAAAATAAACTGAAAAATTCTACTCACTCTTGTATTCGTCGTGGTTGTGAGACAGAGAGATGA
Source organism: Episyrphus balteatus (assembly GCF_945859705.1). Lineage (NCBI taxonomy): Eukaryota > Metazoa > Arthropoda > Insecta > Diptera > Syrphidae > Episyrphus > Episyrphus balteatus. Next base: position 13,999,869 of record NC_079134.1, on the reverse strand, counting down.
TTTGAGTGACGGTATCCCGCTGAAATAAAGTCATTAGGTTTCCCCATGAAGGAAGGATATAAATCTTTCCCTCAGTTTTGTTTCTGCTTTCCTTTACTTTGGTTATCACTAAAAAATAAAGATATCTACATATTTCGTCATTTTCCCCAACATTCCTTGCGTTTAAATGTTAATTTTTTTTATTTTTATTTTTTATTTTTGAAAAGGTCAAAGAAAAGCAAATAAAAAACAAGAAAACATAATAAAGAAAAATAATTTAAGCAAAAATTTAAGATCTTATTTATGGGGGAATAGTTGAAATTTCAATTCATAATTTGGAAAAAAAAAATTTATTTCAGCATGGCTTTAGTTTTATTGATGTTAGAAGATGAAAGACCATGCCGACGACAATTATACAGTAACGACACGAGAATGGTCCTTTGCAAGTCTTTAAAATTATTCCTACCCTCTGTTGAGAAATTATTTAAAAATTCGAACATAATCACGTGATAAGGGATGTTACGGTGCACTGAGAGTATCTGTAATATTAAAGTGTGGGGAAAACTAGGATACACTTGGCTTCCTTCTTTTTGCGATCAAATTTTCAAAAAATTAAACACGCGTCAAATTTGTGCATTTTTGACCATGCACCGTCAAAAAAAGTCCAATTTTTGGGTTTTATTTTACCAAAGCCTCTTAACCGTAATTTGTAAAAGTTTTTGTTCTGATAAATTCACAGAACATCCATTAATTGACTTAGCCTTTTCACTATTGACTTGTGTCCCACTCAAATGGGTGCAGCATGCTCTACCATAAGCATCTTATTGCTTTTGTGGGGTCATAAACAAAAACTAAAATCAGGTGGGACATAACTTCACATATTTCTTTATTGTAGACTTATGTTTCATTAAGGTGTGACACAAGTGGATTATCAAATGTGGAGTTATGTTCCACCAAATTAAATTATGGAATTATGTCCTGTAGTGCTATATGCCTTAATAAGTAATGTTCCATAATGAAATGCATTTTTTTATGAAACTGGTCTTATTTAATGACTATTAGGTGGGCCATAAGAACCAACATTTTTATTTGAAAATAATGTCCCAATTAGAGGGACATAAATCCCAAATTGAATTAGGGAATTATGTCTCTCAATTTGTTTGGGCCTTATATGCCTTTTAAATGAAAAAAAAAACAAGTATTATTTCCTTGGCATTTGCCAAGTGGTTGCCTAGTGGATTCAACATTAATTAACAGTGAAAATATTGTGAGAAACAGAAACTCTACTTGAATCCGAAACATCGCACACAAAACTTGTATAGAAAGCATCACCATAATATTACTGAACTCATAAAAAGAATCTGGCTAAAAAAGAGGTTTTCTGTAAAGCCGCTTTTCGGACGATGATTTTACGTGATAACGTCATAAGAAAACAGGTTGTGTGCTTTTAAACTGAGTCAATTAAAGCGTTTACTTATTTCAAACAATCATAATTTACACGAAAAAGCAAAAAAAAAATACCTTTTTTCTATTCTCATTGTATTATTTTTTTATTTTAAAAGCTTACAAAAAAAATTATACCATTAAAAAGCCAAATATTTCTTCTAAATAATAAAACCATTTTTAAATTTTTACAATGCGCAAAAAGTATTAAAATAATTTATTAAAAACAATAATTTCTTATGAAAAAAATGAAAAAATCATTTCCATCACCCAAAAATTCATTTTTTTTTTGATATAACAACCTATAGTGAATTGTATACCACCTGAAAGCTTATTGCCTTAGCTCTAAATATATATATCGATCATGTCTATTAGGCATCTACAAAAAGAGCTAGAATTTTTTGAACTCGATCATTTTTTATCAAAAAAGCAAAAAAAAAACATATAATTTTATGTTCTAACGCTATTGAATCAATTTATTTTAGACAAAATATAAAAAATTGTATATCATGTAAAAGCTTATAATTTCACCTTTCATATGACGTTTCAATCTTATTTCTGCAATGCCTAGAAAAAAAGTTAGAATTTTTTAAAGCCAACCATGTCGAAATTCCAAACTGAGATTACGGTACTTCCCACACTGGTGGCTGTTCATGATCAACAGATCTCTACAAGGTGTTTTGAGGTATTTCGCAAGTTTTTTTAATTTAATATTGTGTAGCTTGTAGTGAATGAACAGTTATGTGTGATATACCAAATGAAAGTTAACATCATCAGGATGCTCAATAAAGTTAAATCAAATTTGTATTTGCTTTAGATCAAAAGATAGAACCTGTTAAATAATAAAACTTTATTTTACTGTTATCTCAAAATTGTGACTACAAAATTAATTGAAATTGTGCACAGATATAGTCCTGTCTATTTATCTATCTACAATATAAATTTCATTTATTTATCTGTTGAAGAAAAAAAGATAAAAATAAAAAACCGTTAAAAAAGGTAAAAAAAAAACTTGGGACAAAAAACTTGTTATTCCCGTTATTCGATAAAAAACCATTCTGAAATACCAATTTTTTGCACATGTATGTGCACAGTCAGAGACTACATGTTCTATAAGCTTGAGATTTTTTGAATGCTACAAAAAATTAAAAAAAAAAAAATAAAAACTCACCCAAAAATACTCCAAAATAAGTAGGTTTATTTCAAAAATTCATATTTCGAAACGAAGAGACTTGAAAAAAATCCGTATCAGACCCATAACCTTTTTTTTTTAAATTCCCCTACCTATAATCACTACTTTGTCAAAGGTCTACCTCATGTTTTAGTTTTAGAAAACCATTAATAGCTTGGTTTTGAAATTTTATAGAATTTTTTCAATACCATTGTCAGTGTTGCAATAAATTTATCTATTGATTTAAAAAATTCAACTCTTTACATTGTCGCGTTTAGAAAATAGCCAATTTTTTGAAATTTTGTTTTACCCCTATTTACCCTATTAAAAGATGGAATTTTTTTTAAATCCTTCAAATATATTTAATTTTAGGTTATTATCTTTCAAATAAGCTATACCTAGAAGGTTTTTGTATCTCTAATAGTTTATTTTTAATTTTGAATTAAAATTTTTGTCGCACTGCTAAAAATTTCAAATGTAACGTTAGAAAATGGCGTCACTTTTTCGTGGTGGCTACCATGGTTCATCGATTTATAAGACGTTATCACGTCAAAAGAACAAGACCCGATACATGGTTTATGTTACACATATCTTATTGGAACATATATTTTCAACTTAACCTAGAAAATCTTCGATGCGTCTGGGGTATCTTATCAACAATCTAAGATAATAATAACACTTCTTTGCCTTTGTCTAATTACAGATCAATGTCAGGTCAAAAACGAGCGCGAGCATAAATCTCATTAGTTAGCTCGTTTGATTGCCATCACCTCCACTTTGCTTGTTGTTGTTCTTTTTGAACATATAAGCCTGAAACTTTAATTAAAACAACACTCATGATGACATGCAAACTTGTGTTTTTAACTATATGAAGATATAAAGGAGACAAACAAGCTACATTATATGAAACCAACCCAGAAACATGGTAAAAGCTATATAGTGACATATAGAATAGAAAGAGTTCCCTACTAAGACTAAACCTTCCTTTCTCATATCCTTGTGTATCCCTATATTCCAGGATATTAAAACCAACCTCATATATAGAACAGGAACTAAAAAACTTTCCCATATCATTCACAATGGTAACGGTAATAGGTGTATGGTCCTTGCATGTTGTATGTTTATATGTGTGACCTGGTTGGCAAAAGAATATATTCCTTTTCTAAAAAGAGGAAGAGGTGTTGCATTTTCTAAGAGAGAAAAACAACAAAATACAAACAAAATATAGGGTCTCGCATGCTACCAGGATGTTTTCTTATATGTTTCACAGAGGAATAACGCATATTTAAGCAGAGCAGAGTATAAAGACGAAGAAGATGCTGTATAGTTTTTGTAGGTTAAAGTCTACCTTATAGAACCATAACACGAGCAGTCAGTCTCAGTATAAAGTACTCTTAAGAAGCTATCTTGATGCACCTCGTTTACATATAGCTCATCTACCTCATGTTTGTAGCTGTAGGTATAGGTGACTTGACATACAATTAAGATACGGGTATTGCATTTAGAGAGACCCGCTTGCTTGCTATATAGCTTGTCCGACATTCATTTATTTTATTTTGGATATACTCGTATATAGTTTGTTGGTACAAACTACTATACCTGCTGCAACCTCTGCTATTATGTCAGGTTAGAGGTTATTATGGTGATGGTAATTTTAATACAGTCTAGCCAACAGAAGGGAAGATCGAAGAGGATTTTCTTGAAGTGAAATGTTTGACGTAACCAATATAATGAGGGTTTGTAAATTCAGTATTATTAATATTAGAAGGATGTCAAAGAGGAAACTAAATCTTTTTAAATGCGAAGCTTAAGGTAGTACATAAATCTTTTTGAAATCAAGCAATTTTCGGGACATATTCTAGACACTTTCGGCACACGTTTGGTACACGTTCGGAATACGTTCGGGACACATTTGGGACTCGTTCGAGACACGTTCGGTACCGATGGATAAACGTATGGGACACGTTCGGGACACATTGGTAAATTTAAAGGAACTGAGCTGAAATAATCTTTCTAGGTTTCATCCATTTTATATAAACCAGGGTTGTAAGAACAGCAATTGAAGAAATGCATTTGAAATGAAAAAAAAGGTACCTACATAATTGCAAATAAAAAAAAAATTGCATTAAAAAAAAATATTTACTGGTACTGAAAAAAATTTGCATTAAAAAAAATTGTATTGCAACTTAGAAATATTTGCATTAAAAAAAATAAGTACCTATTTATTGCAAATAAAAAAAAAATTTTTGTTGCAAATAAAACATTTTCTGAATTGAAAAAAAAAATATTATGGAAATATATGTGCATTATTTTTTTAAAATATTTTTTGAACAATTACAATTTTGCAGATTTGACTTACAAAATATAATCAGATCACATACGATGATGGAGAAAGAAAAAAAAAATGGGTCCGGCTATTCTGTATAGTTAACAGTTTAAGGTGATTCCCTAAAATTAAAATTTTTTAAGGACCTTAACTAACCGGACCTGCTAAATAACGGAAATAGAAAAGTAAATTTTTTTCAAAAACAGCTCTTACAATATTGATTAAAAACTTTTGTGTGTTAGATGTTACACATACCTAAGACCCAACTTAAAAAAAAAAAAATATTTTCTGTACCGTTACTAATGGTACCTGCTACAAAACGCAAAAGCGTTTTTCAAAAAACATGCCTTTGGAATTTTAAAACACTCAAATTTTTTTTTTTTTTTTTTGAAAAATCAATTTCTTGAAAACGGGTAAATGAAATATTTTAATGGCATACCATTTTTTTTTGAAAAATGTTAGAAAAATTATATTATTGTATATAAAAAATTATAAAAAAAAAATGACTCTATTTTTCGATTTTTTTTTTAAATTCCTTTTCATACAAGAAATCAGAAGTAAGTAAAAAAAAAAATGGGAAAATATTATAACTTGATTTTATTAAAGCATAATTTCTTGTACCTAATGTAAATTAAAAATTAAAAAAAAATGTATTTTATTAATTATAACAACAGATTTTATTTATTTTTTTACCTAATCAGAAGTATGCTTTAGTAAAATCAAATTATAATTTTCCCTAGGTATTTTAGTTTTTTTTTTCACAAAAACCTGTAAGATAAGAGCTGCTACTTTTATCGCAAGAGCAAATACGTGCAAGTCGTGCGTTTTATTTTTTAATGCAAATATTTTTTATTATTATTATAGATATTTTTTTTTAATTCATTATGGAAAACAAATGATTAACAAAAACCATAGTGTTTTTTCTTCAGCTAAAACAGGCTCCAAATTGAATAGTAACTTCCTTTTATTGTTTTCTTGCTATTTAATATTAGGTTCACACCTCTTTGTTATGCGTCACTCTATCTACTCCACCTCACACAGCTTTTGTTGTTTTTTTTTTCTTCCTTCTGTCAAAGTTACATCCACCAATTTACTTCCATTTCTGTTGACCCTACTGTTACAAGTCATTCCTTCAATTGCTTACTTACAGTTCTTTTCTTCTACAAAAAACCCTAACTGACTCAGAAATGAGTCGAGCTAGTCAAAATTGAGTCAGCCTTCACCTGGTTGGCATAATACCTCTCTACAACCATCATCCAAAATGGCAAGTGTCAGTTTTTTTTTTTTTAGTTTGTCTGGTATCTCTGGTATGTAAAAAAAATGAAAGTTTAATGAACGGTCTTTATATTCTATTCTACTCGACCTCATATCATCATGGCCATGCCACACATACATATTACATAGCCTCAGGAAGTTGCCTTTAAGCACCTCCACTACCACCACCATCATCAAAAACATCACCAACTTGATTACTTACAAGATTATGATAAAACATAAAGAAATAACACACATTGGGGTGCAGTCGAGCATAATAATTTAATAAAAAAGTTATATTCCAGTCTTGAGTATATCAAAACGATAATATGCGGTGAAGGTAACGTACGTAACGCACCCATTTTTTACTTGCGATATTTTTTATATATGTGGCAACTTAGTAATATGCGGAATACTGCATTTTGATGACCCACCATTGGGGTTAGTTTGTTTGGGGAGAAGCAGACTATATACAGACTGCCCCATAGAATTGGTTGATAGTGCGTATATCGTGGCAAATGGCAGTTACCATGGCTTCATATTATGATCTTATCTTTTTATCTTTTTTTTTTTGTCTCTGGGAATATGCATTTAGCTTCCGTCTATGGTTAGTGTGCTGCTTGCATGCATGACACCAAAATGTCCTTGGTTTTGTCCGTCGTCTCCATCGTCGTTGTCTCTTTGTGCTATTCGAGGATACACACAAACTTACTCCTAGATTGCTTGCGGGCTAAGGTTCTTATAATTTCTGCACATGGCGTGTCTCATGATTAACATGAAGTTCCATTTTATATGTATCTCTACTTTCTACATAAATATATGTGTGCTTAGTGTGGATAAGGGTTTTGCTAGAAACCATGTAGCCAATTTGTTTTGGGGTGCATAGATATTTTTTGTTGCTTTTGGGCGGGAATTTTAGGGGAGAAAAACATTTTTGATTAAAATCAAGGACAGTTTAAACAAAGTGACGGTTTAGTGTGTTGTTTTTGTATGGTGTATGGTGTTTATATACTTTTTTGAATCTAGAAATGCAAATTATTTTGTTTGTTTATTTGAATATTAAATGAAGTACAAAACTTTAAGACAGCTGGCTGGGTTAAATGGGTAGTATATCACCCCAAAACTTTGACTAAAGCCTGCTATTCTGACTCAAAACTTCGGCTTAAGTCATTGACTAAAATCTAGGTCCAAGTCCTCAACTCAAATCTGGAACTAAAGTATGTGACTAAAATCAAACCACGTGCCTAAAAGCCGCGACTCAAACTCAAGTCTTCGACTCAAATCTGCAGTCTTGGATTCAAATTTGTGACTCTAATCACGTGTCAAATCTGGGATAAATCAAGTTTTTGAATCAAATCTGCGACTGAAGTCCGCGACTACAACCTGGGACTAAAGCCTGCAACCCAAGTTTATGACTCAAATGTGCCACTCAAGTTGTGACTCAAAACTTCGACTCAAAACTTCTACTAAAACTTCGACTTAAGTCTTTGACTGAAATCTGGGACTTCAGTCTTTTACTCAAAACTACACCTGAAATTCAGCTTCTTTAATAAGTGGTTTAAGTCTTCGAATCAAGTTATAAACAAAAAATAACTGAAGTCAGCGACTCAAATCTGCGGCTCATGTCTGAGCGATCCATGTGTTCGACTCAGGTCCTCAACTAAAATCTAGGACAAAGGTCTCTGACTCAAGTTCTCCATTAAAACATCGGACTAAGGCCCAATTTATTGACTCTCCATTCAATTTAAAAGCGTCATTAAAATAGGGAACTATAAAATTTTAAGCTTTTTTTTGAAGTTTGACATCATTAACTAATTGAGCATTAAATTTTAAAGTCCTTTTAGATAAAAAGCCAAATTCGACCTTTTAAGAGGGATTTTTAGAGAAAATTGAGGTTTTACACAGGTTTTCTATTTATTCACTCTCCATTAGTGTCAAATGTCATTTCTTTATTGTTTAATTATTAATTTGTTTGAAAAACGTCAAATTAGCTAAAGAATTATTGAAACAACAACACAATTATATGAATATAGTCCAGACGAGAATTTTTATTTTGAAGGATAGTACACTTATGTATAATGTATGTACCTATGTATTTATTCCATAAATAAGCTATGCATAATGCATATAGCTGCGTTCCTTTGGAAATATTTATCTGCTGCTTAGTACTTAAAACTACTTTCAACTACTTTTGCTATACTGAAAAAGTAGTTCAAAGCAGCTTTAAGTACTAAGCAGTAGATAAATATTTCCAAAGGAACGCAGCTTATATAAAATGACTACAGCTCACCAGAAATTCTATCATTGTTATATAGAGGGGAGAGACAACACTTCAATATAGATTTTTAATAGATACAAAATACAAAGAAATTAATGCATTTCTTACCTACTTCCCCGAGCTCAGAAGGGCACATATAGTACTAGATTTCCTAGATTTATGTTCTCCACTTAAAAAAACCACTGCTAGTAAAAACAATCAGGGTTGAGATGCTGCATTTCATAATCAACTCAAAACATTTTAGACCACTTTTGTATATCGTGACTCTCGTCTTGGGATTTCGGCTTGCGTTTTCGGCTACAAAATAATTACGCGCCGTAGTTTTTATGTTTTTTCATATTGTTTATAATTAAAATCTTTAAATTCAATTTGAGAAAATCGTAGTTTTTGACAGTTTGAATAAAAAATAAATAAAAATTCCCTAGGATATTTTTAACCCTCTACCGCATACTAACCCATATATGGTTTATCGATTTCATATCGATTTATTCTTGTTATATTGCACCAAATGTCAAAAAGAAAAATCTATAATAAAACTTTGTCTATTTTTTTTATAAGTATCTAACCGGTTTTTATTATCAGTAAGAGAGTCGTGATTCTGAAATAAACTCATTGTTTCAAGAGCAAGTCCAAATCAGTGAATAAAAGTGTGAACTTTTCAAGTGTTTTTTTATAACAAATAAATAAGTTACATCCAATTAAAAATATGTTTCGTATTTATTTATTATACTTTTATATGTTTACGAAGTTTGTTTTTTGATTTTACAATAATTTTTGTCTTTTTTGGTGTTTTTTCCAAAACACCATTACTGATTTTTGTGGGATTTTTATTTTTTTTTGTAAAATGCATTCGAAGACTTTCTATGGAAAAAATAAGTATGTAAAGGCTAAAACTGTTGATGGCTTTCGAAGTGATGACGATCTAGCTTCAGATTCTGGGCCTTTTTAACATCAAACAAGCCATCTCCGAGCACTTACTATGCAAATCTGTAAAATCTACAATGTCTCAAAAAAGAGGATGCCCTTCAACTTTGGCAGGTGATCAAAGCAAATATGGAACAAAACAAAGCTGAGGGAGTTATATACAAGTCACGGAAGTCCAGCCCCATCTAATCCCGAAACTCCAATTCACTCACAACAACCAAGGGCAAAAGCCGTTGAATTCAGTGCAAACTGAAAACATCGACCATCTCTTGAATGGCAAACTAAAACGCCAATATATGTCAAATTTGCGGACTGAAGACGTACACAATGTGTAGAAAATGGAAGGTGTTCTTCTACAACAATGATTAAAGAAAGAGTTTGAATAAATTCCATGAATAAGGGAAGTTAATTGTAATAAAAACATACTTTAAAAACATACCTTGAATGCATACTAAACCATATATGGGTTATTAATTGTTTGCTGGAAATTGACTTGCTGCATACTAACCCATATATGGTTTATGTTTCTAAAAATTTATGTAGGTAATACCTATTTTCAACCCCTAATAAAGCTAAAAAAATTGTTAAACAAATTTTAATTTCATTTCGTTCATAATTCATGCAGTAGAGGGTTAACAGAGTTTTAAATTTAAAGTTTCCATTAGAGGTAAAGGCTTTAACTAAAGAAGAGCGAAATAAGTGAATTTTTGATGATGTATACTCAAAGGCGTCAATAGTTTAAAAACTCCGTTAACTAAAACGATAAATTTCAATATTTTATGGAAGCTCAATAAATTGGCCCTAAAGTCTATGACTCAAATCTGTGGCTCAAGTCCTTGGCTAAATCCGGGGAATAAAGTCTTCGACTCAAGTCCTCAAAAAATCTGGAAATAAAGTCTACTACTTAGATATTCGATTCATCTTGGGCTCAAGTTATCGACTAAAATTTTCGACTCAAGTCCTCAATTAAAAACTGGTACTAAAATCTCAAATCCTCGGCTAAAATCTGGATTCAAATCTGCGACTCAAATCTGTGACTCAAATCTTGATAAGATATGATATGTCATGAAAAATCTAAACAAAATTATTTTAATGAATCCTCTCAAATATTCATCCCTTGAGCAAAGATTTTTGCATAAATTTTCATTCTAAAAAGTTCAACATTTTTAAAGACAGATAGAACAAAATTCTACACAAAAAAAATTCCCAAAGTGCAACTTTGTCGTAGGTATTTTGTCCTTTCGGTGGGGGACAAAAATAATAAAGAACCCTCCCCCCAAAAGAGAAAAACCAATATCTATAAAAGAGGATTGATCAATCGTTTAATGAAGCGATTCAACCTTTCCCCCTGAGAGAGAGAAAGAAATAGTCTTTTGGTCTTTCATTATACTATTGAAAAACCTTTGTCGATTTCATTCAACCACTAGACCATGGCCCTTTTCGAATTTAAATTTTAATTGTGTCCTTTTTTTTCGTCATCGTTATCGTCATCGGGGAGAGTCGTCGTCAACGTCGTCGTTGTCGTAGTCATCGTTCTAGCCCACAACAGAACACCATTTCACATCTCAAAGTCAACAGAAACCACTAATTAGATACGATTCGGTTCGGTTCGGTTTTTGGGGGGACCTGATGATGGTTCTGGGTCCTAGGTCTCTTCTTTTTCGTTTCTACAAAGTTCTGTGTGTGTTGGCACTGGATGGTAAGTTGACTGGGTACAATTCCAAATCCGCCCTTTTTTTCTCTCTCTCTCTCTCTCTCTTTTCTATCTATCGTTTTATTTTACTTTTTTTTTCTATTTTTTTGGTTGTGACTGGCAAAATTAAATTCTTTGGGAAATTTTGTGTGTGTCTCGAGTTCTCAGCTTTTGTGGCTAAAGACTAAGGGCGCTCCATGAATTCCAATTATTTGGAATTTTTCCAATTAAAAATGCACAAAATGTACCAAAAACGAAACGAAAATCGTTCACAAAAAAAAAAAAAAAAAAAAAAATAAAAATAAAAAAAAAAGTACAACAAAACCCTAAAGAGGGAATTTTAAATTTTATTCTGGCTGATAAGAGTCAAAAAGTCATAGGGCCATCATAGAGCATAGACCATCATCATAGAGTTTTTGGTTAAAGTGAATAATAAGTTTCTGAAACAAAAATATCAACAACAACTATCAATTACTAAGAGGTTCTCAATATCGATTTGATAAGTATCAAGAAAAGATACATAGAAGTTACCGGAGTCTCAGAAGTGGAATAGGTATAGCACAAAGTTGAAAAATTATTAAAACGAAAGTTTTGTGTGCTTTGTTGATTTAAGGTTGTAAGTCAAAAGATGGTATTTGAGAAGCCTTGAAATAAATTGCATGCTAAAATTCTTTATAAGTCAAATAAAATCATACATTCGTAAAGGAATCAGGATGTTTTCCAGGAAATTAAATAGCCTATAACAAACTGAACAATAATGAAAACGAAAAAGCTGCAGTAAGTTCATGTTTGACTTTTATTGCAAACAAAGCTGGTACTTTATAAGTATCAAAGGAAATAAGTCAAGGCTTCAAGTTTTATGTAACGATTTTTAGGAAGAAAATTTTAGTATCTTAACAACCAAAAATATCCCACTTCTGACTCTAATTTAATAATAAAATGGGATCCAGAAATTTAAGTGGAATATTTGAATTACAAAGTTGAGTTAAAGGCTAAAGTCACAGATTTAAGTCGAGAACTTGAGTCACAAATTTAAGTCGCCGACTTGATTCCAAGAATTGACTTGAGTCGCAGATCTGAGTAGGAAATTTTAGTTCCAGATTTTAGCCAAAAACTTCAGTCTCATAATTTAAGTCGATATTTTGACAGATTTGAGTCACAGATCTTATGCCATATTTCAGTTGAGGATTTGAATCGTAGTTTTGAGTCTCAGATTTGAATTGCAAACTTGAGTCGCAGATTTGAGTTTTTGAATTGAACCTAGTGATAAGAACTATCGAATAAAAACTATCAAACAAAATATTCATTCATTCGATTGTTTTAAATCATTCATTCATTCATTTAGTTACTAAATATTTTCATTCGAATAGTTTTTTCATTCGAATAGTTTTTTTATATGATAGTTTTTCATTCAAATAGTTTTCTTAAATAATAAATTAAATTATCCCACGCCTCTTTCGCCCCCCAGATCAGCGCTTAAATTAGATATTAAATATTAAATAAGGAAACAATTAAAAAAAAAATTTTTTTATTAAAAAATGTGTAGAAAAAAACAATAAATAAAATGAAAAAGCATGCTTAATAGGGTGGGTCAAAAAAATCAAAATTCTTTTTTCTTGATTTGGTAGGTACTCCGAAAAATCGATTGCTAGACACCTCTAGAATATACACATCAAATATGACCTCTTAATATTATGGGGAAGGTCCTCCGCTTCGCAATTTTCCATTTTTACATCAAGCTTCTACTAAAAAAAAATCATTTTTGTTTTAATCGACTTTTTAGCAAATTTCTTTACATATTCTTGTAGGAAATTGAACGCTCTACAAAAAATGCCTTGTACACTTTTTTCGTTTATCTAATAATACAGTCAAATAAGGAGAAAAAAGGGGTAAATCTCGGAATAAATGTTAGTAGAAATTTTTTTTGCGCAATATCTTCCTTTTGCCATTGTATAACATATCTCAAAAGTCTAGAAAAATCTCATGTCCTCTTGTCGCGATTTCAAGGTCAAATCGCGAAATGGAGATTTTCAAAACTAGCAAAAATAGGCTATAATATTATATACACATTTATGATACATGATTTCAAGGTATTTTTTAATGCTGATTCCAAAAAAAAATTCTAAAATCAAGACAATCTGACGTCTCTGGAAAAAGTTACACCTGTTTTTCATCTGTCAACTCATATTATTATAACAGTTGCAAACTTACTGCCGAAAAACCCTTAAAAATTATGGTAGATGAACCAAATTTTGCATGAAGATTTTAGAATCCATCATTATTAAAAATCAAAACAATCCATTACAAAAAATATATATACCTACGAAATAATGGTATTTTTTGATGGAGGATCAAATTTTAGGGTATGCACTAAAGAAGATTCTTGTTCATCTTAATAATAAGTGCTAATATTCTAATTTTTTCATTTGAATCTTTGTTTGGATATTCTTTAACTACCCTCAAAAATCTAAAAAAATCTCATGTCCGCAAGTCCTAATTTTCTTGGTTTGAAGATAAGGTGCAGATTTCAGATATTTGTGTCAGATCAACATGAATAAGGTGCATTACTTTTCAGGGATGGTCAGGTTGACTTGTTTGTGAGTTTTGTTGGAATAAGTGTTAAAAAATACCTATAAATCATGTCGCTTATGTTGGTATACAACTAAAAATTTAAACTTTTCTCATTAATTTTTTAAAATCTGCACCTTATTTTCAAACCAAGAAAATTAATACTTGCGGACATGAGATTTTTTTAGATTTTTGAGGGTAGTTAAAGAATACCCAAACAAAGATTAAAATAGCCTATTAGCACTTATTCCTAAGATGAACAAGAATCTTCTTTAGTGCATATCCTAAAATTTGCCCCTCCATCAAAAAATACCATTATTTCGTAGGTACCGAAAAAATAAAACAACATAACCTCAAAAGTGTTGTCCTCGTTGAAAAATAGTGAATGCACAAGAAAAGATATTTATATTACCTACAACTTTGGTTAAGTAACTTATTCGGCCAAACCAATAGTTTAGTAGATATAGACCAATTCGCGTTTTTCAAAATGGCGGATTTCACCATGGGATTGGCGTCCCGAGAACCAGGACTTAAGCTTTTTTCTAACCTTTATTTCAGATTTTCAAAAATAAGCCTCCCTATATTTCGTTTCACAAAATTTCGTTTTTTATTTACTTACTTTCCTGTACTTAGACTATAGTTTTATGATCAATAAAAAAATATACCAAATTATTGGAAATTTGATGGTCTATAACTTTAACTGTTTAAAAAATTATGTTACTATTACCGGGAATGTTTAAATCTTAAAAAAAAACGAAAAAAAAATAAATTTAAACAACATAACCTCAAAAATATTGCCCGCTCAGAATAATAATGTATTACAAAGAGAAAGATAATTAAATTTCCAAGAACTTTTTTCTGATAACCATTTCTCTAGCACAAATAGTTTTGAAGATATAGAGCGATTCGTGTTTTCCAAAATGGCGGATTTCGCCAGGGGGGTGGCGTCCCTAAAACCAGGACTTAAGCTTTTCTAATACCCCTCTTTCAGATTTGAAAAATTCAGCCGTCCTATATTTCGTTCCACAATATGCCTGTTTTTTTACTAACTTTCCTGTACTATTTCATATTACAATAGTGTTTTCATTCGAGTATTTTTTTTTATTCGATAGGTTTTATTCGAATGAATAAATTCGATAGTTCAAATCATTCAGTTACTAACTATCGATAGTTCAAATCATTCGATGGTTCCCATCACTACTTGAGCCATGAGTCATGAGTGATATACTTGAGCAGCAGATATCAGCCTCTCATTAATGTCGAAGATTTAAGTTATAGGCTTGGGTTGTAGACTTTAGTCCCAGGTAATAGTCGAGGACTTGAGGCAAAGATTTGAGTAGCAGATTGAAGTCCCTGATTTTAGTTGAGGACTTGAGTCGAAAACTTGAGGCACGGATTTTAGTAGCATGCTTGTGCAGCAGATTTGAGTTGCTGACTCTTAGTCCAAGGTTTTACTCGAGGATTTGAGTCTCAAGAGTCACAGGCTTAGGTCGCAGATTTCAGTAGCAGACTTTTATTTAAGGTTGCAGTCGAGAGCTTGAGGCAAAGATTTGAGTCAAAGTCAAAGTTTTTGGCTTTTGACTTTGTCCCCAAAAAATGGTTGACATTAAATTATAGAAAAAAACTCATTTCTGTTATTTTAAATCTTCCAAAGGTATTCTCATTAAAGATGTTTTTAAACAACTTTCCAACCATCATATTGTCAATGCAAAACAATTGCTTTTATTTGACAATATTCATTGAACATTCCCGTCACGACTCTGGAATATTTAAGCCACCCTCTGGCCAAATATTTACTCGTACACAGCAAAATAGCGACTTCAATTGCCATAGCCATTGCCTTAACTTACCTAACCTCAAGTAAATATTTTTCCTGCCACTTAGCAAGAAGCTGATCGTCCATCAGGAATCGACAATAACAACAAAGACAACCATAAGGATGATGGTAAAGACGATGTTCTCCTGTCTGGATTCCTTTGGAAAAAGAAATTTCTCAAGTAAACACACGCAATCAAAGTAACTATATCTAACGAAGAAAACGAAGAAAAGTATCTTATTCGAAACCCCCCTTCTGATATGGATGACTTCGGAATGTTTTGAGTTCAATTTCACTGGCACATCCATCATTCTATCGGTGGTGGACGGGGAATAAATATCCACCATCCCTTTTTTTGTAGCCTCCTTCAGGCGGATGGATCTCAATTAATTCGAAGGAAGGAACTCAAAGAATTTCGCAGCGGTAAATATTTGTTTCGGAACTCGCTAATTAAATCAAATATACAACCATCCTCTTTAACGTAACACGCAACGCACGAAATGAAAAAGCAAAAAAAAAAAAAGTCATCCCAACACATTCTTCTCCCATGAAGGTCCTTTTTAAAAGGTGTGCACATTTAGATACTCTCTCTCTGTATAAAACTACGCCAACGACGACGATTTTTCGTGGTCGGTCTTGGGCGAAGCAAAATACACATAAAAATCCTTGCTAAATGGCGCTCTTTAGCTTTCTCGTTAACATCTCATTGAAGCTCTTATACAATTCAAAATGAATGCGAAGGCGGATGGAGGCACAAGAGAGTGCAAAATAGAAGAAGAAAGAAAAAAAAATCCTTCACCTTCTTAAGGACATTTTGTTTATTGTGTCCTTTTTACCCTGACCACTATTGTTACTGAGTGACGGCGGCGGGTGCTCCAGCAACGCCAACGTGTCGTCGGGAATGTGTACTTACCTATACCTTTTCCTATAATACAAAAATCATTCTACAGCAATTACCCTGAAAATGCGTAGTAATTATCGTAATGGAGCGGGGGAGCATTTTGCTTGAGAGTTTTCTAAACGATTTACAGCTCCTTCAGGAAGGCAATTAATGTGATTTATATGGAGAAATATAGAAAGGACGACTATATACCTACTCTCTCTCTCTCTGTGATTCTTCATAGTAAATTATTATTGCATTTTGGAATGAGTGAATAGGTAAGCGCATTAGGTTAGTCAATTTATATGTATAAATGAAGGCGTTTGGATAAATTTTCGACGTTATGTCGTTGAAATTGTGGGTAGATGAAGGTATTCGATTCGACAGGTAATTCCAAAGTCATATTAAAGTTTTTGTCCTTGTAAGACTTTGTATAAGGCAGGTAAGTTGTAGGGCGTTATAATGAATGTTTTGTGTTATGTCCTTGACCTTTATACCTCTATGGATTAAATTCTGTATATTTTCTTATACACAATAACGCTATTTAACCTGAAGCAACTCTATTGACTCACTTTTGATGTAAAGTTCCAAGGTTAGATGTAACCTTTATTGAGGTATTTATGTATGTATATTGTAAGAGTGTATAGACTTGGGATCAATTTGCAGGTTAATTGAGTGAGAATTTACCTTAAGGAAATTTGATTACCTTTTCAGAGATTAAATTGGTTAATATAATTTAAATTAAGCATAATGGTATTCATAGTAATATTTTGAGACAAAGTGTTCAAGAAAGAAGTACGTATATTTTAATTAAATTTAAAATAAACTATAGAATGGCAGAACCACATTATTTATTTATTTATGTTATCCCTAGTTAAAATAGAAATTTAAATTAGAAAAAAATAAAAAAAAATCTTGACCGCCGCACCATAGCTGCACCACCGATGTTTAGCCGATATTTTCGCTGCACAACCGCCTCACCACGACTGCACCACGACTGCACCACGTCCGCACCATTCCATTTTGTATGAAAAATTCACAGCACCATGATATATAATTTTGGAGCATTGAAAAATAAAAAAAAAAAACTACAGACGAGAAGGAGATTCGAACCCGAGTATCCAAAGCACTTTCAATTAGAAGTCCAACGCCCCTACCAATCGACCGCCAAGTCATGTTAGTACGAACTGGCAATTTGTTGCATAATTCAAAATAACTTTGAAGATGACTTAAACATTTGTATAAGTACGAGAATAAAATTTTTTATCATTTTGCAGACGTGGTGTGGCGGAGGTTCACCGAATTTTTCATTCAAAATTAAATGGTGCAGACGTGGTGCAGTCGTGGTGCACCGAATTATTCATTCAAAATGAAATGGTGCGGACGTGGTGCAGAAAATGTCTTTCATATTTTTTCATTTTTTTAAAATGAAATGGTGTAAACGTGGTGCAGCGGTAATGAGGGGCTTAGAAATTTTTAAAATGGTGCGGACGTGGTTAACCGGTGGTAGTTCGTCGGTTTACAAATTTTTTATCATGATGCGGAAGTGATTCAGCGGTGGTGCGCGGAATTCCATTTTTAATCGGGACTTAGGTCGTTCAATACAAAAAAAAAATTAGGTAAATATTTTTTTAAATACCTCCACTTTGCTTTAAATTACATTTGTTTTTGTTTTTTGTTTTTTTTACTAATACTAACAATTCATTTTGTTAAGTGTAAGGACAAAATGTTACACATACACCACATAGACCTTAAAATTAAAATTTAGAAGTTGACATTTATTTTAATATAATTTCTTAATATTTTTTTTAAGAAATATTTCTTCAACCAATAATAAAACGTTCTCATTAACATGAACTATACATATACAAACCATTAAGAATGACGCATTCGTGCATTTGACTTTAATTAAATTTTGAAAGATACCACATGAAACATATTTATTAAATCCTTATTTTGAATGAAATAATATTAAAATGTCATTTTCAATTTAAAATTAAGTCTTCAATCAAAATTTCAATTATTTTCACACACACACACAGATTCAAAGGTGTGTGGGTGCTTTTTAGAGCTTGGAAAAACTCAAAAGAAAAAAAATTAAAAAAAAAAAATAGTATTTCCCTTGAGATTTTTCAATTCTAAATAAATTCATCTATTTTGCTGTCTTATAATTCTCTTCAAAATCCCTAAAACTCATTCAAATTCTAAAATACTTTAAATCCCTCATACTCACACTCTCCATCTTCACCATATGCCATCAACACAGTAGATATAGTAGCTATCCCCAAAACATTAAAATAAAATGAAAAACGAAAACAAAAACGAAAACAAAAACAGCAGCAAAAAAAAAAAAACATATCACCAATTGAATATACGAATCCGTGTTAGATCCTTTAATCCAAGCGCGTAAAAGTCTTCGAAAATCTTCATCCCAGCAGCACAGAATATATAAATTCAAAAACAGAAGATGAAGGAATGAATGAAAAAAAAAAAAAATAACAAAATAGAAGAAAAAAAAAAGAAGATGAAATCCGCTCTAAATCAGCTAACTCTACTTCACTATACGAGTTCTATGTTCTCTTACTTCCTCCATTTGAATTCAGAATATCACTTAAAGTAAATCCTTCATTTCGAAGATCCTTATTCAATTTATGGAGGAGAAGCGAGTTTTATATGTGTGTGTGTGTGTTTAGTGTATCAACATCAACATCGCGCTTCAGGCAGAATGCAAACATAACTAAATACCAAGGAAGACGAATAAGGAGCACAAAAAAAAAAAAAACTTTGGTGAGTTTTTTTTTTGTTTAACATAGCGACTAGCGAGTCCTTTAAAGTGTTACTACAGCTCTGCTCTATGCTTATGATGTATCCTTAAATGTTGTTTTCATCGCCCTCGGTGTTGGTGTGGTTTGGTTTGGTTGCTGGAAATAAGGTAAATGAGGGAAATAGCTCTGAAGTATTACACCCGTCTACCTCTACAAATTTTTAGCTATAGGTATAGGATGCTGTGTGTGTATACAGGATGTCTTCAGATGGGTTAATGTAGCTGAAATTGTGTTTTACAATTTATTCATTTCCATTTTTGCATATGTAAGGTACTACACTCTCCTTCTCTTCTCTCTATAGAAGGTATATAGGATGTTTTTCGACACAACAAAAAACATGGATATCACAATGTGATGACTCCACCGTTGATATGGTTGGAAAATATATATATTTCACCCAAAAAATATCCTTTTTTTTAATTGAACTTAATTCCATGTAATTTAACATTCATTTTCATTTGCTATTCCTACGGCGAAATGTGTACTTAACTTAGGCTTTAGTGTTACACTGACACTTAAACCGCATATACACATAAACAACAAAAGCATAAGCACGTATACGAGTGTATGCGTTACATATACGATGATTTACAATATTTATACGGTGGCAGCGTGTGGCAGTGTTTTGAGATGCAAATAATTTTATTGTAGGTATGTATTTTCAAAGGACACGTTTTTAATAGTTGCTTTACGGATTTTTGAATTTGTTTTCCTTATGCAAAAAGGGGAGCTTATATAAAATAGAGAATGTGCGGCTTTTAAGAGGGATATTACTTTTGAGCTATTAATTTGACTAATTAGAGGAGAAAGTTAATTCGGTGGTGTATGTTCAGAATATATTAGAACAAAAGGCATTTTAATGGTGAAATTATTGTATAAGTTCTCTTTGACGTGGCAGGCATGTTAATAAAGGTGCCATAATTGTTTAGAGCTTAGCTTTATTTTGAAAGAAAGACATATGAATCTAGGAGTTTCTGGTAGACACTAGCAACTGCAAAGTAATCTCTAGTATTCATAAAGATAAAATGAAAGTTTAAAATGCTGAGCGTCTTTTAATGCAAACAAAACAAGAATGGCTGATATAATTTTATATTTTATGTCACAATGTTAAGTATTTTATGTTAAATGTGATTTTTTAACTTAAATTCAAATATGTAAGCACTTGTGATTGTTAAATTTAAAGTGTTGTAACTTGTACAGAATAAAATATCGGCTTCCATTCAATAATAAGATAATCGGTCACTATGGTGTATGAGTAACATTTTTTTTATTAAAAAAAAAATAAATTATTGATTGACTTTTGTTAGGTATTTATACGATATCTTCAGCCACCAAAGTTGAAAACGAAGTCATTTAAAGGGATCTGTTTAGTTGGAAGGAGGTAGTTTAGAGATTTTTTAAAGCTCAACACCTATTCTTTTAATGTTTCCTTAAATTTAGTTGTTTTAGCAAATAACTAAAAAATAATAATTTTGAAACTCAAAATCTTATAATTAGGGCCTGGATTTTTATGCCAAAAAAAACACGAAATATGCACTAAAAATTACTAAAAATGCCATCAAAAATATGCCTTAATAAATCCAAAATAAGCTGCAAAAATACTCAAAAAGTAAATGAAAAAAAAAAAACAACATTTAAATAAAATAAAAAATATATCATTTATATAATATGTTAAAGTCAATACATTAGTTTCGTAAATAGGCCTTGTTAGCATGAATCATGAAATGTTTCCTGAAGTTTTCAAAACTTTTTCGTCTTAAAAAACTTTTATACATGGAAAATGACCTCTCCACGTCCACAGACGTTAGTGGAGCATTAATTGAAGACCTTATCTCATTTATAGAATATTGACTATCACCCTTCATTTTTATGTATCCTTCGTTTTTTATTAAGATAATTTTCTATTTTTTTACAAATAGACTGACCCATTGAAGACTCTACTGCATTTATTTTCGAAATTGCTTGATCCATCAAACTTACTTGTTTATTAAGCGAGTTCCAACTAATATGCATTTGCATAAAAATCCGAGCCCTGCTTATAATAATAAAAAATTAAAAAATGTGTTTAAAATACTGAACTTTTCAAAAATGTTTATCACTTAGTGCGATACGTGGTTTAAATACTCAACTTTTTTTTTAAGAAATAAAAATAAATACAATGCACGACTGGGTCGCACGTACTTGCTCTTGTAGTTCACAGTATATTTATCTTAAATATCTATTTGAAATTTAAGATTTTGTAGAAAAAAAAAATCCAAAAAAAAAAAAAAAAAAAAGTTTAAAAATTAAATTAAAAATTTTTTTTTTTTCAAAAATGTTTTTAAAAATATTTTTTTTTTAACATTTTATACTTAATGATCTCTGTAAATTTTAAATAAAATAACTAATGCTTTGATGAAATATATGAACTTAAAAAATATGTCAATTTTTGAAAAACGGCAACGCCATATTTCCGTTCTCCGCATTTTTTGAGAAAAACTAAAAACGCAGTTTTGTTGGAATCAATTAGAGTATTCCGCACACCAAATTTGATCGAAATCGTTAGAGCCGTTTTCGAGAAATTTGCAATACCTCGAAAACGTTATATGGGAGGTATGCGTTAAAATGGAGATATTAAAAAAATAAAAAAAACTTGTCTAGGGAATTATGTTAAAATCATGTGTACCAAGTTTCAAGCAAATTCATCCATCCGTTTAGGCCCTAGCTCGATGTACAGATGGACGCACAGACGTACACACGCACAGACGCACAGACGAAAACCACTTTTTTGATCTTCTCCATCATCGTAATGTTGGTTTTGATTAAAACCTCGATTTTTTTTTTACACGAAACCAATACTTGTAGACCAGGGTCGATAATTTTTGAAACCAAAAAAAATCATAGTAGAATGAAACCCATTGGAAAAGGAGTTGAATATGATGAAAATTAAAGGAAAAATAAATTACGGGCGAGCCGAGTTCGGGAAGTGGGTGGGTTGAGTTTTTAATGGTAAAAAATGGTATATCTCGATTTCCGGCAAAACTACAAATCCTATAGAAAAAAGTTGTATGGCAAAGTTGTAGGTAATAAAAAGATCTAGAACTTTTGTATCAATAATTTTTTCACATAACCTCAAAATGTATATGAAAAATTAAAAAAACCGAGTTTTTGGTTTTTTATTTTTATCTTTTTCAAAAACAAAAATTTTTCTACGAAATTTGGTGAAAACTTACCTTATTATGTCTCAAATACACTGGAATTTATTTGATTTAAAATATTAATTTTTTCACCATATTTTGACTTAATACCAAAAAAACACCCTAATTTTCAATCGAAAATTCACGTGTCAAAATATCAGCTTTTTTCAAAAAGTCGGTGGATATTTCGTTCGTTAAAATGTCTATTTTCTGATGGTGTAAAAAACATTTTACATTAGTATACTAAAGAACATGTTCTAGTAAAATTAAAAAAATGAAAAAAGCTTGAATTCGAAAAAAAATTTTTATCATTGTTTACAATTTTGGCCTATTTATTCAAATTTACACTTTAATTACTCAAAAAACGTAAGATTAATCAATGTTAAATGAAATCTTACGTTTTTTGAGTAATTAAAGTGTAAATTTAAATAAATAGGCCAAAATTGTAAACAATGATAAAAATTTTTTTTCGAATTCACCATACACCATCAGAAAATAGACATTTTAACGAACGAAATATCCACCGACTTTTTGAAAAAAGCTGATATTTTGACACGTGAATTTTCGATTGAAAATTAGGGTGTTTTTTTGGTATTAAGTCAAAATAAGTTGAAAAAATTAATATTTTAAATCAAATAAATTCCAGTGTATTTGAGACATAATAAGGTAAGTTTTCACCAAATTTCGTAGAAAAATTTTTGTTTTTGAAAAAAATAAAAATAAAAAACCCAAAAACTAGGTTTTTTGAATTTTTCACATAAATTTTGAGGTTATGTGAAAAAATTGTTGATAAAAAAATGTAGATCTTTTTATTACCTACAACTTTGCCATACAACTTTTTTCTATAGGATTTGTAGTTTTGCCGGAAATCGAGATATACCATTTTTTACCATTAAAAACTCAACCCACCCACTTCCCGAACTCGGCTCGCCCGTAATTTATTTTTCCTTTCATTCTTATCATATTCCCCTCCTTTTCCAATGGGTTTCATCCTACTATGATTTTTTTGTACTTTTTAATGTTTTTGAAGGCATCGGCACTGGTCTATTGCCCTATAGAGCAAGTAAAAACTTAAAAAAATATTAAAAAATTATAAAATTTAACGAATAACATGCGAAATAAAAAAAATTATGTTGAATTATTTCACATAAATTACAATTTTACCTTTTTGACTTCTTTCTTTTGAATTAAAATTTTATAAAAAAAAATAAACAAAAAAAAATTCGTTTAATTTGTATTCAAAAAGAGAAAACCAATAAGGCAAAATAATTATGTGATTTTTCATTGAAATCGGTCATATGGTTTACGAGACAGTCAGACATCAAGAGAACGGTTCTATGATACGTTCATACCAACCTTTATTTACGTTAAAAATATTTTTTTTTTATTTAAAAAAAAAATACTTAATTTTTTTTGTCACATTTAATGTATTTTTTAACCAACATCGTTAGAGGCGTTTTTGAGAAAAACAAACTTATTCATTTTGGCTTTATACCACGAATTTAAAGTCCTAAAAATATCCATTTTCCTCTATAGGGAATCATCAAAAACCCTGCACTACAAAGTTTGAAGTAAATCTCTTCTGTGGATTAAGCTATAGCTCGAGATGGGCATAGGCAGACACATACAGGCAGAATTTTTTTTAATTCTCTATCTTCTTATGAATGTTATGTCATGTCAAAAAAAAATTCTAAAAAATTAATTTTGGATTATGAAAAACTTCAAAATTGTTGACGTGATAACGTCTTATAAATCGATGAACCATGGCAGCCACCACAAAAAAGTGAAGCCATTTTCTAGCGTTCCACTTGAAATTTTTCGCAGTGCGGCAAAAATTTCAATTAAAAATAAACTATTAGAGATACAAAAATCTTCTATAGCTTTTTTGAAAAATAATAACCTAAAGTTAAATATACTTGAAGGATTTTAAAAAAATTCCATCTTTTAATAGGGTAAATAGGGGTAAAACAAAATTTCAAAAAAATTGGCTATTTTCTAAAGGCGACAATGTAAAGAGTTGAATTTTTTTTTAATCAATAGATAAATTTATTGCAAGACTGACAATGGTATTGAAAAAATTCGAAAAAATTTCAAAACCAAGCTATTAATGGTTTTCTAAAACTAAAACATGAGGTAGACCTTTGACAAAGTAGTGATTATATGTAGGGGAATTTTTTTTGACAATTTGAAAAACGTCATTCGAAAGATAATGACAAAAAAAGTTAGGGGCCTAATACGGATTTTTTTTAAGTCTCTGCGATTCGAAATATGAATTTTTGAAAAACACCTACTTATTTTGGGGCATTTTCGGGTGAGTTTTTATTTTTTCATTCAAAAAATCTCAAGCTTATAGAACATGTAGTCTATGACTCAAAATAGATTTGACCGAATAACGGGAAAAACAAGTTTTTTTGTCCCAAGTTTTTTGACCTTTTTTTAGCCGTTTTTTATTTTTATCTTTTTTTCTTCAACAGATAAATAAATGAAATTTATATTGTAGATAAATAATAGACAGGACTATTCTGTGCAAAATTTCAATCAATTTTGTGGTCACAATTTTGAGATAACGGTAAAATAAAGTTTTATTATTCAACAGGTTCTATCTTTTGATCTAAAGCAAATACAAATTTGATTTTACTTTATTGAGCATCCTGATGATGTTACCTTTAATTTGGTATATAACACATAATTTTAAATTCACTACAAGCTACACAATGTTTAATTAAAAAACTTGCGAAATACTTCAAAACACCTGTGGAGATCTGTTGATCATGATCAGCCACCAGTGTGGGAAGTACCGTAATCTCAGTTTGGAATTTCGACATGGTTGGCTTTAAAAAATTCTAACTTTTTTTCTAGGCATCGCAGAAATAAGATTGAAACGTCATATGAAAGGTGAAATTATAAGCTCTTATATGATATAGGTTTATATGTTGTCTAAAAAATTGATTCAATAGCGTGAGAACATAAAATTATATGTTTTTTTTTTTTTGCTTTTTTTATGAAAATTGATGGAGTTCAAAAAATTCTAACTCTTTTTGTAGATGCCTAATAGACATGATTGATATATATATATTTTGAGCTGAAGCAATTAGCTTTCAGGTGGTATAAAATTTATTATAGGATGGAAATGATTTTTTCATTTTTTTCATAAGAACTTATTGTTTTTAATAAATTATTATTTTAATAAATACTTTTTGCGCATTGTAAAAATTTAAAAATGGTTTTATTATTTAGAAGAAATATTTGGCTTTTTAATGGTATAATTTTTTTTGTAAGCTTTTAAAATAAAAAAAATTAATATAATGAGAAAAGAAAAAAGGTAATTTGTTTTAGCTTTTTCTTGTAAATATTATGATTGTTTGAAATAAATAAACGCTTCAATTGACTCATTTTAAAAGCACACAACCTGGTTTCTTACGACGTTATCACGTAAATTCATCGTCCGTAAACCAGCTTTACATCAGACAACCTCTTTTTTATTGAAAAATATTTTTTTTTTTTTGAAAACGGCTGAGTGAATTTTATTGAAACTTTTTTACATAAGTCGATTCATATATCCTTTTTAATAGCATTCCAATTTTTTTTTTTTTATTCCAAATTTGTCTGTAAAAAATCTATTTTTTTGAGCCCATCACAATTACTATTTTATCTACCAACTTCACTTATAATTTTCCTCTCTTAAACTCCAGCAGAAAGTTGTTTTCTACAAAGAACTAAATTTTATTGATTTTTATATTAAAAAGAAAACCACTTACTGAATTGAAGATACACCCACTCAATTTTATCTCATGACCTTTTTCATGACTAATTCGTAACTTTTAATCAACCTTCTATTTGACATACAAAATCGTCATAAATATTTCCCCTTTTCAATAGTAAAATTTCCCATAAATTGAATAATACTCGTAACCCCAAAACCCACTGATACACTATCGTTAAATCAGTACGAACAGTTCAAAATCACACACACACAAATATAAAAGTCTTTTAATTATGCATACGGCCATTACTTTATATGACAACAATTGACCAGAATTTGATGAATACAATAAATTACAATGAGTGTATTCACAACATTAATTTTAACTACTCAACTTCCAATATTGTCATCATTGTTCATCACCCTTCTGTGTCGTGTTGGCTCCTTATATTCTCCATATAGAAAATTGTTGTGTGGTTTCAAACTGATTTACTTGCTATAACCTTCGGACGTTTGTTAAAAACCAATTAAACTTTGCACCAAGCTGAAGTCTGGTCGTCCGTCGTTGTTCTTCATCCATAAAACAACCTACCTCCTCTCTTGCTTATTGATTAGTCTCAATTACTCATCCCTGGACCTCACATCATTGCTCTGTAGACACCGTTAAATCCTTATCGTGTGCCATTAAATCTGGACAAGCCAATGAGCCCATAATTTAACCCCCATTTATATACCTTGAACCAATCCATCTCGCATATCTCGCCCAGTCCAGAGACCAGAAGACCGACCATTCACCTCTCTTATTATATGTGTCCCACTTGACCACTAATGTGCAGACAATTTAATTTGAATTTCTCCCCTTCCCCCTCGTCGCTCTCCAAAGCGATTCGTCATTCGTCGGAGACCCTCAATCTGAGAACAAAGTCATTCCGCACACAGTCAGCCAAAACCTCTGGTGGACCTTTTGATTTCGTGGTGAGTCTGGGGGAATGGTTTTATGGGTTTGGGTGTGGGTACGGGTCTGGCCAGCTGCACTTGGCCCGGAACTATGTCAATTTATTGATGCCTATCATCTTTAATTACCACTCGCATTACCATAAATTTGCTTGTAATTTTTCATTGAATAGATCTTTGTGTGTTTCGTCCTTGTTTTGCTGTATGTATGTGTGTGTGTTTGTGTGTATTGGGTGTATAGAGTAGAGACTCACCTGGCGGAAGTGCAAATTCATGTCCGGTTCCGCATTGTGTATATTGGTGTGTCAACTCATTCATCCGTTGACGGGTTGACAGGAGTATTTAGTGGGATAATATTGTCAATGTAGGACACACGACTCCTGCAGCCGTCAATCGGTTTACATAATCCTTGGCCGCTGATCCGGTAACACAGAACATAGCTATCTCTCTCTCATTTTCTCTTTGGTGTCGTCTCTGTATGAGTGCGTTTGTATGAGTGTGTTAAAGATATTTGTGAAATGCTAATGCATAAATGTTATCCTTTGTGTACATTGACGCCTACTGAGTGAAACCAATTTGCATTTAAAGCTAAATTATCCTTGTGGTTAATTTGTTGGAATATCCTAAATTTGTGGTTCGTTTAATGCAACCTTCATTTATATATGAATTCACAATGTCTATCTGTTCTGTCTGTCTGTTTGTTTGTTTGTTTGTTTGTTTGTCTGCATGTCACACACTGAAATAATTCTATTTAAAGGTGCAGCAAATTTTCGGTATTATTTTGCACAATTTCAGAGAAAATTGACACAACATATCACAACTATGGACAATCGACCATAAAGCTGGAGTAGGTTTATATGTTATTTGATATATATTTATATGTTGTATGTGTTTAATCTCAAATGGAAAAAGCATTTTCTAATAACGGTCAATTGGAGAATTAATTGTGAAAATAAATCGAGATTTGGTTAATGTTTGTATTTATGTATGGAATGAGACGTTTTAAATAATAGTAGTCCGGCCAATTTAGACATCCGAGGTTACAATAATTCCCAGAAAGCTGAAAGTTGGTAGGATTGTTGAAAACACCATCATACATTAAATCTAAAAAGTCCTCATCAATCCGAGACCTGGAAAAAAAATTTACTTGGGGTCAAAGGTTACAAAAACTGGTTTTTCACGATTTTCAGCAAAACGGTAAGTCTTATCAAAAAATTTTCAATGCGAGAATTGTAGACCAGATTATTATACATAAAAAGTGTCATGACACTTTTTTTCTTATACCCACAGTTTCTTAGGTATAACGATTCAAAAAGTTGAAGTTGAGTTGTAATCGTCATAATCTGGGGTCGAATTACAGCATACGATTAAGATCATTCGTTAACGTCTTTACTATTTGTGTCTCTTTTTATTTAGTAGAAACAGATAGGGACACATAGCAACCATACGTTAACGAACGTATGCCGTAATTCGACCCCAGGCCTATTCTGAAAAAAAAACTCCCAACTGTAAAGTTCTTGAAATTTCATTATTTTTTTAGCTTGAATTTCGTTCTTCAATGATTCAGAAGATGGGAAAGCAAAAAAAAAAATGGAAATTTCCACCATTTTTCCGATTGGGGCCCTTCTCCCGAAACCACTTCCCTAGGAAGGATTGATGAGGACTTTTTAGATTTAATTTATGATGGTGTTTCCAACAATCCTACCAACTTTCAGCTTGCTGGGAATTTATGTAACCTCACCACCTTATTTTAGTCTAATTTGACCGGACTATAGTGGGTCTAGTCGTCTTTAAGTTAGTTGAAAAGCCTTTTTTATGTTTTCGAATGTGTAGAATCCAAATCTGAACTTAAAATTTATCCATATAAGTGAAAACACGATGTTTGAGTCTTTATTTCCAATGTGTGTCTCTGTGGATGTGCGTCCATCTGTATTTCCGAAGTAAGAATTTTGGCTTCCATAAGGTCCATTTCGTTAGATTCGACAAGCTATAGTTTGTATACGTTTAGTTGTAAATATCAGTTAAAGCTAAGGCCCTTATAAAACCTGTTTGAATCGTTCTTAGGAAGCCTTGTATTTTCAAGTTACAGAAGGCTTCTATAAGACCTGTTCCAAGAGGTTCTTGTAAGTATGCAATGTTTTTCTCGCATAAGTATCCAAAGTTTTTATCTTGCAGATATGCAATCTTTGCAAAGCATTTAAAAATAAAACATAGCATTTCAATTAGCTCCCTATTTTACACTCATCTTTAATGTTCGAGCATGGTCTATTGGTAAGGTGCTGGCTTGGTATGCATATGTACGTGGGTTCGATTCCTGGCCGTGTCAAAAAATTGTTCTTTTTCAATTAAAATAATATTCTTACCATTGCAAAACAACAGAAAAAGCAGTGAAATTTTCAATAAAAAAAGAAAAAGCAAAACAGAAAAAGTTAAAATAAATTATAAAATAAAATAAAATAAAATAAAATAAAATAAAATAAAATAAAATAAAATAAAATAAAATAAAATAAAATAAAATAAAATAAAATAAAATAAAATAAAATAAAATAAAATAAAATAAAATAAAATAAAATAAAATAAAATAAAATAAAATAAAATAAAATAAAATAAAATAAAATAAAATAAAATTAGCTTGTGGATTACCTGTGAAGGAAAGTCCTATGCAATTTCGGTAAAATGCACCAAAGTGATTTGTACAAGACTTGTCCTTCTTCTTATGCAAGCCAAAATATAGCTTGCATTTATCCTTATGAAAGCTAAATTGTTACTTGGGATATTTCCACTATCTTAATAGTAGAGTGCATTTATGATGTTCATATATGGGCAACCCAGCAATTTGTACCACCCCCTAATTTTTTTGCTCATTCGAAAGAGAATTGAGTGAATATTATAACCCTGATTTTTCAAAAAATCGCAACAGAGATAACAATCAGACATGACATTACGATGAAAGAGTATGGGAAAAAAGTGTGTCTAGTAATTCGGTCTGAACAGAGATTGTTTTTTTTTTAACTTTGGTTAAATGTGTCGAAAAATTGTTTTCTTTTTTTTATTTAACATTTTTTTTTTTTTTGAGATCTCAACTTTGTATAAAAATTCGTTTTTTTTTTTATTTGAAAGCTGAAATCAATATTTTTGCCAACCAGAATTTTCTAAACCTAAATTATATCCATATCAAAAGATTGACTGATGTTCAAATTAATTTAATCATTAATTTAATCATTAAGAACTCTGCATTTAACAGATGACCTCGTAACGTACTTGCCGTTTGAATTAAAATACCGTTTGAATTTAAAACTAGGCAAAAAATCCTTATTTAATAACATTCATAAATGTCTGCTTAGTGCAAGACAAAAATGCATTTAACCTTAGAGAAAAATATGAACCTACAATTAAGTAAAAGTTCCAGGTAAAGACAAAATTTCTCTTAAATTAAATAAAAAAAAAAGCAAAAAAAAAGTAGACACCAAACGATACCAAAACTTTAATCCTTTGGCAATTAAATAAGCGAACGAGAGATATTTTTCTTCTTCTTATTCCACACAATTCACCAAAAAAACTTCGCATGTTATTTTTATATATACGTTTCATCCTCCGGTAAAACCTTCAACTTCGAATCAAAAAAAAAAAAACTCTATGAATGTACATCAGAGACCAGAAACTCTTATATATAGAGCCAAAAAAAGGATAACCTTGGTAAAGGCTCATTTAGTATGCACTCAGAGTGTTCACTATTTAACGTGTAGTATAGAGAGAGTATAGAAGTGAAGAACAGAGAATAAGGAGAAAGGACTTAGGCTTAAGTAGATAATGAGACAGAAAAACTACCTTTTAAAAACTTTTCTTATCTCTGTGAAGCTGTGCTGCGTGAAAGTTATTTCTTCGTTTTTTCTTTTCTATTTTTTATTTGTATGGACAAAGTGTATCTGGTATATATCTTAGCCTGAGCTCATGGCTTAATAGTCAGGTGGTAAAGTTTATAAGATTAAACCACTTGCAGCTGTAGATTTAGTAAAATGTGTAGCCTTGACAAACGAAAAAAAAGGAAAATCTATAAAAGGATTAAATTGTTTTAGTTTTCGTGTGTCCTTAACATGAGGATAAAAGTTGGAATGGAAATAATTGTCGCCGGAGAATGTTGCAAGTTTGTAAATGGAATCCACTTGGCAGCCGCAATGAAATCGTTGGTTTCAAGATTGACTTTGAGCACCAATAACAATACGAGCTTCCACTATTACCTACTTGTGCTTGAAAAAGTTCCAATTTCCTAGTTTCTCTTTCAAAGCTCCTTAAAAAAATCTTAAAACTAATTTTGAATATGTATTTCTATCAACTAAAAATATAAAAAATCATGTGTGCAATTCACACATGGTTGAAGTGAATCCTTAAAAAAAATCGAAAAAATATACCTAACTTTTTTTTATTCCATCACTTTTTTTATATGACAACCTACAATAAATTTTATTCCATCTGAAAGCTTATTGTTTCAGCTCAAAATATCTATATCGACCATGTCTATAAAACATCTTCAAATAGAGCTAGAATTTTTGTAACCCAATTAGTTTTCATAAAAAAAGCAAAACAATCAATCTCTTTTCACTTCTAACTCTAATGCCATTAAATCCATTTTTTAAAAGACAACCTATAATAAATCTTATATCATTATTATTTCACCTTTTATATGACACTTCAATCATATTTCTACCATGCCTACAAAAAAAGTAAGAATTTTTTAAAGCCAACCATGTCGAAATTTCAAACTGAGACTACGGTACTTCTTCTACTGCCGGCTGGTCATCGGCAACAAATCTTTTGAGGTATTTTTCAAGTTTTTCAATTAAAGATTATATAATTTGTAGAGCACGTACGGTTATGTGTGATATATTAAATGAAAGGTAATATTATCAGCATGCGTATTAAAGTTAAATAAATTTGTTATGTGCTCTAGATCAAAAGATAAAAAGTGTTTAGAAAAAGAACATCTTTTCACCGTTATCTCAGAATTTTGAATATGAAATTAAAATTAATTTTGCACAATCATAATTTATTTAATTACCTATCTACTGTATAAAATTTCATTCATCTATCTATTAAAACAAAAAAGTTATGATCAATTGATTTTTCGTGTCGCTTTTTCGTTTCATCTTGTTTCAAATCACTACGATACTAAAGAAGTTTTCACTTCAAAAAGTCTTTCTCAAAAATTAAACAAACAAAATTAAATTAGGCGTCATACGTCATAAGTAAGCGGAAACCCATTTCACCATTTCAAGGCTTACCCCCAAAAAGGGGTTTGGTCTAAATTATTCCGGGTTATTTTTAAAAAAGAGTCACAAATTCCTACTGATTTTTTTCAATCCTTCATTTTTATAAATCTACAAAATTCAAATACAAATGCAAACTTAAAAAATTCCAATTATGGAAATTTATATTCCACTAAAAAATCACAATTTTATATTCAAAAATTATATGCAAAGTTTTTTTACAAAAGTTTCATAGTTATGTAAATCGATATGTTAAATTGAATCATACTTCTCATTTCACTGCCCAATTTTCCAGATCATCTTATTTTATGAATAAAAAAAAATTCGAAAAGAATAAAAATGCAAAAAACTCAAAAACGCCCCTAACAAAAAAATTATTTTCCAACAAATGATATTTCTGCTTCAATTACTTGCCGCTTTCAAAGTCAAACAATGGTATATTCTCTGCTTTAAGCAAATCTTGAACTTCAAAAGAAAACGTAATCTTTCAACACAAAAAAAATAAGGACGAAAAAAAAATATAAGAAGTAAAACATATCGCATTGAAAAACTTTATCGTTCTTGCGTACGATTCCTCTCTTTTTACAAAATTTATCAGTTTCCATATCGATGAAATCAAATCTTATGCTGCTATCGAAAGATACTCTGTGCTTGCTTGCTTGCTTGGGTTGGGTTTATATTTACACACCTTGTCCTTATTGTGTGACTTTTCAACGCCAGCCAACCGTCCTTTTCATCATAATATTATACTATCATTCCATCGTCGTTTTTGTCGTCATCGTTCTTGTCATCATCGTCGTCGACGATTTATTGAAAGTTTTTCTTTGAAGAAATCATTTTTCTTGGCTAAAATTACACACACACA
Source organism: Episyrphus balteatus (assembly GCF_945859705.1). Classification (NCBI taxonomy): domain Eukaryota; kingdom Metazoa; phylum Arthropoda; class Insecta; order Diptera; family Syrphidae; genus Episyrphus; species Episyrphus balteatus. The sequence goes on along the minus strand of NC_079134.1, from coordinate 13,966,750 downwards.
CATATTTTTTTTCTCTTTAGGTATTCTAAAAACTCTGTAGTCGTCTGCATGCTGCATGCATCCATCCTGCAGACATTTTGGAATTTTCAGTAGAATGGTTGAGAGACTCCTTTTGCGTAATATCGTCGTCGCTTACTTCAACAGAAGTTTCACAATATCGTTGTCAGGGAATGATGGAAAATTCCAAAGGATAACACAAATCGAAAGTTCAACACATTGATCTGCGATAAGTTTCCGCATTGTATGCACATTGCATTAAAGCAAATCAAAGTTGGGGTCCTTTTCGTTTGGATTCGACCAATTCGGCCGGAAATGATGTCCTTTGCTTTGGGGCTCACGGTAGACGGAACACTTACTTTAAAAGTTACCTCAATTTTGTGTCGCTTTTGGTTGGGGTGGTGGAGATCATTCTTATTAGGGTGACCATATTGAAAAAAAATATATTTATTTTTAGTCCAGAAAAGTACTTATACGCCATTTTTGTGTGTCTTTTGAAAACCTAGAAAACTTAGGCGAGAATAATTTTTTCTTTTAATTTAAAAATAACGAAAGAGTTTATTTTGAAAAAATCGAGTCTGGTAAAAAAAGTTAAAAAATTGTTTTTCCCATAAAGAGACTACAAAATGGTCACCCTATTTAAATAAATATCATGGTTTTAATTTTTATGTTTTTTTAGTTCGTTTTGAAAAAAGTTTTATTGAAATTTTCTGCACTCTTTTTCTGTCGTCTTCGTTTGAAAATTTGTCCTATGCACGTTTGTTGGTACTGGCACTACTTGATGCATACTCCAACTGAAATAGAATGCACCCTATACCACTGCTAGGATTTAATTTGCATATATCCTCGTTATCATTTACGTACATAAAGTTCCACTATTCCCCAGGGGTAGAAAACTTGGGGGGCCTATTGATGCAAACACGGAAAAATATTTCATGCATAAAGCAGCATCAAAAGCAGAGAGCTACCACCAAAAGACGACAGCAGCAGCGAATGCAATGCACAAAAAAAGAGAGGATTTGCTGCGTTTTACCACATTATTCCGTTCAGTTAAGTCCATGTCCTTGATATAAATAAGTGGAAAATGCTACATATATAAAAAAAAAAAAAATACGAATAAGAGACAAAAAACTTATAATCAGATTCATGGAAGAGATTTTCTTCTTAATAATATATTCCACCTCTCGTTCTTTTTTTTTTGTTTTTTTTTTTTAATATAGCAGCACATCAGTGTTGCACGTTTTTAGTTCGTTCGCTGTTCGTCCAGTTGGTGCATAACATTTACTTTGATTTAATTTTTGGGGACGGATTTTTTTTTATATTTTTATTTGATAGAAATATTTTAAATTACAAAAGATAAGGCTATAAATGGGAAAGGAGAGATAAAGAATAATTTTTGCAAAGTAGATTGAAAGAGGAGGATGTGTGATAGAAAGATGAATATTGTGTTTAAATAAAAAAAACCTTTTTAACTCAATAACTATCTCCAAATGCAGTGCTATGTAGGAATAAAGATAAAGGTTGTAAGAAACAATTTTTTGAAGAACATTTGAATTCAATTTCGAATTAAAAAAAAATTATGTATGTAACTATGCATTAAATAACTTTATTTGAGATCCTAATAAAAAACGAAGTTTTTGGCTTTACAAAAAGGTATAGCACGTTATTGTAGGTGAAACCGTTGATTTTTAATAATTTTTTTTTCCAAATTAAGTCAATTTTTTTAACTGGAAGAGAACCTGTACCTATACTAGATAACAAAGAGAGATTTAACTTTCTATTAATTTTACAGAGATAAAAAGATATAACAAAATTAAAATAAAAAATAATTTCAGCTATTATACTATGAAGCACTTCTTGTTATCCTAAAAACTTGAAATCTCGCACTGAGTTTAGTATCGGAATCCCGCTTTTGAAAATCCCGAAAAAAAAAGTTTCAAAATCCCGTCTTTTAAAATACCGACTTTTTAAATCCCGTCTTCTTAAGTCCCGCTTATTTAAAATCCCGATTAATTCTAATCCCGCAATTAAAAATCCCGTCGAGTCCCGAAAATCCCATTTTTTTACAAAATACATGCATTAAACTAAATCACAACAAAAACATTACTGTTAAAAAAGGAGCCAAGTTCTCCTATTATGAAATTATGCTGGCACAAAAAGCACTGAGATGTAAAAGTGTACCAAGTTCTAAAGTTTGGGTTCAAATTCGTATTAATAAAATTTTGATTGTTCTCTTGACAATTTTTCTTTTAATTACCGATTTTTAAAGTTATTTCAAAAATTGCCAAGTAAACAATCAAAATTTTATTGATACGAATTTGAACCCAAACTTTAGAACTTGGTACACTTTTACATCTCAGTGCTTTTTGTGCCAGCATAATTTCATAATAGGAGAACTTGGCTCCTTTTTTAACAGTAATGTTTTTGTTTTGATTTCACTACTTTTTGCAAGGTATGGCTGTAGAATTGAAAATCTCTATATTTGATGAAAATTCAGTGAAAATGGGCGGTTGCCACGCCCCCTGGCTGAAATTCTCAAACTTTAAATTTTTTCCTTTGTATAAACTACCATCTCTACCATTCTACCAAATTTCAAGATTCTACGATAATCAGAAGTGCTCTATAATATTTGATGATAATTCAGCGCAAATGGGCGGATGCCACGCCCCCTGAATTGAAAATCTCAAATTTTCGTTTTTTCCCTTTGTATACACCACAAGCCCTATCACCGTGTAAAATTTCAAGTTTCTACGTTAACGGGAAGTTCTCCATAATTTTGATGATCTGTCAGTGAGTGAGTGAGTGCGAGTCAGTCAGTCAGTCAGTTACGGTTTTTGCGATTTTTGAAGCCCTATATCTCAGAAACTACTCATAGTAAGAGGCTGAGGAGTTTGGTTTTGACAAGCTCAATAAATGTAGCGAGTTTGAAATTTCTAGCATCTTTATTGTGGAAGTTAGAGGGGGGTCGAAAATGGCCTGAGTTGTTTCCTGTAAATAAGGGTGTAGTGCCAAAGTTGCTAGAAAACTTGGCTGGGCACTACCGTGCCCCTTGATAAAAAATAAACATGAGAAATAGACAAAAAATTAGTAAAACTGATTTTTTGCGCCGTAAAGTCCACAGAATATGTACCTGCAGTTGAATTAAATTTAAATTTCATTTAATTAAATTTCAAAATTGAAATGCATATAAATATAAGTTGAAATATAAATAAATGACATTTCTTTTGATTGTGTACTTAATTTAAGATGTTGTGATCATTTTATATTATTTTACATCGAAATAAAATTTGATAATAACAGCTATCAAATTAACATTTTTGAGTGACAAAAGTCGTCCAACAATTAAAATATCAATTTTGATATTTTTAGCATATCTTTTAACATCCTTTAATTTTAGGTGGATAGTGAAAATTTCACTTTGACAATTAAAATATCAATGTTGACTACATTCTACGTTTTAGTTTCTTATAATGAAACCTATTTCTTTCTTTTTCTTATTTATTATTTTTATTAATAAAAGTATTTTCTTTCTTTTTTCAAAACATTACTGAAAGTGAATATTCTTTATAAAATAGTGGTGATATTATTTTTTCTATTATAGGTGATATAATTGTTTTGTTATTTTCTCCCAAACTATGTGAAGTAAGATCTTATTGCCGATCAAATTTTCTCAGTAAATCATACATTTTATTTCGAAAAAACACAAAGCGCCTTTAAATTAGTACACATTAAGAATTTTTTATTTAATATTTTTCAATAATTTGGAATGAAAAATTGATATGAAAAAATGATAATGAAATATCAAAAAAAATTTTCCAAAATGTGACATTTAAATATCATCCTGATATTAAAAATATTGTTTTAACATTTTAAATATCATAAAACACATTTTATAGAGCATTTTTGCCTGATATTTAAAAAATGTTGAATTGATATTGGTTTTTTTTCGGTGATTTAAAGTAAGTTTTATTTTTTTAATTGATTTAAGTTTAATTTTTGTATACTAGGTACATACTTTACTTTTTATATTTTCTTAAGTAGGTATTATATTTGTTAAAGATTATGTATATAAATGCATTTAGGAAAATCTCTTATTTTTAATTTGTTTTAATTTTAAACTATCCTGATTCAAAAAAAAACGAGATTATAAAAATCGGACTTATAAGAAACGGGATTACAAAAACCGGGATCATTAAAAAGCGGGATTATAAAAAACGGGATTATTGAAAACTTAAATGGTTGAAAAAACTCTCTTACAAACCAACTGAAACAGCGACAGCAAAATTATACTTTTGTCATTTTCAAAAAATGGAAATTTTTGTTGAGGCTTTTTTTACAATCTCAACATATCTTGTGTGCTGATTTTTCACTAACCAAAATTCCACGGAAGCTTAAGTTTTGAGGTTAGTGGAAAAGAGTTAGAGTGATATGAGAGCCTTCTTTCTAAACAAGGCATATTTTGATAGGTTTTGTTTATAGATCCTATAGCAAAGGGTAGTATCTTCCAAGCCAAAATAGTCTGGATTTGAATCCAAAACTACAGCCCATTCACCAACAGGTTTCACGTTCCAAACAAGCATTTTGAATAACAAAACTTTAAAATGCATTTTTGCCTTCATAAAAAGTAAAAACGACTATGGAATAATAACTAAATTAATTAATTATGGATACTTTCTACGTGTTTGCGGTTGAAATAACATAATTTTATTATTTGTATTATATCTAATTTGTTAAACATTTTTGTCAAAATTCATTTCAAAATGTTCACTTTTATTAATATTTTATATTCAAATTATACACATAAAAACACAAACAATGAATTTTTAATTTTAACAGCGACAAAAATAACCCCAAAACAAAAAATAACAAACAAAAAAAACTCCTTCTAATTAACATGGATTTTAAATTAATCTAACACATGTAATGTTGAATTTGATTATTTTTTCAGTTTTTTGTTTGTTTTTTGTTTACTCACTTGGCCATAATTAAACGGAATTATGTTTGCACGCAGACCTGAAACCACGCACGTATACACTCAGTTTGTTTGAAAGAGATAGACATATAACGTAACGCATAACGTATGGCATAGTAGAGTAGATGCACGGTTAATTAACAACTCAATGTTCGTATATATATTCACCTACATTTCGATGCTTACGCAAAGCTAACATAATTAAACAATGATACAACCATTAAAATTTGATTAACGTTTTCATCATCCTTCTTCCACCAACCCCTCGATTCCAGCCTTTCAACACCAAACACCCAATCTTTGTCGCCATGCAAGAGAGCATGTGTTTCTATTCGTTATAATTTGAAGCGAAATTCATAAACAACCATTAGATTGTACGATGTTCCAGACGATACAACGACAACGACTACGTAAGTGACAGCGACATCGACACAAACACAGACTATAAACGACAACGACAACGACAACCGACAACGACGACAACATCATAAGCCATGTTGCGTGAAAACAGCCCCTAAAGCATATCCGGTTGACAAATGGGGTGTATTACGTGAGCAACCCGACCGACACACAGACCCCAGCCACCCCTCAAGAATAATAAATGACAACAAACGCGGATTTACTTTCATTTAATCGCATATAGAACAGGCCTGTAGCCTGCCTACCATAGCCACACACAAACCTTAAATGTTTATCTGATGGAAACGCGTTGTCTTGTCACATGAAAAAGGGGCAAATGGGTGGCAGTAGGACTCCCAGAATATTGATCGCTATCAAATGACAGCAAGTTTTGTGGCGATGGCGATATGAAAGGGGAGAACACAATAATTGATGAATCTATCATCAGTGTCCTAGGAAAGTCTTAAAGGATTTGCCTTGAGAGAGTGTAATTTTGATATATTATCCAAAGTCTCCACCAACCCCCTCACCCAACCACAAAGAGAGAGAAAAGAGAGACCGCTCTAGCGATATTCTTAAACACTCGACACACAGCTCAACACTTTACTTGGTGCACCTGTTTCACATTCTGCTCTGCTAAGCGCTCATAAATTTACCCAAAGTTTAAAGGAACACAGCAGTTACACTCACTAAACACCCAATTGCCAGGACGATATAATGCTTTAAAGGAAGGTACGTACTCTCTTTTGCTCTCAGTGGATGCTGGTTCCAAGCCACCGTCACCTTCTATAAATTTCTTCCACCAGTAAATTAAGGTGGAACTATTCAGAATACCAAAGCAGGAAAACAGCTTTGGAGACGGCTTGAGACCCCTTTTTTTTGTGTCCGCACACAAAACATAGAGAAAAAAACATGAAAGGACAAAAGAGAAAGAGAGAAACAAGCAGAATCTGCCATAAATAAAGGATAACAATTTGTAAGGATCAACAAGTGTCCAAAGTAAATCACCAAATACGAACAAAACAAAAAACTTACTACAACAACAACATCGACAAACAACAGAAAACACGTTAAGCTGAAAGAAAAATTTTTAAGGATGTCCTTACAGTTGTTTACACATTGATTAGGGTGAGAGTAAGAGGTTTGAATTAGAAGTGAAGTGGGTAACGAATGGAAGGACAAAAGAAGGGAGATTTGCTTAACGATCCGAGTTGACAAATTGTTAGTTTTTTTTTTGTTCAATAGAAAAAAGTTCAAAGTTCAGTTGTTGTTTAAAAAAATTAAACAAAAAAAAAGTTGATATATTCTATCATGAGAGAGAATAAAAATGTCCTTTTGAACTTTTTATCTAGTTTAGAAAATATTTATGTAACTTGTTTATTTTTCGTTAATTGAAAACAAAAAAATATATATTTTTATTTTCTGTTTTAATAATATTTAGTCCTGGAGGTCCTGACATTTTCATCTAAGCCTAGTTATTGTCTAAAACCACATCTATTGTTTTATTACCTTTACATAGATTTTTTTTTTATTATTTATTTGATTTAACATGACACAAAAATTCTCTGAAATCATATTGTGTCAAGTGGGAGTCATAAAATAGGTAAAAACACACAAAAACAACAACAACAATAAAAAAATACATATTTGTAATCACAAATATTGGCACAAAATTTTCACACCTCCAAGGCAAACACATGAGAGAGAACCATAGCAAAAATAAACTTTGTAATGATAGCCATCCAATCCATATAGAACTGCCGTCCCACAACGCCCAAACCCCCAAAATAAACAGGGGTTATTTTTTTTTTTTTTTTGTTTAGCTCATAATGTAGGTCACAGATTATAGCCCACAGGTTGGCCTACGTTTTTATTTTGTTTTTCTTGTTTTTTTTTGGTTTGTTTTATTACTTGTCATCTATTAGTGTTGTCGTGTTGAAGTTTTAATTAAGAATACCGGAAATGGTGGTAGTGGCAGTAGGTGGATATGAATTTATAAGTTAAGAAACGTGTATAGGTAAGGTAAAGTAAAGGTAATAATTAACAAATAAAAATGTTTTACAATTTAATTTTCGGATTTAATAAAATATAAATTTCTATATATGTACGAGTATAAGCTTAGTTTTGAAAAATGGTAAAGCAAAATTGATACAAAAAAAGTGAAATATTAATGGAATCTTGTGAATTACAAAAAAAAAAAACCATTTGTTCCAAAATTCAATCAAATCTGTGAATCACGAATAGAATTTTTATTTACAGGAAACAAATATTTGAACTCAATATTTTCCAAGTTTTTAAATCAACGGTCACTATGGTGTATGAGTAACATTTTGTTTATAACAAATTTTTGTTGGCCAAAAAAATAATTCCTTTCGCTAAAATGAAATCAAGTTGATCTTTTTTACTTGCTCTATAGGGCAAGAATTGGTTTCGTGCAGAAAAAAAAATTCGAGGTTTTAATCAAAACCAACATTACGATTATGGAGAAGATCAAAAAAGTGGTTTTCGTCATGCCGTCCGTCGGTCTGTGCGTCTGTGCGTCCATCTGTACATCGAGCTAGGGCCTAAACGGGTGGATGGATTTGCTTGAAACTTTTTACAGATGATTTTTTCGTAATTTTTTTAATATCTCCTTTTGAACGCATACCTCCCATATACCGTTTTCGAGGTATTGCAAATTTCTCGAAAACGGCTCCAACGATTTCGATAAAATTTTATATACGTAATGGTCTTATAGATCCTAACAAAACTGCGTTGTTAGTTTTTCTCAAAAAATTCGGAGAACGGAAATATGGCGTTGCCATTTTGCAAAATTTACATATTTTTTAGGTTCATATATTCAATCGAAGCATAAGCTAACTTTATTCAAAATTTACAGACAACTAATTCTTTTCATTTTGAAATGTAAAATAAATTTTTTTTTTAAAGTTTTAAAAAATTGAAAAATTTAATTTTCTTAACATTCGATTAAAAAAAAAATTTTTTTCGAAACTTAACAAAATCTTAAATTTACAATACGAGGGCAGTCCCAGAAGTACCCGACCTGACAAACATATGGCGCTTTTTGTTTGAAAGAATGACTATGGTAGAGAGTACCAACTTTAGAAAGCTTAAGTTTAAAGTTTGACGACCCTACGTTGTTCAGTACTTGTTTGGCAGCGATTAATAGTGAACCCCCTCAGTAAATTTGCAAAAATTGAAAAATTTGGTGAACCAATACTTTCATTTGAAATGCCTCAGTCGAAACAACATCAACGCGGAGCTAGATTCTGTTCTGGGGGAGTCTGCTCCTTCGTTTACAACAGTAAAATATGGGTGGCAGAGTTTAAACGAGGTCGTACGAGCTCCCAAGACGAATATCGCAGTGGTCGACCAAATGAGGTGACCACGCCAGAAATGGTAAAAAAAATCCACAAAATGGTATTGGGTGACAGTGGACTGAAAGTGCGCGAGAGAGCAGACATAGTAGGCATTTCAAAAAGTGCCGTACATCGCATATTGACTGAAAATTTGGACATGATAAAGCTGTGCGCAAGATGGGTGCCGCGATTTCTCAAAATCGAACAAAAACAGCGTCGTGAGGATCTTGCAATCGAGTTCTTGGCGAAGTTGTTAATGTTCCAATTGCTTCATCAGGCATCATATTCACCAGATTTTGGCCCCTCGAATTATTTTCTGTTTCCAAACTTGAAAAAATGGGTCGGTGGTAAGAAATTTGGGAAAAATGAAGAGGTGAGACGGCTTTTTTGAGGAGCTCGACGGTTTTCAATATAAAAAGGGTATCGAAGCTATTAAACATCGCTGGGAAAGGTGTATCCTGCTAAAATAAGACTATGTAGAGAGACAAAGATAATTTTTCCCAATTGTTGTGTGTTTTCTTTGTTAGGTCGGGTACTTTTGGGACCACCCTCGTAGATATTTAAGATAAAGACACTTTGAACTACAAGAGCAAGTACTTGCGACCCAGTCGTGTATTTTATTTATCATTGACTTCGTGCAGTAAAAAATCATAATTTTTAATTTAAAGTGATTTTTCTTGAGAACTTTTCTCGCCTAATTTTTTACTCATTTTTTCCATATACATAAAAGGCAAAAAGGTATACCTAGGTTCTTCCGTGTTAACCGGTACCTAGTACCCTGTTAGTTTGGTTTGACTTAATGGGTAATGGTATTAAAACCAGTTTGAGAGTTATCATCGGGTAATATTCAAACTAATTTACTAAAAGAAAAACAACAATTTTACATATTTCTTAGTTAAGAATAAAAGACAAGTTTAATAATACACAAATGCTGTTTTAAAAATGTTAGTGAAAAATGTTATACCGCTTTACTGTTCACAATTTTAACATTATTAAAATGTTTTTTTTTTTGCAAAGACTTATTCAATCGTGCTAAGCAAAAAAGGCGCATATCCATTTTTGTAGTTTTGAGATAAATGCATTTTACTTCAAAAAGGAAAGAGGATATTCGCATCCAAGTAGCAATGCATAGGGACCATAAGAAAACTATTGAAATCAGTGGGCATTGGTTTGGATGCGAATATCTTCTAAACGGTTAAAACAACCAATTTGATGCCATCTTACTAATTTAATAATGATGACTTTTCAGTGAAGTAGAAAATTTTGAAAAGTAAAAAAAGTTTTTATATTTTTGTTTAACTTTGACCTCGAATATCTTTCAAATAGTTAGATTAATAAAAAAAGTTACTAAGACCTTTTTTGTGAAGCAATCTGTTTCCTACAATAATATGTAATGCGCGTTTGATTATTATAATTTTTCAATTTGTTATAAAATTAAGAACAAAAAACGAATTTTTAAAGATTTTCTCGATTTTTGGACCTCAAATATCTACTAAACGGTTTGATAATACAAAAAAGTGTATTTAACCTTTTTTGTAGAGCGTTCAATTTTCTACAAGAATATGTAAAAAAATTGGCTAAAAATTCAATTAATAAAAAAAATATTTTTTTTTTAGTAGAAGCTTGATGTAAAAATGGAAAATTGAAAAGCGGAGGACCTTCCCATTAAGATAAAGAGCTCATATTTGGTGAGTATATTCTAGAGGTATCTAGCAATCGAGTTTTCGAGGTACCAAATCAAAAAAATGAATTTCCATTTTTTTGACCCACCCTAATATATATATTTTATTTTACACAGTAATAATATAATATTCAAGCCTCCCAATTGCGTAAAAAATGTTTTTTTTTTTAAATTCCTAGTGTTAGAAAAAAATGCATTTTTCTGTTAGGGAAAAGAGCGGAGTAATATTGTTGTGCTCATCTTCACTGACTATTTTGAGCCATTTGGAATTTTAAATGCGATGTTTTTAGTTAACATATAAATGAGGCATTGTTTCAGGAAGTCAAATATACCCTTATCTTAATTTTGGATTTTTGGCTCATACCCCCTTTTTGCTTAGTACGGCAGTATAGCATTTTCATGTATGACGATTTTTTTTATCCATATCAAATTTTTGTATTTTGTATTTCAGTATATCTGTCTTAAATTTGTAGACAGTACAATAATTATCCACATTATAGTATAGGTAAAATAGGCATGAAAAAAAAATTGTTACACTCATGAAACTTTCCAAAAAGTTTGCTTTTGGGATAAGAACCCAGGATCAAAAACAAAAATCTATACGAAAATTAAGTAAAAGGTTGTTTTTTTCGCCGACAAGACGGAGGGCGCACAGTGGAACGTCTAGTACGAAATTCCGGACATTGGGTGAAAATTTTTTTTTCATTCTTGTAAATATTTTTTGTTTGTTAATCATAGAAAATTGTACCTTCTTTCATAATCCACAAGTTATTTTTATCAAAATGTTTTGGTTTCCAAGATACAGAGTCTCAAGTGGGGACTATTTCACAAGAAAAAAAAAGATGTTTTTCTTAGAAATTTTCATACTCTTATATCTAGCTCATTTTTTAAGATATCTTCTTGAAATAAATTTTGTTGATAAGATACTGATATCTAAAATATATATTTAAGAAAAAAACCCTAAAATTATATTTCTAAATAATTCTAAAACACGTTTTTCTATAACCTTTTTTGAAAATTTCTCTTCAACTTTGAAAATGCTTTTAAAAAAATGCTTACATATGCCCGCTCTCTTAGTAGTCTAGAATGAAAGCTTAATAGTTTGTGTGTAATATTTTAAAACATTTAGATCCGACCGAATCCGACCCTGTTTTTTAGAGCACCATCTTTATAAATTTAACCCTTTAGGTAGTATATGTTGTAGGTTATGTTGGTATTTTCATAATAATACCAATTCATTTTAAAATAACACATATTTACATAAGATAATCCTTTTTAAGCTATTTTTTATTCATAATAATTTTTTTTTGCAAATAATCGGTATTTTAAAAGGCTGTTAACAAAATGTGTAAACGCTTTTTTTTACTTAATAAATAAGACAATAACGTAAAGTATTAATTTTATGTGCAGTAAAATAAGGATTTGGTAGTTTTTGTATGTTAACAGCTATTTTAAGTAAAAAAAAATTAAAGAACTAAACATTTTTTGTGATTTTTTTATTGCATTCAATTCTGTGATTTTCAAGAAGCAATATAGCGAAAACCGTTTTAAGATCCGTTCATTAGATCAGAAGTTACAGTCCCATGACCACTTTTTCATAGTTTCGATCCACTGTGGGGCGTGAAGATCAAAAATATAGTGAATAAAAATTGTTTGTCGAATATCATCATATTATGACATGTTTTTAAGATATTTTTTGATGCTGAATTTAATGACATTTCTCGAAGAAAATTAATGCAACTTCTTGTGTCCAGGTGAATGAGACCATGATTATAGCATTATAGTGAAGCCTTCTAGCTGTTAATACTTAAAGTTTTGTACAATTAGCTTTAGTTACACATTTGTAGACCTTTTAAAATCAGTGTTATTTAAACAATTTAAAAGTGTTTGTAAATCTTTGCACAGATTTCTTGGGCTGAAATATTGAAATCAACTAAAGTCCTGGAGAAGAAGCATCATTTTCTTAATACAGTAGAGGAAACATTAAGACTTGGGGCTTCATTCTTCCCGACTTATTTAAAAATTAGTGATAAAAAGTAGTGAAATCGGGACAAAACTACATTCAAACAATATGAGAACTAATGGATTAATTGTCAAAGTTGCATATATTTAAGACACCCACGTGCATTACGACTAATTTCAGCAAACAAAAAATGGAAGATGAAACAAATCCGCACTTCCAGTATTAAAAAAAGCATTTTTATGTTGTGCCTAATACTTTTGGCCAAGGCCAAATTTGGAATCAAAGTTTAAGATAGAGCAGGAACAAAGAATTCATAAAATTTCTAACAGTATTTTTGGTAGAAGGTGTTTTTTTTATGGGTTGAGTTATGTGTGAAAAAGGTATCGTAACAGCTGACATAAATTTTATTAATTTTTCAAACTTGGTGCAAAAGTTTTGTTTCGTATAAGAGCTAAGAATCTAAAAAGTCTTTAAAATTATCTTGAGTGAAAGGGGGTAATTCCATGAAAAAGTGGACTCGAATTTTGAACAAATTATGCAGTCTTTTTTACTTTTTTTATTAGCAAATTACTATTTACAAACGGCAACTCTTTATGCAAGTTGCAAGAAAAGATTCTTTGTTGTATTCCCTTATGGATAGACATAAAATTCAGGGAGTTTAATAATCTAAAAGCATTTTTATAGCATAAGCTTGCCAACAACAGAAGAATTTCACATGAAAATGACGGAAAAACAAGCAAACTGAAAATATGATGAGTCTAATAGTGACGATGACAATATCCCCTCGTGAGTGCTAAAATAAGTTAACATTTAAGCAAGCTTCGTTACACACTATTCGGTTAAAAAAAAACTTGAGTGAAAATGCATCTTTTCTTTACTTTTGGAACCACAAATCGCAGGTAACATGAGTTACCAAAATAATGTAACGTGAGTTACCTAAATATTTTAAAAATTTTCCTCGAAATATTGAAAAAATTTTTGGTTTTGTCACTCATATTAAAAGCTTGGAATTTTGTATGTATGGAATCTTCATTGAAAACAAATTGAGATTCTTAATTTCACACAAAAACTTCATACCGTCGGACTCTTAAAATTCGTGTCCGATTTTTGTAACGTGAGTTACCATCAAATTTTTATTTTCCCAAGCAAATGTTAAAAATAAAGACAATTTTTTTAGTTAATTATGAAAGTAATAGTTATGCTCCATTCATGGATAGTAATTTCGTATCAATTTACATTAAAATTGAAAAAAAAAAAATTATTTATGTGTTGGAAATTTTTGTGAATGTAACGTGAGTTACCATGGAATTGCCCAAGGGTGTTTTTTTTTCAAGAAATGATGAAATACGGAAAAACTGGGACAAAAATGTTACACTAATAAAAATTGGTACATGTATACTTCATTTATAACAGAAACCAAGAATCTAAGCAATATATACAAATTTTTTAGCTGAAAGGGTGTTTTTTTTTTTGGTAAATAATTAAAATCCGCAATAAATCACTGGAATAAAAGTTACACTAACGAAATTTATGAAAAATGATGTCTTTCCCATGGGGATTACGAATAAAATAAGTCTACATACTTTTTTCATGTGAAAGGGTGTTTTTTTTAGATGTAGAGAAAATATGGGTATATTATAAAAAGTGAGTAATAATAGTGGAACTCTATTAAAACTCAGCAATTATGTTACTTTTGAGATTAGAAACAAGAATCTAAAGTGTCTATAAGAATATCATGTTTTGAGTGAAAAACAAAAATGATGGGTCACCCTAATGAGATTTGGTAAAAACGTTGAATTTGGGATAGACAGGAAGAATAAAGAGTTTTTATTAAAAAAAATTAGGTGATTCGAAGAGACAGTAAAATTTGTAATTGGTCCAAAAACCCAATTTTAATAAAATTCAAAAAAATAAAATAAATTTTCAAAAATATAAAAAAAAATAATTTTTTTATCCAAAAAGGATTTTTTTTTTAATTTGATTTTTAATTTAAACATTCAAATTGCTTAAATGATATGTACGTTAACATTTTTATTGAAAGCAGACGTGTCGTTTACGAGAAAGTCAGACATTAAGAAAATGGTTCAAATGGTCCAATTTTTTTTTATTATTTCAAACTTGTTTTTGAGAAATACACCCATTTTTATTTTTTTTTCATATGGCAAGTACCTGCTGTTAGTTTTGGTCCTTAAAAAAAAAAACTTCAATTCACCCTCTAGGTAATCACCCAAAACCTTTTATTACGAATTTTGTCGTAATTCCCTTCAAGGTAGGATATTACGCAAAAAAGATAAATACTGGATATCGGTGGATAAAATGTCCTCAACAATCTAATCGGAATATACTCGTAATTTCTTTTCAAACTGTGCGAAAATAAAATTCTTAAAATCCTTATTGTTATTTATTGTTCTGTACCAAAAAAGGTTTAATTTAGGCACTAAATAAATATTTTAAGTACAAAAATAACCAACGCAACACTGTCCGATCTGTGTAAATTTATTTCACCTCAAAAACTACACACAATATAGGTTATAGAGGTGCTCATAAAATTAGACATTAAACCGTAGTATGAAAAGGCAGAAGAAGCAAAAAAAAAAAAAAGCCCCATGACGTGGCAATGAAATGTTCATTACACGACGACATAAGACCCCATCGACCGTTTGGTAACATTTATTTTCCCGCAGTTTCACTATTACCAACGACTTATTTTATATTTCTTCTTTTTTATTTTTTGTTGTTTATTTATTTGACAAGGTGAACATTTATGATTTTTCGCGGCTTACAATATCGTCATATGGTGTCCATGGGTCTTTGATGGTGTATATGGGTGGTACTTTATTGTGTAAGTTAAAGGTGGACCTGTTTATATGGATCGGATGTGACGTGACTTAAGCGTACACAATATTGATTTTATGATTTTTTTTATATTTTTTTCATATAAAATAGAAAGAAAAAAAAAATAAAATAATGTAGGGTATGTTATGAATTTAGAAGGTAAAATTGATTTTTCTTCAAAGTTGTCACGTTTTGGTAGTCAAAATGAGAAATTTATCGAATAGCTAGGTACACTTTCATCCTTGTTGAGAGGAGGCGGCAAAAAAAAAAAAAAAAAACAGTCTCAACAAAAACGTGCTTGGGTTTTTGGTGTATAATACTCGTATCTTGCTGAGTTCTACTAAATAGACGTTTGCATCTATAATGAATGTGAAGGTGTACTTTATAAGGACATGGACCTGTTTTGAAGGTGTAAGAGAGTAAAAAAAAAAAAGTTGTAACATTCATCTCTAACTATACCTCCTGTCTAGAGGTTTGACATTAAAAACGTTTTTTGTTTATTTTATTTTGACCTTTTTTTCGTTATTTTTTTTATGAGAGGAAAGAGAAGATGAAAAAGCATAAAAAAAGCCAGAATTTTGATTGCCTTGACTTAGGTACCTACCAACCAGGTACTCATTAATTGGAGCACATTAATTCAGATAATGGACGTGATAATGTTAAATTAGTTTTTTTTATTTATTCTTTTTTATATTTCACGACATAATTTTATTTTCGTTTTTTCTATACCTTTTTCACTTTTATTGTCCGTTGTCGTCCATGGCAGGATTTAGATTTTCACTTTTTACTTAGATGGTGTTTTTTAAGGGTTTAACGCCAAGACCTCGCAAGAAAGGAGAAAAATCCAACCAAACAATGCCTAGAGTCGGTTATTCCCTTTAAAATTTCGGTCTAAAGTCAAATTTTGAGAGGTCCTTGTTTGATATATAGCCATATGGACTTATGTCCCATTTTGCTTTTTCTTGATATTATGTGAATTTCAGGCCTTTGATCCAATGATCCTGTGCCACAGCACCGTGGTTATTGAAGCCTCGTGCAGAAGTCAACAGTTATACGTGTGACATCTTTGTCCTTTAACCATCAGAGAGCACAAGGAACATCATTTTAACAGCAGAGCGCATCACATCGCACCTTACCGCAGCACACATCCATACCACACTTTCATATCCTTGTTATAGGCCATTCATTATGGATCCTTAATTTCTGTATTATGTACTTACTTTCATTAATTAAAGCTCGTTAAAGTATATACAATTTTTATTTACCCGCTACCTACTTTATATGCGACTAAGAATGCATCCTTTTGCATCTGTGAGAGGGGGTTTTCACTACCTCGTCATACAAGGATGTAAAATGATAACATGGAAGAACTAGGAGCAAAAGTGTGTCCTCTCCAGCTCAGGAATGACACACTTTGTGTGTTTTGGACGAACTGAAGAGTGAGAGGATTGGTTGATGGTAATGTAGAAAGAGGTATAGACTTTTCTGTATGGCATATTTCTTCCATACACAGTGCATATCTATAGGAACGTAGAAAACAAACTTTTTGAAGTTTTACGTTTTGGAATTTTGTATTTTAAAGTTTTAATTAATTTTTATGAGCGTTAATGTGTGTGAAAGTGAATGCGAGCGTGCGAGTATAAAAGTTGACATAGAGCGTTAGAGGTAACTAACTATCTATAAGCTTCATATAAGTACGACACTTGAAAGTGTTAAAAAGAGTGGCAAAGAGTGGAGCTGTGACACGATACGTAATTTCAATGAGCGCAGTATGAACTCGAAAGTTTTATCCAAATTAAATTAAATTATTGCTTAAGCTACTTAGCCCTTTTTTTTGTGGTTTAACATGAAATCTTTGAAGGTGTTGATTTCTGTTTCTTGAAACTTTTGGGTGACAGAAGTTATATATGATAGTTGTGAGTTTTAATTAC
This sequence comes from Episyrphus balteatus, assembly GCF_945859705.1. Taxonomy (NCBI): domain Eukaryota; kingdom Metazoa; phylum Arthropoda; class Insecta; order Diptera; family Syrphidae; genus Episyrphus; species Episyrphus balteatus. Next base: position 13,949,613 of record NC_079134.1, on the reverse strand, counting down.
TTGCATTTTTCAATGAATGAAAGTTTTGGAATGCAAAAAACGTGATGTCTTACTCATATGACTTTAAATAAAAGTTTGGAATGCTGAACCTGAAGCTTGAAGATCTTGAAAACATTTGGTAGGAAATGATATAGTTATAGTATGTACCTGTACCTACTCAAAAATAAAATTAGAGAAGGTTCATAAAAATACCTACTTTTTTAGTCCGAATTTATAAAATATATACCATTTTGGAAAATCCGGCTCATATAGTTCTTGTGTTTTATTGGCAGCTGTTGACTTAAGAACTCCTGAAGAGAGCTAAAAACTTGGATTTTAAAAGTAGTTTGTGAGTGCAGTGCTTTTCGTTGAATATTAACTTTTTGTTTGGGAGATAACCAACGCAAGAGTTATTCCCGAGGGTGTTATTGCGCTGGGGACCGCCTTTAATGCATTTAATTAAAGGACCTTTCAAAGTTTTGGGGTCAAAATCCCGAAATCACGAAATAGACCAGTGCCAATAATTGAAAACAAAAAAAAAAATTATTAGCAGCATATGAGCGGTTTGAAAATTTAGTATACCTAAATGGTATATGAAAGGGGGAAAATAAATTGCAGACAAACAAATTGTTGCAAACGGGATGGGTGGGCGAAAAAGTGGGATGCGTGTCAAAAATCGTCGTTTTTTTAAATTAAATGCAAAAGTTGTAGATAATACAAATTTTTGAGGTATTGAATTTTGAAAGTCCAAAATACAAGGCATTTGATTTTTTCTGCCCTGTTCAATTTTACTAGTCAAAAAGTTTTTTTTCATAGAAATGAAATTATATTTTTCGAATGTCAGAAAAATTCTATTACATCATATTTTTGAGATATTACCATTCCAAAACATTTAAAAAATAGTGTTTTGCAGGTTCAAAATTCAATATCTTAAAAACTTTGCACGTTAGAGCTTTTCTAATGGTAGATTAAAATTAAAAAGGTCAAAGGCCATTCGAAATGTACAATTATTTCTCGCCAATATTACTGTCATTTACGAAAAAATTGATCACAAAAATATTTTCTGAACCAAAAGTATAGTTTTTCTACATAATTTTAAATAAGATTAAAAAGGTTTTAATCTAAATAACTGCATTACAAAGTTTTCCAAAATCAAAAATTTTTTTCGTAACTTTTTTGATTAAAAAATAGGGTTGGTGATGAATGACCAAAACCCATAATCCCAAAGAGAAAATCCCCAAAGCCAAAATCCCCAAGACAAACCTGGGTATAGACAAAATCTCCAGGAAAAAATCTCGAAAATCCCAAAATTTCAGATGCGCAAGTTGTATATCAAGCAATCAAATCGCGCGCGCGATTAACTCCTAAACTTTAGCTTTATCTACGCACATCTTTTGACATTCTTTTGAAAACTTAATTAACACCATCAGGACAGTCATAGATTACACATGAAACATACATCAAGGGGCACGGTAGTGCCCAGCCAAGTTCTCTAGCAACTTTGGCACTACACCCTTATTTACAGGAAACAACTCAGGCCATTTTCGACCCCCCTCTAACTTCCACACGAAAGACGCCAGAATATTCAAACTCACAACATTTGTTGAGCTGGCCGAACCCAAATTCCTCACAAAATTTCAGCTTCCTACGATGTGTAGTTTCTGAGATATAGGACTTCAAAAATCGCGAAAACCGTAACTGACTCACTGACTCACTGACTCACTGACTCACTGACTCACTGACTCACTGACAGATCATCAAAATTATGGAGAACTTCCCGATATCGTAGAAACTTGAAATTTTACATGGTGATAGGACTTGTGGTGTATACAAAGGAAAAAATCGAAAACTTGAGATTTTCAATTCAGGGGGCGTGGCAACCGCCCATTCCCGCTGAATTTTCATCAAATATTATAGAGCACTTCTGTATGTCGTAGAATCTTGAAATTTGGTAGAATGGTGGAGCTGGTAGTTTACACAAAGGAAAAAATTTAAAATTTGAGAATTTCAGCCAGGGGGCGTGGCAACCGCCCATTTCCGCTGAATTTTCATCAAATATTATAGAGCACTTCTGATTATCGTAGAATCTTGAAATTTGGTAGAATGGTAGAACTGGTAGTTTATACAAAGGAAAAAATTTAAAATTTGAGAATTTCAGCCAGGGGGCGTGGCAATCGCCCATTTCCGCTGAATTTTCATCAAATATTATAGAGCACTTCTGATTATCGTAGAATCTTGAAATTTGGTAGAATGGTAGAACTGGTAGTTTATACAAAGGAAAAAATTTAAAATTTGAGAATTTCAGCCAGGGGGCGTGGCAATCGCCCATTTCCGCTGAATTTTCATCAAATATTATAGAGTAATTCTGATTATCGTAGAATCTTGAAATTTGGTAGACTGTTAGAGCTGGTTCTTTATACAAATTAAAAAAATTAAAATTTGAGAATTTCAGCCAGGGGGCGTGGCAATCGCCCATTTCCGCTGAATTTTCATCAAATATTATAGAGCACTTCTGATTATCGTATAATCTTGAAATTTGGTAGAATGGTAGAGCTGGTAGTTTATACAACGGAAACAATTTTTAATCTGAGAATTTTAGCCAGGGGGTGTGGCAACTGCCTATTTCCGGTGAATTTTCATCAAATATTATAGAGCATTTCTAACTTTCGTAGAACATTAAAATTTTGTAGAATGGTAGACCTGGTAGTTTATACAAAAGAAAAAATTTAAAATTTGACAATTTTAGACAAGGGTCGTGGTAACCGCCCATTTTCTCTGAGCAATACCTTGCAAAAAGTAGTGAAATCACAACAAAAACATTACTGTTAAAAAAAGAGCCAAGTTCTACTATGTTGAAGTTATTCTAGCACAAAAAGTACTGAAATGTAAAAGTGTACCAAGTTCTAAAGCTTGGCTTTAAATTTGTATACATAAAATGTAGATTGTTTAGTTGGCAATTTTTCAAATAGCTTTAAAAATCGGTAATTTAAAAAAAAATATTCAAGAGAACAATCAACATTTTATTATTACAAATTTAAAGCCAAGCTTTAGAACTTGGTACACTTTTACATTTCAGTACTTTTTGTGCTAGAATAACTTCAACATAGTAGAACTTGGCTCTTTTTTTAACAGTAATGTTTTTGTTGTGATTCCATTTTCTTGAAATCTCAAGAATCCAATGCGTTTTACTGAAAACTACTTTTCCAAGAAATGCAAATAATTTACCCTCTAACACACACACACAAACACCTTTAACTTCCATTAGTTAGAATAAATGTTTAAACTTTCAGCAAAGATATAAATTCAAAACTCTATGACACCTCAACTCAACTCCCCCAAAAACTTCTTCCTCACATCTTTATTTTTATATGAATTATTATAGTTTGCAAGAACAGCAAAAAAAAAAAATAAAACAGGACCATTAAAATCCCTTGCATATCCCATTATCTCAATATGTGTTTCCTGTCAGTTTTAAATGATGCATTGGAATGCTACTACAACCCCAGCCAACATAGCTTAGCGAAGGTGTATGCAAGCAAGCAGCAGCGAACAGCAACAAATCAGTTAAAACTATTTTTCATTCCAATGGGTGTACTTAAAGCTTAAACCCAGTTAGCATTATAGCAGTGTTATACCTGGTCTGCAGGAGCTCACTCTCTCAGAGAGTGTTAACCAGGTTTTTTGTATAATAATCGTACATCGTATATGCAAATTGAATCTACTTAATGGTTCTAGTTAAACATTTTATATGAGAGATAGTTTCGTTTACCTGTTTTTTTTTTTTTTTTTTTAGTTCTTGTTGGATTATATTGGTTTGCCGGAAACAGAATGGGCAGCCATTGAAATAATAATAATAATTTATGAATTTGCTCTATAAGTAGGCATATTTTACTGCAATTTGATGGGCGATAAGTGGTTATATGGAGGGCATCGAGAGAGCAGCACTCTAACTAAAAAGGTGGTAATAATATTTTATGTTTGCATTTTAGATTTAAGAGGAAATTTATATTCCATTTAAGGTATGTTTTTTTTTTTTTTGTTTTTTGTTCCACATAAAAGCCATATTGCATATGGCAACTGAGATTTGATAACTTTTGTTAACCTTTTAAACAGGGGCTTTGGTTATTATCAAGGGGCACGGTAGTGCCCAGCCAAGTTCTCTAGCAACTTTGGCACTACACCCTTATTTACAGGAAACAACTCAGGCCATTTTCGACCCGCCCTCTAACTTCCACACCAAAGATGCTAGAAATTTCAAACTCACTACATTTGTTGAGCTCGTAAAAACCAAACTCCTCACAAAATTTCAGCCTCCTACGATGAGTAGTTTCTGAGATATAGGGCTTCAAAAATCGCAAAAACCGTAACTGACTCACTGACTCACTGACAGATCATCAAAATTATGGAGAACTTCCCGATATCGTAGAAACTTGAAATTTTACACGGTGATAGGACTTGTGGTGTATACAAAGGAAAAAATCGAAAATTTGAGATTTTCAATTCAGGGGGCGTGGCATCCGCCCATTTCCGCTGAATTTTCATCATATATTATAGAGCACTTCTGATTATCGTAGAATCTTGAAATTTGGTAAAATAGTAGAGCTGGTAGTTAATACAAAGGAAAAAATTTAAAATTTGAGAATTTCAGCCAGGGGGCGTGGCAACCGCCCATTTCCGCTGAATTTTCATAAATTATTATAGAGCACTTCTGAATGTCGTAGAATCTTGAAATTTGGTAGAATAGTAGAGCTAATAGTTTATACAAAGGAATAAATTTAAAATTTGAGAATTTCAGCCAGGGGGCGTGGCAACCGCCCATTTCCGCTGAATTTTCATAAATTATTATAGAGCACTTCTGATTGTCGTAGAATCTTGAAATTTGGTAGAATGGTAGAGCTGGTAGTTTATACAAAGGAAAAAATTTAAAATTTGAGAATTTCAGCCAGGGGGCGTGGCAACCGCCCATTTCCGCTGAATTTTCATAAATTATTATAGAGCACTTCTGATTGTCGTAGAATCTTGAAATTTCTTAGAATGGTAGAGCTGGTAGTTTATACAAAGGAAAAAATTTAAAATTTGAGAATTTCAGCCAGGGGGCGTGGCAACCGCCCATTTCCGTTGAATTTTCATAAATTATTATAGAGCACTTCTGATTGTCGTAGAATCTTGAAATTTGGTTGAATGGTGGAGCTGGTAGTTTACACAAAGGAAAAAATTTAAAGTTTGAGAATTTCAGGCAGGGGGAGTGGCAACCACCCATTTTCACTGAATTTTCATCAAATATAGAGATTTTATATTCTACAGCCATACCTTGCAAAAAGTAGTGAAATCACAACAAAAACATTACTGTTAAAAAAAGAGCCAAGTTCTCCTAGGTATGTTGAAATTATGCTGGCACAAAAAGTACTGAGATGTAAAAGTGTACCAAGTTCTAAAGTTTGGATTCAAATTCGTATCAATAAAATTTTGATTGTTTACTTGGCAATTTTTGAAATAACTTTAAAAATCGATAATTAAGAAAAATTGTCAAGAGAACAATCAAAATTTTATTGATACGAATTTGAACCCAAACTTTAGAACTTGGTACACTTTTACATCTCAGTACTTTTTGTGCCAGCATAATTTCAACATAGGAGAACTTGGCTCTTTTTTTAACAGTAATGTTTTTGTTGTGATAATAATTTACTAGAATAGTTTTGAAATATTATATATGTAAGTTGAGTTTGGAAAAACAAAAATCGTTATAGACACTTGATTTTTCTTAACCATTTGGATAAAAACTACAACAAATTTTTTATAAACGGGTCGTTTGAACGCGACACTTCTCGAAGTTTCTTGCACTCCTTATTTTTTTATGTAGAAATATTTCTTGTTTGGTGTATATCCTATGCAAAAAAAATCTTATGTTCGTTTGCGTTTCATGGCAAATCTCAAAAATGTCTTTACCGATAGTTCCAAAAAAATTAATGGAATGAGAATAGATTTTTGTTGCATAGAGAATATACACCAAACATGTTGAATTTAACTTAAGATTTCTTAAAGAGGAAAAGAGATATTAAAAAGATTACACAAATTTTTAAAAAAGGGTACACCGAAAAAAAAAACCATATCAATTTAACATTTTTTAAGTATCAAATTAACATTTTTTAAATATCAGCCAAAAATTCTCTATAAAATGTGTTTTATGATATTTAAAATGTTAAAACAATATTTTTATTATCAGGATGATATTTAAATGTCACATTTTGGAAATTTTTTTTGATATTTTATTATGATTTTTTCATATCAATTTCTCATTCCAAATTATTGAAAAATATTAAATAAAAAATTCTTAATGTGTAGTAAAAAATTTAAAAATGTCAAAATGATATGATAAAATATCAAAATTGATATTTTAAATGTTGGACGACTTTTGTCACTGAAAAATGTTAATTTGATAGCTGTTATTATCAATTTTTTTTTTCGGTGTATGTTTGATTTTCTAACGAGAATATCTCAAAAACGTGATGTGATAGAATTTTTCTGACTTTGGATTCGAGCTCAACACACAAAAAACCATTAGAAAAGTATATCCTGACTTCTATACTAGTGTAATCGAATGGGGCAGAAAAAATCGAACGGACTTAGAATTTAATATCTGAAGATTTTAAAATGATATCAATTTTATTGAAACGCAATTTAAAACAGTCATTTTTCTTCGATCTTCGAAAAATAGAGCTATTATTAAAGTTTTAACCGTTATTATTAACAGAGTTATTTACGTCAACATGAGTGATAGTACGTAAGTTAAGGTACGCCTTTTTTTAACCCTTTCGAACCCAAGCTATGAAAATCAATATTCAAAAATTTTTTTTCGGTATTATCGGGTCAAAAACATCACAACTAAGAAATATGAATAGCAAAAAGTTATTTTCCAAAATAATAAATAGCAAAACTAATGTGTTTTTCTAATGTTACATGTAAGTAACATGCACTGCCTATGACCACCAAAAAAAGTCGGAGAGCTGAGAAAATAACTTTTTATGAAACTATAATGTATGCTACTTCTTCTAAGCAAAAAAACAAAACAATTTCTGCATTAACATTTTTTATATCTTTTTTTCAAAATTATGATCATATTTAAAAAAAAAAATTTTGCAAAAAAAAAAAAAAAATGTGAATTTCAGTCCCTTTCTCGATAAAAAAAAATTAAAGGTATGATATTTGACTATTTTTTTGTAATAATCCAGTAACTAGGCATTATTATCTTTCAATTAAGCCATTGTAACCTAAAAAATTGTTTAATTTAATATTTTTTACGAATTTTTAAAAAAATGTTACATGAGAGTAACGCTGGGTCCAAAAGGGTTAACTAATTAAGCCCGCAAAAGCGAATAGCTAGATAAAAGATTTTAAAAAAGCTTTTTATTACTATTCAGAACCGAAGGAACATTTCTGCATCAAAAAAACTGGGGTGCAAGAATCTTCGAGTAATATTGGTGTATTCAATTAGCATCAAATGAGTAATCGTATAGAAAGCCACATAGAAAGTAATTTGAATAGTATAAATTCCTAAACAATCAGGTTTTTAGACCTCTTGCAATAAAATATACACAAATCGAATTCATTTTTAGAATCTTTTCCTAAATATGTATTTTTTTTTTTATTTAAATAGAGAATCTTAAAAGTTGAGTATTAAAGACTTGATTTTGAATAAATACTAACAATTCTTTTTTATTTGTAGCCAAATTAGCTTTTTAAGAAAGGTATTGAATTGTATTTTAGGGTCAAACCGTTAAGCCTCAAACTGCAGATTGGAGCATTAAATTAATAACAAAGTAGAATTAAACTACACGGAGAAAAAAGTGTCACCTTAAAATAAGATGATGCGTACATTAAATTTCACCACCTTAAAATAAGGTGATATCCACTTAAAATAAGGTGATTCCACTTAAACTCAGTTAAATTTAATGTGAATTTCATCTTATTTTAATGTGAATGATCATCTTAAAAAAAAAAAAAAAAAAAAAAATTATTGAACTTTTAGGTTCATGCAATGAATTAACGAGTAATGCCAATGAATTAACGAGTAATTTACAATTTATTTCAAGTCGATAGCTTCATTAGTTTTTGAGTTACGTTGCAAGGCGCGGAAAAAAACGCATTTCGAGAAAAATTAGTTTAAAGTTTTCGTTTTTGTACTGTGGTAGGTTCGGAGCGCATGGGTTTAGGGATTATCTAGGGATTTTTGAGGCTTTATTTACAGGAGCTGACAGTATTGTGACGTGCTTTTAAAAATTTAAATGAATAGTTTCCCAGGATATAATTTGAAACAATTGAACCTAATTTTTCTACCCGACCTCACAGTCGAAGAAGTTAGTGTTGGGGAAAGAAGGCGGAAACTGCAAACTGCGATAACTAACGTTGGATAAAATTGAACGGATTTTGGATGGCCGACTGCAAAAAAATAATACATTCAGTGCGGGTTTGTTTCAGATAGATCAACCAAGGATGTCATGTAAAATTTTTTTTTACTTAAAGAATGGAAAGGTTGTTTTTAACGTCTCTTTACAGCATTTCAACTATAATGGCATATCCCAGGTAATAATAATAAAATAACAAAGTCTTACACGCCATAAACTTAAAAAGTAAAACCATTTAAATTAGTACCAATCGTATTGAGTCCAATCTTTCAAATTTTTTATTTAATTTTTTCAGCCTGAAAATCTTTTATTTTTTTGTGTTTTGAAAAAAAAAAAAAAAATGCCTATCAAGGGTCCTCGTTCTGCCTATAAGCTCATTTCCATATATTTGCATAAGATACCTACTTTCTACCACTAAACGTTCTTCAAGCAAAAAAAAGGAAAACAAAAATATAGATATGTAATAAAATGACCACTACTAACACCCAAAGGCAGCGCCAAAGCTATATATGATAATAGTAAAAGGCAGCATTTAGATTTCCGGTTCCGATAACCTACCATCGAAACCATCATTTATAGTCGATTAAGCGGATATTCGAAACATCGATAAATTCCAGATGTGCAGCGTCGTCGTCTTCATTTGACTTTTATAGCATTCAAAGTACTTTGACTTGCATAATCGTAAAGCGCAGACTTTTAGGGGCTGGCTATTCGATATATATTTTTCTCATCCTTGTCTATATATATAAATATAATAAACCGGATATGGATACCACTCGTTTTTCTATCTCGATTTATTTGAATTCTAGAGTTTTTCCGATTTTTATATTATCTATGGCCTTAGTTCTGGGCAAAAATCAAAAGGCAAGAGCTTGGGCGGTAGTGTTTGTCCCCTCAATTTTTCTATTCTTCCATTACCATTTGCTATGATAGTCTCTCTCTTTATGTATGTGTGGTTTCTGCTGGCGTCATCTTGTTTTGGGTTTATATTGCACTGCACATTGAGGAGCGTTCGAGAGCCCTGTTTTTTTCGAGAAGATGAAATGTGCAATACACAACACAACCCAGTTAAAGTGTCGTAATACCCAGACCTCCTTTTCCCTCCTTCTTTCCTGAGAGATATTAGTTAGGACCATTTTTATGGATATGGAGTTTTATTTTTACGTACCGCTCGCTTTTGCCGATTTATCAGCAGGGAAGAGGGAAAGCAAGCAGGGAGAAAGCTCTTTGGGTCGACAAAATAATAATAAAAAAAAAAACAACCAAAAAGGTTCTCCACTTTAAAGAGGCGTGTGGTTGTAAAATGGCGTTGGTTCTAAGTGTTCAAGAGTCTGTTCGAAGAGGGGGCTGTTTTCGTATAGCCAAGCAATTGAAAAAAAAAAAAAAATTCGATCATAAAACAGTCATCGACAGTTGTTGTAAAAAAAAAGTGCCTTCAGAGGAACATTGGAGATGAGTAAGCATTTTCAGGTGAAGTGGATTTTTCAAGAGGAGGATATATGCCATACGAGAATGAGTAGGTACATATAGAATCACTGAGTAGACATTTTGGCAAAAAAGTCATTGATAGATTTTCATACCAACGAACTTTGTTCAATATAAAAACTGTGTTTAGGGAGATACACCAACCATAACAGCACCATCACGACCGACATTGCTCAAATTCAAATGGGAAATTATCTTAACATGGTATCGATGGATGATTTGATGTGGAACTGAAGTCTAAATGGTTCGATGGTTTTGTCAGAAATATTATGATGATAATTTGAAGGACTTGATGCTCTCTAAGGGTATATTAGTGGAGGCGGATGATGTGGGAGGAAAACTTAGGTGTAAATATTCGAATATTTTTTGAATATGGAAATATGTAAGTATTTGACTTTTATTGTAGCGCCATTTTTTTTTTTTGTAACTAATTATTTTAGTATTATAATCCTCATAATTTTTTAGCAATGATTTTCATATTTTAAATACATACATTTTCGTAGATAAAATAATAATTAATAAAGTAATAACTATATAAAACTTGTAAGGATTAAAGATTTAAAAATCACGGTATAAGGTAGAATAAATAGAAAGACTAGGAAAAAATTCGACCTTATGAATTGAGAATAAGTTGATAATTACCATTTACTACACTGAACCAAATCCTTACGTAAATACAACGAAGAATTCGTTGAGCCAACGAAAAGTTAATTAATTTTCGGCCGATGAAAAATTTAATTGGCTCAACGAAATGGCTTTCATACGTTAGTGAAGAACTTCATCAATCAACGAAAACTATAGTATTTTAATGAAATTTTTCATAAAAATTTTTGATCGAGAATTAATGAATTTTTACAATCACTTTACGAAATTTTTTCATCGATTAACGTAATATTTTACTAACCACTGTGATATTTTTCGTTAGTCAATGTATTTTTTGATTAATTTATGAAAGAACTTTCGTTAGCTAACGAATTTTTTCGTAAATTTTATGAATATTTTAATTAAATTACGAAAAAATATTCGTTAGCTAACGAAACTTTTAGTTGTATTAATTTATTTTGTTAGTAGATATTTATTGGACTTGTTAAATTATTAATTTAATACAGTCCAATCAAAAAATTGGCGTTTCGACCCGGTGGAGATCACTTGGACTCATCAGTTGACTTATCGTGAGAGACCTTATCAATACGCAAATATTTTTTATATTCAGCTCAACTTAAACCTAATGTGAACTATATCCAGCAAGATTAAATTTTTAATCATTAAAACAGAAATGCACCCAAGTCTACGTTTTTTTTGTAAGGCAACGATTTTTTTTCGTTAACTGATGTATTTTTTCATAAGCCAATGTAATATTTCATTAGTATATGAAGAATTTTCATAAGCTTATGAAGATTTTCGTTACTTTATTAAAACTTTGATAAAGTAAGGAAAAATTCTTATTTTTATTCTTTAAAATGAGTATGAAATTTTTCGTTAATTGATGAATCTTTTAATTGAATTGGATTTTTTGGCATTAAAAAGGGAGAAAAAGTGTATGAAACGTTTTCATTAATTGATGAAGGTTTTCATATTACGAAAAATTACATATTTTCGTTGAGCCAACGAAAGTTTCGTTGGGCTAACGAAAATGTAGTGTATGAAACGATTTTCGTAATTTTACGAAATTTATTATTTTCAGTGTAGCTAAAAATGCATTAGTATCCTTAAATTTTTAAATAAAATAACACTAATCAATAGCTTAATATTTTATGTTTTATATTAAACTTTACTTATTTCTTTACAGTGAAAAAAAGAAAGTACTTACAAATTTCTTGAATAAAATTGTTTTTCAAGGCAAAAAAGGGAACAAAATTGCCTATTTTTAATTTAATTTTTTCCAAACTTTTTGTGTACCAAAATTATAAGATAAATAACAGCATTTTATTTATGTTTGAAATTTTTTGTAGAAAAAATGAATAATTTTTTGAATCTAATACTATTTCACAAAAAAATAGAAACAAAAAAAACATAAAACAAAATGTAATCTTTATCATTTTGTCAATTTTTTTATAGAAAAAGTTCACAAAAAGAAATTACCTATACCATCTTAATTTTAATATTTTTTCTGAAAAATGAAAAAATAACGGTACTTGTCATATACCGATTTTATTAAAGTTGAAATTGCTCAAAAACGGCTCCAACGATTTTGTTTAAAAAATTCAAATGTAAGTTTTAAGACAAGGTCTACCTTTAAATGAAAAAATGAACCGGTTTTTTAAATCCGATATTCTCCGAAACGGCTTATTAGATTTCTACAAAACTTTTTGTGAAAAAGCACTTATATAACTCAAATATAAGCCAAAAATAAAATTTTGAAAAAAATAATTTTTGGATTTTTAAAAAAATTTTGAAATTTTTTTTTGAAAAATTAAATTTTCGAAAACGGGACATTGTATTTTTTGAAATTTTGGTTTTAGATGTTGATTAGTGATTTCTACAAAATGGCATACCAATTTCATTTTAAAACTTTTTTTCCAAAAAATTACTTATAAAAATTAATTTTATAAAAAACGTCTCTAGCGATTTTGAAATTTTTTTTTCTAAAAATGCATCTTAATATTCTTTGATGAAAGGTACAAACGGGTTAAGTCAAAAAAATCGATTTTCGGATTTTTATTGGATTTCAGTCAGTTTTTTTTTCTCTTTCGTTTGGTCCTATCGCCATAGCTCTAGCGTATCTCCTTCCGTTAGAAATGATTCGGTACAAAGGGTTTAAGTGAAACAAATTTTAAATTGTATGGTACTAAGGGCGTAAGTTGACTTAACTCCTTTGTTTTTGCATTTATTGTTAATTTTTAAATAAAAAAATTGATCCTAAAGCATTAAGTCAAGAGGAAGTAGAAAAACGAAAAGCGATTTTTCTACAGTATTATATTATTTCAAAAAGAATTTTTACATTTGGTAATTTATCACATTAATATTTCCAACTTTCTTTTATAAATTAAACCTTGTTATCAATGTAAACAAAGATTTTTCTTGACTTAACACCTTTGGACCAAGTTTATTTAAAGTGTTAAGTCAACACAATTTTTTAAAATAAACGGTCATTTTCTGGTCAACAGCATACGGATATTAAAAAAGATCTTATAAATGATGTTTCTGCATCATTACTTTTTAAAAATAACTAGCTAACCCCCACCCGCTTCGCTGAGTTCACTTTTAAGAAAAATTTAACCTGTTATATCCAACGCATTAAAAAACTCCGTTGGTTAATTTACTATATCGCTTTCATTTGTGATTGTGTCAACCGATTTGTAGGCAAAATATTGTGCATTTATCTCTTTCAAATTTGTTGCATTTATTTAGAAATATTTTTATTTGTACCAGCCATTATTGTATGTTCCAAGCGTGATTTTTGTAATTTGGAAATACACTTTGAATCAATTCATTTTTTGAATTTACATTAATATACAAACTGTTTTGAAGTGTGATTCGGCCTTCAGAATCAAGTTGCATTATTCCATTACCAATGTCCAATAACTGCTTAGAAAATTCTGCTTCAGATTCATAATCGTAACTGCACACGAACATTTGTGGCCAACGTAAGTTTCCTGACGTATAGAAACAAAATCGAAGATTTTAAACAGGCATTAATTTCGTCTGCAGCAGTGGAACTTGGTATAACCGGCAAAGTTTTTCGAAAGTCACCAGCGCAGCTCAGCGAAAAGAATCATGGTATCGTACAATATTTTTTGATTTCCTCGCAAATCCTTCAAGGTGCGATCTATGGGTTCAAGTGACTTTCTGTGCGCCATTGTGCTCTCATCCCAGACAATAATCTGACACTGTTGCAATACTTCTGCCATTGCCGAAGTTTTTGAAATATTACATGTAGGTGTTTCATTAACCTGCATATTCAAAGACAATTCCGGATGAAGCCAGAGCCAATGCTTTTTTATTTTCAGATCGTATCGATGCTAAAATTAATGATAGTAAAAATGTTTTTCCCGTACCACCGTCGGGTGTATCTAAGGGCTCAAATATAGCTATCAGTAAAATCCATCAGTAAAAATTCTGTTTTGTTATTTTGAATACTTTCATATTAAAAATTAAAAACACATTTTCACTAACTTTTTGAAAAAGTAGCAATACATTTGGTGTTATATTTTGGTCACAAATTCATTTGATGAAATTTAATTTTACTGAACAGTAAAATTTTTAAAATGGATTTGTGAAAAAAAATTAACACCAAATGCATTGCTTCTTTTTGAAAAAAAAAAAAAAAAATAGTTAAAATAATCTCCCAACTTATTTCATCAATATTTTGCTCAAAATAAAAGTTTAAAGTACCTATTCATAATAGCTAAACAAAATTTTTACTGATGGAATTTACAGAAAGCTTTAACAGAGCCCTAAGAAATACAAACCACCACTCTGATTGATGACACCTTGCATAATGGTGTCATACACATACTTTTGTTGATCGTTTAAATTCGTCACATTAGTTTGCACAAATATTCTTAATTTATTCAACGTAATTGTATTGCCTTTCGCGTAGTATTTCTGATCAAGAACATCTTGGTCTCCACGATTTGGAGCAACCAATCCTAACTGTGCCAAATCTTTATTCACAATAATCAAACACGTGTCCTCAATGAAGATCAGAGATTGATTTTACATTTTATTTTTGCAGTACAAATGTGGATTTAATGTCAAAAGACGAATAATAATTATTTGTTTCACTCAAAATTAGGCTTTTGTAATTATTTTGAAAGCTTGTCTTAATAAATTTTACTCGTACAAATTGACAGCTATGTAAAGATGCGAGAAAAGGTATAATTTTTTTTATACAAACCATCTACATATTAATACCTTTCAAGCAAACAAAAAAAAATCACCAAAATCGGACCAGCCAAACGCGAGTTTATCGGCCACACACAGTAAACGAACTCTTTTTTATATATAAGAAGATAATATTCAGATTTACAAACAAAAATTGAAACTTCAATTTCATTTTCCTCAAAACCAAAGATATATCAATCAAAACTTCATACTTGTTATGTGGGGCGATTTGATTTCAGATTTTGTTTTATTATTTTAAAAAACGAGTTTTATGTTTTTTTTTTTTGTTGTACCTATACGTATAGTACCTACATTTCCAAAATTTCTGTATGAAAAGTCTTAAAAATTTAAGCAACTCCAAGAGCAAGTTCGTGCGACCCAGTTGTGCATTTTATTTTATGGAAATAATTGAAATGATTATGGAAATAATTGAAATTTTGCACAAATCGAGATCTGCCTATTATCTTTTTCTTAATTCTTAATTCAACCAAAAATTCGGGGCAAACAAATGGTTTTTCCCGGTATTCGGTGAAAAATAATTTTAGGAATCCAAATCAAAATTTTACACATATTCTATCAGTCATATAAGTCATGCCAGCTTTTAAAAATTCCTACAAATATAGAACCTCTCAAAAATGATATTAATAATAGTTGTTTTTCAAAAATTAATATTTCGAAAATCAGAGAAAATAATCTGTAGCAGGCGCCTTATTTTGCATTCATTATCTTTCCATTGGTATCACCTTGCTTATCCTTATCCTATATCCACTTAATCAAAAGTCTTCCCTTTGCATAGTTTTAAAAACAAATTAATTTAAGATTTGAAATTTTTTTAGAATTTTCAATTTCTTATGGCATTCTTTTAATAAATAAAATTTTTGTGTATTCGTTGATACACAAAAATCAACTTCCTAAGACTAACCGTTTAGAAAATAATTTTTTTAACAATGTCATTTTACCCCTATTCACCCTATTTAATGATCCAATTTTTAGAAATCTTTTTCACTATCAGGAACAACAGGTGTTGTATGTTCGATTTGTTGACATGAAAACACATTTTTTCTGTAAAAAAAAAGTTACGTATACGCCATAGTGAACATCTCATAAAAGTAAAGTTACCAAAACCTGAAAAAGAGTTAAAACAACGATATTTGTGGTTTGTATGCATGTAATAGCTTTTAAAGCAACTTGGACTATGAAGAGCATGTGCTTGCGACCTAATCTGGAATCTATTTCTCATGAAATAAAAATTAAATTTTTATGAAGTGTTGTTCTTAAAAATGTTGTTCATTTAATTATCTACTTTTCAAGCACTGTCCACAATTCCTAGAACAAGTAGACAATTATCTATTAAGTTCAAACACGACAGCAAATTCTTGTTTTCCAATTCTAAGAATCATCCCTCGTCTGAAATGCAAATCACTACCTGTCTATAAAAAATTGATTTCTTAGAACTGTGAAGAACAACAATAATGTTAATGATAATTATGATTATTATGACGATGATGCACCACCACCTTCCTACTCAAGTACATTTTTTTTAAAACTATACTAAGTACCTCCTTTTGACCATATAACAGAATTGCACTTTGGGTCTAAGTCTAAAGCTAAAGCTGTGTGATGCAATATTGTGCCGCATCGCATGGGAAAATGTGAAAGACCCAGGCTATGCATAAACGTCAACCGCATTCAATTAAAAATTAAAAAGCCAAACACGCCCCCAAGTTAATTGCAGAGATTTATTAAGGGTATACAACTATACATAAAGTATATATGCAGAGAGACGATGATGATGACGACACAAACTCTCACCCCCAAGCTGCTATATATTTTTTTTTTCATATTTTTCTTTTAGGTTTTTTCCAAACTATAGCTGTGTATAGTAAATCAAAATAATTTTTTCCATTTTGCCTGTTCCGGGAAAATAATAATGAAAACATATTGAAGAGGAAGCGCATGCAAAGCAGAGAGAATGAAGGAGGAAAAAATAAAAAATATATACTCGTTGCTCGCTGAACGATGCCAGTCTACAGCCGACGGCTATTTTCGTCCTAGTTTTGTCCTGCTTTTGAGTTGAGTCCCGACTCACGCTCTAATGGCTATTTTCTTTTCAGCGCGTCCTACGTCCTCTCTGTCCTAGGAGTCGTCCTCTATTTCTGTTGGGTTCTCCTGGATAAGTTGGATATGGTTTGGTTGATGATGATGATGATGATGATGATGATGGTGATGGTGGTGGTGGTGGTTGTGCGCTCTCGTTTGGGGATGAATAATGAATGCATAATGGAAGTAGGTGGCAGTAAGAGCATAAGGTTGGGTGCCTCTTGTTGTGGTGGCAAACAGTCATTTTCGAGCTTCTTTCTTAAAGTAGAGAATATTCCCAAAGCACCTCCATTAGCGCGTTGGAGTTTAGAGGTGCCCTGTCCCTGTCATGAACAGAAGGAGAAATAGTACGTTTCGTGTCCTTCGTCTTTATGTTGTGTTATTCGTTTTTCACCCAAATGAGTTTTAAGTAAGGATGATGTATTGTAGTAGGTGGATATTTTCGTTCAAACTTTAAATATTATTAAAATATATCTTTAAAATTAAGTTAACGAAAGACATTTTAAAAAATTTCGTTATGGGTTAAAAACGGTTTGGAGTATTCAACGATCTGGTTTTTAAATTGACGAAGAGTTGATGATATCCATACTAAAAAGAAGAATTTTAAAATTTTAAAATTTATAATTAAAATTTTTTTAATTTAAATTTTTTTAATTTGCAGTTATTCAAATGTTCCTTTATAGAAAATTTCGGGTAAGTAATTTAGTAGAAAGTCAGAAATCAACAAAGTGGTTCTATGACAGCTATACAGTAAATACCTAACTGTTCAAAATACAGGGTCGAGACAATTAAAAAAAAAATGGTATAGAAGGGGGGTCTATTCCCCCTCGTCTAGCCAGGAGCAGCAATTCAAAAACCAAAAAAAAATTTTTTGATTTGGAAAAAAAAAATTATTAAAAATCAACGGTTACACTAACAATAACTTGCTATAACTTTAATTTAAAACAAAAAGTTTGAAATAATTTTTTTCAAAATTGTATGTATCTAATTAAGTACTAATTTCGAAAACAGAAAACTGTATTCGAGAAATTAACCCCTTGTAGCCCCATGTGAAATTTCTGTAACAAACAAAATTTGGGATCGGGTCAAAATTCTGGCTTCAAAATTCTGCTTTTCAAAATTCTGCTTTTTTAACGAAAATTCTGTTTTTCAAAATTCTGTTTTTTTCTATTCTGCTTTTCAAAATTCTGCTTTTTAAAATTCTGCTTTTCAAAATTCTGCCATTATTATACTAAACCAAAAAATTCTGCCAATTCTGTTTTTTTTTTTTTATAGCATATGAGTTGACTAAAGAAAAATACACCTCATTAATGTAATTCAACATTGGTACTTTCCTAAATTTTTTTGTTTAAGTGTCGCAAATATTTTTTAAAATGCATAGACTGATTTTATTTAAATAAATTCTATAAATTATTGGAACCGATGTTGTTTGATACAAAATATTCCTTTTCTTATTCAAATTTTTGAATATTCATCTCTATTTGATAAATTAAAACATTTTGAATTATTTTCGGAAATTTTTAGTATTAAAAACCTTTTCTTAATATTTTCAAATTTATTCATTTATAAAACAAAGATTAATATGCATTCAACGAATGTCAAATTACTAAGGTAAGTAATCAAATAAGCAGATAATTTTTCAAGAAGATGATTTTACAGAATTCTGCAAAAAATTAAAAAAGGGTTTGGAAAATGTTAAAAAGCGCGCGCTTTTTAACATTTTCCAAACCCTTTTTTAATTTTTTGCAGAATTTTGAAAAACAGAATTATGAAAAGCAGAATTTTGAAAAACAGAATTTTAAAAAACAGAATTTTGAAAATCAGAATTTTGAAAGCAGAATTTTGTAAACCAGAATTTTGAAAGCAGAATTTTGACAAAAGAATTTTGACCCCGGCAGAATTTTGACCCCAACCCACAAAATTTGTGTAAAAACTACGAAATTCAGAAAAAATATTTTTTCTGCATTAACTAATAGGGTTTTATTTTTGGATTTAAGGATAGTTTTTTATATTAATTTTTGCAGTAATATACAAAAATAAATTATTTAAACTTTTTTTTTGCTCCCTAAATATTTAAATAACTAAGTAAATAATGAATTTATTGAATTTTTAAAAAATACGTGTTTTATTATAGGCAAAGGCTAATCGATTGACATTATTAATTTTAAAATTTACGATATTCTGTTACAAAAGGTTAACAAAAAACTTCTTTAATTTTTGTTTTTATGGCAACACCTACAAATATAAAGGTATACATTTGTAAAAAGTTTCAAATCAAATTCATTGAAAAATTGGTCTCAGAATTAAAAAAAGTTATAAGGTATGTGCACACTATTTTTCCTGTCTTTTTTACAAAATTTTTCATAATAAAATATATAAATATTAATTAATTAAAAATATACATTATGCCGTTTGAGTTCAAACAGTTTTTTTGTGTGATGTAAATTTGTGCGAAAATTGCCACAAACAAAATTTAAAAATATTTTTGCTCGTGAGCTAATACGTTTTGTAGGGCATATTGAATTATACTAGAGCTAGAGTATTTGCAATGCTTGAAGGTTTAAAAAAAAAAACAGTTTTTTGTCCCCAAAACAACATATGTATGTATATTGAAAAATTAAAGTATGCAGTTTTAATATATTCAATAAAACTTATATTAGGTCACGAGAAAAATATTTTTAAAATTTGTTTTTGTTGTATTGAAATTTAAAAATCTGTATAGGTAATTCTTCTAAATAAGACAAAAAAACTAAGTTAAGTCAAAAATTTGGCGGATACGTGTCAAGTTATTTTATTTTTGCTCTCTAATAACATAAACATTATTTCAAATACCTTTCGTGCTGATTTTTGGTGAATTATTTCTTAAACATCGAATTTTACGGTTTTGACTTTTAAACGTCCATATCTCAAGTTGCAGATTGCAAGATTAATCTTTTTTCTATCACTTTTTGCTAAGAAAATCGTTTTTTTTTTACCTTTTTCGTAATTCACTTCTGTTTACCTTACTAAAATTTCCAAAAACCCTGAATATTCAAATTTTCAAGTTAAATTTTCTCTGACATAATTTTTTTTTGTACACCCCTAAGACTAACAATATAAGAAGAGTGGCGTAGTTAAAAAAAAAACTCAAAAATGAACTTTAAAGGATGTCACTTTTAATAACAATATTTTGGAATTTTTCGAAGCAGACATGAACCAAGTGATGTTTTTTTTTTTGTTTTTGAAAATTATCGTTATTTTTTTTTTCAGTTTTAACATTTTCATTTTATACCAGAATCATTTTTAAAAAAGTTCTCTTTGTAATTTTCTTTAAGGCTCTCTTATAGCTATCAGTAAAATCCATCAGTAAAAATTTTGTTTAACTATTTTGAATACTCTAAACTTTTATTTTGAGCAAAATATTGATGAAATGAGTTGAAAGCTTATTTTAACTAATTTTTTTCAAAAAGAAGCAATGCATTTGGTGTTAAATTTTATTCACAAATCCATTTTATAAATTTTACTGTTCATAAAATGAATTTGTGACTAAAATATAACACCAAATGCATTGCTTCTTTTTCAAAAACTTAATGAAAATGTGTTTTTAATTTATTTGATCAATATTTTGCATTAATTAGAATCTTAAAGTATTCAAAATAGCAAAACAGATCAAAATAGCAAAACAGATCAAAATAGCAAAACGGAATTTTTACTGATGGATTTTTTTTTAAGTAATTAATTGCATCGTGTTCGCACTATTTACTCCTCATATCACCGAATTCACTTTTTGCGACTTAGTTCGTTACAGGTGTGAGCCATCCATATTATATTTGTCTATAAGGTTGATTTGTTTCTTACTGATAAAATGTTGATTTTATCCTTTTCTCGAATTTATTTATTGATTTATTTTCCTTAGGTACTTCTTTTAATCTTTTTGGTTAAAATTATCTCACTTGATTCCTTGGTAAGAAAAAAAAAGCGTTTCCCAACATTAACTCAAGACTATTTCTTAGACTAATATACTAAAATCAATTTGCAGTGTTTTTAAAAAATCATTTTTTTTTTTTTTATTGAAGAAAAAAATAAATGAGAAAAAATAAAGTTCGCTGCTCAGCTCTTTTGTTTAAAAAATGTCAAATATGCTTCTTCTTCACAGACAATTTATATGATCACCAAAGTGAGTCAAACAATGCAACACACACTTGCTCCTTTAACATAAAGTTTTCATTTTTCTTCATATAATGGGTGACGGTGACTTTTTGCCATCCCAGATGACGATGACTATGTCTCTGTCTATTTCTGGACACACTTTTAAGTCTTCTTGCAGCAGAACAACAATCACCTTATGGGCATGATTGAGATATATATTTTCAAAACAGCAAGAAAAAAAACCTAAAGAACTTAGAACAAACTGTTTATGTTTCACTCTCTGAGGCGTTTTTTCACTTTTCATCTCTATACTCTATCTATATAGTGAAAAAAAAACCTTCTTCTTTAAAATGAATGTCCTTTGCGAGTTTATGTACAATATTTTGCCCGTTTTTTCTTCTTCTTCCTTTTTTAGGGTTAATGCCCATTTATGTTGAAGTGCGGCATATGCCATATTTTAAGAAGAAAAGAAAATGCCACTTTTTTTTGTTAGGTGTTGTTGTAGTTGTTTTTATATTATAATACTCTCTTGGCGCGTTCAGCGTGTTGAAAAATATAAGTCAAGATTTTTGCATTTTCATTGAAAAGTGCAAGTCCATTGGAGAGAAACAGCCATCAGGAAGAAGTCAGATTGTATATATTTATATGCGAGTAACAAAACAAGAAGAAGAAGTACAAAATGTTGACTCTTTTGTTTGGCGAGGTGTTGGGGTTTTTATTTTTTTTTTTTTGTTATGTTGTCGTACCCAAAATGCACAAGAGTACACAAAAGATGAGGGTTGTATGTCACATAAGTGTGAGAGTAAGTATTGTAGAGGTGTGATGATGGCAGATGTTATCGTAAAAGTTTTCTCACCTCTCTCTGGATTATTATAAGCATCATGGTGCAAACTCAAAACAACTTAAATCGGCTATCGCAAAACTGTATTCGTTGATCTTAGGGGCTGTGGGGTTGGTATTATACTATACCAATCGGTTGTATGCAAATTTCTTAGAAGTGGTTATTTACCTTTTTCTTCAAGTTTTGAAAAGTTTTTACTGTGATAATTTTTTTATAAGCTTGCAGTCTTATAGATTTAAAAACTTTAGTTCCGTTAGAAAGAACTATACAAGCTCGAAGTTTCGTGTATACTTAAAATTGATCAAAGGAACTGTGTTTAAAAAAATCTGAATTTAGGGAAATAGTTTTCTCTTAATTTAATTTTCAATGAAAATTTGGACCACTTTTCCTTTAGGTACCTTAAAAAGTTATTTCAAGATATTTTGGGGAATCATATTACTAAAATTTAAACAAGATTTCGAGATATCAAAAAAAAGAGGTTGTCTGTAAAGCCGGTTTACGGACGATGATTTTACGTGATAACGTCGTCAGAAAACAGGTTGTGTGCTTTTGTTTAAAATGAGTCAATTGAACGTTAACTTATTTCAAACAATCATAATTTACAAGAAAAAGCTAAAAAAGTACCTTTTTATTTTCTCATTATATTAATTTTTTTAATTTAAAAGCTTACAAAAAAAATCATGAAATTTAAAAGTTAAGTATTTCTTCTTAAGAATAAAACCATTTTTAAATTTTTACAATGCGCAAAAAGTATAAAAATAATTTATTGAAAGCAATCATTTTCATCAAAAAAAAAAAAAAAAACAAAAAAAACATGAATTTTTATCTTCTCCGTCATTAATTCCATTCTTTTCCCTACAACGTATAAGAAATTTTATACCATCTTAGCTCAAAATATATATATCGATCAGGTCTATAAGACATCTACAAAAAGAGCGAGAAATTTTTTGAACTCAATCAAATTTCATAAAAAAAAGCAAAAAAAAACATTTATTTTTATGTTCTTAGGCTATGGAATCAATTTTTTTGTTTGACAAGCTATACAGAATTTTATACAGTGTGAAAGCTTATTATTTCACCTTTCAAATGACGTATCAATCTCATTTTACAGATGCCTACAAGAGAAGTTAGAATTTTTTAAAGTAAACCATGTCGAATTTCCAGACTGAGATTACGGTACTTCCTCCACTGGTGTTTTGAGGTTTTTCGCAAGTTTCTTGATTTAACATTGTGTAGCTTGTAGTAAGTCTACCGTAATGTGTGATATACCAAATGAAAGGTAATTGTATCAGGATGCTCATAAAAGTTTAATAAAATTTCTATCTGCTCTTGGTCAAAAGTTATAACTTATTAAATTCTAAAATTTTATTTTACCGTTATCTCAAAATTAGGTTTATGAAAATGATTGAAACTTCGCACACATATAGTCGTGGTCATGGTCTATCATTACTGCATATGCTTTATTCCTGTATCTATTAAAGAAAAAAAAGATACAAATAAAAAACGATGAACATCGGTTGAAAACGGTAAAAAACGTGTTTTTTTTAAACTTGTTTCTTCCGTTATTCAGTCAAAACTCACTAAACGATTCCAAGTTTTTTCACATGTATGCATAAGGCTAACCTACATGTCCTATAAGTTTGAGATTTTTTGAACGCTCCAAAAAAAAAGCTAAAAAATTACCCAAAAATACCCCTAAAAAACAAGGTGTTTTTCAAAAATTCATATTTCGAAACGCAGAGTGTTGGAAAAAAATCCATATCAAACACCTAATTTTTTTTCCCTCATCTTTCACCTGGCATCTTTAGAATTGTCAAAAAAAAAATTTCCTTTACCCAAAATCATCATTTTGTCATAGCCCCAACGCGTGTACAACGTTCAATCAAAACGTTATAGCTTAGTTTCAAAATTTTTTAGAATTTTTTCTTAAATGCTTTTCACTTTTTTGTGGTGGCTGCCATGGTTCATCGATTTATAAGACGTTATCACGTTAAAAGTATTAAACACCGAGGTACGCCTTCCTACAGACAAATTTCATACTCAGCCCTTTTTAGAAGGTATTTTTTTTTATAAAACTCTTTCACATTTTTTTTTTTTTTAAGTTTCCTCATTTTGATAAACGTCACATGTCGAATGGTAAGCTATTGAAAATTAATAACACAACAGAGACTTGCTAACAATATCCAAGTTGAACTCAGACGATATAAAAATAGAGAAAAAAAACTCTATACACATTGCAATACAACTCAAGAGTTGGGTATAATTCATTTTTCATTCGAATATTTTTTTACCTTTCCCTTAGCTCAGACTTACACCTTTTCCACTCCCTCGTCACTTATTTGCCCTGTCTGTCTTGTTCCCAAAAATATAATAACTTTCGACAAACGATTTTTCATGTTATACGTTTACGGATTGATTTCAGTGATTTCCCGTAACGACAAATAATCAATCTTGAAATAAAAAGGGTTCAACGGGCTTTAATTTGAAAACGACGAACGATATTGGAATATTTCCGATTTTTATTTTTTTATTTGTTTTATAGTTCACATACGCCCGAGTGAACGTCAATTCACAAAAAATTGAAACAAAACAGAAAATCAGTTTATTTTTTTCTTTTATAAAAAAATTGATTAAGTCAACACTTCGTTTAAAAGGACACATTTTTTCTCCCATTTTTTTTTCCTTTCGAAAGCGAGTAAAGTGATGTCAAAAACACATTTTTCAAAAATAAGGGTCAAACGAGAGTGTGAGAGTTCATATGAACTGAGACTTAAATTTAATTTGAAAGGTGTCAAGCTTATACTATAGACCACCCAGGAAAACCAGGAAAAGTAAACATCTGTTGTTGCTTTGCTACTCTCTCTCTCCGGTCTCCTCCATCTTTCTATATTGCTTTTGCTAGGGGCTGTTATTTGTTGTTGTTGTTGTGTGACTGTGTGACTCCATCAGCATCTCAAAAGGGTCAGTTTTAACATACATAGAAATTTAGTCTTTGTTAAAATGTTCATATTGCAGAGAGACAGTCTATATCTCTCTTATGTAGATATACGAGTTGTTATATTTTATATTTTTGCGGGTAGAGATAGATGCTTTGGGTTATACAACAATTCAGTTGTAACTCTTGTGCAAAATCTTATCTGGGTGCTAAAATTAATGGTTCACAGTAGAAAAGGGTCCGGTTAAAAGTTTTGTATCTAAATATATATAGTCTACTATACTCTGGTCTGTATATGTTGGGGGTAGAGAGTTGTTAATCATTTGTAGACATGCAATTAAGATATTAGCAAAGCAAACAAATGAATGCACACTTCACTGGCGTGTTGTTTGTTGGGTTTGTAATTGAAAACGTTTAGCATCGTGTTTATATTTTTAAAGTAGGTTTATACTTTAAAAAGAGGCACATTGTGTTTGAATCGAAGGATGAAAAGAGTTAAATAAAATTTTCCATACTTTAAAAATTTAAAAAAGGAACAAATTTTTATGGGGATGAGGTATAGGTTTAAAGAAATCTATCATTGCAGTCATACTCATGAGAATCAAGAAGCAAAAATATACATACAAAAAAGTATAAGCCAGTCTTTGTATATGGAACATTTTATATAGGTACCATGGAATGTTGAATTTTCATGACAAACTTAAAGATCTTGCTTTTATTTTTACTTGCTCTATAGCCTATAGGGAAAGTATTGGTTTCGTGTCGAAAAAAAATTGAGGTTTTAATCAAAACCAACAATATGATGATGGAGAATTCCGAAAAAAGTGGGTCCCACAATTCCGTCCGTGCGTCTGTGCTTTCATCTGAACACGTTTCCACAGCCTAAACGGGTAGAAGGATTTTCTTCAAATTTGGTACAGATGATTTTTATGTAATTCTGAAAGTTGTATTTTTTTTTTTGTTTTTTATATCTCGCTTAGAAAGTGTACCTCCCATACCTACAAGTTTCTAAATTCAAACCAATTTACTTGAAAAAGGCTCTAACGATTTTGATTAAACATTGCAGACGTAATATTCAAAGCAATTGCAATAAAACTGCGTTTTTAGTTTTTCTCAAAAAAGTCAAAAAAGTGTACCTCGCATACAAATTTTTCAAATTATACCAAATAACTCGAAAACGGCTCTAACGATTTGTATTAAACTTTGTAGACATAATATTCAAAGCGATTGCAATAAAACTGCATTTTTATTTTTTCCAAAAAAGTCGCCTTATTTTGGTCGATGTTTACCGACACTATATAAAACTCACAGCATGAATATACTGTGAATTATAATATTCTAAGGGAATTTGTTTAAATTCAGACACTTAGAAAATGTATGCCCGTGGTAAGGGTACGACAGATCTAACTGAAGAGCCCACTGTCGTACCTGGGCGAAAAGCTTTATAAATTTTTGGAGTTGAGGTCACTTGAACTTATATTGAATTATATTCAATCACTCCACTTAAAATAAAAATAATTTTAATAATTTTTTATTATTTTTGTTATTTTTTTCTTCGTTATTGTTTTTTTTTACTCTCAAAAATTGAGTGACTTAGGGAATTAATTCGTTCTTCTCACTTGCTAATTTTTTGGGGGGATTATTTATATACAGAAGTTCATATTTTGAGCTAAGGAACCGGTAAAAAATGACACAAAAAGATTTTATGACATAAATATTTTTCGTATATTCTTTTCACATGGAATTACTCAGATACAAAATTCATTGTATCGTTTCGAAAATATTGATTTATCAAAAAAATTTCAATTTTTTTTTAGATGAGTTTTCATAATTTTTCCTTATTTTATATCAAGAACGATTTTTTGGGAGCGTTTTTGTTGAAATCATTTAAAATCATTTAAGTTGTTTACGAAATCAGAAATCAAGAAAATGGTTTTATAGGTAATAATGTCTTATAATAACTTCTAAAAAAATAAATGCTTTATCCGAAAAATTAAAAAAATTTTAATTTCCAACCACTGTTTTCTTGTTTTCCGTACAAAGTATTTAGAATTTTGAATACAAAAATCAGAGAATGTGCAAATACGGGATAATCACGGGACAAATTACAAAATACGGGACACTTATACGTCCCGGGTTTCTTAAATAAAAACCCGGGACAAGCTGTAGAAATACGGGACAGTAAACCGGGACGGATGGTCACCGTAGCTATTCCTCAATATAATTGTTTTTTAAATTTATATAGAGCCAGCTTTTAAAAATCTACAAGTAAACTAACATAAAAGTGCTTGAACGTTACCACTTGCAGAAAAAATGTCGAAGTAGATTTAAAGAAAAAATGGAAGTAGATTGAATAAAATCGAAGTAGATTTCAAAATATCCTTTTCTTTATGAAAAATCTATATTAAAAAACTAATTCTATTAAATTTATTTAAGTTAAATAATTTAATTAGTAAAAACAACTAAAACTAAAAATATTTATTCTTTCAAACTTCATATTTTCGTCATAAATATATTTTTATACATTGTTTTATAACAATTTCACTGGTCTGCAAGGTAATCCTCCTTTAAATAAAACTATACTTTTCTAAAGGATTTTTGTATGCTGATTCTGAATCCGAAGTCAGAATTGATATAGCACGTCACGTTTTTTAGATATTAACGTTAGAAAATCGCAAAAACCCATTTTTTTTTTCTGTTTTCGAAGAAATATTTTGGCAATGTAATATTCTTCAATTAAAATTGTTACGTTTTCAGAAAGAACTTTTTTTTTCCTTTAAATTCAGTTTCAATCTTCTCAATATCTCTTTTCTTCTCCGAGATATCTTAATTTAAGTAAGTTTAGTAGGTTTAGCATATCTTACAATAAAAAAACTGATCTCTAAAAATTAATATATCTTTCTCCCTAGAGCAAAAATATACTTTTCTAATGGACTTTAGCGTGCTGATTTTGAATCCAAACTCAAAAAATTTCGGTCAGCTCTGGTTTGTGAGATAAAGTAGTTTTTTTTTTTTGAGATTTTCTAAGAAAAAACTTGATTTTGTAATACTTTAATGCGAATATCTCAAAATCCTCACGTGATAAAATTTTTTTGACTTCGGATTCTAACTCTAACTCAAAAACTATAAGAAAAGTATACTTTTGTTCCTAGGAGAAACAAATCTGAAGCTTTACAAGGCAGTTTATCGAATGGTTTATTACAAATAAGATATTTCTAAATAGATAAATAGTATATACAATTACAAAACTCGTAAAAATTTTGTTTAATGTATTTTGCTATGGTTTTCTTTACATATTTGACTTTTTAAATATAATCGGAGTTGATATTTTATATTTTCCTTAATTAAGGTGTTTTTGTTCATGTAGGATTTACTACATTCGATATTTATGCTTTTTTTGTAAATCAGTATTTTAAAATATGAGTAAACATTAATGTAAAAGGACATATATTTGGTGTCAATCGATAGGCCATATTACGAGGAATAAGTTCTCCAAATTAGAGCTCAATGCTACAAATACTTTTAATTTTGCACGAGTTCAAATGAATCTGAAAAGGTTGATTTTTTAGAAACTACCCACATTTTTCGAAAATCATTTTTACAAAAATGGTACCTGATAGAATTTTTCTGAAACCAGATTTAGATTCAGGAAAGTGTAATCTTTCATAATATCAAACAATTATTTGAAGGAGAAAAAAAAGTTAAATTTTGTAGACCAGTGTTTTTAGTCAAATATTTGGTTTTCTGAAAAAAAAGAAGTAGATTTTGCTTATATATTAATAACTTGAAGCAGATTGGAACAGAGATTTTTAAATGAAATAGATTTCGATATTTTTGTGATGGTGCGAAGTAGGAAGTAGATTTTATTTTTTTTTGAAAAAAAAAGAAGTAGATCTACCTTAATTGAAGTAAAGTGGTACCACTGCGTGTGACCCCAATCGTACAAAAAAAAGTTGTATAGCAAAGTTGTAGAGAATTTTAAGGCAAATAATCTTTTCTCGATACGTTTTTTCATAATTTTGATAAAAAGTGCTCAAATCTTTAAAATTGTCATTTTTTCAGTTTTTTTTTACTTTTTTGGCTTGTAACTTTTTTAATATTCAGAATATCGAAAAAGTGTTCTTAACATAAAAGACGCGAAATTTAATTGCCTACGTTTTTTGTATGCACAACTTTTATGTAAGATAAATAGAAATCGAGATATTCAACAAAAACTAAAATCCAAGATGGCGGCCGAAAGGTGAATTTTGCGAGTGCGAAAAATCAGGATAATGATATTCAGCCCTATCGAATGAGCAAAAAAAATTTGGGGGTGATACAAACTGCTTTGTCGCCCATATATGAACATCATAAATGCACTGGACTATACAGTCCTTGATTATTTTTGGCATCTGAAATGCTCTAATGAACATACAAATATTGGTTGCAAACATACCAAAGACAAAGAGAGCAAATTAATTTTTTTAAAAAATATTTCCAACTTAATTTTCTTAAAAAAATCAAATTAGATCGGAAGTAGCAAGAGTATTATAAACATTTTCCAAGTATTTCATTTTTATTTTCTCGCCATATTCAATTGAATTTTTATAGAAATAATTATACTTAAAATACACCAAATATACCATTAATGCTCAAATCCTGATTTTCACGTGTTCCAAAAAAATACTAATAAATGAACATGTAAAAAAATATACTCCAAGTTTATTACTTCGACCTTGAAATAAAATTGCCTTAAAATCAAACCTTATTGTGAATATTTAAGTAAACAAATTACTAAAAGGCACAATTTTCTCTTATTGTTTTACATCCTCCATATCTTCCGATCAATAAAATTTATTCCAAATAGAAAAACAGAGAGAGACTTGAACTAATTTATATCCATAAATCGCATCGACTTGATCCTTTTTTTAAAGTCAAATAAAAATGTTTAGTTCAATATTTTACGACCTTTTATTTTATTGACTCCAATAATTTTACAACCCTACAGCAAACCCTCCGACCCAACCACATTCAGATATACTCTCAGCTCAGAATTCAATGAAACAGAACCAAGAGAGAGACTCGGTCGATCAACCCCATGTCTGCCTTGGTTTTAACCCCTAACCAAAAATGTCTCCATCATCACCCACTCTCTTTCTCTCTGTAGCTCTTTTTCAATGGTATACCATCTGCAATTGGTATTGTTATG
This sequence comes from Episyrphus balteatus, assembly GCF_945859705.1. Taxonomy (NCBI): domain Eukaryota; kingdom Metazoa; phylum Arthropoda; class Insecta; order Diptera; family Syrphidae; genus Episyrphus; species Episyrphus balteatus. Next base: position 13,919,728 of record NC_079134.1, on the reverse strand, counting down.
AGGAAGGATTCTAGGGAAATATGATTTTACAAAAGAAAAAAAAAAATATTATTTTCAGCATTTTCATGGTGGAGAAAACATTTTACTGACACTTTTCTCGTAAAAAAAAAATATTATTTTCGCTTGATTTCTTTCAACTGACTGTTGTGTAAAGAGTATGATGGTCGTGTTGTGTTATGGTGGTAATGGTTGTCATTTTTCTGTCTTATTGTTGATGAAATTCGTTGACTTGAAATTCAATACATATTATGATGGAAAAACAATGAAAGAATAAAAAGTAAGTACATAACCATTTTTTTACTTCGCTTGTTCCTTTTTTTTTTTGTGAGTTTTTTTTAAATTGAGAAATAGAGAAGAGGGTCCTTGAATGAAAGCAATTTAATTTAACAAGTTTGAACAAGGAGAAGGACAAAACCCATTATTCTATTAAGTGAGGATGTATAATTGAATTGAAGAAACGTGTTAAAAAAATATAATTGAAATTAAATTCTTTAGAAAAAAAAAAAAATCTTAACTACTGTGGGTTGACATTGAAGTTTTTTCATTAATTGTCAATAAGAGTGTCAAAAAAGGATGACAAACAAATGAAAAGAAATTGGATTTTTGACCTTCAACAAGATCACTGTCATTGCCATAAGGAAGTCCTTGTTTTTTAACGAAACGCTTGAAATTAGTGATGGGAACTATCGAATGATTTGAACTATCGAATAGTTCATTCATTCGAATAAAAAATATCGATTAAAACTATCGAATAAAAACTATCGAATAAAAACTATCGAATAAAAACTATCGAATAAAAACTATCGAATAAACAATTGTATAAAAAAAAATATTTGAATGAAAAAACTATCGAGCAAAAAAAAAACTTATCCGAATGAAAAAACTATCGAATAAAAAACTATCGAACAAAAAAACTATTGGAATGAAAATAGTAACTAAATGAATGAATGATTTGAAAAAATTGAATGAATGAATATTTTACAACTATCGATAGTTTGATAGTTTTGAAATTGACACTGTTCAAAAAACCCTAAACAAAAAATGACCTTCCAATAGCAATACCAAAATATTCTAGTCCGATTACAAATAAGGGATTTATGTTCATCTGTGACATCAAAGCTCCTAAACTACTTATCGAAATTTGACAATTGAGGTATTGTTGGAAGCGTCTTGCTAGTTTGCAGGTTATTGGCGAAGTTAAATTGTATAAAATCGAATATGGCGCCCACTAAAGGCAAAATTAATAAACTTTTTTTTTATATAGGTAAACTATTTTAAATTTGTTTTTTAGACAAAATTTCTTTCCTTACAATAATGCTTTTGACTGATTACGACATGACTTAAATTATCGATTTCAGAAAATTTCAAGAATTTTTTCTTGCAATTATGCTTCAACTTAAACCTTTTTAAGCAAAAGCTTTTAAAAATTATAAAGAGCTTGTGTAACACCCCAAACTACTTTAACCGATATTTCAAAATAAATTGCTTCCCTCATTCTATTTTCCATGTAAGTGGATATACAAAAAATTACACATTCCAAAATCACACACCAATCTCCATAAATGCTTTTACTTCTTTTGCAAAAAAAAAAAAAAAAACAAAAACAGTCCTTTGCCCTAACAAAAATAGTTCAAATATCCCGCCTTTCTCATTTCATCCACACTCAAAACTCACACCTCCAAACAAACAAACGAACCCAAAAATAAAAATAGAAAAACTAAATGGAAGTCACACATTTCCATACGAAAACGACGACTATGAAGAAGTCGACGATGGACGGCCCGGCCATTCATCCGAATCCAATACTATTTTATCTTTGCGTCTGCAAGTAGTAGAGTATTGGAGATAACAAAACATCCTAATGGCTGAACTAGATCCATTTTTAGGACGAAAGTGTTAAGAGTCCTTATCGCCTCTTCAAAGCTGAGGGCAATTTATTTTATTTGCTTTCTTCTGCCAAAAGCATACAACTCTTATACAACACTACCTCTATAACTATTCCTTTACTTCCCCCTTCCACCCTTCCCTCTTTCCTCATTCATCCTTACAATAACCAAGCAAAATTTGTATTTAACTATTTTGCTTAGAAAAATACTGTCTCGGAGATGAAAAAGGACACAACCCTTACACTTATCATGGTTTTGTGTTTATCTATGCCAACAAATGTGCAATCATCAGAAAGTAAGTCGCTTGTTGTATACCCTCTCTCTGAAAAATTCTTAAAATCAACGGTCCTTTCTAGCAAACAAAAAAAAAATATAAATAAAAATAAAAAATAAACCAACGATCTGTTTTTGTTTGGGACCCTAGCAAAAAGGAGGCAGTGAAATATATATAATAAAAAAAAGGTCCACCGCCCAATTATTCTATAGAACTCTGGCATAGGTCTAATGGCTCTTTCGATTAGAAAGCTTCTTTGAAATTGTGCTTTGAATGTGCAATGAGATCAAGATGAAGTCCTTTTTTTGGTTTTTATTGAAAAGAGAAAATTTGTCAAGGAGAATATTACATACGTTTTTTTTTTTTTGTATAAAAGAAAGTTAACTGGGAATGGTTTTAAATGAAAAGCAGACCAAAGCCGTTAAGGTTTGTGAACTCTTACAAATAAGTCAAATAATTTTAATCAATCGCCCATGATCTATGTTTGTGGTTTAGATTTTTTGAACTTTTTTAGTTATAAGCTTTTGAATGGAAAAAAGCTATAAATTGTATGCTCAATGGAAATTATTATGACTTTTTTTTGTAGAAAATACGTTTGGAAGGATTATAAACAAACTATTTTATTAAAATGTGCTCCGAAACCATCATTAAGCAAGAAAATTAAATTTATACATTTGATCTGGCAAAATTTGCCTTCTTATCCATTACACTTTGAAATAATAAATCATAAATTTTTAAATGAGCTGGTACAGAATAGAAAAGAAATGGAACGTTCAAAATTGTAACTATGTATTACCAATATAACAAATACAAAATTTTTTTCAATTTTATTTTAAAGTTAAGTTTAGTTTTAAAATTATTTGCCTCGAACTAAAATAACTTAAAAATAAAAGAGTTCATTATTCAAACTAATATGTTTAAGAGTCTACATTTAAATGTTTTAAAAAAAAGTTACGCATACACCACAGTGACCATTTGAGTTCCTTATAATTTAATCACTCGCTGAATAGTTTAAAAATTGTGCTTTTTTTTACAATTCACTAACTGTCAAAATAATATATTGTTGAAGAGTTAAAATTTTACATGTTAGGTTCTAAGATCTTGTAACCCTTAATAACTAAAATCGCAAGCAAAAAAGAAACTACGATTAGTCCGGTTTAGTACCTCCTAAATCCTAAGCTCATGCGAAACAAAAATATGAACGGAATCTTTTATTTATTTACACAGGGTTGTTATATGACTTTTTAGAACAATTTTTCTTTTTCAGCTGTCATAAAAAAAACACTTAAATTGCAATAATTCCTTGTGAGTTTTCAACCATATTTTTGTATAAAATTATTAAAAAACGATGTAATAAAGTGTTTTTGCAGGACAAAATATTTCATTGTAAGTCATCGTAAAAAGCAATATTTCACAGAAATTTTTTATGTCAATTTGCAATTGATACGCGTTTTTCTTAAAACAAAATCAATGACTTATACAAATCCTACGTACTTCACTGAGTTTGGGTGGCTTCTTCTTTTGGTTGCTAATTATATAGGCCGTCATTAACTAGCATAAAATTCAGCTAACCTATACAAATTTAAAAAAAAATACACCCAAATTTGCGTGTATTTTGTATGGGAAATCTTCAAACTAGCAGAGTAACTAAAGCTCAAAAAATGGCAATATTAGGGAACTAGGCCGAACAGCTTAGATTTTGATGATACTTTAAAGTCTATAGATTAAAAATTGTCGGTGTTGCCGTTTTGATTTTTTAAATTTAATTGAAGATTTTTCTGAACAAAAAACATTTTTTTTTTCAAAAATTTAGCTTATATTTCATAAATTAATTGATGCCAAAAGATTGTCTAGGAAATTTATGGAAAAAAATATATGGGAGTGGGGGAAAATCTGCCATCGTTTAAGAGATAGATGCGATTTTCTTATTGATTGACTTTGAACACAACGGTAACACCTTCAATAATTAAATATACATTTTTAAAAAGTTAGAAGCTTATTCATTTTTGTAAAATTAAAATTAAGTAGGTAAATTAGATGAAGGGCTTTTGAAAAAATGGTAATTGAATTCAGATTTTTGAAAAAAAAAAAAATTATTGAAAAAATTTTAACATATCGTTTTTAAAACTTTTTCGTAATATAAAATGCATTTATTTTTCAATTTTTTTGGACACATTTCTTATGATTTGCAATTATAAAAGGAAATGTCAATATGTATTTATTACGGTTTCTCAAAAAAATTAAAAAGCATTTCATTTTCGAAGAACTTTTTTTAATAGAAGCTTTGAAAAAAATTTTACTTATTTTTTTTTTTTAAAGTTCAACATTTAAATATAAAATTATTTTTATTCATTCAATAGCCTTATTGTTGAAAGTTAAATACCAAAAGTTTAAAGTTCTTATTTACCAAAATCTTTGAGAAAATCAATTATTGCAATGCAAAAATTCAGTTTTTATCAAAAAAATCCAAAGAAATTAAAGTAATTTTTATATTTTTTTTTTTTTTTTCAAAACTGTAATATATATTACCTTTTCCTCTTCGGAATTCAACTGATAATATTTATGGCCAAATTTTTTTTTTTAAATAAATTCATATTTTACTACGAAAAGTTTGAAAAAAAGCCATTTTAAATTTTTTAATAACGTGTTTTTTTTTTCCAAAATTTTGAGTTGAGGACCATTCATTCAAAAACTCTTAGTTAAATTTAATGGATTTAAATTTTACAGATAAAAATGAGATTCTAGCTTTTTAAAAACGTGTCTGTAAATATTGTAGGTGTTGCCTTTGTGTTCAAAATATTTTTTTTTGTTTGAAGTCAGTTTGTGAGAAAATTGCATTTATCGCTTAAACGATGGAACATTGTCTTTTACTATTATACATTTTTTTCCTTAAATTACCTAGAGAATCTTTTGCTATCATTTGTTTTATGAAATTTAAGCAAAAAAATTGATTCGGAATCAGCACACAAAAGTCCTTTAGAAAAGTATGGTTTGGTTCAAGCTCCATTTTCGTTGCCGACCAGTGTAATTATCCTCGTACTTTGCAAAGGATAAGGAGTTTTGATATGCATATCTCTCCACAGGGGCCAGATGTAGATAAAAAACAAATAGAACAGTGGACCAAAACAAAACCCCTGCTTATCCATCAACGAATGTAATATTCGGTCAATAAATAAAAAATAAAATATGTAAATCAAGTTTGATATTGTGGTTCTCTGTACCACAATGTTATCTATATCTCAACATACAATTCTTAAACTTTCTTCATTAGTTTTGTCATAGTTTTACCTCCAAAACATAATTTCTAAATTACCTTGTTCCAATTAGTATTTACCTTTCATGCATACTTTTTCTATTATAAATAAAACCAACTACAAAAAATTCATCATCAAAAAATGACACTAAAAAAATATGAACACACGCCACATCGCATCGTCTCCTTAATAAAAAAAAAAAAACCTCTAAAACCACCTTCACCTCCTCTTCCTCCTGCACACTCTAGATTTTCACCTAATTTCTTGACCTGCATTTTGTTCAACTTGATTACCTTCCACAATGTCCTTTAAGAAGGAAAAAAATTATAGCAAATGTCTATTCTCCTTTTTTTCTGTCAAAATATTGCTTCAAGTTATATTTTTCACCACTGACAATTCTCAAGACCTGCGCATTTCCAATACATTCCACAATGAATCTAATTCCACCACACTCAGTTAAATTCCCCATAGAAAGTAAAAAAAAAAAAACTTCAAAAATTTTGCAAAGATTCAAAATTTTCTGCTCGTAAAACGAAATCCGATGCTTCACGAATCTGATACCAGTCAGTTACCTCGGAAGCGTGGCGATGTCAAATTAACCTCCGTCTGTATTTCGATGAGATTTTTTTTTCTTACTGCTCTCTCCCTATAATTGCCGTCTATAAGTGGAAAGAATTCTAATATACTATAGAACCATCCGCCGGTTTTGATTCTAAATAAAAAAAAAAAAAACAAAATAAAAAAAAAAACCATCCCCATCGAATTAAAAAACAAAAAAAAAAAAAACAAAATCCCAATACACAAACCCATCGACCGATAACAAGGCTTTTGAAGTCTCCCATAGATTTTAGAAATCCTCTTTAATACTTCTTATTCAATTTGAGTGAGCCATTGTGAGATTATGTGAATCCTTGTGTGCAGCCTATTGGGGCAGAAAAAAAAGGATAAACGTGAAGTTTCTAAATTATAATTTTTTTTTTTAATTTTTTTTTTTTTTTTTGTAAAAAAAAAAAATATTTTTTTCAATTTCGTCTAGAGAGGATAACGTTTTGAAAGCTTCTGCCATGTAACACGGTGCAAAAGTGTTAAGTGTGCATAGTGTCTTTTGCATTTCAATATTAAATCCCCAAGGGGATTCATGTGTGTGAAATCCTTTTAGAAAAATCACATCTAGATAAAAGGCTAAAAATGAAATAAAAATTCAAAAAAAAAAAAAGGATAAGCGTGTGAATTCCATTAGCTTCGCGTCCTCGTTGTCGGGGTTCTCTTGGTTCTTCGGTTGTCGTTCTCGTCATCCTTATACATCGTCATCATCGTCCTCGTTCATCACTTCACATTTTTATATATTTTGTGACTGTGCACAGTGCAACGAAAACAAAAAAAAAAAAAAAAAAAAAATTGAAAAAAAAAATAAAATAAGTAAAAATTCTAGGACTGCATGTAGGATAAGATAGAAAAACACACACACACACACTACCACCCACTCCCACTCTTAGCCCGCAAAAACACACATATGTACTTTTGTATTTTGCATATTATATGCTATGCATAAGAGGCAGAGGGAATAAATTACTAAAGTGGTACTACACTCAACTCTGAAGACGTCTAAAGTTGACAGCCAGCAACAACAACAACAACAACAGCAACAACATCAACAGCATCACATCAGAGTACTTGAGTTTAGCTTCAGCCAGCTCTTTGCTCCTGCTCCTGAATTTTGATCCTGATTCGTATAGAGAGATTCTTCGTCTTCTTCTGCTGACTCTTCACACAGTTCAGGTGAATATTTGATTTGAATTGGCCGTTTGTGGCAGAGATTTTACCTCGTTTTCATGGTTTTTCTTATAACAAAAATATAGCAGAGTTAAATTTTGCTATGCCTGAATGTGTTGCGGGGATATACTCTTGCCAATCTCCTTGGTCGGTCGTATAGGTAGAGTCCTTTCTGGTGCTATTCATATGAATTTATGCTGATTATACGGGCCAAGGGTATTGAAGAGGGGGGGTATGATATGGCTGGCGATGAGGGTCAGAGGGATGGAAGGGGGGCGGGGATATATGTATATATATGAGTATTTGCTGTGTTTGGAGGATTACGCAATTTCCCACCGGATTTATGTATGTACGCCGGAATTGGGTTGCCTGCTGGGAATTAAGTTGGGATTAGTAGGCAGCAGAGCAGAGCAAAGCGCAGAGTGAGTTGAGTTAAACGTTGTTTGAAGGTATCAAATACGGATACCAGCCAGCTAGGGCGATTCGGGATTCTATGAATGGTGGTGGTGGAGAGGGGGGCTTTGTTTATTGAGGCGTATCACGTGTATAAGTGGAATTTTAAGGACGTACCTATAAACCTATTGTTTAGGATGTTTTGTATGGATACGTACATATACCGGACAAATATCAATGTGGGAAGGTAGGGAGAGGGAAATGTTTTGAAAATAATGTTAATGGCAATGGTGAGTTGTGTTGACAACAACTTTTTTTAAGAGTTATGAAGGTGATTGTTTTTTGAATGGGTTTTGTTTAAAGAGATAATATCTTCAATAGTGGAGGGTAAGATAAGTGTGTACTGAAGTGCAAGGTTATAAAAAAGGTCCGACCTTGTGAACGAAAATATAATAATGGAATAAAAATTCTTGGAATTATCTCTTTTATTTAATGTAAAAAATTTAAACTATTAAAACATATGCTCTGATCTTTATTTTCTTATTATGGAAATTGTTCATAAATATTATTAGAAATAACATTATTATTGAAAGTTGTCATTTCTTCAAATTTTATTAGAAAACAAATGACAGAAATGTGAATATAATTATTCATCATTAGTCTCTTAAAAGAATGACGAATTTTTAATTTTGTGAGGACAGGGGTTTAATACATAAAAAAAAAGAACACACTGAAAAAAATTATAATATGCTTAAAGAACATTCAGCCAAAAATGTATCTTATTAATGGAAACACATGTTAAGACCTTTGACAGTTAAAAAAAAAAAACGTTTAAAAAATTTGATTCGGTTAAAATTCTGGTCAAAACTTGAAACGGACTTTGTAAAACAATTTATTTATCTAACTTATAACTTTTTTACAAGTAAAATATTTGTTAAATATTTTCTTTTTAATATTAAATGAAATTTTAAAAAAAGCAATATTTAAATGCAATATTAAATTAGTAAATACGCCATTATATACTCAGTAACTGATAATTGTATTTCAATATTTATTTTGAAATATCAAATTGTAAATCGGATATGTTAAATATTTTTAACTTGTAAAAATTAAACAAAACAATCTCATACAAAATGTTATTTACTTGTAATATTTTGTTTAGTTTTTGAAAATGGAAAAATAATTTTGTTCAATAAATGGTACTTGTCAATTTTTTTCTAAATTTATAAATAGAAAGTTACTTTAACTGAAAATATTATTAGGTACAACTTAAAAATCATATTAAAAACTATCTTTATAAAAAAAAAAAAATAATTTGGGAAGAAATGAAAAAACTGATAAAATGTCTATTTGTCAAAAGGAAATATACAAAGCAAAAAGTTTCAAACTGGCTGCTTAAATGAAAGTTTGGATTTGGTTTAGATTTTTTGTGTATAACGCGCCAAAAAAGGTTACGCTTTCTTAATAAAATGCATGAGTTGTTCGCATGTTTGTACATACTTGCTTCATATGCAGATTTATTTAAGCTTTTTAAAATAATTTAAATAGTTTCTAATAATTGCTTAGTAACATAATAATAATACAAAAATAAAATAATATTTTGATAATGTTCGAAATTATTATAATAGTTACAGAGTTGCAAAAATATCAATTTAAAAACAATGAATTTGAAATTTAAAAAAAAAATCTATATTGCAAATGAAAAAAAAATTGCATTAAACAAAAAATTATTTAGGTATTGTAAACAAAAAAAATTTTCCATTAAAAGCAAATGCTGTTGCAACTGAAAAATATTTTTTTTTGAAAATAAAATTTTTATTGCAAATAAAAATATCTTGCATTAAAAAAAACTTTTATTACAAATAAAAAAATTTTTTTCTAAAAAAAAATTTCAATGCAAAATGTGTGCATTAAATATTTTTTTTTTTAATTTCTTACAATTTTGACTATTTGGCCTTAAATTCATGTCAATATTATAGTTGAAATAGCTTTTGTAAGGCCAAATAGTTAAAATTGTAAAAAATTCGACTTGCATTTAAAAAAAAATAATATTTAATGCACACATTTTGCATTGAATTTTTTTTTAATTGTAATGGAAAACAAATTGCAAAAAAATGATTTCTTACAACCCTGTACATAGTACATATTATTTTACTTAAATAAACAAACCATAACGTTGGATTAAACATTAAGATCCACATAAAAGCGATTTACAGTAGTTCAAATTTTGAATATATTATTCCCATTCGCTTGACTTATAGTCTAAAACAAAGAACAAATTAACTGTCGAACATATTTTATTTAGCATAACGTGGATTAAACCGACGTTTTGTTAAAAGTGAAAAAGTCACTAGACCAGTTAAAGAAATTAAAATTTTCTATAGTTTCAGCGCAACATCTGTAGGTCTAACAGTTCTTCAAAAGTTGAAAAATGTTTCCCACAAAGTAGATAAGGTAATATTATCTGGGACCTGGGCCAAACGCATACCATCCAAGTGTTGTTTTTTTTTTTTGAAAATTGTATGTGTAGTTATAGAAGAGATATTACCGTGTGAACTTCATATTAAAGAGGCATTTCCCATTAGAGTTAAAAGAGTTCTGTCTAATTAATGAGTAATGAAAACACTTTTAATATATTTTTATTCACGTTTATTGCTTATTTTTGGTTCTGCTTTGCTTATGCTTTCGCAAAATATTCCATGCATGTATAATATGCTTCTATGGCTTAACTATTTAAATTTAAGTACTTATTTCATCTAAATCAGTTAGTAGTTGTATTTTTAAAACTAACACTTTAAAATTAAAAAAAAAAAATTAACCACTATTTTTAAAATTTAATGTTTATATATAAAAAATAATTTAATTATATTAATTAATATTACTAAGAACAATTTTATAGTAGGTATTAGTGACAAGACAAAAAATCTTCAACGACAAAAAAAAAAAACTTGTGGAATTAGGGGATATTTTCTCAAAAGTTAACTTAAACAAAAACGTTCTTTTCTGTTTGAAACATTGTCGGAATATTCGGTTCCACAAATTCAAACAAATATTTTTTTTTTTTAACTGTAACAAATTATACCATTTAATTTTCTGCATCGATTGGAATTTTGAACAAAAAACCTTCTTTGTAAACCAAAAAGGTACGGAGTTGGATTAAAAATTATTATTTAATGGAGTTTGTATTAAAACAAATATTTTGCTTAAAACAAAATCAACATAAACATGTTTCTTTATTTTTTTTTTTAAATTAAAAATATTTAGGTAGTAGTAGTTGTAAAAAAACTAACTGAGTTTAAAAAAATTATTTATTTAACCATAATCAAAAGCTTATGTTGTGCCTTAGAAATAAGTAATTTTTTGAATTATTTTAAATAAAACACCACTGCATGAGTTAAGGAAACACATACATATTCGGTAAAGTTATCCCGACTGCTTTCAAATGATAAATTATCAAATAATTGTATGCTTTTTGAAGTTATACTTCTTATGGGAGGGTGGGTATGAAAATTTACTTTTTGACAAGAATGTCAAAGGGATTATGACGCGATCACCCTGGGTAGCAGGGCTGTCGTTTCACCTTTAGAGTAGGCAGTACTTTAGTATTTAAAAATGCAGTACGCCGCAGTACGGCAAACATAAAACACACAACACGTTGCAAGTTACATATTTCATGTGGCAAGTTGCATGTGGCAAGTCGTATGTGGCAAGTTGCATGTGGCAAGTTGCATGTGGCAAGTTGTATGTGGCAAGTTGCGTGTGGCAAGTTGCATGTGGCAAGTTGCGTGTGGCAAGTTGCATGTGGCAAGTTACATGTGGCAAGTTGCATGTGGCAAGTATTTAAAAATGCAGTACGCCGCAGTACGGCAAACATAAAACACACAACACGTTGCAAGTTACATGTTTCATGTGGCAAGTTGCATGTGGCAAGTCGTATGTGGCAAGTTGCATGTGGCAAGTTGTATGTGGCAAGTTGCGTGTGGCAAGTTGCGTGTGGCAAGTTGCATGTGGTAATTTCCATGTGGCAAGTTGCCAGGGTTGCAAAAAGCTCACATTTCAGCTCAGCTCAAATTTGAGCTAGGTACCATAGCTAAGCTCATTTGTGCTGAGCAGAAAGTGAGCTGAGCTGAAAGTGAGCGCCCCAACTTCCAACGCCTATATCTCGGAATTTTGAAAAAAATGAAAAAAAATTTTTTGATGCCAAAAGGTAGCGAGGACTCTAACCTACATTTGGGTACAACTCCCATCCCTGTAGTGCACTCGTTCTCAAACCGGGTGAACTTAAAGGTAAAAAAAAAGTTAAGCCCGATTCTGAAAAAATAGGTATGATGTGGCGGTTTAACATGGAAGATGATTTTTTAAAAATCTGAGAATGTGCAAAGCGTAGGCCCATGACACAAGCTATCATTGGGCATCACTCCCAAAAATTGCTCTCAAGCGGTTTAGCTTCCAGGAGCGTTCAAAGATTCGGGGATTTTTCGAAAAAAAAATTTACCCCAACTTTCAAACGCGATTTTCTCGGAATTTTGAAAAAAATCGAAAAACCGGATTATACCACTATCGGCTAGCTGAGAATATAAGCTTTCATATGGCACCACTCCCCTGTCTCTAGATCAAAGCGTTCCAACGCCTATATCGCGGAATTTTGAAGAAAATGAAAATAAAATTTTTGATGCCAAAAGATAGCGGGGACTCTAACCTACATTTGGGTACAACTGCCATTCCTGTAGGTCCACGCGTTCTCAAACCGGGAGAACTTAAAAGTAAAAAAAAAAATAGGCACGATTCTGAAAAAATAGGCATGATGTGGCGGTTTAACATGGAAGGCGATTTTTTAAAAATCTGACAATGTGCAAAGCGTAGGCCCATGACACAAGCTATCATTTGGCATCACTCCAAAAAATTGCTCTCAAGCGGTTTAGCTTCCATGAGCGTTCAAAGATTCGGGGATTTTTCGAAAAAAAATTTTACCCTAACTTTCAAACGCGATTTTCTCGGAATTTTGAAAAAAATCGAAAAACCGGATTATACCACTATCGGCTAGCTGAGAATATAAGCTTTCATATGGCACCACTCCCCTGTCTCTAGATCAAAGCGTTCCAACGCCTATATCGCGGAATTTTAAAGAAAATGAAAATAAAATTTTTGATGCCAAAAGATAGCGGGGACTCTAACCTACATTTGGGTACAACTCCCATTCCTGTAGGTCCACGCGTTCTCAAACCGGGAGAACTTAAAAGTAAAAAAAAAATAGGCACGATTCTGAAAAAATAGGCATGATGTGGCGGTTTAACATGGAAGGCGATTTTTTAAAAATCTGACAATGTGCAAAGCGTAGGCCTATGACACAAGCTATCATTTAGCATCACTCCTAAAAATTGCTCTGAAGCGGTTTAGCTTCCAGGAGCGTTCAAAGATACGGGGATTTTTCGAAAAAAAAAAATTTTACCCCAACTTTCAAACGCGATTTTCTCGGAATTTTGAAAAAAAATCGAAAAACCGGATTGTACCGGAATTTTTTTTTTATGATAAAAAAATAAATATTTTACTAAAAAAATAGAAATATATTTACTATCAAAAACACCAAGAGAAAAGATCACGAAAAATTATCTGTCTTATTTATAAAAATAACTATGTGTTAAAATATTTCCATTAATAACTAGAACCAAACATCTTAAGCTATGGTGTTTTATAAAATTTTAAAATATCTTCATATTTCATTATACTTTCCAAATAAAAATCAATGTATCCTCTCACCCATCACAGCTCAGCTCAGCTCACTTTACCTTAGCTCACCCAACAGCTCAGCTCAACCATCAGCTCAGCTCACTTTCAGCTCAGCTCAAATGAGTTGAGCTATGGTACATACCTATCTCAAAAGTGAGCTAGCTCAAAAGGAGAATGGGCATTTTGGACGTTGAGCGGCCATCAATAAAATTGGTATCAAATGAAAGAATTATAGCCCAGGAAAAACTTTTACTATGGACGTTTCGCTGTATTGCGTTAAGAATGCAAGATAATGCAGTATTAATATTGTTATTGCATTGTTCAATGTATGAAGGAAAAACTGATTTATATTTTTATATGGAATATAAAATATGATGCTCTGTCATTTTCCCTGAGCATGAAGACATTAATCTTGAAAATCCGACCAATAGAACTCATAATATAAGATTTTTAAGATAACCATTTCAGGTTCGAAAGTTTTCAAACAATTCAAAGTAACAAAAAATTGAACAACAAAACTCTAAAAATAGGCTTGAATTTGTTGTTTTAAAATGCTTATAGTTTGGGTCCTAGTGGTTGGATATTCAAGATAAAGGTCTTCAGACTCAGGGAAAATGACAGAAAATAATATTTTGCACTTAAAATACACAATTGAGTTATAACATTGAGACATATATAAAGTGTTAAATGCAAAAATGCATTTTATCCGTTATTGAAATACGTCACAGGGATAAAACTTCTGCACAATATATGTAAACCTTAATTACATCAAAAAATAACAAATTCATTCCTGGCCGCGTAACGTCCACGTTTCATACAAACTTGCCCATTCTCCTTTGAGCTGAGCTGCGAGCTGAGCTCAGCTCACTTTTGAGCTTTGTAGCAACCCTGCAAGTTCCATATTGCTACTACTAGTGCTGAAGCACACACAATTCTCATAAAATTACCATATCGCACATTTTATGCGCAATTCATTTACTTTCGTTAAACATATACCGTACGTTCTGAACCGCACAACATGAGTAAATTTCACAGAATAAATTGAAAACTACATGGACGCAAGGAGGATGAAAGAATTAATTTATTTTTCACTTGATAAAAATGTAAAAAACGAAGTGTGGATTAATTAATTTAATAATAGAAATTAAAAATATCAAATGAAATTCATTTATATATGTATACTGAATGAGAAGTATAACTTCAGTCGAGTGTACATGTGTACACACACTCTTTTTTTTGTATTGCTCGTAGATATGGAGTGATGCAAGCCCGGGAGACTTGCCTCCGCTTTCTGAGGCTTTCCCAGCGAATCTCACAGACGGATCAACTAATTAAAAAAGCGATATCAAGAACTGTTCTTTATAACTGTATCTTAATTTTAGAAAAAGTACAGCTGCCTCATAAATGTTTCCCTCCTGTGAGCGCATGAGTTTTTTTATGTTTGCTCAATTTTCCATGGGACTTTTGATTTGAAACGACCTGTAGTTAAACAAAATTTAAAACGTGCGTCTTTTGGATTAAAAATAAATTTTTTGAATATGGGTTAATATGATTTTCTTGGAATCTTACTCTAGTTATTTTGCTATTAATAATTTAAAGTTGACATACCATGATTATTATATAAACAAATTTTCAGTCTTTTTAAATTTTTTAAAAATGTAATTTGAAATTATTATTATTATTTTTTTTTTTTTGGACTAAATAATTTTTTTTAACAAAATCTCGATTAAATATGTAGTACAAAAGTAAAAAAAATTAAAATTATTTTTAATTTTAAAAATAAAAAAACTGTGAAAAAAAAATAAATTCTGTCGTACAAATTAACAACAATTTGGTGGTAGGTACAAAAAATTTTGACGACTCATTTTTTTTTTTGTTAAAAAATTTAAACTTCAATTTGCTTGCTGCTATTACAGCCAGTTTTGGTTGAAACGCATTTTGTTTCAAAATGCATAATATATCATTTGAGCGCTCATTCGTTGGTCGCTCTCATGTGTACAGTGTTTTACTGCTTTTTGGCTTAAGTTAAAAAAAATCGAATTTAAACGGTAAAAAAAATAGTCAGCATATACATATGCCTTCAATTTAAATTTAATTTTATACCCGTTTATTTCATATCTTACCTAGGTAAAGTTTCATTTATTCGTAAAATTATCTAAGTCACAATCAAACGTGAATTATATATTTTGGAGCTTAAAACTGATTGTTCTTTATTTAAAATAAAAATATTTTTACATAAAAGACTTTACCAATATTGAAAATATATTTAACCAAATAGAATTCGAGTCTCTTAAACATTGAAAAACATGACTGGTGTTAAAAAATGTAACATCTTCTTCCGAACTATAAATCATTTTGAAAAAAATTTTAGCTATTTTTCTTAGAATTTTTTTATTTTATTTGTGGGTGAACCAGGAAACAACATTCATATTGTTGTTCAAGAAACTACTTTCATTGAGTTTTAGTTGAAGTTGAAGAACATAATTGGCAAAACAACCACAATAATCAAAAAAAAAAAAAAAAAAAACAAACACAACCCGTTGAGCTCTTAAATTTTTTTTAAAAGTTTTTTGTTTATGGTTTTGTTTTCCTTAAAGATGAGAATCTACACAACATCAAAATGATCCCCTCTTTTAATGCTTTCAAGTCGTCTTGGTCGGTCGTCATCGTTCGTCGTCACCGTCGTCGAGTGTACTTTCAAAAGACGATTAAGTACGAAATGATGAGAAAATTACTCATAAAAAAGTTTTTTTTAATATTTTTTTTACTATTGTTGCTGTTTTTTTCTGTTGTTGTGTCGGTAGCAGAAGTACCTTCTTCCTCTGGATGCTGCCAAAACAAAACACACAACTTGCTGCCGCCTAAAAGTATACTATACAAAATTCCACCTCTGCTAACACAATCTTCCTTAACATCAAGCTACTACCGCGTGCGTCGTGCCGTTTGCCGCCTCTAAGATGCTCTTTTCTTATGATTCCAGAGATTCATTCAAAAAAAGGAAGAAAAATGTCTACACAAAGGACTCCTCCTTGATGCACATTTCCACATTTTCTCTCCCACTCGCTTGGCTCTCTCTCGAGAAAAGTTTATCGTTAACATTAATTAGTATCCTCTTCCTCATCCAGAAAACGGAACTTCTAAGTTTTTTTGAGTTGAAAAACAGGAACAAAAAATGAATATTAAAAAAAAAAATAAAAAAACACAGGACCAAAAGGACTCTACAAATCCTAACTCCTCTTCAAAAAAAAAGAACAAACAACTCAAAAAAAAACTTTTTTTTTTAATGGGAAAATAATTATGCCGTTTTAATATTTCTAACGACGGGAAAATATTGGGAACAAAGACAAAACAAAAAAAAAATCTTTTTTTTTTCCTTTCGTTCACACCAAAGTATGTTGCACAAGAATTTATTACGTGCAGTTTTAATTAATTCAAAAATGTCGACAAAATAACTACGATGTGACCGAAACGAAAACCCACTCTGACGAACACGACCGTCCAAAGGGGATGGGGAGGGAGGTTATGAATGAGAAAATCCATGTGGACCATGATGGTGGAGGAAGCCACATGTGTGCCTGTGCTTGCTGCTGGATATCTAGTGGTATCGTTGTCGTCGGTTGTCGGTGCCACCGAAGCGAAGGCGAATTCGATCGAATCGTTAACTCTGAAATCAATACAAAACCTCCAACACCAGAGATTTAAGCACACACCTGTGCCTCCCATTTCCACACAATCTACAAAAGGAATTTATTTTATTGATTTTACCCCCACCTCCCCTACCAACAATTTCCGTTACCGCCACGCCGGAATAAAAAGCACACAGAAAAAAAAATGAGGCAAAAATTTAAATATTAATCTTTGAGGAAGTGTGTTCGATGGGAAATTTAGTGAGGCGTAACTGTATCCAGTGAATAATATAGGTGAGGTAGGGGTAGAAGGGGTAAGAGGGGGTATTTTGTTATACGAGTATCTCGTTCGTATCGATTTTTATGAATTTTTCTTCTTTTTGTTCTTCTTTGTGAAGAGAGATCAAGTTGGTTGGGTAGGGCAAGAGGAGGTAAAGGGGGTTGGTAAAGTTGTGAAAGAAAATGTCACAGCAGTAGGCTCTTTATCTTTTGTGTCAAGATAAAAATAAAGGGGAAGCTGGAGCCGAGGGAGCCTTAGACGAGAACAAAATCGATTCGGGTAAAAAATATAGGCACTATATAGGCAAACAGGCACTTTCCCTGGCACACACAAAAATGTTGTCCTAATTTGTGAAGTAGTGAAGTATTTTTTTTTTTTATCTTATATTTTTTTTTTTTTTTGAAGTGGTATGACAGGAGTGCAAAGAAAATCCTACTTGGGACATTATTACTTAAGAGAAAGCGGAATTGGGCCAAAAGCCTATGAAGTATCCTAACCTACAAGCAGCAGCTTCCATTACATATACTCGAATATGTATGAAAGTTTATTTGTGTTATATACGAGGTGTGTGTTAGGTATATTTTTGAGGATGGAAAATAAATGTAAGTCAAGTTTGTGTGTCGTGAAAGTAATTTTTAAGGACATTAAAGTTAACGATAGGTTCATTATATTTGTTAGTGTGTGTTAAAGTATTTTGTATCTGTGTTAAAGTTTTCTGCGTTTACAAAAAAAGGGGGGAGTGATATATATTTTCTTCTTCCTCTCATTTTTCTGATGATATTGAAAAAGTTGTATCTTAAACGCTTTTATAGAGGTTTGTTATTTTTTGTTTATGTTTGCTTGAGTAATTTTAATTAGAAATGAAGGAATTTTCCTTTACACGCAATATTGAACGACAAAGTGGTACATAATGGAGAAAATTATGATATCATTATAAGCTAAAGCAGCTTTTTTCGGTTGGTTGTATTAAGAACAATTTGACACGTGGTGCCTTTTAAATAATTGAGGCAGATATGAAGGTAGGTAGAGAATATTAGAAGGTATTAGTAAGTAGTAGGTGCGTAGGGATAAAAACACAGTTTATTGTGTTTATTATCACCAGAATATTAGACACATTTTTGGTTGAAAGATTTTTTGGGGTTCTTAAGTGTTTATGTGAATAATGTGTGTTGAGATTTCTTAATTTGGTGGTAAGGAAGTTAGGTGGGTAGGTGGGAGCAAAGCACTTAAAATAATAAATTGCTTCTTAAATCTTTAGCTTTACCAATATGAGGTTACACGTTTTAAGAAAAATATTTTTAATGATGAATTAAAAATCGGTACATTTAGTATCTCAGATTTTATTACCAAGGTGGGTTGATTTCATTAAAAATTAATTTTGCATCAATGATTAAAAAAAGCATGCAACGGTTTTCAACGAATAGACCTTCCAGTAAAAAGATATGTATGGTAATTACTATGGGTTAAGTTTTAAATGGCTGGTTAGTTATAAAATTATTTGAAAAACAAAACATATTCAAAAAAAAATTTGTTAGGTTTTTTTTAATAATGTACTCTTTGAAGTTTATTATTCAAAATTTGACAAAATAGTCGAACGAAATCGGTTAAAGTTCAAGTTTCTTAGCAGACAAAAATATTACTCATACACCACAGTGACCCATTTCGATAAAAATAATTGAAGAAAGGTTTTATTTTATGAAAATAAGATGAGATAATATCCATTTATACTAAGTATTTAGTATTTTATTTTTGACGATTTTGAAAAAATATGTTTTTGTTTTCGGATTTATTAGTTCTAGTTCTTATAATTTGTAATTCCTGTATTAATAGTTCTACTTATATTTTTAAATATTCAAGTAATTAATTCTTCTTTTGTTTCTTAATTTTTGAAAAAGGGACCCAACAAAAAAAAAATGATATTAAAATTGGATTCAAAAATACTTATCCTTTTATTCTTTAAAACCAAAGGATTGCAAGTCAAGAATCTGTATTTTAAAATTTTCGTTGGTCTATAGTTTTTATATCAAAAAGTTACTAGAAAAATATTGCTTTAGGCATTCTCTAAAACACTGATCTGTGGTGTTATTTTTAGTATTTGCAAGTTATTTTAATAACTGTTTGTTTTAACTTATAGTAAATCGATTCTCGATTGTTTTTATGCAATGTAATATAGAATTTTAGTTCATATGTTATGTTTTTTTTTTTATATATTTTGTCTTGGAAAATGATGTATCTAGTCAGCTTCAAATTCTAATTTTTATCTAAATTATTCTATACGTTTCTAAAACAAAAATGATTCAAGATTTAATTCAATCATACCTACATTATTTCAAAACAAAATATGACGATAACTTCACAATTTATAGTGCAAGTGCAATCAACAGTGCAAGTTAAGACGATTTCAACTAAAATTTTTGTAAAAATATTTTAGTTATAATTTTGAAAAAATTCGTTGGTTTTTTATAGTTTTTATAAATTATATTCATATGTATCTTAACCTGATCCTATTTAAATCGCAAATCATATTTATTTCTTTAGTTAATCGTTATTCACGTATTGGTTATTTAAAATACCTACCTAATATGAAAGCATGACATCGTATAAAAAAAAATATAATTTTTGAAATAAAAAAGTACGTATACGTCAAAGTGACCAATTTAGGAAAATACGTTTATACTTGCGATAAAGTTACTTGCCAGGTTAAAGTTTTGCGAGACATAACTAAAAGTTACAAAGAACTCGAAAAAGTGGGTCTTGAAGCTCTATTTCCTCTAAAAAAAAATGGTGTATTAATATTACCTAGGTGAACGTATATTTTATTCCTTCGATTTTTTTTTAATTATTTTTTGAAATATTAGTCAGAGACTGAGTAATATTTTCTAAAGAATGTCTATATTCTTCTTAAGAAATGAATAAATATTTTTATGTATAAAAGCAAAATATATTATACGAGTAAAGGGTAGGAAAGAAATGCTAAAGAAAAAAAATAAACAAACGAAAAATCTGAATTTGATTTCTATGGTGATGACTCGAAAATAATTGAAAAATAAAATAAAGATATTTACTGCCCAATTATACAAATAAAAAGATGTGAATAGAATTTTAAGTTATGAATTGCTATCATATAAACTGGACATTTCTGATGCATCTTCACCTAGTCCTACAACAATATTTTCAGTAAAGTTATCCCAACTGCCTATAGATGATAGATAATTAAATAATTGTATGTTTTTTTTGTATTGCCCACTGAAATGGAGTGATACAAGCCCGGGAGACTTGCCTACGTTTTCTGAGGCTTACCCAGTAAATCTTACAGACGGACCAATTAATTAAAAAAAGCGATATCAAAACTGTTTTTTATTATTTTATCGTATTTTAGAAAAAAGTGAGCAAATGAGTTTTTTTTTATTTTTGCTCAATTTTCCATGGGACTTTTGATTTGAAACAACCTATATTATATACTAAAAAAAAAGGATTTTCAAATATTATTAAAATGTTAAAAGTTTAATGTTAAAAAATTAAAAAAAAAGTAATTATTACTCTTTTCTTGTAATTTTTGAAATAAAACTTTTAACATTTTTATTATTTTTAAATATTACAGTTACACTTAAATATTTATTTATTTTAACTCAGGAATCTACTATGTAATTTTTTTTAAATCTTAATGGATATTGAAACAAAATAATGTGTTTACTGAGTCTCAAAAATTAATTTATTCTTACAATTCTCCATTCTTGTTTTTTTTTTTTCATATAATTCATTTAAAAACTTAAGGGATACCAATTATTTCAGAAAATATAAATAAGTAGTATTTCAGCAAATATTTATTTCTGCTTTCGTAGCAAATTAAGAAACTACATTAAAAAAAAAAACTAGAATATAATGTTCTAAACTTATCATTAAAAATGCATGGAAGAATTACAAAGTCATTTATTTATTTATTTATTTATTTCGTCTATAAGTACATAAATACATAATACATACTACTTTCTTAGACATAGATACAAAAATATAAAATTATAATAAATAATAATTATTTCTCTACGCCAATCAATCGATAACATAATATGTTTTTTGAATACTTCTTTTGTAGAATCAAGTTCGATTACATCAGCATATTTGTTAAAAAAGTGACAAGCTTTAGCAATCGGTTCATTTAATCCGTAATTTGTCAAATGTTGTAGGATGAAGAAAAATTGATTAGCCCTCGGTCTTAGACAACGTCCAGGTGTATGTCTTATAAATTGTTCTAATAAAGGAGCACAATTAATATGACCGGTTATTACATCTCTAGCGAGTGAAATCAAAAAATAAATTCTCCTGATTTCAAGGGGTTTAATATCAATCAACGCACACCGATCAATATATGTTGGTAACGGGTGGGTCCATTCAAGTTTCAGAAGCGAATATTTCGTTAGTCTTTTCTGTATTCTTTCAATTCTATTCGACGCATTTTTGTAGTAAGGAGACCAGACTACACAGCAGTATTCTAAAATCGGTCGAACTAAACTTATAAATAGCGACTTAATTGTATAAGGACACTTAAATTCCTTAGAATTCCTGAACAAAAATCCGAGCATAGAGTTTCCTCTAGACACGATATAGTCCACATGCATTCTAAAATCTAGTTTGGAATCGAAGATAACTCCCAAATCTTTGTGATTGAAAACTCTTTGAAGAACGTTATCAGATATAAGGTAATCAAAGAAAATCGGACTAAAAGACCTAGTAAATGTAAGAACACAACATTTATTAATATTTAAATCAAGGTCATTTAAAAGACACCATTTTGACAAGGAGGTTAAATCATTTTGGAGTTGCACACAATCTGAAAATGAATTGATTGCTCTGTAAATCTTAAAGTCATCAGCAAATGAAAGGCATTGTGAGTCTAAAACAAAGCTAGGTAAGTCATTAACAAAGAGTATAAATAAGAGTGGACCCAGATGACTGCCCTGAGGAACCCCTGAATAATTCGAGATTATTTCCGATTTAGTTTGACCAATTTTAACTGATTGTACTCTGTTTTCTAGATAGCTTTTGATCCAGTCAAATATCTGAGAGTGAAATCCTAGAGATCTAAGTTTTGACAAAAGAAGTTTATGGCTAACTCTATCAAAAGCCTTTGAAAAGTCGGTATATATGACGTCTACTTGACTTCTTTTTTCGATTGTGTTAATACAAAAGTTTGTTAGTAGTGTGAGGTTTGTTGCTGTGGATTTCCCAGTAACAAAGCCATGTTGAAAGGGCGATATATATGCTTTCAATGCATCATACATTTTAGTTTTTACCAATGATTCGAAGACTTTTGGGATCAATTAAAGTTTAGCAATTGGCCTATAGTTTTCAATTGATTGCTTAGAACCCGATTTTTGAATTGGGGTTATGAATGAACTTTTCCAGGAATCAAGAAAAACCCCAGTTTGGAGAGATAAGTTGAAAATTATATGGAGGGGCTTACATAAATTTGTCATACATTTTTTTAAAAAAATTTCTGGAATATTATCAGGAGGCAAACTCACACTATTTTCCAATTTGCCGAGTGCAGAAAGAATTTTTTCTTCTGATATATATATGTAACCCATATCAATTATAGTCGGAATATTATAGTTCAGTTCCGAATGAGCTGGATTAGATCTAAAATTAGATCGAAAAAATGACGCAAACAGATTACATATTTTATTGAGATCACTACTACCAATACCTTTATAGGTCATATAAGCCGGAATATCAACAGATTTGCGCTTAGAGTTTATGTATTGCCAAAAACACTTTGAGTTGCTTTTCATACTTGATTCCAAGGACCATACATATTGCTTGTATAAGAACTTTTTGAGAAAGTCGTATTCTCTACGTATACGGCAATATTCGCTTCGAAAACCTGAACCAACCTTACTCATTTTATACGTTTTGCTCAATGTGTTCTTTAATCTCGATAAGCTTTTTGTAAACCAAACGGGCTTATTATTTTTCTTCATCCGTTTAACAGGAATATAGGAAGAAAAAGCTTCATATATAATGTTTTGAAAAGTCTTATAATTTCTTTCTAAGTCCTGGAAACATAAGACCACATTCCAATCTACGCTGTTTAAAAAGTTATTTATACCAATGTAATCGGCCTTGACAAAGTCATACTTATAACCTATTTCTTGATTGGAACAGTCAAAATTATAAAATCTTAGGCACTTTAATTCAAAGCGTAAGGCTTTATGATGAATACAATTATTTAAAAAAGGAAAAGCTTCTTCAATTTCAAGGTCTTCTTGCACAAAAACAAGATCTAAAATTCTACCGATGGAGTTAACAACATTATTCATTTGTATGCAATTTAAAGCTGACATAGTGTCTAATAACAATGTTTCATTTAAATTAAATTTGGGGGTAAAATCTAGAATACACTGTGGTGTATGTGATACATTATATTATATATACCTATATTTTTTTTATCTTAATTACTGGTATTTCAACAATTTTTAATGCTGTCAGGTGTTGCTTCGTTTTAGAATTTTTTTCGATATTCTTGATTTTGAACTTATTTGTTTTTATTTAAAAAACAGTGAAACCAAAAACCAATGATATTTAATTTTTTTAATTGTATTCATATTGAAGTGAAGAATAACCATAAAAAGTAAAAAGTTTTCTTGAAATACAAAATTGATCTCCTTTTGAATATTCATTGTGAATACCTAAGTTAGAAGAGGATTTAAGTTGCCAATTTTATCTGAATATTTTATTTTCGTTCGAAAAACATCAACAACCTTTAAATCTTGCCTTCTGATCTTCATATAATTTTTTTTTTCTTTCCTTTATTTCCTTACAGAACAAAATCCAAGTTCATTGGCTATCTACAAACCTAAGCAAAATTCATTGAACTTTTTAATCTCCTTAAATCCCTTCCTTAAACCCTCTTTAAGACGACATTCTTGGGCTATAACCTTTCAAGAACAAATGAAAAGATTTCAAAATAAGCCAAATCACTTTTCAACTTAAAGAACAGCCATATATCTGTTGTGGAAGGGTTTGGCCAACGACGACGTAAGAAGGGAATTACATACCCAAGACATTCATTTTCACATGCCTAATCCGATAGTCAAGGTTCCTAGAGTACCCGAAGTCTACATACCTGTCGCAAACTGTCTACCTTTTTTACCCATTTTATAAACCGTAAGGTTGAAACAAGCTGTCTTTTCCCTTAACTTTTCTTTTATCCTCACTTAAAGCAGAGAGAGAAAACACAAGAACAAAAAAAATAAACCTACGTCGATTTTGAAATTTGATTCCGAACTTGATGCTTTTTGCAATACAAAACAATAACAACTACAACACCACATCCTTCAAATGCACTCGCTTTAAAATGTTGCGCTCTGTCTTGTTGTTGTTGAAGCGTGTCCCGCGAGTGAATATTCAATTATTCCAGCAGAAAAAGTCAAGAAGCTGAAAGAATATCTTATGGATGAAGCTATATGAAATGCTAGATTACCTTCTAAGTCATTTCCATGGAAGTGACATAATATGAAATAGCAAGCAACCCTCTGAAACGAAAAGAGCGCACTTCTATCACTTGCAGAGCTTCACTTGAATTCACTTTCTCTCTGTGTCGGAGCGCTTTTCGCTTGTGGATGGTTTATTTTTAATTTTTTAAATTATTTTCTACTTTTTTTTCAGTTTAACTTGGTTGGGGTTATTTTTTCTGTAGGTACGCATACCCAAGACCACCCACCATCAAGCTAGGCTAGGCACAACAAGTCCGCCCTTAAAAATAAAATAAAAAAAGAAAAGTTGAAAAAACAAGACATAACCCTTGTTTTTTTTCCCAAACGAGCAGTTTTAATCAGATTTGTGAGTCTGACGGGGGCAATGAGCTGCTTATGTTGATAGTTACTGCCACTGACATCGTCAACGTCTTCATAGTGTAGTTTCGTAGAAGACTACAAAAGGACTACATGACGGCACTCTGACAACATCCACGTCGACGAACGACGCCCTATTCGGGTTATAGTAAGAAAAATACATGTCGAGCGTCGAGGATTATGGGTGATTTCAAATATGTACATTTAGAAAATCTCACTCAGGAAAAAGCGTTACGTAGCAGCACCAGAAGTGTAAACCCAGCAGTAAAAATGAAGGTGTTGAAGGTGTTTTTTTCTGGCTCTAAACCTGTCAATTATTAAGAGAAACTAAAAAATGACATAAAACATTTCATGTAATGGCTGGGGTTTTAATGTTCGTTCGTTGGCACAAATGGGACGACACGTTGTGATTTTCATAAAAGCTTTTACGATACGAGAAGTTGGGTTTCCGAGTAGTAAGTGGTCTATTTTTTTTTGTTTTTTTTTTTTTGGTTTTCGTTTTATTTTAAATAATGTATGTAGCTTAATAAGAATGAAAATCGATACAATTAAGTTGGAACATTTAAGAAAATGAAACAAAAAGGGATTAATGTGTATTACGGTCAGGATAGTACTTCTAAATCTTGTATTTGGGATTTTGTGATATTAACCTTTCTTGGCACTTTTAAAAATAATTTTATTTTAATGGTATTGATGCTAGGAACCTGAGGTAAATTTTGAAATTAAGAAAAAAATGTGAGTAAAATAAAATATATCTATTTTCTTTTAATGGAATATCGTAGAATTGAGAGCTATTCATTTCAGTTTTTCAATATTAGTCAAAAAAATTTTACACATACGCCACAGTGATTCAATCGATAATAGCTTCTTAAAGTCTGAGTCTTTTACAACTCTTTTTGAATTCAACAAACAAACAAAAATATAAAATGAAATAAGAAAAATAAGCAGTCTTCGTACTTTATTCAATAAAAACATTGAAAATAGAAAAAAAAAAATTATCATTATTAATTTTAAGTTAATTGTTTTATTAAAATAAAATATGTTATGCAGACAAATTTAGTGCTTCTTTTATCAAAAAAAAAAAAAAAAAATTACCAGACTGGGTCCCAAGTACTTACTCCTATGGTAAAAGTTGCTTCGATTTATTAAATTCACTAAAGGATATTTTAAATTTAACTTTGTATTAAAATTAAATATATCTAAACTGAAAATAATATTAAACATAATTTTTAGTTACAAAACCATGTTTCAAATGGTTTTGTCAGCCAAATAAAATATGCCATTTAATTTTTTGTGAATCAAATAAAAAAAAAGTAAATTGTTAGAGATTATTTAATCAAATTGTTTTTTTTTTTATAAATAAACATTTTGTAAAATTTTTCAAAAAAATGATATGCAATTAAAATGCAAATACCATGACTAGAAACTAACTTTCAAAGAAATTCATTGGTCTGTTTTCAAAATGTTGATTCCAAGAAATATTTGTCCAATTTCTTGTTTGTTCAAAATGAATGCTACTTAAACGATTTTTGTACAAAATTATTCATTGTAATCGGTTTAGTAGTCAGAAATCAAGAAAATGGTACCGTTAATATCGGATCAAAATACATTTTTGTTTAATTCAAAATTAGTACCTAATGTCGTTTTAGCCTTTTTTGAATCAAAAATCTTTTATAATTGGTCTATGACAAAAATAGGTACCGTTCATTTTGGTTCTTAAAAACAAAATTTAATTTTCCTCTCCAGGATTACACTGAAAACTCTTAACTTACAAGTTTGACGCAAATCGCTTGAGATATAGAGGAAGCTGAAATGATTGTTAATCAACCCTTATATTAAAATTAAAAATAATTTGTTTTGGAATTCCAAAAATTTATTTTAGAAAAGGTTGGTTTTTGATTGATATTAAAGTACATAATTACTTACATCATTTGTATCTCACATTCTAAAAATTTTCTAGACACTTAGTATAAACGTAAAACAGTTATAAAAATGGGTCTATGAGTACGGTAGAGTTACTAACGAAAAAAAAAAAAATTAGGTAAATATTCATCGATATCCTCAAAGTATCCTCAAAGTAACAATTGATTTTCTTTTTCAAAATGATTAGAGTTTTGATCGTAAAAAAAGCAATACCTCGAAAATGATACTTGGACGCTCATTTTTATCAATTGAAAAATGTGTTTCTTTTTTATTTTGCCTATTTAAAAAAAAAAAAAAAATTAACTTAACTTAAAACTTTGTTGAAATCAGCTACCTGTAGTAGTTTACGAGAAAGTAAGAAATCAAGACAGTGTTTCGATGACAGGTACTGTTACTTCCTAATACCAAATCGTTTTTGAGAAAATAAGTTTTCTCATATTGAATATTATGTGATATATATTGATCCTCAAATAATTTCAATTTCCCTTCTAGGGACACCCACAAATTAACTATCAAGTAAGAAGAAAATTGATCCACTGACAAAATTGTTAGATGCACTTTTTCGCATAGGAAGGATTGTCGTTCCGAGTTTTTTGAAGCTTTTTCTATTTTTATTTTCTTGATTAAATTTTTTTTTCATTATCTTTCTGAAGTTCTGAAGTTTTGTGACATTACGCACTGTACTAGCTATTTGAAAGGAACAATATTGGTATATTTGAAAATATAAAAAAGTTGGTCATCTTTACGTTTTTGAATATTTTCATTTAAAAGAGTTCAGTTTAAAGAATATCGAAATATAAAAGGATTCGAATCTGGGTAGTTTTCCTGCATTTTTTTTAACATTCAATACTTAGTGGTATTATTGAAACGAGGCCATTCAAGCTATCAGAATTTTTTGAAATGTCCACGACATGGTGCTATAACGCAGTTTCTTAAAATTGAGAAGTGTTACAGTTGAAATACCAGAAAATTAAAATAGTCTACAAGAAATACTTTGTGGTATCAGGAAAAGATCTATTTCCTCCTTTTGTTATCAATGATATGAAGAAAAAAAAAACATCAACTCAGATGTTCTCTCGAAACTCGATAGCGAGAGTATAAACCTAAACCATTTGTTAACCATCTAGTGAAATATTATCATCTTTAAGGTCCTTCTTCTCACAGTAAGTCTCATATTAAAAACCCATAAAACTTGAAATATTTTAACCATAAAATTGTTTACCAACTTCCCTATGGGTAGGCAATAGGAGTATGAAAAAGATATAAAAATCTTCAAGCCTAACCAAAAACCAATTATCTAACCTCTTTTTCTTCTATATAAATGTAAAGCTAATAAAATTTCCAAAGCAAACAAAAATGAAAAAAAAAAAAAAAACAGTTCAACAGTATAATTTTCCCATAAAACACCAGCCACTTAACACTCTTTCCTGCAAAATAGCTATAAATTTCAATTACAATTAAAACATCCATTCCAAGTGTGCTCCATCACATCACAGTCGACTCGAGTCGAGTCGAGTAGACTCTAGTCAAGTATTGTACCGCCAAAACCTATACACATAAATTGTATAGATATACATAAATTTTCTATTTTCCAGAGAGCAAAACCATCAGTGAAATTGCAACAAGAGCCTATAACGTAACTACCTAACCTAACCTATAGACTAAAATTGTGCTGTTGGAAGAAATCTGTCTACTCCAACGCCTCACCCGCCACCGTTGCCGCACTGGGATTTCAATTAAATTTCGTAATTCCATCAAATTGAATTACCAGTATTTATACCTTTGTACCGTATGCCTGATGGCATAGCTTAAAAACCTTGCACAGTACACAGCAAAGTTGTAGTTGTAGTGTAGTAGGTACATTTAGTTCTGTGCAATCTTTACATTTGCCCTATAGCCAAGCAAAAAAAAACAACCTACTCCCATCATCCTCACTCAACTCTCGACCTATTTCCACCTCTCTCTTCTATACCCTTTAGGTTGTATACCCTACCCATTTCTCTGTAAAGGTGTATGTACTTAATTCTGATGGTGCCCTCTTGCATCTTCTGGCACAGCAACCTTCTGCATTGGGGCCTCTTGTGTATTTTATGTACCGGAGAGCCTGCTTCTATAAATCTACCCTGTTAAATCTCTTTTTGCCCAAGTAGATCTACTACAGTTACTATAAATAAAACGGGAATGTCGACTCTTCTTTAACTGGCGAAGTTAGAGTACGAGTATTTGTCTCTCCAAGGAGAGCACAATTAATTCTTACTTCCAAGTTTCACGGGGTTTTATTTAAAATGACAAAAAAAGTAATACAAAAAAAGTTACAAGTAAAAATGGGCTAAGGGGACAGAGACAGAGACTGACTACATTTACACAAACACATTCATAAGGTTCCAGCTGGTACTGCTTGCTACTGCCTTCTTTGCTTCTTCTCCGCAAACATGAGATGTTAACAGAGAGAAGCTTTATTGTCTTTGGGCTATTGTTCTGCTTTTTCGCTTAAAAGGAATCTCGACTTAATGCAATTTTCAGGGTGAATTTTTTTTAAACATTTTTTTTTGTTTTTGTTTTTTATAAATTACAGTAAATTGTTTACAAACGGAAATGAGAGAGAACTTTCGAAAAAAAAAAAATTGAATGTCCTTTCAGTGTCCTTTTTTTTTAGATGAATCCAATGGAATGGAATGTTATCAAAAACTTGCTCTAATTGAGTTTTCGTTAATGGATCGATTTTTTTTTTTTTTTTGTAAAAAGAACAATGGGGAAAAATGAACTCAAGTAATCTTTATAGAACAAATATTTAGGTTAAGAAATAAAAATAATCAATTTTATTATTTGAAATAGAATGATAGAAGGATATTGTCTTTAAAAAAAAAGATTATTTTCTGAATTTCGTTTTGTTTTTAAATTGTATCAGTTTGTCATGTTTTTGGTTACTATTTTTAAAAGTTGACTCTATTATTTCAAAATTTATAGGAATGAATACATTTTTGGCGGAAAATAACTAGCCAATGCCTAGTTAACTAAAACTTTCAACATGCTTGTGTCGTGTAATTTATTTCATACGAATGCGAAAGACCTACTATTTTATGCTAATGACTGCTAAATATGTAGGTATATGAATTCTTCGCAATATGCAAGTACCCATGAAAAATATATGACTAAAAAGCAGAGGATGGATTTGAACTTAAAACCTCTAGTCCATTGCAATATAATCTTATTAAACCATAGGGTTCATCAATATAATAGCCTTAGGTACTTATATCAATTTTAAAAATTACTTTTTCTTAAGTGGACTATCGAACACCATATTTCTCCTTGTCCTCCTTTTTTGTGGTGATGGTATGTTTGCATGAACTTGGCCAGTTCTCTTTCATGACTTTTTCTTCCGAGAACTATGGGACCATTCGTTGTCTTCATTTTTTTTTTCTCAAGAGTCTCAAATGCAGATACCTATGTATTCCAAAAACCTGTTTTTCATTTAATATCTTATCTCATTAATAAAAGTCCTGAGGTTTAATTCCATCAAAGCATTATTTTTTAACATTTTTCCTTAAATTCCTAATTGATTGAAACAGGTGAAAGCAATCAACTTTAATTGAACCTTTTTTCCCCATAAAAGATAAAGAAAAAAGTCTAATCTTTTACTCTTTTTTTTTTAAGCACTTTTTGCTTTTAACAAATTTTCCCTTTCCTTTTATATCAAATCCCTTAATTCCTAATTCAACACTGCTGTCTAATTACGTTTACAAATTACAACCCTTTTCGGATATTCACCGCCAATATTATATCCTTGTAAGAACAGTCATCTTATACATATTCAAAAATATATTAACACAAAAAACAACAACGAAATAAAAAACAAAAAAAATTCTTGGCATCACCCTTTCGCTGCTTCTATCATCTTCATTTGTTTTAATCAAATTTCCAGCACTCTCTCTTCATGGATACATTTCTTGGGAAAACTAACAAGCCACGTGAACTCACGCCAAATGTCACAAAACACTAAAGGAAAACCTCCGCGCATTTCCTCGTTACTTTCCGAGCTTCTTCCTTCGGGAGCGACACCATATCCACTCTTCTACATCCTTTCTATCTTATTGGCATATAAATTCTACATGTTCCTTAAAGACATTAGCATCAACGAGGCAAAGAAACCATATTACCGCTGCCACTGCCACCAAAAGCACCAAACCAACCAACACCGCCAAAGACGATAGAGAACACAACAAACATTTGGCACGCTATCAAGGAGTATAAGAAGAAGAACAAGACCAAGAATCTGAAGAAGAAGAAGCTGGCATCTTTGGCAAAAGTTCTATATGTTAAGGCAGGAATTATTTGCCTCCTGTAGGTATAAGCGACAGCCAACGACAAAACTAATTATTTGCCAAAATGGAAATTTTCACCGTTTCTATACCTAAAAACATACCTTTTTCACATACAAGAGCTCATACATACACAGACACACACATATTCAAGTAATTATTCTATTAGTTCAAGAGAGATACTGTTTTGGTTGTTTTTGAGGTTTGCATATCTAAAGCTTTGTGCGCCTTTGATTTGATATCTCATTCGATTCAAATTAAATTTTGAAGTTAAATTTTCCAAAATTTATATAGAATGCAACTTCATTGGAAACGAAATTGATCAAAGACGATGTTAAAGACAAATCTCAGGGAAAAAACCAGCACAATTAATGTGTCATATGGAAGGAGACTTTATTGTCAGTACTCAACATAGTTTGGCAACAATGCAGCAGGCATTAGACTGAAGTTGAATTTATTTGGAAGCAATTCTCATTGGATTTCAAAGTACCTATGTATATATTTTATCTCGCTGTCAAAACCTCCCTACTTCCTCTTGATCAGGTTTTAACAAAACATTTCCAAAGCTTTGACTTCTTGTCTTTCTGTACTTACATTTCTTGAGCCATTAATAAAATACTGACTGTAAACGTGAAAACTATACAATAAGCCTTCATGCACAGTACTGGAACTAGATTAGTTTTGCCGTTGTAGTTTAGCAAATATGTAGATATAATGAACAAGGAGCATATCTCACTTAATTTCATCAAAGAAAGTTGATCCTGGAGATATTTTTCGTCTGTCATGATGTCTTTCACCGTTATCGGGTGGGTGGTTCTACTTTAAACATGGAATGAGGCGGGTTTTGGAGACTCTAGAGAGATTTTTGAAATAATTCTTCCATAGAATCGTTTTTTTTAATACCTTAATAAATATTTAATAAAGTGCATTATGTGATTAAAAAAAGAAATTGTTCTCTTTTTTAAGATAAAACTTTAAAAAACAGGACATCATCAATTTTTTAAAATTTTGATTTAAGGTTTTCATTAATAAATTACTTTAAAATAGGATAAGGATAATAATAGGATAAGGATAGGAATAATGCATTCGATTTTTTCTGCCCTGTTCGATTTCACTAGTCAAAGCGCTGAGCTCGAATCTGAAGTCAGAAAAATTCTATCACATCACGTTTTTGACATATTACCATGCTAAAAATCAGAAAAATAGTGTTCAAAATTCAATATCTCAAAAACTTTGCACGTTAGAGCTATTCTAGTACTTGATTCAAATTAAAAAGGTCAATGACCATTATAAAAGTATAATTTGGTTTCTATGGAAAATTATTTCTCGCCAATATTACTGTCATTTACGGAAAAATCAATCTTAAAAATCGTTTTTTTTTATTTTTTTCAATTTTTCTCAATATTTTCTAAAACAAAATTATAGTTTTTCTACACAATCTTTAAAAAACGGTTTTAAGCTAAATAATTGCATTCCAAACTTTTCAAAAATCAAAAATATTTTCGGTAACTTTTTTGATTGAAAAATAGGCTATTTTTTCAAATTAAATTCGTCAAAAATCTTTTGACGAACTTTTTGCTCAAAAAACATTTTTAATAGATAGAAAACATAACAAAGTAATTTTTAACCAAGTTTTGTTAAAATCCAACTATTTTTGTAAAAGATAAAAATAAAAAATCAAAAAATCGTATTTTTGCATTTTTTTCAATATTTTTGAGGTTATAGAAAAAAATTGTTTGAGTAAAAGTTGTAGACATTTATACTACCTACAACTTTTGCATTTGACTTTTTTCGATAGGACGTCTAATTTTTACAGAAATCGTAAAAAAACCATGATTTTTCACACCCACCCCACTTTTTCGCTAACCCACCCCCTTTCCGCCAATTTTTTTGTGGGCAATTTATTTTTCCCCTTTCTTATACCATTTATCCTAAATTTTCCCACCACCTATATGCTGCTAATAATTTGTTCAACTTTTGCCTTCTGAAAACCGGATTGGCACTGGTCTATTTACCTACCAACATTATTCTAAAAATTGTTTTGTCAAGAAATTATTTAGGTATACAAAATTATAATTTTAATAAAAGAGATCAAATCGCATAATGTTCGTTGGCTTTTGCCTTTGAATTGCGCAGCTTACGCATTCATAGAAATACATCTACCAAATTTCATATAAAAAGTTTTTAAGATGTTAAGCAAGTTAAACATTAAAAACAAGTTCGTGCGAACCAGTCGTTTATCCAAAATCTTAGAGATTTAAAATTTGGGTTCCCATCATTTCTTTTTTAGTTTTTTTTTTTAAAACAGCATATTCAGAAATATATACAACAGCCTATTCCCTCTATAACAAAACTTGGGTTGGGGTCAAAATTTTGTCAGGGTCAAAATTCTGCTTTTTAAAATTCTGTTTTTCAAATTTCTGCTTTTCAAAATTCTGCGCTCTTTTTAACATTTTCCAAACCCTTTTTCAATTTTTTGCAGAATTTTGTTAAATGATCATCTTGCTAAATTTTGCTGCTTTTTTGATCAATCAATAAGTTCAAAAATATTGAGAAAAGGTCTTCAATGATAAATATCTTCGAAAAATAATAATTAAAAATTTAATTAATCACATGAAAATTAATATTCAACAAATTGAACGAGAAAAGGAAAATAGCTGGATATAAGGATTTTTTTTGTAATATGCACAACTTATGACTAAAGCAATTGCATGCAATAACACTCTGCATTTTTAGATTGTCTCAAAAAGCTAAAAAAAAAGGACAATGGTGAAATAGGCTCACCATTCTTTAATTTTTTCAAAGCCTGTGATCAAGAATATGTTTTCATTTTTAAAATATTGTGTTTTCAGATTTATAAACAAAGTTTCGGAAATAATTTTAAAACATTATTTGATTTTTAAAACAAGCAAAGAAGCCGGAAATTGCTTAAAATATTTAAGATTTTTAAAAATTCATAATTACTTTAAATTATATAAATTGTATAAGAAATTTATAAAAACTAATAAAAAAATAAAATTAAAATTAACTTTTTTTTAATAAAAAAAACATCTATTTATAAAAATTGACAAAGAATTTTTAGAATTTTTTTTTTTTTTGAAAATTGCTAGGGTCGTAAAAAAAATAGTTTCTTGTTGATAAAAAATTTCAGATAATACTTGTTACATTGATATTCCAAAAAAAGGAAATATTAACCGACATAAAAATTATTTATCTGTTTTCTAAAATCTAAGTTTTCCAAAAAAAAAAGACGTAGTTTTTTTAATCAAAATATGTGATAATATTTGTATAGACCATAAAATGAATTTGAGTAAAAAAAACAACAATTTTATATTTTTTTTGCTCTAATATGTATATGAATGGAGTCACTTACACATTTAGTGGCTACAATAATTTGTTTAATAAAGAGTTAATTTTTAATTGCTATTAAACTGAACGTAAACCTCTAATGTTTTTTTTTACACGCACTTAAACCATTTCCAATTTTTAGACTAAAATATAATAATGATATATTTTTCCAATAATGTAGGTATATCAAAATCAATTAACCAATAATATGATCAAGTAACACTGGTCGGCAAAAAAACAAAAAAAGTCGGGAGCAAGAACTCTGTAAGGTGATATAAATAATCTTGAATGTGCATCACAATTTTGTCTATAAAGTCCTAAAAAAACAATTTTAAATGAAATGTTTTTTGACATTTGATCTAAAAATATTATTTTTCTGTAATATTTTGCTATTTTTTCAACCATATCAGGAGTCGAATACTGAAATTTACTTCAAATCTGCTTCAAAAACCATAAGTTACCTTAACCACCAAGATTTTGAGATATCATACCATTCTATACCAAATATCTTTTAGAAAAAAATAATTTCGAAAATAAAAATAAACGTATTTAAAACGATTAAATATGGCTTTTGAATATTGCATATGTAGTTTTGCGAAAATAAATTTAACTGTGATGAAATTCAACGTCAAAAGTACCACAAAAACGCGTTTTTGACCTGTTAATTTTTAAATATTTCGAAAACTTGACGTGCCAATCAAATTTTGACTTCAGATTCGGAATCAGCACACAAAAGTTGTTTAAAAAGTATGGTTTGGTTCAAGCTCCATTTTCGTTGCCGACCAGTGTAATCAGGACTAATCAAAATACCAGAAAACTAGAATGATCAATTAGACAAATCGACAAGATACACTGAGGGAAAAAACAACTTAAAATCAACGCAAACCACGTTGATTCAACTATTTTTCGGAATGATTTTGCGTTGAAGACGAAAATTTTAAAATCAAAGGGGGACATCTTCAGTTTAAAGTGGTTTATCGTTATAAAACATCTTTAAATCAAAGTTGTTTCAACTTTAAAAAAAAGCATAAATTTATTAAAAAAAATAGAAAAAATGGGTAGCCGCTGGGGATCGAACCTACAACTCTTGGGCTACTAGGCGAATGCTTTACCAACGTGCTATTTCACTGTTGAAAATTAGAGTGATAAAATGCAACAAAAGCTGAAGTCCCACAAAAATAAAAAAATTTCTTACGTTGTTTTAATTTTATTTTGAAGAAGTTTCATGTTAATTTTTTCAACATTTAATCAACGTTGAACATTTTGCGTTTTACGTTGCGTTTTTTCCCTCAGTGTACAATTGATACCCGTATAATTAGATATTTTCTACTCGAAAACTTAAATACTCACCAAAAATACCAGATAAATATCATTAAATTCATATTGATATTAAATAAAAAAATATCAAGATTGTGCATATAAAAAAAAACCTATTTCAAGTCATGAAACCAGAATCATATCTGCCTGAGCATGGTCAAAACAATTATCATACAAATCTAATTAATAAATAGATTCCATTCCATTAAATCCGAAAGGACACAACCATATCCCCCTGTTATCCTTCATCCTTCATGTATAATTAAATCGACGTTTCCCAATAACCAATTCATTATACACTCAGAAATTTTCATTTTGAAATTCGGGTACCGGAACAAAAAATTTTAAAACAAGACCAAAATTCCAGCTATCGTGTCCAAAGCAGAGTTATTATACGCAAATTACGACCACCGCGACCCAACTAGAGCTGTCGTCACTCTTTCCATACTTGCAGCAACACATTCATTCAGCTCTTATTTTAAAGAAAAAAAATTAAGGTATAGTACCAAATCGCAAGAGCTATCGTATCCGACTTATTTAGCCGTGACAACGTCCACTTGAATACGATAGCCAATATGCGGATGTAGTAGCTTTATTTTGCGCAGAGAACCTATGCAAGATGTATCGTACCTTACCAGAACTTCGTTTGTGATAGCTCTTTAAGCAAAGAGTCATCATAGCTCCGTCTATGTTTTGTACGATAGCCAATATGAGGATATAGTAGCTCTACAAGGTGTATCGTAGCTTACAATAACTTTGTTAGTGATAGCCTCAAGCGAAGAGGCATCATAGTTCCGTTTGCGCTGCTACTGTATACTTAATAACTGAAATAACCTACTACTAATAATACCCTAAATAATGAATATTGTTGCTTCTATGCAAATATGAACGATTCATACTTAATAGGCTTGAGATTTTTGGAATTTTGTTTTCAAAATACAAATTAGACTGGTCAACAAAATTAAACTAAAGCATTGCTCTATCACGTCGGGTTTTTGAGATATACCTGACGCCTTATTTTGGTCGATGTTTACCGACACTACCACGGGCATACATTTTCTAAGTGTCTGAATTTAAACAAATTCCCTTAGAATATTATAATTCACAGTATATTCATGCTGTGAGTTTTATATAGTGTCGGTAAACATCGACCAAAATAAGGCGTCTTAGTAAGGGTACGACAGATCTAACTGATGAGCCCACTGTCGTACCTGGGCGAAACGCTTTATAAATTTTTGGAGTTGAGGTCACTTGAACTTATATTGAATTAAATTCAATCACTCCACTTAAAATAAAAATAATTTTAATAATTTTTTATTATTTTTGTTATTTTTTTCTTCGTTCTTATTACTTAAGCTGATAGCTTTATCAAGAGTTTAGATAATTCTTGAAAAATTGAGCACAGCTAAATTCAAAATGAAGGAAACTCTCATTGTACTTATGATTACTCTGACAATATATATGATGACGCCGTCGATACTGATGACAGCTCTGCCAGTACATTTGGAAGTTCTATCAGCATTTTTAATGCCTTTGCTAATATAAATCATAGCACTTTCAAGAAAAAGTACAACTTTGTTATCACCTAATATAGCTCTGCGTCTGGCTATGGTAACTCTGTTGGACTCTGCTTTATATAAAGATATCTTTCTGGACAGTTATAATAGCTCTTTAAATGTTTGTCATAGCTAAATTAACTATAATGAGTACTCTTACTACTTTTACGTAAACTCTGTTGATAACTGTCCATATTTACAGCAACTCTGCAAGTCTTAACAATAGCTCTGAAATTAATTTTAACAGTCATATCAGTATTTATAACGACTCTATTACTATAAATGATAGCTTTATAAATATTTGCTATTGATCTTTATAAGTTCTGATAGCTCTGATGCTTAAAAATTTGCTTTTGACAATACATCCGATAGCTCTTTGCATATTTATCGCAGCCCAAATTTAAGTAATAATACCTCATGCATCGCATTTGGTCACTCTTACTGAGGTTACATTTCTCAAATTTACCAGAGCTCAGAGTCCCTAAAAAAAAGAGCTGGCGTGTTTAAGAGGTTACGACAACTCTTAGGATTTCTGAGTGTACCCAAAAAAAAAACCGACAAGATCCACACCTTGGTAAAATTCTTAGAAAAACAAATTTCCCACACTTGACTGGTTTTGGCATTCATTTAAGTATAAAAATAACAAGAAAAATGAACGGAAAGAAGGAAAGAAAAAAAAAAAAGTGAAGTGCCAAACCCCTTAAACACAATCACTGGACATCATCAGAGAGCCCAAGCACTCTTCTAGACGTATAATGAATTGAATTTTAATGACTGTGGGAGAACTCAGGAAAAAAAGCAGCATTTTCCAAAAAAAAAAAAATAAAGGAGGAAGAAAAAATTGAAATCCTTGCATGCCTTGGCATATAAGCACAGGAAGAGACCACTAACAAGAGCTCTAAGTGTTTGTTTAGAGAGAGGCGATATGGTGAGGATACCTCTTCTATACCTCTCTCCATGGCGTCATCATAGTCATCATAGAAAGGAAAAAACCACATGCAATCGACTGCACATGTTTCCTCCATTTTTATATAGAAATAAACTTAGAAAAACAAACTTTGGATAAAAATCACTTAAAATTCATTTCAGTTCATTTCGTCCTTGCACGGCAACAGCACGATGTTGTGTCTGTATGATGGTGTGGTTGTGCACATATAGCCAGGAAATGAGGCACATATCTAACAACATAAAACACACACAAAAAAATAGAAAAAAATAAATAAATAAAAAAAAAAAAAACCGAAGAGCAACATGAGGCTGAATGGCACGAAGATTTATGTGGCTATATAAGTGGTTTAGTGTGCCTCGTGCACTGTGTGCAATGCATGCAGAAACTACTGTTTATATGAAAAATAAGAGAAGAAGAAAAAAATTAAATTAAAAAACACTTGAAAGTTTGATTCCTATCCAAGAAGCAAGAGAGAGTCCTTAATAGCTGTGTAGTATGTTGCTATAAAATTATTTTAGTTTCGGCTAAGTGAAAACACGAGATGAATCGTCTACATTTGTGCATTTTCATTTTCGAAGGTAAAATAAAAATGTTATTTTTATGATGAGAATTTGAGATACCTCTGTATTTGTAGTAGGGCAAAGGTTTTTAAAAATTTTATTTTCCAGGAAACTGGAAATACTAAGATGGATCATGAAAACAATCTGTAACTATAAACTTAAAGTACATCGTAACATAAAACTTGACCGTCGAAGCATCTAACCTTAGTTCTATACTATGGTCTTCCTATCTAAGTAGATCTTATAGTTCATTTTAACAAACATGAACATATAGTGCAGTCAAAATAACTGTTAATATTTTATTTCCTGTAATTATGTTCAAACTTTTTGTAACTGTTCCCGAATCACATTACTCAATTAATTCGATTACAGACTTTTGTCCCTTGATGGGATATAGTATACAAACATGGGTGACACAAAAAATGTGTGGATTTATGTCCCACATGACAGTTAAAAAAAAAAAAAAACAATATCTAATAATAATTGCCTTTTGTCCTAATTGAATTTAACGTAGTGAAACGGTGGAGTTAAGTCCCCCTGAGCAGGGCTACCTTCGTAGATTTTCAAAAAGAGGCCAAAAAAAGAGGATTTTAATAAAAAAAAGAGGCCCCAATAAAAAAATTTGAAAATATGTACAATAAGTTAAGTACGACAGTCACACGAAATACCTCATTTTGGGCCTTTCGCGAACCGCAACACAAACCTTTTAACACAATTTCTTAAAATTAAAATAAATTGTATGAACATAATAAGAATAACACAAAAACATTACCTGAGCATAATTTTTCAAGAAACAACACAAAATTTATCAAAATTAACCTTATAAAAATCCAATCAGCTCTAAACAACAACAGTAACGTATATTTTTTTTACAATTGAATCGTTATAATTGAAAGTGGTATAAGTTACATTTTCCTTGATTTTCAAAAAAATGTCAATTTTTGACGTGATAGATAACGTCTTATAAATTGATGGACCATGGCAGCCAACACAAAAAGTGACGCCATTTTCTCCCGTTCCACTCTCGCACTTTCGTATCTATTAGAGATACAAAAATCTTCTATAGCTTATTTGAAAGATAATAACCTAAAGCTTAATCCAATTGAAGGATTTTTAAAAATTCCGTCATTTAATAGGGTAAACAGGGGTAAAACGGAAAGATGAAGTTTGGGCTAAAATCTAAACGCGAAATCGCAGAGAGTTGATTTTTTTGCTATAGATATTTGAGTTATTTAAGAATAACTGCATTTAAGAAAAAATTCTAAAAAAATTTGAAACTATGCTATAATGTTTTGTTTGAACGTTGTACACGTGTTGGGGCTATGACAAAATGATGATTTTGGGTAGGGGAAATTTTTTTTGACAATTCT
The DNA here is from genome assembly GCF_945859705.1 of Episyrphus balteatus. Lineage (NCBI taxonomy): Eukaryota > Metazoa > Arthropoda > Insecta > Diptera > Syrphidae > Episyrphus > Episyrphus balteatus. The sequence continues at coordinate 13,879,323 of NC_079134.1, read as the reverse complement.
AAAGGTGCCAGGTGAAAGATGAGAGAAAAAAAAATTAGGTGCCTAATACGGATTTTTTTCCAACACTCTGCGTTTCGAAATATGAATTTTTGAAAAACACCTTGTTTTTTAGGGGTATTTTTGGGTAATTTTTGATTTTTAGCTTTTTTTTAGCGTTCAAAAAATCTCAAACTTATAGAACATGAATGTTTTGGAATCGTTTAATGAGTTTTGACTGAATAACTGAATAAAAAACAAGTTTTTTTTACCATTTTTAACCGATTTTCATCGTTTTTTATTTTTATCTTGTTTTGTTTAATAGATACAGGAATAAAGCACATGGAGTAATGATAGACCATGACCACGACTAAATGTGTGAGAAGTTTCAATCATTTTCATAAACATAATTTTGAGATAACGGTAAAATAAAATTTTTGGAATTCAACAGGTTATAACTTTTGACCAAGAGCAGATAGAAATTTTATTAAACTTTTATGAGCATCCTGATACAATAACCTTTCATTTGGTATATCACACATAACGGTAGACTAACTACAAGCTACACAATGTTAAATCAAGAAACTTGCGAAAAACCTCAAAACACCAGTCTAGATCTGTTGCCCCCCGAACAGCCACCAGTGTGGGAAGTACCGTAATCTCAGTCTGGAAATTCGACATGGTTGACTTTAAAAAATTCTAACTTCTCTTGTAGACATCTTTGAAATGAGATTGATACGTCATATGAAAGGTGAAATAATAATCTTTCACATTGTATAAAATTTTGTATAGGTTGTCAAACAAAAAAATTGATTCCATAGCCTGAGAACATAAAAATAAATGTTTTTTTCCTTTTTTTAATGAAATTTAATTGAGTTCAAGAAATTCTAGCTCTTTTTGTAGATGTCTCATAGACCTGATTGATATATATATTTTCAGCTAAGACAATAAGCTTTTAGATGGTATAAAATTTTGTATAAGTTCTTTGAGAAAAAAATGAAATTAATGACGTAAGAAGATAAAAATTCATGTTTTTTTTGCTTTTTTTTGATGAAAATGATTGTTTTCAATAAATTTATAAATTATAAATAAATTATTTTTATACTTTTTGCGCATTGTAAAAATTTAAAAATGGTTTTATTCTTAAGAAGAGATACTTGGATTTTAAATTGTTTTAAAATAAAAAAGATATTTTTTTTAGCTTTTTCTTGTAAATTTTGAGTGTTTGAAATAAGTAAACGCTTCAATTTACTCATTTTAAACAAAAGCACAAAAACCGTAAAAACCGTAAACCGGCTTTACAGACAATCTCTTTTTTAATCAAACGTACATAATTTTAAAAAACAGGAAAACGTGGAACCAAAATATCAAGACAATTTTTAAAAAGCCTAGAGAAAGTGGATTAGGTGAAAAAAAGAGGAAAAACGCCTGTTTAGATGCGCAAAGGTAGCCCTGCCCCTGAGATGGCACATTGGTTTTGTGGAGCTGTGTTCCTGCGAAACAGCAAAACTGGGCTTTAAATGTTACGTTTCTCGAGCACCAGCAGTCGTCAATTGATGTAGATTGTTTCCCTCATTCTGTAAAAAAGCACAATCGAAGCGTTGCTTTATCTTTTTCAGTTCAAGTTTTTTTTTCGTTTTTTGTAAATTGTTATAAATTATTTTAAAATGTTCATAAGATAATAATTAACAGTAGGTATATTCAATTTTAATCCTTTAATCACTTCAAAAATTGCAGTTCAATTAAATTGATATTCTATACAAAAAAAAAATTATTATTTTATCCTCATTCGTGGAAAGAAAAGCTGAATTCCCCAGAAAAAATCTCTGAAGGATTTAATACCCACAATTACTACTACACAATAATTTTGAAGTTCTGATGTTTTTTTTTTCAGTGAAAGTAGTAGTTGTTGAACTATACGAACAGAGCAAGCACAAACCAAGCTTCATGGTTCTCCGAACATATCCTGGATGTAATCCGATTCGTCGAATATAATAAATAAAAGGAAAATAAATCGCATCGAAGCTCTCTCTGGCGCTAAATGGTTTTGGTTTAAAAGTGAAAACCAAAAACTTTTATAGTATACTTGTCCGAAATTTTCAACATTTTTCACGCACATCAAAAAAGAACGAAAAAAAGTTAAGGATTAACATTTTTTGTTGGGTTTTTAATTTTTCTTTTTTTTTTATTTGGAGTATTTTGTGCCCCTTAAGTGAGAAAGCAAATTAAGCGGGTGTTTTGTTTTCCTTTTCGCCAAACCAACCACTACTTGACCAAAACAATTTAATTTGTTTTCCCTGGCCAAAAGGACTCTCGAGGCTGTATATGGACATACAGTTTATGTGTGTGTTTGTGTTGATGATGAAATTCAGCTGTTGGAGAGCTCCTCTGTTTGCCACTGAAATTATTCGAGGGAAACAAAATTGTGCAACTCTATAGAGAATATATATGGATGAAAGGCTTTCGGGGTATTTTTGAGACATATTGTGTGTTCCTCTCTCTCGGGCTGATGTGTGTGTTGGTAAAGTGGCGTATCTATTTTTGATTTAATTAAGCTGCTACATGAAATCCTCATTAAATTGAACCGATATGTGGATTACGGTTTGGGGTTTTTTCGTTTCTGTTTTTTTTTTTTTTTTATTTTTTTTAGTTCTTAATGAAATATCAGTGTTAAGTAAAATGGATTGTGTGGATTTTTATTTTTTTTCTCAGTTTGAGGTCATTAAATTCGTTTTGTAGAGTTTTGATGAATTTAAGTTGAAATGAATATATAATTTTGTTTGTTGCGTATTCATTTAAAATTAGTCAATGCTTGGTGTTTTTCAAAGCTATTTTTCATCTTATAAGTTCGTTCTCATACACTAATTCATTTTTTTGATGTACTTACATATTTTTAAAATTATAAATATGCTAATATTTTCAAAAATAGCTTGTATAAAGTTTCTATAAATTTTGTTTATTTTATTAGGCTATATCTCCAAAACTCTGAAAAGCTTTAAGAAAAAAGTACCGATGTTTGGAAATATTGCTTCTGCTATGCTCCTATTACCTATCTCCCGAAGTCGTTGACGATTATAATCTCTTCTTTTTTAATAAGAAACAAGGTATGCAGCTTGGTATCAGCAAGTTCTTGTTTCTATAATGCTTCTATTAAGCTTCTTTCTTAAGCTCACGATTCCAACTGAGGATGAAAACAAATATTTAAATCCTACTACTTTCTTTTATTTAAAGTATATTACTAAGTTTCCTTCAAATTTAATTATCAAGTTGTCATCCACGATCCATTCTCTCTATAAGGCTTCTATAAATAGTTCCTGAAGAAAAACAATTGTTTGTTAAATTATGGATTTTGGTTTTCATGTTTTTAGGTGTGATGCTTAAGAACAACCATTAATTAAGCCATAAATATATATCTCCTGCAAATTATTGCTTTTATAATGCTTCTATAAAATATACCTACTCTTTCAAAAATTTAACGACTATACAAGAACTGACTCACTATTTACAAAGATGGAGTCATATAAATGTGTTGAAACTATAAAAAGTGCTCAAGTAGCACAAAAGTCTAAGATACACCAAAATATTTGGTGTATTTTTTGCACTTTCGTGATATGCATTTTGAATATAAAAAATACACCATTTTCTCGTATAAAATAAACTCCGGTGGTTAAAAAAATATACCGATTTTGGTGTATAAATGGCACTAGTGGTACATTAAATGATCTGTTTTTGGTGAAAATTATCCCTTTGAAATTGAAAAATACACAATAAATCTATGGATAAAATACACCATTTAAATTATTCTGATTTAAAATTTGAACCAAAGTTTATTTTTTATCTCAAACAGTTTGATGAATTCTAATTCACACCATTTCTTATGAAATAAATGAAAATGAATTTTTATTCACTTTCATAATATTGCCATAAGAAACCAATGGTTAAATATGATTTTGTTTGCCAAATTTTAAAACGAAACACATTCTATCTACTAATTTTAGATGCTACCCCCTCTAAAAATCGAGCGCCTCAAAAATGTCAGTGAATTAATGATTTTTTTTTCGATTTTAAGAATCCATTTTTCAAAAATTATAATTTTTGTGTTGTTTTACATTTTTTTAAGAAAAGTTTTTTTATAATGAATCGAAAAAACTAAGAATGCGGGACTATTAGGTCGATAAATATACTATTTTAATAAAATAATTAATCGCTGTCTTCTATTTTTAAATGGCGTCCATTGAAAAATATGGCGTCTCCCACATATGCATTTTGGTGAATTTTATGTCCACAGGGTGTGCTTCCTACACCAAACAGAGTGTACAAAATAAACCGTTTTGGTTGATTTCAGAATCAAATAATTGTATGCACCATTAATGGTATATTATAAAAACAACTGAATATCGGTGTATTTTTTGCACGGAATCTTAAAACAATGTTGAAATTTTGTACAGAAAAGACAGTGGTATAATTTTTATACCACTAATTTTGAGAAATACACCATATTTTTTCAATTTTCTCAATTTTACACCAAAATTAATGAATTTACACCAATTTATACACAAGTGTGCTACTTGAGTGATATATCACAACACAATGTTTTTTTTTACTTCTTCCATAAAGCTTCTATAAGAGCTACATAACTGATTTATTCTCGGATAAGAATGTTTACTCAAAGAGATCTATTGTATGGATAAACTTCGGTTATTTTAAACACAGTTTTGAATGTTTATCAAGCAAATATAGACAATGGAAGTTAGAACTTTTATAAGGTTTCGATAAGGATAACCAGTTCGAAAAGGTAGGAAACAAATTTAAAAGTATTCAAGATAATATTACTTTCTATAAAGCTTTGACATGATCTACTTAAGATTTTTTTTTGGCTTAAAACTATTTTTACTCAAATAAATAAGACTTACAAAAGTATTATAGAAGCTTTTAAACCCATTTCGGTACATTGGAATTAAAATGAAATTTAAATTAGGATTTCTATTCAAATCTTTTCAATCATATAGAAACCAACGAGAAGACCCTATAACCAATAGAAAAAGTCACAATCTATTCTGTTTTCCTTCATTGCTTTGATTAACCTATACAATAGCTTCTAATTGATTGCTAATTCCTGGTGCGTATCACAATGCCGACAAAAAGTCATCTAAACTTCTTTTTTTTTTCAATTTTCTACAACTCTAACCTCATTTCATCCTGTTTATCCTTCTTATTGTTTAAAAATTCAGGTTATCTCTCTAGCAATTGTGTGAGAGTCGGTTTTTGTTTTATTTGTTTTTGCAGTTGGATGTTAAAATGTAACCCAAGCCTTGCCGCAGAATCCGAAAATTAAAGTTTTTTGAAAAATAAGGACATTTTTCCGACAGTTTCTACCTTATTCTCCTACTCCTGGTTGGGCTCCATAATGAAGCATTTCTGCAATCGGTTATTGTCCTTTTCTAGGATATCTCTCTTGTTTGTTTGTCTTTTATTTTTTATATAGTACCTATATTATGTTCTCATTCATTCATTTTACTTTCTTATTCTATTTTTCATTTTCTAGTTTCGCTTTTGTTTAAAATTTTCTCCAGTGCATATTGTGGGTGGTTGACCTAGCTTTCTTATGTCAGTTGTAAGGTTATTCGTTTGGTGTTTTGTTGTTTTTTGTTTTTTTTTTTAGTTTTGCCCTCTTGCTGGTTTTATTCTGTCGCAGAGCAAACAAACAAAACTCACTCTTTTCCTAGGAAGAAGGACTGATGTTGCTTGCTGCTGCTATTGCAGAGCACAGGGTGTAAAAGGACATTAATCAAGTTATGTGTTTCTTATTGTTTTTTTTTTTTTTTCAGTGATTCTTAATTTTAAGTTGTTTTTTTTTTTTTTTGTTATTGTTGTTGTTTTGCAACTGAGATTCACGTCTCTTGTTCTTTTTTTTTTTTTTTGCTTTCTACTAAGATGCAGGTGGCTTGGGCAGGGCATCATGGAGTAAAGTTTTCTTTTATAATTATTATCTAGGACAACCAGTAGTACTTCATAGTTTGGGTTAAGTTCTTTTTGTTTCCGTTTTGTTTTTTGTTGTTTTATTTTCATTTCATTTTAACTTTTAAATGTTTTTGTTTCTTGCTGGAAGGACATTTTTATTTTAATGGATTAAAATGACTATGCTGATAAGTTTCTTTTTTTAATAAATGGAATTTTAATGTCTCTTCTTCTGGCTTAGGGAATTTTCATCATTATAGTGTAATTATTTTTTTACAGAAAAACTTCCAGTTTAAAAGATAGAAGTTAATTTAGATGTTAGTTTTATACGACCTAGGACCTTTTCATCTTAGGTATTTTTTTGTATATTCAAATAAGAATAATATCATTCGCAAAATATATTATTATTTTAGTAATGGTTTAATATTGGTTGAGGGTTTTAAAGAGTTGAGATTCAAAATGATAAAAATTCTTGAAGGTTCGTTTTAAAACATCAAACATTTGTGGATCACAATGTATACAAAGATATGGCTACAACTTTTCAAAAATTTTTTTTCCATTACAGAGAAACTCGACAAAGTTTCAAAAAAATACATCGGTTTGTTTTTATAAAATATGGACATTTTTTAACCTGAGACCGTTTTTTTTTATTTTTATTTTTAAGCTTTTGCGTATATGTACATTTTTTGTTCAAATAAATTTAATTGTTTTTGAAAAATTCAGAAATAAAGGAAATGGTTCTATAACGGAAACGTTTATAACGGGCCATATGTATATGCATTTTGGTTTACTTTAAAAGTAGGGATTGTAAAAAAATATTTTTTCTTTATGTATTTGAATCCCATAATTTTCGTCAAAGTTTGTAAGTAAATTGACGAAGATTATAGAAACAATAGGTAAACAATCGTTTTAGATAGCAAAAAATTGCAAATATGCAATTTTTCGGGATGTTGCTCTGAAAGATATCTTTGGTATAAAATCAAGTTTGCATTGGCGAAAGACTTGTGTTAACTAAATTTTCAATTTATTTTAGTTTTAAGCTAATAACTTTATATCAGAGTTGTAAGAACAATAATTTTTTTTTTTAATTTAATTCCATTACAAAAAAAAAAATAATCTTTGCAAATAAAAAAATTTCATTAAAAATAAATTTCAATGATAACCGATCATTTTGTGAATTGCGACAAAAATTGGTATCGGAAATTAAAAAAAGGCTGGCTAAAAAAAAATTAATTGGAAAATGTGTGCAACAAAAATTTCGAGTTTCAAAGAATTCTGAATGTTTGGTCATATTAGCTTTAATATTCAAGTTAAAACAGCTAATGTTAGGCCAATTAGACAACCGACTAAATAAAAAATATGTCAATATTTGCAAAAAAAAAAAAACTTGATATTATTTTATTACCAACTGAATTTTATGAAAAAAAAACTAAAAATTCAGTTTTGTTAACCCTTTCGAAACCAAGCTATGAAAATCAACATTAAAAAATGTTTTTTCGATATTATCGGGTCAAAAACATCACAATAGTGAGGCGGCTTATCATTAAAAAAGAGTTCAATCGTGCACTTTGTGATAAAAGCATGAAATTAACATCGTTGGAAATACTCAATTTAAGAGTTATTTTGAGATATTGGGCCACCTTGTATTCCATTCGGAAGGGTAGATACAAGACTTTTTCTGTGTTGCACTCGATTTGTTGCATATCGTAGTATAGGCAATGAAATATTGTATTAATATGATACATGATTTCGAGGTATTTTTTAACGCCCGATCGAATAAAATCAATACCAAAATGTCTCGACCATCATGTAAAAAGTTATTGGACTCTTTATGAATTGTCTTTTACTCAAAGAGCAAGAGATAAAATATTATCAAGTACTCCTTGAAAAAAAGTGGTAGGTTGATAAAATTTCGTGTGAACGTTTCATATAACATAAAAAAAAATAATAAAATATGTTCATCAAAAAATTTCAGGTCAAAGCGTGTTTTTTTTAGCGAGAAAGAACACTTTTGAAATGGTACCATTGCAGCACATGGAAAATTTTTGCATTTTTTTGAACCGCATATATATTTTATACATCGTATGAGAATCAAAAATAATCAAAAAATGAATTATATTTACCATGGAACATTGAATTTTCATGCAAAACTTAAATTGCTAGCTTTTATTTTTTATTGAATTTTCATACAAATTAATGTTTTGAAGGAGTGAGGTGCAAAAGTAAAAGTATGAAAAATAATTGTGCAGTTTGTGACAAAGGGATCAAATTAATAGGATTGTTAGTACAATATATAACCCTCATTTAAAGATATTGGGCCACTTAATATTTTACCTTTAAAGATGTTTATAACGATGCACAGAAAGCAATTTAAATGAAGTTTTGTGAAATTTGTTATTATTAGATGGCTCATGTACATCCTCATAGGTGAAATATTAAAAGGCCCAATATCTTAAAATGATTGTCCAGGCATATTGCTATTGGTTTTATTCGATCGGGCGTTAAAAATTACCTCGAAATCATGTATTATATTAATAAAAAGGTTTCATCAGCTATACTATGATATGCAACAATGCGGGTGAAACACAGAAAATCTCTTGTATCTACGCTCCTGGATGGAATACAAAGTGGCCCAATATCTCAAGATAACTCTAATATTGAGTAATACCCATGATATAAATTTCATGCTTTTATCACAAAGTGCACGATTTAGATGCTAAGCCGCCTCACTACAACTAAGAAATATGAATACCAAAAATTTATTTTCCAAAATAATAAATAGCAAAACTAATGTGTTTTTCTCATGTTACATGTAAGTAACATGCACTGCTTATGACCACCAAAAAAAGTCGAAGAACTGAGAAAATAACTTTTTATGAAACTATAATGTATGCTTCTTCTTCTAAGCAAAAAAAACAAAACACTTTTTGCATTAACATTTTTTATACCTTTTTTTCAAAATTATGACCATAAATAAAAAAATTTTTTTTTTGCAAAAAAAAAAAATATGAATTTCAGTCCCTTTCTCGATAAAAAAAATAAAAGGTATGATATTTGACTAACTTTTTGTAATAATCCAGTAACTAGGCATTATTATCTTTCAATTAAGCCATCGTAACCTAAAAAATTGTTTGATTTAATATTTTTTACGAATTTTTAAAAAAATGTTACATGAGAGTAACGCTGGGTCCGAAAGGGTTAAAAACACCTAGACTATTACGTTTACCAAATTTCTTCAAAATCGTTAACGAAGATTATTGCAATATCTCGAAAATTTAATGCGTGAGGTAATACTTCCAAAGAAGATATTTAAAAAAATAAAAACGGGTCATAGAAATCAACTCAAAGCCATCTGCATAGAATCAAAAAAATCCATTCATCAATTTAGGCGCTATGCACCCCTAAACGAGCCTTTTAAGAAGGCTTAGCTACGTGTTAACATTGAGAAAAAATAATTTTTAATTGTTGACTTAACAAAGTCCGGATTGTTCTTATCGAAACCATATCTTCAATGTGTATATGTATTTCATTGTTATTTTGAACTACAAAAAATTTGTGTATGCATTAAAAAACTCTATATGCACTTCATTTGGTATATTCTATTATTTTGCTTTTCTATATTTCGGTATATACCTGCTCCAAATAACCTCAAAATTCCATTATTCTGCTTTTCAAAAATTTCGGAACATACGAATAATTTAAAATATTGCTTCAACTTATGACAGCTTGGTTGTAATACATAGTTGTTGTAAATATTTTTATCATAATTGTTGTCACTTTTCATATTAAAAACTTCACATGGCTTCCATTATTTATAACTGAATCTACTTAACACTATCAGTTACACTAAACCTACCTTTGAACCCATCGTAGTCAATCAAAGACCCATCACTGCCCCTTAAAGGTAATTATTTGCTTTTAATTAAATTTAAAAGCATTATTTATTATTATTATCCCTTTTAACATTATCAATCAAACTAATTAAAAATCAATAACACTTTGTATATTAAAATTGGTGTCAATCACATAAAAGACAAAAAAAAAAAGCAAAAACAAAAAAAAAACCTTCAGACACACATCATCCATATAAACCTACATTATTTCACCTGCACTTCATTCCCCAAATGCATTGCTCTGAAGGAAAGATAATTCCATTATCATCATATCCTGCAACAACAATTCAGGAAATGCATTTTGCTTTTAAAAAATTAATTCCCATACATCATCAACATCCCGTGAGATGAAAAACATATATTCAACAGTTTTCATTCTCTTCCTATACCTATAATAAAGGACCTTCTCGGATGGTATCCCCAAAAGCACCAAGGAACTGCTCCGTATTTTTTTTTTCTTTTTTTCTGCTCTTTGTTTCCATTTTTTATGTGTCGAACAACATCCGCACTCCCTCTTTTTTCTTTGTTATTATTATTATATCCGTGTGGTCGGTGTCTCTATTCCATATTCCGCATCCGCAACAAAAGAAGTGCAACAAATTACAACCCACACTCTTGAGTTTCATAAGCAAATATACATTAAATATTCCTCCACACTTAAAGCACACCACAATGCATTACCGTCGAGATGTTCATTTTTTATCCGGAAATTCATAGGGTGAAAAGGGAGAGGGGAGAGAATAAAAAAAAAAAAAAAAACTGTAAAAAAAGGACATATCCTCACCCACACACCGCACATCGACATCATGGGTGACACAGTGAGGACATCATCAAAGTCACCAACTATCCGGTAATCCTGTTTTCGCTCTCAGTTCCGTTCACTGCACCAACCTGTTTCAATGAAATTTTCATTTTCATGTCCTTAATTAACACAAAAGCCGGTAGAGAGAGATAGAAACTTCGATGTCCTAACAAGGGGCAGAATAAAAAAAAACAACAAAAAACAAAAGTGGACTTGCTCCAGCTCAAACTGTGTATGCTGCTGCTGCTGTTTGAGTGCCGGTACAGTAAAGGACATTAAAAAAGCAATGCTCCATGTCAACTGTTAACGACTCTGTTTCAAACACAGCCGCCGGTATATTGTGAATGGAATTTTTATTCTTCCATCAAAGCAAAAAGCACACACACATACAAGTGAGAGGGTATCCCTATCCATAGTATAGGAGAGTAGTGGAGGAGGACTATAGAGTTGTTGAAGAAAAAAGGACAACATTGGACGACAACGCGCACTTACTTTGGTTGAAGTCCTTTTGATGAATTTCATACTCCCATTCTTTCCCATATCCTTTCCCATGCCTCTTGTTGTACCACTCGCAGTTCCTCTTCTCTTCCAGCAAAATACTTCATAAATAATTTCTTAGATTCGAGAGCACCATGCACATCAGGATTCAGGATTCAGGAAGTCCTCTATCCATTGACAAATAACAAAAAATGAGAAAAAAAAAATCAGATGAATCAGGCGAATGCATTTGAAAGTGTCCTGTTTTTTTTTTTCTTATTTCGTTTTTTATATGACGTTGGAGCTTTACTGTTTGTCATATCCTTGAGTCATTGCTCTGATATACTCTTGATAGCTGATGGAGTTTACATATGCATGGCTGACGTACAAAAAAAAGAAAACATGCGTTGCACTTTCGTGCGGTGAAAGTTCTCCATTGAAACTGTTTAAAAATGTATCATACTGCATCTGCAGCATGATGTGTCGGCTCGTGGAAAGAATATGTGTGCTCTGCTCTGGTGGCATGCATCATATGTGCTCTCATTTCTAGCTTTGTTATTTTTTTTTTTTTAAACGTTTCACTTTTCTTCGACCAAATGTGTATTATGTTTGATGTAGTTTAGAATGGAGAATGTTATGTTCTATAGAAAAAAAAAACTAAACCGGATACAAGTTGAAGGTGCATTTTTGAATAAGGCAGGATTTTTTTATTCTGGGAGGGCACCTGTTTACCAAATTGCCAAGTGGAGAAAGTTTTTTGGCATCAGTTGTTGTTGATTCTACTTGGGATCATATTGAAGAGAGGTTATTGTGAAGACACTACTGGTCCAGATGTTTTGTTGAAATCTACTTTAGCTATAAGAATTTCTTTTCTTCAAATTTAAACGTGTTGAAAATTTTGAGAGAATTTTGTTTTCAGCATTTCTTCAAGTTTATGGTAATTTTTTTTTTTTTAACTTTAACCAATAAGGGAAATTTTGGAGCTTTTTGGGCCAGTTAGAATATCGTATATTTACTATTAAAATAAATGTTTAATTAACACAAACAACGACGAGTAATGATTGTCATATTTTTAATACAATTTATGTTTTTAAGTCAGCTTGGATCAAGTTTTTAAGTCAGCTCTTTTGTTTTCTTTATCGCATTCAGTAATGTTCTATAATTTGAACCTATTACGCTAATAAGGAACTTGTTACAATAATAACAAATTGTATGTAAGACCTGACTAGTTGGACCAGTCTTGGGATCGAAGAAAATTGGTTCTATTTGTGGAGGAGGTGGTCCAGTTATAAAGGTTCCTTTTTAATAGAACCGGTTCATTTTGAAAGTTTTCTCCTATTCATATGTGTCCTGTGAACCTTGTAAAAAATGGATGCCAATATTAAATGCCAATTTTAAAAGACTTTATAAATTTTACTTTCTTTTCCATATCAAGTCTCATTTTGACTTTTTCAAAACAAGTATCGAAATACAAAACAATCAACTTTAACAAAGAACCTATAAATCCAAAATTTCAAATTGATTCGTTTGCCAAGAAACGAAAACTTTATTAAACCTTTTGGGAAATGTTACATATTTATGAATTATTATTATATTAATATCTATTGTGAATTGTACTATAAATTTCCATTTATATATTGTGAACTAACCTCATATAAGAATTGTCATATTTAGATGGGAAATTAAAGTCATTCTAGAAAACGTCAATATACAGTGTGGTTCTTCTTTTCATTTATATACCTTTTTGAGGTTACATTAGTGGCGACGAGGATTATAGAGGTTAAGGAAAATCTTTGCGATGACTGAAACCACGCAGCAAATTATTCAAGCATTGACAAATGCTTTACAAAATTTGCAAACTACTCCCAACTCACCAAATTTACATTTCGAACAATATAACGAAAATGAAGAACCATTCAACAACTACATTAAAAGACTTGAAAATTATCTTGCACTACGAAGTCTTACAGATGCTACAAAGAAACGGCAAGTACTTATAAATTGCATTGGCGCCAAATACTACCAACTTCTTTCAAACTTAACAGCCCCAGAGGAGCCTGACGCAAAAACTTACGATGAGTTAGTGGTACTCCTGAAAAATCACCTTAGCCCAAAACCAAATGAGATTACTGAGCAGCATAAGTTTTTGCTCAGACTACAACACGAGGGGGAGTCGATATCCAATTACATGGCTGAGTTAAAAAAGCTGAGCGCTTACTGCAATTTTACATGTGAGGCATGCAAAAAGTCAACTCTCTCAACTCATCTTCGATCACAATTCATTCGAGGGCTTAGAGATTCCGACATTAAAGAAAGGCTTCTGAGGGAAACATTGACTACAATGACCTTGGATAAAGCTTTTGAATACGCACTCTCCATGGAGACTTCAAGGGCAGAGACCCGCAATATGCTAAATATTCACCAAGTGCATGCGAAAAATTCGTCTGTACAGAGTACGAGATCAAACGCAAAAATGAATGTTAGTAAAAGGTTTACTCCAAAGGATAAAAAAACGATTTGCTATAGGTGTGGAAAGCATGATCACATTGCAAACAAATGTCGTGCAGAAAATCTTTTTTGTAAAAAGTGTCGCTGCAGTGGTCATGTGATCTCAGTGTGTATGAAATCAAAATCCAGAGAGACTAATCTACTTGAAGTCTATGAAGACTTTGAGGATGAAGATGATAAACAGCAGAGTGACGACGAGCCTTACGAATTGAACGTGCTTAATTTAGCCCCAAATAGCAATAAAAACCCTGCATCAAAAGTTGAAACTCGTGGGGGTAAGTACTACATAACCTTACAAGTCAACGACAAAACCCTGGCCATGGAGTTCGACACAGGTGCAGCAATATCGGTCATGAATTACGGTACATTTATATCACTTTGGCCAAAAGCAAAAATTACACCTACAAAAGTTATTTTGAAAACGTACAACAATACAACATTTCCAGCTTATGGGAAATCTCAAGTACAAGTAGGGTACAATGGGCGCAAGGTTATGTGCGATCTTTACATTGTAAAGGAGCCATATAGTACACTTTTGGGAAGAGAATGGGTTCAAGCACTAAACATTTTACAAATTAATGCACTAAATATCTTTACAGAGAATAAAGACATCGTCAATTTAAAGAAACAAATATTCGAAAACCACTCTGAAGTTTTTCAATCAAAAATTGGAACGATACCCAATGTGAAAGGTATGCTCAAACTACGAGAAGGATCATCTCCTATATTTGTAAAGCCAAGACAGGTTCCATATGCTATTCGACCTCTCATTGAAGATGAAATCACTCGACTGGAAAATGATGGTATCATTGAAAAAGTCGAACATTCAGATTGGGGAACACCTGTCGTGCCTGTTATTAAAGCAGACAAGTCAATACGTTTATGTGCAGACTTTAAGGTAACTTTGAATAAACTCATTGTAAATGATAAATACCCTATTCCCAAAATCGAAGAACTGTATCAAAAACTCAAGTACGGTGAGTACTACTGCACTTTCGACATTTACAAAGCCTACTTGCATCTTAGCATGACGGAAGAGAGCGCTCTATTACAGACAATAAGCACAACAAAAGGTCTATATAAAGTGAATAGGCTGATGTTTGGAGTTAAAACCGCACCCAACATTTGGCAACGCTTTATGGATCAACATATTATCAATGATCTCGAGGGAACAGCTTGTTTTTTCGACGATATTATTGTTATGGGACGAAATTTAGAAGAGACTCTTAAAAGATGCAACTGCCTACTTGAAAAACTACATAAGTTCAATCTTCATTTAAATAAGTCTAAGTGCAGACTGTTTGAAAAAAGTGTAATTTATTTGGGACATAAAATAGACAAGAATGGCCTACACAAAACACCCGATAAGGTACATGCTATTTCTGAGATGAAGCCTCCGAAAGATTCTTCTCAGCTACGGCAGTTTCTTGGCATGGTTAATTACTACCACAAATTCATTCCGGAGTTGTCTACCAAATTGCATCCATTATACAAGCTTCTAAGAAAAGACCAACGATTTGAATGGCTTCCAGATTGCCAGCATGCGTTCGAAGTTTTAAAAAAGGAGATCGTGAGTGAGAATGTTCTCGTTCCATTTGACGAAAATTTGCCACTCATACTTGCCACTGATGCTTCACCAGTTGGACTTTCGGCAATACTATCGCACTCAACGAACCAAGGTGAAAAACCTATCGCTTTCGCTTCAAGGAGTCTGTCAAGAGCCGAAACTAATTACAGTCAACTAGATAAAGAAGCAACTGCCATATTTTGGGGATTACACAAATTCTTCGATTATTGCTATGGGAGAGATTTCACCCTCATTACAGACAACAAACCTTTGACTTCAATATTCAGCCCCGAGAAAAATTTACCACTTCTTACAGCTCAGCGTTTACTACATTACGCACTATTTTTAAGGGGATTCAAATACAATATTCGATACAAAAATACTAAAGAGCACACTAATGCTGATTATCTTTCCAGGTTTCCGATAGAAAATCAAATTTCAGAACACCAAACAAAAGAAGTTTATCAGCTTTGGGAAGATGTTTTACCCGTTACGAAAACCGAAATTTTAAAAGAGATGAAAAGGGATAAAGAACTGTCCTTACTGTTCATCCAACTACAAACAGGGGGTTCTCTCAAGAACTCGCCATACAGTGGTATGGAAAGTGATCTAATGCTGCAAGATGGGTGCATTTTCAGAGGAATAAGAATTCTGATTCCATCAACACTGCGTTTGAAGGTGTTACAGGAACTGCACACAGCTCATATTGGGATCACTAAAATGAAAGCTATGGCAAGGAGTTATTGCTACTGGCCGGGTATAGATCGCGATATTGAGGAGATGGTAAAAAGCTGTCGTGATTGTGCGAAAGTACTTACCGAACCAAGCAAAGCTAATAATCATCCTTGGGATATTCCTGCCCAACCTTGGCAGCGCATACATATCGATTTTGCTGGACCATTCATGGAACACTTCTTCTTGGTTATCGTTGATGCGAAGACGAAATGGTTGGAAGTTTTTCCAATGAAGAGAATAACTAGCTCTTTCACAATTCGCGCACTCAGGGAAGTTTTTGCAAGGTTTGGTTTACCGAATACACTCGTGTCAGATAACGGCACAAACTTTACTTCTAAAGAGTTTAGCGATTTCTTGATATCAAATGGTATTAAGCACAAACTCTCTTCTCCCGCACACCCCGCCACGAATGGACAAGCCGAACGTTTTGTGCGAATCTTGAAGGATGGCCTACGATCATCAGTAAATGACCCTGGAGATTTGCATACGAAATTACACCGACTACTTTTACAGTATCGAAAAACTCCATCGACAACAACGGGGAAGAGTCCAGCCGAATCTATGTTGAAATTTAATTTCCGAACGAGACTTGATTTGCTAAAGTCAGCAGCACCACACGAGGGGGAGATGGAAAGGAGTTTTGAATGCAAGCGAAGTTTTACAGTTGGGGATCTGGTGCAAGTGCGCTACTACCAGAACAAGGAGGTTAAATGGAAGTTTGGGAAAATATCTAAACGCGAGGGACTTCTGCACTATTTAGTGGATGTTGACGGAACTTGTTACCGGAGGCATATTGACCAGATTCGTTCCACACTGGTCGAAGGTAATAACACTTATAAACCTTTATCTGTTTCCTTAGAGCAACAACCAGCAATGACGGCGGCGGCGATTCAAGAAGAACTAGGTAAAGAGAACAACTTAGCAACAATGAATGAAAGCTTGACAAACGTAAAGACAACGGTAGATGTTGGAGGAGAAACGAAAATCACCGTAGAGAAATCTGATTGTGATGCTGCTGCAAACAACAAAGGTGAAGAGAGACAAGAACAAACAACCGAGATAAGGAGATCAGAACGAGTGCGTCGTCCAGTAATTCGTTATCAAAGCATTATGTAGTGGGGAAGACTGTTACATATTTATGAATTATTATTATATTAATATCTATTGTGAATTGTACTATAAATTTCCATTTATATATTGTGAACTAACCTCATATAAGAATTGTCATATTTAGATGGGAAATTAAAGTCATTCTAGAAAACGTCAATATACAGTGTGGTTCTTCTTTTCATTTATATACCTTTTTGAGGTTACATTAGGAAATAATGCGCATAAAACAAAAGAAACCGAAACTTTTTAAATTTGGCTTTACTAGCAACCCAAGAAAAGAAAATTTTCACAAGATTTTAAATTATGAATGTATGTATTAGGTAGGTATGTTAAATTGTGTCAAAGTTCCATTCATTTTTTCTGCAATCTTCTCTATATTTTGGTTAGGTTAGATGACTTGGCATAATCATTCAGAGCAAATTTCAAACTGTAATAAATGAGTAATATTTAAGGTAATACTCCAGAATAAGCTGAATTTCATTAACTTTATTGAATTTAATAACATTCAAATAGATCTACTGCTTTACCAATTTGTAATTTTAGGTAACGTATCATAGCGGTAACACTGTTGTAAATATCTTATAATACCGTAAATTTCAAAGTTATTAAAAAAGCAAATTGCAAAAATGTTGTCATTGTCAAAGTTGTGAAACCTTAAAAAATCATTTTTCTTGCAAAAAAATCGAAAAAGTTTACCTTTTTTTATTCTATCACCTTTAAATCCACCCACCTAAAATACATTTTATATCACCCAAAAGCTTAGTGTTTCAGCTCAAAATATTTATATCGACCATGTCTATACAACATCTACAAAAAGAGCTACAAATTTTTGAACTTCATAAATTTTTTCATCAAAAAAGTACAAAAATCAATCTTTTTTCTCTCATTAAATCTATTTTTTTAAATAACATCTATGATAAATTTTGTATCATCTGAAAGCTTATTTCACTTT
The DNA here is from genome assembly GCF_945859705.1 of Episyrphus balteatus. Taxonomy (NCBI): domain Eukaryota; kingdom Metazoa; phylum Arthropoda; class Insecta; order Diptera; family Syrphidae; genus Episyrphus; species Episyrphus balteatus. The sequence continues at coordinate 13,861,345 of NC_079134.1, read as the reverse complement.
TTATATGACGTATCAATCATATTTCTACCATGCCTACAAAAAAAGTAAGAATTTTTTAAACCAAATATGTCGAAATTTGAAACTGATATTACGGTACTTCCTACACGTTATCGGCAACAGATCTCCACAGGTGTTTCGAGGTATTTTTCAATTATTTCAATTTAAGATTGTGTAACTTGTAGAGCACGTACCGTTATGTGTGATATATCAAATAAAAGGTTATGTTATCAGCATGCGTATTAAAGTTAAATCAAATTTGTATGTGCACTAGATCAAAAGATATAACGTGTGTAGAAATAGAACATCTTTCTAATTTTTGAAATTTTGTAAAATTATAGTTTATTTAATTACCTATCTACAGTACAAATTTCATTCATCTATCTATTAAAACAAAAAATTATAACAAGTTTAATGTTCGTGTCGCGTTTTCGTTTCATCTTGTTTCAAATCACTATACGATACTAAAGAAGTTTTCACTTCAAAAACTCGGGCACTTTGTGCAAATCAATCCCCCATCGTCCTGGATGCATTATATCCCATTCCTGTTAAATGTAAAGTCCTTGTATGCTCAACATTAAATGTTCAAATATTGTGATATTTATATAAACTTATCTTAGAAAAATAAAAAACTGTTACCACTCAAACAGACGGCACTCGGTCATGTTTTGATAATGTATGTAAAATCAAATTTGTAAAAAAACTATTTTTGAAAATAAAGCATTTTAATAATAAAAAATATAAAATAAAAATAACAAAACCTAATAAACACTCTCAGCTCTTTCATTGACTTTGAAGCTATTAATTTGTCTAGCTTATTATCTCTGACCAATATGTATCATTTATATTAAAAGTTAAAACAAGTCGAACTAAAAAAGTACATATTTAAACTGCAGTAACTTTATATGTTAGTTTTCAAATAGTGACGCAGGGTAGCTATAATTGTGTGCCTTGCTTGGGGCACAGTGTAAAATATTTTTATTTAATTAAATGTTATGTGAAATAAGTAGGTATTTACTGGGGATTGGAATAAAGTTTAAAACTCATTGATTTAGCAACAATGTTCAAGTATAACGTCTTATACGAGATATTATGATGTTACCTATCATAATATTGTAAGAAAAACAACTGCGTTACCAAAATAGACCAACATGTTACGGCTATTTGCGAACAATTCAAACAAAATTTGGGCTCTATTTTATTTTTTTGTGTGATCTACTTATAACTCACTAAAGTTTTTCCATTTAGCTATATTTTTTTACTTTTTCCTGATGAAAAGTGAAATTTAACCAAAGGAATGCATCAAATTGTATTTTGGCCAGTGTAAATAATCATTTTTATCAAAAAAACAAAACCGACTTCCATGATTCAAAACGGGGTTTTATAGTTTTTCTAATAGTTCCTATGGCTTTAACTGAACGAAAAAAAATGGGACCACACTGCAGCCACTAGCTTTCTAATACAAAAAGAATTATCAAAATTGATTGACTCTGTGGAAAGTTATGCGGTAACAAACATAAAAAAAAAAAAAATTACAGACGAATTGAATAACTCCTCCTTTTTGGAAGTCGGTAAAAATAAGCTAAAAATATCTTTCTAAGTGTCCGATTCTAAAATTCTGTCGTCGTTTATCACCTCTATAATGTTTTAAACCTTTCTAACCCAGCGTTACTCTCAAGTAACATATATTTAAAAAATCGTAAGGAATGTTACATTTAATCATTTTTTTAGGTTTTTATGGCTTATTTGACAGATAATATTGTCTAGTTACTGGATTAGTACAAAAAGTTAGTCAAATATTATACTTTTTATTTTTTTCTATCGAAAAAGGGTCAATCATGAATTCTCATTGTTTGAATGCTCTTGTTGATTTAACTCTATACCTACCCAAATATATTAACAGTGCAGTGTTACATACTGCATATTGCACTATAACAACCAAACAATAATAACTCAGTCTTTTTATGAAAACTAAAGTCAATTAATGTTATCAATACAATTCAAACACAAGTTTCAATTTTCCCATAACAATAGAAAATTTCACAAAATTGAAATATACCTACCCATAGGCTAATCATAATATATAATCTCCATTACATAATAAAAACAAAAGGCTCCAAAGTATTAAGTAACAACAAACAGCACAAAAGTTAACTCAATAATAAAGTGCTGATGGTGACAAACAAAAATGATAAACCATCCATATAGCATAGTAATCAATTTAAGTGCCTTTTCTAAGCACACACCGACCGACCGACCACCAACCCGCGCATCATAAACCTATATAATTCTTTTGTAAGTATTCAAATATCCTTAACCTACTTCCATACTTTCTCTGTTTATATTATACAAAATATTTTAATCAAAACAAACACCATAAAAGCAGAGATAATGGCGAAAATATTATGCAATACCCGACGCTAATCCCAGCTTATCGTTGAGAAAAGAGCTTATTTTGATTTTCTAACCTCTCGCTTCGTTGCCTTTTCTTTCCCACTATATCCTGTTATAATACGCCCCCTTAACTAAATAAACATTCATTTAACTGCCACGCAGAAAACCATACAAATGCAAATAATGCCCCACACTATTATCATTATTTTGTATCTCTAACAATCAAATCCAAACAAATTTATTAATCCATCCTCTCCATCACCAAGAGAGCTCTAAATTGAATTCTAAGAATTTCCTGTCACGATTTTCTACAAAGGATACGACACACAAACAAAAAAAAAATTGAAATAAAAAGCTACTCAATAGCATACTGGTGCTCTTGGCTCGTCCATCACCAGTACACAACAATGCGATAAGTTGTCATTATATTCGCATGAAATTCACTCCTCCATCTACCACCCACTTTTATACAACTATACCGCTGATGCTGTATCCTTCCGGATGCTCTTCCGGATGTGCGAGAACAACAAATTGTTTGCCATATACAAAATACGAGCACACAATGCCAAAGCAATAAGCCACAGATAATTCCAGGAATGCTATAGCAAGCGTTCTTAATTCGAGAGGAGAGAATAATATTATCATCACATTACGAACAAAAGGACCACAATTAACTGGAGCAGCAGTTGCAAGGATATCAACGTCATTATTAACATTCCTCTGATACTGCTGCTGCTATCATCATCGGCCTCTCACACACACATAGTCCGCAACCAAACATAATCAACACACAATATAAAACAAATCGAATAACGGCAATTGCAAATTCCTTGACTACTCTCTATACCCTCTCTCAAACCCCCTCCTCCCCTATGAATTGCGAGTAAGTAGGAATGTTTATTTGAGCGAGAGTTGGATTCAGATCCAAATTCCATCCATTCCATTCGAGTTGAAGCCTATTTCGATGCCTATTTTGCTGTGATCCTGAATCCTGCCGACTCCGAGGACAGGTTTTACCCCAACAACAACAACAAGTCCTGGCATGGAAATCCATGTCAATAAGATTTACATAATATTCATGTTCCATTTTCGGGGTGTGAGTCCTTTTTTTTTTTTCTTTTTTGGCTGCAGGAAGAATGTTTATATTCGAATATTTTGAAAAAGTTGAGTATCTCTGGTGTTTTTGGGCAGGTTGACATTTTTTTGCACGACACACACACGTCAGTTATCTGCCAAAAAAGTACAACAAAATAGACCAAAAGTACGTGTATCTCAAAAATGGCTTTAAAAATATTCCGATTCGGAAAAATTTCCTGACATAGCAGAAAAATGATGATTTTTTTTTTTTTGCTCCTATAATGCTCCTGTAGCTGTTGCCAGTGGGCAAATATTCTTGGGGTATTTTCTACGTGAGAGTGTTTTGAAATCAAAATTGATTTATTGAATTTGACTGACATTTTTTTTTTTTTTTTTTTTTGGGGGAAGGATGGGATAAATGTACTACACAAAGAGGCTGGAATGGAAGCTCAAACAGTTGGGTGGTACAATAAATAAAATTGTTGCAAAGATATGTACCAAAAAGAAAAGAGAAATCATTTTGTGAACGATAAAGGAACGTATAGAGGTAATACAAAAGCAGTCATTCCGAGGATGAAAATGGAAACAAAAAAAAAAGTTTTTTTATTTTAAAATAAATATAACGCTGGAATGATCCTTTTATAGTAACTGATTTGAATGTGAAACGCACACAGTAGGAAGGACAAAAAGGATACTTTTTTTTATTTTTTATTTTTTAGTCTGGGTTCCTTAAAGTGTTTTAAAGAATACTTTTGTATCAACAATTAAACATTAAATCGGTTAAGGATGTAAACAGAATGTCCTTTAAGATATACCTATACGTATACGAATAGATAGAATATAGAATGCGCAATCAAATTAGCCTTTTAACAAAACCACTTCAACCATTTTGACCACTTTAACCACTTAACTTGGAATTCAATATTTAGATACCCCCTTGAGCGAAAATTAATTAAGGACCTTTGCTTGACACAAAGGATGTAAAACAAGGGAATTTATTGGCTGACTAATTAATTTGTTAGAAATACAAATCACTTTATAGAAACGAACAAGTAGAGTGCTTGGAAATGTATACAAAATAATTGTTTTTGCTTTAATTATAGCCACATGAATTGGTTACAAATTATAAGGAATTTTCAGAATTTATGTAGAAATATTTTATTAATAGAATTGTTTGAGGTTAAAGTAGAGTATAAGTCAATTTGAATCCTTAACAGTAACAACTACCGCAATAGGTTTGCTATCATTACGGTAAACGATGTAAGATTATGTAAATGATTCAAAGTATCCAATTCAATCTTCTTCTTCTTCCTTTTTCTCGGCGCTGTTATGATCTCGATGTCGAGGGGATCATAACCTTCCCACGTTACTGCTTCACACTAGTGATCCGCCTGTGGGGTTCGCCGGGTTGACCTCAGAAATCGGCGGCAAGCCTCCCGGTTTTGTATTGTTCCGTTTCTGAGGCCAACTGAATGCTGGTGTTTTTGCATTTGCTTGTACCAGGAGTTTTTAGGCCTACCTTTCTTATTATTTCGTATCCAATTCAATATAATTTTGAATTACTGTTTTAAGGAAGGATTCATTAAAAGTAATATTTTTAAACTCCAATTTTTAATGGGAAAAGCAAGGTAGATAGTGCAGGTAATAAACCTTATTAAAAACATGTTTAATATTTTAATTTCATTTGTTAACAAAAAAAAAAAATTATTGCTAGTTGACGAATTTGAGGCAGCTTTAAATGTTTAAAATTGTTTTTTTTTTTAAATCATTCTTTCGAGTTCAAATAAAAAGTAAAATGAACAATTTTTTGTTTTTAATTCTCAAAACAATTTTAAATAACTTTTGAGAATTTTTTTGTGAAAAAAAGTCACTAGAAAAATCTTGAGGTTCATGCGTTGCTAACCCAATCAAGGCTTCAAATGTTAGGTACATAAATATTTAAACTTAACTCGTTTTTTTTATTGAATATGAATTCAATAGATAATGCCATTTTTTTAATGTAGCCAGTCTTGCATTTTTTTGATATTTCAAAAACAATAAAATACAATAAAGCAGTAGGTATACGAAACAATAAATTTTTCGAATATGTTGAAGGTCGAAGAAAATATTTTTTACAACAAAATGTGCAAAAAAACAAACAAAATAATTATCCAATTTCACTATGTTCAACAATCTCAATAAATTATTCAAAGTCCCATGAAAAATATTTTTAAAAAGAGTTAATTGTAGTCACTTGTAAAACCGTTTTCTTTCTCTCTCTTTTAGTAAATGAATTCACCAGTTTCTATATAGGGGTTTTATTAAATTATCGAAAAACCATGTTTTGAATTTTTTTGAAATATTAAAATATTTTGAAAATGGGTGGATGAATTTTTTAGAAATTTTGCTAATGATATTTTGAATACAAATTTGTTAAGAATGGGATACAAATCCTTTTTTTTTTTTTTGTTTTAAATGTGTGAAAATTTCGGAAATTGGAGGATTTAGAACCAAAACAGTTGAGTAAATTTGTTCTTTGGAGATGTATACCTAAAATGATTTTATAACCTCAATTGCTGAACAAAAGAAGGATATAATTATAATTTAATCGTGTTTAAGGGGGGAAATCCCTCTGGACAACGGGTTTTTCAAGAATTTTTTTTGGAAAACTGAAAGCATTAATTAAAATTTGGAAAAATACATGATATTATTGACATCATGAATTGTTAGAACAATTTTTTTGAAGTAATAAAAAAACAAAATGGCTTCTTTACAGCTGTTTAAAGTTGATGCCTTGCGTTTGCGCCGTGCAATGCCCAGCTCCAGTAAATTATTCATAATCAAAAGAGAAATTTTTTTCCATTAAAATATATTTATACGCATTGCATGAACCTAAATTTAGCAAAAAAAAGTGTAAACTAAAAATTAGAGACCAAAAAAACGAAAAAAACACAATGTTTTTTTATAAACAAATTGTTAAAAAAAAATATTTATTGTGAAAATTGAATTGAACTTTTAGGTTCATGCAATGAGTTAACGAGTAATTTGCACTTTATTTCAAGTCGATAGCTTTATTACTTTTTGAGTTACCTTGCACGGCGCGGAAAAAAACGTGTTTCGAGAAAAATTCGTTTAAAGTTTTCTTTTTTGTACTGTGGTAGGCTCGGAACGCATGGGTTTCAGGACTATCTAGTGACTTTTGAGGTTTCATTTAAGGCTTAGACCCCTAAAATAGTTTCTTCGGTTGATAAATCATTTTTTTAGGCAAAAAATTAATAATGCAAAATTTAAAAAATTCCAGAGGGTTTTCCCCCCTTAATAACCAGAATCTAAAAAATTTGAATCTTGAAAATAAAAAAAAAATAGTTTTATATATAGGTATCTTAGCATTAGCGATGGGAACTATCGAATAAAAACTATCAAACTATCGATAGTTGTAAAATATTCATTCATTCGATAGTTTAAAATCATTCATTCGAATAGTTTTTTCGTTCGATAGTTTTTTATTCGATAGTTTTTTCGTTCGAATAGTTTTTTCATTCGATAGTTTTTTCATTCGAATAGTTTTTTCGTTCGATAGTTTTTTATTCGATAGTTTTTTCATTCGAATAGTTTTTTCAAACGATAGTTTTTTCATTTGAATAGTTTTTTTTATTCGATAGTTTTTTCATTCGAATAGTTTTTTCAAACGATAGTTTTTTCATTTGAATAGTTTTTTCAAACGATAGCTTTTTCATTTGAATTTTTTCATATTCAGTTACTGTTTTCTTTCAGTCTATTAGATTGTTTTTTTTTACTGTTTTCTTTCAGTCTATTAGATTGTTTTTTTTTTTTTTTTAATTCAGTCATAATTTTATTTCTCTACTATTTGCTTTTTCTCTTGATTTCACAATTTAATTGTAAATGATTCTATCTGCATTTGAAGGAAGGACTGAAGGAAGATGAATGATGATACACATATTGTGCGATCTTCCAAATGATATCTTGAAAGTTTTTCAGGACTGAATTTATGTGTTTTATGTTGGAGTGCCCATATTTTCAAAACAAAGGCGGTAAAGAAAAGAAAAAGAAAGGCAACACGGTGCATGAAAGAAGAAGTTATCCGTCGGTCAGTGCGGTGTCATAAAAAAGTGACAAAAGAGAAAAAAATAACTCTTTGACCTGGGAAGCGGAACATGTTCATTGTTCAGCCAGTGTATAGTTTATGAACCTAATTAGTGGGAAAACCCATCTTTTCAATTACTTGACGAGACATGGCGCCGGAAGAAGCAAAACATTCGCGCACGCACAAACAGCAGGTATATGTGTCAACAAGTGGATTTTGTAAAGGGTTGTGAATGGGTTAGACAAAAATATGATGCAACTGTGTGGTTGGTTTGGATTATTGTAGGTAGGTATGTATATACTTTTGATATTTGCAATTTTGCATGTGGACGAGCAAAAATAAAAAGTGTAAGAAAAGGAAACAAATCTTTTCCAGTGGTCATTTCTCGACTATTTTTTTTTACGATTTTTATATTATGTACTTCAATGTATGATGGATGCTTCTTTAAAATGAAATCGGATGAAAAGTGAAAAACTTGATAAAATATTATTTTTAAATAGCAACTGAATATTTGATAGTTTTTATTCGATAGTTTATTTGATAGTTTTTATTCGATAGTTTATTCGATAGTATTTATTCGATAGTTTATTCGATAGTTTATTCGATAGTTTTATTCGATAGTTTTTATTCGAATGAATGAATGAATGAATGAACTATTCGATAGTTCAAATCATTCAGTTACTAACTATCGATAGTTCAAATCATTCGATAGTTCCCATCACTACTTAGCATTCAAAATGCCCCTTCATCAAAAAACATAATTCCATTGCATAATAAAAAAATTAAGTTTTTAAATCGAACTTTTCATTTCTGTAAAAAAAAAAAAAAAAACAGAATATACAGGGTGTTTCGGTACTAATTGCAAATACTCCCTTATACCTCAAAAAAATACGTAGGGGAAAGTGGCCTAAAATGACACCCCACGGTAAAATGGCCCCCTTGCTAGAAATCGAAGAATCGAATCGGCAAAATCGACGAAATTTTAGCAACTTCAAGTCATTATTTGAAATTTGGCAGGTCAAACTGTCTCAAACCACCTCAAAAAGTACACTTGTTAAAATTGTGTGAAATTTTTTTTGCAAAAAAAAGTATAAAAAACATTGTATTTTGGAAAAAGAAGTTAATGCTTATATGTATGAATGAAGTATTTCTTATTACTTTATTGAAATAAGTAGGCTTAAAACGATTTTAGATTTTTCGGTATAAAGTTTAAATTCATAGGTATACTTTTCAAAAATTTTGAATTGAGATTAACATAAAAATTCAAAAAACCCAAAATGGAATACCTAGTACTCGGGTAAAATGGCATACCTACTTTCACATGCCATTTTATACTTACTTTCATATTTTCATCTTTATATACTGAAAATGGTTGCTTAAATAAACGAACAGGGTTTTAAAGGACTCGTAGAAAGATCTGGGGGGATTAGTACAACTTGTTCCAAGAAAATGGAAATGGAGTCCTTTGACTCGATTTTTCATTTAAAATCACGTATTTTGGACAGTGTGCCATTTTACCGGGGTAAATTTGATCAGTGAAATCAATAGACGTCTTAACTCGCAAAGTAAAAAAATGTGAGAATAATATATCAAACTTTGAAAAGTATATATGGCATTTAAGTTTGAATGTTACTTTTTTTTCGAGATATGGGACATTTTCCTTAGGGGGGCCATTTTAGGCCACCTTCCCTTACTCGCATGAAAAACTAAAATACAATTTTTTGTTTTTTTTTTTATTTACATGACAAAACAATAGTATACCAAATTTTACTACACTACCACCCTTTTTTGTAACAGTTTATACAAACAAATGAAACAGTTAAAACTTGTTATAATTTACGTGAGGTACGTGTGAAATTTTAGAAAATTTCTCGTTCTATTCAGCATTATAAAATATAGCATGAACATAAAATTTCTAGTTTGATCAACCGTCATCTTTTCCACCACTCCTTCAAATGCAGTTTAAAAAAAAATCCAATAAATAAATAAATACTAAAAAGATCACGTTTACGCCACAGTGTATTCGGACAATTTGCAAATAATGTTCATTGAAACTTCAACAACAACTTCATCTTCCTTGTCCTCAGTGTTAATTAATTAGGTAATAAACTGAAAACAAAATTCTTTCAAATAAGAATCACAAATTTAAATTTCTTCAGCGCTTTAATACAATTATTCATTGCCTCCATTGTAACACCGATTTTTTCAATCATAGTATCATAAGAGGGTAAAATCGACCCAAGATTTAATCGTGTGCAATGTAATATTTTATGGCCAGCCACATAAATATTTTTTTTCGACAAGGTTCTAAAAAAAAAATCATCACCGATTTAAAAACTGTTAGCTTAGCCTGAATAAATAAATTCTTATAACGTTTTTCAAATTTTCGCACTTAAAATTGTTAAAACATATATAAATAACTCGAGCATACTTACGTTTTTTTCAAGATTTTGTCTATTTAATTATTTTAACTGAAACTAAAATTTAAATATTTATTAAAAAAAAAACAAATTAAATTAAAAAATAGTGTTTCGAATATATTTATCTATATTCCCTACACCACTTTATTTGCTCATAAATTAATTACATTCTTTCAGTTGATAGTTAACAGAATTTATAGAAGTTCAAAAACTATAAAATATTAAATAACAGGCTTTTTATTTATAAAATTAAATCTCTTCGGAACCTATTTCTTTTTTTTTTCTTGTAATGAATACTGTAATATTCACAAATTGCAGGTATAGTAGTACATAAATAAATTTCAATTCCCCCCACAATCCGCTCGAATAAGTGATTCCTATAGAATTACAGAGGCAGATCTCAGCCTCCCATTGTTTCCTTTCAATTTATTATTCCATCGGTTTTTTTCTGTCTCTATTTATTCTGTGTGTGTTACCTGTAAAAATGTTTTCAAAAAAAAAAAACACACACCCAAAAAAAAAATTGATATATCTACTCCGGAGAAAATCCTTATCATTTTTTTCACCCCTTTTACCCTTAAGCCGGAACTTTCGATGGAGAGAACACAAAAACGTCGACTGAAAAATATCTTTTATGTATTTTTATATTTTTGACATGAGTTTTCGAATGTTTTTGTACTTTTTCGTCCTTTTTTTCATATTTTTATTTTATTTTTTATACCTACCTCGTCGAACTTAAGTCAGACAAATTTTTATTTTCACGTCAGGACATTCTATTGTCCTTTGATTGGTTGGCAAAATATTTAAATGCAGTGTCGTCCACGAAGCGTGATCCGCAGGATATGTATGTTCTCGTGTACATTTACCTACTCGTTCGTATGCAATGTTTTTTTTCTGTTGAAAACACTCTTTCTTTTTTTTTTTGTTCCGTTTTGTTGTGTTATTTTAAATAAAATTTTCTCTCTTTATTTTTGTGAGTAAGCATAAAAGTATTTTTGTCAATTTTTTACAGATCCATCGCGGTACTCAAGGGCGGACTGGGAGTCAAAGGGCCTTCCGGGACTTTTAGGAAAAGGGCCACAAAATACTTACATAATTATTTACTTCCTCGAAATATTTAAAAATAAAAGTTGATATGCAGAAATTGTTTTTTTATATACAGTGGTCGAAAAATAATTAGAAACAAGCTCTTTTTTTTCAAAATGTATGTACCTATGTTCTTAATATAAATAAAAAATATTAGAAATATTTTTTAACGTTTTATTAACGATCTCGTATTTATTGCACCTTCTTTTTCTAAAATATAAGGGGTTGGTCGGTCAGGAATAATTGTTAAGGATGTTTTATCTATTTTTTCGGAACATGTGGCATTTTACGAGGACTGCAACCACATTAACCGACTTATAGAAATTAGTCGGTGATAGTCCTTTTTTATTAATTGTACATACTTTTAATTAATTGACCAAGTTTGGAAAATGTAAATGCTAAAAATCATTTATTTTTTCAAATAAAAGCATTTATTTTTAAAAGTTTTCGTGAATTTATCCAGTGCTTTTGTTTGTCATGTTAAAGCTTCACAAGAAAAAGTTTTTTGAATAATGAACCCTTTAAAATTTCAAAACTTTTAATTACATGTTAAAAGTTAAATTAAAATTTAAGATTTCACAATTTCAAAATCTTTTAAAATAAAATGATAATGTTAAAAAACAACACTTCACGATTTTCACAAAAAAAAATAATATTTTTAACAGTTACCAACAGTACCTTTTACTGAACCGGTAAATTAGGTACTTCGATAAATTAATTAAATTTTATATCATTTTTTAAATTGATATTAAAATTCTTATAAAATTAAATTAAAAATATTTTTGTGAGTTATCAGGTACATAAAAAGCTTTGATATTTTCTTTATCTATGCATTCTATTACGATTTTATAATGTTTTTTGTTCCGGGTTTTGCTCCCAGAAATATGGTCACCGTAATTATAGTACAACTCGTGTTTGCTAAAAATTTGTTAAATATTTTGTATACACAGGGTGTCCCAAAAGTAATGGATCAAACGAAATATGCTGAAAGGCTAACTTAAGGACTCTCAGAATTTGGTAACTTGTTCATCTCAAATTCTTACGGTTTTCGATTTAATGCAGTTTTTGCGAAATTTCGAAAAGTCCCGACTTTGCAACTGTATTTTGCTCCCTCCGCTCATAATAGATTTTTGTTTTTTACAATTCTTTCACTAAAACATTTCTTAATAATAAGAAATAATTAATAAATCAAAATATTTTTTGCTGCAAAACAATTAAGAGTTCAATATTTTTTAAAAACTCAATTTGTTACTTTTATTTCATATTTTGTCACCTTAATCTCTAATTAGGGGAGATTAGGTACTGTTGAAGCAAAGGACGGTTGAAACAATACAAGTAGCTCGAGAATTGTTAGTGATACAGTACGACTTATAGGAAATCGAATGTATTTGAAATTTCAATTGTTTGTCAAAAGAGCTTTTTTTTCGGAAAATGACAGGAACTATGTGATCGAAGAGCTACCTTACGGAAAGGATATAAAATATCGTTTCAGTGTATTTGTTTTTTCACAAATCGAAACTTTGTGAAAATCGAAAAAAAAATGAAAGAGAGATATACAAACAAGCTACTAGGGGGAAGAAGAAAAAACATCGTGTTTACCTTTTTGTACTTTTTTAACGTTGTGTTTTGATGTAGTTCAGGCTTAACACAACAAATAAAGTACCTTGGCACCACTGTTTTAATCGAGAGAAAGTAAAATCTGGATCTGGATTTTTCAAAAATCTATACAGATTAAGTTTTTGTTGTTTTTTGTTTTTTGCCTCGAAAGATTCATATAGGGCCCCAAAACAGAATTCGGTAGGCCTCCAAAGATCCATAGGAGGCCTTCATTGACTTAAAGGCCATAAAGATAATTCTGTGGGCCTCGAAAGATCCATATGGGGCCCACAAACAGAATTCGGTAGGCCCCTAAAGATCCATAGGAGGCCTTCATTGACTTAAACGCCATAAACATGATTCTGTGGGCCTCGAAAGATCCATATGGGGCCCCCTGAAAATCCATAGGGGGCCCACAAACAGAATTCGGTAGGCCTCTAAAGATCCATAGGAGGCCTTCATTGACTTAAACGCCATAAACATGATTCTGTGGGCCTCGAAAGATCCATATGGGGCCCCCTGAAAATCCATAGGGGACCCACAAACAGAATTCGGTAGGCCCCTAAAGATCCATAGGAGGCCTTCATTGACTTAAACGCCATAAACATGATTCTGTGGGCCTCGAAATATCCATATGGGGCCCTTTGAAAATCCATAGGGGACCCACAAACAGAATTCGGTAGGCCCATTATGATCCATAGGAGGCCTACGTTGACTTAAATGCCGCAAACATAATTCTGTGGGCCTCGAAACATACATAGGGGGCTCACAAACATAATTCTATAGTTCTCGAAAGATCCATAAGGGGCCCAATAGATTTATACTGACTAAAAAGGCCAGAAACCGATTTGAAGCATGACGTGAGTGAATTTAAAAATTGAACTTCAAGTGCTTTTAAGAAATGTTTTCTTGCCCGAGGGCCTACCGGGAAAAATCCAGAATGCCCGGTGGGCCAGTCCGCCCCTGGCGGTACTACAATACCTACAAAAAAATGTTTATATATGTATATAAAAATTTGTCACTCTTTGAATGGAGGGATAAAAAGGACTAAAGTATTTGTGTGTGTGTGTATTTGTTTGTGTGTCGCCTCTCAAACACAAGCTTTTAGGGCCAATAATTTATTGAATCAATAAATTTTCGTGTCTTCGTCTCAGCGATTTTTCTTTAAGGACTGATTTAAAATTTAAATAAGCTATTGTGATGCGAGCGAGTCCTTCTTCCTTCTACCAGTTTTTGTTTTTTGTTTTTTTCCTTATTTTTTGAGTGGGGATGTGAATGGTTTTGCTGGGACGAAGAATTAGGTTACTCGAAGTCAACTAGCTTTAAATTTATTACATTTTATTTTTTTTTTGTCGAGGATGCTTGGCAGCAACAACAAAAAAAAAGTTTCCTTTTTGTGCTCGAAAAGTATCGAATAAGACAGAGATTAATGAGGACCACTTAACAATGATGATTGCGGATTAAGGACACACAAGGGGTGTATTGGTATGATGGTTGGATGAAAGAGATTTTGTGTCGCTTTACGAATCGGAAGTAATATGTCAGCCATTTTTTTTTTTTTTATTTGACAAATAATTTCTTTGAAAGAAAAATTTTGAATTGAGATTAACATAAAAGTGGGAGAAAAAGTTTGTCTTCCTTTTTTTTAATTTTCGAGGATGATTTGCAAATTTTTGATCTAATGAATCGAGAGCTATAAAATTAGCGCTAACAAAAATTTCTTCCTAGAACGACAAATTTTTATTGAAGCATTTTTATTATGAAAATTTCTTATTTTTGAAATATTTTATATCTTCTTATGAACGTGATGAAGAAAGGGCGGAGAAGAAAATAAAATTTTAAAAGTCTTCCATCAACTTAATTTGAATAAAGGTTGAATTTTTTCGAATTAAAGCAATCTGTTTCAATGACCTACTCGTAAAGTTTATTTAACTTTTATTTAAGAAAAAAAAAGGAATTCACAGTTTATGAGTTTTCTTTTTTTTTTTTTTTTTTTTTTTTGTTTTCGAGGGTTTTTTTTATGTGAAAACTTAAAGAGAGTGCAGATTGCTTTAGGGATCATGACTTTTTATTTTTATGTCAGTGTGAGCATTTTCGAGTTGCTCACATAATTTTTTTGTTTTTTGTACATATTTTGGTGCCACGCAAAATATAATAAAAGTTTATGGTTTTCATTAATTCGAAAATGTCACCATGCGGGTGTAAAATTTAATTTAAACTGAAATATTTATTAAAATTTTCACCAAATTAAAGCAGACAGAGGAATTTCATTTTTGAAATGAATTATTTTTTTTTTTATTTTATGATTTGAAAATCATAAAGAAGATTAATAAAAAATGCTTTGTTTTGACATATAAATTAAGATTTTGCTCACTTTGAATTAAGTTTGTCTTTGTAAAGAAAGCTTAGTGAAATAAAATGAAATAAAATAAAATAAAATAAAATAAAATAAAATAAAATAAAATAAAATAAAATAAAATAAAATAAAATAAAATAAAATAAAATAAAATAAAATAAAATAAAATAAAATAAAATAAAATAAAATAAAACAATACTAATAAAAATAATAAAAGATCCCCTAAGGAGGATGGCAATCACCATCGAAACGGGAAACTAATGAAATTGTTGTTTCATTAAAACACCATTACGACCAAAACAGCCGATGAGAAAAAAAAAATTGAAATTTTCTCAAACATCTTTAATTAAGTAATCACTTGGTCAAATAACTCATCAAATAAAAATTAAAAGGAACAAATAATTGTTTTTTAAAGAATTACTCAATATCTACTATTTTTTATTTCATTAAATTTTAATAAAAATTATTTGACTTTTCTTTAAACTTTAACCCATTTACTACCACTGTACCCGCTTGGGTACAAAAAATTCATGGAATATATCGCTTTACCGTTGACCCATCTATCATTTGTTTTGACCAAATATTGTTTTTATTGGTCTCTGGACATGTTGACAACATGTTGTTTATTACAATAAAATGTAAAATGTGATTTTTTTTTATTACTAGGCGTGAGGTACGATTAGCGTTTTCGCCGTTTTTTGGAGGTTGTTATATATTTGGTATCAAATCAAATATTTTTTTTTACATATTTTTTTTATTTTTTCCCAAAAACTTTAAAAATAGTTTCTATAAACAGGGAAAAGAGAAAAATAAAGTCAAAATTTGTTACTGCTCGATTTCAGTAACTTTGAAGTTAGGTGTACCCGCTGGGGTACAATGGGAAAATCTCTAATTTTTTTTTATTTTTAGAATGAATTTCAAATCAATATCAAAAGCCTCATTTTATGTCTGTCTCTCCTAAATGTGAGCGAAGAAAATATCCAAAATGCCGTGTTTGACCTTGCAGCATATAACAGCAGAGTAAAGACCATATGACGATGTAAATATGTAGATGCAGGTTGAAAATTTGAACAATGATCCGTTCGCCAGCGACTTCTCAGGTAACACTGAACTAGTTATTAGAGATGTTGTTTTCGAGGCTGATGTTGGTTTGATCTTTAGATAATATCAACCAAGCTCGTGTATAAATGAGGGTGATTTGACAATAAATGCTAGCAATAACTTTGAAGTAAGCAATGTAAATATGAGAACCAAATTAGACGATCGAAGAAAAAATGGCTAAAATTACACATCTTTTGACCATTTCATACCAAAAACATAGTAGGTGAAGACAAAAATTTACAATTGATCAAATATTGGTCATCAATACTCGAAACAGTCCATATGGGTAAAACCTTATAAACCTGATTCCAGGACTGAATGTTGACTACTATAAGTCAATAAGGAGAAATATTTCAAAAAGAGTAAAATGGACGTTTTCAACGAAAGCATAGAATTATATGCAAAAGCGGATAGTAAGGGTATGGAAAGTAGAACTTCACCACCAGGTTGTCAATCCGCTTTTTACATCACTGCTTATTTTTAAACTGGCAAACGATTGGAACTATTACAAAGTCGCAGTCGCAAATTCTAAAAAGATTTTAGTGTAATGTTGTTCCACACACCTAAAGATACACAAAATTGAACCCTTAAACGTAGGTCGTTTAATTTCAGAATGTGTTTCTTTTCTTTAAATCTACTAACATTCTAAACTTCTAGCGTTCAAAAAATTTGCTTTAAAAAAATTCATACAAAAAATTATAACCCGCATTTTCCCATTGTACCTGCTTGGGTGCAGCTTAATAAACATATTAGTTACTTTTTTTTAAATATTAAAAATATTTTTTTGTATTCCTATGATCGTATTTAATAAGGTTTTGTTACCAAAAATTTGATTTTTTAATTTTAAATGACTTTGGGAGTAAATGGGTTAATACATTTAATTGTGAGAATAATTGTTTTCTATTATGAGTAAAAAATATTGATTAAGATTTTATTTGTAGCTCATTAACTTTTTTTTTTCTTCGAAAAGTACCTAAAAGCACTTGTGTAGATGTTTGATTCATTGGTTACTAAAGGTTACTTACACTTTTAAAACTGATGTGTTTATGAATTTTATATAAATGAGTTCTTATAATAATAAGAATGCCATCAGATGATGCTCAGTAAATATGTACTACAACAACATTATCATAAAGAAAAGTTAAAAATCTGCTAAAACATCCAATCCATTTAACTGCTGTTTCTCTTGACTCTTGTATATATCAAAAAATTTCAATTTTATTGGAAAGAGTCGAGGGTGTAATTTGCTATCTTGGACAATATTAAGATCAATTACAAACGATATGTTTCCATATCATTGTACACTGTGCAATTAAATTTCTTTTATTGCTTTTTAATTATACCACCATGATACCTATCCTTTTTTACTTTTTTTTAAGGAAATGTTGGGTTTAAAGAAAATGGATGAGTGGGTAGGTAAAAAAGATACATCAAATATCATCATGATAATAAATCTTGACAAAATAAACCGATTTCGACCTTGAGGTCATATTTAATGTGTCTTCAAAGACTCATTTCTCACAATCAGGACATAATTTTTACTTTAACCACAAAAAAAAAAAATAAGAACAAAATTTTATTCACTTGCTGAAAATTTGTTATTATTTTTTTTTTCTCCATTAGATTCTACTTTAATCAGATTTTCATAAACATTCCTGCGGCATCGTCGTACAGTCGAATGTCCTTTCCACAATATAGCACTTTTATATTCTGAACTCTATCTCTCTTCTTCGGTTTGAACGTGCGTTTCTTGGCAAGCCTTAAATAAATAAATCACTTTTTAATCGGTTTATTTAGTACAACAGCTTTTGTGTGTATGAATGTGAACACACATACAATATCTACCCACACACAAACACATAAAAAAAATAATAATAATTGTGTAGCTTTACCATCATATCGTATACAAACAACGTTGTCGCCTACACTTCTTCCAAATGTGCCATAACTGGCGGGCAAAAGTGTCCTTAAATGCTTTATTACTATTCCGTTTATTTTATTCCATTTTTTTTTTTGCTTCTCTTTTTTATTTCTTGCTTTCCCTCATTCTGTGTAGGGGAGAGTGGGGCTAAATGTAACAGGGGTAAGAATTAACAGCTAAAAAAAGCGATGTTCCTTTCAATATTAAGAAACGCGTAAAGGAGAAAAATGGCTCAATTTTTGCATATCTACCGGCACATTTTCTTCAGATGAAGATTAGACGACAGGGTGAGAAGTTACACTAGTGGTGCCCAAAAAATGCATGTTTGTAACTTTTTTTTTTAATTTTATTTTTGGTCTACCTCTTAACCCGAAAAAGATAGAGTGCTAAGTGTTTTTTTTGTTATATGCAACTGTGTTTTGGCTCAAATTGCGTGTATATGTTATGTCTATATCAGTTTCGCTTTTTTTAAAATTGATTTTATGTGCCAAATTTCATGCTGGGGTTAGTTGTAACATTTTTCCGGGGCAAGTTGTACCATGTAAAAACCTACCTATACTGAAAAATTGTTTACCTAATATAATTAACAACCCTGAATATGAATGCTTGTTATTGAATTTGTATTTATTTTGAAATTGGAAACACATTTTTGAACCACCACTTGAATTCATAAAGGTTATAAAACAATTTATGAATTCTTATAACTTTTATTTAAGACTACTGTCAAATTTTCTCTGGAAATCTTGGATTTGCTCCACTTTTTACAAATTTGCACCAAAATTTCATGACTGAGGTTTGTTTTTATTGTTATTAATTAAAAATAAATAAATATAAACAAATAAAGGTATTTTTCTCTTATTTTTAGTTCTTGGTACAACCTACCCCGGTATGTGTTACACTTTGCCCCGTATGTGGGGTAAGTTGAAACAACACGATTTTTTTTTTGGAAGCTTTATTTTTCAACATTACCGTTATGTTTTGCTAAATTTTTATGATGGATCTTGAAGCTAAAACATGGGTCTTTAATTTAAAAAAGGTCTGGTTGACCCACTTTCAAATTTGTAGGAGAACCATCGATTTTAGAAAAAAGTGTTACATTTGGCCCCACTCTCCCCTACACAGATAGCCAAAGCCAACCTCCTTCTTTTTTTTCCATTCAAATGATTAAAACACAAAAGTAAAATAAAAAATAAAAAAAACGTAGAAAAAATAAAAAAAAAAAATCTAACAAAACAATCCTGCGAGAACGTTTGTACTCATTTTTGCTGACTACTTCCCTTGGGTCATCTTATGACCAAACAGTCCATAGCCTTAACCTATAAAACACCCATCACAATCATCATAGGAATTTACGTCGTAGTAGGTATACGTCCTGTGCTTGCGCTTGGCCAAGCTAGGCCAGGCCAGGCCTAGCCAACAGGCCTCCCTGTCCCTTTTCTCTCAATAAAATAAAATTCAAACAAAACAAAAAAAATAAAAAAAATACCTAGGATATTTTATTATTTACAACTCCTTGGTGTGGCTATTGTCTGTTGGTGTGGTGTTTTTTTTTTATTTCGACAACAATGGCTATTGAAATGAATGCCACCCAGTCGTAGACAACCCTCACAATGATACCCATCAAACCCTCACCCTCTCTCTCTCTCTCTCTCTCTTTTTTTCTCCCTTTTTTCTATGGTAGAGAGTTGGTTGTACAATTGAAGCAAATTTACACACCACCACCACTATCTACCCCCCCTCCTACATCACACTGCAGTCTAAATAGCCCCAAGGCGCTATGACTTCTGTGGGCTGTATATTCTCTTTAAATTGGATATTGTGTTTCTCTGACACAAGGGGGCTCTGTCATCCCACTTTTTATGCGCCTGCCGCCCTCGTTGACTGTTTTTAGCCAGAAGGAGCAGTGGAAGCAGCAGTGGATGGTGTAATAATGCCCATAGCCCCGCGTTGAGTTTATATTTATTTACGCCGCCCTCGTTTCCATTATCAATTTTTTTTTTTTATTTTTTGTACATTTTTTTAAGGCTTGTTGTGCGTTCCATTGCTGTTTGGGTTTGCTGATGCGACAATGCTTGGCTTGGCATATACAAGAAGCCCAATTTCACTGATGGGTTCATTCGTCCTTGTTTTTTTATTTTTTTTTTAGCTCCATATAGCATAGGTATAGGTTCCATCTTTGCTACTTCTTGTGTATTATTGTATAAAGAACTGTGGAATGGTGTGGATGATGATATAGGTAACCATAAGGCTAGCCTAGCATTCATTAAAAAAAATCGAAACTCGAGATTTTGAATAAATTTGAGAGAAAAATGAAAAAACACAGCAGGAACTCTGTCTGTCTGAACTTTAGAAATAAACATAATGGGCTAACAGGGTTGTCAACCTACATTTATTCAAAGTGGAAACTCTGATGGATTGTGAAGTTCTGAAATAACTAAACCTTATTAAAAGTACTTAACTTCTTGATATTAACTTCACTTTGGTGTCATTGTTGATGAATGGATTTGGGTTAAGTAGATTTCACGGTTCTTGTCGCACTTTTAGTACTTCTCACATACATATGTCGCACTTGTTATTTGGCGACTCTACAGAGGGGTTTTTGGAATTAATTATTTTGGACCAAAAATAACGGTACTTGTCATACAGCGATTTTAGTAAAATTGAAATATCTCGAAAACGGCTCTAACGATTTTGTTTAAAAAATTCAAATGTTAGTTTTAAGCTAAGGTCTATCTTTCAATGAAAACATTTTTTTTTGAAAATCATTTTTAACGGTACCTGCTATGGAACCGTTTTTTTTTTTCAAATCCGATTATCTCCGAAACTGCTAATTCGATTTCAACGAAACTTTTTTGTGAAGAAGCATTTATATAATTTAAATATAAACCAAAAATAAAATTTCCAAAAAAATAATTTTTGGTTTTTTAACAAAATTTTGAAATTTTTTTTTGAAAAATCAAATTTTCGAAAATGGGACATTGAATTTTTTTTTAAATTTTGTTTTTAGATGTTGATTAGTGATTTCTACAAAATGCCATACCAATTTTATTTTAAAACTTTTTTTCCAAAAAATTATTTATAAAAAATTAGTTTTTTAAAAAACGGCTCCAACGATTTTGAAAATTTTTTTACTAAAAATGCATGTTAATATTTCAATTAAAACTACATACTTATTTTGGAGGGCAATTGAATTTCAGATTTTGTTTTATTTTTTTTTCCAAACTTCTATATAAAAAGTCTTAAAAATTTAAGCAACTTTAACTCTAAGAGCAAGTTCTGCGACCCAGTCGTGCATTTTATTTGGTAACGTCTTGTCACTGCTGACGTTCTCTTTTTGGTTATTGTCATCTAGCTCGGGTCTTCATCGCGACTTGGTCTTGTTTAGGTCACATCTTGGTTACGTCTTGGTCGCGACAGACCTCTTACTGGTTGCATCTATGTCGCATCAAGGTTGCGTTTAGGTAATGGCTACTTCGCTTCTAGGTCGCATCTTGTCGCACTTGTCGTCTAGTTCTTGTCTTGTTTGCGACTTGGTCTCGTCTGGAGACCATCTCAGTCCAATCTAGGTCGAGTCTTGTCTGGGTGCGTTTTGGTCGCATCTTGATCTCGTGGGGGTTGTATCTTGGTCGCGACTAGGTTGCGTCTAGGTAACGTCTACTTCAAGGTAGCGTCTTACCGCACTTGTTACGATCGAAGAGTGGAGTGCGCTGTATGTCTTTTGAATTAACCATTCGAATAATTGAGGTTTTTTTATGACATTTGATGCCTGTAACTGACGACTTGTAGTCTAAGTAACTGCTTACAGATAAGGTGTCTCAGGGACTTTTCTAGTTACAGCGGATCAAATGGAAACTATTTTTTTTGAGCATTCCTTGAGTGCGGGTTGAATTTAAAGAGCTCATTAAAGTCTCTAAGCTAAATAGTCTACATCAAGCTTTCAATGATTACCTTATAGCAAAGACTTTGAAATTATGAAACCTGTTACCGTAATAAAAGAAAATAATTTGGCCAAAAGATAAAATAAAATTGATAACCTTTAAGCACTTTCTGATAAAAAAAAATTAAGTTTTCAAATAGCCCAGGGAAATTAGTAATTTAAATCGCATTTTTCGCGGGACAAAATTTTTTTCATGGAATGTGTTCAGGTGGTTGTCTTTATCATAAAAGTCAATTTGTTGGGAAAATTGGAGGTTGGGAACAGCCGCCATCTTGGAAAAGAGATTAGTATCGTTTTTATTGAATAGCTCCATTGTTATTCATTTTAACAAAAACTGACAAAGGTAAGACTTATCAACAATAAAATTATCTAAAAAATGATATACAAAAAAATTCCGTGAGTTGATTAAATAAAATTTTACAGTTGGTCAAAGTGCGGGTTTATATCGCAAGGTTGGGACAAAATGACATTTGTTCATATATCTGACGAACTTTTGATTTGTTTGGATAATTCTTCAAGAATGAATTATAGTACTTATAATTACCTATAAAATGAGCCCACAATCGTTATTGTAACCATCGTATTGTAGAAGTAATCCAACTCCGAAACTCTCCATGTACTAGTCAAAAGTGAGAAAAAAGCTAGTTTTTTGCTAGTAGGCCGAGAAAATTTTGGGAGTAGAGGTTTAACCAAAATACAAGTACGCAGTTTTGCAGCCATACGCGTGTTAATGTCGATTTCAAAGGTCTGACAACTCTAATTTTGTGCTTTATACGGTTTTTGGGGGGTTAAATAACGTAAGTTTTCCAATTAACGTGAATGGGCTAAATTTATACTATTTGAAATTATAAATATACAAGCTGATGCTCTTTTGTTTTTCCTAAATCTAGACACCCCAATCTTGAGGATGTGACCAATAGAACTCAAGATATAAGCCGTTTATACGATTATGTTTAGAGGCTTTTTTGTTTCGATTTTTGTTTGTTTATTTGAATTGAAAAGCCTGATATGGTTAGTTAAAAAAGCTTATATCGTGAGTTAAATTAACCCCATAGCAAAGATTGGGGTGTCTAGATTTAGGAAAAACAAAAGAGCATCAGCTTGTATATTTATAATTTCAAATAGTATAAATTTAGCCCATTCACGTTAATTGGAAAATTTACGTTATTTAACCCCCCAAAAACCGTATAAAGCACAAAATTAGAGTTGTCAGACCTTTGAAATCGACATTAACACGCGTATGGCTGCAAAACTGCGTACTTGTATTTTGGTTAAACCTCTACTCCCAAAATTTTCTCGGCCTACTAGCAAAAAACTAGCTTTTTTCTCACTTTTGACTAGTACATGGAGAGTTTCGGAGTTGGATTACTTCTACAATACGATGGTTACAATAACGATTGTGGGCTCATTTTATAGGTAATTATAAGTACTATAATTCATTCTTGAAGAATTATCCAAACAAATCAAAAGTTCGTCAGATATATGAACAAATGTC
Organism: Episyrphus balteatus; assembly: GCF_945859705.1. Lineage (NCBI taxonomy): Eukaryota > Metazoa > Arthropoda > Insecta > Diptera > Syrphidae > Episyrphus > Episyrphus balteatus. Next base: position 13,837,881 of record NC_079134.1, on the reverse strand, counting down.
ATTTTGTCCCAACCTTGCGATATAAACCCGCACTTTGACCAACTGTAAAATTTTATTTAATCAACTCACGGAATTGTTTTGTATATCATTTTTTAGATAATTTTATTGTTGATAAGTCTTACCTTTGTCAGTTTTTGTTAAAATGAATAACAATGGAGCTATTCAATAAAAACGATACCAATCTCTTTTCCAAGATGGCGGCTGTTCCCAACCTCCAATTTTCCCAACAAATTGACTTTTATGATAAAGACAACCACCCGAACACATTCCATGAAAAAAATTTTGTCCCGCGAAAAATGCGATTTCATGCCCATATTTTGACTAATTTCCCTGAGCTAAAAAGGAAATAATCATTTAAGTCTCTTTTCAAGATAGTGAATGAAATGTCTTAAGCCTATCCTAAAGGTTTCCCTTAGGACCCCAGCTTTTGTTTTTTCCCCAGTTTTCTTTTCGATTTTTTAATTATTTTTGTTTTTTTTACCATCATCGGAACTGTACTTACTATACCCACTTAAGTGTAGAGAATTTTCAAAAGCCAAGAACCGCATATTTACCTACTAGAATCAAGCTACCACCAACAACCGCTCTGAGTAGGTAGGTCAGTAAGCACACTTCCTTTAATGAATAGTTAATCTTTTGCCACGGGTAGTTCTTTTTGATGTTAAGCGAAGTGGTGTTTTTTGGAGGAAAAGCTTCGAAATCCTTTGAAAAAAAAATTAAAAAAAAAAAAATAAAGAAAGAAAAACTGAAAATTAAAAAAGAATTTTAAAAGAGTGCTTAATTTCGATGGAGGTAGTGTTTTTTTTTTTATTTTTTTGAAAGAATGCTGAAATTGCACTTAATAGCTGTTTTTTTGTTGGTTTTTTTTTACCAAACAACTTGACTGGACGAAAACCCAGATCGATTACAACGTAAGGTTTTCTGTTTTTTTTTTTTTTGTTTGTTTGTTGGTTGTGTGGTTAAGCGCAGAATGGTGTTTTCTTTCAATTAAGAAAGTGTTTATAAGTATGGGTTAAGGTTAAATGGAAATATTTTGAATAATTTCCACAAAAAAACACTTACCCATGTGGAATGAGTGCAGGCTTTTGAATCTTTTTAAATGCAATGATTTTTAATGAAATTTCCAAAGAAACTTTAATATACTACAAATAGGTCACGTTCATTGTTTTTTTTTTTAAGCCTCTAAAGCATAAAACAATAAACAAGTCACGTTTGTTAGAAGTTTAAGAAAACTTCAGATCAAGAAAGTTAAATCAAAATTTGCAATAAATTTTAGCTTAAGAAAGGTACTGGCCGGCACATGTACCTTTACTAACTCTTAAAAATCATGCCTTCAATCTTAAACTTGGCCTATTGTTTGTAATCATTTATATTATCCCAGCAACGTGCTAATGCCAAGGTCAGAGAGAAAGAGCTACCGATGCGATCTGATTTTAAATCTTTTTTTTTTTTTGTCTAAATGGCATAAAGTTATAGCCTTTAACTTTGTACCTTTATTTCTTAAACTTTTTCATTCAAGGCACATCACGATGAAAAGGGTCAAAACCAAAGTCTGTTTAAAGAAACAAAAAAAAGTCAAACATCACGAACTTTGAAACAAACTTGACTTTGTTTTTTCTTTTTCTTTTTTTGCTTCTTTTTTTAAGAAAAAGGCTTAATCCACATGATGTTACCACAAATTAAATAACAATTTAAATTTTAAATTCATTTTGATTGCTAGTAAAAAAAAATTAAAAATTATTCAGGCCGAGAAAAAACATGAATTTGAGACTTTATCAATGTGCATTAGAGTAATCTTAAAATCGGACACACTATTGCGTTGCTTCAATTTGAAGTAATAAAATAGGTCTTGTTTTTGGTTCATAAATAACTCCTGTCTGCCTTTTTCAACATATAATGTGATTATTTTCCACCACGTTTATCACTCAAGAGGTTAGAAAATCTTTTTAAATCGATTAATATTTAAAATAAATTAACCTTTAAAAATTAAAAAAAAAAATAGTACGCAAATAAAATCGTTTTAATACATATTATACATAGCTATCAAAATTTCGTCAAATTAAATGAAATTATTTTTAAGAAATAAGGGATATAATAATGTTTGGGTCTTAACAACATATTTGTACACTAAAACATAATTGAGAAATCAGAAAACTGCAAAATTCTGGCGGCCGATAGATACAGTCAATTGAGTGAAATAACATCAACAAATTCTTATCGAATAACATAAAATTTTTGCTAATATTTGTTTATTATCACACAAATATATCTACTTTTGTATTGATGCAAAGGAATTTTCCAATTCCAATCCAGTTTAAAAAGTTAAAAAAAAATATATTGATTAATAATAACAGTCGCTGTTATTTTAAAAATTGTGAGATACATAAGATTAAACTCTAAGAATTGTGAACATTAAAAGGAAATATGTTTTTATTTTTAATACACTAGTGAAAAAAATTAAGGGATACAAAAAAAGTTCCAAATATTTTGAGATTTTCCAAAAGATTGTATTTCAGTTTAAAATTGTCGTAATGGAATTTAAAATCATGCATTTTAAAACTTGAACTTTTTAGTTTTGAGATCGTATGATCCTAATGAATACGAAAAACATTTTTTTTTGGAAATATTTCTGATTTTTTTGGTCTTAAAAAAAATTAAAGAAACAAATTTTGATTTTAAATAAAGTTTTTAAAAAATAGGATTTCAGTTTTGTTTATGTATTTTTATGGATAAAAATGTTTAAATTGAAAAGAAAAAAAGAAAAATATTCTAGAAAAATCAATTTTTGGAAAGATTTTTTTTTAAATTTTTTTTAAATGACATACTTATATTTTTTGAAACAATATCTTAATATTTTTATGAAAAAAAACTAAAAACTTGTTCTAATTTTTTCTTTATTTTTATTTAAGAAATCATCCTTAAAAAATAATAATTACCTACATTCGTCTTTTTTTAAGGACTTATCGTTTTCATCATATTATATCATATCAAAAATGTTGCGTATACGCCATAGTGAATTAATTTGATATTTGTGTATTATATTAAGTAGGTATATAATTAAAAAAATCACAGCTAATCTTTAATAATATATCATCAATTAAAATCTTTATTAAAAATGGTGTTTTGTGGTAGTTGGAGAAATTGAAAAAATTAAGGGATACAAAAAAAGTTCCAAATATTTTGAGATTTTCCAAAAGATAGTAGTTCCCTTTAAAATTGTCGTAATGGAATTTAAAATCATGCATTTTCAAACTCGAAATTTAAAAAAAATTTGTAAATTTTTCTGATTTTTTTTGGTCTTAAAAAAATTAGAGAAGCTCTATTTTGATTTTCAATAAAGTTTTTGACAAATTGTATTTCAGTTTTGTTTATGCATTTTTATAGATAAAAATGTTTAAATTTAAAAGAAAAATATTCTAGAAAAATCAATTTTTGGAAAGATTTTTTTTTTTGAAATTTCTTTAAAATGGCTCACATTTTTTGAAATAGTATCTTAACATTTTTATGAAAAAAAAAAAAACTAAAAACTTGTTCTAATTTTTTCCTTATTTTTATTTAAGAAATCATCCTTAAAAAATAATAATTACCAACATTCCTCTTTTTTTAATGACTTATCATTTTCATCATATTATATCATATCAAAAATGTTGCGTATACGCCATAGTGAACTAATTTGACATTTGTGTATTATATTAAGTATATACATAATAAAATCACCACTTATCTTTAATCATATATCATCAATGAAAATCTTTATTAAAAATAGTGTTTTGTAGTAGTTGGAAAAATAAAAAAAAAAAACAAAAAAATTTCCATGCCCTTTCCCAAAAATACTATACATTTTCATTATTTTTAAGAAAGTAAATACATACGACCTAGACCCAGTATTCCATTTTCAATGACAAACCATTGATTGCCATTGTGCCTTGAACCGACAATACACTTAAAATTCACAATTTATTATTTAAATGCTTCTAAATTGGATTTCCATCAGAATTTCCCATTTTTTCTTTATTCATGAGGTGTTTTTTTTTTTTTTTTCTGTTCCACAAAAAATGGAAAGAAGAAAAAAGATGACATAAAAATAAAAATCCAATTATTTGTCATAAAAACCAATCCATCAAAATTTCTTACCCTCAATTAAATCTTAAATTCAGCAGCACATCTTGACACCGAAATGTGATTCTCAAGTTCTTTTATTTTTGTGTTTTTCCTTTTTTTATATTATTATGTCAGGACGAAAATATGCACATAAAATGGAAGAAAAAAAAAAATAAAAATACTTAAGGTAAAAATCCTTGTTTTCTGTTAATTTTTTTCCTGAATTGGGAAAAAAGGCGACGGAAGAAGAACAAAGGAAAAAAATCCAAAACAAAAAAAAAACAACTCGGATGTGGATATGTATCTTCATTTTATCAAAATGATTTTAAATCCACTAAAAGAATTACTAAAAAAACAAAAAAAAAGCAAAACGGAATCTCATTCAATTTCAAAAACATTTGTTCCTAAACCAATTTCGTTTGCCTTCGTTGTTTCATCTTTCTTCATTCTTTTAAAAAGAAAGTGTTGCCATACAAAACTTTAAAAATAAATAATTATTTTAAAAGAAACTTCAAAACTCCGAATTCATATGTAACATCTCTTAAAAATGCAAATTTTGGTTGTATCCTTTTTGAAAGTACTAGAGAACCAAATTCCTTAAAAATCCTTTTAAATCCTTAAAAACTGCACCTTTAAGACTTCATAACCCTTGCACTTTGAAATTCAAAAGTAATCTGGCAATGCCACCATACTGAAGCCACTCAAAAAGATATGATTTTCTCCTCCTCGCATTTTTGTACTTCATCCTTGTTACCGCTATATCTGCCCGCATAAGATCCTGATTTCTTTTTCATTTGTCTTTTAAAATAAAATCACTTGGTGATGGTGGTGTTGAAATATGTGAGCATTCTATGGTTTTTTTTTTTTTTCAAAAAAAGCTCACCTTTAAAAACAACGTTAAAAATTCTTCTCGTCGTCCTCACGCCAGACTTATTGAAAAGAAAGTTTCTGGCATTTCTTTCGCGCGTCGCTGAGTCTTCTTTTATACATTTCTTCATCTCAGAGTCTTCTTTTTTTTTCATTTCTTTTCTATTATTCATTCATCTTGTTTTATCCTGTGGAATCGAGGAAGAGTTTTGCTTTTATTCAAAAGCTTTGTTTTCACTTGCTTCATAATCGGAGGGGCTTTAGGGGAGACAGCAGCGGCGGCAAAGTAGAGAATAAAAAGGATATCTTTTCGTCTCTATAGTAGACTCTTATAGTTATAGTCTTCTAAAGGAAAAAGGAGCATGCCCTCCCGCATAGAACCGCATTATGATATCATTGTTATAAGGACACAAAAAAACAAGCAAGAAAAAAAAAAACACGCAGTAGTCTCAGATGTTTTTTTTTTTTTTGCGGAGAGACGCAAAGCAATTGTTGTTGGCATGTAATATACTTTTTTTTCCATTGTAATTCTCCAGCATTAAGGAAATTTCAAATTGTCTTTTGGTCTACCTAATATTTTCCATACTACGAGCATAGTTAGTGTGTTTCTTAGTATAATGTCTTTTTTTTTTTGTAAATAAAAGGAATGTAAAGGATCCTGCAGGGTAATTAGATGGTTTTTCAGGGAAACATTTCGTTGGTTTTTTTTTATTTATGTAGGTTGAATAATTTTTTTTTTTTTTTTTTCAAAAAGGATAAAGAATTTCATCACATTTGGTTTTGTATACGACGATGATGAGTATGTAAGTAGAATGCCATATATATTATAGCAAAAGGAATGAACCAGACGGTGCGTGGTATGAGAATTGAAATATGAAATACGTTGACGAGTTACTTTACACAGGGACAGAGAAATTTAAGTAGATGCATATGAGACTGGGGATGACAATGAGAATTTATGAGAATGAAAAGGTAATATATATCATTCGGTTGTTTTTCGTTTGAGGAAAAGGGAGAAAATTGTGAGTTTTAAATAAATTAAAATGAAAACATTAAAAAAAAAGATGAAAAGTCTCTAAGGCTTCAGAGACGTAGTATGTACAATATACATGGTGACTGTAAGGAATCTATTCATACTCCAGGTTTGTTTTATATTTTTATTTAAAGAGTGAATACTTACATGAAACGGAATAAAGCAATAAAGGGAAAGGTAAAGCTTTGTAAAAAAAAATCAAATTAATATTGTTACCACAATTTTGGTCGACTGGTTTTCCTGAATCAATTACATTTATCTCTTTTGGTAGTTTTTGGGTTTATATTTGCTGTCAAAATTGATTTCATTTAGTTTGAGATATCAAGGTCACTATGGCGTATTCGTAACTATTTTTTTTTACTACACAAAAAATCTTATTTAAAAACAAATAAATTTCTATCCCTGGATAAGTACTTATTTATATCTGATTTATTGATCAGAAAGAAATCCGGCCATACAATTGGCTTCCATATCCGAGTCAATTTTAATCGAGCTTAGATCTATAACAAATTCTTGTTTACTTTTTTTTCTTCTTCTTAAAATCGATGTAACTAACTACCATAAAATATTTAGCGAGTTTTTTAGACTAGGCTTTAAGCATTCATACATAAAGCGCTGAGGTAGAAAAAAATGTTATAAAATTTATATTATACATTAGACTGATTCAAAAAAAAAAAAATATTGTTGGAAATGACGAAAAAAAAATACTGTAAAATTCAGCCCTTAATTTTAACATTTTGTACCGCCGCACACTGGTCGATTCAGTACATCGTAGCTGGTCAAAAGTCGAAAAAAAAAGTTGTTGTCAACATAAAAAATACCGTTAGGCCGAAAGTAAATATTCTTAAACAACAAAAAACAATAAAAATAATTTTTTGATTTCGTTATTTTATTCATGGGAAGCATTTCAATGTAATCATTCATGATTTGCTCCCTCTCTTTTTTAACGTCCGCGAGTTAACAAGTGTTTACAAAGTGATAGTTTATAATAAATGTGAGTAATTGAGTTGAACAAAAAAATGTCAGAAAATGCTAGTGGTATGTATTTTTAAATTCAATTTGTTTTTTGTAAAAAAAAAGTTGGATTCTATTTCTATTAACTGAATGTTGTAAGGCATTTTTTTTATAGTTTTCAGATGTTTGTTTTTAACTTCTTGGACGATTAAAAAAAAGTGCCGAAGAGTGCCATCGTGAATTTTTTATATTTTGTAGTTTGAATCATTACCTTTAATTTGATGCTAAAATTAAGTGCCGAAAACCGCCGCAAACCATTTTTTTCGTCTCTTTCAGGTACCAATTCGCTCTTTTTAAGGTGACCATTTTAATTTCGGAAGGACATTGTTCAAGATTGTCTAGCTTGTAGAGCATGAACTGTTATGTGTGATATATGAAATGAAAGGTTATATTATCTCTTTTCAAAATAAAAATAAATCAAATTTACAAATACTCTATGTAAAAAGATATTACGTGTCAAAAAAAAGACCATCTTTTTACCGTTATCTCAAAAATGTGACAATGAAAATGATTGAAATTTTGCACAAATATAGTCCTGGCTTTTATTTATATTTCCTGTTAATTTGATTAATATATCTATCAAAACAAAAAAGATATAAATAAAAAACGGTCAAAAGTGCTCGAAAACGGTCAAAAATTTGGGAAAAAGAAATATTTTTCCCATTAAAGATATCTCGGGCAATAAAAAAGACATCAGAAGGATTTAAACAGGCATTGAAAGATGGAAAACAGTTCTTATAGAAACCGTTACTAAATATATTCAAACAATTTTCCTTATATAAAAGAATAAGGTCCGAAGTACCCAAAAAAACGTTTTTTTGCATCTTCTAACGGTAATATTTCAAAAACGGGAGCTGATTAATTTTTTTTAACTTCGGTTTCGAGTTCAGGACACCGAAAACCTTCAGAAAAGTATATTTTTGTTTCAGCAACAAAACCCTTGTAAACCAGTGTAATAGTTTAAGCTGTACATTGATAATGAATATAGAAGCTAAGGTGAAAAAACTGCTAACAGGCACGGGAAGAACGGGAGATTAGGGTTCATCGATTTGTAAGACGTTATCACTTTAAAAATAATAATAATAAAAATAATAAAGCCAATAAGACATATAAAAGAATTAAGTCCACCTAGTGACTCAAAATCGACCACTGTGCGCCGCAATTCAAATTTCTATTTCCCATACGATTTGTATGGGAAAGATTGAGTATTTGTGTTTAGATTTTTTTATCTTTTTAATGGTTCATCCAAAAAACTTCTTAAAATAATAAAATTATAAAATTGTCCGCTCTACAAAAAAGCTCTTAATAATTTTTTTGATTTACCCCCGCGTTTTGAAGTTATTCAACTTTAAAATATAAAAAGTAATTTTTTCTCATAATTTTTCGATTTTTTGACGAAATTATTAGGTTTTTCAAAAAATTTGGCAACATTTTCGAATATTTGTATTCTATGTTGTGTTTTGGTTTCACAGATCCTTTTATGTTACTCTCAAACCCCTAATACTATCATATTAGATTTCTTCAATAATTTCGAATTATTCATTTTAATTAATTTTTCGCGTCCCTTTTTTTTTAAATTTTATAAATGCAATTTTGTAGAGCGTTCAATTTTATACAAGAAATGATTAAATCTAGCCTTTTTGATGAACCATTAAAAAGATAAAAAATTCTAAACACAAATACTCAATCTTTCCCATACAAATCGCATGGGAAATAGAAATTTGAATTGCGGCGGTACTAAATGTTAAAATTAAGGGCTGAAACTTTTACAGTATTTTTTTTTGTCATTTTCAACAATATTTTCGGTAATGCTTTGAACAAAAAAAAAATTTTGTTTTGAATCAGTCTATTATACATACTATAAGAAATAATAATAAAAATAAATTTTTTTTCATGTTTAAAAGTTCCTTTTTATAAATACATAAATTATGTGGCATACTTCGGTTGCGGCAAAAATCATTTAAAAAATTTTAAAGTAATTAAAAACCAAATTTTATATTTCTTCGGCAAATATAAAAAAGTGTTTGCGTGAATTGCACTTTCCCGCTCTATGACCAATGACCAGTTTGTAAAAGCATATTTTTCTCAAAAACGACTCAAATGATTTCGCTATGAGATACAAACTTGTACATAAATAAGGCCAAATAAGAGTGTATTGAGACACACTAGTATTTGGCTTGATTTTTATAAATCAAAAAATTTTGAAAAATAAACTCCGTTTGCAGAGCATTTTAATGAAATATTTTTTTTTTTATTTTTTGTAACGTTAACCTTTCTCTTACAAATTAAATTTTTATATATAAAAAATTATTTTTTTTAAAACGGCTCTAACGATTTTCACATTTTTTATTCTAAAAATTCCTTTTTATGTAAGAAATCAAACGGTATACTTGGTATTGTGAAAAAGATCATTATTTAAAACGGTGTTTAAGTAATTATAAAAACAGATTTTATTTTTTACACTATTTATGAAATTCCTTAAAAATATCAAATTTTAAATCTTCCATAATTTTGTTCAATAGAAAGCTTTAACTTAAGAATTACTTTTATTATAAAAGCAAGTACGTGCAACCCCAGTCATGCATTTTATTTTTAAATCATTTGTTTTCTATTACAAAAAAAAAAAAAAAAAATGCAGACTAATTGAATTCCTCCTCCTTTTTGGAAATCGGTAAAAAAAATTTATTGCAAATCATAAATTTTCTCCATTGCAAAAAAAAAAAAAATCAATGCAAAATGTAAGGTATGCATTTAATATTTTTTTTAATATTTGTCGAATTTCTTACAATTTTGACTATTTTACTTTAAACTCTTGACTCATAGAAACACAGTAGTATGCAGGTAGCAACTTTATAACCATAAAGTTATTGATATTATTTAGTAAAAATTACTTAAAATGTTTTAATCTGAGACATGAGTAAAATTTTTTCTTTAATACAAATTCTAAAATAAAAACCCTCCAACACCTCCATTAACTACATAATGATCAAAAATTTATATTCACTTAACACCTTTAAACTTTAATTTTATTAACAAAAATTAAAACCGAAAACTTTTCCAATTTAATTACAGGAAATCAAATACCAAAGCTAAAACAGAGAAGCCATTAACATCATCATCAACATCCTGATGATGATGATCATCATCATCATCATCACTAACAACAACATCATTTAAGAGGTCAGTGTTTGCTTAAATGAACTTAAATACTATATTTTGCAAATCCCTCATTGGCCATTTTAGATTATACAAAATGACAAAAACGTCGCATTGCCCCTTGGGAAAGAGACACATGCCTTGAATATAGGATAGGAAAAACTATCTCCCAGCACAGATGAGAAAATGCCGTGCCTTATCGGTCAACAACAAAGTTATCCTCTTAAAACCGCGCCATCTAATGTACCCCCACTAATATAGCAGCATTCATCTTATCAGACGTAAACATCATCACGTTTTGCAGCTTCAGTGAGAGAGAACGCGGCATGCCACATAGAGTCACTATGTGGCAGGCAGTCGCATAGCCTCCATCCTTTAACCGCCTTCATTTCTAAAACTATCTCCCCAGCCATCCATGGTTATTTTTTTTTTTCTATTTTTCAAAATTTCTTTTTTTGTCTATGTTCTTCTTTATTCGTATCCTGGAAATGAGTGAGAGTTGTGGAGGACAAACATAACATTACGACCTACAACGAAAGCGTGCTTTGAAATTCAAGTTTTCACCGTCGTCGTCGTGATGTCGTCCCAGTTTCACTCGCTCGCAGTTTTCCATCAGCATTTCTAGTACAGATTGGAGTTTTGTGTAATTTAGGAATGTCCTCGGGAATGTCCTTTATAATTTTTTTTTTTTTTTTCATTTTATGTCGGTATATAAATTTTGTTTAAGACCCCCCTCTCCCCACTCGTCTGAGAGATTTGAATCACAGTTAGTTAATTTAGGTCATAGTTTGTATGTTTTTTTTTACATTCCCGCGCTTTGATACATCCGTTTCAGCAACTAAAACAATAAATTCTAGGATTCCTCTCCTTTTTTTTTTTCATTTCATTTCTCTCCAACAACAACAACTATGTGTGTCCTTTGAGGTTGGTTTTGGTTCTTTTGATGTATTCCTGTTCCGGTACGCTCCATTTGTGCTCTAAATCCGCGTACTCACATATGAAAACGTGTTGTAGAAGTTTTTCATTCAATTCGAGATATGATGTCCTGGAAAGGGGGAGAAAGAGGGTTTAAGGACTTCCAACAACTACAACACGATATGTGCCGACATGACAGTTGTGTCTGACATTGGACCGTTCATAAATTCTTGTTGCAACAAAATATTCAGACACAAAACAAAGCTATTCAAGGACATTCAGCGCCAGCATGATGATGAGTTAGTTGTTGGTTTGGTTTGCTTTTTTTCTGGAATTTTTAGGACTCTTGTGGAATGTAACTCATTCGAGAGTGGACCAATTTTTTTTTTTTGTTTCAAATTTTTTTTGTTGAAGAAATATTTTACGCAACATTAATTCTAGGACCACGTTTGGAATATGAAATTTCATACATTTGAAACAAGGACTAAAAAATATTAAAACCATTTATTATGATGTTCTAACACAATGGTGTAACTGAGAGTACCAGTGTACAGTGAGTAAATCAAGTTTTTTTTTTGTGTGTGTGGAATGCAACACTAACTCCAGCTTCAACTCAGGGATGGCAAAAGGACTGTTACGAGGATTTCAAGTATTTTATGGTTTTTCATTTGTGATGGGATGGGGCAAACAGGATGAGGAACATTAAATTAAAAAAGTTGCACACACATTTATATCAAACAAAGAAAAAAAAGGACGAAAACTTTGACGTTTATCATTTTCATTTTTCGGGGAGAGAGAGAAAAATATTATGAATGTGTACATAGATTTTCTAATAAAACTATTTCCCAGAGAGTTGAATCGAGTGTAGGTATAGATGGCGTAGTGTGTCCGGGAGGAATGTTGATTTAGAGTTTTTGGTTTTAGAAATCTTAATTAAGCTTTTGCTGTGGATGAATGCCTCCTTTTTTTGTGTGTTAGTTAGTTGCGGATATAAATCAAAACATTTATGAAGTTTTCTAGTTTTTCGTTTCAGGTTTTTTTGCTGTTGTTAATCCTAACACACACTCTTCGTAAACTAAATATAAAATGTTTGTTTGTGGGTGTGTTCGAAAAAGTTTTTTTTATAGGGAAAATAATTGAAATTGTTGCAATATAATTTATTCGAATGAATAAATCACTGACAAAAGAAAATATACTAAATTTTAGAGGAAAAATGAAAATTTGAGTTTTGTGTGTGAATGAATTTTTGTGAATTATTTTTATCCGAGATTGACAAAAAAAAATCTGAATATGTAATTGATTTTGGGGATTATTGGTTTTTGGTGCAAACCAATGTGTTGCGATCATACATATTATAGTAGAATTTTGAAGGATTAATGGTTGACTAGGCGTGAAGCTAATTAACTGGAATTAAAAAAAAAAATAGTTAAATTAATAAGTATTTCAAATTCAAATATTTCAAAAAGTCTGATTTTAAAGAAGATGTATTAAATTAAAGTTTTCTTCGGTTCTCTGAAATATGTTTATATGAGTGAAACTGATTTTAAGTTATTTTTCTCACTTAATTAATGTTAAAAAAAAAAATAGAATACCTATCTTTGATGCAATTTTTTCTCTGCAAAGGTGCCAATACATGCATGCAGAAGATAGTTTTTGTTTGACATGAATCAGTTACCTCTCACTCAAAAAATCAGCAGTCAGCTTTCAGTAGGTAGGTATATGTATTAGGGTGGAGTGAAAAAAAAGTTGTCTTATTTTTTGTTCTACATAGCCAGGATGGGTGCCATTTGGAACTTAAATAACGGCAAAAAAGTTTCAGATCGATCAAAGAAGTTTTAGAGGGTTCACAAGTCACTTGAAAAAAATGAAAACACCATAGAGGTTAATTTATGGAGTTTTTTGAGTTTTTTCTGTTTTACTCAGTTTTTTTGATTCGAAAAACATGTACATTATTGTTTATTGTTCAATTTTCATTAAAAAATTGCGATTTTATTGACTTAAGGCCCTTACTGCAAGAATCCATGGGCGGCGAGCACTCCCAACCCCCATGATCCAGCCACGTAAAAACAAAAAATAAAGAAATTTCTTAGACAAAAATAGTTTTGGTTTTTTGTTAATTTCTCTAAAATGACAATATGTTTTTGGATACGGTTTTCTGTTTTTCTTTAAAAACAAATACCAGCATCGAATTTTAAAAACTTAAGTAGTACTTATATACATAAAATTTTGAAAAAAATTAGTTTAAAATTTTTTTTTTTTCAAAATTTTGATTACGAAAATTAATTTTTCAAAAACTGTGCCATAGGCCAAAAAGGCCATATTAAACATTTTTGTAAAAGATGAGGTTTTAGGCTTTACAAAAAAGTATAGCACGTTATTGTAAGTATAACCGTTGATTTTTAATATTTTTTTGTTTCAAATTAAATAATTTCTTTTTTAAATTGCCCCTCCCCGCTAAACGAAGGCGAATAGACCCTCCTCCCATACGATTTTTTTCTTGTCTCGACCGAACCTACACGCTCTAACTTTTTGGCACATTGCTCCATCTCTTTTGAAAATTGCTCCCAGTACATTACTTCCAAAAAGCATGTAAATTTTCAAGGGCGTTGTGAACCCTCAAGATATTTTTTGATCGGGCTGAGATTTGGTATGCTCTTTTTTGATGACTAATGGCACCCGTCCCTGGTATGTAGAAGAAGAAAAAAAAAAAAGAAAAAAAAGTGCAGTTTCACTCCGCCCTAATATGTATATCATTTGTAACAATAAATCAAAGAACATTATACGTTCCTACTCATTTTATCACTTGATCATTATTTTCAAGCTGGTTTTGGTCTTTTTTTTCTTTTTTTCGAGGTATTTGATAAAATGTAACATTTGCACCAAAGTGTTAGATTTTACATATTAGGTACCTGAATGATTTGTTATTTCCATACCTTTTTCTAAAAAAATTTCCATACACGCCACAGTGAGCTTTTAAGTTTTTGTTTTAAAAATTCAAATTTTTTTTTTACTATTGTACCTATAAAAAAAATTGTAGATATTTTATATTCATTGGTCTATATCTGTGCACATTATACGGAATTGTCGATTAAGTTCAAACTAAGAATATGACGAGTTTTTGGGGAATTTGTAGAGGAACCTTGGAAATATATTTTGGGACAAAAATTAACTTAACATGTTTTAAGCGAAATGGTAACGGAGTTACGAATAACAGAGATACGCGCGACAGAGTTACGGCCGTCAAAGTTACGCGAAACCGAAGTTACGAAAAACTAGATTTACGAATTCTAAAGTTATGTTAAGCTATGACATGTGATTTTTGGGTTGGCAACAATTGCGAGAAACGATATGGAATTCTGGAAACATAAATAAGAGAATATCGATACGTAGCCCAAGTAACAATTTCAAACCTCGGTTACAAAATAACCAAAGTTATAAAATAACTGCAAATAACCGCGGTCATAAAGCGGCTATAAACGGGTTGTTAAAAGTCTGTGGGTAATTTTAGGTTAGAAAAAAAACCCAGTATTTTCGAAGGTTTGTTTTGGGTTAAAATTATACGTAAAATAAACTTTTAAGTCATAAATTAGTTTCAAAAATTCCATTTTTAAACTAAGGAAATATTTTGGCTATTTATTTACTTTTATAAAACCCAGGTTACATTCTTGTTATTTTTTCAACCCAATTTTTTTGGTTAAATTATAACCTCAGTTTGAAGTTGGTTTTAAAATAACCAAATTTCTTCAAAAGTTTCAGAAAAGTATTTTAATAACTCGTTTTTGACACAAAGTCATAAATAAGTTTTTAAACAACTTCTAGATTTGTTTTTTAAGGGTTAAAAAATAACCAAATTTTGACTCCAAGTTTGAAGTAAGTATTTTAATAACTTTTTTTTCGCACAAAAAGTTGTTTTTAGGTTAGAATTTAACCAAATCTGATCTCAAAGTTTTAAATAAGTATTTTAATAACTCATTTTTTACCCAAAAAGTTATTTATTGGTTATAAATTAACCAAATTTTATCTATAGTTTGAAACGAGTTTTTAAATTACTCACTTTAAGATGGAAGTTGTTTATTGGTTTAAGATTAACCCATTATAAATCCTAAGTTTAAAGTAAGTTTCTAATTAACTTGTTTATTTGTCTTTTATGGGCTAAAAAATAACCAGATTTTCATTACAAGTTTCAAGTAAGTATTTAAATAACTCCTTTTTTACACAAAAAGCTATTTATAGACTAGAAATTAACCAAATTTGACCTTAAGTTTGAAACGAGATTTTAAATTACTGACTTTTTACCATTAAAGTTGTTTAGTGGTTTAAAATTAACCCATTATAAATCCTAAGTTTAAAGTAAGTTTCTAATTAACTTCTTTATTTGTCTTTTATGGGCTAAAAAATAACCAGATTTTCATTACAAGTTTCAAGTAAGTATTTAAATAACTCCTTTTTTACACAAAAAGCTATTTATAGACTAGAAATTAACCAAATTTGACCTTAAGTTTGAAACGAGATTTTAAATTACTGACTTTTTACCATTAAAGTTGTTTAGTGGTTTAAAATTAACCCATTATAAATCCTAAGTTTAAAGTAAGTTTTTAAATAACTACTATAAGTACGTATAAGTTTTTAATCAACTCGTTATTTACCTTTTAACAACCCTGGTTATTTGTCAACTAAGTTCCAACCCAATTTCAACTAACCAACAACTCTCCACACATACACATTCACCATACTCGAGCGTCGCGCGTCGCCCATCATATTTTTGACTCTCATTTTTCTCAGATCTCTCAGTATTCTTTTGTGGCTGGTTGTGACAAGTTATTGTGCGCGAAAGTTATTGTGAAAAAATATAAGTTAAATTTAAAAAAATATCTATCTGTGAAAAATTATTAAGAGGTAAGTTATTTGTTTATAATTTATTTTAAATATTAAATATTGTTGTTTATGTTGAATCGGACTTCCTTTTATATGCAAATAAAAATCTTTATTTCATACTATTTTATTTTTTATTTTATTTGCATATAAAAGGAAGTGACCAAAAGAGCCCGATTCAAGATAAACATTAATAGTTCAAATAATTGGTCAAATAATCATTAATTTAATTAAATATTGTTATATGTTTATAATTTATTTTAAATATTGTTTGAAAAATAACTTCTGAGTTTGAAAAATATCTTCTGAGTTTAAAAAATAACTTCTGAGTTTGAAAAATATCTTCTGAGTTTGAAAAATAACTTCTGAGTTTGAAAAATATCTTCTGAGTTTGAAAAATATCTTCTGAGTTTGGAAAATTCTGAGTTTGAAAAATATCTTTTGATTTTGGAAAATAACTTCTGAGTTTGAAAAATATCTTCTGAGTTTGGAAAATAACTTCTGAGTTTGAAAAATATCTTCTGAGTTTGGAAAATAACTTCTGAGTTTGAAAAATATCTTTTGAGTTTGGAAAATAACTTTTGAGTTTGAAAAATATCTTCTGAGTTTGGAAAATAACTTCTGAGTTTGAAAAATAAATAAAATAACTATTTTCAAAGTCGTTTTTAAACTCCAGCTTATCTTAGACTGGGGTTTATCCAATGTTATTTGAATAGGATAAACCCCAGTCCCTCTTAGTAACAGCTGAGATAGCATATTAGTTCTTTCACTAACCGTATTACTTTTTTTTTGCAGTTATAGTAAACTCTTATTTTAAATTGTTTATAGGCCCCAGCACCAGTACCCAATTCAAGGAACTATAGTCCAAAATAGACGAAATTTTGGAAAGACAGCGTTCCACTGAGGTGAAGGTGCAGGCCATGCAAGGAATGCTGGAGGCATTCATGGCGAAGTCCGAAGTTTCGGTCAATTTGTTGGCGTCCAAAATTGAAAATGACAATGCAGAGGAAGTGGATGAGGAACTGCAACTTGATGAAATTTTCCCACTTACCTCTGTCCAACAAAATGAGGAAATGGAGGAAAAACTCCATCAAAATGGATTGTTAAAAAAAAAATTGGTAAGTACCAAAATATATGAAATATTTGAATTTATAATTATCAATAGATTCTATATTGATTTCATTTTCATTTGTTACTTCTCTAAAAATATTAAGTTTATGTTAATAGGTTATTTTTATCCTGAAATCTTTGAATGCAATATAACACAGACCAATAAAATTGATTTTTTTTAAATTTTCTTAAACAAAGCCACTTTTGATGTGCTGAACTAGAATTCGAAATCAGAATCTTCCTGCCAGCCCTCGTTTTTGAGATAAATTAAAATAAAAATAATAACCTGGAATATCTCATAAACGAGAGCTGGGACTGTGCCTACATCAGCTACATTTATTTCAACAAATGATTTTAACAAATAATAAATAATTATGTCACACTTGTCGTCTCCTTTCTTCAGAGAAGTATTCAGCTTTAATTCAGAAAATTTAAAAGTTTAGGAGTCTGTGTCATATTGCACTCAAAGATGCGAAACTTAACACACTTTAAAGCACATTATTTTTAAAACATATTTTTGTTTTCTTTCAGGTCCGTAAGTTGAGCTCATATGGGGGGGTCAACGGAATGAAAACGATCCGCACTATTTGCAAGTGCATTTTTACAGATCCACTACTGGCAGAACATTCTTGGCTGGGGACTAATGCCAAAAAAAGTTTCAGCCAATACAAGTTCCTATATAAAACTATATTGGAAGCGGTCCGATCAAGGTACCCCACCTATAGTGAAGCCGAGGGTGCTTCATTTTTTAAAGGGTTTTTGAAGCAAGCCCCATTTCGAATGGGAAAACCGTCCACGTAAGTTAAAAAATAAAATTATAATCAACATTTAAGTTAACATTTTTCTCTTTACAGAAATACCAGTTCCAACACCAGCTCCTGCCTCTGACGGGCAATCCACAACATAATTAAGTTAAGCTATTTTTTATTTTTAGCTTTAGTTTTACTTTTACTTTAAGTTTTAGTTTTACTTCATTAAATAATGTTTCACTAAACTTAAATTTCAGCGTTCTTATTTCAAATATTAAATTTTCAGCTGGAAAGAATCTTGTGGTTTTCAGCATGTTGGTAAGCAAACATTTTATAGGTTTTTTAAAATCTGTAAATAAGCGGTTATAAAAAAGCCGTGAAATAACATTTTACAGATTTTATAAAAAACTATAAATAAACGGTTATAAAAAAACCGTCAAGTAACGTTTATTACAGGTTTTATAAGAACCTGTACGAAGTTATTTACAGGTTTTATAAAAACTGTAGGTAAACGGTTATAAAAAAACCTTCAAATAACGTTTATTATAGGTTTTATAAAAACCTGTACAAAGTTTATTACGGGTTTTAAAAAAAACTGGAGGAAAACGGTTATAAAAAAACCGTCAAATAACGTTTATTATAGGTTTTATAAAAACCTGTACAACGTTTATTACGGGTTTTAAAAAAACTGGAGGAAAACGGTTATAAAAAAACCGTGAAATAACGTTTATTACAGGTTTTATAAAAACCTATAGGTAAGAGGTTATAAAAAAAACCGTAAAATAACGTTTAAAACTGGTTTTATAAGAACTTGTTATATTACAGGTTTCAAAAAAACCTGTAATAACGTAAATTACAGGTTTTATAATAACCGTAGTAAAACGGTTATAAAAAAAACCGTCAAATAACTCAGTACAGGTTTTTTTTAAACTGTATATTAACGGTTTGTAAACGGTTATAAAATAGCCGTAAATGGTTTATTTCAAGTTTTTCTTTAACCAAAAATAAACAGTTATTTAATAACCGTAAAAATTAGGTTTTTAAAAACCCAGTATTCGTAGAAAAAAGTGGGTTTTTTAAAAACCCGATTTAGACAAAGTTAAAAAATAACTGACCATTTTCGGTTGTGGAGACGTTTCTGGAACGTTTTTAAGACGTTTTTTTAACGAGTTTAGTAACTTATCCGTTAAATAACCAGAGTAAATATCCGGTTTATTTTCCGCTTTTTAACCACAAAATGTTATTTGGGAGGTGCAATATTAGTTGGACAAATAAGAAGTTAATTTCAATTATGTCCCCCAAAGTAATAAGTATACTTATGTTTTTTATTTCTATTTCAGCATTTTGCGATCTTCTCACAAAAACAAAACCATATATGTATATCTATACCTATTCAATCAAAATTTTACAAGATTAAATAACACCCATTTCGCATTTAGTTCTGACCAATGAGAAAAATGTTAATCTCTTGTTTGTATTTCCATAATTCCATTTTGTTCCTCGCAATTGTTGCCAACCCAAAAATCACATAACGAGCGTCAAAGTTACGCGAAACCGACGTTACGAAAAACTAGAGTTAGGAATTCTAAAGTTATGTTAAGCTAACATAACTTTAGAATTCCTAACTCTAGTTTTTCGTAACGTCGGTTTCGCGTAACTTTGACGCTCGTTACTCTGTCGCGCGTAACTCTGGTATTCGTTACTTCGTCGGTTTCCCGTTTTAAACCAGTGTAAGAAAAGTTTTTTTTCTCCTTCGATTTACAAAAATAAAATTTTGTTTCGGAATAATTTTTGAGTTCAGGATTTGTGAAAGAGGGCCTTTGGGAGCATTTCTAAAAAAAATTTCATACTGAAAATCAGTAATAAGAAGCGAGTCTTGAACATTAAGAAGAGCTCTAGAACCACCTTATACCCTATTGATAATTAAGATCCTTACCTAGAGTAAAAACAAATGTATTTAAATCTATATCCATATAGACCGAGAGCCGGCAGCATATTTTGGCAGTTTTGATATAACCGAAATTCGGGTGTGCACATATCTAGATATGCACCACAGTATATCAACGGAACAAGTCTGGCAGTGATCTTTTTCAGCTTTCCCCCCGCCAGACCGCTTTAAAGCATTTTTAAGTGCATTTTTCTAATAAAAACCCTGATTACTTATTTTCTGTTAGGTATAACCGTATGATGGTAACAAATTAATATTCTATGTCTATTCCAGGTCTAGAAAATATAATTTTTAGCCAGCTATTTTTCAGCCTTCCCTCTGCCAGACGCATCCAAAATGCAGTCAAAAATCAACTTTTGGCGTTTTCCTAGGTATAAACTGAATAAATGATACACGAAAAAATCATAAAAAATCCCCTGATTTCAAAAATGTGGGTACCAGAAGTTTTGTTTCAGCTTTCGGCCCGCCAGACCGCTTTGAAGCATTTTGAAATGCATTTTTCTAATAAAAAACCTAATAGCTTATTTTCTGTTGGGTATAACCGTATGATGGTAACAAATTAAAATTCTATGTCCATTCCTGGTTTAGAAAATGTAAGTTTAAGCCAGTTTTGTTTCAGCCTACCCTCTGCCAGACGCCCTAAAAGGTATCTCAATAGTACGGGAAAGTTAGATTTTGCTATATGGGGCATGGGGGTCTGGGAAAAAATCCAAAATGCATTTTGACTTCAGGGCTCGAAAGGCATAAAGACACGAGTCGTAAACCAAATTTTGTTCAATCGCACCAAGAGTCATTTGGCCGCCATTTTTTTTTAATACAAATTTTAGATTTTCACATAACTCGCGTATTTTTGAACCTACAAAAAAAACAATGTAGGTATTACAAACTTGAAATAATTTAATTTTCTACAATATATGTTAAATAACATTTTTCCATTATCCCTTTGGTTTAAAAGTTAGGGGTTTTTTTTTAAACACGTCAAAAAGTGATTTTCTTATTTTTGTCATATCTCTTTTACTTGAGCGTTTTTTAAAAAAATTGTTCGTTGTAAAAGTTGTAGATCTTTTAATTACCTTCATTTGTTACAATAAACCCAGGGATCGAAAGAGTCTAAAACCACATTTTGTACAGCCGCACCAAGAATAATTTTGTTTGTCCCTATACAAAAAATTGCAGTTTTTTGAAGTTTTTTGCCTACAGATCGAAAAACCAATATTGTAACAAATGAAGGTAATAAAAAGATCTACAACTTTTACAACGAACAAATTTTTTATAAAACGCTCAAGTAAAAGAGATATGACAAAAATAAGAAAATCACTTTTTGACGTGTTTAAAAAAAAACCCCTAACTTTTAAACCAAAGGGATAATGGAAAAATGTTATTTAACATATATTGTAGAAAATTAGATTATTTCAAGTTTGTAATACCTACATTGTTTTTTTTTGTAGGTTCAAAAATACGCGAGTTATGTGAAAATCTAAAATTTGTATTAAAAAAAAATGGCGGCCAAATGACTCTTGGTGCGATTGAACAAAATTTGGTTTACGACTCGTGTCTTTATGCCTTTCGAGCCCTGAAGTCAAAATGCATTTTGGATTTTTTCCCAGACCCCCATGCCCCATATAGCAAAATCTAACTTTCCCGTACTATTGAGATACCTTTTAGGGCGTCTGGCAGAGGGTAGGCTGAAACAAAACTGGCTTAAACTTACATTTTCTAAATCAGGAAAAGGCAGAGAAAGTTAATATTTGGCCATCATAATGGTTACTCTAAACAAAAAATATTATTTCAATTTTATAAGAAAAAAACAGAAACTATATGTTTTTTCTATGGAAAAACCTGTTTGGGAAACCTTTAAGGGCGTCTGGCAGAGGGAAGGCTGAAAAATATCTGGCTTAAACTTATATTTTCTAAACCAGGAATGGACATAGAATTTTAATTTGTTACCATCATACGGTTATACCCAACAGAAAATAAGCTATTAGGTTTTTTATTAGAAAAATGCATTTCAAAATGCTTCAAAGCGGTCTGGCGGGCCGAAAGCTGAAACAAAACTTCTGGTACCCACATTTTTGAAATCAGGGGATTTTTTATGATTTTTTCGTGTATCATTTATTCAGTTTATACCTAGGAAAACGCCAAAAGTTGATTTTTGACTGCATTTTGGATGCGTCTGGCAGAGGGAAGGCTGAAAAATAGCTGGCTAAAAATTATATTTTCTAGACCTGGAATAGACATAGAATATTAATTTGTTACCATCATACGGTTATACCTAACAGAAAATAAGTAATCAGGGTTTTTATTAGAAAAATGCACTTAAAAATGCTTTAAAGCGGTCTGGCGGGGGGAAAGCTGAAAAAGAAACTTGCGGTACCCACAGATTCGAAATCAGGGGATTTTTTATGATTTTTTGGTGTATCATTTATTCGGTTATACCAAAACGCCAAAAATTGATTTTTTGCTGCACTTTGGATGCGTCTTGCAAGGGAAAGCTGAAAAAGATCACTGCCAGACTTGTTCCGTTGATATACTGTGGTGCATATCTAGATATGTGCACACTCGAATTTCGGTTATATCAAAACTGCCTAAATATGCTGCCGGCTCTTAGACTAATAGCTTACAACATCCAAAACATACGACTCGAATTATTATTTTATAACATTTTAAATTCACTCCTTCTTGTTAGCTTTTGGAATTATAATGTATCATCAATTATAATTAAAATAATCAAAAATATACGCTTCAACAAATATTTTATATGTAATTATTACATCAAAAAGTCCTCTTCAAAAATTAACATACCTCCATAAAATATTATAGAAAATACCACAATTTCAATGTCAATTCAGAAAACCACTAATTTGTTCAATATTTTGTGCAAATTAAACAAACCAAAGTTCACTGAAATAACAATAAATTCAACTCTCTAAAAAATAGAACCAATCATATTATTACCTCTCTTCCATTCTCTTATCAACCTCAAAAACAGCTTCTAAAAAATAACAAATGAAAACATAAGCTAACAAAATAACACAATAATCTCTGTTAACTATTTTTTATTTGACTGGCATAACTAAGCCCATGATAGAGCTTAAATGATACAATATTGCAACATAATGTTGATTATATTAAAATGTCTATACCTGTGATACCTACCCTTTTCTCTATTTATAGACACACAAAACATATTCAATAATAATTATATTGTAACAGTTTATTTGTTATTCGATTTAAAATCAAAAAACGAAACAAAACAAAAAAGACCATCATAACCACCCACTTCCGGTCTAAACATTATTTAACTGCACCACACATTTGTTTAAATTCCCATAATTCACAACAAAAAAAAAAAAACATTACTCATACGCCCTGTAGTACCCGTCTATAAATACAAAGCAAAAAGGTAGAGAGAAGAGGATATATCATAAAACAGACACACAATGTGCATAGAATTAAATGAGAAATACAATAACAGAACAGTAGAAAAAAACTATAACGGTATTAAACGTCCTATGCGGAACATGACGGATCGCAATTACAGTTAGTTAATCGCCATTGACGCCCCCTTTTTTTTTCCTCTGCACATGAACACTGCAGTGTAGTGTTCCGTCGTTTATGTGGCCTGTCTCTGTGTGGTTGCTTTCCGGGAATAATGGAAATTTCAAATATTTATACTTTATTATTGCGGTATTTATGCCTGTGCATTATTTAAGGACTAAAGTCCTTTTTGCTCGATTCGCTTCGCCTCAACTTGGTGCAAGATTGTTTCAGTTCATAGGCCATATGCACAAACTCTCTATATCTCCGCTGTTTGTGTTAACTGGCTGTGCCAACTCCACTGCCATTGCCACTTTGTCGCGAACCTGTCAGCAGCCGCTTAGTAGACCTATCCTACTATACAACAGCTCCGCATACATTAATCCCAACTGTGCCAGGAGTTATATTCTAGGATATTCGTGGAAACAGCCTGGCTTCGCTTGGCTAACAAAACAAAAACAACAACAAAAAAATATGCAAAAAAAAACCTCGTATATCCTCTTAGTAGACCTCAAACTGACAACTGCTGGTGGTGGTGTTGCTCCTACTGTCAGTTTGACCAAACACACCACTTCGACTGACGACGACGAAAACAAAGCAACACGATGAAACCAAAAACAAACGAACCCAACATCACAGCACAAAACAATAAGAAAAAAAGACAAAAAAAAAAAAACTTAACTCGAAACAGGATTTGTTCTTCCTGTCTGGCATGCAATGAAGCCGTTATTTAAATGACAAACGAAATTTTCATAAAGCATAACCACAACACCAGACCGGAACCACAGCAGGGGAGATGGAAGCACGCGGGTTAAAAGACAAGCCCGGTCGGTGGATAGCACTATCCAAACCGAGATAGATAGAGTAGAGACTATACCTAGCCCTCTAGTTCCGTTTTATCCTGGATAAATATAGAGTTGAGGTATGCAAAAGGATATACGAAAGTCATTGCATGGCTGCCAGGCCCGGACATCGTCAGTTTGCCAGGATATTTGTGTTATGATTGTGAACATAACCACCACACGTTGTTTGTGTTGTTTTCACAAAATCAGTCTCCCCCACCCCCCCTCCCTTTTTTCTCGTGTCGTGTTTTTTGTTCTTTTCTTTTGTTTTTGTCCCATCATCGTCATCATCCCAAGTTGATATCCTCTGGTTCCTAGAAATATGGGTAATAAACTGATAGAATAAATATATACAACAAAACCCACGATATTCTCCTAACAAAAGAGAGAATATTTATAAATAAATCCTTAAGTTTCATGTGGTGCCTAACACGGATTCTCTGTTTTCTGTTCTGCCACACACCAGCAGGAGAATTTCTTGTTCATTTGTTGTGTAGCAGCTAGCAGACTTAAACTAGAATGTCCTTGTTGTTTTGTGTTACATTTTTTTTTTTTGTTGGTTTTGATAATTTCCCAGAAAAAAAAGGATGAAATCTCATCAGAATCAGAGAATAAAATTTCCATATGTTGTGGGAATTTCATTCACAGAAGAGGAAAGATTCATGAATCCTTATTCGAGAGACGAGAAAAGGTAAGAAAGAATGAAAGAGAGAGAAAGAAAATAGCATCAAAGTCTAATTTGGAATTTATATTTATTTTGGGTTATTTTTGGGACGACGAAGAAAATCAAGGAAAAGGTTTTTTTTTGCCACAGGTGCAGGTAAAGGATATGTCTTTTTTGTTTGTTTTGTTTATTTTTTCCATTTTGTGGTTAAAGCCACTGTGTGATGGAATTATTTGGCCATCTTAACACAATACAGAAACCATGTTTTTTTTTACGAAGAATATATTGTCAAGGAATGTTCGCCTTTTATGAAGCTTGAAATTGTCCTTATTTACTTATGGAAATCACTTAGTTAACATGTTGTTATTCTATGGTTTATGGTCTGATTATGGTCATTTTTGTTGTTGATTAAGTGCATATGTTTTTTTTTTTGTTTCAGTTTGATGGTTTTGTTTGATTTGCTAATACAGATGGTAACGAGAATATCAACTTAGTTGCTTATAGCTTAGATTAATGACCCTAATTTCATAAATGATTGAAGGAATGATTTATTAGAATTTTAATATTTAAAATTTGTTAAGCGGTAGCTAATAAGTTATATTATGAATTATGGAAGTAATAGGAACTTTCGTGCACAACTTTTTTTTTTTTGAACTTTTA
This sequence comes from Episyrphus balteatus, assembly GCF_945859705.1. Lineage (NCBI taxonomy): Eukaryota > Metazoa > Arthropoda > Insecta > Diptera > Syrphidae > Episyrphus > Episyrphus balteatus. The sequence continues at coordinate 13,812,413 of NC_079134.1, read as the reverse complement.
AGAAGTTAAAAAATTCTAAAGCACAATTTAGCGAAATAAAGCAAAATTTTCATTCCTAAGACTCAGTGCTCTTCATTTTGACTCATTTTGGAAAAATTTCACTTTTCTTACAGTACCTAATTATTATTAATAATTTAGTAGTTTGGTTGGAAGCCAAAATCCACCATTATTTGATAAATTTTATACATCTAGAATTAACAACGATTTTTGATTTTTTGAAATTTATAAAACCCGTACACGTTTTAAAAATTCTGGAGTATTTTTTAATATTTTTTGGGTTACATATACAAAATACATAGGTCCAGAAATGTATTAAAATTTAGTACATGACAAATATTTAAATTTTTTAGTTAATACAAAATGTATTTAAATTTAATATAGCTGTACTAAAACATAATACAATTTATATCAGAATTTAATCCAAAATGTATTAAATTTCAAGTATTGCATATTAAAATTTAATCTTTTTGTATTAATTTCTAATAAGAATTTTATTAAAAATATTTCAATTTAATGCCAAATGTACTTAAAGTTAATAATATATGTATTCTTTTCCTAAATTCATTACTGAAAATAACTATCATAAATAATATATTAAATATCTAATATATTAATGGTGATATTATTTTATCTGTTTCACAAACTGTGGCATGTAAAATCTTACTGCCGATCAAAATTCATCAATTCATAAATCAATTTGGCGACCAATGTCAGCTACCGTAATTATTTTAATTACCGACGAAAAACGCACGAAAACCAAAAAAACCACGCACACCACTAATTTTTAAAAAATTATTCACCATTTTCCGCGAAGAAACACGACGAAAATGTGTTTATTTTTAATTTATAATTTTTTAAAATGACATTTCATAAATTAAAACAAAAAAAAATATCCTGTTAACTGCGATTGAAATATAAAAATTAAAGGCAGACCTGACACGTGTACTGTGGCTGGCGTCGTTTGATTAAAATTTAATATTCTTGTATTACAATTTAATACTTTTTATATTAGTTTTTAATAAATTTGTATTACATTTTAATACAATTATGTTAAAATGTAATACAAAAATATTAAAATCTAATACAGTGGTATTAAAATTCAATACAAGATTAGAATTTAACCCACGGAGGTTATTTTCTAATAATTTTTGTATTACAAAAAATAAACTTAGTACTTAAATGTTGAAATTAAATACAAAAAAGATTAAAAATAATTTTAATATTTCGGAAGTATTAAAATGTAATATTTTTTGTATTGAAAATTGCTTTAATACAAGAGCTGTATTAAAAAATACTCCAGAATTTTTAACCGTGTAGTTTGAACTATTTTGTTTTAAAATTCGAACTTATCTTACCAAATTTTGTTTTATATAATTCTTTTGATTGAATATCGGTAGGTTGTTGTGGTAAATTTATTTATTTTTAAAATTTTATTGCATAGCAATTAAAATATTGTTAGGAATTTTGATGAAGTTCAATTTCTTCTAATTGAAAGCAAATGGTTTGACCTAAAAAATTGCGTTTTTTTTCAATATTTTTTTTTGTATACAAAATTAAAAAAAAAAAAAATAAAAAAAGTTGCAATGTCATTTAAAATTAAATATTAATCGATATTATATAAAAATAAAATATATAAAATTATTTATCCGTTTTTAAGAAATTGATTTTTTATCTGATTTTTTTTATTAAAAAATCAAAAATTATTTTTCTTGAAAATTTTTCTTAATTTAAACATTAGAGTGACTCAAAGGTTTTTTTACCAAAATCTTCATTAAAATCAATCGTGTTGCTCAGGAAAATGGCAGACATCAAGAAAACGCTGTTTTGGCAAATACCATTAATAAAAGACCCAAAAAATATTTTATCATTTCAAAAGTTCGACGTTATTTTCCACATTATTATTACATTTTTTTGTGATTTTCCATTTAAGAAATATGGCAAGTACCTACAGTTAATTTTGGTTCTAAAAATAAAAACTCTTATAAAAAATCCTCAAAAACCGAAAAAATATCTCAAAGTTGTTTTTGTTCTATATCTTCGTGCGGAAGAGTTTTGGCTAATTTTTTTTTTATGTTTTTTCATTGTTTTCTATATTAAATGTATTAAATAAATAAAAGAAAAATATACAAAATTCTATCAAACCTTTCCATGAAAATACACTTTTGTTAAAATCGAATAATTTAAAGAAAAATAAACCAATCGATATTTTAGTTTGACCTAGATTTTTCCAGTTACATTGAAATACCAATGATTTTATAACATTTTTAGATTTTCCATTTAGAATTTTCTAATTTCTGAAACCTTTTATCAACGATACAAAATTTTCCTCCTAATAAATTTATTGAATAGAAAACACAAACTTTTAATTCAAATCTCATCTTAAGTTCATACTTTTTATGGCACGTTCACATTAATTAAAAGTCAAAGTATTTATATAGTTTTTTTTTTATTCTAACCTTAATACATAAAAATCTATTTTTCTTGCACTCAAAATATAAAGATAATAACCATTTTTAAATAATCAAAACAATGCCCTTGTGCATTTTATTTCGAATCATCAATCCCATATTTTATTTTTAAAATGACTCTAGACTTATCGCAAAAGGTTTAAATCTACCTCCAACCATAGTTCATGGGATGATGTCGTTTTCAATTAACATCCATGACTGGATTTCAATATAACCCCAGCTTATTCACCGGTATAGAATTAAAAAAGGAGTGAGTACTAAAAGCTTTATAGCGGTTAGTGCGATTCAACCGCACACTTCACTTTTCAAAGTTCTTTTATTCGGTTTTTCTTTTCTATCCTCCTCATGGGAAAATATAGAGATTTCTATATAAAAATCTCTTGCCAATGCCAATCCAATCTGTTCAGGTCTATGGCTTTGACTTTTGTGTGTGTTCTGTTCCTCAACCTCAACAATGAATTTGCAATTTTAATCACTCTTCTTTTAACTCGCATATTCACCAGCCAGCAGGCTGAACTGTGCGCGAGGATTTGTCTATTATTCCTAAATTTTTCATTAGCCCAATCTTTTGTTCCATCAGCCGGATTTTCGCCAATTTCCTATGCCCTGATGTTACCCGCGAATATATCCCGGAATCAAAAAAAAACTGAAAACCAAACAAAAAACAAAAATTATTCCAGCGAATTGCCTTTTTCCCTATTGCATTCAGGACTTTTTGTTTTGTCTGTCGTCCTTCTTGTTTTGCACTGGGAATAAACTTTCAGTGTCCTCTTATTCCACGTGAACTATTACAATGCTCCTGCTCCTGCACTATCACAAATGAAAACGAAAAACAGAACAAAAAAAAAAAAAACGAAACGGAATCAGAGAAATCAAGAGCCATATCTGTCTCGAAGTCATAAAATGAATATAAAAAGGGTATACGTAGTCGTATATAGGAAGGACGAATGTCCTGGAACTTTTACAAATACCTGGATGAACGTAAATGATTTGTTTGTCCAGAGGGAGCATCGAGTGAATTTGTAATCGGATTTATGCTAGCAGCTTCCCTGTTGTTTTGATCTGATACTTTTTTGTCTCCCTTTCAGTTTTTTTTCTATCTCTTTTTTTTTTTTCACTCAGTTTGTAAGCTATATGCCTTGTATGGGTATTTTTTTGTCCTGTGTATGTGCAAAGGTAAAAAAAAAATTACGTTAGATACCTAAATGACAAAAAAAAAAGAAAAGTTTGGTAATGAAATTTCAAACTTTTTTACCACTAGCGATGAGATTTTTTTTTTTCTGAACTCTTTTTCGCTTCTCATTCTTGTTGTGTTCTTTGCACTATGTTTCAGTGGTCACCAGTGTGATAGATAGGGCACACGATGATTTGGTGTCATGTTTTTGCATCGATGTTCTTTGGTAAGGATAGTGAAAACCCCTATGGAGAATGAACTTTGTGTGTGGTTCGTGTGTGTGCAGGTAGGTTAGTTTTTTAGCACGCAAAAACCGGATATTGTGACAGATACCAAATTCACGTCCTCTATAACAAGAAATATTACAGTTTTTTAGACCAGAGGCGTATTTGAAATAACTTGAAGCCTTGCGATACAATTATTTTGAAATTGGATAGATTTGTATGTCTTTTTTTGTGAAGCTTTAACATTTTTTTAGCTTGAGTCAATTGGTAGGAAGGTACTGTTTCATTCACTATTATTTTAGGCCCAAATATACAGTGGATTTTAGGTGCCTTATGGCACTGGTCGCCTTAAGTTTCAATATTCAAAACTAATAAACAGAGTTTAATGAGAATTACTATAAATGCATACAAATAATTTTGTAAATTTTTAGAGACATATGACAAAAATATTAAAGTAATAAGTTGTAATGGTGCCTGAAGCATTGTACAAATTAAACAATTTATTTTGAAGAAAAGAAATGATTCTTGAAAGAAGTATGATTTTCGATTTCTAATCATTCAATTATTTTATTTTTTTTTTTTTTTTCAAATAAAATGTAGATGAGCGGTTAATGAATTACATATTGCTTATCAAGTCCCACTGCATGAAAAAAAAAAAAAATACTATTTTTTGAACGAAATAAGCCAAATATTTGTGCCCTTGATTATGAAAGTGGACTAAGTCACTTTTTGCATTGTTTAAAGAAAAACTTAAATAATAATTTTCTTATAACGATTTAATTATATTTCTTTTATGAAATCACTAGAGGAGCAATAAAGAAGTTTATTTACTGCAATTTCGAGTTCAAATAAACTTTACCCCTTAAATAATAATTATTTGTAGGCTAGATTTGATGCCATTTTTAGGAGTGACTTAGTCCACTTTCATAATTAAGGGCACATTTGTTTCTTCACATTCTAATCATAGTATAGTATTTTTAAAACCAATTTCAAAAGAATTCAGACTATATGCATCACTATGATTTTTAAAAACGAAAGAGCTGAGGTAAAAACTTTATTAATAAAAGAAGACAATTTTTATTACATACCTACGTAAAACATCGGAGATATTTCTTACTAAAATGGATTACTTAAAGGAAATATGAGCATTAATCAATCATTCATGGCCTCGAAGCCCAGTTCTAGATATTATATGGTGCGAATAGAAAAAAATAAAAGTGATTTTTTTCTATTTTATCTTAAGAATATTTCATATATAAATCTTCTAAATATTTTCGTGTTTTACAACATATAATCTACTTGATGAAAATCCCTTAAATACAAATAAAATAAAAACAGGAAATTTAAATTTAGATATGAATACTTTTCATTTTTAGCCCTTTAGCCAATTTATTTTAGTGAAATAATAGATGGATTTATCCTTGGAATGAAAGCTTTGGACATTCTATAACTTACTTCAAAAGTCTAGAAAAATCTGATGTCCACGAGTCTTACTTTTCAAGGTCCAACTGAGACGTCCAAGTTCAGAAAATTTAAAAAAATGTTAAGTGTTTTAAACATCCAACATATTAGACCGAGAGCCGACAGCATATTTTGGCAGTTTTGATATAACTGAAATTCGAGTGTGCACATATCTAGATATGCACCACAGTATGTCAACGGAACAAGTCTGGCAGTGATCTTTTTCAGCTTTCCCTTGCCAGACGCATCCAAAGTGCAGCAAAAAATCAATTTTTGGCGTTTTGGTATAACCGAATAAATGATACACCAAAAAATCATAAAAAATCCCCTGATTTAAAAAATGTGGGTACCAGAAGTTTTTTTTAGCTTTCGGCCCCGCCAGACCGCTTTGAAGCATTTTGAAATGCATTTTTCTAATAAAAAACCTAATAGCTTATTTTCTGTTGGGTATAAACGTATGATGGTAATAAATTAAAATTCTATGTCTATTCCTGGTTTAGAAAATATAAGTTTAAGCCAGATATTTTTCAGCCTTCCCTCTGCCAGACGCCCTTAAAGGTTTCCCAAACAGGTTTTTCCATAGAAAAAACACCTAGTTTCTGTTTTTTTCTTATAAAATTGAAATAATATTTTTTTGTTTAGAGTAACCATATGATGGCCAAATATTAACTTTCTCTGCCTTTTCCTGATTTAGAAAATGTAAGTTTAAGCCAGTTTTGTTTCAGCCTACCCTCTGCCAGACGCCCTAAAAGGTATCTCAATAGTACGGGAAAGTTAGATTTTGCTATAATGGGGCATGGGGGTCTGGGAAAAAATCCGAAATGCATTTTGTCTTCAGGGATTAAAAGAGCATAAACCCAGGAATCGAAAGAGTCTAAAACCACATTTTGTACAACCGCACCAAGAATCATTTTGTTTGTCCCTATACAAAAAATTGCAATTTTTTTGAAGTTTTTTGCCTACAGATCGAATTTTATAAGAAAAAAACAGAAACTAGGTGTTATTTCTATGGAAAAACCTGTTTTTGAAACCTTTAAGGGCGTCTGGCAGAGGGAAGGCTGAAAAATATCTTTCTTAAACTTATATTTTTATGATTTTTTGGTGTATCATTTATTGGGGTAATACCTAGAAAAACGCCAAAAGTTGATTTTTGACTGCACTTTGGATGCGTCTGGCAGAGGGAAGGCTGAAAAATAGCTGGCTTAAAATTATATTTTCTAGACCTGGAATAGACATAGAATATTAATTTGTTACCATCATACGGTTATACCTAACAGAAAATAAGTAATCAGGGTTTTTATTAGAAAAATGCACTTAAAAATGCTTTAAAGCGGTCTGGCGGTGGGAAAGCTGAAAAAGAAACTTGCGGTACCCACAGATTCGAAATCAGGGGATTTTTTATGATTTTTTGGTGTATCATTTATTCGGTTATACCAAAACGCCAAAAATTGATTTTTTGCTGCACTTTGGATGCGTCTGGCAAGGGAAAGCTGAAAAAGATCACTGCCAGACTTGTTCCGTTGACATACTGTGGTGCATATCTAGATATGTGCACACTGGAATTTCGGTTATATCAAAACTGCCAAAATATGCTGCTGGCTCTTAGACTATAATGTTTTTACTAAAAAATGAATTATTAAAGAAATATTTTTGGAAAAAAATTATATTTATCAATAAATTAAAAATCCTTTTTTTTTTCAAAAATAATGTAGGTACATATTACATTAAAAAAAATTTTCTTTGAATATTTAGTTATTTTAATACTACTACTCGTAGATATTTACAAGGTGAGGCCCAACTGATTCACACTTCATTATCTTTACATCCGCATTTTAACAGATTTCTCATTTGTAATAGTGACATTAATATAATTAGGAGTAATTAAACGGGGGCTAAATCAATTAGTTTACTTTTTTTCCATCGCTATAATTTTTGCGTTAAGGCAGACACTTTTAAAATTGTGTGGAAATAAGAGAGTAAGTAACTTCGCTCCTTTGTGTTTATACTAATTTTATATTTTAAAATAAAAAATATATATAAACGGTCCTAAAAGGTTAGGTCAAAACTAGGACCTTGACGTAACCCCTAAGCCTTTGCAGCTAGGGGTTAAACAGATGAATTTATTTTCTTGAAACTTGATTTAGATAATTTTAAGGTAATTTTCCTGGCATTTTTTTTTTTTTTTTTTTTTTTCTAATATCTTCTTGTTAACGGGTATCTAAAATATATAATATTTTCTAGATAGTGCAATTTTTTTATACACTGAGGGAAAAAACGCAACGTAAAATGTAAAATGTTCAACGTTGATTTAATGTTGAAAAAATTAACATGAAACTTCTTCCAAATAAAATTAAAACAACGTAAGAAATTTTTTTATTTTTGTCGGACTTCAGCTTTTGTTGCATTTTTTCACTCTAACTAACTTTAAACTAACGATGTTCAACTTTGATTTTAAAATTTTCATCTTCAACGCAAAATAATTCCGAAAAATAGTTGAATCAACGTGGTTTTCGTTGATTTTAAGTTGTTTTTTCCCTCAGTGTAATAACTTTAACGATGATAAATTTGAGTACATGAAACTTTAGGATGGTTCAAATGAAACGGAATTTTTCCTTAAAAAATCGCGAAACGAATTAAAAGAAGGGAAGGTGGTAGCAGAATTTTTTTTTAAGGCAGTTAGCTACTGTAGAACTAAATAAATTTTCACAAAACGACATCTCTATAGTGCATCTCTTTACGTGTTTCGTAAGAAAATGGCACGTAGCGTAAATACGGGGACTATCCGTCCCGGTTTACCCGGGTCTGTCCCGTATTTCTATAGCTTGTCCCGGGTTTTTATTATAGAAACCCGGGACGTATGAGTGTCCCGTATTTTGAAATTTGTCCCGTGATTATCCCCTATTTGCAAATTAACTGATTTTTTTATTCAAAATTTTAATGAGGTACTTTGTAAGGAAAACAAGAAAATAGTGGATGGAAAATAAAAGTTTTTCTTATTTTCTGGATAAAAGCATTAAAAATATTTTTTAAAAGTTATTAACAGATCCTATTATAAAACCGTTTTCTTTATTTCTGACTTTCGTGTAAACGTTTAAATGATTTAACCGAAAATTTTCCATAAAAATTGTTAAATAAATCTAGACCTCAAAAAAGGAAAAATTATGAAAAGTCATATTTAAAAAAAAATTAGTTTTCAAAACTATCCAAAGAAGCATAAACAAAAGAGCTTGAAATATTTTTACTTGAAATTTGGTACACATTTTTAAAACTTTATTATAGACAAAAAATTTTATGGGCTTAAATAATCTGCAATAAAATATAAAAGCAATTTATTAACGTGAAAATTAAGGTGTACTAAATTTAAAGTAAAAATATTCAGCTTTTGAGAAAGTCCTTTCTCGACTATTTGGAGCAACTAGTTTTGATTTTACAAATTCGGCCCTGAATCTACTATCGTTAGTGCATACACATTAAATGAAATAGTATTCCTGACTTTTAAACTGATTTTGCATAGGTATTCAGAACTAAATTTTTTCAGACACACACACATTCGTACATAGTTAAAGTTACAAACTTGCAGAATGTTGCTATAGGTGACATTACAAAGTTATTATGTGCTTCCTTTGGCACACAATCGTATCGATACGTGACTAGATTTTAAACAGAGATTTATTTTGTCCTATTTGAGAGTTCTGAACCAGACTTCTGGCATCCAGAAGGAGATTATTTAAGTTTCCCCATCAGTTGAAGAGTTGAAGTCAATTTGCTCTTCTTAAGCATATTATCTACTGATGGCTACTATGAGATTGAATGGTGATGTTTTGGAATTTTCCAAGCACTGTTTACTTATTTTTTTTCTTGTCTGAAAGAAGAAAATGGGATTTTTAACCATTTTTGCTACTCTAGAAGATGATAGGATTCTGTGGTGGATTTTGAAATGTTTGAAATTGAGTTACTTCTCAGAAGTAGAGTTGGAAGAGCAAGGTTTTATGAAGCAATTTCAAAAGGTAATACCTGTGAAGCTACATTTAATTGGTTTAAAGGGAAAGTCAGTTATTTTACTTTTTCTCTTAGTGACTAACAAATGCAATCATCCTGAATGAGAAAGGATTTAACGATTAAATCATAAAAAAAAGTCATTCAATAAGACAATTTAACTTTACATTGACTTTTTTTAAAACTTCATTCTATTTGTGATTCTTAAATATGTAATTCAAAAGGATTTTTTGGAAAAATTCATTAGGCCATGCCTTAGGACGAATGATTCGTGTATTTTTTCATCTCTAAAGCAATTTAATTTATTTAATGACAAATCAAGCTCCTAGCCCAGTCATTTTTGTCATTTTTAAGCCCAATGTGCGGAAAAATTCCTAATGGGCTGAATTTTGGTATACAGCTTAATGACGGCTTTTTTATGAAGATGTGAAAAATCGACATTGATATCGTGTCCGCGTTAAGAGTTATAGGGGTCAAAAGGTCACAAAAACTGGTTTTTCACGATTTTCAGCAAAACGGTAAGTCTTATCAAAAAATTTTCAATGCAAGAATTGTAGACCAGATTATTATAAATAAAAAGTGTCATGACACTTTTTTTCCTAAGACCCACCGTTTCTTAGATATAACGATTCAAAAAGTTGAAGTTTAGTTGTAATCGTCATAATCCTATTCCTGAAAAAAACTCCTAACTGAAAAGTTCCTGAAATTTCATTATTTTTTTTAGCTTGAATTTCGTTCCTCAACTGTTAAGAATATGGGGAAACCAAAAAAAATGGAAATTTTCGCCATTTTTCCGATTGTTGCCCTTCTCCCGAAACCATTTCCCTGGGAATTTTTGTTTAGAATATGTCTGAAAATATACAGGGTGTGCAATAGAGAATGGACAACCCTAAAACGGCTTATAGCTACACTTATGATTGTTCTAAAAACAGATAGAAAAAAGTTCTATCGCAACCAGTTCATAAAATATGGACTTTTTTTCGTTCAGTGTATTTTAAATTTTATCATCTTATTTTTTCGTTCACTACAACCACGAATGAATGAATTTTATTTATTTCTTTTTTTTTATAATTTTCTACAATAATTGGATGAGTACATAAACACTCACTTTAAAAATTTCATAGCTATTGCACATTTTCGTTAAAAAAATTTTGAAATCTGTTTTTTGATGCAAAATGTAAAAAAAGTATTTTATGAAAAATTTTAAACACCTGTGGTATAAAATAAATCTATAGAAACCTAGGTGGCCAACTTTCTTAAAAATATTCTCCTTATACCAGAATATTTTTAAGAAAGTTGGCCACCTAGGTTTCTATAGATTTATTTTATACCACAGGTGTTTAAAATTTTTCATAAAATACTTTTTTTACATTTTGCATCAAAAAACAGATTTCAAAATTTGTTTTACGAAAATGTGCAATAGCTATGAAATTTTTAAAGTGTTTATGTACTCATCCAATTATTGTAGAAAATTATAAAAAAAAGAAATAAATAAAATTCATTCATTCGTGGTTGTAGTGAACGAAAACATAAGATGATAAAATTTAAAATACACTGAACGAAAAAAAGTCCATATTTTATGAACTGGTTGCGATAGAACTTTTTTCTATCTGTTTTTAGAACAATCATAAGTGTAGCTATAAGCCGTTTTAGGGTTGTCCATTCTCTATTGCACACCCTGTATATTTTTAGACATATTCTAAACAAAAATTCCCAGGGAAATGGTTTCGGGAGAAGGGCCCCAATCGGAAAAATGGCGAAAATTTCCATTTTTTTTTTGGTTTCCCCATATTCTTAACAGTTGAGGAACGAAATTCAAGCTAAAAAAATAATGAAATTTCAGGAACTTTTCAGTTAGGAGTTTTTTTTTCAGGAATAGGATTATGACGATTACAACTAAACTTCAACTTTTTGAATCGTTATACCTAAGAAACGGTGGGTCTTAGGAAAAAAAGTGTCATGACACTTTTTATATATAATAATCTGGTCTACAATTCTTGCATTGAAAATTTTTTGATAAGACTTACCGTTTTGCTGAAAATCGTGAAAAACCAGTTTTTGTGACCTTTTGACCCCTATAACTCTTAACGCGGACACGATATCAATGTCGATTTTTCACATCTTCATAACAAAGCCGTCATTAAGCTGTATACCAAAATTCAGCCCAGTAGGAATTTTAACGCAGATAAAACCTAAAATTACTGGACTATCCCATAAATGTAGGATATTAAAAATATATATTCTCCTAATAACTGTCTATTTTTCGATAGCAAGTGATTTGGTAGGTATATTAAAAAATAGGATATTCTGGGTCGGGATTTCAACAAGAAATCTCATAATTTGGGATTTATTATCGAATGAAAACTTTCTTAAACATTTTACAAACAATTTCAATTTTTTTTTAATCAAATATTTATTAATTGGCTAAATTGAAAAGGGTCGCATTCCTCTTCCAAATATTTGGATCTTTTTATTTCATTTAATCTGGGAGAGTCATTTTTTTTTAATAATATCTAGAAAAGGTTTTCATTTTGTAAAATTGTTTCTCATTTTAACTGTTTTAATAATACTTTCATAGACAAAAAAAAAATCAATTGAATATAACTCAAACTTTTTAACTAGTTGAATCCTTAGAAGGGAAATTTTATTAAGGACTGTATTTAACGAAACCTGTCATATAACCAAAATGAAAAAGCTCATTTTTCACAAACTAACGATTCTGATTTTTTTGTGATAAATCTCGTATCGAAGGGTTCATGGATTTTTTTAAACTTTGATTTTCTGTGTCGATTAACAAATTCCCAAAGAACGTTATAAGTACCTATTTCTCTTTTTTTTAGAATTTTTTTTTTAGAAAAAAAAAAATGGCTTCAATGATTTTTTTTTTTCTTTATTATAAAAGAAATAAAATTGCATTTTTTGATTAAAGGTCGAAATCACTTAAAAATATTAGTGGAGTAACAAAAGCTCAAAATATGGCCGAACAACTCTGATTTTGATGATCTTTATTTTCAAACGTCGGCAATTAAAAATACTTTAAAGTATATAGATTAAAAATAGACGCTTTTTGAAGATTTTTGTGAACAAAAATTTTTTTTTTAATTTTGCTTAAATTACATAAATTTACTAATGCCAAAAGATTGTCTAGGTAATTAGGAAAACAACTAGATATATGGAAGTGAAGGTCAATCTTCCATCGTTTAGGCGATAAATGCAGTTTTCTTACAAATTGAATATATGTTTGAAAACAACGGCAAGAACTAGGTACAATATTTGAATATAAATTTTTAAAAAGCTAAAAGCTTATTCATATTTGTAAAATTAAAATTTAGTAATTTGAAATTGATGATTTTTGAAAAAAGGTTATTAATCTCAGATTTTTGAAAAAAAAAAAAAAAAAATACCTATTTGAAAAATGTTAACATGTCATTTTTAAAACTTTCATTCGTAATTTCGTAATATAAAATGCATTTATTTTTCAAATTTATTAGGTCACATTTATTATGATTTGAAATTATAAAAGGAAATTTCAATTTATATTACAGTTTATGAAAAAAGTTTGAAAGTATTTCATTTTCGAAGAACTTTTTTTAATAGAAGTTTTGAAAAAAAATGTGGTTATTGTTTTTTTAAGTTCAACATTTGAATATAAAATGATTTTTTCTTTATTCAATAGCCCTCATTGTTGAAAGTTAAATAGCAAAAGATTAAAGTTCTTATTTTCCAAAGTCTTTGAGAAAATAAATTATTTCAATGCAAAAATTCAGTTTTTATAATATAATGAACTAGAAGTAATTTTTTTTTTTTTTCAAAACTGTATAACTGTTACCTTTTCCTCTTCGGAATTCATCTGATAATATTTATGACCAACATTTTTTTTTAAATAAATTCATATTTTACTACGAAACAGTTTGAAGAAAAGTCATTAAAAAAAATTATTGGCCTGGTCTTCGAAGGGCAAAAAGTACGGAAGCCATATTTGGCTTCGTATGCATTAAAGGGTTGTAAATCTACACAATTTGTTAAATTTTTTTGTTAGAAATTTTGTTTCTTTACATTGTTATTTTGCTTGGAAGCTATGTTTTGCTTCCGAAATGGAACCCCTTCGCCTTTAGAGACATTTTTAGGGGGAGGGGGGGCTCACCTATAATATTTTTTAATCATTTTATTACTTTTTAGTTTTGGTAAGATCTGGGAGTGGGTGACAATATTGGAGCAAGACTTACTTCGACAGTGAAAAGAATGTGAACCAGAAGAAATATTTGAAACGGACAAAAACAAATTGCTTTTCTCAGTTCCATGGCTTAAAATGAGAAAAATTTGAATTAATTCTTAATATTTTGTTTTTAAATGATAAATATTTATCTTTTGATATTTTTAATTGTATTCTTTACATAATCTGAATAGATAAAATTAGTAAAATTTCTTACCCCTTAATGCATACGAGGCCAAATTTGGCTTATAAACAAATTTCTTAAACAAATTAATTTAAACAAATTTTTTGAATGAAAACCGTTTTAAAACAACCCAAAGAACCCATAATTTTTTCGTCCGCTAATATTAATTTATGCTGTAGAGGGTTAATGGTACCTGCCATAGCAACGTTCTGACTTTCTTTGTAACGACTAAACTTATTTTAAATTTGTGTACAGAAGCATTTGAATAGCTGTAATATTTATATATTTTAAATTAAAATAGATATATTTTGATTTCTTAAGGGGGGGAAATCATTCTGGAAATTTTTATTTTTGCTTTAATTTTTTTTTGCCTAATAAATTCATTTATCAACCGAAGAAACTATTTTCACTGGTCTAAGCCTTAAATGAAGCCTCAAAAGCCCCTAGATAGTCCCAAAACCCATGCCCTACGAACTTACCACAGTACGAAGACGAAAACTTTAAAGACTTTTTCCTCGAAACGCGTTTTTTTCCGCGCCGTGCAACGTAACTAAAAAACTAATGAAGCTATCGACTTAAAATAAATTGCAAATTACTCTTTAATTTATTGGCCATTGCATGAACCTAAAAGTTCAATAAAATGTTTACAATAATAAAATAATAAATAAATAATAAAATATTTTTTTTAACAATTTGTTTATAAAAAAACATTGTTTTTTCGTTTTTTAGGTATCTAATTTTTATTTTACACTTTTTTTACTAAATTTAGGTTCATGCAATGCGTATAAATATATTTTATTGGAAAAAAAAATTCTTTTTTGATTTTAAATAGTTTCCTTGACTTCGGCATTGCACGGCGCAAACTCGAGGCGTCAACTTTAAATAGCTGTAGAGACGCCATTTTGTTTTTTTTGTACTTAAAAAAAATTGTATCAATTCTTCATAATGTCAATAATATCACATATTTTCCAAATTTCAATAAATGCTTTCAGTTTTCTAAAAAAATTATTGAAAAAGCTGTCGTCCAGAGGGATTTCCCCCCTTAAATATATTTAAATTTTGATTTTTTAAGTAGGTAGATTTCCATTTTTTTTTTTTTTTATCAATTTTTAGAAAACTACCCGACGAAATTTTTAAAAATTTTGTTTTAACTAAATTTTTAAGAACAATATTACATATTTTTTTTATTTACCTTTTTTTTTAACTGTGGACTGGGAACCAATTTTGATAATTATTGTTTTGTGTTCGATAGCTGGTGCCTGCAGTGTATCCATAAGAAAACCATAAATCCAAGTTTCGATCCATAGAGGTCGGTTTTTTTTTTTTGATAAAAATGAAAATCATTTTTTGAATTTTTAACTGAACGAGAAATTCATTCATTGAACTATTTAAAATATTTTATCGACATTTAATTTAAAATATTGAAAAAATCAAAATTAATTTGTTATAATTTAGAACTTCGTTATTTTGAACCTCTTTTCTAACTATAATTTTATAGTAAGTGTTTGTATAGTCCTTTTCTTCAGTTTGATAGTTTTATACAATTTCTTAATTTTTTATGATAAATATAATATTTAAGTTGATTTTTCGATTGTCGAGATTTGATTAAAACTACAAAATTTTTTTGACAAGAAACCAATAATTGCCATTAAAGCAAATAAAAAAATGCATTTTTTTTATAAAACTTAAACCAAGACAATGAAAATAACGTATAGCATACCTAAACATTAGTTGAAACTAAAATTTCAACATAAACAAAACACTCCTTCAGTTATCAATATTAGTTTTTCAGTTCGAGTGCAATAGAGAAAGCTGTATAGATTATAATAACATTCACCTAAATTCCAATGGTTCAATCAAATTATTACCTACAATTTTTTTCTTTTTAAACCATAAGCCTAATGAATGTTTGCGTTTAGCATAATCTCTTAATTCACTTCAAGCATCCAAACGCAAAAACACACAACATAGCTATTTCATATCCGTGTCTCATTATTATACTTAGTTGTACAATTTGCACGCAATAATTTAATTCAATTAATTTAATTAGTTTAACTGAGTGGCAATGTGGAATAAAAGTGAAATTAAACGAGTTTTTTGTTTGCTTTTCAACTTTAATCATCGAAACGCATTTATCAAATGTTTATAAATAAATTAATTAACTTTGATTACGTTTGCATATCAAACAAATTTATATTGAAAAATGGGCTCGTAAATAATGATAAGCTTACGCTAATAGGGAATATGTTTTGAGCTGTTAGAATGAAAATAGCCCTTGTTTAGGTTACAACTATATAAAGTATGATTTCAGTTGTTCGAAAGCATCAGTAGCGAGTTATTCGTCTTACACTTAGAACCTTTCTTCTTATTGAAAGTTACCACAATCAATCCAGCAACATGAAAGTTCGTATCTCAATTTTTATTTGAAGAAGTTTATTAAATTGTTTCTGTTATAGTTTGCCATTTTCGTCACAGTCGTGTTTGCCTTGGCCACAGTTGCTCAGTCCTCTGTTATTCCTGTTATTGCTGTAGGTGGCCCTGGATCTATTGCTGTTCAAGCTTCTGCTGTACATGGACCTCATGCAGCAGTTGCGGTTCAAACTATTCCTCATATTGTTGCTGTTCCAGCTGCAGTAGCTGTTGCTCCAGTTGTTGCTGGTCAAGCAACATATGTGGCCCAGAATCGAGGCGTTGTCCATGTTGCCCCATTGGATGGGCATGTTCAATCGGCTGTATCTCTTAACCTTCAAGCAGCTCCAGGAACAGTTTGAAATTTGATGAAATCTGAAAGCAAGGCCAACTCATTTTCGTGAAAAACAAATATTTTTTTTAAACTTTGAACTTTTTTATTACTCCCAATGTTTTCGAAGAATTACCATGCAAATTGCAAATAAAGCAAAGAAATATTTTTAAGATACAATTTGTTTTCTTACACTTTCTCCAAAATCTACCAAATAGCTACCAATATTTTTTCAAAGAGGTGTGTTGAAGGGTTCTTGAAAGTCTGATATAATTGTTAAATTATTTTAGGGTTTTGCAGGCTTAAGACTCATTTTTTACTTCCTTTATTAAAATTCGTGTTATTTATATAAACATTTTGATAAAAATAAAATTTTGAGCATTTAAAAATTGAATTATATGAAAACAAATTCAAAATAATGCAAAATATGTCCAAAAACAGGTCGGTATATAAAGTTTTTGTAAGATGGCTTATATATTGAACGAACTTAATCCACTCCAATCTGATCGTCTGTTGACAACGTTATCATTTATTTTTACCGACTTCCAAAAGGGAGGCGGTATTCAATTCGTCTGTATTTTTTTCTTTTTTTATAACCTCATAACTTTGGACGGAGTGAACCAATTTTGATATTTCTTTTTGTATTGGAAAGCAATTTCAATTTCGATCTATTTTAACTATGTAATGTGACAGAATGTATAGGAACTATGAAAAAACCATTAAACCCAGTTTTGGTCCATGGAAGTTAGTTTTGTTGAGAAACTAAAATCTACAAAAATGATTTTAAAAATGAAGTAGAAATTTAATTCAAATTTGGAGTGTTATTATTATTCAAGATAGGTTCAAAAAAAAAAACTTTTTTCAAAAATCACGAAAAACTATTTTTTTTTTTTTTTTTGATTTGCTTTGTTGTGGAATGCTAAAAAAACACGCTTACAATATTTGTATACTAAAAAAAATTGTTGATTTGATTTGTTTAGATAAATTCATTCGTCCACAATACCACACTCAAAATATCTCAAACAAAATTTAAAATTTTTTTCTTCGTCAATTTTTAGCCGATTTTCATAAAAGAATACATCGCATCGTTTGGTTTCAAAATTGATTTCATCTAAAATTATATTTTTTTTAACAGCTGGTTGTTAGTAAAACATATGCTTAAAACTGATTTTAAATGGTGAAAAAATTGAATTTTTGAAATGCATAAAACATTTTGGAAAATGTATAAAACAGTTAAAAAAATATATTATAATATAATATTTTTAAGCTCCAAACGATGAAAACTATAGATTTTTTCCCATAAACGTAACAAAAATTGAAAATCGTTAGGTAAATTGGTTTCTAAGAAAAAAAAATTTGTATGTAAAGGAATTTTCAAACATTTTACCAAACAAAACAAGATCTTCTTAGGAGATTAAAATTTTATATCAAAGACCAATTTAAGATATACAAATTGTAAAGTGCTTTCTGTCTATATTTCTATTTCTCTTTTAGCGGTTTTTGATGATTCTTTTATATGTAAATTTGAAAGTTTGTATTTTTTTTTTGATAAAAATGATTATTTAACTTAAAAACAAGACAACAAAACATTCATACGAACCCTTTTTTGAGATTAAATAAGCTTTTCCGTAGCTGATGCCATGTAGAAAATTCGTAATTTATAGCCAGAAAAAAATTTCGTTTTCGTCAAAATCGTTGATATCATTTTTAAGAAATTTACCAAATTAGTTAAACTCGTTAAAAATATTTTTTATTTCTTGCAACATTTTTTAACCTCTGCAAACCAGTAACATTAATAGACAACAGAAAATTCGAAAAATATCATAGCACTTCTGTATCTTCAACAATTTATTCGATTTAAATGCAATCAATACAATTGATGTACATTTTCAATAATTAATCAAGTTTGTTGTTCAGCTCTTTCGTTTCGTTTGCTTAATCCACGAAAAATACCTACTTTTTTTTATAATTAATTTATAGTTGACCGTTATTAACTTAATCTTTCATATTTTATAATAATGGATAAGATAAAAAAAAATTCCTCGTTGGGGTTAAATTCTCTTTAATATCTCATAACAACAAAATAGGTAGAGCAAAAATCACATTAAACGAAAACGAGAATAAGATATCGGTTATTTATAGCTCTCTTTATCTATCGCTATTGACATGATAGAGAAACAGTTAATATAATTGATGTGTTATAATGCCTTGTGCTCTAAATTGCAGGCAAAATATTAATTAAAATTAGTTAAAGTTTTCGGTTATACTCATGAATTTATTGGTTAAAATTCCATAACAAGTGGATAAGTTTTAATATTTTTTTTCCAAAAAGCCTATATCATTGACCAAAAACAATCCACTTTCATAGATTTTCATCAAAAGAGGTATATTGTTTTATATGAGAGGAATTTTTTTTTCCCTCAAATCTCTATCTATCTACTCGCCTAATCCAAAAGCCTTAATTCCCTCGCCAAACCATCAATTCTAATCAATTTACTGTCCCCCATTCGATTGAAATGTTTGTTAAATCCTTCTGTCACATCAAAATGAAATTTCCAACCACTTTTAGCCATTTTAAAATCTCAATATCCTTCTATTTCCTGGTCTGTTTCTGTCTGTTTTCTCTGTGACAAAATAAAAAAAAAAAAAAAACAAAATACATTCCAATTTGATCAACAAACATAAAATTCACATCCACACAGGAATAAAGAGAAAAGACAGACTAATCAATCTATATCTTTGTCATTTGTCTCTTTGCAGATTGCCATTGCTACTATACTCGATTGCCAAATGAAAATCAAATGAAAATTACGAATTCATTAAGCTGCCTAAGTGACATGATACCCGACAACGTCCCATCGAACTGCTACCAAAATCCACTTCTACTACTCCACTACGAAGCCAACAACTCTGCCGCCATCATCCGTCGTAGTTGTACTTGTTGTTGCTCCTCGGATATTCACAGATAGTTATGGCATGGACGGAGCATCATCCGACCGGCACGCATAACCATCGATATCTGCTCCACCAGCAGCAGCAACAACAACCGAACCACTCGTCCACCCAAATGTGGAGTAATCAATTCAACTTCTACAACAGCCTGATATGCCATGGCCCCAATAAATCGTCAATTAGCCACAACAGCCACAAGAAGTACCACCAATCTAACCACCAAAACAATAATAGAATCAGTAGCAGCAGAATCATCGTCGAACTCGAAACAACCAAACAGCCATCACCAGTGTAGACCAAAGAGGAATTCAAAATTTAGCCTAAGCTCCTCGTCGCTCCTCGTCCTAATGATGTACGCTGCCCTCTCTGGCCAATTAATGGCCGACTGCCCCAACCTGTGCGAGTGCAAGTGGAAAAGCGGCAAAGAGTCCGTTCTGTGCCTTAATGCGAATCTCTCTCATGTCCCGCAACGCCTTGACGCCGGCACCCAAGTGCTCGACCTCACTGGCAACGAAATCACCAGCATCCCACACGACACATTCGCCAATGCCAATCTCCTCAACCTGCAAAAGGTATTCATGGCCAAGTGCCGTTTGCGAACCATCGAACGGTTTGCGTTCCGCAAACTGAGCAATCTCGTCGAACTCGACCTGAGCTACAACCAGCTAACGGCTGTGCCGTCACAGTCTTTCGAATCCATTCCCGAGCTGAGGGAAATAAAACTAACTGGCAATCCAATTTACCGTGTGGCGGCCGAGGCCTTTGTCCGAGTGCCGCAATTAGTGAGACTGGAACTGAGTGATTGTAAGATAGGTGTGGTCGAGTCGAGGGCATTTGCCGGTCTCGAGGTGACCCTGGAATGGCTCAAATTGGATGGCAATCGACTGAATGACATACGTTCGAGTACGTTGACAGTGCTGAGCAATTTGCATGGCCTTGAATTGGCCCGAAATCAGTGGAATTGCTCGTGTGCCCTTCGACCTCTGAGGTCGTGGATGTTGCGCGAGAATATACCCTATGGGATACCACCCATCTGCAGGGCACCGCCCAGGTTGGCCGGGAAGACTTGGGACAAGATTGATTTGGATGATTTTGCGTGTGTGCCACAGATAATAGCAACAGACACTACAGCGCATGGGGTCGAAGGGCGTAATGTGACAATGAGTTGTTATGTTGAGGGTGTACCGGAGCCAAATGTACGATGGATGGTCAAGAATAGGGTGAGTTTTATACAGCTTCTCTCTCAAAACAATAAAGAAAAACTTTAAATTACTTCCTTGTGACTTTTTGAATGACTTTCAACTTCTTTCTTTTCATTTTTGTTTTCAGGTAATTGCAAACCTCTCTGGAGAATCATCACCACGAACATCCGCCACTACCCAAGGACGCAAAATGTATGTAGTCAATCTACTGCGGAATGCCTCCAATTTGACAATCCTAACCGCCGACATGCAGGATGCTGGCATTTACACGTGCGCTGCTGAAAACAAAGCTGGAAAGGTGGAAGCTAGTGTCACATTGGCAGTGTCACGTCGGCCGCCCGAGGCGCCACTCGGTGTAAAAATCATCCTGGTGTGCATCCTGATTGCTTTGCTCTTTGTCGTGGGTTCATCGTTCGCTGCCATTTGTTTTTGTTCGTTGAGGAAACGACGGAAGATGCGTCTGTGGAATACGCCAGCGGCTCGTACGGAGAGTTATGAGAAAATCGAAATGAGTGGCCGTGGTAACAATAAGCCATCACATGATATGAGACAGTTCCGTTTGTCACAGAGTACAGGAGACAGCAATGGCGGCGGTGGTGGTGATGAAAATGGTTGGCTGGGTCGACATATTGAGAATGGTGGGATTGCACTTGTGAATACAACGGCCGATGCAAGACGGAATGGAGAGTACCGAAACGTGCCGACTGATGACGATGGTACCGGATATGAGGATAGTGACAATAATGGATGTACGAGTTTTAGTTTGCCACTGCATCAAGGAGGACCATCGTCAAGGAAGGATGTTAGCGGTGGTGGTGGTGGTGGTTCTGGGAATACACAACGATGGATGGGTGTGACGTTGAAGAGTAGTCCGCAAGAAGTTAGGCGGAAAAACTCTTTGGGAGCGGATACAGATGCTGATCTACACATACCAAGGCTTATTGATATAAGGTTAGTTAAAAGGGTTCGTTATAGGAGTTATTTTTCGGGTTTCTTTTTGGTTTGACTGTTCTTTTTTGATTTTAATTGATTTTTGAAGATTCAGTGACCGAATTTTCCGCTTTCGATGAAATTCTTCTTTTTTGTTTTTAGACTTAACTTAATATTGCAAGATTCAGTGACCGAATTTTCCGCTTTTTTTATTTTAATTTATTTTTAACTATTTAAGGACTGAATTTTCCGCTTTTGCTAAAATTCTTCTTTTCTCTTTTTTGACTTTACTCTGTTTTGGAGGATTCAGTTACAAAATCTTCCACTTTTGCTGAAATTCTTTGTCTTTTCTCTTTTTTTTACTTAATATAATTTTGGAATTTGACCGAATTTTCCGCTTTTTTGACTTTACTTAATGAAATTCTCTTTTTTATTTCACTTAATTTTGGAAGATTCAGTTACCGAATTTTCAGTTTTTTTTAGTTTACTTAACTTTAGAAGATTCAAATACCGAATTTTCCGCTTTTGATGAAGTTCTTTTTTTTTATTTTTCTCTTTTATACTTTAACGCTTGTTTGACTTTACTTAATTTTGGATTATTCAGTGACCGAATTTTTCGCTTCTGCTGAAATTCTTCTTTTCTCTTGTTTGGCTTTACCTACTTATTTTGGAATATTCAGTAACCGAATTTTTCGCTTTTTTGACTTTACCTAATTTTAGATGATTCAATGACCGAATTGTCCGCTTTTACTGAAATTCTTCTTTTTTCTTTTCTCTTTCTTTGATTTTACTAAATTTTGTAAGATTGAATGACCGAATTTTCCGCTTTTTTTACTTTAATTAATTCTGGAGAGTACAATTAGCGAATCTTCCGCTTTTTCTGAAATTCTTCATCTTTCGATTATTCAGTGACCGAATTTTCCGCTATTTCTGAAATTCTTCTTTTTTCTTTTCTCTTTCCAGCTCTGTGCCAGAGACTGTAGCAAGTTCGATCTCAAGTCAAGTTGATGCAGCTGCACGCCTCTCAGCTGGCTACACATGGTCAGGTAAAAAAACCTCCCCTCTACTGGCAAAACCTTCAAACGTTGCAACGACTTACATTGGAGACGATGTCAACTCTTCTGTATTCTGTTCCTCACGAACGCCCGACGTAGATTTCTTCGACAGCAAGTATCCAGATCTCCTGGATATGTCAAAATACACCAATATCACATCGACACTGCCTACTTCGTCAATAGTAAGTACAACGAGTGCAATTGGTGGTGGCTTATGCACGTTACCAAGAAAGCTGAAAAATACGGGCAAGTACTTTAAAAATTCCTCCGATAGTCAGTCGCCATTGTTGGCTGATAATTCTAGCAAATATGGCAGCAGTACACTAGGCGATGCAACGTATCTTGGTGACTTTGCTCTAGGACGAAGGTTCTCTGCGGAGTCATGTTCGAATTACACAGGTGTTCGAACAACCAGTCAACGATCTAACAGCTATCTCAATCTCGTACAAAGTTCCAAGGCAGGTGGAGGAGGTCTACCACCACCGGTTAGTACTCATCGACGTAATCCCAGCCTGCCTTCGTCACCTGTACACGAGGCTTCGAGTACAGCTCATCATCAAAGATCGTTTAGTTCAGCGGCAACGCCACTTCTCGACTTTAGTAGCCTAACAAGTCGATCTGGGGGCGTGCCACCACCGCCGCTGCCACCATCAACCTCAACTGTGACAGCCTACGACTACCATGCGGCACAGCTGGAACGATTCCTGGAAGAATATCGAAATCTTCAGGACCAGTTGTGTAAAATGAAAGAAACCTGTGACACGATTCGAAAGAAGGAAGCACCCCTCCGAGGATCTATGGGTCATTCGGCACAATTTGCCGACCCAGTGATGTATAATGCTGCTTTAGCTAATAGCCCATTGGGTGGTGATTGTTTAACCCCGCCAAATCCTAAGACTGCAATGCTTAAGAATAAAGCAGTTTTACCGGGTCAGCCACCAGAACCGCCACCATATTGGCTCCATCGAAATGTTATGTTGAAACGATTAAATGACTCACAAACTGATATATTCAAAAGCTAACTTTTGGAGGAAGATGAAGATGTAGAAGATGAAAATGGGTTAGCATAAGTTAGTTAAAAAAAAAAATATAAGGTGCGTTTCTCTATAAAAAAAAATGTAGCTATTCTCCGTTAACAATGTTTTTAAAAAACAATTTTTCAACTTAAAGACAGAAAAAACCAAAAACACAGGACAGATTTATATTTATATATAAAGAGAGAATAATAAACTGAATTTAGTATAAAAACACAAGAAAAGAAAGAAAAAGAGACAGAGAGAGAACCCTCTTTAATTTATATATAAAATTTCCTCTTAAGCGTATTCTAAGAGAATAATCTCTCTTCAAGATGGCGTAGCTAAAAAAAAAATAAACACTGGTGGAAAGAGTGATGACGATGATGATGAAGTTAACTTAAGTCTTTCTTCGAATCTACACATAATCAATTAGATTATTATACAAATTAATAATTAAAAAAACAGAAAAATATATCTAAAAAAAACTTGAAAAGGTAACTGAAAAGTGATTGAAAGATAAAAGAGAAGAGAACAAAATATAAAAATATAAAGAGAAATGCTAAAATCAAAGATCATTTTATAGTGTAACTATATTGTAATTTTAGGGAAAAATTCAATTATAAGCATATTTAAGAAATTTAAAAATAAAATTAATAAAAAAAAGAACTATAGAAAAAACCAAATTTAATATAATAATATAAAAAAAAAAAATAAATGAGAGAGAGAAAGAGTTATAAATTTTTTGTACAATTTGGATATTGAGAGAATGAAATTTTAAAAATAAGAAAAGAAAAGAGTAAGGGTGGATTTTAAATGGCTTATGGGGCTTAATTTTTTACAAAATCTGTCTACATTTTTGAAATTACATCTATAATGCTCCTATAACATTTCTGGTAACTAAAAGTAAAAAAGAAAATTGAATTTTTAATCCAAATAATTATTAGTCATTTTGTCTGATATAACTTAAGATTAATTTAAACCATACGTTTTGAAATGTTTTGTAAGAACTATTGAAGATACTGTTCACAATTCACTTTGGGGGAGATAGTACATAATTCACTCGCTAAAGACTTTTATTGAAAAAGAAAATGGTTTTAAAGTTCTTAACGAATTCGTCATTCAATTAAAATTTTCACAGAAATGTTCGTTCTTGTTGATTCTCATGAAATTGTACGACCAAAATTTATTAAAAGTTCAGGATAACAAGAACTCAAATTATTTTGCGATTTAAATATATAAATGTAAATTAGTTAAAAATCGATTTTTCCAATTGCGAACGTAGGTAAAATTCGTTTTAGTGTTATTTCAGCTTGTGTAACGTGACAAAATAAGTTGGAGTACAAAAAGTGCATCTATATTCTATATGACAATATTAACAACTTCATTGGGTTCATATTTCGCTACAACTGATTCCCCGAAAAATAAAAAAAAACATAATCTATTCAATTAATATTGCAACAAAAAATATGAGATACTTCCTGATATTTGTTTGATAAAAAAGGGTATTAATAATATTCATTGGTGCGAAGTTCAAGCCTTGGCTTATGATTTTAGTTAACTGTTAAAAAAAATGTATTTTACGTACATTTATTTACATAGAATTATTTTTTTTTAATATTCTCAGCTTTTGTTTGACGAAAATTATTATTTGTTTAAAAAAAAACAAATAAATATTCGTCCTTTTTGGATTCAACTAAACTTGCCTAAAATGCTTAAATGTACCAAATGTTATAAATTTTTCTCAATAAATGGCCACCCAGATGAATTTTGACATTTAAAAACAAACGAACTAAAATTTTTTAACAGTAGTTAACACATTCATTTAATTTGATGGTTGTGTAATTTGACGCTAAAATTTTTTTTTTTTGTATAAAAAAAAATTAAAAAATAACACATTTTTTAATGAATCGACTAGTTCTTGACAGAGAATCACTTTTTCATGGAAATGATACTCTATGTCAATTCATCGCAAGCTGGATTTGAACCCACTACCTCTGGCATGATAGTCCATCACACTAATAATTGCGTAACACGATGGAACCAGATCTTAACAGAACTATACAAACGTTTTGCTGAGATAAAACTGAAACTCAATTAATTAAATTTTCAAGTTTTAATTAAGTCGTTACATAATTAACAATTATGGTTATTTAAAGCGTCATTTGCACTTAATTTATTATTTCAAGTAGGTATAGAATAATCGCTTTTTTTTTTGTTTTGAATACAATAATTATAATTATGACGCAAGAACGCAGTGTGATTTCAAAGATAAACTTGTCGTTTTGTAATGTTTTTTGAAATCAAATGAAACTGATAGGTATTTGAACGCATTTTTTTCACAAACAATGAAATCATTTTTCTTTGACTTCAGCACTTGTCCTGCCTAGTCTGCAATTCAAAAAACTGCTAAGAACCAAAACAAAAGCCCCATAACCATTTACAATCCACCCTTTCTATTAGAAACAACCAAAATGTTAAATAGAAAACTTTAAATAAAAAAAAAAATTTCGTCATAAAAACTTTCTAATATTTAAAATATAAAAAAAAACTAACTTGTTGGTTGTGTAAAAAGAAAAAAAAAATTATAAACTTGAAAGTAAAAATAAAAACTGAAAAGAAAAAAAAATTATAATCTCTCATATTGTAAAATATTTAAAAAAAAATTACTATTGTATAAAATCCCATTTCAAATTTTCACTATTTACCTATTAAAAATAAAAATTAAAAAAAAAAACGATCATGTAATAATAATAAAAATAAAAAAAAAAAATGATAACAAAATTGTTTTGTTAATAAAATAAAAATCAAATAATATTGGAAGACTTTGTCATTATTTTTTTTTTGTAATATTGTAAATTATTTCAGTGTCGAGAGAAGAGATGAAAAAAAAAACAACATCAGCTTTGGCAAAGATAAGATAAAAAAGAAATAGGAGTTTTTCTGTACACTCTGTTGTTGAAAATGACACTTTCAATAAAACGGAAAAGGCACCACCTAATCTTTTCAACAAGGTCAGGAAATTTGAATAATAGGCCACCATTTAAAACATCCTAAGTCACAAAAAAATCCATTGTAGGTACTGATTTTTAGGACCTAAAAACACATTGAAAAAATATGTTTATAATCCTGCACTGATTCAATCTTTAAACAACTAGAAAATCAACTACTAGAATCATTTTATCGACAAGATAAATACTTAAGTAAGTAAAAAATAGATTGAAATCATGAATTTCATTCGTTGAAACTTTGAAAGATATTAATTCAGTTTTTTTCCAATTATCACTAATTTGTGTTGAGCATTCAAGATTTGAATTAGAAGAATATCATATGCTAAAGCATTGGATCGTCCATCTTAATACTAAAATGAGTTTATATAAATTAAGAATAGCAAGGGACCGAGAACTGATCCCTGTGGAACTCCGTATTTTTTTTTTAATCTGAACTCACTAAAAGACCCCTTCACGCATATTTTTCGTTCCCTAAGATTTAAATAAGAGCAAAACCAATGAGTCAAATTTTCTCAAGTGGGCCACCTAAATCCGACTTCTCGAATTTGATACTTTTTTTGTATATATTGGAAGATTTTTATGTTAAAAATAATATTCCAAAGTATTTTTGAAAAATTTCAATTTTGTTAAATGTTATAAACAAATGAAATTTTTCAGGTCTTTTTGTTAAAATGGCTATATCTCAGTAATGAAATGATAATAATAAATAAAACTTGGTAAAAAAAATTAAAAAAAAAAAATACTTTTAAATGCATTACTTACTTACTTACTTACTTACTTACTTCTGGAGTATGTAGGAAAACCATTTTTCTTATATTCGATTTGAAATTTTATAAGCTTTCATTATCTGAAAGAAAATTTTAGTGCAATTCATAAGAAAAAAAGTTATGCAT
The DNA here is from genome assembly GCF_945859705.1 of Episyrphus balteatus. Lineage (NCBI taxonomy): Eukaryota > Metazoa > Arthropoda > Insecta > Diptera > Syrphidae > Episyrphus > Episyrphus balteatus. The sequence continues at coordinate 13,784,897 of NC_079134.1, read as the reverse complement.
TTTTAAACTTTGCCGAATATTTATTTTTAATAGCACTTTTCAACAAAACTGAACTTTTTTTTTGCCACAAGAACCAAAATATACTTTTCTAGAGGTTTTTGAGGTGCTGAACTCGAATCCGAAGTCAGAAAAATTTGATTGGCCTCCGTTTTTGAAATATTACCGTTATAAAAAGCAAAAAAGCTTAATTTTGGCTGTTTTCGAGGTTATGTTTATATGTGGGATAATTCATTATAAACAAATTTGTAACGGTGTCTATGAGAACATATTTTTTTCTTTCAAAAGCTGTTTAAATCTTTTCGATATCTCTTTTATTGGCAGAGATATTTTTAATTAAGTAAGTCTTTGGCTCAAAAACAGCACTACCCAACTAACAATTTTACTTCCACAAGGATCTAACGAAGCTGTTTCGATTTTAGAAATATTGCTTGTATACGACCATAGAGAAGCCCATCTGGCCCACCCGAGAAGCTTGATAGGCCGTAGAAGAGTCATATGCAAGTTGATTGGAGAGACTCATTACATGTCTTTAATGCCTTATAGAAACAACCAACATTTGAAATTTGAAAATGTGTATTATTGTTGCAGGCTTTTATTTTTATTTAGAAGCTCTGAGCAGACTTGTGGAAGGATTGTGAAAGTCTAAACGAGGTATATCCCAAATAGAATAAAGAAAAAATAAATATTTTTTTTTATTTTTTTTTTTTTTTGTGTACACTTATACATTTTATTTTTTCATTTTCTTCTTTGTTTTCCATCTAGACAAGTCTTGCTTCTGAAATTAAATTTCCAAACACAATTATATTAAGAAAAAAACTTCTACTTACTTGACGCATTTTGCTGGATATGAACCTCGTACATCCTGATTGAAAGTCCGGCACCTTACCCATCGAGCTACTCAGTTATATAATAAAAGAGTTTCAAATTTGGACTAGTTGAAACCAGAACTTTCTAAGGGCTTCGACTTAATTCCTGATGAGTTGCACTATCTTAAAGAATATGGTGACCATTTGTGTTTTTTTTTTTTTCAAAGTTATTATTTTTGGTTAGGTATTTTCTGTTTTTTTTTATCTTGTAAAAAATTATTTAATAAAGACTTAATAATATTATATTCTGATTGTCAAACCATATCATTATTGAGAAGATGAAAGAGAATAACTTTTTACTCAAGAACAATTTTTCTGGAGCAGAAAAAAATATCTGAAAAATTCGGTTTTTTTAGACTTTAGAGGTTTCACCCGGATGCCGTCAACCCGCATTTTTCCGAAGCAGAAAAAAAATTTTTAATTTTTTTGGGCTTTTGGCTTTTTCTTAAAAATAAGAGAATTAACTTTGTTTTGAACTTAGGTAAAAAATCTAAAATGTCTATCAGTATTTTATAATTAAATAAGTGGAGAAGATTAAAACCTTGTTTTCCTTTCTTCTCTACTTACTTGAATATGAACTCCAAATTGGTCAGTAAACCATTTTTAATATCACTATTTTAAACCAATTACCGATATGAAAAGATTCACTTTTTTATTTTTTTCTTTATAACAATGAATAAAAAAACCAAAAATGGTCACCATAATGGCACTTATCCAAATATTTCTTATTCTCATGAGTTTGCCTGACAGTTTAAAAAATTTAGCTTGTACTCACTTTCACAGGGTTTCTAGAAATAAAATTAGTTCGATTAGGCAAACTTATAAAATTAAATGCTTTTTACAATGTTTTGCTTGTACTTAAAGGATCTCTACAAATATAAATAAATGTCCCCTAACTTCGCTTAGGCAAACATATAAAACTAAAAGCTTTTCGCGCATGCGCCTGAAATTGAACTTCTTTTTTTCTCATACAGAGATACAAAATAAACATTTATGTAAGTCGTTATATTTGAAAGTAATATAAAACATACTTTGTAATATTTTCAATCAAAAACAATGATTCAACAATTTTTTAATTCAAATATTAAAATGCAGTAACTATAACACATCTATTTTGTGGAATATTTGTTTGAAAAGGCAAAACCGTTTAATGCGGTTTATTTGAAATTCAACGTAATGTTTTTTTTTTTTTAATGAATATCACGACTCATATACCTACTATTGACATAATTTCGAAAATATAGAATTATAATAATAAATGCATTTAAGGCAATTGTATAAGTTGTAGGTACTTCTACCATACTTAAATACATATCTAAGTCATTTTTGAGTCTAATAATTTTCGAATTGGATAAAAAAAGTACAAAGCATTCATAAAGATTTTGTAAGCAGTTCTAATACAATTTCTTTTGCAAAGCCATTTAAAAGAAGTCAGTTATTGGCTTTTATTTCTTGTGCTTCTACAATGGAATTTCATGTGGCCGTATTGAAATTTAAACGAAATGTTTACATTAATGCTTGTAGAAATTTTTAGATTCCACTTCCACTAGGTTTCTAGGAAGCGGTTAACGAAAGTTAAGCCTCGAAAGTTTGAATTTTCGATTCACAAACTAAATACAAGCCCTGTAGAGATAATAGCTGCAAGAAATTAAAGATCCTAACCTCGTGGAAGTAAAATTGTTAGTTGAGTAGTGAACAAAATTTATCTTTTTTTTTTGCCACAAAAACTAAGATATATTTTTCTAGAGATTTTTGGGGTGCTGAATTTGAATCCGTGGTCCAAAAAATTCTATGAGCCTCCGTTCTGGAAATATTACCTTATAAAATGCAAAAAAAGCTTTTTTTATAACAGCTACGAATATATAAAAAAAAACGAAGGCTAGTAGAATATTTCTAACATCGGATTCGAGTTAACCAGTCTTTAAACCTTCAGAAAAATATATTTTGGATCTTTTGGCCAACATTTTGTGACCATTGACTTAAACTTTAGATAAAGTTAAGTGTGTCTTTGGCTTATTGACTGAAACTTAAGATATCTCGGCCAATAAAAGAGATATCCAAAATTTTTATTGTTGTGTGTACAATTGGTAATATGTGTACCAAGTTGTATTTATTTTTATCATTTCATTACTGAGATATAGCCATTTTAACAAAAAGACCTGAAAAATTTCATTTGTTTATAACTTTTAACAAAATTGAAATTTTTCAAAAATACTTTTGAATATTATTTTTAACATAAAAATCTTTCAATATATGCAAAAAAAGTATCAAATTCGAGAAGTCGGTTTTAGGTGGCCCACTTGAGAAAATTTGACTAAAATAGCTTCTGATGCCAGCACAATACAGTTTTTGAAGTAATAAGTCGTGGACATGGTTGACCATGACTAATGAAAGCTTAAGTTTATCCTAAATTTCACAAATATGATTAAAATTATTTGCCATGGTCAAAGGGTCATCAATTCTTACGCCATCAGTCTCCAAGCTATGAACTTTTGTAATCTGTTTATTTATACCTGAAGCTGAAATTAATAGAAAATTCAACTAAGCAGGCTTTAGATTTCAACAGTTTTCAGCAAACATCGAACGTTTTGACATTGACAGGTTTTTTTATACATTGATTTTGCATGGCCCTCAGACTAATAATACTTAAACCAATTATGCCAAGAATTTTCAAATGTTTTTAACTAAACAAAGGCAAATAAAAATTTGAAAAAAAAAAAAATGAAATTTGTGTAGATAACCCTTTTTCAGTATCTCCAATTAATCTAATACAGCTTTGTCCACTCAAAGTGGATTTTACTGTAAACTAAGCTCTTCACAAAACAAAACCTGCTAAAAATGTGTTGAATGAAAAATCAATTCTTGTTTGGAAACCACTTTTCACAAAATTTTTCAAGTTTTCACTAAAAATACACAAAAAACTTAAAAAAAAAATTAGTTTTTTCTCACTATAATGGTTCGATTAAAAAACAGTAGACATAGGATATAGCCACTTTATTTATAAAAAATAAAAATAAAAAATAAAAATCCTTATTGTATTTAAATCATGACCATGACCAAATACAACCAACTAACCCTATAAACGATTTTTATTTTTTGTGCATTAAACTTTTAAACAAGATAAACTCAATATAAAGCTGCATTTAATTCCATCGTCCTTTTTTTTCCTGTTTCAGTTTTTTTTTTTTTTTTGCATTAGATAAAATCCACAGACACAACAGTTAAAAAATCAACAACTACCTATCTGCAATTTATTTAAATTCCCTTTAAATATTCTGCTGATTTATGACCAAGCTTTATACAAATCCCATTCCCTATACAACATTGCATTTAGAGATACTCACACAAACACACACACACAAAAAACATCGTTTTGTTTGCCTCTTTTAGGCAAATTAGTAGTAAAACTCCTTACCAACAACAGTGCAACCAGGATAATCTGCTCCAATGCAAACTACTATTGTGATTCTGTCCTCATTGTCCGCACAATAAAACCCAAAGACACGTAGAAAAGTTTTTTTTTTTTTTACTTATTTTTGTATAAAAAGATAGGGAATTGTCTCCCTTTTTTCGCCACCTTCTCTCTCACTCATTCTAAAAGCAACAAATAAAATTTTCTGTTTTAATCTTTTTTCTTCATAAAATTTCAACCAAAAAACTGTTCACACACACAAAAAACACAAAAATTAAATAGAAAGAAATAAGGTACTATGTGATGTCCTGGTTTATAAAAAAGGATTTATTTTTTTTTGTTCATTCTGTTTGTTCTATGTGTTTGTGTATAACTTAATAAACGGAACGGAAAGCCGGGCATTTTCCTCTCATTTTATATCTGCTGGTTTTGGTTTTAGTTTTAGTTCATATCCAGTTTGTATTATAACTTTTTCCTCCTCTATTCGTGTACATATGTGAATTAATTTGATCAAAATTAAATGCTTTTTCATTCATTGGAAACATTCACACACTCGTCCTGGAGAGAGTTTTCAAGGATGTGTTCAAGTGGAACTTATAACATCAAAACGCTTTGACGCGTCGGTCGGTCGTTTTTGTATATTTTTTTTATTTGAAAAGAACGATAGAAACGTGTCAGCTTTAATTTATAAGAAAAATATAAAAAATAACATTGTCCAGAAAATAAATATCTGCACGTGAAGAAATAAAAAAAAAAAAAATATTTAAGAAGGAAGAAAACTACTGCCCATCTGGGTCACCCTCATTAGTCATGCAAATTAAATTCATCCTCAGATGTTTTTCTTCTCAACAAAAAAAAAATATATTTTTTATTATGTAGGTTAGTTGTTGTTAGTTTTCTTTAATGTCCTGTTCTCTGTATTTTCTGGTATTTCGTTTCTTTTGTTGAGTTATTTTTTTTTTTGTGAAGGTCTTGATAGGTGCTTAGACTAGGTATCAAAAAAAAAATATATATAAACAGGAAGGACGTGAAAGTTGATCACACTCATAAAAAAAAGACTAAAAAAATCCAAATTCTTCTCTCCAAATGGTCTTCATCTTTAAGGATTTTTTTTTGTTGATATGGGGATTCTTTTATATGTAAAAAATACAGATTTAAATGACTTAACTCACATTTTTAAGGATTCAAATCCAGAAGATATATTCTTTTCCAAATGTACACTTTCAGAAATATGGAAATAGGAAAACATCTTATTATCTACTTCGACCTTCTTCAAAAGAATTTCTTAATATTATAGTGAAGTAACTGTTTTCACTATATTAAATTATATATATAAAGTACAGGTAAAATAGGCATTTAAAAGCAAGAACATTTTTACACTCATGAAACTAAGCAAAAAGTTTGCTTTTTTGATAAGAACCAAGGATAAAAAAAGTTTATAAAAAAAAATTAGGTGGAAGGGTTTGTTTTATAACCGTAAACCATGTGAAAAACATGCTGCACTGATGAAATTCGGGATGAAGTTTTTAGATAAAGCAGGGACAAAGGATTCATAAAGTTCTTAAAACTATATTTGAATCGTTTATTTAAGAAACAGCATAAGTCCACTTTTTCCAAAAAAATTTTATTTTATATAGTTATTCATCTTCTGAAAAAAAATTAAGTATGTCAGACCCCCCAAAATACGAAAACTGAAAGAAAAGGGTTCAAAATATATGGAAAAACTTTAACCCGGTGACAACATTTTTGACTGTTAAATACATGACTTTTTACCAGTTTTAAATTATTTTGGCAGTAATCTTGACACGCACCCCCTTTTGTTATATATCTATAAAAAGGTAAAGAATTACTCTATCTATATCTATTAAATTCATTAAAATTGTACTCAGGATTCAAAAGTTACAGCCAGATTTCTAATGGTGGCAGCATTTTTAACTCTTGAATAATATGACATTTTACCAGTTTTAAATTATTTTGGCAAACATCATGACACGCAAGCCTTTAAGTTATCCATCTATAAAAAGGTAAAGACTTACTCTATCTAATGCTATTAAATTTATTAAAATCGAAAGTAGGGTTCAAAAACTATAGCTAAATAAAAACAAAAGTTTTACGAAAAAAATTTCGTTTATTTCAGAAACGACATAAGTCCACCGACTTTAAAGGCTTAAAAACCCGCAAAGACCTAAAAAAAAGTTTATATTTTAAAGCTTTCTAAATGCATCTTAGTCTAGATTATAACTTGGCATAACCTAAATTTGAAGTGTTGTGGAATTTTAAGTAAAAAACAGTTTTTTGTTGCTCCTGAAAAGTTTATGCTCATGGACTTATGTCGTTTCTGAAATAAACAATTCATTTGGTGAAAGGTTTTTTTATATGGGTTGAATTATGTGTGAGAAAGGTGTCATAACACAGCTGACATACATTTTGTTAATTTTTTAACTTGGTGAAAAAGTTATGTCTGTTATAAGAACTAAGAATCAACAGAGTCTACACAATTAGGTATCTTGATTGAAAGGGTGATTTTTTTTAAAGAAATTATGAAATTCGGAACTAATACCACAAAAACTAGGAGAAATTTGTTACACCAATGAAAATTCGTACAAATGTTTCATTTATAACAGAAATCAAGAATCTAAGTAATCTATAAAAATATTTTAGGTGAAAGGGTGTTTTTTTTTTTTTTTTTTAAAGGGAAATCTACGGTAAGTCCGATAAAATCAATGGTATAAAAGGTACTCTTAAGAAATTTATTAAAAATATTGTCTTTCACATGGGAACTAGGAATAAAATAAGTTAATACATCTTCTTCATGTGAAAGGTATTTTTTTTAGGTGTAGAGAAAATGTGGATCTGGATACATGGGAAAAAGTAAATAATAATAGTGGTACCCCATTGAAATTCAGCAATTGTGCTACTTTTGAGATAAGAAACAAGAATCTAAAGTGTCTATAAGAATATCATGGTTAAAAGGGTTTTTTTATTTTAGCGAAAATAAAAATGATGGGTACCCCTACTGAAATTTGTTGAAAACGTTGAATTTAAGATAGAAAGCAGGAATAAAGAGTTTTCAAAAAAAAAAAGCAAATGTATAGATAAATCTGTAAAGCTTTATAGAAGTAAAATTGTAAGTCAGTTTGGAAGTAACTGTCATAAAAGTTTTTTGTTTTTTCTCGTAAATTATAAGAAATTGGCCAGATATATTTAAGCAATCGCTTTGCTGAATTTTGTTTTGAATACATTTTTTGGATAAAAAAAATATTTTTTAATGATATTCTGGAAGTGGACCTTTTTTTTGGCTAAAAAGAGGTTGTCTGTAAAGCCGGCATACGGACGATGATTTTACGTGATAACGTCGTCAGAAAACAGGTTGTGTGCTTTTAAAATGAGTCAATTGAAGCGTTTATTTATTTCAAACAATCATAATTTACAAGAAAAAGCTAAACAAAATAACCTTTTTACTTTTCTCATTATATTAATTATTTTATTTAAAAAGCTTACAAAAAAAATTATAAAATTAAAAAGCCAAATATTGTTTCAAAATAATAAAAATATTTTTAAATTTTTACAATGCGCAAAAAGTATTAAAATAATTTATTAAAAACAATCATTTTCATCAAAAAAAGCAAAGAAAACATGAATTTTTATCTTCTCACGTCATTAATTCCATTTTTTTTCCCCCAACAACCTATACAAAATTTTATACCATCTGAAAGCTTGTTGTCTTAGCTCAAAATATATATATCGATCAGGTCTATGCGACATCTACAAAAAGAGAGAGAATTTTTTGAACTCGATCAAATTTTATTAAAAAAAGCAAAAAAAACATTTATTTTTATGTTCTCAGGCTATGGAATAAATTTTTTTGTTCGGCAACATATACAAAATGTATACCATGAAAGCTTATTATTTCACCTTTGATATGAAGTATCAATCTCATTTCAAAGATGCCAACAAGAGAAGTTCGAATTTTTTAAAGTCAACCATGTCGAATTTCCAGACTTAATTTACGGTACTTCCCCCACTGGTGGCAGATCCCCACTGGTGTTTTAAGGTTTTTAGCAAGTTTCTTGATTTAACATTGTGTAGCTTGTAGTCAGTCTGCCGTTATGTGTGATATACCAAATGGTCAAAAGTTATAACCTGTTGAATTCCAAAATTTTATTTTACCGTTATCTCAAAATTGTGTTCACGAAAATGATTGAAGCTTCGCACACATATAGTCCTACTCATGGTCTATCATTATTCCATATACTTTATTCCTATACCTATTAAAGCAAAAAAGATAAAAATAAAAAACGATGAAAATCGGTTAAAAACGGTCAAAAAACATGTTTTTTTAAAAACTTGTTTCTTCCGTTATTCAGTCAAAACTCACAAAACGATTCCAAGTTTTTGCACATGTATGCATAACCTACATGTCCTATAAGTTTTAGATTTTTTTAACGCTTCAAAAAAAAGCTAAAAATCAAAAATTACCAAAAAATACCCCTGAAATACAAGGTGTTTTTCAAAAATTCATATTTCGAAACGCAGAGTGTTTGAAAAAAATCCGTATCAGATACCTAATTTTGTTTCCCTCATCTTTCACCTGTCATCTTTAGAATTGTCAAAAAAAATTCCTTTACCCAAAATCATCATTTTGTCATAGCCCAAAATTTTTTAGAGTTTTTTCTTCAATGTAGTTCTCATCTATCTATAGCAAAAAAAAAAATCAATTCTCTACGACTTCGCGTTTAGATTCTAGCCCAAATTTCATCTTTCCGTTTTACCCCTGTGTACCCTATTAAATGACGGAATTTTTATAAATCCTTCATTTGGATTAAGCTTAAGGTTATTATCTTTCAAATAAGCTATAGAAGATTTTTGTAACTCTAATACTGCGAAAGTGCGAGAGTGTAAAGGGAGAAAATGGCGTCACTTTTTTATGGTGGCTGCCATGGTTCATCGGTTTATAAGACGTTATCACGTCAAAAATATTGAAGAACCTTAGGAAAAAAAAATATAACAAAAAAGTACGTATACGCCCGAGTGTTTGTTTTTACTCATTTACTTATACATACATATAATGTTGCAGCAGTGCTGTATGCATCAAAGCTCCACTAAATAGTTCTTTCAGCTAGTCTCAAATATTACACTACAAACTTCAATCTTGGTCATTACATCGATGTATCTACTACAAAAGTTAATTTTTTTTACTAATGTATTATTTTTTGATAAAATATATATTTTAGATCAAACAAAAGCTCCTTGAAAATCATAGATCATAGACGTTCTTGTTAACAAAGAAAAAAAATCTAATTTTATTATCATTCTTAAAATTAATCTTTACCCATGATTATGATTATATTGATAAGGAAAAAAAAAAAAAAAACACACAAAATACTTAACAAACAAAGGCACAACAGAAAAACCCGCAGATCAAAAAAATGTTCTTTCCATTTACGAATTAAAAAGTTTTCTTCATTAGCAATCAAGTGAAAAGTATATCGTTGTCCTTTCAACAAAACACAAAAAAATAAAAAAACAGTAAAATAAAAATCATCATAACAATAATAATTAAAAATAATAAAAAAAAAACTCAAAAAAAAAAAAAAAAACAATTTGACGTTTGAAAAGAAAACCGCCGCGACCTTAGCCTGCTGATGACCATCCATCCGTCCTACACAATGGTAATCATCATAGCCTTGTCGTCATCAACGCCATGTTAACCAGAGCCTTCCTCATTATGAATTAAAAAATTAAAAGTAAAAAAAAAAAAAAGAAAGAAATAATAATTGAAAAAGGCAAAATGAATTCAATTTCATTTCTGCCTCACTCCAAACAAACAAAAACAAAAAAAAAAAACGAAATATGAATCCCGGGCTTACTTGTATTTAATGGGTTCCTGGTCCGTGAAGCTGAAAGCGCGAGTCAGTCAGTGGCAGTGCCTGAGCCCTGAGACACTAGAGCGTCAGCCTCGCGATTCGTAGCAAAAGCAGCAGAATCCATTTACATACCCGAGGCCTTCGGCCGTCAATGTTACTCTGTGTGTTGTACAGCCTCCGTTCGCATCGCAACCCCTTTTCCATTCCATCAGGAGGCCATCATTAGTAAGGACATGAATTCCTTTGGTACAAGACCGCGTGAAAAATCACTCAACATAGTTGAGAGACGCGAACACTGCGATGGTTGATGGGCGAAGGGGAGGAATTGGAAGGGGAAAGGCCTTATAAGTGGAAAATTGCGCGAACAAAAAAAATGTAAAAAAGGGAGGAGGAAAAAGCGTATAGTCAACCGGAGGCCCATTTGTGTTTGAAGTGTGCGCACTTGGTATGAAAAAGTAGCGTGACGGAGCTTAAAAAGGACGAAAATGGGGACACAAATAAATGGCAGAGCCAAGGTCGACATAATCACTGAACCAACTGTTCTCCCCACCCACATTCTCCTCCCCCCTCTCTTGTGTTCTCGACCATAGTTCCATTTGACTGAGCGTAATACTGTTACTATAGGACCACTTGAGGCGATAGTGCTACCGCCTGCGCCCGCTCTTATGGATGCTGTGATGTTGCAAGAGTATGCTGTGAGAGGTTTCGGTGGAGGCGGCTTTTGAGTTGTTGCAAACTTCCGGTTGTGAACAATTTTTCTCGGTTTTTCGTTTCGTTTTGTATTTTTTACAAAATTTCAGATTCAGAACAACAACAATGACGACAACGGGACAGCGCGACAGAGAAAAGTTATTTTTTTTTTGAAAAGGATAACAAATAGGATTTTCTCTGCCACCGAAGGCCAACTCAACTAAGTGCTAATGGTGTAAAAATATTTTAAGCCATTTTAGTTGGAAGCGGCTGATGATGGCGACGAACGATAGCAGCGCCACTATTACGAACAAAGTTTATTTTACTGCCAGCAATTCCAGTAAGTAAGTAAAGTAAGCTTCTCTGAAATCCTCTCTGCTCTGACTGAATGCAATCGAATTAAATTCGCATTCAATTAATCGAATGGATTTTTCTCAAAAGGTCCATTTTCCCAGAGTTAATCAGTGGAAATATTTTTTTTTTTTCGATCGTATGCATATTGCTCTCTGTGCGGTTGGCATTGGAAGCTTTTGCTTCAGTTTGATATCGACAGGGTCATGGCACGTGTATACTTTGAACTGGACAGGATATACAACATATGCAAAGCTCATATGTTCAATGAACCTGAATAAACTGTAAAGAAAAATTATATTAAAGTTTGAAATATTGAATCGAATATAATTTACACTGAGATAATTATAGAGGATTTTGTATAGCAAAAATAATGTGCTCGTGTAGCTCTTTTAATATTTTCTTCGATTCATTAAAAAATATTAAAGAACTCAATACAGTTTGGTCTTGTTCTGTTAAGTCTTCGGTAAGTGTATTGAAATTTCTTTCTTTACTATTTTTACCTGTTATTCATTTGAACACTTGAATCATTTTTAAGACTCATCATTATCGATTATTTTAATATGTTTACTATTATTCACTCTGGCGTATACGTACTTTTTCAAGCAAAAAAAAACCATACAAGTACATTGTCAAGGTGTATCACACACACGGAGTAAAAAAAAACTACAGGAATAACTTTACCATTGGTATATTTAATCATAACATAGTTAAATATACCAGAAATTAGGTAAATATACCAGAACAAAAGTTAAATATACCAGATGTAATGCTATTTATGCGTTATTTTTCTTCTGTGCAGTTCTCTTAGTATTGCATTCATAACAAATGCTAAATTAAAACATTTATTTTAATGTGAATGTAAAAAGCTTGGCTCGAAGATCGAGATCAATTTTAGCTCTCATAGGTAGGTATTGGTAGGTGGAATTAGCGGTCCCAAGCCGAAATTTTTTTTTTTACAAAAGTATAGACTTGAAAATGTACTAGTTAAATTACAAATATTTAAATTTGTTCGTTTCGCATTTAGAACCGAACAGTATCGGATAATAACTTAACAAAAAAAGGTATGTGATTCGTTTGCTTTAGATTAGCCTTAGCCTTGAGCCCAATTGCTTAGACCATCCTGTTCTAAAAATTAAACTGTATACTTCGATTTTCCGCTAGCAGAAAATCATTTTTAAAGATACATGCTATGAAAATCTTCTTTATTAAATAAATGTGGTAACTTTTTAGTTGAAAGTCTTCCTATGGCAAACGATTCACAAAGTTAAAAAATAACATTTCGAAAAAAAAAATATTTTTTAAAATTTTATGCAAATTTTAATAGACTAGGGGGATACAATTTTTTATAATATACATATTAAAATTAAATGCAGGTTGCATAGCATAATGCTAGTTTAAAGGTACCTATAGAAATTTTGGTAACTTTTAAACGGTAATATTATTTTATATTACTTATTTAGGATTTTACAAAATATGGGTCTGATTTCGTCAGCTTTCGGGTTACAAAATAACACACATTCAGTTATATTTATTAGATTTTCTTAAATTGGTTCTTAACCCTCTGTCGGCACACGGGTGCGAATTTGACAGGACAAAAATTAATAGTGGTGTCTTTATAAGGGTGAAAATATTTTTTTTTGAATTGTGAATACAATATTCGAATTCCTCGGAATATTCTACATTAATTTTATATATGATTCTCTATAAAATAGTGAGACAGAAAAAAGTTCTAGCGACATGAAAAAGTATAAACCAATTCGCAAAAAATAGGTGTGCCTACAGAGGGTTAAAGGTTAATTTTAATATTCTTAGCTTGCTGGAAATATGTATTTAATTTGGCTGTAGACAAGATTACTTAAATTCTTACCTATAATCGGTTTAGCATTGATGATTAACAAATCGATAGTTGTTTCAAATGATAAAGTAAAACATACTATTATATTTTAGGAGTGTTTTTTCTACAACTCAGTAACTAGCTATTCATTTTTTTTATTTTATTCGAAAAACAATAAAAACAAATACTTACTTGTGTAATTATTGTTTTTCGAACAAAATGAAAAATTAGTAGCTACTGAGTAATAGAAAAAACACGCCTTTTATAAGCAAACAAAATTCACAAATTCTTGGCTGTTTAGATAATTCAATAAAAAAAAATATACAAAACTTCATAAGCTTCGTTCCTTTGGGAACATTTATCTACTGCTTAGTACTTAAAACTACTTTGAACTACTTTCGCTGTATTGAAAAAGTAGTTTAAAGCAGCTTTAAGTACTAAGCAGTAGATAAATGTTCCCAAAAAAGGAACAAAACAACGTAATATTTGTTTGTTTTGTTCACTAAAAATGATTTATATTTCACAAATAAACAAAAATTGGCTCTGGTTCTTCATTTCTTTACAAAATTTTATTTTGGTTTGAAAATATGTGTAAATTTGTCTCGATATAAAAAGGATAGATTCTTCGGGAAAAAGAAGCGAATTTATTTTCATTGGAATTCATTTTAGGAAAAAGTAGCGACTGCAAGTCGACTGCAGATCGAATTTTTGGTTATTTAGAATTTGACATATAGTATTTTTTTCTAGGTGCCAAAGAAGAAAAACATTAATAGTACTGGCACGCCACATGAAAAAACATCCATTTAAAAATAAACTGACTGTGACCTCCTGGGAAAATTTTGCGTGACTCGGTGCCGGTAGGTCACATGGTGGTCAACGTGTTAAGGATACCTTTAAAATTGAGCAACTTTTAAGATTGCTTTATAGAAAGGACTGCTTTTTTATTTGCTGGCTAAGAGTTGCTTACTAAAAATATGACCACATCTTCGAAATAATATGGTAAAATAGTTCGTTGACATAAAAAATTTTTTTCATTTTCGTTCCTGTTCTAAAACTTAAACATTTTGAAAATCATCTTAATTAAGTATAACTTACCAAATTGTTGTTTAAGTTTTAAGTTCTTGGCGGGGGGGGGGGGGGGGGGGGGTAAATGACCCCGTGCCCCCCCCCCCCCCCTTGTATACGCCGTTGCCTGTAATGCTGAATAGGAGCATTACTGTCACGTAGATGGTTTCTCCATTGGCCGATGGATAAAATTCTAGACCGGAGTAAAAAGGATATTCCGCCAAACCACACCGCCGCAGTACCGCCGCAGAACCACCGCGCCGCAACACAAACGCACCATGATCAAAAATTACTATGTCGCAGCATCATTGCCAAAATACAGCAGCACGACAGCCTTGACGTACTCTACCTTCTTGTACGAATTATGGCGAAATTTTTTACTTACAAAAAAGAGTGTGACTGTGCTTCGGCGTTGGTGCGGCGCAATTCTACGAGGCCATATAAACGATCAAATACCTTGGAAACCTTATACAATTTGTTTGCACACAAAATTTCTTTGGACATATTGCTCATCGACTGTGAACTTAGGTCTCACTTCGGAAGGACAGAAATCCACCATGCTGCTGACCATAGAACATGTTTTATATCTGATCCTACTTAGTGGGTCTTACCCGTATGTTCCAGTCGATGAAAAATAAGTTCACAAGAATTTGGTATGTTATTTAGTTAATATTAATAAGAACGCAAATCAATACAATGTACTTAACTCATATGAATTATTTTATCATTACCTACCTTATTTTCAACAGCAATAAAAACTTCTTTCTTAATATTAAATTCTAAATTAACTTTAAGAAACTTAGTTCAAATAATACCTAACGCAACATTTCGCACTAAGAAAATTCCCCTCATGCATTTTTAATAAGAATCACTTCCATTCCCTCGTCTTAAACACCACTCACAAATCAGCAACTGTTTTTCAGTTTCAGTTTCAGTGTTTGTAACTTTCAACACCTTTCCAGCTGCGTCATTTATGTTTCAGCATTAAGCAACACTTCTTATTATTTATACACACACATACCAACCATGGTTGCAATAGCAACATCCTCCAGGAAGACGTAATAATCATCTTAACTTTCCCCAAATGTCTTCCTATCTTTACTTCATTCTTACACTTTCTATATACCTGGAGCCTCGACTCGACTTCCGAAGACACTCTTCATTGCGCTGCTGCCTGCTTATAATATATACGGTTACGGACTCGCACACACAAAGTTCCTGATTTAGCTCAAGTGCAGAATAAAATTTTAATTTTAATTTCTGGCATTTGTTTGGAAATTCTCTTTCAACTTACTTTACCTTCGTCTTTTTTGACTTTATGTGGGTTAAAGGTACACCTCTATACCTTCCACATTCTCCACCAAAAAGCCAACTTCTTAGAAATGTCAGAACATCCTGGCTCATCCTTGGTATAGTTTCGTCATCATCATCCTCATCATCATCTTCTACTTTTATATATTATTCTCTGTTGCACAATCTCTTGTGGAATCCTGGTATCCTGCCGCAGGATCTTCCTTCTTCTTCGCATGTAGAGAAATATATATTCTCTTTCTCGATTTTATAAAATTTTCTGGTTGTGATACTATACCTATACCCGGTAAACTAAGGATAAGAAGATTTTAATAATACAGCCATGATTCCTTGGTGTAATCCTCCTTGATTCTTGTATTTTGTTCCAACAAAACAATAGAACGATAATGATGCACTCGCTTTACCAACCCCCTCATTTCTATATCATTTCACCTTCTTCATTTGGAAAAGAACTTTTTTATCGCGGGTGGCGCACCTTGCTGGCTTGATAATATATGTTCTCGATTTAATTACCATTGTCATTAATGTCTGTTTGAGAATTCCGGTATATTCCTAAAATGAGACATTTTATTGAAATTTACAACACAGTGACAAAGACGAGGACGACTAGAAAAGTTAGTCTTGGATTTAATTCTATTCTTGGTTATCTGTGATAATGACTGCGCTTGGAAACAAAATCGTTTCCCTGTAACTTGATATTGCTAAAAACCTGTGTAGGTTTTTTTAATTCTTTTGTTTGTGGAAACTTTTCTGTTTTTGGTTCAAAGAGTCAAAAAATGTTTGAGAAAATATAAACTTTTCTGGAAAGGCCCATTATACAGGGTTATTCAGGAGTAATGTGCCAAAATGATAGAGCGTGTAGGTTAGGTCGAGACAAGAAAAAAATTGTATGGAAAAATCGTTTAGCCGGGAGGGGCAATTTAAAAAAAGGTTTTCGAGGTTTCGAAGGTTTTCGAGTTTCTGAACTCAAATCCGCAATCGGAAAAATTCTATTAGCCTCCGTTCGTGAAATATAACCGTTATAAAAAAACCCCTTTTTTACATTTTATAACGGTAATATTTCAAGAACGCAAGACTAATAGAATTTTTCTGATTGTGGATTCGAGTTCAGCAACACAAAAACCTTTAGAAAAGTATATTTTAATTCTTGTGGCAAAAAAAGTTTAATTTGGTTGGCCAGTGTTGTTTCTGATTCAAAGACCGCTACTTAAATCTAAAATATCTCGGGCAATAAAAGAGATATCGGAAAGATTTAAACATTTTTTGAAAGAATAAAACTAGCTCTTATAGGCAACGTTACAAATTTATTCATAATGAATTACTCCACATAAAAACATAACCTCGAAAACAGCCAAAATTACGTTTTTTTTTGACATTTTCTAACGGTAATATTTCAAAAACGAAGGCCAATCAAAGTTTTCTGTCTTCAGATTCGGATTCAGCACCCTAAAAACTACTAGAAAAGTATATTTTGGTTCTTGTGGCAAAAACCTTGTTGACCAGTGAAATCAACGGTTGTACTTACAATAACGTGCAATACCTTTTTGTAAAGCTAAAGAACTAGTCTTTTACAAAAATTTTATACAAAGCTATTTTATAGCACAGTTTTTTTAAAAATTAATGTTTAAAGTCAAAATTTTGAAAAAAAAATTGAAAACAAAATTTCAAACTAATTTTTTTTTTCAAAATTTTATGTAATTAAGTATTAATTTAGTTTTTTAAAATTGAATGCTCTTATTTATTTTTTACAAAAACAGAAAACCAAACTCAAAAATATCTTATCATTTTCGAGAAATTAACAAAAAACCAAAACTACTTTTTTCTTAAAAACCTCTTTATTTTCCGTTTTTACGTGGCTGGACTTGTTGCTAAATAATATCAGATATATGAGAATTGATTTATGTCAATTTTTTTTATCTTTTTGCTTCGTTACTTTTTCTATAATAAGTTTCCTTCCCTACATTGTCTCCAGTCGAGGACCTGATGTCAGTCGGTGGCCTCGTGGACCTCTATTGCGGAAAAGAGGTAGGGGGTGAATTTCAACAAAACAGTGCAAAAAAATTGTTTGTGGATAATTACAATCATATGACTCATATTTTTAGGTTATTTTTGATGCAGAATCTACCGACATAAAAATGAAGTCAGTACAATTGCTCTAAGAAATGTTATTGCCCATTAAACGAAAGGGTGCTTGTTTTTTATTTCAACAGGTAAAATATAACCAAAATAACACATGTGAAAAAAATGATACACTGATGAAATTCGGGATGAAGGTATTAAATAGAGCAAAGCAGGGACAAATGATACATACCTAAAGTTCTTAAAAATATTTTTGATGAAAGGGTGTTTTTTTTCAGGGGTTCAGTTATGTGTGAGAAAGGTAGGTATCATAAAATAAAAGCTGACATTAATTCTGTTAGTTTTTTAAACTTGGTGAAAACTTTTCTTTTGTTATAAGAACTAAGAATCTTCAGAATCTACAAAAGTATCTTGAGTGAAAGTGAAAAGGTGTTTTTTTTTTTTAAGAAATGATAAAATTTAGAATAACTAGCACCAAAAAAAAAATGGTACCCTAATGAAAATTTAGTAAAAATATTTCATTAATAACAGAAGCCAAGAAATTAAGCTGTCTATAAAAATGTTTAAGCTGAAAGCATGGTTTTTATGAAATAACGAAAATCAGGGATAAGTTTGATAAAATCAATGCATTGATTTTCTCGGACTTAGCGCACCATTGCAATGGTATAAAAGATAACCTTACGAAATTTATTAGACATGATGCCTTGGCCATTTGAACAACGAATAAAATAAGTCTATACATTCTTAGATGTTACGAAGAAAAATTAATAAAAATAATAAAAACTAAAATTGAATCATTTTTACCTGTGAAAGTGTGTTTTTTAGCTGTAGAGAAAATTTAGGTTTATTAAAATTTTAATTGCGCGACTATTCAATCATAAAATAAATCACAACGATTTCAATGACTTTGAAGACAATTTTCTAATTTTTACTCGAGGGAATGTAAAATCCTTGTGATCTATTTTTGCGCTACGAAAATCGCATGTGTATCCCTAGCAAAATTGTGCCCTATTAAAATTCAGCAACTACCTATGTTACTTTTAAGATTGAAAGCAAGAATTTAAAGTGTCCATTAGAAAAAGAATATCATTATTAAAAGGGTGTTTTTTTGATTGAAAAAAAATTTAGGGGCCACTCTAATAAAATTTTAATAATATTTTTGGGGAAATTGGAACCAAAAAGTCAATGATTCCTGTAAAATTTAAGTACAAAAGTTTAATTTGTCATCGAAAAAAAAAAATGTAATGAATCATTAGAAAAATGTAAACAAAAACCGTCAGAGTATCCTAAAAAAGAGAGAAAAACTAATTTAATAATTTTATTTAAACAATTTAGTGGAATTTCTTTTTTGAAATAAATAAACGAATAATGAACAAGAGTCTTCTTCTTCTTCTCCATTATCGACGATAGTCATGATCTCGGATGGGGTCACAACTCTCCCACTCTACTGCTTCACACTACGGCTCCGCATGTGGGGTTCGCCGGGTTGACCTCAGGAAACGTCGCACAGTGTGTCGTCCCCTTATGATAAATCACTTTTTTTTTTGTTAAAAATTAATATTTTTGCTATTAAAATATAATTTAGAAGTGTCAACTCATATGAAAACATATTTATATTACAAAATAACCCAGGTTATGTATTCAAAATAAGCTCCGAAACATGAGTATCTCGGAAATCGAAAATATTTTGAGGAATTTATGGGAATCTTTGAGAGTATATATTTCACGTTTGGTAATTGTTTGAAAAATTTAATGTTAATGTTATTTTGTTTATTTGAGTGTTGTTGTAAAACGTATAACAAAAAAAATTTAATTTATAAAATTATATATGAGTTATTAAAATTTCTTTGATAAATGGCCAAAAAAAAAAAATTTAATTTTTAAACTTAATTTAAAAAAAATACTTATTAAATCATATCGATAATTTTTTTATATTATTTTGCCATAGGCCTATACTTAATATTGGCAAAGTTTGGTCTGCTTCTGTTTGCGATTACCAGAGATATTCACATTTATGTGCTACGAGTCAAGTACTCAAAATAATTCAGTTTTTGAGAAACATCTTCAAGGGGATCACAAAAATGAAAAAATCGATGTTTTTAATAATTTGTGGCCATACACAAGTAACAAAAAGCTGTTTATGTAATTAAAAATATTTTAAATATTGTGTTCAACAAGAAAAAAATTATATTTTTCTGCATACTAAATTTTTAATATAATTACTTGACCCGGCCACGCTCTACTGTGTATTATAGCGTATTTACCAACCTCGCCGATATAAGAATTTACGAAAATGCAAATAAAACGTTATTTTAAAATTTGAAAGCGATTGACAAAAAACTATTCGAGATTTGCTATGAAACGCAAATAAACATACGATTTTTTTGTATAGAAAAGATAAACAAAACAAGTTGACTTCAACTTAAGATTTCTCAAGGTAGAAAAAAGATATTGAAAAGATTTAAACGGGCTTTAATAGAAACTGTCACAAATTTACTTAAAATAAATCACCACGTTCAAGAACATAACCTCAAAAACTGTTAAAAAACGACATTTCAGATTTTCTAACGGGAATATTTCAAAAAACGTGATATGATAGAATTTTTCTGAGTTCGGATTCGAGTTCAACACACCAAAAACCTTACGAAAAGTATATTTTTGTTTATACAGGGTGTCCCAAAAGTAATGGATCAAACGAAAAATGCAGATAGGCCTACTTGAGGGCTCTCAGAATTTGGTAACTTGTTCATACCAAATCCTTACGGTTTTCGATTAAATGCAGTTCTTGTGAAATTTCGAAAAATTCCGACTTTGCAACAGTATTTTGCTTCCTCCGCCCACAATTGATTTTTGTTTTTTACAATTCTTTCACTAAAACATTGCCTAATAATAAGAAACAATTAATTAATCAAAATATTTTTCATTTCATACGCCATTTTGCTGCAATTTAATAAACAGTTCCAAGTTTTATAAAAAATCAATTTCTTACTTTTATTTCAGACCAACACGCTGAAAAAAATTTGTATGGTATGACACAGGTTTATTATTTTAAAAACTTGCCGTGTTATTGCAGTTTTTAAAAATATATAAAAGTTTCCAAAGTTGAAATTAGAACGAAAGATATTCTAATTTGAATGCAAAAAAACAGGGCTTTTCAGAGAAAAATAACAAAGAAAAATAAACACATTTTTTCGACTGTTGTTTGTTTATTTCATTTTGAACAAATAGTCTATTGAATAGACCCTTTTGGATGGAACAAATTCGTTCAAGAGTTTTTATTGCTGATTATGATTCCTTGGCATACAAGAATACTCCAGCCAAAAGTGCTACTAAATCCATTGGTGCATTTCTGAGAAAACGGCAACACTGGTCGGTTTTCAGTTTTTTTGATTTAACTCGAAAACCAAGCCTGACTTTGAAATTGTTCAAAGACACTTTTCATAGCAAATTAAATTTTCTGTCAAGTTAAGATGGTTAAAAAATTTTAAAATTATTTTTGACTAAAATTCTAACCTAAAATCAAAGAAAAAAAAATAAAAAATTGACAATTTTATTTTTTTTTACTAAATCAAGGGGCATTTTGTGTATGTAGCCGAGACGTCCAAACTTTGTACTAATGAAATAAAGTAGAGGTAAAATCCTTTGATAATATGCAATTTTTAATTTTTTTGTCAAGAAACAACTTAAATGTACCTATTCAAAAACTAGCACTTTTTCTAAATTTTTGACTTTTTTAGTGAAAAGCAAGTTTTTAAAACTCGATAAAATCCTATTAATTGGTAACTTTTAGACTTTTAAAGTAAACATACTTCGAGGGATTGATTTAATATAAACTAAATATGACAAACAAAAAAATTTATTTGCATCCTTATGGCCTTTTGTGCAATTTTGTGTATGTGCATTTTTATAAATTCGGGTCGAATGGATGGACGGAGAGCCATTAGCTTTGGTCTATTGCATAGAAGAACATTTAATACCAACTCTTTTACTGTTTTCAATGGCCTGAAAAACAATTCTTGTAAAATCCGCGACCAACGAAAAGTTTCTCTTGAAAAACGA
Organism: Episyrphus balteatus; assembly: GCF_945859705.1. Taxonomy (NCBI): domain Eukaryota; kingdom Metazoa; phylum Arthropoda; class Insecta; order Diptera; family Syrphidae; genus Episyrphus; species Episyrphus balteatus. The sequence continues at coordinate 13,763,360 of NC_079134.1, read as the reverse complement.
AAAAAATACTGTAATGAGTTTGAAACAAAATAGCTCAGGCAAATTAGTAAATCAAATTGCACTTTTCGCGGGACAAATTTTTTTCATGGAACGTGTTTAGGTGAATGTCCTGAATGAATTTTTTGGGATGATAAGATATCGGGAACAGCCGCCATCTTGGAAAAGAGGTCGGTGCCGTTTTTATTTTATAACTCCATTTTTACTCATTTAAACCAAAAATGTCCGAGGATAAACTTATTATCAATTAAATTATCTAAAAAATGATATACAAATGAATTCCGTGAGTTAGTTAAATTCAATTTTATAGTCGGTCAAAGTCCGGGTTCTTCTCGCTCGGTTAAGACAATATGACATTTTTTCAAATATCTGAAGAACTTTTGATTTGTTTGGGATTTTCTTCAAGAATGAATTATAGCACTTTTAATTATCTATGAAATGAACCCTTTATTGTTTTTGTAACCATCACATTGTAGAAGCAACCAAACGTCGAGGTCATGATATACGATTTTTTAACTGAACTTATTTGGGATTTCAATAGTTCAAATAAACAATCAAAAATTAAACACAATAGTCTCGAAAAGGTAACGGCTTACACACCTCATATCTTGAGTTATACTTATCGTAATGCTGAGATTGAGGTGTTCATGTTTTGGAAAAATGACAGGGCATCAGTTCTTATATTTAGAATCTTAAATAGTGTCACTTTAGCTTATTCACGTTAATTGGAAAATTCACTTCATTTAAAACCTCGAAAACCATATAAAGGTTAACATTAAAGATTTCAAACTTTGAATTCAATATTTAGACGAATATAGTTAAAAAACTGTTTACTTATATTTTGGTTATACCTCCACTTCAAAAATTTGCTCGGTCTAATAGAAGAAAACTTGTTATTTTCTCACTTTTGACTAGTAGAATGTGAACTTCGACGTTAGATGGCTTATACATTATGTTGGTTACAGTTTAGATAAAGGGCTCATTTTATAGATAATCAAAAGTGCTATAATTCATTCTTGAAGAAAATCCCAAACAAATCAAAAGTTCTTCAGATATTTGAAAAAATATCATATTGTCTTAACCTTGCGAGAAGAATTTGGACTTTGACCGACTATAAAATTGAATTTAACTAACTCACGGAATTCATTTGTATATCATTTTTTAGATAATTTAATTGTGAATAAGTCTATCCTCGGACATTTTTGGTTTAAATGAGTAAAAATGGAGTTATAAAATAAAAACGGCACCAACCTCTTTTCCAAGATGGCGGCTGTTCCCGATATCTTATCATCCCAAAAAATTCACTTTTACGATAAGGACATTCACCTAAACACGTTCCATGAAAAAAATTTGTCCCGCGAAAAGTGCAATTTGATTTACTAATTTGCCTGAGCTATTTTGTTTCAAACTCATTACAGTATTTTTTTTCGTTTTTCAAGAGAAACTTTTCGTTGGTCGCGGATTTTACAAGAATTGTTTTTCAGGCCATTGAAAACAGTAAATGAGTTGGTATTAAATGTTCTTCTATGCAATAGACCAAAGCTAATGGCTCTCCGTCCATCCATTCGACCCGTATTTATAAAAATGCACATACACAAAATTGCACAAAAGGCCATAAGGATGCAAATAAATTTTTTTGTTTGTCATATTTAGTTTATATTAAATCAATCCCTCGAAGTATGTTTACTTTAAAAGTCTAAAAGTTACCAATTAATAGGATTTTATCGAGTTTTAAAAACTTGCTTTTCACTAAAAAAGTCAAAAATTTAGAAAAAGTGCTAGTTTTTGAATAGGTACATTTAAGTTGTTTCTTGACAAAAAAAAATTAAAAATTGCATATTATCAAAGGATTTTACCTCTACTTTATTTCATTAGTACAAAGTTTGGACGTCTCGGCTACATACACAAAATGCCCCTTGATTTAGTAAAAAAAAATAAAATTGTCAATTTTTTAACTTTTTTTTCTTTGATTTTAGGTTAGAATTTTAGTCAAAAATAATTTTTAAAATTTTTTAACCATCTTAACTTGACAGAAAATTTAATTTGCTATGAAAAGTGTCTTTGAACAATTTCAAAGTCAGGCTTGGTTTTCGAGTTAAATCAAAAAAACTGAAAACCGACCAGTGTTGCCGTTTTCTCAGAAATGCACCAATGGATTTAGTAGCACTTTTGGCTGGAGTATTCTTGTATGCCAAGGAACCATAATCGCCAATAAAAAGTCTTGAACGAATTTGTTCTATTTTTGCTCTGGAGCTCGGGTCTATTAAATAGACTAAAAGCCTCAATTTTTGTTTGTTATTTTGCTCTGAAAAGCAATAACACTGCAAGTTTTTAAAATAATAAACCTGTGTCATACCATACAAATTTTTTTCAGCGTGTTGGTCTGAAATAAAAGTAAGAAATTGATTTTTTATAAAACTTGGAACTGTTAATTAAATTGCAGCAAAATGGCGTATGAAATGAAAAATATTTTGATCAATTAATTGTTTTTTATTATTAGGCAATGTTTTAGTGAAAGAATTGTAAAAAAACAAAAATTAATTGTGGGCGGAGGAAGCAAAATACTGTTGCAAAGTCGGAATTTTTCGAAATTTCACAAGAACTGCATATAATCGAAAACCGTAAGGATTTGGGATGAACAAGTTACCAAATTCTGAGAGCCCTCAAGTAGGCCTGTCTGCATTTTTCGTTTGAACCATTACTTTTGGGACACCCTGTATATAAAATAAAAATTAATTTTGCTCACAAGTGGCTTCTTCAATTAATTTTGTTTTCTATTCCTGCTATAAAAACACAAAAAAAGATATTAAAACTCCAAAAACTTAGCTGCAAGTATTTATGATAAACTTTTGTATGGGCTCGACACACTGTGCGTCGGCAGGCTTCTCGATTTTGAATTGTTCCATGTCTAAGGCCAACTGAATGCAGTTGTCGTTGCATTTGTCTTCTCCATGAGTTCTTAGGCCTGCCTCTTCTTCGCGATTGCGTTGGAACGTCGTATGCGATCGCCTTTTGAACTGGGTTCTCAGGGTTTCTTCTTTGTACATGACAGTACCAGCTTAAACGGTCATGCTGTATTTTATCCAAGACGGTATTTTTGACGTGAAGACTTCCTCGGATTTTCTTGCTTCTTATTCGATCAAGCTTTGTTACTCCTGCTGTCATACGAAGCATCTTCATCTCTGCTGCTGTCAGTTTACTCTCATACGTTTTGTACATTGTCCAACATTGTGAACCGTATGTAAGTGCTGGGCGAACAACTGCAGTATAGAGCTTTCCTTTTAGTTTAGGGGGCATTTTTCGGTCACAGAAGATGGCAGAGTTTTCGCGCCACTTCATCCACCCTACACTTATTCGGTGGTTGATGTCGTCATCACAAGAAGCTTGGTTGTTGATCATAGATCCAAGGTATTTGAACTTTTCGCACTTGGGAAGTATTGTGCCATTCAGGTAAATGTCCGGAATAGGGCCGTCTGGGTCAGAAAATGGACAGCAGAGATATTCTGTCTTTTTCGCGCTTATCCGGTACCCACTTCCCTCCAGAACATCCACCCATACATCAAGTGCTCGTTGCAGGGATGTTGGATCTTCACTTATGATGGCGCCATCATCAGCAAAGAATAACTGACTCACTTTCGGATCCGTCACTTTTTCTTCAAGCAGAACGTCAAGGACGGTAATAAAGAGCAAAGGACTCAGGACGCTTCCCTGGTGCACACCGACTTTAATTGGGAACTCTTCGGTGACTCCTGCGGGGCATTTTACCTTCGTTTTTACTTCCTCGTACATGTCCTTGATCATCCGCACGTAGATTTCCGGAACCCCTCGCTGTCTCAGGGACACCCATATCAGATCTCGTGGTTGTCTATCGAATGCCTTTTCGAAATCAACCAGCACAATATGCAAATCCTTCGAGGAATCACGGTGTTTTTCCATTCGGATTCTTAAACTCTGTATGGCATCTGTGGTTGATTTACCCGAGACAAACCCGCACTGGTCATCAGACAGCCGTATTATTTTTCGTAGTCGGCCGTCCAAAATCCGCTCAACGATCTTCATGGTGTGTGACATCAGCTTAATCGATCGGTAGTTATCACAGTTTCGTGTGTCCCCCTTTCCTTTGTAGATTGGGAGAAGGAAACTTTCTCTCCACTGATTTGGCATTTGGTCACCGCTAATGAGTTTGGAGATGAGAATCGTGAGCCATTTACACCCAATGTCTCCCATCTTCTTCCAGAACTCAGAGGGTATTTCGTCTGGACCAATCGCCTTTCCTTTCTTGGAGTTTTTCACCGCCACGCTAACTTCTTCGACTGTAAGGTCGGGTACTTCTTCTAAATTAGGTTCGGCTGCTGGAAAGTAAATCCTGGGAAATTGCTCATTTAGGAGTTCGTCACAATACTGTCGCCACCTGTGGAGAATTTTGTCGTCATTCACAAGTAGTAGGCCTTGAGCATCGTTAATGAACTTTGGTGAACGTATTTCCTGAGCATTCCTTCTCCTTTGAGCGGCAATTTTGAAGATAGCTGCACCCTTGTTCATCTTGGCATGTCGCAGTTCCTGGAGAGCCTGGTTTGCATCAGCAGCTGGATCAGATATTTCCCCAAGCTCGCGATACATGCTTTCCGTACTCTCTGCCTTATGCTGGGCGCATTTCTTCTTTGCTTCCTTCTTGTAGCGCTTGTAGTCCACTTCGAGTCGTGCTTTTTCATCTCTATTATGAGAGGGGCATTTGGACCAAGCTTGGAAAGCGGTCTTTTTCCTTGATATCACTGCTTTGACTTCATCGCTCCCCCACCATGTTTCTTTTTCCCGTTGGTAGTTTCCTTTAGATGTTCCTAGCAGTGACCTCGCCTTCACCAAGCAAGTTCTTTGCAGAGAGTCCCACATATTTTGTACTCTGCACTCTTCGTTTTGTAATCTGCTGGTGGTCTCGCACAGATAATTTCTCATAACAGAGATGAATGCATCGCCTTTTTCCTTCTCCAGGTTGTACCACTTGATACCTCCGGTAGCCTCTCTTTGTTTGTTTGCCGCCTTCGTCTCCATAAAAAATTCTGTCAGTAGGAGACGGTGTTGCTGGGCGATCGCTTCTCCTAATATCACTTTGCAGTCTTTCACTAGCGGCTTCATGAAACTAGATACCAGATGGTAGTCGATCTGTGTTTCATTTCCACCGCTGCTATAAGTGATAAGGTGTCGGCTTTGTTTAATGAACATGGTATTCAACACTATAAGACCATGTGACCTGCACATGCTTAGAATTTCTTCGCCAGGAGGGTTTCTAGCTCCGAATCCAAGGCCACCATGGCAGTCCTCATAGTCTTCGTTGCCGTTCCCTACATGTCCATTTAAATCTCCACCCACAAACAAAAGCTCTTCCTTTGGGATGTCTTTAATGAGGTTGTGGAAGTCTAGCCAGAATGCATCTTTTTCCACCTGCTCACATCCAATTTGGGGAGCATATGCACTGACTATATTCCACACCTTTCCTTCCATCACCAGTTTAAGAGACATCAATCGGTCACTGGACTTCGAAATGGCCAAAACGCTTCCAAGAAGCTTTTCCGCAAGGATGACACCGATTCCGTTTCTACCTTGCTCTGTTCCGTAGTAGAACATCTTGTATTGTTTTGTCTTGACGTCTAAGAAACGGGCTCTGTTTCCAGTGTTTCGCCACTTGGTTTCTTGGACGCACAAGATGTCCACTCGCCTCCTCTTCATCATCTCTTCTAATTCACAGCTTCGGCCGTTCATATACTACCGACGTTCCAACTCGCGACTCTCAATTTTCTTCTAACCTCGTGCATTACTTTGCTAGCCCCCGGAATCCGTATAGCTCTGACCCGATTATTTCTAATCGGTCCAGGATCAGTACCGTGTGTAGCAGCGGTACTGCCTGGCGGGGTAGTGCTGTTCGTGTTAGCAAGTACTTCCATAATGCTCGAAATTTTTCGGAAAATTTCGCGAAACGTTTTTCGCAAATTGTCGACACTGGCATGCTCCTGTTTTTGTAATGTGATCGTCTTTTACTACGCCGGTGATCTCCAGTCGCCTAACCCAAGGAATTGCATGCACGCTTAATGGAAAGCTCTTAGATGTTGGTGTGTGTCGCTAGGCTCACCTTGATGTTATTTTGCCTAGATGTGATTTGCTCCTTATAGACCTGTGCTCTGAATATGTCGGAGTAGCTCATATAAGGGGTTCACCAAGTAGTTCGGCCTAACTGGAACTGGTGACGCTACCGTTGATTCTGTAAATGAATTCTTCCGCTACCGTCAATTGTTGGGAGTGCCTTGGTGGGAACACTCCTTCGTTGGGGGGGTAATTAGTAGTAACAGCCTACTCCGCTTCGACCTGTCGACCATGGGAGGCCCTTCTGCGAAAACAAGTTTCGCGATCGCATAGCTCTTAGCTTCATAGTAGTAGTCACCGTAAGCCCATCCGCCACGACAAGGCTTACCCCCATGGATGGGAATAATGAACAAGAGTCTATTTGCTGGAATTTCGCTTTCAAATGAAGTTTAATAGTCTATTTAATAGACTTGAGCTCCAGAGCAAAAATAGAACAAATTCGTTCAAGACTTTTTATTGGCGATTATGGTTCCTTGGCATACAAGAATACTCCAGCCAAAAGTGCTACTAAATCCATTGGTGCATTTCTGAGAAAACGGCAACACTGGTCGGTTTTCAGTTTTTTTGATTTAACTCGAAAACCAAGCCTGACTTTGAAATTGTTCAAAGACACTTTTCATAGCAAATTAAATTTTCTGTCAAGTTAAGATGGTTAAAAAATTTTAAAAATTATTTTTGACTAAAATTCTAACCTAAAATCAAAGAAAAAAAAGTTAAAAAATTGACAATTTTATTTTTTTTTACTAAATCAAGGGGCATTTTGTGTATGTAGCCGAGACGTCCAAACTTTGTACTAATGAAATAAAGTAGAGGTAAAATCCTTTGATAATATGCAATTTTTAATTTTTTTTGTCAAGAAACAACTTAAATGTACCTATTCAAAAACTAGCACTTTTTCTAAATTTTTGACTTTTTTAGTGAAAAGCAAGTTTTTAAAACTCGATAAAATCCTATTAATTGGTAACTTTTAGACTTTTAAAGTAAACATACTTCGAGGGATTGATTTAATATAAACTAAATATGACAAACAAAAAAATTTATTTGCATCCTTATGGCCTTTTGTGCAATTTTGTGTATGTGCATTTTTATAAATACGGGTCGAATGGATGGACGGAGAGCCATTAGCTTTGGTCTATTGCATAGAAGAACATTTAATACCAACTCATTTACTGTTTTCAATGGCCTGAAAAACAATTCTTGTAAAATCCGCGACCAACGAAAAGTTTCTCTTGAAAAACGAAAAAAATACTGTAATGAGTTTGAAACAAAATAGCTCAGGCAAATTAGTAAATCAAATTGCACTTTTCGCGGGACAAATTTTTTTCATGGAACGTGTTTAGGTGAATGTCCTTATCGTAAAAGTGAATTTTTTGGGATGATAAGATATCGGGAACAGCCGCCATCTTGGAAAAGAGGTTGGTGCCGTTTTTATTTTATAACTCCATTTTTACTCATTTAAACCAAAAATGTCCGAGGATAGACTTATTCACAATTAAATTATCTAAAAAATGATATACAAATGAATTCCGTGAGTTAGTTAAATTCAATTTTATAGTCGGTCAAAGTCCAAATTCTTCTCGCAAGGTTAAGACAATATGATATTTTTTCAAATATCTGAAGAACTTTTGATTTGTTTGGGATTTTCTTCAAGAATGAATTATAGCACTTTTGATTATCTATAAAATGAGCCCTTTATCTAAACTGTAACCAACATAATGTATAAGCCATCTAACGTCGAAGTTCACATTCTACTAGTCAAAAGTGAGAAAATAACAAGTTTTCTTCTATTAGACCGAGCAAATTTTTGAAGTGGAGGTATAACCAAAATATAAGTAAACAGTTTTTTAACTATATTCGTCTAAATATTGAATTCAAAGTTTGAAATCTTTAATGTTAACCTTTATATGGTTTTCGAGGTTTTAAATGAAGTGAATTTTCCAATTAACGTGAATAAGCTAAAGTGACACTATTTAAGATTCTAAATATAAGAACTGATGCCCTGTCATTTTTCCAAAACATGAACACCTCAATCTCAGCATTACGATAAGTATAACTCAAGATATGAGGTGTGTAAGCCGTTACCTTTTCGAGACTATTGTGTTTAATTTTTGATTGTTTATTTGAACTATTGAAATCCCAAATAAGTTCAGTTAAAAAATCGTATATCATGACCTCGACGTTTGGTTGCTTCTACAATGTGATGGTTACAAAAACAATAAAGGGTTCATTTCATAGATAATTAAAAGTGCTATAATTCATTCTTGAAGAAAATCCCAAACAAATCAAAAGTTCTTCAGATATTTGAAAAAATGTCATATTGTCTTAACCGAGCGAGAAGAACCCGGACTTTGACCGACTATAAAATTGAATTTAACTAACTCACGGAATTCATTTGTATATCATTTTTTAGATAATTTAATTGATAATAAGTTTATCCTCGGACATTTTTGGTTTAAATGAGTAAAAATGGAGTTATAAAATAAAAACGGCACCGACCTCTTTTCCAAGATGGCGGCTGTTCCCGATATCTTATCATCCCAAAAAATTCATTCAGGACATTCACCTAAACACGTTCCATGAAAAAAATTTGTCCCGCGAAAAGTGCAATTTGATTTACTAATTTGCCTGAGCTATTTTGTTTCAAACTCATTACAGTATTTTTTTCGTTTTTCAAGAGAAACTTTTCGTTGGTCGCGGATTTTACAAGAATTGTTTTTCAGGCCATTGAAAACAGTAAAAGAGTTGGTATTAAATGTTCTTCTATGCAATAGACCAAAGCTAATGGCTCTCCGTCCATCCATTCGACCCGAATTTATAAAAATGCACATACACAAAATTGCACAAAAGGCCATAAGGATGCAAATAAATTTTTTTGTTTGTCATATTTAGTTTATATTAAATCAATCCCTCGAAGTATGTTTACTTTAAAAGTCTAAAAGTTACCAATTAATAGGATTTTATCGAGTTTTAAAAACTTGCTTTTCACTAAAAAAGTCAAAAATTTAGAAAAAGTGCTAGTTTTTGAATAGGTACATTTAAGTTGTTTCTTGACAAAAAAAATTAAAAATTGCATATTATCAAAGGATTTTACCTCTACTTTATTTCATTAGTACAAAGTTTGGACGTCTCGGCTACATACACAAAATGCCCCTTGATTTAGTAAAAAAAAATAAAATTGTCAATTTTTTAACTTTTTTTTCTTTGATTTTAGGTTAGAATTTTAGTCAAAAATAATTTTTAAAATTTTTTAACCATCTTAACTTGACAGAAAATTTAATTTGCTATGAAAAGTGTCTTTGAACAATTTCAAAGTCAGGCTTGGTTTTCGAGTTAAATCAAAAAAACTGAAAACCGACCAGTGTTGCCGTTTTCTCAGAAATGCACCAATGGATTTAGTAGCACTTTTGGCTGGAGTATTCTTGTATGCCAAGGAATCATAATCAGCAATAAAAACTCTTGAACGAATTTGTTCCATCCAAAAGGGTCTATTCAATAGACTATAAACTTTAAATTATAATAAGTTTTATGCTAGTTTTTATCGTTTTTTTTTAGGGCGTGACTTTGTTTACTTTCATAATTAATGGCACATATGTGTTTTGATATGTTGGATTATTTCGCTAAAAACTATGAACTAAGAACATTTTAAGTACATAAACCTTATAAGTACTAAAAATGTTGTTGGCAAAATGCAACATTCACTATAGCCATCTCAAAATGTGTCACTCAAAATGTTCCCCGGTCAATAACCTAAATCCTCCAAATCATGTTCAAGAATTAATAATAAAGCTTCTTTTTATCAAAACCCTGGTTGTTTGATAAAAAACAACAATACCAAAGATTAAAAAGGACTTAATTACTTAAAGTTGTCAATCATACTTCTTTTTTTTTTTTTTTTTGAAAGACTTCTGTGTAAATTGCTCTTGTTTTTTTCCTTTTTGTTTGTGTTCTTACAAGTCCAAAAACCTTTGTATCCTCTCTTTCAAAAAATATCTTATCTTCTCAGCTCTTAATCAGATAACCTAGATCTTCTTTTACTGTTTGTTGCCACAAAACAAAGTAGGTAATTATGTGATTTTTTTTATCTGTCAAAGGTTTTTTGTTACATTTTTCCCCCATTTTCCTTTTTTTTACAACCGGAAGTTTACAAAATTACATAACAGACTATATCAACTCTTGAAGCGGCTTTCTATTTTGTATGTGCCTTTTTTCAGTCCTCGCTTCTTTTTTTTTATCTCTAACATAAAAATCATAAAATATTCAGAAGAAAAACATCAACGTGGAAAAGCTGAAAGCATCAGCCAAATCGCTAACCACAGAAAATTTCCCAATTACTCCAGCTCCAGCAAAGTAGGAGCTCAGTTCTCCTATACAACATATAGGATTTAATTAAACCCTTTATACAGCAGCGTCCAGGACCATAACGTCGATCCTGTCGCGGCATCGTCATTCTTGTGCCGTCATCGTGTAGGTAGTAGGTATCTCTGCAACTCATACCAAAAACTTATAAGCTATACACTTTGTCCCGGAAAACACAAAAAACAAACAAAAAAAAAAAAAAAACAGCGCGGCAATCAAATCTTTTATGCATTTTAATTATCCTCGCACGCCCCAAGGACACAAAAAAGCCGGCTCATACTGATTTTGAGAGCCATTACATTACACGACCGACAACGACGACGCCAAAACAGAGGAAGCTATCACTATCAGTGCGGTGGTGTTATGAATTTAAGTACTGTTTTGTTGTTGTTGATGGCGGTGATGCTGTTGCTGTTGCTCTTACAAAACTCAAAAACTCAAATCCTGATGAAAATTCCATTAAGCTGAATATTATTTAGTCCTGTTGGTTGAAAAAAAAAAAAGACGAAACAAGCAGGGGGCAACCACCGCACGTGCTTTTGCCTGGTTCGTCAAGGTTACACATTTTCAACTTGCTCATAGCTCTGGTGTAATTGCCCTTGAGCAGCATCAGCATCAGCAAAGAGCGTCCTTCTAACACCCTTTCGAACCCCTTCGTCGTCCTGCACACAAACAACCCCTTTTTTTGGCAGACAGATGGGAGTTATAAAGTCTCTGACATAAATCCTCATTAAAAATTTTGCGCGCATACACAAGAGACGGATTGAATTAAAACGGTTATGCAGCCCCGCATAAACGGCTTGTTTTTCTGGTATTTTGTCCTCCATTACTACGACTCTCCGTCCTCCATAATATTTTTTGGGGGTTCTTACTCTTTTTCCCCCCTTTTCCCTCTTTTGTTTAAGTTTCAAAAAATAATAAAACAAAACAAAAAAACAAGGAAAATAAAATTATGATAATAAAAATAATAACGGGAATGAATAAAGAGCGTGTTTGTTTGGGCCATCAGGACGGAGCGGAGGCCGACACCGACACACCGTTTCTATTATTTATCGGGGGCTTTGTGTTGTGCGCGATGGCTTGACACCTAGCATCATTCTAGGTACACAGATGTGGTTAAAGTAGACTTCAAGTTGACATTCATCTCATTGCCTAAGGCTTGGATGATGACGACAGCGCTGCGCTGGTTGAGCCATACTGAACGTGAACGGTGCGTTGTGGTAGCGGGTTTGGTTTGAATGTGGTTGACTGATGTTTCATTAAAAATTGTGTGTAGGTTGTTTTTGGAGGGAGGGAAAAAAAGAGATAAATTTTATTGAGGTCACATCCTTTTGCATTTTGCTCTCTCCTAAATTTGTATACCATCTATGTACACTTCTTTTTTTTACGAGGGTTAACTTTGTAATAAAAAAAGGTGCAAGTAATAAGTTGGTACTTAAGTGAGTTTAATGAGATTAGTATTTATGTTTTTTTAAGGTCGTGAGAAGCTTTTTTTTTGTCTAAGACTGAGGAATCTTCATGAATCTTTGGGTGCTGACTAAACAAAAGAATCATCACAATTAAGTTCTTGAGGTTAGAAGTAGTTCACCATCCGTTTTTGAATGATATTTTCACTCCATTCGAAGAAGTAACTGATATCATCCACCAGTGACTATTGAAAGAAGTCAACGGAAAATTACTAGATCTTTAACTTTGTACTTAAAATGTTACATAATCTTTCCAAATTTTTTTTCTGGCTATTATCTTTAACAATGCCATCAACAGCTACTTTCCAACAACATGAAAAATGTTAAAAGAAATTACTGTTTAAAGGGGCAAATTCAATAATTTTAAAGCTGATTTCGAAAAGTTCCCGAAATAAATCAGCCGTGGAACAAAAAAACAGCATATTTTTCAATTAGTCCACTTTTTTGCTTAAAATTATGACATTCTTAAATGCTCTCTCCTGACAAATTTTTTTAAAAGAAAGTTAAAGTTATTTGGTAATTTGATAGAATTTTGCTGTAGAAAAATGGATACAAATAGGTTTGCAAAAAATGTATTGAATTTGAAGAGCACAAAATTCAATTTATTTATTTTGGAACTGGCATTTTATAGCCTGTTTTTACTAGAACTCAGATTAGATAAATTCACAAATTAGTTAATTTTTAATGTCAAATCGTATAGGAAATTTCTTTAAAATGATATAATTTTCAAAATTATAATATTTATGGGCTCTAGAAAAAACACACCATTAATGATTTTTTAAATATTTTTTAATTACATATGATTTATAAACATTTAGGTATTAGAATTCAATGCCAATGCAAATAAAGTGTTCTACACAATATGTTATGTACTTCGAATGGAAACATGTCAACATGCGGTTTTTAAGTATCTTACCGTTTGTACCATTTTTTTAGAACATTTTTTACACCTTATTTAGCTTTTTTACACAAAAAATGTAAAAACCCTTTTTTACACGAATTCGCCCATTAGTGGTTTAAGAAGGAGACTAAATGTATTGACAAAAACATCAAAGACCAACTAACATTTGACAAAAAAAAACATCTGAACAAAAAACATACCTCAAGCCCACATAGGATTAAATATTTGTAGACCAGTGCCAATAATTTTTGAAAATAAAAAAATTATTAGCAGCATAAGGGTGGTGGGAAAATTTAGGATAAATGGTATATGAAAGGGGAAAAATTAATTGCCCACAAAAAACTTGGGGGAAAGGGGGTGGGTGGGCGAAAAAGTGGGGTGGGTGTCAAAAATCATGGTTTTTACGATTTCTGTCAAAATAAGACGTCCTATCGAAAAAAGTAAAATGCAAAAGTTTTAGGTAGTATAAATGTCTACAACTTTTACTCAAACAATTTTTTTCTATAACCTCAAAAATATTGAAAAAAAAAATGCAAAAATACGATTTTTTGATTTTTTATTTTTATCTTTTACAAAAATAGTTGGATTTTAACAAAACTTGGTTAAAAATTACTTTGTTATGTTTTCTATCTATTAAAAATGTTTTTTGTGCAAAAAATTTACGAATTTAATTTTTTAATTAATTTAATTTGAAAAAATAGCTTATTTTTCAATCAAAAAAGTTACTGAAATATTTTAGATTTTTGAAAAGTTTGGAATGCAATTATTTAGCTTAAAACCGTTTTTTAAAGATTGTGTGGAAGGCATTCGATTTTTTCTGCCCTGTTCGATTTCACTAGTCAAAAAGTTTTTTTTTTTTATAGAAATCAAAGTATATTTTTCTATTGATTTTTTGTGCGCTGAGCTCGAATCTGAAGTCAGAAAAATTCTATCACCTCACGTTTTTGACATATTACCATGCCAAAAATCAGAAAAATAGTGTTTGGGACCTTCAAAATTCAATATCTCAAAAACTTTGCCCGTTAGAGCTATTCTAGTGCTTGATTCAAATTAAAAAGGTCACTGACCATTAGAAAAGTATAATTTGGTTTCTATGGAAAATTATTTCTCGCCAAATTACTGTCATTTACGGAAAAATCAATCTTAAAAATCATTTTTTTGTTTTTTTTTTTCAATTTTTCTCAATATTTTCTAAAACAAAAGTATAGTTTTTCCAGACAATCTTTAAAAAACGGTTTTAAGCTAAATAATTGCATTCCAAACTTTTCAAAAATCAAAAATTTTTTTGGTAAAAATAAGGTATTTTTTCAAATTAAATTCGTCAAAAATCCAAAAATTAATTTTTTGCTTAAAAAACATTTTTAATAGATAGAAAACATAACAAAGTAATTTTTAACCAAGTTTTGTTAAAATCCAACTATATTTGTAAAAGATAAAAATAAAAAATCAAAAAATCGTATTTTTTTCAATATTTTTAAGGTTAGGTATAGAAAAAATTACTACCTACAACTTTTGCATTTGACTTTTTTTGATAAGACGTCAAATTTTGACAGAAATCGTAAAAAACCATGATTTTTTACATCCACCCCACTTTTTCGCCCACCCACCCCCTTTCCCCCAATGTTTTTGTGGGCAATTTATTTTTCCCCTGTCATATACCATTTATCCTAAATTTTCCCACCACCCTTATGCTGCTAATAATTTTTTCAACTTTTGCCTTCTGAAAACTGGATTGGCACTCGTCTATTGATGAAACAAAAGTTTACTGCATTGAACCCGACGGAAAAACATAGCACTAAGTGTAAAGAGTATACCTAACCCAAAATATATTTTTTATGCAAAAGCATTTACATTATTTTTTTATTTTTAATAGCAATAAAAAATAATTTTTGAATTTTTAAAAAATGTTATTATGTTTTGAAAAATCGATTTTGGTTTAAGGTGTTGATAAATAATTTCTACAAAATGGCAAACCATTTAAAAATAATACTTTTTTTTCTTAAAACCGGTTCTAACAATTTTGAAAATATTTTTCTAAAAATGCACCTTAATAAAAAAATAAAATTGCATCTGGGTTTTGAACTTCAATTTGGTTTGAGAGGTTATTTTTATCTATATAAATATCTTTAAAAAATTTTAGAAACTCTAAGAGGAATTTCGTTTTACTTACTTCAAGAGGACGAACGAAGGTTTTTTAAACGAATTCGAAAAACCCAGTTTTGTGGTTTACATTTAAGCTATCCCAGTTTAGAGAATTGATTAATTGAATTTGAATACAAAGTAAATGCTGATGAAACATAAAAGCAATATTAAATCTTTGTATTCGTCATTTTTTTTTACATAGGTATTCAATTAAAAATCATTTTGTGGTGAAAAATACCCATATGTTGTATGTATCATTTACCTATTCACTGGACATGATTACGAACGTAATGTTAGTAAATATCCAAACTCCACATTACCCAAGAAACTATAAAATACTATAGAATTTGATTATAGTCATCACCTGTGTACACATGGAAAAACTTGTATTGTTGACGTCAGAGATGATGTACAGTGGGAAAAAATAAGGTGTTTCAAATTAATTTTGAACAGAATAAAAATATAATTATTATGAATAATCTTATAAATCTGAAATAGTTTTATAATAATTTTTCGAAAAAATATAGCTAGTATCCAGTTTTTTTAGTTAAAAATTTCGTTAAAATTTAAAAAAATGATAGTTTTATGAATACCTATGTATATATTTTATATTTAGATACTTTTCATAGTCATAAAAGATTATTCAAATTTAAGAATTTCCTTATCACCTAAATCAAACATGTTCCAAACTCAGAAAACCATGCTTAACTAAAATGAAGAAAATGTATTTAAAAATATTCTGATAATCACAGCCCCACTGTACCACATAGAAAAGATTTAAATTTGCGACACACGTGTGCGACAGATAGTAAAATATTTTGAACAAATTTGCGTAGGTAGCCAGGTAACGAAAATGTTTTTGTTTTGTTCTATAGCTGAAAGGCTTTTTTGTGTGAAAAATACAATAAATGCACTTGGATGCAGATCTAATTTTATGACGAATATACGAAATATTCTCACTTGAATTTGTAACAGGTAAATACTTTTAAATCTTATCTATTGCGTAATTTGAAAGAATAAAAATAAGATAAAAGAAGATATTGCTAGGTATACATACATATGATTAATAATAATTTGCAGCTTAAAATATAGTAGGTAGGTATGTTTAGTTATGATTATGGTTGCCAGGTCCGGTTAACAAAACTAAAAACAAAATATTTTATTATTGATTTATAAGGCAGGTGAATTTTATATTATATGCATAATAGGGCGTGTCAAATTGTTCAACTATGGAATTTTCAAATGTAATAGCTTTTAAAAGTTACAATGCTTGCTTAACACTAAAGAAGCTATGAAAAAATAATTTATTGAAGAAAAAAAATAGTTTTTTTTATATAAAATCGTTTTTTTTTTAACAAAAAAAAAAAAAAAATCTAAAAAGAACTAACGGAATCACCTACAATATCATGATATATCTTTTTGTAAATTCAAAAACTCCTTCTGTATGTTATATTTTAAATCAAGTTATTTCACGAACAAGTTTTGGAAAAATTAATTTTCAAACTCAAAATAAAGAAAAAAAAAAACAAAAAAAAATTCGAACCAATTTTTTTTTTTAATTTAACGTTCTTAAGTATACTTTTTTTTTATTTTCTGTAATATTTTTAACTTAAAGTCAAAAGTTGAAAGCTAGATGATTTTAAGACAAATACTTAAAACATATAAAAAATAAAATGCACGACTGGGGTCGCACGTAGGGTAGAAGGGGGAGCATTTGCCAGTGGGGTACCTTTGCCAGTCCAGGTTTTTTTCCAAACCAACAGAATATTAAATACCGAAAAATCATTTTCTGTTGCACATTTATGATTGAAAACTTTGCACAAAGTTTGACAGCTTTTGGCTGGACACGAAATAAATTAGACGCTTGTGTTAGTTTTTTAATGTTGAGAACCAAAATATGAAGGTACATAACCGTCGTAAATTGTAGGTATTTGTCGTGTTAAATTACTTTTTGATACAAATATCTTTTCAAAATTATGTGTACTATGCTGTGTAGAAGCGATTTTTTTACTGTTTAACTTATAAAAAAGTTATAAGTAAATTTTTGAAAGATTAGCTTGTGGGGTGCATTTGCCATTCGTTTTTGGGTAGGTTTTGCTCTGGCAAATGCACCCCATGGGGTACATTTGCCAGAAGCAAGCTTCCTCAAAAGAGGATGGCAGAATCCTTTAAAATCAGCCCCTTCTTCGTATTTTCAGCTAAAAAGAAGTTTTTTTTATGATTATTGGTTTTATTTGTATTAACTTTGATATTTAGGTAACTGGCAATCCCTCCCCACCCCCGTGGCAAAGCCTCCCACTTGGGGAGGCTTTGCCACATCACTTTTCATTTTTTTGAATAAATTATTAAAAATAGAAATAATTAATATATCAAGATGAAAAAAATATTTAAGTGAAGATAATAAAGTCAATAATAATATGAGATATAAAAAAATTAAAAGAAACGTAAAAACTTTGCGTTAAGTCAATTTTCCTAAATCCTGGCAAATCCTCCCCCTTCTACCCTACTTGCTCTTGCAGCTCAAAGCACTTTTATGTTAGTCTACTTGTAGATTTTAAAAGCTGGATCTAAATTTAAAAAAAAAAAAATTGATATTGGGGAAGAGCCGACATTTAGGGCAAAATTATGTTAAATGAAAAAAAAAATTTTTTTGTTATTTGACTTTTTTGAGAAAAATAAAAATGTAGTTTTATTGCCACTACACAGTGGGTCATCTCCCATACAAAGTGCGGTCAAAAATATAATGACCATTTTTTTTTAATGAAACACCTGTATTATCATTTTATATGATTTATTATTGCAAAAAAATGCATCAAGTCAGTTTTTTTAAATTTTGGTTATTTTCAAGAAAAATAAAAAAAGGTACAAATTTTTTTTTTAAATATAAAAAAAAATGGTTAATGCCGGAAATGGACCTGCCTGTCAGTCGAGCACTTTACCCTTACCCTCTATTTTTTAGTTTTACGTTGTAATTTTTTTTTCTCCGAGTATCGTCATTTAAACTCGTATTACTTGAAAAGGGGAAAAAGGGGAAAAAACGGCGCTATTATTTCGAAAGGTAGGACGGTATTCTTCATTTGAGAACTTAAATTGTAGAGGGCACTCGAAGGCAAACCAACTAAATCTCTAATTTAATGAAAATTGAGCTAAATAAAAATGGTTAAAATTGCTTCGCTAACGAGCCCCATTACAATTAGCCTTAATGTTATTTAACAATATAATTTATGTTTTTAGAAAGTATTAACCTTCTCGTTTAATATCCATAACAATTTAATACTGTTCACAATTTTTAACACCCGCTATCACTATCGCAAGTTCACACTTTATAACTG
Organism: Episyrphus balteatus; assembly: GCF_945859705.1. Lineage (NCBI taxonomy): Eukaryota > Metazoa > Arthropoda > Insecta > Diptera > Syrphidae > Episyrphus > Episyrphus balteatus. Next base: position 13,745,031 of record NC_079134.1, on the reverse strand, counting down.
CAGCAATTGAAAAACTGTACCTTTTTTTATATACCGACTTTGAATGGCTATTAAGAAATGAAAAAAAGGGTAACCGTCAATTTTTTTTTGGTTTTGGTTCGATGGGAGATTGTAGAACGTTGTTTAATCATTGGATTTTAAAAAATTAACATTTACTTTTTTTATTTTTGACCTATGGCGGGACCCACTGTGCACTGCTTTAAATATTACGTATACAAAGTTTAATCAAAATCGTTAGAGCCGTTTTCGAGAAATTCGTAATATCGTATTTTTTTGTATGGGAGGTATACGTTCTAAACGAGATATAAAAAAACAAAAAAAAACAAACTTTTAGAATTCCATAAAAATCATCTGTACCAAATTTGAAGAAAATCCATCCACCCGTTTAGGCTGTGGAAATGTGTACAGATGGACGCACAACCGCACAGACGCACAGACGTACAGACGCACGGACGGAATTGCGAGACCCACTTTTTTGGAATTCTCCATCATCGTAATGTTGGTTTTGATTAAAACCTCAGTTTTTTTTTTCGACACGAAACCAATACTTGCCCTATAGAGCAAGTAAAAAAGAACTAACTGGCTCTTCAGGTATTATTTAATAACGTCTATATTAATTGTTCGATTTTATTTTTAAGAATTATTCAAACTATTCAAAAAATCTCAAACAAACAGGACTAATAGGTATTTATAAGTTGTGTGTATAATGTATATGCAAAGAATTGAGCGAAAAAGAATACAGTTTTTAATGAATACATAGCCTTTTTTATTTTGATAGATAGATATATTAAATGTATACAGTGAATAGATAAAAGACACTTTCACATTCAAAATTCGGAGATATCGGTAAAACAATGATCTTTTTTCAGAATATAAAGTTTTTTTTTTCATTTTCAACCGATTTGAGAGAGCCAAAGACGAACGATATTATAACTTTTTTTACATATTCTTAAGCCTCAGACCCTAATCCAACTTTTGACTACCTACTATAATATTTTAAAAATTAGAGTAGCTACTTTTTTTTTGGCCATACAAAATCGACACACCCTAATGCATAATGCATGATAATGTTCTGATCTTTAGCCAATTGCTAAAGATCAAGCTAATATGCTTTTGTTAGCAAAGCCTTGGCACTTGGTATGCTCAGAGCTATGAAAATAAAATAACAATTTTTGCAAAATTTTTGCACAATTTTTTTTGGTCATCAACATCAATATTGTTAAAAATGTACCTTCGCTGATAAAACAAGGAAAACACATCTGGATTTCTTTAGTTCTTTTTAAATTAAAAATGAAAACTTTTGTCAATTTTTTTTTGTTTTAAATTTACTTCATCTTTGAAAAATCGTTTTCATCTTCTCAAATATTTTTACAACGAAAAACTTGAAAAATGAAAAGAAAAATCCTCAAACTTCCTTGTTTAAAAATAACACTTGTTCTATAGCAAAGCCAATTTCTAAAGATAAGAAGTGCGAAATGAAAAATAATTTTCTATCTCAGATCTTCTTCGATGAGATATAGATACCCTTTTACAAGAAAAACAAAAAAAACTTCAAGGATCTCCCTTTACTATCGAAACAATCTTATAATAGTGTGATGGGTTTGAGAGCTCTCTTAATGTGGTTGAGACTAGAAATGGTAAGGGTTTTTTTGGTTGTATTTCTAAACTTCTAACGCCTTTCTTTAAACACAAGAAAAAGATTTTATACATCTCCATAGCTGATATGGCTAAGGGTAGTAAAGTGTTTGATATAGGGTATCCTAACAAAAGTATCGGTCATTGCTGGTGTGATAAGACAACCCGCACTCAAGTTCACACCCCCAAAAACTAATATCAATTTACAATTAATAAGCTTTGTGTAGGTATGAGATGAGTGTTCAAGTTGTAAGTGGTCATCCTTTTTCCGAGTATATAGGATTTCCAATTTTTCTTCTGGTCTTGTCTTGACTCTAAAAAAACTTTTTAACGCCACCGCTGCTACCCGCCATTCGAGATGATCTCCTTATAACCAAAAGGTCATGATGGACTGACCACAAGGAGATTTTCGAACTAACAACAACACAGCCACAGGGGAGAAGCTGGACATTGAAACAACTTCGACAAGGGTGGTGATGGCAATATGGTTTTGGTTATAGGGGTTCAGCTTTGGGTACGGTATAAAATCTGTAGGGGGTTTATGCGGTAGAGTGGTTTCCTTAACTGACAAGTTGATTATTTTATTTGCTGTGTTTTCTCTTTGTCGGCTTTTTATATTTTTATATTGACAACAACGACAATTCATTTGGGGTTTGGGGGCATGTAATAACATTTTTTTTTTGTTTAAGAAGATTTTTTTTTATAGGAGAGGTGGGGAGAAGTGTGGGCGGTCGTTTGAGTCAGTCAAACCACATTGAACTCTCTGGGTATAATATTGCTTGCTGCCAAAGGGGGTTATTTTGGTTGGTGGTGCCTCTGTACTCTGTACACGGATCAAAGGCTTCCTATACATATCCATTGGAGGATTAACCACCACAAAATGGAACTGACATATTTGACTTTTCGGCCAGTCAACAGCGGGTATATGTGGTTTAGCGGGTATTTCAGAGATGCTTACTTAATTTATTTGCTCCGGAGGTTTAATGCCGCATGACAGCAGATGTTGTTTAAGTCTGGGGCTATTTTACTTCCGTTCTCCTCTATGGAAGTTTGGTTGAGGGTAGGTATTATAGATTAAGCGGGTACTTTTTGACTCGTATATTATTTTATGGTCGGAAGAAAATTAAAAACAATTTTCTTTTTTTTTTCGTATTTTTTTGTGGATTGATTTTGTCGATGAGTACTCAACTCAAACAAGCCTTACAAAAAGATCCTTCTTTGAGCTTTACAATCGTTTATATATATGTAGAAGTTAATAACATGTTTGTGGTCAGAATAAATGAAATTGGCTATCAAGTTGAAAAGCTCAAACTGATTTAATAAATGTCAATCACAAATATATATATGAAAATACTTTTAACAAACATTCCAATTTTATATGGGCTTTGTGCTTATATGAGAAAGCAAACAGGAAGAAAAATGGGCTTTTTGCGGATTGTATTTTTTGAATGACTTCTTCATTTAACAATATCGAAAATTATGATGAAAAAAGTTGATGTGTCTTCTTCTTTGTGGTTTATCAGAAACTTATTTGGATTGATTTTATAAGACAATGAATGGTAGTCTATAAGCTTTAATATCACACATTACACTAGAAACATTTGCGATATTTAAAAGTTAAATGCAGCGCGGCCGGCTCACAGTGGGGCAGCCCCATATAGTGTGGTGATATAAAGGTTATTTTTTAAACTAAAGCTATGCGAAAAAAAGATCACAAGTTCTAAACTTAACATTGTAAAATTGATAAAATGAACATATTTGTTTTGTTCAAAGTCTTTGATTTATGTTTATTGATGCTGTTGAAGTTGAGAGTTCTAGAGCAAAAATTCAGTTTTTAATAAGTAATAAAAAAGGTGTTCTTTTGTTTTTTTTTGTTTAAACTCAATATTATTTGAGAAAAAATAAAATACAAATTTCTCGCATAGATAAAAGTATGTAAATTACTATTCTTCTTCTTCAAAAAAAAATTTTTTTAATTTCTTATATTTAAAAATTGAATGAGAAAATAATGAATTTTTTGAAACTTATCTTAAAGTTTTTTCTCAAAATCTTCTGTTTAGGCAAATATTTAGCAAGTCTGAAAATGGAGAAAGCATGACAAGCAATTTCTCTATAAGCCCATATAAACCTTTTGCTAAATATTTGTCTTAAATATTTTTAATGAAATTTCGAACTTCAAAAAACGTTTTTTTTAAAGAAAGTGCTTTTTTGTTTTTATTAAAATAAATTACAAAATCATTCTTTTTTGACAATCATGCACTGATTACTTATAAACATTGTTTTTTTTCTTTTTAAAAGTTTTTTTTTTATTTACTATAAGAAGTTTCGTGAAACAGGGTGTTTTGTTATATAAAGTTAGTGCTTTTGTTTTTTACTTTTTTTTTATTAAAATATTTTTTAATATAATTTATTATTAATTTTTTTCCAATTAAAATTGATGCGGCTATAAGGTTTTTTAAAAAAAGTCTCACCTTACAAAGCAAATTTGAAAAAAAAATAACTTGAACATAAAATTTGACAATTTTTTTCAAAGTTTTGACTTTGAAATTATATTTCACAAAAAGTATTCGCGAAAACTACTTTAATCAAAAGGCATTCGAAAGAATGGAAAATAAGCTTTCAAAAAACCTATTGCACAGTATTCTATGTCTTTTTCTTGATTTGATGTATTTTTTTTTTTTATTTAAGGTTAAATTTTCAGAAAATTGCCCCTCCCACCGGAACGAGGGATAATAGAGTCCTCTTCCCATATAATTTTTTCTTAGGTTAAACTGAAGAACTATTTCTTAAAATAAAGTTCACTTTTTAAACAAAAAAAACATAATTCAAAATTATAGGTTTTTTCAAATGTATTAATATTTTGTCCCCTTACTTAATTTCCTGGAGAAAAATAAAAATTTTAATGGAAAAAAGTTCATAAAATTCAAGAAGTCTGTTAACTTTAGTTATAAAACCAAATAAAGTGACAAAAAATGTCTTATTATTAGTAGAAGTAATTAATATCACAAATCGACCTATTCTGCCCCACTGTGCGGCTGTGGGACGAATGTATGGAAAAATCTGCATTTCTAATATCTTGTGTTTTAGTGACTGAAACTACGCAAAGTTGCATCAGGACGTCTATTAATACCTAAATCTATGAATTAAACATGAAAACCAAATAAATGGAAACGTTATAGCAAGGAAATTCATTTTTTTTTTTTAATTAAAAGAGTTGAGCAGCGAACGTTTTTTTAGGATTTTCTTTTTATTATCATTTTTTTTTTCTCTTCTTTTAGTTAATTTTAATTTAACTAACAATAGCATAGATATTAAAACATTATAAGTTGAATTATTCAAACAAAAAAGAAAATAACAAAATGAAGAAACAAAACTTTTTATTCAGTGTCGATTTCAGAGGTATAACTTAAGTCGTTCGGGTTAAATTCCATTGGAAAACTAAGAAGTGTTTAGTTTTGTGATAAATATTTGTATAGGTATATCTCAATTATAATTTAATATATTTGAACTTTTTGATCGGAAATTTGACAACTGCTATATATTTTAGGATTTTAATAGTCTTTAATCCCATCAGTTTTGATTAAACCGGTAAAATGTTATAAATAATATTGGTTTAAGGAGCATTTTTTTGTTTTAAACTGATCTTATCACTTTAGCAATCAAGTATAGCTTTAGTTTTATGCTCAGATTAGAATTCAGCCACTATTCGCCATGAACCGATTAAGTCTTCTAGAAAACTGCTCCAACTTCTACTTTATCTTGAGGCAATAAAATTTAGTAACTTCCTTTATTTGAGATTCCAACTCTTCTGTTGACTCTTCAAAGCCAAAAAATTGTTGAACACACGTTAACAAATTTTATTTGTTCTCGCACTATCCAGCTAAGTTTCTAAAATTTTGAAACTTAAAAACGCGATTTTAAGTAATTGGCGCAAGATGGCGCAAGATTTTTTTCTTGATTCATTTAGAGAACACTTTACTGAATATAAAACCACGAAAACCCCAGAGAGCCTTATAGGTGTAAAAAAGAAAATCTTACTTAAAGTCAAAAAAAAAAAATTTTTTTCTATCCACACTTGGAAAATCTCTAATAAAAAAAAAACGCAACAAAAACAAAATTTTGTTGGAGTAATACAAATTACAACCTCATTTTTCAGCACGAAAAAATAGATTAACTTGACAATGTTTGGTGCTCTATAACTTTTTAACAAATTGGTCAATGCAAATATTTTTAATGCAGTTAGAGTCTAAATATATTTGGGATAACATACCATTTTTTTATTTATTGCTACGGATTGTCCCACTGTGCGGTTGGGCGATCCAGTCGCAAAAAAATGGAATTCTAGGGAATATGGAAATGTCCAAAGTGGGGCATTTGGAATACCCAATGTGTAGCATTTCTAAATGCCCCACGAGGGATTTTTCATTCCTCCACAGAACTTTGTTCTCGAAAAATTGTTTTATCGAAAAATTGCTCATTATTTGGATATTTTCCCACGAAATTTTTAGTAATAAATTAAAAATTCTCTTAAAGACTTAAACAAAAAACAACTTTTCGCTTTTTGTTTCTTGTAACGAATTGTTCGTCTTTCCAAATTTTACGGAGATACATAAAAGCAAATCCATTTTTTTTTTTCAGAGAAAAAAATCTTAAAATAACTTTTCATAAAACATGTGTTCAGTGCACCTTACACGTCCTTGAATTTTCCAAAAAAATCACTTCTATGCATTCAATTTATCTCAAACAAAAGGTTAATCTATACTAACATAGTGCGTCTGCATATCTCTTTTTTTCAAAAATTCAAAATAATTGCATTCATGTGTCTAACTCACAAAATTTTCACAAAATTAAATCTCCTATTGTTCCAGATAATATAATCTCTCATGTACAAGATACACTATTGTATTTCAAATCCAATCCCTTAGAAATATGCTTACCTACCTGATGCAAACAATAACAACTAATCCTCAAGAATTCAATAGATATCAACATCTGTTTCAGATTATTTAAGTCAAACAATGAATTTATTTTCTTTAAGGTAAAATGGAAAATCTGCACCGTATCTTTCCCTTGAAACAAATCTACCTAATGGGTCTAATTCATACAAATACACTCAAAAAAGGGATATATCGACATTTTTGAAAATAAGCAAAATTTTGGTATAAAAGCAGCTCGCCTTCAAAAATCAAATCACAGTATTTCGATTCTCCTTCTGTGAATCGTACCTACAGTTTGAAAATGTCAAATTCTCAGTTACTTTGGTTCTTGTTACTCTGGAGTTTATCGGCCATTGTAACAGCCAGGACAACAACAGAAAATCCCTTAAAGGATTCATTATCTGGAGCTCAAGACACTTTTCTAAACGCTCAAGGTACAATTATTCGAACTCACGCTGGAGAAATCATTGCTGGAAGCTTGGACGAGCTCAAAACCCGCCTTGAAAAACTTCAATCTGAAATTGAAAAACTCATCCAGTCTTCAAATACTCACAGTTCTGACAGTAAATCATGTCTTTCTGCCATGAATAATCTGACCATCTCTTATTCTACCATCGAAAGTCGTCTGAGAGGTCTTGAAATGGAATTCGGAAAGCACAATATCTTCGAGAGTAGAACTATTCTATTCAGAGACATCATCGCTGATATCAGGAATCAGAGATTTTTGCTGGCCGATGAGAAGTTCATCCAACTCGAAGACAACGATGCACTGAAAAAAATTGTTCACGAAGTTTACGCTCATTCAGTTGACAACATTAAGCTGTTATTGAACTTTTCTGCTGCTATTCCTGATAGTTCTCGCTGTTTTGCAGTTCTCAAGACTTTGTACGATGAGTTATCATCAAACAGACAGAGCAAACTATTCAGTCTTATTCGCCTAGCTCAAATTCTTGAAAACCAAGATTTCAATTGCTACAGCAGTGATACCAAATTCAGACAAGAGCTCATAAGTCAGATCGAAATAACTGCATTCAACATGCTGTTTGAGTCCATAAAAATGGGAAACTTTGCTACGAACGAGACCATCAAGGCGGTCTTGGATGCACTCTATGACTTCTCCTCTAAGGAGTTTGATGTTGTAACAGAACGATTGATTGATGAAATCTACGGAACTATGGATTCCCGAGTAATCCTCTCGAATATCTTCAAGCGTTGCAGTACCTCACAGGCAGTTTATGCAATTGGCAATCTCTTCTGGAAGGTCAACAAAACTGGACTTTTCAATGATAGTGACCTAGTTATTGACATTGCTTCAAAACTCAGTCAGCTTAGAAATAGAGATGATGTTTCCAATCTCACCAAAGAAGTTAAAATGACTTTTGACAAAATTGTTCAACACATTCCTGATTGTGCTAGAAATCTCTTCTTCGAGAAACAAGTTTGTTTCTGGAATAAAGCCACACATTCCTATATTACAGCAGTTGAAGATAAATTCAACTATGACACCGAACGTCGACGAGTTTTGGCTCCAGCTAATCAAATTATCCCTCAAGGATCTCAATGGTTCCCAGTTAGACAGGATGATGATATATTGTTTAGAAACAAGCAATATCCTAAAGAGTTCTTGTACTATGCTAATTTTGAGTATAATAAGGAGAATCGTTATCTATTTAGTTGGATTGCTGGAAATAATAAAGACAATCAAAGTGCATTCAAAATTCAGCTGTTGAATAATGAGTCTTGTTATTTGAAGAGTAGTCGATACAATGAGTATTTGTATGCATCGGATGTGAAGTTTGAGAAGGATGAAAATTACTCGTATGTGTTTGCTTGGAAAGCTGGCTCGGTAGAAGGTTTGGATTCGGCTTTTGCTTGGAAAATCCAAGGTTGTTAAAAGTGATATTTTTTTTTCGATGTTTATTTTTAATCGAAAAATAAGAATTTAAGAAACAAAATGTAAATTTTATATGTTTTTTACTTTGAGAATAAAGACTTTTCACTCTGTATATGAAATTGTGTTTTGGTTTTTTTTTTTCTTTGCTTTTTGGTACCATTCAATTCATCTTGAAGCTAAAGTTTTAAGGACAGATTTCTGTAGTATGTTTACGTTTTTCGAAGTTAATTGATAATAAAAAAACCGAGTGATTTTTAGTATTTAGTATTGTTGAACATTTTTGTTTTTTATTGAGTTTTTAATCTTAAAAAAAAAAAAAAAATTGTTGGTAACTAGGTAACATATAACCTCAAAATATTATTTTTTTTTTTTAAATAATTTTCCGTTGTATGGACACGGACAGGTGTGCCTTAATCCCAGGAGGAACACTTTTTTGATATCAATTACCTAAGCTTATTTTCTATTTACAGTGGGTAAAAAAAGTATTGGCAATTTTACTTTTTTTAGATTTTAAGCTATTGTAACGGGAAATTTTTGAGAATCCGTTATATTTTGCACTTTGATTGTCTTTTGATATGGATGTATCAATGTTCAACTTTGATACATCCAAAAATATAACGGATTCTCAAAACTCTCCTATTATTTATTTAAATGTTTTTTGGCAAAATTCAAACGGTTTTTTCGGTTCACTTCCGAAATGAATGGCATTTTTCTAGCAGAAATTCCGTAATATTTGTATTTGTGCTAAACATTACGAAGAGTCTGCATAATAAAATGTGAACCGGTGGTGTTTTAGAACTCCACTGCCATTTTTGGGGCACTTTTTTGGATTTTTTGGTTGCAGTTCTCTCAAAAATTAACGTTTTTTCCTATCAAAAAAACGATATCAACCTGTTTCTTTTCATAATTTCGGTTGATCCGATGTTTTCGTATTTTGTTATGATACTTCGAAACGGGAATAAACTGATATTTAACTTTCCACCGACTTCTTTGTGCGATAAACCATCTTGGTGCAAAGTTATAGCTTTGTTTTTAACACATGTACTTAACGCATTAGACTTTCGCGAAATTTCCATTTTTTTTTTATTTTCCAAGGCTGAGAACCTTGATTATAGGTCGAAGAACTTTAATAAACTTTTTTTTTTGTATGAAATAGCCTCCGGTACTTTAATAAGGGCTCTTATTCAAATATCATTGAGTTTTGCCAATACTTTTTTGAGGTACATTTTACTTTTTTTTTTTATTCCCTTCTTTTAATCAAATAAAACAAAAATACACCCAGTAGATGTGGTTTTGTTCTGTTGTTAAGATAAAAATACAATTTCGAAAAAAACCCGTTACAAATAGCATAAAATCTAAAAAAAAAGAGTAAAATTGCCAATACTTTTTTTACCCACTGTAAATGCATTTCTGTCCATCATTTTGGAGCTAAGTTGGCAGTTTGTTTGTATTCTCACAATACTATTCTCCATAATACTATTCTATACAAAATTATATCACTTTTTGTCAAGAAATGACTTTTGACGCCAAAAAACATGAAAGGCACCAGTTTGGATGTGGCACAGTCTGACGAATCGCACATTTAGCAAGATCCAAAAATTAAAAATTCCGGAAGCTGAAATATTAACAAAATTAGTGTTTCTCATAGCATAAACCTCTTTCTGAATATTTCATCACAATTTTGCGTTAAAAAAAATAAGTTAAAAGATGCGAAGTCCAAATTTTGAATAATTTTACATGAAAAGATGAGTGCTAGCTTTTTTTCCTCATTTTTAAAGTGGAAGATCTTGATAGAAATGTTATATTCATGCAATTCACCCATTTGAAACATTTTTTAATTCAAGGTATTTTTGAATGTTGATTCGAAGAAGACCAATGATATGCCTATTATACATAGGAGTTCTAAAAACAAAAAAATTATGGTTGTTACTTTTTAAATGCGAACTTATTTTTCGCAAGCCTATTTTAAAGGAATAATTTTGAAATGTCTAAGGTCCATTTTCTTCACTCGGAGTTGAACAAAACTTGAGAATTTTTATATTAAAAATTCTCAAGTTATGTTCAACTCCGAGTGAAGAAAATGGACCTAAATCTGTCAGATCCTTGTAGTGTGATCAAATACAAAAATTTGAAAAATGCAAAAGAAAAGCCTAAATATTTTGACCAAAAATATCACTTAACTCTAACTGAAACTCTCTTCTTTGTAAAAAATGTCGCGTGTCATCTCTAAAATATGAACAAATACACGGCAACTTCATTCAAGTGCTAAAAAAACACAAAAACCTAATATTCTTCAGCTGAAATGATAGAGTTAAAGGCTATAACGTACACCAGATTATTTTTTACGTAGTTTTATTACATGAACTTTCTTCAGACAACTATAAAAATTGGTGCTAAATAAGAAGTCAAAATCAACATTAATTTCCTCGTCAAACTAAATTCGATCAAATATCGTCTTTCCGCGTGCTAGATTTTAATTGAAGTTGATTTGATTTTAAAGATTATTTTGGCTGTTTCCGAAGTTTTGTTTTTCAACATTTAAACATAATTTTGAGCTGAAATCACCGAATCATAACGTTAAATTACATACGAATAACCAAAATAAAATTATTTACATGACTTCACGAGAAAAGAAAAGAAGAACTTTAGATTTGCAGAAAATTAGATTTTCTATCAAAGTTAATAGTTAACAAAATTTATAAAAGGAAGAAATGATAAAAATATTTTGACAAAGCTAATAACACATAATTTTAAATTAAGCTTTGATTTTTCAATGGTCAGTTAGACTAACAGAAGAATAAATGTCAATATAAAAAAACTTATATTCCTAAGAATAAGCTCTATCTGAGGTTTATCAGACTATTGAAAAATTGGCCCTAAGAATCTTAAATTTTTTACTTCCCCGCAAAAAAAAAAATATTTATAGGTAATTAGTAAATTTATTTTTCGGCACTCAAAAATCACTTTTTAAATTCCATGTCATTGGTACTATTGCCTAGTTTTTTTTATTTGTTAAAATCCGCTTTCGGAATGCCGCATTTTGTAGTCAACGTAATATGTACTTACAACCAGAATTTAAATGCTAAGATCCTTAACGCAAAACGCAATTTAGAATTTGATGCAAAAAAGGCTTCAATGCACAAAAGAATACATTATTTAATTTATTCTATGTAACCAATGCATATTTATAACGATATTATGAGGCTATGAGAACAATAGTGTCGTAACATACATTTTTACAAAAATGAGTTTTTCATAAAAATGGGTCTCTTAATATATATATTTTGATACCAAAAATAGATTTATGCAGCTAGATGCACTCAAAACTAGATGGCACTAAAAAAAAAGTGTTGTTTTAAAAAACCAGGATATCTAAAATCTCTCGTAGCTCAAAACTTAATTTTATGGCTTACGCCACTATTGTTCTCATAGCCTCATATAACCTAAAATAAATAGTTCAATTATTTATTATAATTAAATCAAATTGAAATTGTTCGGGTAACGATAACGAGCAGGTTGATAAAAATACGAATATTGAGTAGGTACATATTGTTTAAATATTTTTATTATTTAAAGATAGTTAAACAAATAAAGCATCAAAGAAATAATGGAATGCGAAAAAGTAATGAATATGGGTCAAAATAAAAGACGCACAATACCAAGATTTTCATAGTTGCTAGATATGTTTAAAATGGTAAGAATAAAATAGTTTTTAAACAGATAATAAAATTTAGGAAGATTTAAAAACTTTCTGCCTGACTCCGGAAAATCCAAAAAATTTATATGCGTAAATAATTGTGTATTCATATCTTCTGCTATTAATTCTAAACAACTTATCATAATTTATCATGAATGTGTGGTGTCACTCGAAGCGTCTGGATTATTCGCTGGTTATACACTATATTAAAATATAAAACGTTGCATTTTTTATGAACAAAGTAATTTCTAGAGGCAAAAGTCATTAATTTGTTTTTTCTATCCTGGGAATATTCATTCTTCAGTAAAACACAAAATATGTCCACATATACCTGCTCAGAAACAAGCAAACATAAAAAATCAATAGAAACATCTGTTTGGGAACATTTCCGTCGAACAATACATCTAGGTAATTACTTTTGAAATCGATCAATCCACTTTGCACACTTACCTACACCTTATGCTTTTTTTGTTTCTATGGAAAAAAATCTACCTAACTCACATAGCTAATTACATCCATGCAACCAGTGTACCTGGACCTATTCCAAATTTAAGTAAATTTTGGTATAAAAGTAACATCAATTCCTTATTCAAATCAAACTTAGTTAAAGTTCGGAAAATGTATTACTCTCGGTTAATTTGTTTCTCGTTGTTTTGGTGTTTATCGGCCACTATATTGGCCGATATAACACCAGAAATACCATTTTTTAATGCTCAAAATAATTTTCTGAACGGTCATAATTTAACTAATCAAACTTACGCTGAAGAAATCATTGCTAGAAGCCTGGACACAGACATACCCATTCCATTTAAACACATCATCGCAGACATCAGGAACAAAAAATTCCCTTTGGCCGATGAAAAATTGATCCAACTTGGAGAAACCGATGCAATTCAGAAAATTGTTCACGAAGTCTACGCTCAATCAGTCGACAATATCAACTTGATTTTGAACTTCTCTGCATCTTTTTCCGATAGTGACCGCTGTTTCGCAATCTTGCAGTCTTTGAACGATGAAATATCATCAAAAAGCCAAAGCAAATTGCTCAATCTTATCCGCCTTGCTCACATTCTTGAAAATGAAAACTTCAATTGTAACAGCAGCGATACAACATTCAGATCGAATCTCTTGCAACAGATTGAAGTAGATTCAGTGAATTTGCTGCTTGAATCCATGAAGAAGGGAGACTTTGCAACCAACGAAACCATCAAGGCGGTACTTGATTCAATCTACGACTTCTCTCCACAAGGCTTTGATGTTGTAATGGAACTATTTCTTTACGAAGCTTTAATGTTATTTAATGATGATTATCGAATGATTGCGAATAACATTTTTATCCGTTTTAATAGTGCTCAAGCAATTTCTGTGATTGGAAAACTATTCTGTAAATTAAGAGCAGTTGATATATTCTATGATAACGCTTTTACGATTGATGTTGCATTCAAACTTAGTCAAATAAAAAAGAGAGAAGATGGAACTAACTTTAGCAACGATACGAAAATTAAATTTGATGAAATCGTCCAACGCATTCCCAATTGTGTTAGAAATCTTTTCTTCGAGGAAGAAGTCTGCTTGTGGAATCCAGCTAAAAAGGTCTATCTTACAGCGGTTGAGGACAAATTTAACTATGATGTAAAACATCGACGAGTGATGGGATCTGCTGACAAAACTCTAGGATCTCAATGGATTGCTGTTAAGGAGAATGATGACATTTGGTTTAGAAGCAAGGAATATCCTGAGGAATTTTTGTTCTTTGCTAACATCAAAAACAATCATGAGAATTCTAACCAATTCAACTTGAATATTGGAACAACTAGCAAAGACAATCGAAGTGCTGTCAAGATTCAGAGTTCAACCTTAGAGAATTGTTACTTGAAAGGTATTTTAAAGGAAAACGAATATCACCTGTTTGCTTCGGATATCATGTTTGAGGAAAACGACAATTATTCGTATGCATTTCCCAAGATTTTTAATTCGGATGCGGCTTTTTATTGGCAAATTATAGGTTGTTAAGTTTTTTTTATTAATGTACCTATACTAAGCATAGGTATTTCTCATATATGTAATTTTTTTTAAATTTTGAGAATAAAGATTTTTATATTGAAACGTAAACTTAGTTTTTATTAGTTTATTTATCAGCTTGAAGAGGTTTATAATTTCAGTAATCTTGGGTATTATAATTCTGTTTCCTTCTTTTTTGAAAATTTAATTAAGACTCATGGCTATTTTTGGCATTTTATAGAAGTCCTCCAGGTAATCTGTTTTTGCTACTCGCTTCTTTTCATATCGAAAAAATGTAAAGCAAGTACTAGCTTCTTAAGCTAGTTTATTTAACTCGTCATACTCTAAATTTGAAGTGTGTGGAATTTTAACACATAAAACAGTTTTTTGTTTGTTCGGAAAAGTAAATCCTCTTTAATTTAAGTAAGACGATTCAAATTATCTCATTTCGAATAGCAAATTGTACCTATAGGAAATTATTTAATTTGAAATTCGAACTGAACTTATTTGTAAAATTATCTCATTTTGGCTGTAGTGAAAACGGCTATAAATAGATTTACACATTTAGTTAAAAAAAAGTTTCGAAAGCGATGTATTTTAAAATAAAAATTTTATGTTTCTAAGAGCCAATTTTTCAATCTTCTAATAAACAGTCAGTTAACTGTTCGACGAATAAAGTTATTAGGCTCATAAACAATCAGATAAAAACATTGAATTTTTAAATCAAGAATAATTTATTCTACAGAATAACAAAAAAAAAATGTCAAATTCAAAAATATTTAAAATTAAACGTCATTTTTATACATGATTGTTTTTGTTTTCTTGTTTTCCACTGTATTTTTTTCAAAATTCTTTCAAAACAGCTTTGACAACTGACACAATATTTTTATTGAGATTATTCCTTAGAATAATTTTATTCATCTCTGAAAGAAGCAGATAGATTTATTCTTAGGAATAAGCTATATCTGCCTGTTGAAAAATTGATTTTTTCTCTATCCTTAGGAATAAGTACTAACTGACTGTTTAACTGACTATTGAAAAATTGGCCCTAAGTAAAAAAAATATATAAAAGTATTTAAAAGAATTTTGATATTTTCGGCACTTGGTTTGGAAATAGTACCTAAATTAAATTTGGAAAACAACTTTTGAAAATTTAATTTTAAAAAATGGAGCTAGGACGAAAACGGTTTTTATTGGCTCTTTAAAAAGTCATTACAATCAATTTATATAACATATTTTAAATAAATCTATCTTTAACATATGAAAAAAATTTGTTTTTAAAACTTTGTAAATTCTGCTCATTTTTCAAAGTATAAGGAAGGCTGTTATAAATATCTAGACCTCTATGTAAAACCATATTTGTGGTCTTGAAGTTTCTAAATCGCGAAGCGCGCAGCGGGTCAATTTTTTTCGGTGTCTTCAAAATTCTGCAAGCATAAATTTGCAAAAAAACTCAGCTTATTCTGTTTTTCTTTTAATAGCAAATACACCTCATTTATGTAATTCAATTTTTTTACCTT
Organism: Episyrphus balteatus; assembly: GCF_945859705.1. Lineage (NCBI taxonomy): Eukaryota > Metazoa > Arthropoda > Insecta > Diptera > Syrphidae > Episyrphus > Episyrphus balteatus. Next base: position 13,729,347 of record NC_079134.1, on the reverse strand, counting down.
CCTAAATATTTGGTGAAAAATTACACTGGTTTACAGCCAAAACAAACACTCCATCCCACTATTATTTTCTTACGTACTTTGATCTCAGGGATTTGGAAATCACTTTAAAAAAAAGTTACGATGGATACGTTTTCGAGATACAATAATTTTTCAAAGTTTTTTGTCGTTGTTTTTCCCAGCATACTCGTACTTAGTATTCGGGCTATATCTTGTGTAATAAGCGATCAATCTGAACAGAAAAACCGGCACCCGAAAACTGAATAAATATGCAAGAAACACTAGAATAAGTTTTCTGTGTCAATGCAGATGTTTAAATGCAATGTATAAAAACATTTTTAAAAAAATCGACTTTTTCAAGGAAATTTTTGTCGTCGGTGAAACCAGAAAAGTGTGTAACTCCAAATATTCTGAAAATTAGATTCGAATGTTAGACAAACTTGATATCTACCGTTCCTTAAACTGTAAATAGTTTTTATTTTATTAGCAAATTAGAAAATGAAAACTCATACAAATGCCTTTAAAACGATGTTGTTTTTTTTTCTCTCCTATAAAATTTGCTAAAATGGAGTTACCTACACACTTTTCTGGTTTCACCGACGCACAATGGGCCCAAAGGACCATTTGCGTCTCAAAAATGTTTTTTATGAAATTTTAATTTTTGGTAATTTCTTTACGGAAATAATTCAAGGCAAAGTTAATCTATATTTTTTCATTGAAAATTGATTTTTAAAATGAGTTTCTCTATTACAAAATTGTATCTAAAGTCTCCACTTCAAAATACATTAGTTTGAGAAACAAAATAAAGCAAATCTTCACGATACGTTTTCAAAACTATATTTGAATAAATTATATAAGTGTTGTATGTCGTTGTAAAGCTTATTTTAACTGCTATTTATATTGCTGAAAATAAAATTTTTTTAAAATATATTTTTAATTAATATCATTTTTTTCACACAATAAGCTTTTATTTGCAGTTTTTTAATTTCGAACTGAGTTTTAAATGTTTCCGCTGTCTTCCGCTGTCTACTTTTTTTCACAATTTTGTTCTTTGGTTTATGTACTAAAAGATACAAAAAGAATTGGCTGCTTTTATCTGCTTTTCTGTGATAGAGAACGATATATCTGTCGAAAGACATAGTACAAAAAAACGTATTTTGGTGCATCCTGACCTGTTTCAATACATATTTTGAGTTCTATTGATCGCACTGTCAAGATTGATGTCTTCATGATGATGACAGAGCATCAGTCCTTATATTCAGAATGTGATTTTGTGTTAATTTAGCCTACTCACATTAATTGGAAAACTCGCGATATTTAACCCCTCGGAAACCATATAAAGCCGCGATTTAAAGCTGCCAGACTTTTTAATTCGTTATTAAAACGCATAAGGCAATAAAACTGCATATACTCACATTTTGGTTATACCTTCACTCCCAAAATTTGCTGTGGGCTCTTAGACTTAGTATATGCACCCGAAATTGAAGATATTTGTACTATTAGAAAAAGTCTAAGGTAGCACAAAAATGTTAGAATTTCATATTGTAATTGTTAAAAAAAATTTCATCTATGGAAAAAGTTACATAGAGATTTTATTTACTGATTTTGTCGAAGATTTTCAAAAGAGCAGTTTTAAGTATTTAATTAAGAAGGATTTTCGTGAAAATTGACAGCCAGTTTTTTTTGTGATTTCTTTTTTTGCTCTTTTCTCAAAAGCGTAGTTTTTCGACTATTTCACTTTGCCTTACAAACGACTTTATTTAAAATGAGTATAATCAATATTTTTCTTATAATTTTTCAATAAAATAGCTTTAATTTCAAATAACGTAACACAATTAAACTACATTGAAATGTAATTTTTCTTTATTTTATACTCATAAAAATAATTAAGTAATTTTAAGACACGAAAGCTTTGAATAAACGTTTAATACTTAAATAAAAATATTAGCTAAAAAAACAGTGTGTCAAATAATTTATTAAACATTTCAGGTAATATATTCCTAATTTGAGTTAATTATTTTCAGACTCGATAAAATGGCAGATTTTTGGAACGCCATAGTCGAGCTCAATGATTTCTGATACATTAAAGATTATATGTTCCAAATTTGGTTTAATTATTTCAGGAGACAAAAAAGTTACAGATATTTTTAAATACCCAAATCAAGCGAAAATCGTACTTTTTGAACTTTGACTAATTTTTAAAAGCTTAAAAACAATTTTAATTTAAAAAAAAAGTAAGTTGAATGATTCGTTATATATCAAAGACATTATATTCCAAATTTGAAGCAATTATCACAAAAGACAACAAAGTTACAGATTTGTGAGACGCCTAAGGCCATATGGACCCACTGTGCGACGATGTGTAGCTAGTACACTTACAGGCTCAAAAGAAAAACAAAAAAACAGTAGATTTTGAAAGTCCATATATTATACAATTTTAGCCGTATTCAATTTTTGTAAAAATGTCCAAACAAATTTTTATTTTTTTTGTAAACTAGTGTAATTAAAAAAGAGTTCTAATAATATTAAAAAGCGAGCGGTTTTAACATTTTCAAAACACTTTTTTAATTTTTTGCAATTTTAATTATGAAAATCAAAACTTTTAAAGCAGAATTTTTGACAAATTAATTTTGACCCTAGCAGAATTTTGACCCCTTCCAAACATTTTCAAACAAAAATCAGTTAAATATTCAACAAAGTGGAAATTTATCTCGTTTTATTAATACTATACCATCAACAGGTTTTCCACCAGAACAAACAGACCTATCATTACAAACATTTTATAATTGCTAGAAAACATTGTAAAATATTTAATACCCGGAACTTTATAGATGTCATCTAATCCAATTTCATAAAATTCCTAAAATAAAAAAAAAAAAAAAACAAAAAAATCCCCGAAATAGTTTTATAGCATCTAATTTTTCTTCTATGAAAAACCTCATAAAAAAACACAAGATCTAATGGCAGCACTTTATACTAATATGTTATAACAAATCATTCAATCGGCTGCTACACTTCCGATAGCGATGAGTCAAACAATTCAATCAAAACCTACACAGCAGTATACATCAGATACTGTCAACAATTAATTCTTTGCAACAGAAACAAAAAATAAACTATAAGTTCAGCTCATTAATTAATCTGGTTCAAACTAAACATGATATTGCATCAACCTACACTAAATACACAGTTTTAATCGGTTGTCACACACTAAAATTTATTTTTAAAACAAATTCAAATTGAGTTAATTAATTCAATTTACTTCTCACTAAACAAAATAGTCGAACAAAAAAAAATTCGTGATCTAAAGAATATAAAATCGACTTCATTAAACATCAATTTAGGTACCTACCTGTTTTAAGATCATAAAAAACGAGACAAAACAAAATGCAAACAAATGAAGATACACACGATTATGAATAAATTTTTTCTTGTTTTTGTTTTAGTCTTTATTATTTAGAAAAAAAAAAAAAAAAATTAATATCTATTCTTAAATTAACTTAAAAAAATACTAATCGATTGCGGTCATCTAACAACCTCTAATCTGCCACACGAATTCCGAATTCAAATCCCCCACAGTCCCCTTCTTCCACGAGAACACATACGAATTAGTTTCATTTTTCTTATACATCACATCTGACGCATACATATACTCATTAAATCTGGAACTCTTCAAATAACACAAGTCATCTTCCAACAACTCAACTGTAAAAGCACTCTGCTTATCCTTATTACCTCCAACAATCCAACTAAAGAGATAACGCATTTCAGTATTGTAATCGATTTCAGCAAAATAAAGATACTCATTTGCATAGTCTTTACTTCTGAACAATATATCATCTCCTTTTTTCTCTGGAATCCATGCTGCACCCAAAGGAACTCCTTCAAATGGAGCTGTAAAAATCCTCCTTCGTTCCGAGTCAAAATTAAAAGTTTCATTTGCAGCTTCTAAATACATCTTTTTTGCTTTGTTCCACAAACAAACTGATGGTTCGAAAAATAGATTCCTAGCACATTCGGGAAGATTGCCCACAACTTTCCTCATCGATTCTCTTAACTCAGGACTAAGATCAATAAAATCTTTCCTTTTTTCCAATTCACTTAGATTCCAAGCCATGTCTAGTACAAGAACACTATTATTCAAATGTCCAACTTCTTCAATTTTCCAAAACAGATTCCCAATTCCCATAACTGCTTGTGGAGTATTGCATTGGACAAAGATATGAGCAAGTATTTTTCGAGACTCGACGACTCCATAAGTTTCTTCAACCAAATTCTGCATCACTTCATCGGATACCTTTGGACTAAAGTCGTAAAGTGATTCCAATAGATTTAGGATATCATCGTTGGTTGAAAAGTCACCGAACTTCATAGCTTTTACGAGCACATCGGCAGCCGTTATCTTGATCTTGTTAACCAGTTCCTCGCGGAATTCAGTGTCACTGATGTTATGATGAACCACTTCTTTGTCATAAGCTTGAGCGAGAATAATTAGCTTTTGGGGTTTATTGTGATCATTTGTTGACATTTCTTCGTACAAGGTCTTGAGAATTGTGAAGCAATTGGCATTATTTGACACTTCTACGGCAAAGTTTAAAATAAGTCCGAAATTATCTTCAGAATGAGCATAGACTTCATGGACAATTTTCGGAATCAAAGAACTTTCATTGAGTTGGATGAATTTTTCATCGGCCAACTTGAAGCGATTGTTCCTGATATCTTCCACAATTTCTCTGAATAGACGACTTTTATTCTCAGCTTCAGTATGTTCCTCAAATTCCTTTTGTAGATTCTTCAATCGATCACTTAATGAATCATAAGAATTTGTCATACTTCTCATAATCAATCCACAAGATTCACTTTCAACTTTTCGAGCTCTTGAAGATTCAATAAGCTCCTCGATTTCTTTTTGGATTGTTGTCAAACGGTTTCTTAAATCATCAAGACTTTCGCCCACAACTTCTCCAGCTCGTATTCGAATGATTGTACTTTGGGCATTTAGGAATTTTTCTTGTGCCTCATCGAAGGATGGGGTTTTTGATGATGTTCTTCTGGCTAAGACTAAGGTGGAAATTGAACACGAAAATAAAAATATTACAATTAATTGGGAGATTGAAGACATGTTTGGTTTGTTTGTGCTTCGGACGGCGACACAATCCGCGAAAAAATAACCGAAATACTGCGAGCAAGTTGGCGTGATCACTTTGGTTTTATATCGCAGAAAAAAGCATAAAGAAGATGAGAATAAAATAAGTGTGGCGATTCTTAAGAAGTTGTTTTTAAGGGTCGTATACAGCAGGTAAAATTAATAACAAAACATTTTAACAAATTACAAAATTAAGTATTTTTCCCAAAAATTAGATTAATTATTTTCAAAGTTTTTAATTTTTTTTTTTCATTGAATATGAACAAACAGTTACGCTAAATTAAAAATTCCAACTTTTCTACATAAATTTTGAAAATTTTTTAACTTTCAGTACACAAAAAACATTAAATGTGCGGAATTTCATTAGGTAATAAATTATTGTCTTCGAGAAAGAGTCATGAAAAAATTTTTCACCCCGAAATTAGTAAAAAGCACCACTGTGCAATCTGGGCGAAATGACGAAATCCATTTTTGGAATTTCCATCATCATTTTGTTGGTTCTTATAAAAAGTTGAAAATTTTTTTTAGATATGAAAAACCACTTGATACACAATGGAGCATGTGCATTTTAATAGGTAATTCCCCATTTCTGCCAAAGATTGTACTGTACACAGAACATGAATGAGTTTTAGTATCGACTTAAAAATGATGTTGGTGATGTGATGAATGAAATATTTTTGAGATTATTCATAGAAAAGTTGTTAAAAATTTTTATCCCTATAACACAGAAAATAAAATGCACTACTGGGTCGCAGGAACTTGCTCTTTTCGTTCTATAGCATTAATAAAACATAAAATTTAACTTAATTTTACTATCGCATGCACATTCTTTTATATTTCAATGTAACATTATCTTAAATAACTTATCTAAATTTGAGATTTTGTAAAATTTCGAGAAAAAAATTATTTTTAAGGTAAAAAATTTAAGGTAAAAAAATTAATTTAAAAAAAATTTTTTTTTCAAAAACTAGTTTTTATTTTGTTTACATTTTCAACTTCAAAACGATAATAAATATCGGTCTGTAAATTTTGAATACAATTATTGGCTTATTCTGTGATGAAATATAAGAAACTAAAACATACATATTTATGTCAATTTTTTACCAAAAACGGCAAGTTTTCAAAAATTAAATTAAAAGATTGTATGTTATTCTTAAGAAGTTATTAATCAATATATCAAAATAAAATTTCAAAAAAGTGTTCTGACAAGGAAATGATTTTTCATAAAATAAAAAAAAAAAACATTTATTTATTGGCTTCTGCTTGATAAGAAGTAAGTAAAAGCTTTTTGGCGCATAGCTAGTGATTTTGGTGAAAAATTTTGATACCTATGGACATCAACAACCAAGGTATGAATGGTATTCAAAAAAAAAAAAAAATAATTGTATATAAGACTGGGACAAAAAAAAAAATATTTTTTTTTTTAAAGTTACTTCGAAAATCTTGTTCAGGATGATGAAAAAAAAATTTGGTGAAAATTTGAGCCGTTAAAAAAAATTTTAAGAGGTCTATCATCGGTGTTTTTTATATTTATACATGATATGATGTTTTACAACAGAACTGCTAGACAATCAAAGTAAAAAAAAATTCTGTTCATTTTTTCTTATATAAAATTAAATTTCCTACAAAAAAGATCTAATTGATCAAATTTTCGTCAGACGAGCCGTATTCGAGTAATTAAGCTTTTTAAATCGAAGTGTTTTTTTTTCAATTTGACTGTTTCACTTTGGAATTTTGTGATGAGCAAATAAGTGAATAGAAAAATAAAACCACGAAATTTAATTCTCTACAAAAAAGGTATCATAGTAATTTTCCCTAAATTGAGTTCTAAAGAAGTTATTCACGTTTTAAATCGAGAAAAAAATTAAAAAATCAATTTTCAATTTCAAAATTTTCTAATTCACTGAAAATTCAATATTTTCAAATTAGCAAGATGTTTTCTTGTAGGGACTTAAACGTTCTATAAAAAGTTCCCTGGCAGCAAATTAATTGCTTTAACCGTTAAAAAGATTGTAGGATTACTTACGAGTCATCATATCGACAAAGCGACAAGGCGACAGGGCGACAAGGCGACATGGCGACAAGGCGACAAGGCGATATGGCGACATGGCGACAAGGCGACATGGCGACAAGGCGACAAAGCGACAAAGCGACAAGGCGACATGGCGACAAGGCGACAAAGCGACAAGGCGCCTTTTTCCCGGGAAAAAGTATGTTTCAGTTTTTTTGTTATTCTTAGGAACTTTAATATTTATTAGAATGAAGTCTTTAGTATTTGACTAAAAACTACTAGGTCATTAAATAATGATTAAATAATGGTATAAATATGTCCATAATATTGCAAAATTTTATACAAAATCAATTAAAAAACGTACCTACACATTTTTTTTCAAAATTTTTTCTTTAAAACTGAATTTCTCAAAAAATAAAATAAAGAATAGAAAACTACTTTAATATAGCACAGGATTGTACGTGCATTTTATGATTTTTATATTTTTTTTTTCTCCCGTCTAATCGGTAGATAAGTGGGTAAGCACTTAAGTGGGTTTTACTGTAACAAGAAAATGAATTTTTTTTCCTTCCAAATAACTTTTTTGTCATTTGGTGCCTACATATTTGATGTGGGAAATGTGCCAAAATATTTTTGGCCAGGTTTTAGACCAAAATACCGCACTGTGCGTCGTAAAAATTCGCTGCTTGTCAGTCAGTCGTATGATACTTCACTTTATTTCTAACTGTTCTGGCTGATTTTGCCAATCCGTCCCTTGTGCCCCCCCCCCCCCCCCCAGAAAAAAATCCTGGATCCGCCACTGGCTATAATTGTGGATAGTTGACAACATCTAAACATTCAAATGTTATATTTTGTATATAGATGGATGAAAAAACTATTAGTATGGCCAAAAGTTCTTTACTCATGTACAAATTCCTTAAAAAAAAAATTAGAGTACTAAAAATATGTAGATTTTTAGAATTAAGAAAATTTAGAAAATAAAAAATTTAAATAAATACAATATGTGTGCCATTCTTGAGTAATTGGGCACGTTCAGGGAATATTAGGGTCTAGATATTTAGGCAACTTCATTTTCTGAACGGAAATTTGAGTAAATTGACTAAATTAGTTTGGATACACCATTATTGTCAAATTTCGAAATTTACTTGAACATTTTACAGATTGAATGGGGCAAATACCAACTTTCACTTCACTTTACTAAATTAATAATATAATTTATAACGAATAATGTACTTTTTACTCGTTTTTCACACAAATAGAATTAATTCTGTTGTAATTAAAAATAAAATGCACGACTGGGTGTCGCACGTACTTGCTCTTGTAGTTCACAGTATCTTTATCTTAAATATCTATTGGAAATTTAAGATTTTGTATAACAAAAAATCAAAAAAAAAAAAAATCAAAAGTTTAAAAATTAAATTAAAAATTTTTTTTTTCAAAAATGTTTTTAAAAATATTTTTTTAACATTTTATACTTAATGATCTCTGTAAATTTTAAATAAAATAACAAATGTTTTGATGAAATATATGAACTTAAAAAATATGTCAATTTTTGAAAAACGGCAACGCCATATTTCCGTTCTCCGCATTTTTTGAGAAAAACTATAAACGCAGTTTTGTTGGAATCAATAAGAGTATTCCGCACACCAAATTTGATCGAAATCGTTAGAGCCGTTTTCGAGAAATTTGCAATACCTCGAAAACGTTATATGGGAGGTATGCGTTAAAATGGAGATATTAAAAAAATAAAAAAAACAGGCCTAGGGAATTACGTAAAAATCATCTGTACCAAGTTTCAAACAAATCCATCCATCCGTTTAGGCCCTAGCTCAATGTACAGATGGACGCACAGACGCACACATGCACAGACCGACGGACGGCATGACGAAAACCACTTTTTTGATCTTATCCATCATCGTAATGTTGGTTTTGATTAAAACCTCGATTTTTTTTTTCTACACAAAACCAATACTTGCCCTATAGAGCAAGTAAAAAATCATGTGTCATGTTGAGAAAAAAAACTTTCCTAAATGTTTAGGGAAAATTTTCTTGCCTAACTTTCCAGTCAGCTTTCCAATAAAATTACCTAAATTGGAAAGATTTTTTTTTGACAGCTGACCAATCAGATACCGAGAAATTACCTAAATATTTAGTCCCTAACGTTTCTGAACCTGCCCATTGCCTAAATATTTTTAGTCCCTAACGTTTCTGAACCTGACCATTATTATTCGACATGAAAAACATGACATGAAAACCAAATTAAAAAAATTGAAATATTTTTTTTTTTAATCCAAAAACTAGTACAAAAAATATCAAATTAAAATAATAAAACGTGTTTGTAAAAATTAAATTTCGTTGAAATCGGTTAAATGGCTTTCTCTTTTCAAATGTAGGACCGTATTATACCAAAGTATACTTAGGGAAAAGCCACCATAAAACAAGGTGATATCTGATATAATGAAAACCACATTGATTTTACTATTATTCGGAATGATTTTGCGTTGACGAGTGAAACTGCACTTTTTTTTCTTTTTTTTTTTTTCTTCCTCTACATACCAGGGACGGGTGCCATTAGTCATTAAAAAAGAGCATACCAAATCTCAGTCCGATCAAAAAATATCTTGAGGGTTCACAACGCCCTTGAAAATTTACATGCTTTTTGGAAGTAATGTACTGGGAGCAATTTTCAGCGTGTAGGTTCGGCCGAGACAAGAAAAAAATCGTTTGGGAGGAGGGTCTATTCCCCTTCGTTTAGCGGGAGGGGCAATTTAAAAAAGAAATTATTTAATTTGAAACAAAAAAAATATTAAAAATCAACGGTTATACTAACAATAACGTGCTATACCTTTTTGTAAAGCCTAAAACCTCGTCTTTTACAAAAATGTTTAATATGGCCTTTTTCTGGCACAGTTTTTGAAAAATAAATTTTCGAAATCAAAATTTTGAAAAAAAAAAATTTCAAACTAATTTTTTTCAAAATTTTATGTAAATAAGTACTACTTAAGTTTTTAAAATTCTGTTATTTGTTTTTAAAGAAAAACAGAAAACCGCATCCAAAAACATCTTGTCATTTTCGAGAAATTAACAAAAAACCAAAACTATTTTTGTCTAAGAAATTTCTTTATTTTTTTTTTTACGTGGCTGGATCATGGGGGTTGGAAATGCTCGCCGCCCATGGATTCTTGCAGTAAGGGCCTTAAGTCAATAAAATCGCAATTTTTGAATGAAAATTGAACAATAAACAATAATGTACATGTTTTTCGAATCAACAAAAACTGAGTAAAACAGAAAAAACTCAAAAAACTCCATAAATTAACCTCTATGGTGTTTTCATTTTTTTGAAGTGACTTGTGAACCCTCTAAAACTTCTTTGATCGATCTGAAACTTTTTTGCCGTTATTTAAGTTCCAAATGGCACCCATCCTGGCTATGTAGAACAAAAAATAAGACAACTTTTTTTTTCACTCCACCCTAATGTAGGTATACATATAAAAAATTATAAAAAAAAAAAAACTACTCTAAAAAAACTCTAAAAATTCTTTCCTTTGTTTGAAGGTCAAAATTACCTAGAATAAAGATGTTTTTGTGATTTTTATTATGTACAGATTTTACATTTTTTTCGTGTTATACATAGTTAAATTTGTTATAAGATAAGCTACATATATTTAAAATATACTTTTATGAGTTTAAAAGCTTTAGAATTTTAAGCAACTTTAAACATAAGACCAAGTACGTGCGACCCAGTAGTTCTCTTAGAGAAGATACAATTTTATCTGGTGAATATGAACCTTAAATGGGAAGAACCCGCGATTGACTCAACTAACTTGCTTAATCTAAAACAAAAACAAAAAATGTCTGGCAGAAAAACCACTGACACTATATCGTTGAACATCCTCACACTAAAAATGAATATCTTCGTGAATAGTGTACGTCTTCCAGTATCTCTCAATCTCATCAGCAAACGCACAACTAATTCTAAGAACCAGAGTCCAAGAATTGAACCTGTTTTGATGACGACATGAAATGATAGCGTATATTTATAGCTACAACATTCTTTGGATTTAGTCGCGCGAAAATGTATAGCATACAGATGATAAAATACGTGCCGAGACATAGTAGACATTATACTTAAACAAGAATGTGAATGATAACACACTTGAGGCATTGTAGCCTGATATAAAATGAAAATGTGCAAAAGATATTTAATTTTGTAGTTGCAACCTATGCATATTTATTTTGCTATAGAGAACCTAAGATAAGAGTTCAAACAAGTCTTCGTTTACCTACTTCAGATTTTTGAACTAGGTACAAATTGATAAAAATACGAACCTTTAATACATGTGTTTGTAAATCTTATCATTCCTCGATAGTTAGAAAAAAAATTAAATCATCCAAGTCGAGGTTCAAGGCTCAAGTTCAAAGATGCACTGTAAGAAAATTTTCATGCTTGCCAAGTATTACAAAAAAAAAAACTTTTAAGAATAAATACAATAAAAGTGTTTCAATTTTTTTTGAAAAGATTTCACAAAACTTTAATTCTTAGGTTGTTATTTTTGAAGAGCTCAAAACTTAAAGAGCGCCCACATATTTCTTTTCTTCTTCGAGAAATATTAAGTTGAAATCAACGTGTTTGGTACATTTCTTGTTCATTTGCTTTTAAAAGCAAATCTCGGAAAGTACTTCCCTAATCGCTTTCAAATTTTGACAAACAAACAAATAACCAAACGCTAAGAAATAACTTCGAAAACTGGTAAAAAGCGGAATTTTCGATTTTCTAACGGGAATATCTCAAAACCGTGATGTGTGAGAATTTTTCTGACTTTGGATTAGAGCTCAGCACACAAAAAACCTATAGAAATGTATATTTTGGTTTCTGTAACAAAAAAAAGTTTAATTTTGTTGACCAGTTTTGCAAGTGATTTCGACTTCTAAAATACATGATCGCGGACTCCGAAAATACTCCGAAAAATTAGTTTAAGAGCGCTCTAAAGCTATGAGCGCTTGAAAAATACTGGGTCTTAAATGCCTTAAAATCCTTAATAAGATTATTTACCTACTAAAGACAATTGAAATTTTTGGTATTCTGCATGGTTCAGAAAAAGTGTAAAAACTATCTACTTACTTCAGTCCTTATATCCATTCCTTTGTATTGACATTTTTTTTTTGCATTAGTCAGGTATAAGAACTTTCAATTTTCTGGAACATCCTTGAGAAAATTTAAAGAATTCTTTCTAAAAAAGGACAATAGACAAAAACCGAGTCCGTGATTGGATTCGTGTACAAAAATAAATCCTACAAGAAATAATACATTGTTTCAAACAATATCGCAATCCTATTATTCAGTGAGACTATATTGATTTCAAAAATTCATCCCAAATACCTGCTTCAAAAAATGCAAACATAAATACCCAACATCCACACTTGTTTGGGATTATTTTTGTCAAACAATGAAACTATTTTCTTTAGGAAAGGAAAATTCACTTTACACATTTTATCTGGACCTTTTTGTCCTATCGCACATTTTGTACATAAAAAAAAAAAATCTACCTACCTAAGTTACACAAATACACTCATCGAAATTTGAAACCCAAGCAAAATTTTGGTATAAAAGCAACCTGCTTTCAGCAACCAAATCACAGTATTTCGATTCTCCTTCTGTGAATCGTACCTCGAAAGTTTTTTTTTTGAAAATGTCAAATTATCAGTTACTTTGGTTCTTGTTACTCTGGAGTTTATCGGCCATTGTAACAGCCCGTACAACAACAGAAAATCCTTTAAAAGACTCATTATCCGAAGCTCAAGACACTTTTCTGAACGCTCAAGGTACAATCATCCGAACTCACGCTGGAGAAATCATTGCTGGAAGCTTGGACGAGCTCAAAACCCGCCTTCAAACACTTCAATCTGAAATTGAAAAACTCATCCAGTCTTCAGATGCACGCAGTTCTGACAGTCAATCATGCATTTCTGCCATGAATAATCTGACAATCTCTTACTCAACCATCGACAAACGTCTGAGAGGTCTTGAAATGGAATTCAGAAAGCACAATGTATTCGAGAGTAGGACCATTCTGCTTAGAGACACCATTGTTGACATCAGGAATCAGAGATTCTTATTGGCTGCTGAAAAGTTTATCCAACTGGCTGACTACGAGGCACGTCGGAAAATTGTTCACGAAGTCTATGCCCACTCAGTGGACAACATGAGGTTGATTTTGAACTTTTCCGCTGCTATTCCCGATAGTGATCGCTGTTTCGCTGTCTTGGACACATTGGTTTATGAAATATCATCAAATAGACAAAGCAGATTACTCAGTCTTATCCGCCTGGCAGATATTATTGAAAACGAAGGCTTTAACTGCAGTAGCAGCGATATCACATTCAGATCCATGCTCTTGGAGAATATCGAAATTGGTGCAGACATCATGCTGGTTGAATCTATGAAAAAGGGAGACTTTTCATCCAACCAGACTATCAAGGCGGTGTTGGATTCACTCTATGACTTCTCTCAAAATGTCTCTGATGTTGTTATGGAACGATTGATAAATGCAACCTATGGAATTGTTGATTCTCGAGTATTCAGTGATTCAGTGATTCAGAGATGATGTATTAAATCTCAGTAAGGCTTCCAAAATCTCTTTGGACAAAGTTGTCCAACAAATTCCCGATTGTGCCAGAAATCTCTTCTTTGAGAAACAAGTCTGCTTCTGGAACAAAGCTAGAAATGTCTATCTCACAGCTGTTGAAGATAAATTAAGGTATAGCGATGAACGTCGTAGTATCTTGGCTCCAGCCAATCAAATAATCCCTCAAGGATCTCAATGGTTCCCAGTTAGACAGGACGATGATATTTTATTCAGAAGCAAGGAATATCCCAAAGAGTTTTTGTACTATGCTAACTTTGAGTACAAAAATGCAGATCGTTATATGTTTAGTTGGATTCCTGGAAGCAATAAAGACAATCAAAGTGCATTTAAGATTGAATTGGTGAATTATCAGTCTTGTTATTTGAAGAGCACTCGATATAATGAGTATTTGTTTGCATCGGATGTCAAGTTTGAGAAGGATGATAACTACTCGTATGTATTTGCCCGGAAAGCTGATTCGACAGAAGGCTTGGATTCGGCTTTTGCTTGGAGAATCCAAGGTTGTTAAGTGATATTTTTTTAAATGTTTATGTATACAAATTAAACAAAAAAAAAATCTTTTTATATTTTTTTAAAGATTTAAGCGTATTTTGCATATTTGAATATTTTTTTTTTTACTTTGAGAGAATAAAGACTTTCATACTGCATACTTTATTTTGTTTTGGTTTTTGTCTTTGCATGCTTTTGATTTAAAGTAGTAATTGGTTTCAGACATTGGTTTTATAATTTGTAGTTATTCTAATTTAGTTAAATTTTACTTGACAGCTTGTCTGAAAACGTTACAAAATTCAATTCCAAGTCAGAACTTGGCTGTTTTTTAAAGTTATGTATGTTTTTATTGAAGTTTGACTTTTTTTTTTATATTACAAAAATGAATATTTGAAAGAGGGCATAACGAAAATTTGAAATTTGTTCTTTAACAATAAACTACCAGTACCAGCACTATCATTCTACCAAGTTTTAAGATTCTGCGATCATCAAAAATGCTCTATAAATGTATATTTTGCCTGCAACATTTTGATTTCTGAATCAGAACAGAAATTTTTAAGATATGAAAATCAGATGATAATAAAACTTGACTTGTGCTTCGAATTTTTACTTGCGATATAGGTATAATATATCAAGTTATGCATTCGTACAAAAAAAAAAAGTTGAGATAACATTTTTCCATGACATTACGATGGTAGAGAATGCCAAAAAAGTGGGTCCCGGAAGTCCGTCTGTCTGTCTGTCTGTCTGTCAGTCTGTCTGTCTGTATAAGGAGCTACAGCCTAAACGGATGGACCGATTGATGTCAAACCTGGTATGCAGCGTTATTTGGCGACTCTCCAGAGGGTTTTTTGGAATTAATTTTTTTGGACCAAAAATAACGGTATTTGTCATATACCGATTTTAGTAAAATTGAAATATCTTGAAAACGGCTCCAACGATTTTGTTTAAAAAATTCAAGTGTTAGTTTAAAGTTTAGGTCTATCTTCTAATGAAACAATTTTTTTTTGAAAATCATTATTAACTGTACCTGCCATAGAACCGTTTTTTTTAAATCCGATTATCTCCAAAACTGCTTATTCGATTTCAACGAAACTTTTTGTGAAGAAGCATTTATATAATTTAAATATAAGCCAAAAATAAAATTTTGGAAAAAATAATTTTTGGATTTTTAAAAAAATTTTGAAAATTTTTTTTTGAAAAATCAAATTTTTGAAAACGGTACATTTAATTCTTTTGAAATTTTGTTTTTAGATGTTGATTAGTGATTTCTACAAAATGGCATACCAATTTTATTTTTAAACTTTTTTTTCAAAAAATTATTTATAAAAAATTAGTTTTTTAAAAAACGGCTCTAACGATTTTGAAAATTTTTTTTCTAAAAATGCATGTTAATATATCAATCAAAACTGCATACTTGTTTTGGAGGGCAAAAAACGAATTTTATTTTTTTTTCCAAATTTCTATATAAAAAGTCTTAAAAATTTAAACAACTTTAACTCTAAGAGCAAGTTCGTTCTCTAAGACCCAGTCGTGCATTTTATTTTTTGATCTGAAGATTTTTCGACTAAGCCCTGATTTGTGTAGCAAAACAAACTATTTTTTTTTTCTTGATAAAAAAAAGTAGTTTTTTTATTTTTCAATTTTCTAAAAACTAAGAAGGCATAGAAACATATAGATAGTTTTCATTGTTCGATAAGAAATATATTGAGACAGTTTTCTAAAAATCAGTCAATTTTGTATTAAAATTAGCAGCCTGAACAAAAATAATATTTCATTATTTTTAAAAAATTTTTTTTTTACCTATTTTTAACTTTGAAATTGATAATACAATTGGTTGAAATGTATTGAATTTAAAATTAGAATTGAGTGTACAATTCTGCCTTTCGGAAATGATATCATTTATAGTGTTGTCGTTTTTTAATAATAATTTTTACTTGCTCTATAGGGCAAGTATTGGTTTCGTGTCGAAAAAAAAATTTGAGGTTTTAATCAAAACTAACATTACGATGATGGAGAATTCCAAAAAATTGGGTCTCGCAATTCCGTCCGTGCGTCTGTACGTCTGTGCGGTTGTGCGTCCATCTGTACACATTTCCACAGCCTAAACGGGTGGACGGATTTTCTTCAAATTTGATACAGATGATTTTTATGGAATTCTAAAAGTTGGTTTTTTTTTTTTGTTTTTTTTATAACTCGCTTAGAAAGTGTACCTACCTCCCATACAAATTTTTCAATTCAAACCAAATAACTCGAAAACAGCTCTAACGATTTTGATTAAATCTTGCAGACGTAATATTCGAAGCAATTGCAACAAAATTGCATTTTTAGTTCTTCTCAAAAAAGTCAAAAAAGTGTACCTCCCATACAATTTTTTCAAATTATACCAAATAACTCGAAAATGGCTCTAACGATTTTGATTCAACTTTACAAACGTAATATTCAAAGCAATTGCAATAAAACTGCATTTTTATTTTCTTTAATTTTATATAGAGGCAGCTCTTAAAATCTACAAGTAAACTAACACAAAAGTGTTTTAAACTGCAAGAGCAAGTACGTGCGACCCCAGTCGTGCATTTTATTTTTTTATTATTTTAATAATTTTTTTTGAAAATTGCCCCTCCCTCCTAAAGGGGGGAGATAGACCCCCCTCTCATAGTAGGAAATGATTCTATTGAACTCTTCTACAAAAAACCTTTATCAAATCCTGGCACCCAAGTTATCGTATTACGTGCCAAAATAGCATTTTTGTTCGGTGCCTAAACGTTCGAATTTCTGATTTGAAATTGTAAAATTTATTTTTTCTAACCCAATTTTCAACTGATTTTTATAAAAAATACCTTGTTTGGTTTGGAAATAAATATTATTATAGAATGTTTTTTGAAAACATATACTTTAAATTGATGTCGAAGTTGGGTAAAAGACGAATAAAATGAAATTTTTGAACTTTGACAGCTTATACATTCTAGGTGGTTTAACGGAATCACATGTTTATAGATTGTTGAAGAGGTATAATTATCTTCTATCAGAAACTGTGAAAATCAAATCAAAATCAAAAATGGGTAAAAATTTGACGAAGCTAGATTTTTTTCAATTGCTAAAGGTCTAAAAAACCGTTTTTTGGGGGTGTTAGGGACTTTTTAAATAATAATCAGTGCAACTAGCTCTACAAAACATGATAGGTCTCCGCTTGAGTATATTTTGAGTGTTACACAATGTAATTTTAAACTTAATAATTTTTTTTTAATTTTGTATCCATTTTTAAATATCGGTTTATTCATCTTTTTCCCAGTCATTGTCCTCAAAAATTTCATTTTGAAATCCTTAAACTCGACGTTATCGTTGAATTCCTTCCGCTTTTTTTTCTATAGCCTTGATAAAATTTTGACAGCAACAACAGAGAAAAAAAAAACATAAACAAAACAAAAAAAAATATATGCCAAAACTAATTGAAATTGATGAGCTCAACATTTACTTAAATGTTTTCTGTGATTTAAGTAGGAGAAAAAAAGTAACGAAAAAAAATCAACCTTGTTAAAGAAGATTTCTTGTCAGACCTTTGTTACGATACAAGTTTACTAACGAACTCGAATCTGATGTAGGCATACGATGACTATAGCTACGTTCGATATTTTCTCCCCCAAAATTTATAGATTGAAAGTGTAAGGTGTATATTAATCGTCGTTGAATTGATGTACACCATTTGCAATTACTTAAAATGTCAATCAGAGTCAAGAATGATGTTTGTTGTTTTGTTGTTGGTTATTCAATAAGGCTTTTCTATATTATTCACTCTGTGGGTGATAGATTGATTTGATGTATAAAATGAACTATAACTATTCCATACATCTTCATTCTACTTTGAGGAAGGTCGATACAAAAATGTTGTCAATAAATGTTATAAATTTAATTTCAACTCGTTCGTCAACTAGTAAATTTGAAATTTAAGGTTTTAATACACATACTTTTAAATCAAGAATCGCCAAAATTACGAATCACTTTTTTTGACTTAAAAATTCTAACACAAATTAATATGTGAATATTAACAGGCTACAAGTAAACACTCCTTAAGACCTACCTAAGCTCACAAATAAAGCTTGAATAATTAAAATTCCCATTTATCGATTGTCAAATAGTTTCGTATATCAATCTTTCTTGTCAATTCAATACTTACCCATCATACATCCATAAACTTTTCATCAGCAAATTATAATTATGCTTAAACGAAAACAATAATTTCACTTCATATTGAAAACCTTTAGTTACCTAATATGCCAAATGCCTAAAATCTCTTTCTCTCACTCTTCTGTGCCTCCATTTTGATAGTTTAAGCACCAAAATGGCTAATTTTTAATTCAAAAGCCATTTCAACCAATTACCCAGTTAACGATCTATTTCCTTCGACCATTCATTCACCTCATTTGATAGGTTGATTGCTCCGGACATAACCGGACAATGGATTATTTCAAAAACGGAGTAGGGTGGCCGATACCGAAGCCAAAGCCAATATCCTCGTATAACAACTATCGTCTCTCTTTACAATATGCAATGAGTCGTCTCCTCACATGCATACGCACACGCAATATATAGATTTACGATATTAGAACAAAATTTACCGCAATACTCGTAATATGCAAGTATGGTAAAGGCTCTGAATCTATCTATCTATGTCATCATAACGGTGATGGTGTGGTAGCATAATGCTGAAAATTCGCTCTTGCATGCATATTCGAATCGAGTTTCGAATTCATAAAACTACGACGAGAATAGAAACAACAATTTATACCAGAAAACGACTGTTAACAGAATGACCGTAAAGGCATTACAACACACATTCCGACGTGCTAACATCGATTCGAACACAGACACACACAAACTCAAATTGCCACCACATCACACAGGAGGATATTACAGGAGTAGAAGAGCAGTAGCAGACTGCTAATTTCAATTATTACACTCATTGCTATTGCTGCCAAAAAGGATACCTGTTGTGGATAGTGGATATGCGGATAGCATACTTTCTATCTATCTCTAGACTTCTAGCTACTCACTAGCTGCTGTTTGGAATTCGAGTTGAACATCCAGTGATGATGTTGGTGATGTGTGTAGTTGAGGTACTCTTTCACGTAATTGGACAGATTTTACGGCCAACAAATTTACACCTTTACCCGAGAGAAAGACTATCATCTGGCCGACCGGACCGGACCGAACCGAACCGAACTGGCCCATTTGGGTTCAAATTTTGATAGAAACACAGTGACTACGAACAGGTAACATGTATACATATGTACGTGTATTGGTAGGTAAAGGGACCTACGTCAAAATGATAGTGATTATTCGTATTTTCGGTTACACATGGTTCTGTCTGTAGATGGTTTTATGGAGAAACATATGGTTGCCAAATGTGAGGAATTTTATAAAATCAAAATAATAACGCTCGATAGGTGGAAGGAACAACAAGGCGGTAAAACTTGACGACCGAAATGTTATACAAGAAACGCCAATGATCTCGACCGAATTACCGTAACCGGGTTGGGTTCGATATCCCGCTTTTTATATTCCCGTTTTTTTTAAATCCCGCTTTTAAAATCCCGTTTTTTATTATCCCGCTTTTTATAATCCCGCTTTGTAAAATTCCGACTTTTATAATCCCGATTTTGCAAGCAAAACTAGTTGTTTTATTTTAAAAAATCGCGCGATTTTTTTTAAAATAAAACAACTAGTTTTGCTTGCAAAATCGGGACACTAAAACAAATTAAAAAATGAGAGATTGTTCTAAACGCATTTAATTAAAACCTTTAACAAAAAATATAATATATAAAAAAAAATAAGAAAAAAGTAAAAATGTGATACTAAAAAGACATCAATTAACAAACTAATATTTACTTTAAAGTTTCAGAAGAACAATCAAATCGTGATAATCCCATAGATAAATAATAACATAAAATGATTACAACACCTTAAATTAAGTACACACTACATAATCAAAAGAAATTTCATTTAAATATATTTCAACTTACAATTTGGATGCATTTCAACAATTTTGATATTTAAATAAATGAAATTTCTTTAACTTGTGAACTCAATTTAAGGCTTTAATCATTTTATGTTTTTTATAAAAGAAAAACCATTTTCATAATGTGTTGAAGGTACACATTGTGTCTGCTTTACAACGCAAAAAATCAGTTTTATTAATTTTTTGTCTATTTCTCATGATTTTTTTATTTGTGAATTAAGCATGTATTTTGTAAAAAAAATCGGGATTTTCGGGATTTGACGGGATTTTAAAATGCGGGATTTCAGAAAACGGGATTTAAAAAAGCGGTATTTTAGTAAACGGGATTTTGAAACTTTTTTTCGGGATTTTCGAAAACGGGATTTTAAAAAGCGGCATTCCGATACGCTCCCACCGCAACCACACATAATTGAAGCTTGGGTTACCGAACGCTTCCACGAAGAATCTTCGACGAGGATTGAAAAAAGGGAATGATCATCAAATTTCCATAAAAAGGGAGACAAGACAGAGAATGATAGCTAAAGATAAATTAGTCTGTTACGAAAATAAAACTACAAATTGTTCTAGAGCGCATAAAAGAACATTTTGAAGCTGCATTTAATGAATGCTGAACAAACAAACCAAATCAGTGATGGAATTTGATGGGATAATTTGATAATTTGAAAAAAGTTTATTTGTCATAATTTTTGAAGTAATTGTGGGCTAATGAAAATAAGTAAAATGTAATTTGTTGGAATTACCAAGGTTAGTTGAGAAAGGTATTGGATAGATTTTACTAAGTATGCAGCTTTTCTAGGTGATTTTTAAACTTGAAAATATATTTGTCAACTTAAGCTTCTAAACAAGGATGATATTTGGACTACATTCAATCAAGTAAGAATTCTAAGTAAAATAATTAATATTTGAGGCGCAATGCTACTTTTTCTAAATTATAAATTAAAAAAAGGTCACTATGGTGTATGCGTACTATTTTTTTGTTTCTTTGTGAGGTGAATAAAAACTAATGCTTCTATAATTTTTAAACTAAGCGTATAATACAGTCAAATAAGGAGAAAAAAGGGGTAAATCTCGGAATGAATGTTAGTAGAAATTTTTTTTGCTCAATATCTTCCTTTTGCCATTCTATAACATATCTCAAAAGTCTAGAAAAATCTCATGTCCGCTTGTTGCGATTTCAAGGTCAAATCGCGAAATGGAGATTTTCAAAATTAGCAAAAATAGGCTATGGTATTATATACACATATGATACATGATTTCAAGGTATTTTTTAATGCTGATTCCAAAAAATCTAAAATCAAGACAATCTGACGTCTCTGAAAAAAATTATACCTGTTTTTCATCTGTCAACTCATATTATTATAACAGTTGCAAACTTACTGCCGAAAAACCCTTAAAAGTTATGGTAGATGAACCAAATTTTGCATGAAGATTTTAGAATCCATCATTATTAAAAATCAAAACAATCCATTACAAAAAATATATATACCTACGAAATAATGGTATTTTTTGATGGAGGGGCAAATTTTAGGATATGCACTAAAGAAGATTCTTGTTCATCTTAGGAATAAGTGCTAATAGGCTAATTTTTTCATTTTAATCTTTGTTTGGATATTCTTTAACTACCCTCAAAAATCTAAAAAATCTCATGTCCGCAAGTCCTAATTTTCTTGGTTTGAAGATAAGGTGCAGATTTTAAAAAATTGAAAAACTACACTTCAGATATTTGTGTCAGATCAACATGAATAAGGTGCATTACTTTTCAGGGATGGTCAGGCTGACTTGTTTGTGAGTTTTGTTGGAATAAGTGTTAAAAAATACCTTTAAATCATGTCGCTTATGTTGGTATACATATAAAAATTTAAACTTTTCTTATTAATTTTTTAAAATCTGCACCTTATTTTCAACCAAGAAAATTAGGACTTGCGGACATGAGATTTTTTTTAGATTTTTGAGGGTAGTTAAAGAATATCCAAACAAAGATTAAAATGAAAAAATTAGCCTATTAGCACTTATTCCTAAGATGAACAAGAATCTTCTTTAGTGCATATCCTAAAATTTGCCCCTCCATCAAAAAATACCATTATTTCGTAGGTATATATATTTTTTGTAATGGATTGTTTTGATTTTTAATAATGATGGATTCTAAAATCTTCATGCAAAATTTGGTTCATCTACCATAACTTTTAAGGGTTTTTCGGCAGTAAGTTTGCAACTGTTATAATAATATGAGTTGACAGATGAAAAACAGGTATAATTTTTTTCAGAGACGTCAGATTGTCTTGATTTTAGATTTTTTGGAATCAGCATTAAAAAATACCTTGAAATCATGTATCATATGTGTATATAATACCATAGCCTATTTTTGCTAATTTTGAAAATCTCCATTTCGCGATTTGACCTTGAAATCGCGACAAGCGGACATGAGATTTTTCTAGACTTTTGAGATATGTTATAGAATGGCAAAAGGAAGATATTGAGCAAAAAAAATTTCTACTAACATTCATTCCGAGGTTAAACCCTTATTTGACTGGATTAGTAGAAGAGCGAAAATAAAAGTTTGGCTATCCTGGGCCTACCTTGGGCAAACAAACCATAGCACAGTGAGTACACCGCCATAGGTCATAATTCAAAAAAGTAATTGTCAATAATCTGAAAATAATTTAGTAAATAACATTCTATGAACCTCTTTCAAACTAACAGTAAAAAAATTTAGAGCCTAGACATTTGTTTTCACTATTTTATAGCCATTCAAAGTTAAGATATAAAAAATCTTGAAATACAGGTAACTTGTGTTAAAAAATTTTAAACATTAATAAATTATTTTGGATGTTGAACAAGAAGATTAATGCTACATAAAAACAGTAATTTTCTTGCTAAATAATATTAATACTTATTGTAATAGAATTATTAGCGAAGCAATTTCTATTACTTTTTTACCTAAATTTGAAGTAATTTAGAGCTTTAGTTGGTTTTCCCACGATTTCCCACTGCAAAAGTGTTACTGAAATGCAGAATTATGTTCTAATTTTCAAAATAGCAGCATTTTTTTTCTCGTTTTTTCCTTTTTTTGAGTTACACAGTTTGGCGCAGATATAATGTACTTTAGGGTGCTTTTTATATGGTCGAAAAAAATCTTTTTTTCGATTTTTTTAATGGGACACCCCTGCATTGTGTTCTACCATATAAGCATAGTATATGGTATTTTTTTCCGATTTTAGTATTAAAATTTAGGGGTCGCTACCATTCACTAAAGATTTAAGTAAAAAAAAAAAAAGATCAATTTCAACAAAATTTGGTGTATTTTTCAAAACTTTGAGTTTTGGTAGCGACCCCTAGAACGTGTTTAAACTGGACCAAATTTTAGCCAATTTATATTTAAGGCAGGAAGAACAAAATGAAAGGGTCTCCCATTAAAATTTCGAAAATTGATTTTTAAGATGCACCCTAATGTACTTATTTGATTTGGCTAACATTTTATTAAAAAAAAAAAATTAAATTTTTTTTTCAATAAAAGTTTATATGACAATGTGAAATGGATGACATTTAGTAAAAAAAAAAAAAAATCACCACTACCCAATTTGATGCGCAATTATGTTCGATTTACAGCATTTTTCATTATTGCCCACTTTCTGAGAAAACTTTTTTTTTGAAAAACCTCGTTTTCAAAAAAATGCATAAAAACTATTAAAAACCTAATTTTTCAAATATTTTGGAGTTTTTTGTGCATTTTCTTTACTTTAATGAAAGCATTTTATTTTTTACCACACTTTGTATGCGAGGGTACCCACTGTGCACAGTGCAAAACCAACAATTTTTACAATTAATTGTGATTTTTGAGGTAAAAAAAAAAATAATTTCGTAACAATTTTAGAACTTAGGGTTGGCTGACGAAAAAAAAAAACTTGGGCTTTCCTGGGCTAACCTTGAGCAATCGAACCAGGCAGGTTCGATATAAGGGTCTTCATTCTATCAGTAACCAAAATGAAATGAAAAGCTACTTGAAGTCAAGAAAAGTTCACTATTAAAGATGACCGGAAAATATCTCTAGTGCTGAAAAATATTCACTCATATTACCTTAAAGTCAAAGATGAACTGCTAACTAATCGACTGTCAGTTGTCAATATGTCTCTTTTTAGTCAAGTATATTGATGTTACAATTGAATATTAATGATATATTCCCTCCATGTTGTGTCAGAAAATGTTGAGTTTCGAGGGCTCCTGCACAGCTTTGTTCCAGAAATTTGTTAAATGTGATTCGATGTCTTTTTTTTATAATAGGTATACTCAAAAATTTTTTTGATTTCAGATTCAAATCTGAAGCTACTGCGGCTAAGGCGAAAAAAAAAAACAATTAAAACATTTCAAGGAAATAAACAAAAATTCAATTTGTATTTGTCTAGGCCACCCTTATTGAAAACTGAACTAAAAGCCATAGGTGCACTGAACCAAATTTGGTAGTCATATTGATGAAAAAGCAAGTAGATTTGAAGAAAGGGTGATCAATATACGGTCAACACCTCCTATCCGTCAATTAGACGAATATTTTTTTATATTCAAGAAACTCCGTCATTTTGAAGGAATGAATACAATTTTTCGTTGCGGAGTGAAATCTACAAAATTTTGTCAAATTGAATAATATTCATCGTTGTTTCAAAAAATTAGTGAATAATAATTTTTCAAAGTAACTAATAATTCTTCATTTGATTCTTTATAATAAAGAAATTTCTTCCAATTGACGGATCAAGTTTTTTAAGTTAATGAATATTTATTCATTTGAACGTTTTAATTTCTTTGAATTGAAGAAAAGTTGTTATCTTAACCAGCTTGGTTCTTTAATTTGAAGCACAAAATCTTCAATATAAAGTTTAATGCTAATTCGCTTTCAAGCAGAAAATATTTTTCTCCTTTTAACAAATTTATTTCCTGAAAACTAATTTAATGAAAGAAAATAATAATAATAAATGTAAATAACCACAACAAACAAAAAATAGTATTTTCTAAATATGTACAAGAATATGTTTTATTTATTCTCTTTGGACCAATGTATTAAATACTAAACTTAAGGATTTTTTACTAATTTATGAGTGAGTTTACTTTTGGATGGTATTTATAATAACTACTCTCAATTTTATAAAAAAAAGTTTTGGGTAAAGAGTAAAGACCCATACTAAACTTAAACAAGTAGGGTATAATCCAAACTTAATCGATTAAAAATTTTGAAACACAAATCGATTGCCAAAATAATTGAATTTTGATTGAACTTTATACCATTGGCTCCAGAGAATCTCTTCGTCGCATACTGCTAGAGTTGATCCAAAAGAAAGCTAGCTTGGGAGCTCCGAATAGAAAAACGAGTAATGGTCTTCTCAGTGATGAGTTTAGCCGTGGGTATTAGAATGGTGTGGATTAAATAAAAAATGCTACAGGTACCTACGACCATCTGGAAAAAAAAACATCTATCATTTAAGGTGGGTCCAAGGAAATTCGAAATTCGTAATTTTAAGTAAACTTACTTTCGGGTACATTTTTTCCGTTGTTGAACATTTCGGATAAGATCTGGTGACAAGTTGGGTCTTTTGCTTCGTCGTCAAAAATAGGTGTTCAGAAACATCGGATTCTGGTTCATCTACCTACATACATTGAAGGCATCGTCAGGAAAAAAATCAATTTTGAATATAATCATTCTTACCAGACTTAAAAAATCGTTTCACCGGAGAAACTGCAGATTAGGCTGAGTAAGACCTTTTTTTCGTAAAATACCACTCTCCTTAAGAAGTCGTATAGATATGTAATATTATTTATCCTAGATCTTCCCCTGAGGCTTTTTACCGCTGTTTTCTATAATAATAACCCTAAAAGTGTGGTAGTAAATATTTAAAAATATTTAAATATAGAAATGTAGGTATATTTAATGGTTTTCTTACCAAATACTCAGTCTTGTAAAGGTTTCCAATTGTTTCTGCAATTTGTTTAGGAATTCCAAATTCCATTCGTGTTTCTTTTTGAAGCATTCACTTAATAACGATTCCAATAACAAAAATGTTCCTGAACCTTCATTCAGATTTTGACTGCTTTTAGGTATACCGACTTAAAAAAATATTTTTCTTGACATGATGCTTTTAAAATTTTCTCTACATCAATTTATACATCAGATTGGTTTGATTTACTAGATATTGGGACTTTTTCAATATCATTTTCCATCAAGTTGCTTATCTATGTACATTTGGTTCAGAACACAAAAAAAATCGTTCAGATTTAGGAAAAATAATAGAGCATCAGCATGTATATTTATAATTTCAAATACCTAGTATAAATTTATCCCATTCACATTAACTGGAAAACTTACGTTATTTAACCCCCCAAAAACCGTATAAAGCACAAAATTAGAGTTGTCAGACCTTTGAAATCGACATTAACACGCGTATGGCTGCAAAACTGCGTACTTATATTTTGGTTATACCTCTACTCCCAAAATTTTCTCGGCCTACTAGCAAAAAAACAGCTTTTTTCTTACTTTTGACTAGTACATGGAGGGTTTCGGAGTTAGATTACTTCTACAATACGATGGTGACAATAACGATTGTGGGCTCATTTTATAAGTAATTATAAGTACTACAATTTATTCTTGAAGAATTATCCAAACAAATCAAAAGTTCGTCAGATATATGAAAAAATGTCATTTTGTCCCAACCTTGCGATACAAATCCGCACTTTGACCAACTATAAAATTTTATTTAATCAACTCACGGAATTGTTTTGTATATCATTTCTTAGATAATTTTATTATTAATAAGTCTTACCTTTGTCATTTTTTGTTAAAATGAATAACAATGGAGCTATTCAATAAAAACGATACCAATCTCTTTTCCAAGATGGCGGCTGTTCTCAACCTCCAATTATGCCAACAAATTGACTTTTATGATAAGGACAACCACCCGAACACATTTCATGAAAAAAATTTTGTCCCGCGAAAAATGCGATTTCATGCCCATATTTTGACTAATTTCCCTGAGCTATATTCATTTTCACTAAAAATTTCATGAAATATTGTCGATTTGAATAAATCATTCTTCAAAAGTTAACAAAATATTTTCGTCACTATGACCTACGAGATTTGGTTCAGTGTGGTCACATTTTCGTAACATTAATTTCTTACTCCCATGAAATGACTTTGAAAAAGAAGCGATATTTAGGTGAAAATTAGGTTGCTAGCACATTTTTTCTTCATTATTATACAACTCCAAATGGTTTCCACATCTGCGGAACCTATGTAGATTTGATGAAAAAGAGATTTTAGGGTTCTCTTAGACTTTTGCCTAACAAAATGTTAATTCATTTTGGTAAAAATTTAATTAACAAAATATATGTTTCAGAAAATTTCTCACAGTTGGCAATCATATAAGTCGAAATGCGTAACGATACACACACTATAGAAAACTATAGCTGACAGAGAATTGAAAATATACATCACCCTTCTCGTTTTAGCAATTTAAGCTGACCAAAAGAGTATCAGTATACTGCCCACATGGTACATGCCAAAAAACAAAACCAGTCGGGACACAAATATCCGGTCCCCACATCCATAGGTATAGCTCTCACTCAGGGAATTCACATCCAATGATATCTAGATATCTATCTATAGACACAGAGAGAGGAGTTTGGCCCAGGATAACAACACACAGGTACCTATATAAACGGAGATTGCTGTCGGACTGCCTGCTTGCCTGCCTACGTTATACCTACTTGCTGCTGCCTGGACCTACTGCCTGCATATATGGATTATACGATCATAAGCTTTATAGGTACTTAGATTGTTGCCAAGAGCAACAATTTTAGCCACCATCTCGTTTCGTCCATCCAAGAGCTCACCTGGAAATGCTATATACGAGCAAGTGGCAGGTAGCCATCGTCCCTCTCTTTCCCTTGAAAATGTCCTGAATTTAGGAGAATCATCAGCAGTCGAGCAAATAACAAACAGATTATGCTTTGTCCCTTGTTGTTCCGTCCTAACCAACAATATCCCCTAGTAGGAGGGTGGTTTGGTGCAAACTATCTTCCGGACTTGAAGTCCGGAAGGGAAAATGGACGAATTAGGTTTTATCGTAAATGATACGACCTTATATGAGTTGGTACATATATGGCGAAAACAACGGGACCAAGTCACTAGGCACCTACTATTACATCCCACAAAGAATGTTTTACGTAGGTAACTGCCGCTGCCGATGGACGGACACGGATGTGTGTTGCAATATAATTTCCATCCGCTCTGAAGGACGAAAGTGATTTTGGTCGGCACATCATCACCGGGCATAAGCGAAATGGTCGATGTGGTGCCTATACCTCTTTCTTATGTTCCTTTTGGGTATAAACTTTATTTCTTTCTTTTTTTTTTGTTATTATTTTTGCAAAACTTTCACAGACAACGAATTTATGTAACTTATCGATTGAGAAAAGTCGAAATCGGCTATAAAGTTTGTTACAACGTTAGAACCAGGATCAGAGGGTGCGTAAAGGGTAGCTATGGTAGGTATTTATCTCAAGTATTGTGTTTATGATTTTACGGCAGCAGGCATCGTAGATACAGAAAAACAGATTTTGGTTGGACGATTTGGAGAGAATTTTTTAGCTTTTTTGAGCCGAAAAACGTAAACAAAACTTTTAACATACATAATCAAGGAATCACATTTCAATCTTTTTCTTCTATATATGTAACCATTGCCGCGCTGCTGCCGTTGTTATGGATTAATTTTGGTTAGAAAGATATCGAAATGGGTTTGGGAAAGACGGAAAGGATTTGAAATCAATTGGTTGGAAATCATTATAGCAGCTAATATTATGTAAAAGGGGTTGCTTTGGAGGGAGAAAGGAGGATAGATTTATAGAGATTGGTGTGTTTTTGATTTGTGTAAGGACATATTAAATGTTCTGATAAGTAATTTTTGACTTAAAACATCGTTTTTTATCAGTTTTTTTTTTTCCATACTGATCCAGTTTAAGTTTGTTTGAAGACGAGGATAATGGGATGAAGAAGGAATGTTGGGATATGTAAAATGTAACCTACTATGGAAACTGGTTATCTATTTGATGGGATAAATCTTTTGTTAAAGAATTAGGTAAGAAATTAAAGAGAAAAAAATAACAGATGCTACCAAAAAGAAACTCCATTAAGTTTTTTTTTTAAAGTAAAACTTCTTTAGTATCGTAGTGATTTGAAACAAGATGAAACGAAAAAGCGACAGAAAAATCAATTGATTATAACTTTTTTGTTTTAATAGATAGATAAATGAAATTAATACTGTAGATAGATAATACAATAACCTATAATTGGACAAAATTTCAATCATTTTCATATTCAAAATCTTGAGATAATGGTGAAAATATAATCTTTTAATAAACACGTTAGGTATATCTTTTGATCAAGAGCACATACAAATTTGATTTAACGTTAATATGCATGCCGATAATATAACCGTTCATTTGATATATCACACATAACGATAGGTTACGTGTTCTACAATCTTAAATTGAAAAACTTGAAAAGTTCATCAAAACACCAGTGGAGATCTGTTCCCGATGACCAGTCAACAGGAGTGTAGGAAGTACCGTAATCTCAGATTGAAATTTCGACATGGTTGACTTTAAAAAATTCTTACTTGTTTTGTAGGCATCATAGGAAGCGTCATTTAAAAGATGAAATAATAAAATTGATGTTATAAAATTTATTACACTGGTTTACAAGGGTTTTGTTGCCGAATCTTATATACTTTTCTGAAGGTTTTCGGTGTGCTGAACTCGAATCCGAAGTCAGAAAAAACTAATCAACTCCTGTTTCTGAGATATTACTGTTAGAAAATGCAAAAAAAAACGTTTTTTGAGTAGTTCGGACCTTATTCATTTATATAAGGAAAATCCTTTGAGTATATTTAGTTATGGTTTCTATAAGAACTGCTTTCCATATTCAATACCTGTTTAAATCTTTTCAATATCTTTTATATTTCCCGAAATAATACCTATCTTAAAATGAAGTAAGAGGGTTTGGCTTCATATATCATAAAGGAGATATAATTTATATGGTAGATATAATATGCCAAACAAGTGAGGATATCTCGGGCAGTAAAAAAGATATAGGAAAAATTTAAACAAGTTTTGAAATTTGGAAAATAGTTACTTGATATGCTCAAACAACTTTCCTTATATAAAAAAATAAGACCCGAAGTACAGCGTTTTCTAACAGTAATATTTCATTTAGGATAAATTTTTTTCGACTTCGGATTCGAGTTCGGGTTCAGCACACCGAAAACCTTCAGAAAAGTATATTTTTGTTTCTACAACAAAAAAAAAGTTTAATTTTGCTAACCAGTGTTATAGGTTGTCATTTAAAAAAATGGATTTAATGGTGTTAGAAGAGAAAAAAGAATGATTTTTTTTTTCTTTTTTTGAGAAAACTGATTGGGTTCAAAAAATTCTAGCTCTTTTTTTAGATGTTGTATAGACATGGTCGATATAAATATTTCGAGCTGAAACAATAAGCTTTCGGTTGATGTAAAATTTATTGTAAGTTGTCACACAAAATCTATTTAAAGGTGATAAAATCAAAAAAAGTTAGATATTTTCGGTTTTTTTTTTTTCAAGAAAAAATATTTTTTAAGGTTTCACTTCTACCGCGTGTGAATTGCACACATAATTTTTGTTTTTTTTTTTTTTTCAAAAGTTTAATAAGGTTTAGTATAGGTAATAGAGTTTTTTTAGTGACGAAATTGTGATGAAATGCATTTTAAGCATTTTTTATACCTATACGGATTTCCTTATAATGAATGCAAATTTCTTAAAGGAAATTATTAAACATTGAACTTATTACTGTTTTAAATTTTTTTTTAAGTTTTTGAAAGAATATTCATTCAGTGCTTATGTCTAATAAAATAAAGTAAAAGTGCCTGCCTGGAAGCGGCCGTTTTAATTTCAGCTTATCAATCAGAGGTATTGTCTTGCTTAGCCATAACTACTCTTTACCATTAAACAAATAATTCAGTGCACAAGAGATATTATATCCAGAGCAGTGGAGTTTTCTAAGAAGTAGCATACATTTTTACCAACAAACCATATACTAACTACAGTAAAACCCGGTTAAGTACCTCACCTTAAATACCCCATTAAAGTAGGCACTAAAGCGGGTAAGGTACTCACAAGAACCCGCTTAAGTGCTCATAGGCACTTATCTCTATATTTATTTAATAATAAAAAAAACATGTTTGATTACTAAAAACATAATCTTCACAAAACAAAATTACTTTGAAAGTTTAAAATAGCTAACTAGTTAATTTCGAACTTTAGTAGAATTTTTGAATTTTAAAGCGGTTTAGGAAACGAAATTTTTCTCACATTTCAAACTTGTTTCTTAAAAGAATTTTTTGCAAGTAAGTTCAATTCTAAGTATTTGAAAAGCCAGGCAATTAAGCGGGGAAGGCAGTTAAGCGAAAGGTACTTAAAAGATGAATTTTATATGAAGAAATCCTTAAAATTTTGGTTCTGAAAAAACAAAGGTACTTATGCGGGTTTGGCACTTAAGCGAGAGGCACTTATTCGGGTTTTACTGTATACTAAAAGAGCTTATTTCACACTAATCAAAATTTCATTAACTACACTATAATGATTCCAAAATTAATATCTACATGAAATTGCGTTGCAAGAAGTAATTTTTTAGAACAATTGGACTATTTCGAACACAAAATTAACTTATCAAGCTTCAATCTCATATCAATCAAATCCAAAAGCAGCCATAACAACGGCAAAGAAGGACACCAGCTAAAAACATAAAACCAAGAAAGCCAACAAGACCAGGCCCAATATCAACACCACCATCGATGAACCTTAACAACGAAGTTGGAGATCTATTGCCGATGATCAGCCATCAGTGTAGGAAGTACCGTAATCTCAGATTGAAATTTTGACATTGTTGGCTTTGAAAAATGCTTACTTCTTTTGTAGGCATCGTAGAAATATGATTGAAGCGTCATAAAGAAGGTGAAATAAAAAGCTTTCAAATGATATAGAATTTTGTATATAGGCTGTCATTTAAAAAAAATGGTGTTAGAAGAGAAAAACGATTTAGTTTTTGCTTTTTTCATAAAAAAATATTGTTTTGAATAAATTATTTGTATACTTTTTGCGCATTGTAAAAATTTAGCTATTTAACGGTGCAGTTTTTTTTTCAAGAAAAATGATTTTTAAGGTAGGTTTCATTTAAACCACGTGTGAATTGAACACATGAATTTTTTTTTTTATTAGCTTTCAAATAGGTTAGCCAGAAAATTCCAAATATTGTTTGAATTTTTTAAATTTATTAACTCAAATTGGGGTAAGTGTTTGTTTCCCTCTCTAACTCAGAGGTATTAAAAATTTAGTAAGGGCCTTTACTGATTAACTTATCAAATAATCGTGCCTTAAACGAACAGGAGGCCGAAGCAATCGTTCGGCTGTAAGCTGAAGGAGCATCACACTGACAAACCGAGACCAGATAAAACTTAATTGGCAGGGATACGCAAGCTCCTGAGGTTCAAAACCCAAACTCTTGGTTGGTTCCTATAAGAAAACACGCCTTCAGTCCCTTTAGAAGAGAAGAAATGGATTGAGCCATTAAACTCCTGATCTACAAGCACCTTTACCAACTTGTCATTTTAGTTATACATTGAACTGAAATTAGGCTATGCATCCTAGATCTGATTGGTGCCAAAACGAGGTTTTTTTTTGGACAGGAGACAGATTTAGGAATTACTAAACCTTCTAATATCCAACTCGTAAAACTCATCAAAGTTTATTTTGGTCTAAAATTTAATTCTAGATCGAGAAAAGTCTTTAAAATTTTCTGCCCAGGAGTACTCATTAAACTTAACAAAAACATTTCTGAATCACTTAAAAAGAAAATCTAAGGTTTCATCCCTGAAATTTTAGACACTCTTTGATTGAAAGAAAAGATCCAAAGTCATTTTGGAAACTTGTTAACTCAAAGAAAAACTCAGATGGATATCCGGCAAATTTCACTCATGAAGATGTTACATTACATCAAACATTTGACATATGCAATGCTTTCGCGAATAACTTTCGTAATTCATTTGTTAATGAAACTTTTGATGTTGACGAAGTCTATTTCAAAAATTTACATTCATATTCCGAAACGAGTTGTACGAACATCCCTGTATTGCAAAGTACTGTGTTAGACCTTCTTTCATCCCTAAATGATGATTGTTCTGCTGGCCCAGATGGTGTGCCACCAATAGTATTTAAAAACTGTAGAAACTCCCTAGTTCAGCCTTTAAGTTTTTTATTCAAACTTTCCATCAAGTCAGGAAAATTTCCCTCCATCTGGAAAAAGTCATTCCTCACTCCTGTTTTCAAGAAGGGTGATAAGACAGACATACAGAATTATAGGCCTATTTCGAAACTATCCTGCATTCCAAAGGGTTTTGAGCAAGTTGTCTGTGATGGTCTAGCATTTAATAGTAAAAATCTGATAAGTTAAAAGCAGCATGGCTTTGTAAGAAAAAGATCTACTACAACTAATCTTCTTAGCTTCTTAAATAAATGTTCAAATGCATTAGAAAAAGGTAATGAATTTGACTGCGTTTACACTGACTTTTCAAAGGCATTTGATCAACTTAGTCATAAAATAATAATCTTCAAATTAAAAGCTTTTGGTTTTTCACCTATTTTTATTGCCTGGGTAGAATCTTATCTTAACCAAAAATCCTATCAGGTCAAATTTTAGAAACTGTCTTTCAGATCTTGAGTACGCTTCTCAAGTATGGAGTCCTTTTTATGAAGTTCATAAAAACCGAATCGAATCTATTCAACACAATTTTGTACGCTTCTTGTCACCATATGAACAACGCATTCAACTTCTTCAGATGCAAACCTTAGCACAGAGATGTGTAAATAATGATTTAGAGCGGAATTCAGAGTCGTCACTCAAGTAAAAATTTTACTCAAGAGAACATTTGCTCTTGCGTTTGGCCCACTTCAGCTACTCGTTACGTTAAGAAAATCTAATGGTTTCTTTACTTTTAGAATATGAATTCCAACAATGTTTTCGATAAATCATATATGTTGGATTTTTTGTACTTATCTATTATATATATTAAAGTTTGGTTTTGTCTACGTTCGCTAACCGGCCACACCGACTGACTTATTTTCTTAATTTTTTTTTTAATCAAAGAGGCATAAGAGGAGAAGGTTTAAGGCAAAAAAAATTCAAGATTTTATAGGGTAAATAGGGGTAACAAGACATTGAAAAAAGAGGCTATTTTCTAAACGGTAAGTCGTAAAGAGTTTACTTTTTTTAAATGATAGACAAAGGAGATGGGGCAAAATTATATGGGACTTGGGCCATGAGCGTACATTAATGAGACTAGTCTCAAAATGAAGCTGGAGGTTAGTATATTCAATCTATGAATTTTTTTTTCAAATCGTAAGTCAGGTTCTTGAGATACAAGGCTCCAAAGTTCGTTCTGATAACCCTTATTTGTCCCTTTTATATGCAAATATCATGAGAACTACAAGACGTATATTGATGTTTTTGATGTCAAATGAAAGGTTGTTAAGTACTAGTAAAGGTACTAACCTTTTAAACAATTTGAATAAGTAAAAAATTACTTTTTTTGGAAACTATATGAGTCTTTAAATTAAATAAAAGATAAAGAATTTTCTTATACTCATATATTATATGTTGTTTATTTTACAAACGTTTTCGGGAATTCTTCCCGAACCTGAAGATGGGAAGAATTCCCGAAAACGTTTGTAAAATAAACAACATATAATATATGAGTATAAGAAAATTCTTTATCTTTTATTTACTTTTAAACAATATAAAATACATATTACACAAAACAAAGAAACGGCGAAAAAATAAATAAAAGTAGAATATTAATTTGAAAAAATCGATTCATGTTCGACATTAATGGCATTTATTTTCAAATTAAATATGCTTGTAATCGACACGTACGCATGTGTAGTTATAAAACTGTTTTAATTTTTTAGAATGCGATTAGAACCGGTTTAGAAGCTTGTTTATTTGTGTTATGTTATGTGGGGAAAACCAATTGGTTAATACACTTTTCAAAAAAACTTGGGAGATCACTTATAGAAAAGGAACGGATAAGATGTTGTTATTTTAAAGAACAATTTTATTAGAACATTGGTTTATTGTATTTAATTCCATTTTCATTAATTTCAAAGAACTTATCAGTTTATTATAGTTTCAAAAAGCTCCAAGCAATATATTTTAAACTAAAACAGAGATAAAAGTGGATTTATCGGAAATCTTCTTTAGTACGTATTTTGTAATCTAGTTTATGTAAACAAAGTGTATCCCAGAGTTCATCACAAGAAATTACAGTTTTTGTGTCTCTCTAACATAATTTGGTCAAATAAGGACCAGTTGTACAAACGTGGTTCAGCCTCAGATCAGGAATTTAACCCACCGATTTTGGCGGATTAGCTACGGGTCAACTTCGGTTCATGCATGGATGTGGCTATTTTTACGTATTTTTACATATGTGGGTCAAGGTACAAGGTTGAACCAGTGCTAAACCGCAACAAAAATCGATTTTTTAAAATAATATTTTAATTTTTTTATTTGTTCGCCGTTTCTTTGTTTTGTGTAATATGTATTTTATATTGTTAAAAAGGCACTAAAACCACCTTTCATTTGACATCAAAAACATCAATATACGTCTTGTAGTTCTCATGATATTTGCATATAAAAGTGACAAATAAGGGTTATCAGAACGAACTTTGGAGCCTTGTATCTCAAGAACCTGACTTACGATTTGAAAAA
Organism: Episyrphus balteatus; assembly: GCF_945859705.1. NCBI lineage: Eukaryota > Metazoa > Arthropoda > Insecta > Diptera > Syrphidae > Episyrphus > Episyrphus balteatus. The sequence goes on along the minus strand of NC_079134.1, from coordinate 13,693,212 downwards.
AAAATTCATAGATTGAATATACTAACCTCCAGCTTCATTTTGAGACTAGTCTCATTAATGTACGCTCATGGCCCAAAAACGCCCCATCTAATTTATTCAATAGTTAAAAAAGTTATTCAAAATATTCAAAAAAATTTCAAAACCAAGTAGTGAAGGTTTTTGTGCAGTCATAGGCCTTCGACAAAAGACTAATTACAGGTACGCAAAATTTTGCACAGAAATTTAAGTTACACCATGAGAGAGATATTTAAAAAAAAATTAGGGGTCTAAAGCGGATTTTTTTCATAGGCCCTGTATTTTGAAATAAAAATTTTTGAAAAACAATTTAATTTTTAGATACATTTTTGAGTAGTGTTTTATTTTTTTGGAATTTTTAAAAGTCTGCAAAAAATCTCAAACTTATAGGATATATAGGTTTTAATCATGCGCTTGCATGTACAAACTTTTGAATTTTTAAAATGATTTTTGACCGAATAACGGGAAAAACAATTTTTTTTTGTCCCAAGTTTTTTGGCAGTTTTTAACATAGGCCATATTTTACATAGGCCACTTTTGCTAAAAGTTTTTTTTAAACTCATTTTACGAACTTTTCAAGTTTTGATTCCCTTTTTCATTTAAAATGTTAACTAATTGTAGAGTCGAAAATTAAAAATAAATACAAAAAATGGCGGAACGAAGTCCGCCGGGTCAGCTAGTAATTTTATAACTTGTAAATTTGTTCGTAATTATTTTGTTTTATATTGTGCATGTGGGAGGTTGTATTTTTTGTTTGATAACCACTAACATGCACTTATGATAAGCCTCTGATCGTAGATAATAGCTTGTTCTAAGCTTACTACATCAAAGAATCTGAAGTGAAAAAAAAAAAAAATCAAACAAAACTTTTGGGAGCGCTCCTGAAGACTAAAGCTCCAAAAACGACTTCATTAATTCATTTTTGTTCATCTAAAACTTGCCTACTTCTTCTTTTAAATTATACTCCAGTACCACTTGCCAGAAAGCAACAACTATGTTTTAATCAAATGGCCAACTGAAACACTTGCCAAGTGCATTTTCCTTACTTTGTTCTATCAATTTCGCGACTTGTGTGCTGGCAGTTCCTATATCTCCTTCTCTTCTCTTCTACAGAATTTATAATAAAATAGGGAGCAAGTGCATCTCTAACAATTTCATCACGTCTATATTATGAATCCGTCCGAACAGTAACCAATTCTTCTATATAGAATATGCTAGCTAGTAGGTTGGTTATAATGGTTATGGTGGTCGTGGGTTCTGCACCATGCTGGAGAGGTGGAAAGTTATAAATTTTAATAAATTACTCTTCTCTCTCTCTCTTAAATATGTTTAGATGAAGGGTGCACTTCAATTCCACGAGTGCCCTAAAGCCACTTCATTACACTTTGCTTCCCAAGCGCCAGGACCATGTACCACCGCTGTCTAACCACAACTATAGGAATATCGTATCCAGTCCAGGAACCCGAGCAGATGCGCTGGTTAACAGCTCGCCAGCTGCTGCTGACTATACTGAGTTGATGCTACTTCTACTCTTGCTTCGGCTGAGTGTGGTGATGCGTTCTTTATTTTTCATCCTTTAGCGTCCTTATTATTATTTTTTTTTTTTTCTAATTTTTTTTTTGTATTCTTTATTTTTTTTATTTCATACTCCAGTTTAGTTTGCTCCAGTTCTTCGCCTTCTTGTTCTTTTAAAAGCTCAGTAAATTACTTTTACCTCTAATATTTGTGGCGTAGTATCCACTAACCTATTTCCTTGCGAATATTACAAACACACACATACACACACTAAAAACTCATTCCTGCCAGCAAAATGGAAAATGGTGGGGAGGATATGTCGCATATACCTTCTATAACGTCGTCGTATAAATGCGAAATGACATTAACGCTCGATGAGGTTTTCTCTAGCGCTAGCTCTGATGCTGTCGCTACTATACTCTGCCATTGGCATAAGCTGCTCCTGGCCTGGCATTAAATGAATGCACCAAACTAAATGAAAACTTCACTCACATGGATGGCAATATGGCTAAGAGATGGCGTAAGAAACCTCATTATGGTTCGCGACACCATACATGCGATATAGAAGAGGTTTTTTTTTGCTTTGCTTTTTTGGAAAATTCGCTAACTTTAATTTTGTTTTCTGTGTTTGAAAGTTTTCGTAATGGAGGTGTCAATTATGCGTTGGAAAAGTTTTGTTTTTTTATATATATTTTTTTTTTTCTCTGAAAATGTTTTAACTTGGAAAATGCATTACGGTTATTTTCTATCAGGTGTTTCTCATTATTTTTTTTTTTTTTATTTATACATTAGTCAAAGTAGGAGTATTAACATTTGTGTGTAAGGGGACCGAAATGAATGGCATAATGGGAATACAAAAAAAAAAAAAAACTTCTGCTTATGATCCACTTTGATGATGTGATGTTAATAATAAAAATAATGAGAACCTACTTGAGACATATTGATTTTGTTGTTCTTCTGGATAAAAGATTTAGCAAATACAAGTCTGGTAACTAGTAAAAAGAAGTTATCTGGTACACTATAGAATATTAAGCAAGTTAAGTAACAGCCAAATTACCGCGGTAAAAATAAAAATTTTAATATCTAACCACGGTTGGTTACAAATTGGTTATTTTGTAACAGGGGTTAATTGTTCGGTAGAAAGAAAACCTAAAATCAACCAAATTTACTTTTTTTTTTAAATTTTGAATCTATTATTCTCGATGTTTTCAAAACATACATAATGTTAAAAAATGGCTTAGAAAGTTGCTTTGCTTTTTAGAACCTAGTTTTAAAATTAGGTTTATTTTTTACCAATAATTAACTTTTTTCGATTTTTTGGTTAATTTACTACCAAACTTTGCCCTCAAGTTCAAAATTAGCTTTGAAATAACTGATTTTATATGTTAAAAAGAATACTTGTAACATTAGTAAAAATTTATTATTTCTATAACAAATTAAGAACTGGTCATAAAAAACCCTATTTTATTGAGAGTAATGTTACCAATTAAATTTCAGATGTGAAAAAATCAGTATTTAAATAATTTATTTTATTATTTAAAATGAAACCAATTTATTTCATTTGAAGTGTTAAATTGTTTTTAAAAAGGCTAATTTTTTTGACGTGATGACGTCTTATAAATCGATGAACCATGGCAGCCACCACAAAAAAGTGACGCTACTTTCTCCCGTTCCACTTGAAATTTTTCGCAGCGCGGCAAAAATTTCAATTAAAAATTAAAAATAAACTATTAGAGATACAAAAATCTTCTATAGCTTATTTGAAAGATAAAAACCTAAAGTTAAATATATTTGAAGGATTTTAAAAAATTCTATCTTTTAATAGGGTAAATAGGGGTAAACAAATTACAAAAAATTGGCTATTTTCTAAACGCGACAATATAAAGAGTTGAATGTTTATTTTAATCAATAGATAAATTTAGTGCAATACTGACAATAGTATTGAAAAAATTCTAAAAAATTTCAAAACCAAGCTATAAATGGTTTTCTAAAACTAAAACATGAGGTAGACCTTTGACAAAGTATTGATTATAGGTACTGGACATTTTTTTTGACAATTTGAAAAGCATCATTCGAAAGATATGTATTACAAAAAAGTTAGGGGTCTAAAACACCTACTTATTTTGGGGTATTTTTGGGTGAGTTTTTATTTTTTTAAATTTTTCGTAGCGTTCAAAAAAAACTTATAGAACATGCAGTCTATGATTGTGCGAATATATGTGCAAAAAATTAATTTTTTAAAATGATTTTTGACCGAATAACGGGAAAGACATTTTTTTGTCCCAAGTTTGTTGACCTTTTTTAACCGTTTTTTATTTTTATCTTTTTGTAGTCACAATTTTGAGATAACGGTAAAATAAAGTTCTATTTTTCAACAGATAATAATTTGATTTATTTAACTGAGCATCCTGATGATATTACCTTTCATTTGATATATCACACATAACATTTACTACAAGCTACACAATGTTAAATTAAAAAAACTTGCGAAATACCTCAAAACACCTGTGGAGATCTGTTGATCATGAAGTACCGTAATCTCGGTTTCGAGTTTCGACATGGTTGGCTTTAAAAAATTCTAACTTCTTTTGTAGTCATCACAAATGGTTGAAGCGTCATATGAAAGGTGAAATAAAGAGCTTTCACAAGATATAAAAAAGGTTATAGGTTGTCATAGAAAAAAATTGATTCAATAGCGTGAAAGATAAAATTATATGTTTTTTTGCCTTCATTGATGAAAATTGATTGAGTTAAAAAAATTCTAGCTCTTTTTGTAGATGTCTAATAGACATGATCTATATATATATTTTGAGCTGAAGCAATAAGCTTTCAGGTGGTATAAAATTTACGACTTTCAAAAGGAAGAGGTATTCAATTCGTCTGTATTTTTTATGTTTGTTACCTCATAAATTTGACTGAGTGAACCAATTTTGATAATTCTTTGTATAAGAAAGCTGGTGGCTGCAATGTGGTCCCATTTCAATTTCGTTCAGTTATAGCCATAGGAACTATTTAAAAAACCATAAAACCCAATTTTGATCCATGGAAGTCGGTTTTGTTTTTTGACAAAAAAGATTATTGGTAGAAATATTGTCTGCTTTTCATAAAGGTTAAAAAAGTTAAGTTTTGATAAATTTATAAAACATTCGTTGTTAAGAATATTGAATATAAAAAGTAGATTAACAAATTTACTCGTTATTCCCATAATATGGCATCCCTGGCATCGATCACAAGACATTGAACAATGAACATCATGTATGAAGTGTTTTCTTTTACCACAATTTCCTTTGTTTTAAATCTTGTTTGTTATTTCGTATGTTCACATCTTCTCCACCACCAAACCGTCTACATCTCTTTTACTCGTTTTACTCCTTAACTTTATGCTCTGGCGCTCAAAGGATTCCCCAAGGACAAATTGATTTGATTTTTGTTTTCTCTCTTTTAGTTTAGTTTTCCAAAAAGTCAGCTTAAGGAGGTATATATACATTGCATACTTTTTTTTCTTACTTTTCATTCGCGAAAAAAGAAACAAAATCATAGATAAGGATGGTTGAGAGAAGTATATACCGCCTGCGGAAATAAATGAAATGGAAATGTTTTATCCGATGTAAAAAATAAAATAAAAAGGACTCAAGCATAGAAAAGGTTGACATAGGGCAGGACCCTGCAAAGTATGCAATGGGATGTAGTATTTTGTAAACTTAGCTTTAAGGCTGCAAACGATTAGTAGGTAAGTAGATTTTGTTGAGTAAACAAAAATGTGGTGAGTTTCTAATGCCTTAAGGAAGATAAACTGCCTCTTTCAAAAAGTTGTTTGGCAAAATAGGTAATAAATTTTAGGGACAAACATTCCTAACACAATTTTGAAAGTTTTAGCCTTTCTGATAAAAGTTTTGAAAACTAAATAAAAGGTGATGACTGAATTGAGACAAGATAATTGAAGAACCAGTATTGTCCTTAAGATTTTCGGAATCTTGTAGGTATTTTGGTAAATGAAGAAAGTTTCCAATAATTTTTATTATTTTTCTTTCAAAATTTCTTCTTGTTTTCTTTATTGACGTCAATAATGGAAATTTTTTTGAGAAAGCCTCAGGATCAATCTGCTGTATAAAAAAAAAAACGTGACCAACAAAAATAAAACGGCATAACTAGGAATGCTCCCTGGGGCCTGAAAATATTACCAAAAACTATATTCAAAGAAAGAAATGTGAGAGGCGATTGCAAACTAAAATAGATACACCAGACTAGGCAGACACCACTGCAGCAGAACTGTTGTCTTCAATGTGGTATTCTTTGGAAAGAAATTGCATCACAGACAGACGGTCACATTATCCTTGTTTTTATTCTTATTTCAGATTTTTTCTTATTTTTATTTTCTTATTTGTGGTTCATACTTTTTCCTGTTGAGTGGTTTTTTCTTCTATAACGTTGCTTATTTTTTGCAAACAAAAAAAAGGACGAAAACAAACAAGAAAGCATTGTGGCAAGTCTACGACTAGGACGATGACGACAACAACAAATGGTATCACTTGCAAAAGTGTGTATCGTTTTTGGCAGGACACACAAGAATTCTTACCGCATAGTTTATATCCCTCTCGACGTGAACCAAGAAAATAGAATTGGAGAGAATAAAATAATATCATAGTGTCCTGAACTTGATGGTAATGTCATTGAAGAAAAATAAAAGAAAGAAAAATATAAGTATTTGTCTGAGTATACCTAAAGTTATATGTAACATTCATTCTATGGAACTTAAAGGATTGGAGAATAGAGAAAGCCCTTTACGTTTTGGTTCTTTTAAGAAACATTTCTCATTCACAGATCTGAATTCCTGCTGATGGCAATAATGTATAATGCATCCACCAACATTTTAGAAGAAAACGTTGACTCTCTCTCTCTTTCTCTACATTTCTCTCTAGTGTTTGTTTGACACCACAAATAATAACTTTACGGTAAGTCTTTTGAAAAACACTCTTGAGGAGGATTTCGAGAAATTGGATAATTGTTTAAGGACCATAGCTATACCTAAAGTAAATTGTGCAATTGTGCAAGACGGTTGAATGAAAACGATGAAGAAGTAAAAATGTCATCATGGTAAAATAATAAAGGCTTTTAAAATTGAGAAATTTGTTTTTGGGATTCACTTTACCTTAGATACCAACAACAAATTTCTACAAACTGTTTTAAGATCAAAATATTGTTATAAGCGACTGAAAAGTGCAATTATATATGTAGGTAAAATATTTCACATGTCATCTTATTTAAATTTTTTTTAGAAAATAGTTTAGTACTAAAAACAAAAATAGTGAAAAAACTGATATTTAAAAACGAAAGAGCTGAGCAGCAAACTTGATTTAAAATATTACAATTTATGAATAATTGAATTGTTATATTTTTTGTGTTTTATTATCTATACGTTTACCAATTGATTAAATTTCAAAAAAGTTATCATTATGTTGAAAAATGCTGTGGTGCACTCCCTTTGTGGAAAATTAATAAGTAATTCCAAAGCATTTTACAAAAAAAAATTTTCGTAAGGGATAAAATATATCAGTATATTAATAAAAAAAGGCTTTTACAAAAATTAAGAAATTTAATATTATAGCAACTCATACTACTGTATAACGTTAAAGCTGCCTGAAGGCAATCGGGTCAGAATCAGTCACTCAAAACAACATTTCCAATGGAAATTGCAATCGAAAGCAACGCGTTGCAAATTAAATAGGTCATAAGCGGCTATATGTGCCTCATTATCTTATCGAAAAATTGTTATGATTTATTAAAATTGGCGAAATTTTTGAATCCGATAAAAAAACAAGCCTTAAAATTCAATTTGGTAAGCGCGTACACAAAGCGCAACGTAATTCCAAGCGATGAGTATGAACTAAAATAATCATATTGAAACATATTAAAATTTCAAGGTGGCAATAAAAATGATCTCTGTGTGAGGAGGACTCTAATATCTTTCCAAAAATGTTTCAAAAGACAGAATTTTTCAGAAAATTGAAATAATTAGTGCTTCGTCAACACGAGAAACAAACCTTGATTTACTCTCACTACTCAGCTTTTCTTTAAATCGATAAATGAGTACATTGAAGCGTATATTTATTTCAAACAATCATAATTTACAAGAAAATCCTAAAAAAAATTATCTTTGTTCTTTTCTCATTATATTAATTTTTTTTTTATTTTAAAATCTTTAAAAAAAAAGTTATACATTAAAAAGCCAAATATTTCTTCTAAAGAATAAACCCATTTTAAAATTTTTACAACGCGCAAAAATTATTAAAATAATTTACTCAAAACAATCATTTATTATGAAAAAAGTAAAAAATCACTTCCATCAACTAAAAATCCATTTTTTTTTATATGAAAGCTTATTACTTTAGCTCAAAATATATATATCGATCATGTCTAGTAGACATCTACAAAAAGAGCTAGAATTTTTTGAACTCGATCATTTACCTGTTGAAGAAAAAAAGATAAAAATAATAAACGGTTAAAAACGGTCAAAAAACTTGGGACAAAAAAACTTGTCTTTCCCGTTATTCGGTCAAAAATCATTTTAAAATACCAATTTTTTGCACATGTATGCGCACAGTCATAAGTTTGAGATTTTTTGAACGCTACGAAAAATTTAAAAGAATAAAAACTCAGCCAAAAATACGCCAAAATTTTTTCAATTTTTGTTTTTCAAAAACTCATACTTAGAATTACAGAGACTTAAAAAAAAAAATCCGTATCAGACCCCTAACTTTTTTATTATCTTTCGAATGACGTTTTTCAAATTGTCAAAAAATGTCCCCTACCTATAATCACTACTTCGTTAAAGGTCTACCACATGTTTTATTTTTAGAAAACCATTTATTACTTGGTTTAGAAATTTTTTAGAATTTTTTTCAATATCTACCATTGTCAGTCTTGCAATGAATTTATCTATCGATTAAAAAAAATTCAACTCTTTACATTGTCGCGTTTAGAAAATAGCCAATTTTTTGAAATTTTGTTTTACCCCTATTTACCCTATTAAATGACGGAATTTTTTAAAATCCTTCAACATTATTAAGCTTTAGGTTAACCCTCTACTGCATGAATTAATATTAGCGGACGAAAAAATTTAAAAATGCTTTTCATTGGGTTGTTTCAAAACGGTTTTCATTAAAAAAATTTGTTTAAATTAATTTGTTTAAAAAATTTGTTTATAAGACAAATTTGGCTTCGTATGCATTAAGGGGTAAGAAATTTTACTAATTTAATTTATTCAGATTATGAAAAGAATATAATTAAAAATATCAAAATAAATATCATTTAAAAACAAAATAAAGTAAAATAAATACATTGCATTACAAAAGGTTAAGAATTAATTCAAATTTTGCTCATTTTAAGACAATGAACCGAGAAAAGCAATTTCCCGAATAGCACAAAACACGATTTGCAACAAGATTTTTGTTGCATTTGTATCATACTGAGGTTATCTGAAACGAATGCCGTTGTAACTCAGTTTTATTTTTTTACCCAAAAAATTGTTTGAAACTTTTTTATTCGATATGCTGTTTATAGGTTTTAATTAAGTTCAAACTTGTTTCTTTAAAAAAGCAGATGTTGTTGAGATGTTATAAAACAGTCTCAAAGTTAAAAGTTGGTAAAATGTTATATTTACTCTTAATCAATTTCGATTTTGGTTTCTTTCCACTAAAATGTTGCTAAAACCTTTATGCAGCATACTCTAATAACAAGTGAGTAACTCAATTAAAATGTTTAGTTGCGAATAATTTGAAATACATCAAAAACGATTAAACAACATCACACAAACTACTATAGTATTTGCAATATTGAAGGATAGAACAAAATATTTATATAACATTGAAATGGTTCAAGTAGTTCGTAAAAGACAAATTAAATCATTTTGTGTACCTAAAATACAAATATAATACAAATTTTAAGAAAGCATATTTTTTTTTATTAAGCTTTATGACTATACACAATCTACATTTGATTCGATGTCTTTTTTAGACAAATATACTTGAACTTCCTTATTGTACGTTAGGGTGGGTCGATTTTACTTTATTTTTTTTTATCTCGGTCATTTATACAAATTTGTCACTGAGTGTGAAATATGTATTTGAAGGTTATATGTATTTGACTTTTAGTTCTTTATCTAGCAAAAATCTGAACAAATGTGTTATGAACTAAAAATCATGAATTGTTTAGTTTTCCATTTCTATAATTAGTTAGGGCATTTGCTAGAACAAATAATTAAAAGTTCAATGTAACTTATTTTTTTGGTGCTTCACACTCAGTTAAATAAACATTTTTTATAACATTCTATCAATGGTTGATATCGAAAATATTAAAAACAAAAATAAAATTGAACCACCCTAGTATTCATGCATATACCTTCTAAAGTGGTGTTTTTCTTTTATTTTGGTTACTGTCCCACAGTTTCATGAAACAAAACAGCCAACATAGATACAACAAATAAACGGTCATAGAATTAAGAACTTAATCGTTGTTATAACATAACTAGCTGACCCGGCGGACTTCGTTCCGCCATTTCTTGTATTTATTTCTAATGTTCGACTCTGTAATTGTTTAATTTTCAAATGAAAAAGAGGATCAAAACTTGAAGAGTTCATAAAATGAGTTTAAAAATATTCACTTTTAAACTTTTAGCAAAAGTGGCCTATGCAAAATACTCATGCATGCGCATAACTAAAACCTATATTTTCTATTAGTTTGAGATTTTTTGCAGGCTTTTAAAAATTCAAAAAAATTAAAAAAAACTACTCAAAAATGTTCCTAAAAATGAGTTGTTTTTCAAAAACTCATATTTCAAAATGAAGTGCCTATGAAAAAAATCCGTTTGAGACACCTAATTTTTTTTTTTTAAGTATCGTTCCAATGGTGTAACTCTTATTTCTGTAAAAAAATTTCCCTACCTGTAATAAGACTTTTGTCGAATGTCAACCACATGTTTTCACTACAACTTAATTTTGAATTTTTTTAGAATTTTTTCAATTCGTTTTTCAACCTTAAAAATAAATTTATCTGTCATTTAAAAAAAAATTCAACTCTCTTCACCTTACCGTTTATAAAATAGCCTCGTTTTTCAATATCGTGTTACCTCTTTTTACCCTATAAAATCATTAATTTTTTAGCCTTAAACCATCTACTGTTATTCCCCTTTGATTAAAAAAAAAATAAGAAAAATAAGTCAGCCGGTGTTGCCGGTTTATATACCTATAAGATAGCAAGACCCCCGACCGATTCGCAGGGCGTTAAAAAAACTGTTTTTTTTTTTTAATTTTTTTGTATATGTATGTATTTTATTGATTATTTTTTACTCTAATGCTTTTTTATAAACTATATTTTTGGTTTTTCCTTGGTTGGTCGTATAAATGAATAAGGCTGATGGCTTACCAACACGTGAACAACCAACATAAAGTTGACCATGGGAGAAAACTGGATGTTCCAAATGTATACCACAGATTTCAAGGGTTTGGCCTTGAGATTTATTAACGGTCATACCAAAAGCGACACGAACAGGCAACTGCAAACGCTTAAATTCAAAAGCCAAATCAGATGGAATCATTGGTATTCGTGGTATTAAAACATGTTCGCCCTTAAATTTACCAGTTAAAATTGTTGCTTCTATTAGATTTTTCATTAAACGTTTCACTACCAATCTGGTGCCATTGCATAATCTTGGATGATTAAGATTTCTCAGCATAATAATTGGAATACCAACTTTTAATTTCAAATAATGTGGTGGAATTCCTGGTAGATCCAATGAATTTAAAAATTCAGTTGGATAGTTTACGACTTCATCCGGATTCGTGACGGTATCGATAGATTTGTAAATTACAATTTCACCTGGTATTTTGTTCAGAATTTCCTCATTGATACTTATAACATCCTTATTTGTACATGCCAATATACATCTTTGACTTAACCAATCATAGTTTTGATAATTATTTACAATATTAGGAAACACACTTTGTATTAGCGCAGCATTCGATTCTGATAACGAACAAAAATTATTTGGGAATGTTATTTGACCATCAATATCAAGAGGCAGTTCACCATTTCCAATTTTCAATAATTGCTTGGAAAATTCTGCCGCTGTTGGATCATTTTGCAATAACACTCTTACATTTTCGTTGAGAGAAAGTGTTTTCACATACTTCCACAATGTTGAAGATTTCAAGCTAGCATTTAATTCGTCAGCAGCAGTAGATCGAGGAATAACCGGGAGTGTTTGCCTGAAATCTCCAGCAAATAACACCAATGCACCACCAAAAAGACGATTATTACCTCTCAAATCTTGTAATGTACGATTGAATGCTTCTAAAGATTTTTTGTGCGCCATGGTACATTCGTCCCAGATAATAAGTTTACACTGCTGCAATACTTTTGCCATTCCGGATCTCTTTGAAATGTTACATGTTGGCAATTCCAAAATATGAACATTTAAAGGCAATTTTAGAGCCGAATGAGCTGTTCGACCACCATCCAATAATGTTGCTGCAATTCCAGACGATGCAAGCGCTAACGCTATGTCTTTGTTCATTCTCACAGCAGCCAAAAACAATGATAGTAAAAATGTTTTACCGGTTCCACCAGGAGCATCCAAAAAATAAAATCCACCATTTCCAGCACTAACTTCGTCCATGATTTTAAAGTAAGCTTCCTTTTGTTTTTCATTCAATAATGGAACATTTCTTTGAACATATTGATCTAATGTATTTGCATCATAATTTCGTTCACGATCTAAATCCAAATTGAAAGTGCCATGCATTGCACGATCAGGTGAAATCATACCTACTTGTGATAGAAGTTTATTTGACATTGCTAAACACAAATCTTCAATCATAATTAATGCTTCGTTATGAATTTCTGGTGTAAAATCCAATTGTGGATTCATTCTTAGACGACGAACTGTATGTAAAATATCTTCTGACAAATGATCACAATGATTTGCCCATAGCTCTCGTGGATTCGACGGACTACATGCAGATATTATAATTGCAAATAAAGTACGCATTTGATATGGATTTGCCGCAAGAGCAGCATCTTGTAATGTATTATTCCAATGTTGGTCATCTTCCAGTAAATTTAAACGCCGGCATGCTTCACGATATGTAGGACATAAATACCCATCAACTGTTCGTAAATCTGCAAAAGATGTTGGCCCACGAACATTTATTAATAGTAAACGCAAAAAATAACATTCCTCAGTATTTGGATGGACCGTATAAATGCGGCCAATAGCATCCGTTTGAAATATATCAATGTGACCATCAACTCGATTTCCTTGTTTACGTTTTTGAAAATTTTTATTTGATGCTTGCCAGGTATAATATTGAGGAACCTCTGAATATAATAATGTTCTTGCAAATTGATCAGATGAACTTAAATTAAAAAATGCGGTTAATGTTGTTTCCGGTGGGCTTTCTGCTCTTACTTCCGCATTTTCAGGAGTGTAATAGACTCGTTGCCCATTTTCAAGATGGACAGACAAATGAAGAACAGTTGGATACCTATCATGAATCGGAAATGAAAAAATATGCCATACTGCTTCATTACTACTAATATATCTGCCCATTTGATATTGATCAATTTCATCATTTTTGTTCTGATTTGGAACACCAAAAACGGCCATATCGCTCCCCTTGTTTATATATTTACAAATATATTTTATAGATTTTACAGAATTACAAATTTCAACATTTATATGCGCCTTAAATGTTTTAGACAACAGAGGCGAATATGGTACAATCCAACGATTATCAATTTCGATTTCTTGATTATTAACTCTCAAACGAAATGATTGTCCACTGTCATTTATTGCGCGACGACGATATAATGGATAACCGTCATGACCAGTGATTGTTTGTTGAACCAATTCTTTAGGAAATCGCTTAGAACAATTGCCATCAATCATACACTGTGATTGAGGGTTTAAAACGCCACATGGTCCATGGATCATGTTCTTAGTCACAATTTCAAACAATTCAGGGTCAAGGGTTTTATCCGGAATTTCAGCAGATACAACAATATCAATTTGATCTGTTGTGATTTTTGTGACAAACCATATCAAAATATGGGCATGAGGCAAACCTCTCTTTTGCCATTCAATAGAGTACATCCAGCAACGAACACCACCAAAAACTTTATGTTTCACAATAAAATCCATTAACGATCTTAGCTTTTGTCTAAACACACGCGCTGTTATATCATGTCGATCAATCGGTCTTTGCCCTAAAAGCAAATGGTCTCTTATTTCTTTCCATTGCGGATTGCAAGTATATGTTATAAATAAATCTGGCCGACCATCACGTCGTACATAAGTCATACCATCCTGGGCGTATTCATGCATGTGACGTGGGCTACCGATGTGTGATGATGGCAAAATAACTAATTGGCCAATATCATTTAAATTTCCATCATTGTGGACAGCATCACGTAAATGAATATATTCTTCACGGCGCAATTTTTGCTGATTAAATCTGAGGTAATTTAAACGTTCCGTTTCAATTTTCGCATACATATCGACTACGTATTGATGAAAAAGATGTCGACATTTAACAATAAAATTTTCTTCATTTGGCCGAAGCATCAATCGATATGAATAAAAATGCATGGAGCTAATTTTTTTATTTCCTTCTAAACCTAAGAAAAACAAACATTTCTAAGGGCTTAACCCGAAATTGTATCAAGACGTAAACTTACCAGTTTCAAGATTTAGCATTTTATAATTTAAATCACCATATGGAAAAAGTATCGGATATTGTAAAGCATCATATGAACGGTGCATTTCTGATATATATTTCAGTCCTCTAATTCGGCGATGAAGAACAATGTCACGTGGTTGAAATTGATCACCAACTATAACAATAGCCACATCATCCATTGTTGGAGCATTATATCTTCTGGCGTGTTCGCCAGCAGGTCTTTTGTCCGCATAAATAACAATTTTGTGATCATCTGTACGCATATGATCAAGTGCAACCTTAAAAAGGTGAATCAATTCATTATGCATATGGAACATTTCTTGGAGATCTGCAATTATTTGTCTTCTCGTTTGAGTTGTAATCGCACATCGTTGATCAACTTGTTCATTAAAATCTCCAATAAAATATATTTGAAGGAATTGAAACTCAGAATCTGGATAGGGCAAAAGCGAACCATGGCGATGATAAATCTGCCCCTGAATCTGTACAATAAAATCATGAATAAAATAACATATTCATATAGATTCATCCCCATATGATGACTTTACCTTAAATGTGGGCATAAAATTTTCTTCTTCAACAATTTTTGTAGCCCCGAACGAAGTCATTTGAAAACATGAGTTGTAATATCGTATGTTCACTAAGAATTGGTTGGAAAAGGGATGTGCTCCTTTAAGTAATGAATTTAAGGGCTCGGGTGGAGCTCTTAATTCTGGTAGTTTAACTTTACCACGTAAGCAGCACATGCCCACGGTTTCTTTTTTAAATTTTAGAGCGTGGCAACTGGGACATGAAACGTCCATTGCCCCGATTACAACATCCTTATGGGCACTATAATCGACAGTGCGATCATATGTAAATGCAACGTTTTCTAAATTGAGTGGCCGTTCTCTAGGCCTTCTCTGAACAATACCTTGCGGAGTCGAAAGAACCGAACGCGAACGATCCATCTGTTCACGATTAATTTCATTTCGTAAATTACGCTGTTCATTACTTTCATTGTGCCTATTAAGGTTTTCTCTTGTTAGTCTATTTGAACGGCGACCAATGTTGCTTCGTTGGGGACGTGGCATTCTTAAAAGTAAAAAAAAAAAATGTAATTAATTTCCATAATTTTACTACTTGTTTTTTTTTAATTAATTTGTTAACAAAATATTCGTGGCATTTGATTAAATATACAGAGTATCCCGTAAAGAATTGAATGGCTGTTAGCGTTCAGTGTAGTTTTAATTTTATCATCTTAAGTTTTCGTTCACCACAACTACGAATGAATGAATTTTGTCAATTTCTTTTGAAGTGAAAACTTGTTTATTATCATAGTGATTTGAAACACGATGAAACGAAAAAGCGACAGTAAATTAATTGATTATAACTTAGTTGTTTTAATAGATAGATAAATGAAATTTATACTGTAGATAGATAATAAACATGACTATATTTGTAAAAATATAATTTCTTTTTCTACAAAATTCTTTTGATATAATATGTAATATGTACACAAACACAAAAATTTGGTTAGGTTTAACGTTTGGTTTGGTTCGAACATTCACTTTTAGTTGTATAGGTATGTACTTTTTTTTACTGAGAAAATGAAAAAAAAAATGCACAACTGCACTCACTTTTATCACGGCCAACTAAATAATCAAACACCAAAAATCAAGGAATTATAATATAAACCAAGCGTCAAAAAACGAATTAATTTAACCGGTTTATTGTGCTAAAAAAAAGTTTCGTTTTCTTTTTTTCTTGTGCCTTAATTTGTTTCAGCACAAAACTGCATTCACGCACAAATACAATTTTACTTACTTTTTTTTTTTGAAAAAACTGTTTTTAAAATCAAAATTTACTTTGAAAATAAATTAAAATAACGATTTAAGATAAGTATTAAAAGAAAAATGTTAAAAAATAAATACTGAATGATTAAATTATTTTGTCAAAAAAACACTTCTAATTTCTTCAAGACTCAAGAACTGTGTGAACTCTGAACTGTGAACTGTAATTGGTACAACTACAAATACATTAAAACCATAATGAGTATTTTGTGTTTGAACGGTATCTACGCTCTACGGATATTTTCGTTTTCCACAGTCACACCCAGTGGTACCACTTTACTTCAATTGAAGTAGATCTACTTCTTTTTTTCAAAAAAAAAATTAAATCTACTTCCTACTTCGCACCATCACGAAAATAACGAATTCTACTTCATTTTAAAATCTCTGTTACAATCTACTTCAAATTATCAAAATATAAGCCAATTCTACTTATTTTTGCAGAAAACCAAATATTTGACTAAAAATTGTTATAAAATAATGTATTGAAATAATATTTATACCGAAAATATAGAGTTTGAAGGAATTCAAATTTTTGGTTTTAGTTGTTTTTACTAATTAAATTATTTAACTTAAATAAATTTAAGAAAATAATTTTTTTTTGAGATGGATTTTTATTAAAAAATGATATTTTGAAATCTACTTCGATTTTTCTCAATCTACTTCCATTTTTTCTTCAAATCTACTTCGACTTTTTTTCTGCAAGTGGTAACGCTGGTCACACCTCACACACTCCCACTATGTATAAGCTTTGCGAACATAACTCCAATTTTTCTCTTCCGCATGTATTTTCTCTTCCGCATGTATTTTCTCTTCGACAAATAAAAAAAAAATATAGGTAGGTATGGACAACATTTTTTTCGTGTGTGTAGGTCAGCAAACGAACAGATTCGACGAACGGGTTCGAAGACTGGGTGTCATAAAACAATGAACTCAAATCCACCCCTATTGCGATCGTGTAAATATTAATTGATAGGGGTAGGCATGGTAGGTGTCAGTTGTTATCATAAGAACTTTTTTTATGGATTTGTATATATGTAGGTGTACCAAACGTTGTCTTTGAAAAACAAAAACAAAAAAAAAGATCGGTTGTTTAACTTAACGTGATGAAGTCATATGCAAATAGGTTGTGTGCTTTAGATAAAAAAAATATGATTTTAAAAATTATTTGAAAGAAAAAAAAAATTCGTCTTTCATGGGCTTCGAACCTCGGACCTCAAGTGCAAATGACAACATTTTACCGCCTAACCAACTTCGCTATTGACTGGATACACAATACTTCGTCTTAAGTTAGTTTTGGGTTCATATGGCTTGGTTTTTAAGATGAAATTACAATCTATACCACAATCTTGAATGGATATACATTTTTATATGTGTGTGATTCTGAATAATTTTAAACGTAAAAATGCAAAAAATACAATAAAAAAATTATTAAAAGAATTTTGAAATGAAAAGTCTACCATCAAAAAGCCTTATGCCTACCCTTCTTAAGAATAATATCATATTCAAATATATTCGTTACGTAAGAGGTAGGTATTCTAAAAAATATAAAAAGTACATAGCTTGATATTTAAGCTAAGGATTAAGACTTTAGTCTTATCTGTAAGGTTATTAGAAAAAAGTTAGAATTTCTTGAAACCAATCATATTTTACAAAAAAATCAATGTTTTTTCTTTTCTCATTGTATCAATTTTTTTTCATTGGTAGGTATCAAAAGTTTATAAAAAAATTATCTTCTACAGAATAAAAAATAAAAAAAAAGGAACGTAACGTGTTGAAAAATAAAGTTTTATTTTACCGTTATTTCAAATTTGTCATTACAAAATTAATTGAAACTTGGTACAAATATAGTCTTGCTCATTATCTATCTACACTGTAAATTTCATTCATTTATCTATTGAGGAAAAAAAGATAAAAATAAAAAACTGTTAAAAACAGCCAAAAAACTTGGGACAAAAAAAAATTGTTTTTCCCGTTATTCGGTCAAAAATCATTTTAAAAATTCAAAAGTTTGTACATGCATGCGCATGATTAAAACCTATATTTCCTATAAATTTGAGATTTTTTGCAGACTTTTAAAAATTCCAAAAAAATAAAAGACTACTCAAAAATGTATCTAAAAATTAGGTTGTTTTTCAAAAATTTTTATTTCAAAATACAGGGCCTATGAAAAAAATCCGTTTTAGACCCCTAATATTTTTTTTAAATATCTTTCTCATGGTGTAACTCAAATTTCTGTGCAAAATTTTGCGCACCTGTAATTAGTCTTTTGTCGAAGGTCTATGACTGCAAAAAAACCTTCACAACTTGGTTTTGAAATTTTTTTGAATTTTTTCAATACCTTTTTTAACTATTGAATGAATTTGTCTATCATTTAAAAAAAAAGTCAACTCTTTACGACTTACCGTTTAGAAAATAGCCTCTTTTTTCAATGTCTTGTTACCCCTATTTACCCTATAAAATCTTAAATTTTTTTTTGCCTTAAACCTTCTCCTCTTATGCCTCTTTGATTTAAAAAAAAAATTAAGAAAAAAAGTCAGTCGGTGTGGCCGGTTAGCGAACGTACACAAAACCAAACTTAAATATATATAATAGATATGTAGTGTATATAATTTCATGTTTAAATGTATTTATTTTGTTTTTGTTTACCAATAGTTTCATTAAACATATGCCAAACCAAGAAATGATTCAGATGTAACATCCAGACATCAATGTAACTTAATAGTTAATATGATTTTTTATCTGACTGTAGCTCAACTGTTTTGTTTTTCGTTCAAGAGTTTTTATTACACTTAAGTTTTTGAAAGTTTGGTTTAACAAATATAGAACTAGAATTACAACATTTTTTCATGTATTGACGTTGAAACAACAACGAGTTCCAAATGATATTATAGTTATGTTTCTGGAGCTCCAAATATTAGTTTTTGCTAATTTCATTTTGACAGATGATGCTTTTTGTAGTACCTACTGAGTTGTAAATCCATGGAAGCAATATGAAATGTTATTATATGCCAGAGTTGCCTTAGACAATAAAACAAAATTACAGGCCACAAAACAAAAATCTTAGATTTCTGGATGGACAAACAAAAATATTTTAATATTATTACAAATAGCTACCAACATAATAAAAAATTTAATTTTCACATATAAAATATCTAATTTTATAATTTTGTTCACAATTCGTTCCATATTTCAATAGATGCCTATACTAGAAGTCAGGGGTTTTTTTATTCAAAAGGGATTGTAGCCATTTTGTTTTATTAATTTCACATTTATGGCTTTAAAAAAAATGGCAATTAGCATTTGGAGGTTTAATGTGACTTAAAATAAAAACACACTTAAAGTGGAAAATAAGAAAATTTAAACAGAAAATACCCATGGCAAGCCTGACAAAGTATATTAAAAATAAATGATAGTTTGTTGTTTATTTTATTTTTCCGTCTGAATCTGTTTCGTTGCTGCTAGGACTTCTTTGTACTAAAAGTTATGTTTCAGTAACAGAGTGTACATTTTATTATAAACTATCATATTTCTCTGTTGCACCAAAATTGTTAAATGGTTGAAAGGGATTGTTTTATAAAATTAAGTTTCTATTTTGTTCAAGTTATATGTTTAATAACATGAAAGTTTTAATTTGAAATTCTCTTGTTTTAGTGAGGTTTTTTGCAACAAGCGCCATTTTGACTTCCATCAAAATACGAATTTGATTTAATATGATGAATTTTAAAATGGTTTTTCATATTATTGTTACTGTCTTCATATTAAATTTCAGTTAAAAGGGATGTATATTCCATTTTCTAACATTACCCAGTTTTTTTCCGTCTTTTGTACGTAAATACAAAAAATTATTGTTCGTTAATTTTCAATTTATTTCTCTAATTTCAATATTTTATGTGGCGCGTGAATTTTATAAAGGCAAAATATTAATCTTTATGATAAAAATAGTAATTGCATTACAATTTCCGTTCATAAACACTTAAAACCTTCATTTTCAATCATAATTATTATACGTATTATATTGATTTAGTACTTTGGACTTTTATCTTTTTTATAACATCGTAAGACATAAACATTTTATGAGAATTAGAATAATAACTTTTCGGAAACTTTTTAGATGTTTTCGAAAACAAAATTTTCATTTAATTATAACAAATCCTAACAAAAATAATAAAAGTCACTTTTTTAACATTTCTACAACATTAGTAAAGCTGATGTTTGACTTCATTCATAGTTGCACACTTATTAGGTTAACTTTCATGAAACATGTTTTTAGTTCAGAAAACACAAATAAGACCAAGAAATAACAAAATTTAACCTTTATAAAACACAATTGCCACAAATTTGTTGCAAATCAAGAGGGGAAATGCGGCTGTTTGGGTTACAATATTGTATAAGAATATGTTTCTGAAATTAATGGAAAACAATTTGATTGTTTTCCTGGAGTTACATCTGCCAAATTAAAACCCATCTGTGCTATTCGGGTTGTTTTTGTCCGTTATGTATATTTTTTCTGGTTTAAATTCTTTCCAGTGTCGAAGTAAGTCTTGCTCAAACATTTTCACCCACTCCCAGATCTTACAAAAGCTAAAAAGTAATAAAATGATTGAAAAATATTATAGGTGAGCCCCCCTCCCCCTAAAATTTTTGTGGTTACGCCGCTGGAAATGGGGCTAACATGAGAAAAATGTCTCTAAAAGCGAAGGGGCTCCATTTCTGAAGTAAAACATAGCTTCCAAGCAAAATAACAATGTAAAGAAACAAAATTTTCCAACAAAAATATTAAACAGATTGTGTAGATTTACAACCCCTTAATGCATACGAAGCCAAATATGGCTTCCGTACTTTTTACCCTCCCAAGAACAGGCCAATAATTTTTTTACAATAATAATAATAATCATTTTTAGCAAAAAAACAAAACCGACTTCCATGGATCAAAACTGGGTTTTATGGTTTTTAAAATACTAAAAATGAACGAAATTGAAATGGGACCACACTGCAGCCACCAGCTTTCCAATACAAAAAGAATTATCAAAATTGGTTCACTCAGTCCAAAGTTATGCGGTAACAAACATAAAAAAAAAAAAAAAAAAAAAAAAATACAGACAAATTGAATACCTCCTCCTTTTTGGAAGTCGGTAAAAATTGGTTCATAGCATACACAATTAGACAGTCGATCAGAAATACATTTTTAACTCCACTTTACTTTCCAAACAAACGCAGTAATTAACACTTAAAGTATGAATATATTCTACACTTTCGATTTCAATGTACACGACTGATCGATTCACCTGTGATCATAAAAAACACCATTATTTTGGGTCGGACATTTGGATCATTGAGGAAGTGTCTTTAGGCTGGAAACATAAGCTACAGTTTAACGGGATTCACTTTAAAACAGGCCTGCTCGTTGTAGACTGTGCTGGTCAACAAACAGCGGACTGGCTTAAAGAGAAAGCCGCAAGACTTAGCACTTGGAAGGGCACTGCTCTGGTTGCATGCTTGGGAGAAAACATTCCCAAGTTGCATACCATAACTATGTTCCTTCCAAGAAGTAAGGATCAGGAGGACCAGAAATCTTTAGCCCTGATTGAAGCTCAAAATGATGGACTTTGTGTTAAAGCATGGAAAATCATCAAGAGCAAGGCGGAAGGCAAAGGCAAACTACTGGTGGCAAAGATCGACACCAATTCTGCCAAAACCATTACAAATGCAGGTCATGAACTGCATTTTAAGTTCGGGAAAATCCCCATAACTGGCCTCAGGAAAAATAATGTAGAGGCAAACACACACCATCAAGGTAATGACCCAACTACCTCTGACTCCACAGACCAACCTCCAACCACCAACCAAACCCCAAAAACCCCCCATCCAATAAATCCTATTCCCTTACCACCACCACCACCACCACCCCCTCCAAGTATTCCCGTAGTACAGGTAAACCAAGTTGCCGAGATGGAGAAAGGCTCAGTGAACGGTGAAGATGAGGGCATGGACCTCTCTCCGTTACGAGTGAGCCCGGATGAAGCGCTTCCAACTGAAGAGGAGGAAGAACATCTGCTTGCAGATGAAGGGGCATTCGCCCCGATTCTGTAAGCAAAATGACCGGACGCGGGATCAGTGCCAGGCTAGCCCAAGTTAACGTCCACCATGCTAAAGCGGCTTCGGCTGTCATAGCAAGGAAATTCACGGCGGATAACCTGGGGTTAGTGCTGATCCAAGAACCCTGGATTAACGGGGGTCAAGTAAGGGGCCTAACAAGTAAGGACTCCAATTTAATATGGGACACGAGAAGCACCTCGCCCAGAACATGCATAATGATCAGAAATAATATAAATTTTATATGTCTTTCAGAATTTATGACGCGGGACCTTGTTCCAATACAAGCCCAGATATACATCGAGGACAATCCCTGCACGATGGTTGTAGCTGCAGCATACTTTGCGGGTGATGATGACGACATACCGCCTGCTGAAGTACAGAAGCTGGTTGACTACTGCAACAATAAAAAACTACCGTTGTTGGTTGGATGCGACGCCAACGCTCACCATACTACGTGGGGTAGTTCCGATATTAATCAAAGGGGTGAGTACCTTTTAAATTTTATTATCGAAAAAAATCTAGATACATTCAATGTAGGGAATACCCCAACTTTTGTAACTAGAACTAGAAACGAAGTGTTAGACTTGACATTCGGAACCCCGAATGTAAGCAGCTTAATAAGGGATTGGAAAGTTTCCAACGAACCCTCACTGTCTGATCATAGAATAATAACGTTTAACCTTGAAGGCCTTCAAACAGAGAATACCTCTGGAAGAAATTCAAGAAAAACGAACTGGAATATCTACAAAACTGCTCTAAAGAGCAACCTTGAACAAATTGGTCCAGCTAGAACGACAACAAGTCACTATGAGTTGGAGCAAATAGTTAATGAGGTCAGTGGGGCAATAAATGAGGCGTTCGAACTCAGTTGCCCTATAAAGCCCATGAAAAGACAGAAAGATGCACCTTGGTGGAACAAAAATCTGTCAAAACTAAGATCCAGTGTAAGAAAACTCTTTAATGAGGCGAAAAGAACCGGAGAGTGGAATCAGTACAGGACAGAACTGACTAACTACAGCAAAGAAATAAGAAGAGTCAAAAGAAACAGTTTTAGGACCTTCTGTGAGAGTATCTCCTCTACTCCTGCTGCAGCAAGACTGCATAAAGCACTAGCAAAAGAAAAAACTATAAAATCGCTAGCTCTGCGTAAACCGGACGGCAGTTTTACTGAAAACGAAGAGCAAAAGTCAACACTGTTACTAAACACTCATTTTCCGGGAAGCTCTCCACTGATAGGCCTCCAAATAGAGAGAATACCTCCTATGCCTAATCGTGAAGACTGGAAGATAGCTTCAACTATCTGTTCAGGAAATAGGATTGAATGGGCAATAAATACCTTTCAACCCTTCAAGTCACCCGGAGTGGATGGCATCTTTCCCGCACTTCTACAAAAAGGGAAAGAAGAATTAATGCCACAGCTAATTAGCATTCTGCGAAGCAGCGTAGCACTTGGGTATATACCAAGTCTGTGGAGAAGAGCTAAAGTAATTTTCATTCCCAAAATAGGAAAGAAGGATACAACCCATCCAAAGTCATTCAGGCCAATAAGCTTAACATCTTTCCTACTGAAGACATTGGAAAAATTAATTGACAACTTCATAAGATCAGAAGTACTCATAAAAATGCCTCTGAATAATCGCCAACATGCCTACAGGGCAGGTAAGTCAACAGAAACTGCTCTATACGAACTAACGAACACCGTACAAAAAGCATTAAATGTTAAAGAAACTGCACTATGCGCCTTCCTAGATATAGAGGGGGCCTTCGATAACACCTCTCATGAATCAGTATCTAAGGCTCTTGTAAGAAAGTGTGTTCCGGCCACCATTACAAAATGGATAGAGAAAATGTTGAGCACAAGAACGGCAGAGGCAACTACAGGAGTAAAAACACAGAAAATCATCACAACAAGAGGATGTCCACAGGGAGGGGTTTTATCACCCTTGCTGTGGAGCCTTGTAGTGGATGAATTACTGGAACATCTTACATCCCTGGGTATTCGATGTCTTGGTTTTGCTGACGATATTGTAATAACCGCCTACGGGAAGTTCGAGGAGACCCTTTGCGATATCATCCAAAGAGGACTTTCAGCTACAAGTAAATGGTGTTTAACGGTGGGGCTAAATATCAACCCAGCAAAAACTACAATTGTACCATTCACAAGGAAACGGCTTTTGCCTCATATCAGACCTATCCAGCTAGCTGGTAAGGTCATTGAACTAAAGAGAGAGGTAAAATATCTAGGTATCACACTAGACAGTAAACTCCTCTGGAATAAACACTTAGAAATAACAGTCGGGAAAGCCACAAAAGCCCTTATGATATGCCGAAGACTGGCAAATAAATCATGGGGGTGCAAACCAAATATCCTAAGGTGGATGTATACCATGATGGTGAGACCCATTATCACCTACGGTGCGGTTGTTTGGCACAAAAGAACCGAACTAGTTACAACTAAAAAGACATTAAACAAAGTTCAAAGATTGGCCTGCTTATGCATTACTGGCTCAATGAGAACTTGCCCTACAGCAGCAATGGAAGTCATCCTCCACTTAACACCACTCCATGAAGTAATAAGTAGTACTGCTAACGGAACAATCTTGAGATTTGCAAAAGAGGGAACTGGTACGGGCAAGAGTATTGGTCTCAAAGAAAGGGACTCAATATCGAACACCACAGTTAAAAACCTCCTTGACATCCCAAGAGATTGCATGATCAAGAAATACAACTTTGAGAAAAACTTTCAAACACAGTTTAGTAGCAAGGCAAAGTGGGTAAGTGAATCCACGAACTACACTTTCAATGCAAACGCCATCAAGTGGTACACTGATGGATCGAGAACAGCTGATGGAACTGGAGCAGGAATATTTGGGCCTAGAACCAAAATTTCCATTCCAATGGGACAGTTTCCTAGCATTTTTCAAGCGGAAATCAACGCTATAGATAAATGCGCAGAACGTAATCTCGAAAGAAAATACAAAAACCAAAACATTGCCATCATGTCTGATAGCCAGGCCGCACTTAAAGCTATAAACTCATACGCCATCAACTCCAAACTCGTATGGGAATGTGTGAAGAAGCTGAACGAGCTTGGCAAGGCAAATAAAATAACACTGTACTGGGTTCCCGGACATGTTGGAGTACAAGGGAACGAAGTAGCAGACTCCTTAGCAAAAGCAGGTGCAACCGCACCTCTTATGGGCCCAGAACCATATTGCGGAATTGGAGACAGCACGATCAAACAAATGATAAAAACCGATGAGGAGGCCAAACGAACTAAAATTTGGAAAGAGACTCCTAAACTCAGACAGGCGAAATCACTACTTGGGAATTACAACCAAAAAAGATTTAAAACCTGCATTAACCTGAGTAGAAACAACCTGAGAATAATAACAGGGATCCTTACAGGCCACTGCAAGCTGAGAAAACACCTCAACAACATTGGCCTGGCAGACAGTGCCACCTGTAGATTCTGCAACAATAATTAAGAGACGCCAGAACACATACTGGGCAACTGTGAAGCACTAATGCACAATCGACACAGATACCTGGGCCAGCACCAGGTAACAAGTAAAGATCTACCGTCGATAGAAATACTCCAGTTAATCAAATACCTAAAAAGTATCAAACTGGAGACTGTACTGTAAGTAGTTAATTGCAGCCAAATTTGGGGGCACAATAGACCTTTAAGGTCGCAGTGCAACTTTCCCCCACAACACATTCATTCATGGGTCGGACACACGAAAGAAACACAAAGAAGAGGATTGTATTTAATCTTTATCATTTTTTTGTAACAGAAAAGAGAAAAGTGCGTACAAACAGACAAAACCATATTTGGCTTCGTATGCAGTAGAGGGTTAATATCTTTCAAATAGGTAAGCTATAAAAGATATTTGTATCTCTAATAGTTTATTTTTAATTGAAATTTTTGCCGCACTGCAAAAAATTTCAATTGGAACTGGAGAAAATGGCGTCACTTTTTTGTGGTGGCTGCCATGGTTCATCGATTTATAAGACTTTATCACGTCAAAAAACGAATTTTTAAAGCTTTTCCCAAACTTTGGACTTCGAATATATTTTAAAAAGTTAGATAAAATCAATTGTATCAATTAGTTTCCACAACTTAATAACCGAAAAGTATTGTCAGCATTTCTGTACACGTAGTTGTATAGTATTTTTGTTCTATTTTTACACAAGGAAATATATGAATATCTTTCAAAAATCCTATAAATTGAACTTTAACATTTATTTGTCTTACACAATTAAGACCTTTCATTTTACGACAAAAGTCAATTTTATTAAATCATCACAACACTCTTGACCTAGATTTTAATGCAGTTTTCAATTGTCCTTGAGGACATATTCTATTACCATAAACGAAGTATATATTCCTTCCACCAGCACCACCACAATTCACCACCTACAATCACATCAGCCAAATATCTTTAAGTACCTAAATCTATTTATTTATTCCCCCATGGATGCTTCAAATGATTTTATCAATTCAACTACTGCCAAAACTGTTTCGAAATAGTTTACTCCAAACCTAGAATACTATACATAGGCTCTCTATCTTCATCCTTTTAATGTCCTCAACAGAGTTACACAAACGACAAAACTGTAGTTTAATGTTGGTAGTACGGATCGGATTGTATATGTACAGAGTATATTCTTCATGGAGGACATTTTCATCTCAGAGACATACAATGTCGTTTATTTTCCGTTTGCAATTCTCAATGTTGTGCAGATTTTACTTTCTCTGTACAGCTGAGCGCGCCATAGTAAACTCTCGTAGTGGTTGTTGTCTGTCGTCGTTGTCGTCATCGTGTTTGTTGTTTCACTATATACGATTGCCCAATTTTATCCTTTCCAGGATTCATATAGAGAGATGTATCTGTACCTATCTATTATAAACGGTATTCCAATTCGTTGTTATTTCGTTTTAAAACAATACATACTCTGCTGCGCTCTCAGTGTTGGGAGGTTGATACAGTAACTAAACTACCACCCACAATCCTCATTCTGGTTGCTCTTACAAAGTAAAAGAATATCCCAAATACGATTGTGAAATAGCAGCTTCCTTGTTTGTCCCATGACATTCTCTTGAAATCATCTTGTATTCATTACATTGAACAAGTTTATCAACTATTTGATGACTGAATTTGACTGAAAAGCCCTTCAAGATTGTTTCCTCCTCAATTCTAGTTGAGTGTTTCTCTATGTTTTCTATTTCTTCTTCTTTTGGTTTTATTTTCATCTTCATCGTTTTAACACAAAACCATCATCACATCAAAGCATTTTAAGGATATTGTGCTGCAAAATTTCAAACTTGTGTTTATTTTAAGCAAAATTGCTTGGTTAACATTTTAGCTTGTTCTCTAAGTTTTTTGTGTATGTGTGTGTGTGTGATGATGCCAATGGGGCCCTACTGGTGTAATGAGGTTTCAAATAACGAATATTGATTTGCCTAGGAGCAATGAGCACTGTAGGCACTTTCAAATTTTTCACTTTTGTTCATTTTAGTTTGTTCTTTTTTTTCGATTGTTTTGGTTAAAGAAGTTACTCCATGGATGTATGTATCTGTAAAAGGAACCGTATGTATGTAGGTCTTAAAAATGAGGTTAATTGAATAGGTATAATAAATTATTTTGTAAAATTGTTTGGAAAATAATAAAAGTAGAAGAACATTTACCAACCAAACAAATACATTAATACATTAATAAAATGTTTTGTAAATAATTGCAAACAACATTTCTATTTCCTGAGTTTATAATTAAAGCTGGAATTTTTTAGAGTTTATTTACATATATACATAACTGGAAAATGAGCTACATACCTTGGAAATAATAATAAAATGAACACAAAATAATAGATGAAGTTTGTACCTCAGCTCTTTCGTTTTCATAAATCAATTTCATATTATCTGATTTCATAGGCCTCACAGGCCTAACCTTGAACCGAGCAGTGCTTTCCAAGAGTAAAATGTTCTTGTGATGACGACATAAACTATCGAATCGGGTATATGCGTAGAATAGATGAAGTTGGGGAGGAAATTTTCCCAACAAATAAAAAAAAACTTAATAATTATTTATTTATTCATTTATACTATCGCAGATTTTCAACATTAATTTTGTTAGTATCTTTTTTTTTAAGGCATATCACCCATTTCACGTTTCCAAGGTATTCCTATTTCCAAGAAAAAAACTCCAACGATATCGATTAAATTTGGTGTATTAATGTCCTTAGTGACTTACACAAAATTGCATTTTCAGTAGGTATTTCTGAAAAAATTCGGATAACGAAAATAAGGCAGGCATTCCGATTTTTTGCTTAAATTGACATATTTGTTAGTTAGTCAGAGTTAGTTAGTGTCAAAGGTTGAACCAATTTTACAAACATTTGAGACCAGTTGAAAAAAAAAAACATAACAAAAATAGTGTTTTTGAAAGTTCAAAATTCGATATCTCAAAAACTTTTCACTTTAGAGGCATTCTAATGCTAGATTAAGAAGGTCAAAAGCCATTAGAAAAGTATAATTTGATTTCTATAGAAAAATATTTCTCGCCAATATTACTGTCATTTACGGAAAAATCGATCTTAAAAATCGTTTTTTTTTTTGTTTTTTTACAATTTTTCTCAATATTTTCTAAAATAAAAGTATTGTTTTTCTAATTCATCTTAAATAAAAGGTTTTAATCTAAATACCTAACTGCATCCCAGTTTTTTCAAAAATAAAAAATTTTTTCGGTAACTTTTTTGATTGAAAAATAGGCTGTTTTTTCAAATTAAATTCGTCAAAAATCCAAAAATTATCTTTTTGCTCAAAAAACATTAAGAATAGATACAAAACATAACAAAATAATTTCTAACCAGGTTTTGTTAAAATCCAACCATTTTTGTAAAAGCGAAAAATAAAAAAAAACAAAAGCCAAAATATTTTTGCATTTTTCTCAATATTTTTGGGGTTATATACAAAAATAGTTTGATTAAAAGTTGTAGAAGGAAATATAACTTATATACCAAAAATTAGTTTGGGAAATGGTACTCGATTTTAGCGAGTTTTTAGCGTTTACATAATTCATCAAAAATACCTGTAAATAAAATTCAGTACAAAATCTCCGCATTTCACTTTCTCAAAAAAATACGCTTTAATCCAAAATAATTAGTAAATTACATTGTTTTTTTTTTTAAGATTTTTGGTTGAATTTGTAAATTTATAGCTACGGCTAGGCTATTTACATTTGCTAGTTGGCATTATTTAATATATTTGCTAATAATAACCTTCAAACTCACCAATACTTAAATCTTATTTGAATACTCCTAAATAAGAATAATTAAAGCACCAAATGTGCGTCCATCAATTACTCCTTTTTCATTAAGACCATTATAGACTTTATTTTTTATTTTTATTTCTTTATCAACAATCATGCAGTCATAACGGCAAAGGACCAAAGTCCTTCTAATTGCTATTAACCAGCAGAAATCTCAAAATGATTCTGTTTAAAATTCATACCTTCACGGCACAAGTTTTCTTGAATAGAAAATGCTTTCTTGCTTCCCTCCTCGTCTCCAACACCAGATGATGCTGATAGTGTGTAGAAGGATGCAGGATGCCCTCAACCCACTATTACTTGATTCCTCTCTGTTGAAACTCAATAATTCCTTTTCAACTCCTTTTTGCATGCAAATAAAATCGAGAGAAAGCAAAAAGCAAACAAACAAAAAAAAAAAAATTTTTTTTTTCCTTCTATAACACACAGAAAAGAGAGAACTTTTGCTCACACAAAAAAGGACCTTAAACGGATCATTTGGAATAATAATCAGGGATTTGTGAATAGTTCTATGATTGGCTTCGTGTTGAACTAAAAGTTCAAGTGGGCGTGGCTCCTTGCAAGAGAGCGAAAATTAATTTGATTTGTGTGTGCTTTTTAACTTTATACCAATTCTTCTATTTTTTCTTTTTTTTGTGTTTTTTTTTTTTTACTTCTTGCCTTTTTCTCATAATTGATCCCACCAAATGGCGGGTCGAAAGAGCAAATAAAAGTTGAAAAAAATCAGAGTAAAAAAAAATGTTTTCCTTTCTCCCGGATGAAGTGTGGAAAAAGTTTTTTTTTTTTTTTGTATTTTTTTCCAACGCTACTAGCTACTCCGGAAGAACTAGAATATGCGGAGCACATTCGCTCGCCACCGCACCATCATCATAGTGGGTTGTTTGAGGTAAAGCGGCAAGGCCGCATCAGATCCTTGCAGCAGCCAGCAGCGGGACTATATATTTTTAAAGTTAGGACCGATGCGAATAATAATTCCAACTCATTTGAAAGTTTTCAAACAACTCGAGTGTCGAAAACGCTCTCTCGGAAAAGGGATAGAGAACGTATGTTTTGCTCAAGTGGCAACTGATTGGGTCCTTTTGTGAGGAAATTTAAAAGTTGGAAATTTTGTAACACAACTTTGGAGATGAGAAGTGTGGGGAGAATGACGATGATGACGAGTAGATCCGTCACCATCATCACTTCCACCGCCGCCGCTACTTTACGCGACAATGAAGAGCAATTTCCATTTCCACACTCTCACACATGTTTTTCACTTTTTTTTCGATATAAAATATACACTTTACGTTACGTAGATATTATGCTAAAGGACTTTTGAGGGCGAGATGAAAAGACGAACAAATTGAGGAAAACAAATGGGCGATGACGAGAAACTCACGAGGAGCGAAAACTAAATTTTCCATGTCATAAAGTTTTTCTGTGTGAAAATGTATGGAAAAGTGTGTTAGGGGTAGGTTGGAGACATATGACGAGTCGGGTGCAACGAAAAGGACGAAGACGCAATGCAATTGGCTTTTTTTTTTCTTCTAGTTGCAGAATAGAAAGAGACTTTGCAGAAGACCACTTAGGTTGATGAAATGTTTATAACACACACAATCTCTGATGATGGGACCACTTGAAACGAGGTGAATCTGTAAATATTGTGAAGAATTTCAAGAGTGTACTTGACGTGATTCGTGAAGGCAGAAATAACCTGTATATTTGAATGCGAGGGTTCAAAGATACCTCTCATAAATTTTAGGTTTTTTTTTTTTATATGAATGGGAACTTTTTGTGGAGTATTTATTAATGTTAAAATTAATTGATGACAAGAGTGATCAACTTATAGGAAATATGAAGTCCTATTTATGTTATTTACAGCAAACGATACTTACCCACACTTCGGTTTAGTGAAAAGTAAAAAAATCATTCAAATTGAACAAGCTTTATCAATACATCACAAGAAGTTGTACTAACTTCAGAAAAAAAAAAAAAACAAGTTAGTAAAAACTGGATCTAAGCTCCGTCTTTTATGATACACATCCTCTGAAGATGCAATATTAGAGGAAGTATTATAACCTATAACCAGCGGTCAAGAAATACATTTTAAACGATATTTCATTTGTCAAATTATGATTAGTACTTTAAAAGTTATAGAGGAATATACAGAGGTGGATTCGCTTTTAATCCAAAAAAAAAAAGGTTTTTTTTATTTAAAAATAAATTTCTTGAAGGCGAAAAAAATAGATTTTTGAAACTTTGACTGTTAGTTTTTAGTTTTGCGTTTTTGTAAATATTTTTTACTTGCGATATAGGTAGTATAGGGCAAGTTTAGGATTCGTAAAAAAAATCGAACTCGAGATAACAATTTTACATGACATTACGATGATGGAGAATGCCAAAAAAGTGGCTCCGGCAATTCTGTCTGTCTGTCCGTCTGTATGCACCTCGAGCTAGAGCCTAAACAACTAGAGCGATTCTCTCCAAACTTGGTAGTTAACAGTCTTAGGCGATTCCCTAGAGGGCAAATTGAAGTTTTTTTTAGGGCTAAAACTAACGGTACCTGTCATATAACGGAAATAGAAAAGTTAATTTTTTTCAAAAACGGCTCTAACGATTTTGATTAAAATTTTTGTGTGTAGTATTACATATAAGAGCCAACTTTTGCATTAAAAAAAACTATTTTTTGGACCTTTACTATCGGTACCTGCTATAGAACGGTTTTTTTTTTTTTGGTTTCTGAATATCTCGTACAAAACTAAACTGATTGCACGAAACCGTTTTAGTAAAGGTTAAATTAAAGTTTAAGAAAATTTTCAAAAAACACATTTTTTGATTTTTAAAAAATTATTCAAAATTTTTTTTTGAAAAATCAATTTTTTGAAAACGGGTTAGTGAAAAATTTTGAAATTTCGTTTTTATATTTAAATTAATTATTTCTTAAAAATGGCATACCAACTTATTTTTTGAAAAATGTTGGAAATTTTTTATATATAAAAAATTATTTTTTAAAAAAACGGCTCTAACGATTTTTGAATTTTTTTTTCTAAAAATTCCTTTTTATATAAGAAATAAAATGGCATACTTGGTTTTTTGTAAAAGACCATTTAAAACGGTGTTTAATTAATTTTAAAAACAGATTTTATTTCTTTTTTTAACTTCTTGAAAATATCAATATTTAAATTTTCTCTAATTTTCTTGAATAAAAACCTTTAACATAAGAGTTACTTTTAGCATAAGAGCAAGTACGTGCGACCGCAGTCGTGCATTTTATTTTTTAAAACAGCTTTAATTTATTTTCAACTTTTTTTTTGGCATGATAGCGTCTAATAAGAATCTATGCAAATCCATCATAAGGGCCAAGTCGTATGTTGACAAGTTCAACTTAAGACTAAAAAAATGTAGATATATGGTGAAAGTGAACACTTAGAAGAGATTTCATTAAAATTCATAAAATAGGGTGAATAGGGAAAACATGACACGATACGAAAATTTTATTTTGTAAATGGTAAATCGTAGAGAGTTGAAACTTGTTTTAGATATTTGTTGAAAAAAGTTCAAAAGTGCTGAAAAAATTAAGCTAAGAAAAGGGTGGATCTTCGAAAAAGTGGTTATTGTAAAAAAGTGAACACTTTTTAAAGAAAATTTGAATTTATTAGAGACAAGAAAATGAAAAAAATTAAGAACATTATTTTTTTTATTATTTTTTAAGGCCCTGATTTTCGAAATATGAATTTTTGAAAAACATCAATTTTGTACCCAAGTGTTTTTTTTTCTATTTTTTAATAATTTTCGAAAGCTTTCAAAAAATTTCAAACTTATAGCTATGGTGTTTCATATAAACAACATAAGTCCAAAATCGTCGTTTTAAAATAAATGCATTTTAAAGTTAGAAAAATTTCTCCAAATCTAGTTTTATTTTATAAAAATATATTAAGAAGCAAATTTTGATTTAAATAATAATATTTACACAATAATAATTAAAACCAAATCCTTAAAAAAAAAATTTTAATTTTTAAACTAATTAATTTCATGTTTTGTTTAATGGATCAATAAAGCTTTTAATAATAATAGGTAATATTAATAATAATTTACACAATTAAATTAAAAAAAATTTAATTTTTCATCGTATTTATACGTTTTTAGTGAGATTATGTTGTTTTGATCAAACTATTTTTCGTTCAATTATAACATTAATTCGAGTTGTGTCCTTCGTGCCAATATTGGAATTATTTTTTTTAAAGAATTTTAATTTTTCGGATTTACCGCGATTTACTTTTGTTTTTTTTTTTTTTTTTAACGAATAAATCGATTAAAATATTTTAACGTCATTTCCGATAATGATCAAAATACCAAAGAAACTGGGGAAAGGCATTGAGGGGTCAAAACACCCTAAATCAATTTTAGCCTCCTTCCAATTGTATGTCGTATCGAAATGAAACTTTGTACATAGGTACATATATGTATGACTTTACAATATTTTAGTGGAACCCTGGGGAGGAGCATTGAGGTCGATTATCTCAGATAAGACTAAAAAGTAAAAAATAAAATATAGGTATAGTTTAAAAAACTAAAAAATACGCTTTTATCAGGCACAAAAAACTATGAAATATTGTAATTTAATTAACTTATTGGAAATGGTTTGATCAAAAAGCGTAGAGCGCATATTTGTTGCGTGTAATTTTATAAAGTCTGAACAAAGCGCTCGACGATTTTTGATCTAACCATTTCCAATAAGTCAATTAAATTAATTTATAGTTTTTAGTGCATGATAAAAACGTATTTTTAGTTTTTTAAACTATACATTTTATTTATTTAAATCTTTTTTATTTTGACAGATAGATTACCCTACTAACAATTTTGCTTCTAAATTGTTTGCCGGGTAGTGAAATTAATAAAAAAAAAATCATGTCTGCAATTCACACGTGGTTGAAGTGAAACCTTAAAAAATCATTTTTCTTGCAAAAAAAAAAAAAAAAATAGAAAAAATCTACCTATTTTTATTCTATCACCTTCAAATCCATGTTTTTTATATGACAACCTAGTCTTAACTCAAAATATATATATCGAACAAGTCTATGAGACATCTACAAAAAGAGCTAGAATTTTTTGAACTCGATCAATTTCCATAAAAAAAAGCGAAAAAACACGTATTTTTATCTTCTCACACTATTAAATCAATTTTTTCCCTAACAACCTGTACAAACTCTTACACCATCTGAAAGCTTATTGTCTTAGCTCAAAATATATATATCGATCAGGTGTATGAGACATCTACAAAATAAGAGCTAAAATTTTTTAAACTCGATGAAATTTCATCCAAAAATAAAAAAAAAAACATTTATTATGTTCTCATGCTATTAAATCAATTTTTTTGTTTGACAACCTATAAAAATTTGTATACCATGTGAAAGCTTATTGTTTCACCTTGTATAGTGATGTCTTATCTTAGAAATCTTATTTCTAAGATGTCTACAAGAGAAGTTAGAATTTTTTGAAGTCAACCATGTCGAATTTCCAGACTGAGATTACGGTACTTTCGACACTGGTGGCTGTTCGGGGGCAACAGATCTCCACTGGTGTTTTGAGGTATT
This sequence comes from Episyrphus balteatus, assembly GCF_945859705.1. Taxonomy (NCBI): domain Eukaryota; kingdom Metazoa; phylum Arthropoda; class Insecta; order Diptera; family Syrphidae; genus Episyrphus; species Episyrphus balteatus. The sequence continues at coordinate 13,658,116 of NC_079134.1, read as the reverse complement.
TTTAAATTTTTTTCAATTTAATTGTGTAACTTGTAGAGCACGTAACGTTATGTGTGATATATCAAATAAAACGTTATGTTATCAGCATGCGTTTTAAAGTTAAATCAAATTTTTATGTGCACTAGATCAAAAGATATAACGTGTGTTGGAAAAGAACATCTTTTTACCGTTATCTCCGAATTTTGAATATGAAATTAATTGAAATTTTGAACAATTATAATTTATTTAATTACACCGGCACACAAAAAAAAAAAGTGTCATGAACCAGAAACCACCCCTATCTTTCTATATGTTTTTGGGCACGCTGAATCCGAATTTGAAGTCCGTTTGGCCCCATCACCCTCCAGTTTTGAGCTGTGAGTGCATTTTGTTTGAATTTTTATGACTTTTTTGGAGTTTTTTGCATTTTTCTCAAAACTGAAGGGTGACCGGGCAAAACGGACTTGAAAATCGGATTCAGCGGTCCCAAAAACATATAGAAAGATAGGTCTGGTTTCTGGTTCATGACACTTTTTTTTTTTGTGTGCCGGTGTTACCTATCTACAGTACAAATTTCATTCATCTATCTATTAAAACAAAAAAGTTATAACAAGTTGAAGTCGTGTCGCGTTTTCGTTTCATCTTGTTGCAAATCACTACGATACTAAAGAAGTTTTCACTTCAAAAATATTGATAAAAATTATAATGAACCTAATAAAAAATATAGATAAGATAGTAAACAGGAATTTATTTGTGCAAAATTTCAGTCATTTTTCATAATCACATTTCTGAGACAACGCTGAAACTACTTCATAAAAGTATTATTTTTCATTAATGTTTTCTTATGACGTTATCACGTACAACTATCCACCTTAAACCGAATTTACAATATGCCAGTTTTTTTTTCAATATAATTTGCAGACTAGACATTTGTATGCAATTTTTTTTTATTAATTAATACTCATTGAACTTATAGTAGAGTAACTAAAGATCAAAAATTGGCAATAATAAAAAATAAAAATTGCCGGTATTGCCGTTTTGATTTTTTTAATTTAATTGAAGATTTTTGTGAAAAAAATTTTTTTTTTCAAAAATTATTCCTAAATTTCATAAATTAATTAATGCCAAAAGATTCTCTAGGAAATTCAAAAAAAAAAAAAATATGGGAGTGAGGGACAATCTTGAATCATTCAAGCGATAGATGCAATTTTCTTATTAATTGACTTCAAACACAAAAAAAAATATTTGAACACAACGGCAACACCTACAATATTTAAACATACATTTTTAAAAAGCTAGAAACTTAGTCACATTTGTAAAATTAAAATTAAGTTAATTGAATGAAGGGCTTTTGAAAAAATGGTAATTGAACTCAGATTTTTGAAAAAAAAAATTATTGAAAAAATTTTAACATGTTGTTTTTAAACCTTTTTCGTAATATAAAATGCACTTATTTTCAAATTTGTTTGGCCTCATTTATTATGATTTAAAATTATATAAGGAAATGTCAATTTGTATGTATACGGTTTATGAAAAAAATTAAAAGGTATTTCATTTTCGAAGAACTTTTTTTAATAGAAGTTTTGAAAAAAAATGTAACTTATTTTTTTTTTTAAGTTCTACATTTAAATATAAAGTTATTTTTTATTCATTCAATAGCCCTTATTGTTGAAAGTTAAATAGCAAAAGTTTAAAATTCGTATTTGCCAAAGTCTTTGAGAAAATTTCAATGCAAAAATTCAGTTTTTATCAAAAAAAAAACCCATTGAAATTGAAGTAATTTTGAATTTTTTTCAAAAGTATGATATTATATTACCTTTTCTGCTTCGGAATTCAACTGATAATATTTATATCCAACATTTTTTTAAATTAAATTCATATTTTATTATAAAAAGTTTGAAAAAAAGTCATTTAAAATTTTTTTAATAACATTTTTTTTTTTAATTCTGAGTTTGAGAACAGTTTTTTCAAAAATTCTTAATTAAATTTAGTGAATTTAAATTTAAGAGATAAGAATGAGCTTTTGGATCATTATTATTTTATTTTTAAATATTGTTGGTGTTGCCGTTGTTTTCAAAATATTTTTTTTTTGTGTTTGAAGTCAGATTGTGAGAAAATTGCTATGGAAGATTGTTCCTTTCTACCATATATTTTTACTTGCGATATAGGTACTATATATCAAGTTATGCATTCGTACAAAAAATAAAAGTTGAGCTAAACATTTTTCCATGACATTACGATGGTAGACAATGCCAAAAAAGTGGGTCCCGGAAGTCCGTCTGTCTGTCTGTCTGTCTGTCTGTCTGTCTGTCTGTCTGTCTGTCGTCTGTCTGTCTGTCTGTCTGTCTGTCTGTCTGTCTGTCTGTCTGTCTGTCAGTCTGTCTGTCTGTCTGTCTGTATAAGGAGCTACAGCCTAAACGGATGGACCGATTAATGTCAAACTTGGTATGTAGCGTTATTTGGCGACTCTCCAGAGGGGTTTTTGGAATTAATTTTTTTTGACCAAAAATAACGGTACTTGTTATATAACGATTTTAGTAAAATTGAAATATCTCAAAAACGGCTCCAACGATTTTGTTTAAAAAATTCAAGTGTTAGTTTTAAGCTAAGGTCTATCTTTCAATGAAAAATTTTTTTTTTGAAAAGTATTATTAACGGTACCTGCCATAGAACCGTTTTTTTCAAATCCGATTATCTTCGAAAGTGCTTGTTCGATTTCAACGAAACTTTTTTTGAAGAAGCATTTATATAATTTAAATACAAACCAAAAATAAAATTTCCAAAAAAATTTCAAAATTTTTTTGAAATTTAGTTTTTAGATGTTGATTAGTGATTTCTACAAAATGACATACCAATTTCATTTTAAAACTTTTTTTCCAAAAAATTATTTATAAAAAATTAGTTTAAAAAAAAAACGGCTCTAACGATTTTGAATTTTTTTTTCTAAAAATGCATGTTAACATAAAAATCAAAACTGCATACTTGTTTTGGAGGGCAATTTAATTTCAGATTTTATTTAATTTTTTTTAAAAAACGAATTTTATTTTTTTTTTCAAATTTCTATATAAAAAGTCTTAAAAATTTAAGCAACTTTAACTCTAAGAGCAAGTTCGTGCGACCCAGTCATGCATTTTATTTTTTTTAAATTGCCTAGAGAATCTTTTGCTATCATTTGTTTTATGAAATTTAAGCAAAAAAAAATGGTTTTGTTAAAAAAAAAATTAATTTTAATTTAAAAAAACAATACGGCAACATCGGCAATTTTTAATTTATAGACTTTAAAGTATTTTTAATTACCAACGTTTGAAAAAAAAAAGATCATCAAAATCAGAGCTGTTCGGCCTGGTTCCCTAATAATTTGCTTTAGTTACTCCACTATTAAAGGTATGTATGAACGATTATTTCCAGATTTACTAGGCCATAAAAGCACCTTTTTCTTAACCCTAAAGAATAAAATAAAGAATTTTAATCGCAAAGTTAAGTTAAAAAATTTAAATGAATTTCTAGGATTGTTCTTTCATTTTTGTTTTTGATTTTTTTTTTTTTTGTATTTCAACTTTCAACCATGACCCTGACAAGATATAGAGTCACCTTGATGTCAGAGAAATAAAACAAAAATGATGATGCCTTTGTAGTTTCTTTTACGACTCACGTGAGTGCATCCATCCAACCTTCATCTGCTGATGATGATGATGATGCCAGGTAAGGTAGGAGACGGTAAGAAAAGATAGCTAAAGGCACCTTTGTCGGTTTTTGTTTTTTTTTTGTTTTTTTTTTTCTATTTCAAATTTTCATTCATTTAATTTTTTCCTTTCTGATGCCTTCCACTTTTCCTTTTAGCCAGATTTTTCTTTCTTGATGGCATTGTTTCGTTTATCTCTGGTGTATTTATATATGCATCTGATGACTATTCTATGTTTTTTTCCTTTTTTTAGAAAATCCACTTTGTATTGTAGAGATATTGTTTTCCACTTCTTTGAACTTTACCTTAAAAGAGTGATATTGTTGCATAAGCAAATGGATACGTCCTGCGCGATGACATGCGATGCTGGCTGCATGAAAATACAGCGGATGGATTGTATTTTTAGCTTCTTTTTTTTGTTTTAAGATATTCTACCTCGACCATGGCAATGGCAATGGATATGAGGTGCTCTTTGTTTTTGGCAGAATATTTTTTGTATCCTTGAGCTATATTTTTTTTTTGTTTGTTAAAAGCAGGATAAAATTCATCTGGATAAAATTTATGATATTTACTATTGCCAAAATTGAATACGAAATCCTTCAATCTTTGAAATCGATAAAGCTATGATGCAATTTTCGCTCCCCAAAGCAAAAATTGAATTTTCCACAAAAATGAAGGCAAAATCCTTTTTCTCTTCTTTATGACTTTAATTTTATTTCATGAGTTTAACCAAAAGAATCAAGTTTGATTTATGTTCTCTTAACGAATGTATAATTTGTTTATTCTTCTTTATTGGTAGTTAAAAAAGGAAATATACATTATACAGTTATTCTGAAAATTTGTCCTTCATTGAGGCATATCACAGAAATCTATCTGAATTCAATGGACAAATTTATTGGAAAAGATGAGGAAAATCCAATAAATCATTTTTCCTTTGGCATTCTTGTACAGTTTTCTTTGGAAACAGGCAAAAATATTCCAATTGCTGTCGGAAGAGAGAACAGATAGTATCTTTATTTAAATTTATTGAATTTTCAAAGAAAAATACGTACGTAACGTAAGAGTTGATTGTGGAATTTGATTACCTACAAAATTGTTGTCTATTGATTTAACTTTTAAATTTACTCTTTTGTTTGATCAAATCAATATCAAAATGAAAGCATTTCTCTCTTTCTCTGTTTTTTTTTAAGGAAATTTTAATTAATCAGTTTTAAAGCATGATCTGTATATAATAATAGTTCATTAGATTAAAAAAAAAAAAGAGAAAATCACAAAAAAAGGTCTAAGTCAAAAAGGTTTAAAAAAGCAAAAAAACAGAATAATACGAAAGTTTATCGAAAGTTTAACGGAGAACAATTTTATACATTCAGATTCTGTATTAATCTAAGCGGATTTTTGCATGATTTTTGCCAAGATGAATTTCGTCCTAAATTAAGCGGACTAATCTTCTTAATTTTTTGAATATGCTAATCTAGTCTGACGATAGTTTTTAAATTTTTATTTTTAGTCAGTTTCTTAAAATGAAAATTCCTACTAAAATTAAATGAAGTTCACCTTAAATTTAACAGAATTTAAGCGGATTCCACTTATTTGAAGCGGAAATCGTATATAATAGTTTTAAAAGGCTGGGATTTCAAGTGAGCCTGGGCACCATCTTATTTTAAGGCGAACTTTTTTTCTCCGTGTCAAAATTGTCAAAATTTGTAAACATTATTGCAATGCACAGAGTTTGATTTATGAGTAGTTTCAGATTGAAGTTTCTTAAAAATAATATTTTACTTTTAAAAACACACAAAAAAAATCAATCATAGGGTGAAAATTGCATGGAAAATTATTATTTAGAGCAGAAGCGTACAATGAGTTGCTGGGGCCTCGGGTCAAGACTAAATTTTGGGGGCCCTTTTGATATATTTATGTAGAAAATAAGAACAAATAAAAAAGGACGTAAACGCCAAATTTTTTTTCGGGGCCCCTGATGTATCATTTGTTGGTCGCTTAAATTATTCAATTAGCAGTTTTTGGGGCCCTAAGATAAAATATAATTATTATTTAAAGAAACCGATTTTATTTTTTGGGGCTCCTGAGGAAATATTTTATTACCTATTTAAATGACACACTATGTCCAGTCGGGGCCCTGGCGTGTCGTTGGCCCCGGGGCTCCACCCAGCTTGCCCCAATGGTGTGAACGCCCCTGCTTTAGAGACGCAAATAAGCCTACCAACCACTGCCATAATTAACTTTATCAGTAATCAGGACTAAATTTGTGTGGTCATGTAAGCCAAATGGCAACCAGTTAAGGCTGAAAAGTTTTCCGATATACACTCAGTCACAAAAGTAAGTATACACCCCTAACTTTGTTTAACCCTTTCGAACCCAAGCTATGAAAATCAATATTAAAAAATGTTTTTCGGTATTATCGGGTCAAAAACATCACAACTAAGAAATATGAATAGCAAAAAGTTATTTTCCAAAATAATAAATAGCAAAACTAATGTGTTTTTCTCATGTTACATGTAAGCAACATGCACTGCCTATGACCACCAAAAAAAGTCGGAGAACTGAGATAATAACTTTTTATGAAACTTTAATGTATGCTACTTCTTCTAAGCAAAAAAACAAAACACTTTCTGCATTAACATTTTTTATATCTTTTTTTTTCAAAATTATGACCATCTATAAAAAAAATTTTTTTGCAAAAAAAAAAAAATGTGAATTTCAGTCCCTTTCTCGATAAAAAAAAATTAAAATTATGATATTTGATTAACTTTTTGTAATAATCCAGTAACTAGGCATTATTATCTTTCAAATAAGACATCGTTACCAAAAAAATTGTTTAATTTTTACGAATTTTTAAAAAAATGTTACATGAGAGTAACGCTGGGTCCGAAAGGGTTAACCAAGACCTCAAAAACAAGAATCTAACACATTTTCGAAAAAAATTTAAATGTGGTTTTATTTCATTAATCATTGCCTACATATTTACAAAAAAAAATTTGTCAAATAATCAATACTAAATGAAAAAGTGACAAAAAATTAAACACAGTACAAAATTTCGCATTACAAAAGTAAGTATACAGAGAAGAAAAAACTATGAAAATCGATGTTAAAAGTATAAATATCTTAATTTTTTGGGGAATTAATATATTTTAGGCTACCCCCTAGACTTGACGAGGTCAAACTCACTTGAAGGCATTGATTTTACTAGATTTCTTGCAACTTTTGGGCCGAATCTTTTCCACTCTTCCTAAAAGACTCGTTTCAGCTAATCCTTTGAATGCTTCCTTACTTTTCTCACCAAATGGTCCAACAGATGCTAAATAGTATCCAAATCGAGTGACTGGGGGACGTTTGGATCTGGTTTTGAAAGTTTTTGATCAAAAATTCACTCAAAAATACCGAGTTTTGCTTAGGGCCGTTACCTTTATTGAAGATAATCAATCCATCTTAGCCTAATTATTCGACACTCTGGTGCAGGTTTGTCTATAAAATATCTAAAAAACAATACCCATCCATTGTTTCCTCAAGGAGACCAAATAACCCACACCAAAAGCTATAAGCAAAAACCCCCATACCGTAAACGAATCACTGCCGTTTTTACCAGTACCAGCTTTTTGATGGGATTTTGTTACTTTTGTATCTTTCTCCAAATTTTACCAGTTTGACCTCGTCAAGTCTAGGGGGTAGCCTAAAACATATTAATTCCCAAAAAAATTAAGATATTTATACTTTTAACCCTCTACCGCATACTAACCCATATATGGTTTATCGACTTCATATCGATTTATTCCCGTTATATTGCACCAAATGTCAAAAAGAAAAAACTTTAATAAAACTATGTCTATTTTTTTATAATTAACCGGTTTTTATTATCAGTAAGAGAGTCGTGATTCTGAAATAAACTCATTGTTTCAAGAGCATGTCTAAAGTGCAAATCAGTGAATAAAAGTGTGAACTTTTCAAGTGTTTTTTATAATAAATAAGTAAGTTGCATCCAATTAAAAATAAGTTTCGTATGAATTTATTATACTTTTATATGTTTACGAAGTTTGTTTTTTGTTTTTTTAATAATTTTTGTCTTTTTTTTGCGTTTTTTCCAAAACACCATATATGGGTTATCATGCGTTGGCGACTTACATTACTGATTTTTGTGGGAATTTAATTTTTTTTGTAAAATGAATTCGAAGACTTTCTATGGAAAAAATAAGTGTGATAATGCTAAAACTGGTGATGGCTTTCGAAGTGATGACGATCTAGCTTCAGATTCTGACCCTTTTTAACATCAAACAAGCCATCTCCGAGCATTTTTGCAAATCTGTAACACCTACAATGTCACGAAAAAGGGGAGGCCCTTCAGCTTTGGCAGGTGATCAAAGCAAAAATGGAACAAAACAAAGCTGAGGGAGTTATATACAAGTCATGGAAGTCCAGCCCCATCTAATCCCGAAATTTCAATTCACTCACAACAACCAAGGGCCAAAGCCGTTGAATTCAATGCTAACTGAAAACATCGACCATATCCCTGAATGGCAAACAAAAACACCGATATGTCAAATTTGCGGACTGAAATCGTTTTGTGTGCGTGTAGAAAATGGAAGGTGTTCTTCTGCAACAATGATAAAAGAAAGACTTTGAATAAATTCCATGAATAAGGAAAGTCCAATGTAATAAAAACATACTTTACAAAATATACCTTGAATGCATACTAAACCATATATGGGTTATTAATTGTTTGCTGGAAATCGACTTGCTGCATACTAACCCATATATGGTTTATGTTTCTAAAAATTTATATATATGTAAAAAAATAAAAAAAATTATGTAATACCTTTTTTCAACTCCTAATAAACCTAAAAAGTTGTTAAAAAATTTTTTATTTCATTTCGTTCATAATTATGCAGTAGAGGGTTAACATCGATTTTCATAGTTTTTTCTTCTCTGTATACTTACTTTTGTAATGCGAAATTTTGTACTGTGTTTAATTTTTTGTCACTTTTTCATTTAGTATTGATTATTTGACAAATTTTTTTTTGTAAATATGTAGGCAATGATTAATGAAATAAAACCACATTTAAATTTTTTTCGAAAATGTGTTAGATTCTTTTTTTTTGATTTCTTGCTTAAACAAAGTTAGGGGTGTATACTTACTTTTGTGACTGAGTGTAGGTGCTCAACATCTGACAATAGCAATAGCTATTGGCTTTAGCCCAGGTATAAGGGGTCGCCTGGCTGTAGTTTACAGAAAAATTCTATCTATAGATAAAATTTGAACGATGCTTAAATCTAAACGCAAATTCGTAGAGAATTGATTTTGCTATAGATAGATGAGATTAATTTAGGAATAACTGCATTTAAGAACGTTGTACACGATGATTTTGGGTAAAGGAAATTTTTTATATTGCACCAAATGTCAAAAAGAAAAAACTTTAATAAAACTATGTCTATTTTTTTATAATTAACCGGTTTTTATTATCAGTAAGAGAGTCGTGATTCTGAAATAAACTCATTGTTTCAAGAGCATGTCTAAAGTGCAAATCAGTGAATAAAAGTGTGAACTTTTCAAGTGTTTTTTATAATAAATAAGTAAGTTGCATCCAATTAAAAATAAGTTTCGTATGAATTTATTATACTTTTATATGTTTACGAAGTTTGTTTTTTGTTTTTTTAATAATTTTTGTCTTTTTTTTGCGTTTTTTCCAAAACACCATATATGGGTTATCATGCGTTGGCGACTTACATTACTGATTTTTGTGGGAATTTAATTTTTTTTGTAAAATGAATTCGAAGACTTTCTATGGAAAAAATAAGTGTGATAATGCTAAAACTGGTGATGGCTTTCGAAGTGATGACGATCTAGCTTCAGATTCTGACCCTTTTTAACATCAAACAAGCCATCTCCGAGCATTTTTGCAAATCTGTAACACCTACAATGTCACGAAAAAGGGGAGGCCCTTCAGCTTTGGCAGGTGATCAAAGCAAAAATGGAACAAAACAAAGCTGAGGGAGTTATATACAAGTCATGGAAGTCCAGCCCCATCTAATCCCGAAATTTCAATTCACTCACAACAACCAAGGGCCAAAGCCGTTGAATTCAATGCTAACTGAAAACATCGACCATATCCCTGAATGGCAAACAAAAACACCGATATGTCAAATTTGCGGACTGAAATCGTTTTGTGTGCGTGTAGAAAATGGAAGGTGTTCTTCTGCAACAATGATAAAAGAAAGACTTTGAATAAATTCCATGAATAAGGAAAGTCCAATGTAATAAAAACATACTTTACAAAATATACCTTGAATGCATACTAAACCATATATGGGTTATTAATTGTTTGCTGGAAATCGACTTGCTGCATACTAACCCATATATGGTTTATGTTTCTAAAAATTTATATATATGTAAAAAAATAAAAAAAATTATGTAATACCTTTTTTCAACTCCTAATAAACCTAAAAAGTTGTTAAAAAATTTTTTATTTCATTTCGTTCATAATTATGCAGTAGAGGGTTAACATCGATTTTCATAGTTTTTTCTTCTCTGTATACTTACTTTTGTAATGCGAAATTTTGTACTGTGTTTAATTTTTTGTCACTTTTTCATTTAGTATTGATTATTTGACAAATTTTTTTTTGTAAATATGTAGGCAATGATTAATGAAATAAAACCACATTTAAATTTTTTTCGAAAATGTGTTAGATTCTTTTTTTTTGATTTCTTGCTTAAACAAAGTTAGGGGTGTATACTTACTTTTGTGACTGAGTGTAGGTGCTCAACATCTGACAATAGCAATAGCTATTGGCTTTAGCCCAGGTATAAGGGGTCGCCTGGCTGTAGTTTACAGAAAAATTCTATCTATAGATAAAATTTGAACGATGCTTAAATCTAAACGCAAATTCGTAGAGAATTGATTTTGCTATAGATAGATGAGATTAATTTAGGAATAACTGCATTTAAGAACGTTGTACACGATGATTTTGGGTAAAGGAAATTTTTTTTGACAATTCTGAAGATGACAGGTGAAAGATGAGGGAATAAAAATTAGGCGTCTAGATGGATTTTTTTCAACACTCTGCGTTTCGAAATATTAATTTTTGAAAAACACCTTCTTTTTTAGGGGTATTTTTGGGTAATTTTTGATTTTTAGCTTTTTTTTGGAGAGTTCAAAAAATCTCAAACTAATAGGACATGTAAAATAAAATTTTAGAATTCAACAGTTTATAACTTTTGACCAAGAGCAGATAGACATTTTATTAAACTTTAATGAGCATCCTGATACAATTACCTCTCATTTGGTATATCACACATCACGGTAGACTAACTACAAGCTACACTATGTTAAATCAAGAAACTTGCGAAAAACCTCAAAACACCAGTGGAGATCTGTTGCCCCCGAACAGCCACCAGTGTGGGAAGTACCGTAATCTCAGTTTGGTTAACTTTAAAAAATTCTAACTTCTTTTGTAGGCATCTTTGAAATGAGATTGATACGTCATATGAAAGGTGAAATAATAAGCTTTCACATGGTATATATTTTTTATAGGTTGTCAAACATAAAAAATTGATTCCATAGCCTGTGAACATAAAAATAAATGTTTTGTTTTTTTGTAAGCTTTCAAAATAAAAAAAATTAATATAATGAGAAAATAAAAAAGGTATTTTTTTTTTAAGCTTTTTCTTGTAAATTATGATTGTTTGAAAACAGTAAACGCTTCAATTGACTCATTTTAACCAAAAGCACACAACCTGTTTTCTGACGACGTTATCACCTCTTTTTTAATTTGGTTTAAAAAAAATTGAATTTTTACAACCCTGGTCCTGTATATATTGCATTAACAAAACTAATATTGAACTATCTTATATGCAATACTGCGAAAAGTCCATTATAAAAGTTTTTTTCTGGGCTATAGTTCTTTCAACTTAAATCAATTTCAATAATATCCGCCAATGCATAATTAATATATGCAGAACATAAAGTTCGCATCATAATGTTTTTTCAAGTGCGCTGCTTTTTTAATCTAAAGTTTTTCCTACAAATCGATAGCAAATTTTTCCAGGAAACTGTTTGCAGTGTCTATTTCCATAATTTTTGGAAATTTCTATCAAAATTAAAAAAAAAGGAAAGAAATAAATCTGACTAAGAACAGTTAAAGAGTATCTAAGATTAAAAATTGTTTTTGGGATAAAATCAAATAACTTCTAAAATTATTCAGAATTTTTCGAAGAACGAAAATCCCAAACGAAGCATACTCATTGTTCTTATTAAAAATCATTTAATCAGATTGAATAGCCTTAATTGATTCTTTTTTGTACAATCTCATAAATCCTCTAAAAGAATGACCTTCATTCATTTGTAATAGATTAACAAAAAAAATTTATTCCCTTCAATAACTCTTGAAAAATTAATGATATCATTGAAAACATCCGATATCAATTAGTGTAATAAGACTCTGAAGAACCATTCTCCTTCGTCAAGGTTTTTCCAATAGGTACCAAAAATACACAATGCTCAGGCTCACCTTAGTCTTCTATATGCATTGCCTCGTTAAAAGAAAATTTGTTTATTTCCATTCTAATATCCTTAATCCTCCAAATCATAGCCCCAAATCTGCCTTCCGTTTTTCCAACACAAAACAAACAATATTAATCCTGTGAATAGCACTTTCAGATCTATGAGCATCTTTTGAAGCTCTTCAAGCTTCGGGACTCTTCATTTCGATTCCCTAGAAGAAGGAAGGAGAGTATACTCTTGAATTGAATAAATCACTATAACGGAAATAACTCGGGCATCCGGTCGTATACACTTAAAGAAAAACCCACAAACACACATAAATACAACAACACAAAGGTTATTTCAATATTTCTTGGATTGAATTGCCATTGCATTGTGTTGTTTGAGTTTTAAATTAATTCATTGCCAAAGAATGAATTTATTGGGTGGTTCAGTTTATAGTTGAGCTGAGTTCAGTTTAGTTCGGTGTGGTTTTTGCTTGGTTTTTGTTCGTCGTCGTCATCGGTCGTGTCCTTGGCATCGCTTTTATATGCCCTCTCTTCCCTTCAATTGTATACTTTCTCTCTCTCTTATCCCCGATTACCAAATGGGATAAGTTAAAAAAAAAAAATATATCATGAATTTATTCATTTTTTCATTTTCACTTGAAATTTTTCGGTTTCCTAGGAGGGATTTTATCTTCGTAAATTCGTCGTAGTCATTCAATTTAATTAAAAAATCTGTATATGTATGCAATTGAAATGAAATTGAATGTATTGTGTGAATGTGACCAGAATAAAAATAGGTAATTCATAGATTAAATTAAAAAATGAAGGTCGTTGAATTTTTGTTGACAATCAGAAGAATCAAGTTCTTATGAGAGAGAAATTGTTTACTAATATGATTGAAGAATGATTTGTCAAGTTTTCAATGAACCTCATAAGGGTTTTCCTATTTATTTGTAGAAAATGTAGTCAAATCTCCGATATTCTTATTCAAAATACACAGTCACCGCCAAAGAAAAATACCATGTAATTAAAATTTTATTTTAATGTAATTTTCTCGTTTTTATTTTTTCGATTTTAAATTTTTAAGAGTTTTATTTTTACTTTATTTACTTTGATATCATTTTTTTTATAAGAACGCATTAATGTCGTCTGATTGGGAAAGGCCAAATTGTTTGCAATTTCAATTTTAGAAAAAATATTCTAAAGGTGCTTTATTCAAATTTTTTAAACTTTAATCTTATCTTAAACTACTGTAAAAATTACTCATACACCTCAGTGGCCGTTGAAATCATTCATATAATAAAACGGCGAACGCGAATTTTGTGGTACAAACTACACGGCCCACAAAAACCGAAGGGGCATAAATTATATACTGAACGATTAGAAATTTGCTCTAAAAGTGCTGAATGTAAATTTTTTAAAGTATTTTTTAACCGAAATAGGTAAATTCAATAAATTAATTAAAATTCGATATTTTAGTAAAAAAAAAAAAAACAAAACAAAAACAACTGGAATATCTGTTGGAAAATTTCCAATCGACTGGAATGAAATGAAAGAATGAAAGCATTCAGCGAAAATCCAAAAACATTAAGGGGGTTTTACATTGGTGCGTTATTTTATGATCGCATGTTAACTATGGTTAACTTTCATTGTTTTAGTTATCTAAGTTTAGAAGTAAGATGTTTGTTTTATTACCATGAATTATTTTGTTAAAATCTAATTCTATTAAAATCGAGTCTATTACCAAGGCCCAATCTTTTGTAAACACTTTTAATTATAAAAAAGGTAACCTACACCAAAAGTTATACCATACATTTTTGCTTTGCAGTATTTTTATATAAAATCACTCAAAACCTGAATAATGAAACCAATGAAATCTATCTTCGTCCTTTTCTCTATTGAAAAGACATACATAAGAATTTGACAGTTCCTTGACCATTTTACCAAGTTTTCACTTTTAGACGCTTACATTTTTGCATAAAAGGCCCTAATATTTTGTCGCACACCAAATGCCGCATGACAAAGCGACCTAAAAAGTGAAAAAAGTGGGAAATTTACAAAATTAAATTTTTTTTATTTCTTTCTAGCGCTATTTGTTTTTGGAAAAAATTTTCGGAAAAAAATATAAAAATTGTTTATTAAAGCAAAAAATAAGCTTTCTGCATCATTACTTTTTGATTTTAAGGTAAGAAAAACTGTCAAAAAATGAGTTTGAAAATTTTCATTTTTCATTCGCTAGCGTAATTTTTTTTTTTAAAGAGTTAACAAATTGTTTTTATACAAAAAAATAAGCTTTCCGCATTTTTTGTTTTAATTTTCTAACCCGAAAAACCATACAAAAATGCGTTTGAAAATTTTCACTTTTGTACTTTTTCACATTTTGAGCCAATGTAGTTAAAGGTATAACTACAACGGCCACTTTTTGCAAAAAGTGAAAATTTTCAAACTCATTTTGTGATAGTTTTTTCGACCAAAAAATTAAAAATAATGATGCAGAAAGCTTATTTTTTGGTTTGAAAAACAATTTTTGTAGTTTTTTCCAAAAACAAATGGAGCTTAAAAGAAATAATTTTTTTTTACTGATGTAAATTTCCCACTTTTTAGGTCATTGTAGTTAAGCCTTAAGGCTTTAAAAGTATAACTTTTTGCAAAAAGCCAAAAAGTGATAGATTTCAAACTCATTTTATGACAGTTTTCACTACTACAAAATAAAGAATAATGATGCTAAAAGCTTATTTTTTGGTTTAAAAAAAAATGTTTATAGTTTTTTTTCCAAAAACAAATATTGCTAGAAAAAAATAAAAAAAAAATATTTTGTAAATTTCCCACTTTTTCACTTTTTAGGTCACTTTAAGGTATGTATAACTACAATGGCCAATGAAAATTTTCAAACTCATTTTGTGACAGTTTCTCCGACCACGAAATTAAAAATAATTATACAGAAAGCCTATTTTTTGGTTTCAAACAAAATTTTTGTAGTTTTTTCCAAAAATTTTTACAAAAACAAATAGCGCTAGAAAGAAATAAAAAAATATAATTTTGTAAATTTCCCACTTTTTAGGTCATTGTAGTTATGGCTTGAACATAAAAAAGACGTTGTCGTGCGACGCAGTTGGTGTGGTAAAACCTTAAGAATTGATTTGTTTGATTAAAAAATTTCGATTCTCACTTTCAAAGGGATGTTTTGCTTAAAATTTCACTGCCACACAGTACCACGGATTACCTTTTTTCTACTGTATACTGTGAAGATCTACATCTGAACGAACCTTTAATAAATGTGAACATATCTTTAATCATTAATAAGTATCTGAACGCATTCATTAAAATTTTCCTGGAGAAATTTACACGGATTTGCACACACACTTGGAACTCGAACGTCAAGCTGAAAGATTTCTTCGTGTTGTTAATTTGAGAACACCAACTTCAAATAAAGAGTAAATTTAATTGAATATCGTTTTTTTATTGCGGAAAAATATAAAATAAATAAAAAAAAAAAACAATTTGCGATCAAAATATATTTTTTCCTGGCATAGTTAATGTGAAAAAGTCAAATTACTGTGACTTTTCTTCCCGTGATTGTCTTCAGGATATTTTTTCTCTGTAAAACGACAGCATACGGCCAAAATAATTAACCTTCTACTTCATCTTCACTCTGATCTTAATATCTACAATTTCCTATTGATTTTGATTGAATTTATATAACCGAAGAAAATAAACAAAATTATTGATCAAAGGAATCTCTGGTTTTATTTTGCAGAAGTTGTTTTGATTTCAGATTAACGTACGTGTAAAAATTGTTGTCAAAGGACACACACACAATCGCAAAAAGAACTCGGTCTGTTTTCATGTTCCTTTTTAACACCAAAAATTCGATTTTTTCAAGGCGATTCTAAAAATTGAAAGGAATTCGACATTCATGAAACAGGTTGAATTGAATTGAAATGCAAGGTGCAAACACAATGCCCTTAAGGCGATTACACTTTGCATTTTCTTTTTCGATACTTTTTTTACGTAGTTGAGCGTAGTTAAAATGTAGACCAACAATATCTTAATCAGGTTTAAAATATATCAAAAAGGAGGTATGTATATTAAATATTCCTGTTTAAAAAAATCGCAAGAAAACAACAACAAATACTATAAAAAATTAAAGAAACTATTTTGGTATAATTGTGTTCAAAATTGTTGCAGATAAAAAAAAAAATAAAGAAATTAGCACTCGAATTTCGAGGGCTTGGTCGGCTAGTACTTATAAATATCTGTTCTAAAACTCCACAACCACGTATCTTTTAAAGATTTAAACTTTTTTAAACCTTATTAGTTAAATTGTGTGCTGCAAAAGCTTATATATGGTTGCATTAAAGCGTTTTCATACATCAGAAAATTATACTTTCGCCGAAAACTGACTTTCAATTATGAGAGTGGAATCCAAATGTGTGGTTTGGGAATTCATACAGTGGACTCTCGCTAACTTGAACATACGATAACTTGAACAATCCAATAACTTGAACATCCTATTTTCTTGAACTTTTTTATTGCTGACTCTATAAGTTGAATAATTAAAGTATTTGAAGCTCTGTAACTTGAACATAAAAAAAATGTATTTCAACAGAAGTTTGAATTTCTTCAATGTAGGTTACTACGTTCGTAATCATGTTTTGCGTCATTTACATTAATTTATAATAACAAATTGAATTCATACACAAGCCAAGACTTTTTTATATGTTCCAGTAACTTGAACAATCCAATAACTTGAACAGGCCTGGTTTTGTATGTGTTCAAGTTAGCGAGATTCCACTGTATTTATTTTCTTCGAAAAAATTTCCCCAAATTCCAAAAATGCATTAGATATATTAAATACGGTTTTTTGAAATAATATCTATGTATCATCTTACTGACCCAGTTTCAATATAAGAAACACACAAAAAGTAATACAGATTTTGATTCCCTGAAATGTTGTATACCTCCAAATGTGGTTATAATGGTTTTTTTTTTATTATTATTGAAATTACTCCTTTTGGTGTTGTTGCTGTGCAGAAAAATCATAATGCAAAGAATCATTACGAAGATAAATTTAATACAAAATTCAATTTTATGAATGAATTTCGTTAATATTAAATATTTCTTTACAGGGGCAAAAAAACAGGTGAATTCATGGAATTTCTTTATATTATATTCAAAGCTTAACCCATCATGATCCTGCTGTTTGCCATTTACGTACAGCATTACCATCAACATATACAATATACACAAAATGATTAAGGTTATTTGGATTTAAATAATAAATGGCTAAAAGCAACACACGACCATAAACACGTTACTTTGTTTGCTTAAATATTCAAGGTTTGTTTTTTTTTTTTATTTTGAGGAAATTGCAATTCAAGGTTAAATTTTTTTTTAATGGAATAATGGAATTTTAACTTGTTATTTAATGTTTAGGAAGTTCTCCTTTAACAGGATCATACAAACAAAGTCATAAATTGGTATTTGCTAGTGATAGATTTAGAGTAAAAAAATATATGATGTGCTATGATAATTAATTTTTTTAATAAAACACTAATTTTTTAAATAAAAAAAATGTATGACTTTTATCACCGTTACTTGACATAGAACCTTTTTCTTGATGTCTGATTTTCTCGCGACGTAAACCGATATCAACAAATTTATTGTTGCAAGAACGTTTAAATAATTTTTGGAAAATCTACAATTTATTTTTTTTTTTGATAAATCAAATTGAAATTGAAAAGTGAAACTTTGTTTTTAATTTTGGACAGATAATAGGCACGTTCAAGAAATATTAGGGACTAGATATTTAGGCAACGTCATTTTCTGAACGGAAATTTGAGTAAATTGACTAAATTAGTTTGGATGATATGCTATTGTCAAATTTCGAAATGCATTTAAGAATTTTAACGGTCGCATGGGTAAGACACCAAATTTCACTTAACTGTAACGAATGAATAAAATTAATTATAACCGATAATGCACTTTTTAGTTGTTTTTCACACAAATAAATTTAATTTTGCTAAAATATTTCTTTATTTAAAAAACAATCTGCTGTCAGATTCCTAAATTTTTAGGGAAAATTTTCTTGCCTAACTTTCCAGTCAGCTTTCCAATAAAATTATATAAATTGGAAGGATTTTGTTCACAGCTGACCAATCAGAGACCGAAAAATTACCTAAATATTTAGTCCCTAACGTTTCTGAACCTGCCCATTTTCTTTTTTGTTTTTGAAAATTATTTGAAAATATTTATGCTTACAAAATTATTTTTTAAGAAACGACTTAACGGTTTCAAATCGTTTTTTCAAAAATTATTTTTTATGCAAGAAACTCTATGGAATACTACTCCACACAACAAAATGTTTTTGTAATTTATAAAATAAATTTAATAATTTTCAGGGTATTTATTTCTTAAACCTTCTATTTCAACTGTGGTCTCACTAGGACTAAGTCTTTTTGTATTTTTAATCCTTAGACTTCAAGCAAAAATGAAACGCAAACAAATTTTGTGAATAAAATGTTTGTAATGTCAATTTGGCTGGTACCTACGATTGAAGGCATTTCAATATCTTAAAAAAAAAACTTTAAAAGCTAAGTTCTGATACTAGATTCGAATTTAGAAGGTAAAAGTCATTTGGTTTCTATGGAAAAATCGATCTTAAAAACTCTTTTTTCTTTTCAATTTTTCCCAACACATATTTTCTAAAATAAAGTGTAGTTCTTCTATAAAGTCTTAATCAAAAGGTTTTCATCAAATTTTTCAAAAATCAAAAATTTTTTCGGAAACCTTTTTGATTGAAAAATAGGCTATTTCTTCAAATTAAACTCGTCAAAAATCCATAACTTACTATTTTTCTAAAAAAAAAAATCATTAAAAGTTTACATCAAGTTTTGTTAAAATCTAACTATTTTCGTAAAAATAAAAAAAAAAAAAAAAAGTCATGTGGTAGAAATGAAACATTAAAACAAATTTTTCTTGCAAAAAAAAAGAAAAAAATCTACCTATCTTTTATTCTATCTTCTTTAAATACATGTTTTTTATATGACAACCTATATTAATTTTATATCATCTGAAAGCTTATTGCTTCAGCTCAAAATAAATATTTATATCGTTCATGTCTATACAACATCTACAAAAAGAGCTTATTTTTTTTTCAAACCAAATCACTTTTCATCAAAAAATCAAAAAAAATAAATCTTTTTTCTCTTTTAACACCATTAAATATATTTTTTTAAATGACAACCTATAGTAAATTTATATCATCTGAAAGGTTATTTCACCTATTATATGACGTATAAATCATATTTCTACCATGCCTAGAAAAAAAATAAGAATTTTTTAAAGCCAACTATGTCGAAATTTCAAGCTGAGATTACGGTACTTCCTACACTAGTCATCGTCAACAGATCTCCACAGGTGTTTTGAGGTATTTTTCAAGTTTTTCAATTTAAGATTGTGTAACTTGTAGAGCTCGTACAGTTAATTGTGATATATCAAATGAAAGGTTATGTTATCAGCATGCGTATTAAAGTTAAATAAAATTTGTATGTGCACTAGATCAAAAGATATAACGTGTGTAGAAAAAGAACATATTTTTACCGTTATCTCAGAATTTTGAATATGAAATTAATTGAAATTTTGTACATTTATAGTTTAATTAATTACCTATCTACGGTACAATTTCATTCATCTATCTATTAAAACAAAAAAGTTATAACAAGTTGAATGTTCGTGTCGCGTTTTCGTTTCATCTTGTTTCAAATCACTACAATACTAAAGAAGTTTTCACTTCAAACACTGTTGCAAGTGTAATTTCGAGTTGTTATTTTTTGGTTCTTAAAATGGGTATTTCATACGTTTGCCTAGTTTAAACGGCGTGTCGGGCAACCATCTTGAATTTTTGTTTGTACATATCATAAGTCTGTATGTAGCGTTTTTCATATCTTTCCTATAGAGTTCCTATATAGTACCTACTGCACATCCATACGAAATCTCTTCAATTTCATTTCTTTTATTCTAAAGTATTTCATTAGAAATTTCAATTTAAAACAAACAATCACCTTCATACCTCCAATGCCTGAGGAACAAAAACTAAAAGCATAAACTTTTTGTAATTTCATTTTTCGAAAAAAAAAATAATCAATATTCGAAACTTTACATCGAATTCTCACATCCGAGTTCAATTCGATTATATTCAAATACAAAAAAAATAAAATATATGATTTGAATAAACTTTGTGTGTCTACATTTCATGTCCATTTTCTAACCCTGAGAAACTTTAATTGCTTGCAGAATACTGCAACAATTTCCCAGAAAATCGAAACAATTTATTTTTCAAATGTACACGTACATATATGTGTCTTCAAAAAAGAGAGACGAATGAAAATTAGCCCAAAAAATTGAATAAAAAAAAAAAAACGTTTTACAAAGTTGTTCTAGAAAGACCTTTACCACATTTACAAGACATTAACATACCCTACATCTCTCTTTCTCTCTATTTCTCTGTCTCTCTAGTCGAATAATTGTTGGCTACATAACGTTTTGGTTTGACTGGACATCATCAAGATTGGATTTTAGTTTAACATTTCAGATAGAAAGACACAGAAAAAAAAAAGAGTGTGTGTACACATGTACACGCGACTGAAGTTATACTTCTCATTCAGTATATGTAAATGAATTGCATTTGATATTTTTAATTTCTATTATTAAATTAATTAATCCACACTTCGTTTTTTTACATTTTTATCAAGTGAACAATAAATTAATTCTTTCATCCTCCTTGCGTCCATGTAGTTTTCAATTTAATCTGTGAAATTTACTCATGTTGTGCGGTTCAGAACGTACGGTATATGCTTAACGAAAGCAAACAAATTGCGCATAAAATATGCTATATGGTAATTTTATGAGGATTGTGTGTGCTTCAGCACTAGTAGTAGCAATATGCAACTTGCAGGGTTGCTACAAAGCTCAAAAGTGAGCTGAGCTCAGCTCGCAGCTCAGCTCAAATTTTGAGCTAGCTCACTTTTGAGCTATGTACCATAGCTCAGCTCATTTGAGCTAAGCTGAAAGTGAGCTGAGCTGATGGTTGAGCTGAGCTGTTGGGTGAGCTGAGCTGTCGGTGAGCTGAGCTGAGCTGTTGGGTGAGCTAAGGTAAAGTGAGCTGAGCTGAGCTGTGATGGGTGAGAGGATACATTGATTTTTATTTGGAAAGTATAATAAAATATGAAGATATTTTAAACTTTTATAAAACACCATAGCTTAAGTTGTTTGTTTCTAGTTATTAATGGAATTATTTTAACACATAGATATTTTTATAAATAAGACAGATAATTGTTCGTGATCTTTTCTGTTGGTGTTTTTGATAGTAAATATATTTCTATTTTTTTAGTAAAATATTTCTTTTTTTATCATAAAAAAAAATTCCGGTACAATCCGGTTTTTCGACTTTTTTTAAAATTCCGAGAAAATCGGTTTTGAAAGTTGGGGTAAATTTTTTTTTTCGAAAAATCCCCGAATCTTTAAACGCTCCTGGAAGCTAAACCGCTTGAGAGTAATTTTTGGGAGTGATGCCAAATGATAGCTTGTGTCATGGGCCTACGCTTTGCACATTGTCAGATTTTTAAAAAATCGCCTTCCATGTTAAACCGCCACATCATGCCTATTTTTTTCAGAATCGTGCCTATTTTTTTTTTACTTTTAAGCTCTCCCGGTTTGAGAACGCGTGGACCTACAGGGATGAGAGTTGTACCCAAATGTAGGTTAGAGTCCCCACTACCTTTTGGCATCAAACAAATTTTTTTCATTTTTTTTCAAAATTCCGAGATATAGGCGTTGGAACGCTTTGATCTAGAGACAGGGGAGTGCTTATATGAAAGCTTATATTCTCAGCTACCCGATAGTGGTATAATCCGGTTTTTCGACTTTTTTTAAAATTCCGAGAAAATCGGTTTTGAAAGTTGGGGTAAATTTTTTTTTCGAAAAATCCCCGAATCTTTAAACGCTCCTGAAAGCTAAACCGCTTGAGGGTAATTTTTGGGAGTGATGCCAAATGATAGCTTGTGTCATGGGCCTACGCTTTGCACATTGTCAGATTTTTAAAAAATCGCCTTCCATGTTAAACCGCCACATCATGCCTATTTTTTCAGAATCGTGCCTATTTTTTTTTTTACTTTTAAGTTCTCCCGGTTTGAGAACGCGTGGACCTACAGGGATGAGAGTTGTACCCAAGTGTAGGTTAGAGTCCCCGCTACCTTTTGGCATCAAAAAAATTTTTTTCATTTTTTTCAAAATTCCGAGATATAGGCGTTGGAAGTTGGGGCGCTCACTTTCAGCTCAGCTCACTTTCAACTCAGCTCAAATGAGCTAAGCTATGGTACCTAGCTCAAATTTGAGCTGAGCTGTGAGCTGAGCTGAAATGTGAGCTTTTTGCAACCCTGGCAACTTGCCACATGGAAATTACCACATGCAACTTGCCACATGCAACTTGCCACATGTAACTTGCCACATGCAACTTGCCACATACAACTTGCCACATGCAACTTGCCACATGCAACTTGCCACATACGACTTGCTACATGCAACTTGCCACATGAAACATGTAACTTGCAACGTGTTGTGTGTTTTATGTTTGCCGTACTGCGGCGTACTGCATTTTTAAATACTAAAGTACTGCCTACTATAAAGGTGAAACGACAGCCCTGCTACCCAGGGTGATCGCGTCATAATCCCTTTGACATTCTTGTCAAAAAGTAAATTTTCATACCCACCCTCCCATAAGAAGTATAACTTCAAAAACTCAAATAACTAAAAGTAAATTGAAAACTTTAAAACATCTCTCCTCCACATACCCAAAACAACTACAACAATTCTGAAACATCAGAGGACGACTAGAAATTACCCCCTCTTCTACTTCTTCCATCTCTCTCTCTAGATGTGAAATGAACTCATTCATCAGGGTGAAGCCTTTGGCCGACACCTTCACACCATAATACACACAAAACCAGGAATATACCCAGAACCGGATAAGACCAGAAACATGCTCTTTGGGTATAAAGTTAATTGAGTTTTGAATTGCTGTGGAATGTTAGTATAGAAAGTACCTAGAGTTCAGTCTCTGGCTCTGGAACTCTAAAGTCTGAACGGTTCAAGCTGCTATTTTGCTACTGTTGCATTCACAAACTCCCCAACTCTAAAAACTTATACAATCCTTATGGCCATTTATTTTTTTGCTTCACATTTTTTTTTTTGTATTCATCCTGTGTTTCGTGTTCGTTAGTCTACGAGTGTATCCTTTTTTCCTTCTCTCATGTTTCGTTACAAAACAAGGATTCCAATAGGGTGTCCAGTCTTTATATATAAAACAACCCAGACTGAAAGATGGACAGATGAAGATAGAGAGATAAACAAAAAATTTACACTAGAGTACAACACTCGAACTACCAGATGGAGCCAAAGTAAATGAGTTGACACCAATTTTTGGATTGCAAGTGCTTAAGAAGCACTTCGCCCCGACCGACCGACCGACCGACCACCCGCCAAGCCATCACCATTTAGCCTCAAGGTTTGATGTCAGATAATGACATGATGGGTCAGAGCGAAGCAGAGGGGGATCTAGAAAAAAGTTGTTTTTTTATTTAAATGGTTGATGTCTTTCTTCGTTTATATTCTGCATCCTTCCCCCCCCCCCCCTTTTTTTTCAAAACAAACACAAAAACATTTACAACACAGTTCTCAAGCCCCAGTACCCCAAATGCAATTGCAAGAAGTAATGAGCTATGAAAAGATTCAAAAAGTTTTGCACGTCATGATAAATGAGTACGACGAACCCTTTAACATCCCAAAGAGTCAGCGTCGTCCTCGTCGTCCTCGTCGTCGTGTACTTACAACTCTCGTAGTTATCGTTGTCGTTTGGAAATGGAAACGAAGGAAGCAATAGGAAGCAGAGCCCGCTCAAGGGTTTGCATTCATTAATTCATGAGATAGAATATGAAGTTAGAGTAAATGGATTTTCCTAAATGAATGCATCCCGGCATATCTTCTCTTCAGAACTTGGGGAGGAGGGGATTAAATAATTTTCGGTGTAAATTCTTGAGAAGGAGTTTAGTGATAAATTGGTGATAAATTTCGATTTGAATAGTTAATTGGTAAATGAAAGGAAGTCTCAAGGTTTTTTTTTTTTTTTTTGGGACTTTAGAGCGAGAACTCTTGAAGGATAAGAAAACTTGGTCTAGACGTGAAAATCGTGCAAGGGGCTCAGGAAAAAGGCTTCCTTATATCCTTAAAATGTTTCCCAAACAAAAATTAATAAAAAAAAGGAACTTTTTCAATATAGCTAAATGCCTTCCTTTTATTCTCTTCCAAACAATGTCTCTTTCATTTTCAAAAGGCTTAAGTTGTCGAATAAATTAAATTGTCATTAGACATTCAAATTTAATAAAATGCAAATTGGTACTTTTTTTCTGTCGTCCCTAAAATAAAATCACATTAAATTAATTTTAGAATTTTCGTGTTTTTTATGGACATCTGATGTTGGGCGCCATTTATCAAAAACTTTCCAATCAATCATTTCGATTTCAACAACAACTGTCCATGTTCACACAGAGAGGATAAATATCTAAATGAACGGAGGCTCTATATTTTTAGCTTTTGGAAGTAAATTAATGAATTTTATATAATTTTTAATGACAGCTTTGCTGATAGTTTAGAGATTTTCCGTGGCTGATTTAAAATTTTTTGTTTGTTATTTATTATTATGAAAGTAATTTTTGTTATGGTTTTTTAATTGTTTAGCTTTTGTGTAGGTTTAACTTGTTAATTATATTGAAGATTCAATGAGAGAGATTTTAAGATAGATTAATGTGATATTTTTAGAGAGCGAAATAAAACTTTTATACTTAACGATTCCTTCTAACTTACCTATAATTTATTTGATAAAGGGCTTTTTAACATAATATTTCAAAAATGTTGCTTTGGAGTAATAGAAATTAATATATTAAACTAAATGATGTTATATCAAAGATAAATAAAGATAAATTTTGTTGTGCTCCATTTAAAGGTTGTTAACACGATGCAACCGAGGTAAAGCAATATTGCTCAATAGAGGAAGCTATTGCGTTGGTGTTACTTTTCAGCCAAAACTAAAATGTAGGGTTCATCAGTGCAGTACTACTTGAGGACTAGAGAATCTTTTCAAACAGTGTCATGAGTTTGCGAGATCATAAAATTTTTATAAATTATACACGGTGTAACACTCAAAATATACGCGGGCGCGGAGACCTATCACGTTTTGTAGAGCTAGTCGCACTGATTACGAAACGGTATTTAAAAAGTCAGTAACACCCCCAAAATCTGGAGTTAGGGGCAAAAAACGTTGTTTTTTTTACCTTCACCCATTGAAAAAAATCTAGCTTCGTCAAATTTTTACTCATTTTCGATTTTTTTACAGTTTCTGATAGGAGATAAATATACATTTTCAACAGTGTATAAAACATGTAACTCGGTTAAACCACCTAGAATTTATAAGCTGTCAAAGTTCAAAAATTCCATTTTTTTCGTCATTTACCCAACTTAGACATCAAATTAAAGTATATATTTTCATAACAACATGCTGTTTTAAAAATATATTCTAAAATAATATTTATTTCCAAATCAAACGAGGTATTTTTTATGAAAATCAGTTTAAAATTGGCTTAGAAAAAAAAATGTACGATTACAACCCAGATACAGAAATTCGAACTTTAAGGTATAGAACAAAAATGTTGTTTTGGCACGTAGTAGGATAACTTGGGTGCCAGGATTTTTTGTAGAGAAGTTCAATACAAAAATTTTTTTCTTTGATAGGGGGCTCTATCTCCCCCCGTTTAGGTGGGAGGGGCAGTTTTCTAAAAAAAAAAATTATTCAAATAAAAAAAAATTATTAAAAAACAACGGCAACACTTACAGTAATAAATGATACCATTTCCGAAAGGCAAAATTATACATTTAATTCTAATTTTTAAATCAATATATTGTAACCAGTAATTTTTGAAGTAATCGATTTCAAAGTTAAAAATAGGCGAACAAAAAATGTTTAAAAACTCATTTTATACTATTTTTGTCCAGACTATGAATTTTAGTAAAAAAATTTACTCACACAGAAAACTGCCTCAATTGATTCCTTATCAAACAGTGAAAACTATATGATTCTATGTCTTCTAGTTTTTGAGAAAATTGAAAAATATTAACAAAAAAATATTTTGAAAAAAGAAAAATCTGATAAAATAATTTTTCAATTTTTTAATTTTCTCAAAAACTAGAAGACATAGAAACATATAGATTTATAATAAATCCAAACCCCATGATGAAGCCGGAAAAAAACTGGAGAAACGTTGGGAAAAAGAATGAATTAGTTTTTTTAGAAATTATAAAAAAAAAAAAAATATATAAAATGCTTTTTTCGTCCAAAAATCCATCAATCCACTCGATTGTAAGTTTAAAAGATGAATATTCAATATATTTCTGTTAATTGAATTTTCATTCAAACTATCGATGCTTTTATATTTTTTCCAAGACACAATTTATTAGACCAACAAAACAATTGATAACTAAAAAAAATTTGTTGACTTTTATAAAATTTCCATTTTTCAGAATTTACTGCATATGCATTTATTTTGGATTTAAAGTATCTCGAAATTTTGTAAAACTCTTAAAATTCCGCTCACTTTCAAATGCACTTAAAAACCTCCTGCAGCTAGATTTTCGAGTTAAATAGATATTCAAGTCTGTTTTATAAAAAAAAATGTAGACTTTAAGACCGGTTGATAGAAGACCTTCATAAGTTTTTATCATATTTTTAATTGGAGTTTCAGTCATTAAGGATTGCAGAAATGCATGGTAAGAAGTCTCAATCATAATTCCTAGAAAAAAGATAAGCACATAGATGATTTTTGTAGTGAATGAAGCTCCTCGTGCTTCAGTAACTGACTGTCCAAGTATTCCCCGAAATGTGTCCAAGAAGAAATCTCGCATAGTGAATGTATTTCTATGTAATCCAGAGAAACTAGCAGCTATTGCAAGCGAAGCAGGTAGTAAAATTAACACGACGATTGTTTCGAACAACAAAAATATGGACAAAATCAAATGCAAATTATTGCATAGGTACTTTGTATTGCCTTACAGTTTCTTTTCAATTTTTTATGAATTTCTTGAAAAAAGTATAGGTTTAAAAATTCTGACAAAGTTTTTATGATAATCTTTGAAATAAGCTTTAATTAAAAAAAATAAACATAGTTTTTAATTTTTTTTATTAAGTTCAAATATTTTTGTATACAAAATACATTAAATTGTAATCATTTAAAACATTATGATATTTTGAATTAACAACTAAATTCTAGACACCTTAATAATTATAACTTTGAAATTAAATAATACTCGTCTGAAAAAATTTATATATAATTTAATATATTTTATATACGCACTAAAAAATCGTTAAAGTCGGTTTAAAAAAAAAAATATGTTTTTTTATAAACTATTTCAAATAAGTTAAATATAATTGATATGCCATTTTGTCGCACTTATTAATCAACAAATAATAACAAAATTTCAAAAAAAAATTCAAAATGCCGTTTTCGAAGTTTTGGTGTGTCAATAAAGATCTTATTTTTTTTTTTTTAATTCAAAAATTTTTTTTTATTTATATTAAGGCTATATTTATGTTATATTGGCAAAACTAAAACTAAAAAAAAATATTTTGTAAATGTACAATAAATGTTTGAACTGAATAAGTTATGTGAATTAAAAAATTAAAATTAAAAAAAAAACTAGTTCTACTTTGGGAATAAAAATTTATTTTTTTTTTTCTGGTGGAACCCCGAGGCCATCGTTTTACAAAGTGAAATTAAAATCAATTATGGTTAAAACGTTGTTTCCGGAAGAGCTTAGAACTCTGAATAAATTATGTAACTTTACTAACATAAGTCAGTCTGTTTTTTTATTTTTTTATTTTAGATTACTTTGAAAGTATGGCTGGATTATAAATTTTTAACAAAAACTAAAAAAAAATTCTCGTATGGCCTAGGTATCCATACCATATATAAAAATTCGTCCTTAGACCAGTGTCGAAGCCTTCAAAAACATTAAAAAGTAAGAAAAAATCATAGAAAAAATTAAGAAAACCAATTTTGGTTTTATATTTTTATCTTTTTCAAAAAAATTTTTTTTTCTACGAAATTTGGTGAAAACCTACCTTATTATGTCCCGAATACACAGTAATTTATTTGATTTAAAATATTTATTTTTTTAACCTTTTTTTTTACTTAATACCAAAAAAACAACCTAATTTTCAATCGAAAATTTACGTGTCAAAATATCAGCTTTTTTCAAAAAATCGGTGGGCATTTTGTTCGTTAAAATCGCGGCTCGCCCGTAATTTATTTTTCCTTTTATTTTTATCATATTCACCTCCTTTTCCAATGGGTTTCATCCTACTATGATTTTTTTTGGTTTCAAAAATTATCGACCCTGGGCTACTTGAACAACAAAATAAAGTAATATTTGATTATAAGAGGGCTCCTTGTTTCAATATGACAACACTGCCCAACACACAAAAGTTTCCCAAACCGATTAAAAGATTTAAACAGGTCTTGAAAGATGGAAAATAGTCCTTATAGAAACCGTTACTAAAAATATGCTCAAACAATTTTCCTTATACATATAAAAGAATAAGGTCCGAAGTATTGCATTTTCTAACGGTAATATTTCAAAAACGGGAGCTGATTAATTTTTTTCACTTTGAATTCGAGGTCAGGCACACTGAAAACCTACAGAAAAATATATTTTTGTTTCGGCAACAATAAAAAAGTTTAATTTTGTTTTGAGATTGAAAAGCGTATAATGCTTCGTTACACAAACAACAGAAAATGTATGATTACATATTTTTATCCAACATAAGAACATTTCATATGAATAACCCGACGTTATATGCCAGAGTGATTATTTGAGAAATGACAAACTATTTTTTATTAATTTACCTGAGTATCATTTGTTTGCATGCTAACTTAACCTCACCAAATAACCTTGAACTCACTTAAACCTCAGATTTTATTTAAGCATGCAATTCTGTTTCGAACCCTTTATATGATTATATTCTAACCAACAAAATTTCACCAAATAAAATCATCAAATCAATCTAAATTGTGCAGCCTTCATTCATCCATCAAAACCCCCAACCCCCTTACTGTCCATCTAAATCAAAAAAGGTTTTCCCAATTTAATAAAATAGATTTTTTTTCTACCTAGATCCGTAAAATTTATTGATTTTACTGCCTTTTGATTTATCGTTGCTAGACTCTCTCTCTATGAGATATTCATATTCTTTTTTGAGGGCAAAACAATTTACATCACTCATCTTTATAATTGTGTTTTCTGTGTGAATACTCAACTTCTTTTCGAATATTTACTCACACACTCTCCATCAGTTTTTCAGATAAAGAAGAAGAAGAAAAAAAAAATCAAAACCAATAAACTCTAATCGTTATGCATCTATTAAGCTTCCTTCTGTATAGGTTATGCCATTGGCAGTCTTATTTATAGACAGAAGAGCATTTTATGGATTCGTAGAAAAAAAAAAACAAGTCGAGACATCAATCAAACATGGCTTCAAGATAAAAGAGAAGCTAGAAAAGTTTGTCTGGAAAATATATATATTTAAGTATTTGTCTGTGCGTGTAGATTTGCTTTTATACATCTCTGGCATGTGTGCTCCAATTGTTTAAAGATGCATGCGGGCTTCAAAAAGTAAAAATAAAAATGGTTTATTTTTGTTAAGGAAAAAAGGAAGATGCGAAAGGATTCAGTTGTTAAAAGTTTTCTGTCAAAAAAAAAAATGTGCAAAACCCAACATTTTAATTATTTGAAATTACTGACTGTGAATTGTAAGCAAAATAAAGTCAATTCATAAAACTGCAATAAAATGTTTTATACATGGTTGTGGATCTATAAATCAAGCATCGAAGAAAACTGTTAGTTGAAAGATGGGCGACCATTTTTTTTTTTTTTTAATTTGAAGTCTGGCCCCCAGAGGGCACACCTGCTTTAATTTTTGTTGTGCTTCTAAATTTACTCCTGCGGTAATATCTTTTGTTTTTCAAATTGCATCCAGAAAAATTAAATAAATCAAACAAATAACGAAGAAAAAAAAAATAACAAAAATAATAAAAAATTATTAAAATTATTTTTATTTTAAGTGGAGTGATTGAATATAATTCAATATTAGTTCTAGTGACCTCAACTAGGTCACTAGAACTAATATTAAATCAAACAAAGCTAAATGGTTTAGTGGAAAAAATCGAAGAAAAACCAAAGCACAGAAGGAATGATTACCATATAATGGATATACATGTTTGTGATGGAGGGCGTACAAATAATAACTCTATTTTCCAACCCTTCTTATGTTTCTAGAAAGAGAACAATAAAAAAAATAATAATAATAACGATGATGGTTGAGAATGAGGAGCCTTCTGTTGTGAGTCTCGAGCACATACACGAGTAGTAGACAAATGTTCATGGTTTGAAAATAATGAAGCTATAAAATTCAAGACTTGGAAGGGTGAACGAGGGCAGAGAGGGAGTCGATATTATAGCGATTCAAACAAAAAAGGAGCAAAAGTCAAGCATTATACCATATCTTCATAGAAAATGGATTGAATATGATGAGCCATAACCTAAAATTCCAAAAAAGTTTTTTTTACTACCCTTCCCCCTCACTCCTATGATAGTTCTGTTTATAAAGCTAAAACATCATCATCGAATTCTATTTCAATGAAGAAGTTAAAAAAAATTGATTCACTTTGATATTCGGTTGCCTCTTCCATTTTTTTTTTTTTTTTAACTATGAGTGTATTTCGCGTTAAATCCTTTCAATTCATACACAGATTTCGAACAATTGGCTATAAAAATAATCTGCCAATTTCATACTGGATGCGGCAAACGATGGATGGCAGATGAATATAATTTTTTTCTTTCTGTTCAATTTCAATTCGATTGAATTGAGGGTGAACAGAATGGTGAAGGAGAGGGTAGAAAAATAGATATAGAATATTGAAGATGGAAGAATAAAAGGATAAGGCAGTCGGAAATCCTTAAGTTATTTGAAGGAATAACTTAAACACTTGCAAATAATGTTGAATGACTTTGAATAAAAAAAATTAAGGGTTGTCGTGGTGTTTTTATAGAATTGTTGAGACATCTTTTTAGAGGTCATAAGGTTATACTTTTTACTCCGTGAAGTCCTTATTCAACATGAAGACATTTTTCTTTCATAAACTCGCATCTTTAAAGAGGTCTTAAGGTTAAACTTTTTACTCCGTGAAATCCTAATTCAACATGAAGATTTTTTTCTTTCATAAATTCGCATCTTTAAAGAGGTCTTAAGGTTATACTTTTTACTCCGTGAAATCCCAATTCAACATGAAGACTATTTTCATTCATAAATTCGCATCTTTAAAGAGGTCTTAAGGGTAAACTTTTTACTCCGTGAAATCCTAATTCAATATGAAAACATTTTTCTTTCATAAATTCGCATCTTTAAAGAGGTCTTAAGGTTATACTTTTTACTCCGTGAAATCCTAATTCAACATGAAGACGTTTTTCTTTCATAAACTCGCATCTTTAAAGAGGTCTTAAGGGTAAACTTTTTACTCCGTGAAATCCTAATTCAATATGAAAACATTTTTCTTTCATAAATTCGCATCTTTAAAGAGGTCTTAAGGTTAAACTTTTTACTCCGTGAAATCCTAATTCAACATGAAGTCTTTTTTCTTTCATGAATTCTCATCTTTAAAGAGGTCTTAAGGTTATACTTTTTACTCCGTGAAATCCCAATTCAACATGAAGACTATTTTCATTCATAAATTCGCATCTTTAAAGAGGTCTTAAGGGTAAACTTTTTACTCCGTGAAATCCTAATTCAATATGAAAACATTTTTCTTTCATAAATTCGCATCTTTAAAGAGGTCTTAAGGTTATACTTTTTACTCCGTGAAGTCCTTATTCATCATGAAGACTTTTTTCTTTCAAAAATTCGCATCTTTAAAGAGGTCTTAAGGTTACACTTTTTACTCCGTGCAGTCCTTATTCAACATGAAGACTTTTTTCTATCATAAATTCGCATCTTAAAAGAGGTCTTAAGGTTACACTTTTTACTTCGTGAAGTCCTTATTCATCATGAAGACTTTTTTCTTTCAAAAATTCGCATCTTTAAAGAGGTCTTAAGGTTACACTTTTTACTCCGTGAAGTCCTTATTCAACATGAAGATATTTTTCTTTCATAAATTCTCATCTTTAAAGAGGTCTTAAGGTTAAACTTTTTACTACGTGAAATCCAAATTCAACATGAAGACTTTTTTCTTGCATAAATTCGCATCTTTAAAGAGGTCTTAAGGTTAAACTTTTTACTCCGTGAAATCCTAATTCAATATGAAAACATTTTTCTTTCATAAATTCGCATCTTTAAAGAGGTCTTAAGGTTATACTTTTTACTCCGTGAAGTCCTTATTCATCATGAAGACTTTTTTCTTTCAAAAATTCGCATCTTTAAAGAGGTCTTAAGGTTACACTTTTTACTCCGTGAAGTCCTTATTCAACATGAAGATATTTTTCTTTCATAAATTCGCATCTTTAAAGAGGTCTTAAGGTTAAACTTTTTACTACGTGAAATCCAAATTCAACATGAAGACTTTTTTCTTGCATAAATTCGCATCTTTAAAGAGGTCTTAAGGTTAAACTTTTTACTCCGTGAAATCCTAATTCAACATGAAGATTTTTTTCTTTCATAAACTCGCATCTTAAAAGAGGTCTTAAGGGTAAACTTTTTACTCCGTGAAATCCTAATTCAATATGAAAACATTTTTCTTTCATAAATTCGCATCTTTAAAGAGGTCTTAAGGTTATACTTTTTACTCCGTGAAGTCCTTATTCATCATGAAGACTTTTTCTTTCATAAATTCGCATCTTTAAAGAGGTCTTAAGGTTACACTTTTTACTTCGTGAAGTCCTTATTCATCATGAAGACTTTTTTCTTTCAAAAATTCGCATCTTTAAAGAGGTCTTAAGGTTACACTTTTTACTCCGTGAAGTCCTTATTCAACATGAAGATATTTTTCTTTCATAAATTCGCATCTTTAAAGAGGTCTTAAGGTTAAACTTTTTACTACGTGAAATCCAAATTCAACATGAAGACTTTTTTCTTGCATAAATTCGCATCTTTAAAGAGGTCTTAAGGTTAAACTTTTTACTCCGTGAAATCCTAATTCAACATGAAGATTTTTTTCTTTCATAAACTCGCATCTTAAAAGAGGTCTTAAGGGTAAACTTTTTACTCCGTGAAATCCTAATTCAATATGAAAACATTTTTCTTTCATAAATTCGCATCTTTAAAGAGGTCTTAAGGTTATACTTTTTACTCCGTGAAGTCCTTATTCATCATGAAGACTTTTTTCTTTCAAAAATTTGCATCTTTAAAGAGGTCTTAAGGTTACACTTTTTACTCCGTGAAGTCCTTATTCAACATGAAGATATTTTTCTTTCATAAATTCGCATCTTTAAAGAGGTCTTAAGGTTAAACTTTTTACTACGTGAAATCCAAATTCAACATGAAGACTTTTTTCTTGCATAAATTCGCATCTTTAAAGAGGTCTTAAGGTTAAACTTTTTACTCCGTGAAATCCTAATTCAACATGAAGATTTTTTTCTTTCATAAACTCGCATCTTAAAAGAGGTCTTAAGGGTAAACTTTTTACTCCGTGAAATCCTAATTCAATATGAAAACATTTTTCTTTCATAAATTCGCATCTTTAAAGAGGTCTTAAGGTTATACTTTTTACTCCGTGAAGTCCTTATTCATCATGAAGACTTTTTTCTTTCAAAAATTCGCATCTTTAAAAAAGTCTTAAGGTTACACTTTTTACTCCGTGAAGTCCTTATTCAACATGAAGATATTTTTCTTGCATAAATTCGCATCTTTAAAGAGGTCTTAAGGTTAAACTTTTTACTCCGTGAAATCCTAATTCAACATGAAGATTTTTTTCTTTCATAAACTCGCATCTTAAAAGAGGTCTTAAGGGTAAACTTTTTACTCCGTGAAATCCTAATTCAATATGAAAACATTTTTCTTTCATAAATTCGCATCTTTAAAGAGGTCTTAAGGTTATACTTTTTACTCCGTGAAGTCCTTATTCATCATGAAGACTTTTTTCTTTCAAAAATTCGCATCTTTAAAGAGGTCTTAAGGTTAAACTTTTTACTACGTGAAATCCAAATTCAACATGAAGACTTTTTTCTTTCATAAATTCGCATCTTTAAAGAGGTCTTAAGGTTATACTTTTTACTCCGAAAAGTCTGAATTCATTAAGAACATTTTTCTTTCATAAATTCGCATCTTTAAAGAGGTCTTAAGGTTATTCTTTTTACTCCGAAAAGTCTTAATTCATTAAGAAGATTTTTCTTTCATAAATTCGCATCTTTTAAGAGTAGGTTGTACGTTTTACTCAAGTTTGCTGCTCAGCTCTTTTGTTTTTCATCATCCCCATGATGGAAAAAATGTTTTTTTAATTTTTTTTTTAATCCCTCAATAGTTAATATCTAATCTAAAATGTTCTCCTTTCATTTTACAAAATCAAACAAATTTCCTGGCAACCCTTACCATCAAAACAATCCTCTCCCACTCAGGCCAAAAGAGAATTTATTAAAATATTTTTCTGACATTCTATATATTTTTTTTTATTCTTTCTCGCATTGCCCATTCAAATTCACTTTGTAGAGTCCTTTTTCAAAGTTATATAGAGATATAAAATATAAATCCTTGATCGTTGGTTCGTTCGTTTTGACAATCCTGAATTTTTGATTATGAACCAATAAAACGAAATCAGTCGTTAAATCGGATAAATTTGTTATTCAAAAATACAAATTCATAAACGTACTTTTCTGGGGATCATATCAATTTTCGACGACACACGACGACCAAAAGGATTGTATATACACTGACGCTTTATCAATTGAAAAAAATAAAAATATAAACAAAACAAAAGTATACATTGGAATATGCTATTGAAAAAGGAAAATCATCATCATCCGGAGACGACTGAATTCCACAATTTTTGGTATTTTGTATATTTTGCTAACAAAAATATGACAAATAGCTATTTTGATGATGAAGATGATGACGATGATCCTACAACACAACTTGCCGTCCAATAAATTCTCCATACACACACAAGGACTATATAATACCTGCTTCCACCATATCGCCATCAAGGACAAATCACAGAGGCCAGATGGACTGCGATGAAGTTGGAGTAAGGGTAGATTTATTGATGGACTTTGGAGTGGGTTAGGTTACGACGACGATGACGACGACTCAACTCTGCTGTATGATATGGTCAATCGGTGGAGGCAGACAGACTGGACAGTGGTTGAAATTAAATTCTGTTTTATCGTGATTTGTTCGACATGGACATAAATTTAGCCCCAGCAACCAGCTCCAGCGATAAATATAAAGACCAAATGAGAGAGAGATTCAACTTTAGGGAGGAGTAATGTCCTTCTGACCCTTCGGGTATGAGTACGAACGGATGCGAACTTGATGCACTGGTCACAACCCAGACAGATGAGTGAAATTGAATTCCTGGCCCAAAGGATCGGGGGTGGATCACAAATTATGAGTTGAAAGGGAATTTATTACATCACAGTGGAATGGTGTCCTGCCTCTGGTAGATGTTCAGTGCGCTCACCTGGCTCGCAATGAATCATTCGCTTCATCGGTGGTTTGGTCAGGATTGGCACTTTGGCCAACCTCACCCCAACTACACGCACACACATCATATTGCCTTGGAATAAAACTAACTGGCGAGTGCCAATGTCTGTTATCGATCGAAAGGGGCTAATTGTTGTTTATAATTGGCCTGAAGATATGATAACTGCTCTCTTGCTATAAGGCAATGTGCCTTCGGGATATATATCTCCTCGAGATGAACTTCCGTTTGCCATCATATCGTAATATCCTTTCTCCCTCTGGGACAGACAAAAGTGGGATTGGTATAAATGAAATTTGCATATTAACTGGAAGCATAGGAACCATCTAGACAGAAATATAAACCCATACCCGTTATACACATAGAAATGATGACAAATGCTCACCAAATGATAAATTCAAATGGATGATGGTTGGGTTTTAGTTGGGTGGGGATGATATTTTATTTGAGACAAAGTGTGAGGAGTTTTGTCCCCAGTTCTTCCGGCCACGTCCACTTCCAGTCCACTTT
This sequence comes from Episyrphus balteatus, assembly GCF_945859705.1. Taxonomy (NCBI): domain Eukaryota; kingdom Metazoa; phylum Arthropoda; class Insecta; order Diptera; family Syrphidae; genus Episyrphus; species Episyrphus balteatus. The sequence continues at coordinate 13,621,665 of NC_079134.1, read as the reverse complement.
TTGGTTTTGAATAGACGATTTTGTAATGTAATGACATGTGTGGCCCTCCAACAGGACTCCACTGTATGATTATGTTTCAACATTTAAAGGAGAGGGTGATTAATTGGGAAACTTGTAATTTACTTTATCACTGGTTAAAATGCAGAGGAACGATAAGAGAAACTAAATTACTTTAATTGGCATAATATTCTGATGATCAATTTGCTATAGGCCTGGGCGAATTGAATTTTCTCTTATGGTTTATGTTAGAGAGTAGCTTTATCAGGAGGTTGGAGCATAATTTAGAATTGGAAATGGTTGTGGTGTAAAGTTTTATGTTAGAAAGTAGTGAAAGAAAGTAGTTTTCCAATTTTCTAATTTTCTCAAAAACTAGAAGGCTTTAAAACATTATGGTTTTCAGTAATTGATGAGAAATTGGATAGGCAATTTATTTGATCAATTCATTCCGTATTGAATTCCACATGTCTTGACAAAAATAGTATTCAAATATATTTTTTCATACTTTCACAAATGTTGACTTTGAAATCGATTATTTCGAAAACAACGGATTAAAATAACTTGATTTAAGAACTAAAATAAAATGTACAATTCTAGCTTTTGAAAAAGGTATCATTGATAACTGTAATGTAAAAATTGACCCTTCCTCCCATAACAAAAAATTATTGTTTTGAATACCTCTACAAAAAAATCGTTTTCAATTTTCGGCGTCCAAGTTATCGTACTCGAACTTTGCGTTGATATGAATTTTCCTCGAAAGAAAAACACGTTTACGAGGGGTATCTCGAAAAAAAAGCTAATCCGATTTTGGTAAAAACGGATTATTATTGCTAAGGCCTTCAGGAATAAAGAATCATTTTTAGTTTTTGTTGTCATTTTAGGTCAACCTTAAACTTGTTCAGGCTCACTGTGGTGTATAAGTATATAATCGAATTATGGTCCTCCGGAGCACAGTGGGGAACCTTGTATGTTAGGGTGATAAAATAACTCTGTAAAATCTAAACTACTGGACCAATTTTGAGGAAATAAGAACATAAATCAACGCCAGTGATTTCCGCTACACACCAAAGTGAAAAATGGGTAGTTTAGTTGAGAAAAACCTTAGCCCTTTCGGACACAGCGTTACTCTCATGTAACATATTTTTAAAAATTCGTAAAAAATATTCCATTAAATATTTTTTTAGGTTTCGATAGCTTAATTGAAAGATAATAATGCCTAGTTTCTGGATTATTACAAAAAGTTAGTCAAATATTATCACAGTGAGCCTGAACAAGTTTAAGGTTGACCTAAAATGACGACAAAAACTAAAGATGAGGCTCTGTTCCTGAAGGCCACAGCAATAATAATCTGTTTTTACCAAAATCGGATTAGCTTCCTTCTTCGAAATACCCCCCGTAAACGTGTTTTTTTCGAGATTCATATCAACGCAAGGCTTTCTTTCTTTATCTTATTTTTATTTTCTTGGCTATTTTGCTTTGCCATTATCAAAAATTAAAAAGTACTGTGCTTAATCTACTTCGATTTCATGAATTTGTTGTATTTCCATTTAAAATTGGATTTTAAAAATAAAATTTCTTAGTACCAGTGTGGTACCAGAACCCTCATTAGTGAGCCTGATAAAGAAAGTAGTTTCCCTATTTTTCAATTTTCTCAAAAACTATAGAATAGAAACATATGGTTTTCAGTATTTGATAAGGAATTTATTGAGGTAGTTTACTTTATCAATTTATCCCGTAATGAAACCCAAAGACTTGACAAAAATAGTATTCAATGTATTTTCTTAAACTTCTTTTTCACAATTGTTGATTTTGAAATCGATTATTTCGAAAACAACAGTTTAAAATAATTTGGTTTAAAAACTATAATTAAGTGTACAATTCTAGCTTTTGAAAAAGGTATCATTCATAACTGTAAGTGTTGCCATTGTTTTTAAATAATTTTTTGTTTGATTTTTTAGAAAATTGCCCCTCCCGCCTAAAGGGGGGGACATAGACCCTCCCTCCAAAAACAAAAAATGATTATATTGAATACCTCTACTAAAAACCGTTTTCAATTCTCGGCGCCTAAGTTATCGTACTCGAGCCTTGCGTTGATATGAATTTTTCTCGAAAAAAAAACGTTTACGTTTTGTATTTCCGATTTTGGTAAAAACGGATTATTATTGCTGAGGCCTTCAGGAACAAAGCCTAATATTTATATTGTTCAGGCTCACTGTGTCATACCTTTAATTTTTTTATGGAAAAAGGGACTGAAATAACACAATATTTTTGCTATTTATTGTTTTGGAAAATAACTTTTTGGTATTCATAATTCTTAGTTGTGATGTTTTTGACACGATAATACTAAAAAAAAAACATTTTTTAGTATTGATTTTCATAGCTTGGATTCTAAAAGGTTAAAACTAGTACTTTTGTATTAAATTTGATGAAGATAACGTATATAATAAACACTGCACAAATTTTTCTGATATATAAAGCTCTCTGTTTTTATGTGTGTCTGTCATGGTAACTACATATGTATATAGTTAAGGGTTTTTGATGATTCCCTAGACGGCCAAAATTAACTGCACTTGCGACATGACAAAAAAAGGATAATCTTATTTTTTCTCAAAAACGGCTCTAACGATTTTGATTAAAAAAATTGTAAATGTAATTTGTCAAAATAAAGTCGTAGGTACTTTTTTCAATACAAAATATTTGTTGGTCTGTTACACTGGTCGGCAACGGATATAGAGCAAGAACCAAACCCTACTTTTCGAGAGGAATTTTGTGTGCTGAGTCCGAATCTGAAGGCTAAATTTCACTGGCACGTCACGTTTTTGAAATAATTGAATATTAATAGGTCAAAAACGCATTTTTTTGGGTACATTTGACATCGAATTACATCACCGTTAATTTTTTTTATTGTAAAACTACTTATGCAATCTCAAAACGCCATATTAACACGTCCTAAAAGTATTTATATTTTTTTCAAAATTATTTTTTTTTTTCTCAAAGATATTGTAAAAAGAAATTTATGATAGATATCTCAAAATCTTGATTATTTTTTTCAAAGTAATGAATGGTTTTTTGAATCAAATTCCATCTTGTGTCTTCTGATTTGGACTTATAAAGAGCAACATATTACGGAAAATATATATTTTTGACTAAACATAAAAAAAAACTCAATTAAAAATTAGTTTTTGAAGCTTTATAGCGAAAATAGTGATGATTATAGCTAAAAAACTAGACGTGATAGAAAAAATCTGTAAACAGTTTTGAATTCAGCACACTAAAGACTAAAGTCAATCAAAATCACCTTATAAAGTTCTTGCTCCCGACTTTTTTTTAGTTTTTTGCCGACCAGTGTTATTAACGGTAATAGAATCATTTTCTTGGTTTCAGATTTTCTCGCAAACAACACATCCAATTTTAAAGAAAACATTTGTAATAATCATTTTTATCAAAAAACAAAACCGACTTCCATTTCTAAAAAAAAAAAAAAAAAAATCGGATTGAATACCTCCTCCTTTTTGGAAGTCGGTAAAAATAACATTTTTTTTTTTGAAAAATCATTTTTTTTTAAACGGACCGATGAATTATTGAACCTTTGGTTTATATGTAGGTATATGAATCAATTTTTTTTTTTTTTTGAAAAATGTTTGAACTTTTTTATGTAAAACAAAATATTTTTTTTAAAAAACGACTACAACGATTTTTATTTTTCTAAAAATTCTTATATGTATAAGAAATTAAATTGCATACTTTATTTAACTTTAAACCAAATTTTATATTAATTTTTAATTTTATTTTTTAATTTGTTAAACAAAATTCTTTTATACATTTTTGAAAAGCTTTGTATTTCAAAAAACTTTTAACAGTCGTGCAGACAGAATTGAATATTATATATTTAAACAAAAACTCAAGTCATGTTTTGAATGCTATAATTTCAACTTCAACTGGTTCTAGAAAATGAATCCACACGGTTCCGGATGATATCTTTATTTTTTTGCTCAAATGATGTATCGATATTATTTATTAATATATTATTAAGTTAAAATTTGACTGTGAACGGAACGTTTAAAAGAACCTGTACTTTTATCTTTTTCGGGTTATTATTTCTTGGTCTAACAACTAATTTACTAAGAAATCTTAAAAATTGTCACTTTTGAATAGTAAGGTATTTTCCAAGTTTTCCCCACTGTTAATAGCGGTGCATGCGTACGTTAATCTGTACAAGTAGATAAAGCCTAAATTGGTGGATGGATTTTCTTGAAACTTGGTATTTTTTTTTTTTGTAATATCTTCTTTAGAAAGAGCACCTACCATACAAATTTTGGAGTTATTGCTATTTTCTCGAGAACGGCTCTTACTATTTTGATTAATTTCAATATACAAAAAAACCATATAACTAATAGGGACAAACAAAACTGGGTTTTTTTTTCTAAAAAATTGCGGATAATAGAAATATGGACCGTTTTTAAACCCCTGATGTCGTCTCTTAACCTAAATCGTTAATAGAGTTAGACCAATTTTGTTAAAAATTTATATAGGTATACACGGTTTTCTAAATAATAATACTTTATTTATTACTATACAGGTACTTTGAACTAAAAAAGCAAGTTCGTCCGACCTTGTCGTGTATTTTATTGAAATTTTAATGTTAGTTCAATTGGATTTTTCTGAGGGATTCCGGCATTACCTCACTAAAAACAACGAACAACTAAATTTCAGTCCTAATGTTTTTCGAAACAAAAAATTAATTAAAATAAATTTTTTTTTGAAGAATTTTTTGATTAAAAGAAAAAAATTTTAAACTACCAAAAAAAAAATAATTTTTTTTTTTTAATATGTAGAACTCTCTCTAAAAACAACATTAGCCCCACCCAGATTTATTTTAAAGAAGAAAAAATCTCATTTTCCTTATAAAATCTCTTGGGGTATATATTCAGTAATTGCCAACGACCGCCACAAGCTGAAAGTTTCTTCAGAAAGTTTCAACTTTTTGAACATAAATACATGTGAAGCCATAATTCTCTCAACTGGTCTCTTTGGTTTTTCTCTCTCAAAACCTACATATCTACCAGACATATACACCAAAAAGCAAATTTCTTTGCTATACACTGTGTGCTGTGGTCGGGTATGAGGTACTTTTTAGAAAACTTAGTCCTTTTCTTTAACTCCTTCTATATGTACAAATATAGAGCTACTTTATAATAAGAACAACAACAAAACCAGAGCATAAAACGATTCATTCGTTTTCTACTTTTCTTTTTATTCCTTTTTAACCATCATCCCCATTCTCTTTTATCCCTACGTCCAGTTGGGTGGAACAAGGAGTTGAAGTCCTACGTCCTGCTGGCAAATGAAGAAAAATTACTCCAAAAGAGAATACGGAAAAAAAGAACAAAAGAAAGGAACAAAAAAAAAAATCTGAAAAAAAGAAAGAAAAAATACCAACGAAGGAGACCGACCGATAATTGATAATTAATTGATTTTATGATTCATTGAATGGCGGCGCTCCCTTTAAGCGGCCAACAAACGACCAGCAAATTAATATAATAACTTTTAATTATTTATTGCACTCTCTCTGGTGGACGATGGTGCAATCTGGGCTTGGGGATGATGCATGCCACAATTATACCACAAGCTATCTTGGGCAACAGTATGGTTGGCTATATCTCTGTGATGGCCTGAACAACAAAGCTGCAACACACAAACACCAACATTCTTAACTTTCAACTTGCACCATATGAATCTATTTTAATAGTTTTTGATTCTAGGAAAAAACTTTGATTTTTTTTTGTTTTATTTAAGGACGACAAGGACGTTGTTGGTTGGCAGGAATATGTGTACAAAACATGTGAAAATACAAGGTACAAACCTGACAGCTATTCATGCATACCTTTCTCAAACTCTCTCTGGCTTTTTGTTTATAACAAAAGCTCTGGGAAGATAATTTTTGGTTTTGAAAATATCCTGAGGGATATATAGAGAGAGAATCTTTGAGAGTTATCCTTCTAAAACAATCTGAGATGATGTGTAAGCAGCAACATTAAAGTTTTAAGTGATTTACCATCAAACGCACACACACACACACAACAACCTGAAGTAGAAAAGCCATATTTGTTTTATGATTTTAAAGGTATTTTGACAGATGTTTCAGCTTAATTTGCTTGAAAATAATATCAAGCTGAAAATAAATTGAACAGTATGAGGTGCTTTTTTTGTTTTATATAACCAAGGGTTTTTTTTTTTTTTTGAAAAAAAAGACAGTAACGAGGAATATAATATCTCTTTATTTCAAAACATAACTTTTAACTTGCTCAAAAATATAACTTAATTTTCTACATAAAATACGATTTGTTCGGTTGAGGGAATGCAAAAAGCGAATTTAATGTATTTTAACAATTCGCGATGTATTTACAAAAGTATTGAATTCCGGTATTTTTGTAGAAGATCTCCTGGAGGACCTCCACAAAACGTGTTTAGCGGGGAGGAAGATATCGTCGGCACAATGCCGTAACCGCGAATCTGCATTTTTGAACATTTTCACTTTAATCTGTCAATTTACTTGTTATCGGTCCTTCTATTCACTGCTTCGATCTCAATCCGCCATCTGTTGCCTAGAAGCCTAATCTATCGGGTTGGGGTCGAAATTCTGTATGTTGTAAAATTCTGTATTCAAAATACTGTATGCCAAAATACTGTATGTCAAAATTCTGTATGTGCAAAATACTGTACGAGCAAAATTCTGAAGATCAAAATTCTGTAGGTATAGCTAAATTCTGGTTGGTCAAAATACTGTATTTCAAAATTCTGTACATCAAAAATCTGTATAAATCAAAATTCTGTAAAAATGATGTAAAAAATATCGTTATCGTATCGATATTTTTTACATCATTTTTACAGAACTTTGAAATACAGATTTATTTAAAAGAGGTTTTATTATGAATTTCTTAAATCTTAAATCAACTTAATAAAGAGGCAAGCTTTTAATGCTAATTAATCTAGGTACCTTATTAGGAGCTACGGAAAAAGGAGAGAAAAACAAAACTCTACACTTATTTAAAAAAAATCTGAGTTAAACAACTAAAACGGATTGCAAAAAATTAAATTTATATGGATTTTGACATTTATAATTATGTTTGTATAAAATCACAACTTTATTGTCAATAATAATTATATTTAAAGCTAGTATTATGTTTTTTTTTATCAAAGGAAATTTCTTGAAAAATACTGTATTGAAAATACTGTATTTTGAAGTATAGAATTTTACAAAACAGAATTTTGCAAGTCAGTATTTTGTTCATACAGTATTTTGACATACAGAATTATGGTCTTACAGTTTTTTGACCCCACAGAATTTAGTCGTAAAGAATTTTGACAAGCAATTTCCATTGCACAAATTTCCATAAGTTTGCATGAGTTTCCAAAACTTAGAAACCATTTTTTATCAAAACAAAACTACAATTTTGCACATTCATGGTTTTTCTTTGTGCCCACGATATTGGTCAAAATCATGGTGGTCGCAAATTTCGAGTTCCAAATTCTTAAAAAATCAACCTCGTTTTATGATAAAAATTTCATGCTCAAATGTTCGCTTTAGTTATAAAGGAGATGGCACATTTTTGGGCCCAGTGTGTGCACTAACGAAATTAGTATCAAATGAAAGGTGACGATAAGCACATTACGTTTGTTAAATATTTTCAAATTCGTTAGTGGGGTTTTGGAGATATTTGAGTTTGAAGTTTCGGATTTCAAAATCAAGATTTCAGCTATTTTTTCGTACAATTAACCGTAGAATGCGTAGTAATGGATGTACAAAAATAATATTGGTATCAAATGAAGGGTATTTCTTTTGTCTATAAATCTGTATCAAAAATCTTTATCTATTAAAAAAAAAAATAAAACATATTAGGTATTTACTTCTCAAAAGGTGATTTTTTTAAACGAGGCCTTTGGCACATCGAAATATCAAATATTCAGTAGTGACATGTACTTTTTTTGCATTTATTACATAGCTTAATGTGTTACCTTTAATTCTATATATAAAACAGTTCTATAAAACATACAAAAACCTTATAATAAGCAAAATACACAAAAATGCGAAAGAAATTTATGCCTATTAAATAAATTAATGAAATCTTGATTTTGAAATCCGAAACTTCAAACTCAAATATCTCCAAAACAACATTAACGAATTTGAAAATATTTTACCCACGTAATTTGCTTATCGTCACCTTTCATTTGATACCAATTTCGTAAGTGCACACACTGGGCTCAAGTTCCATAGAAAAATGTGCCATCTCCTTTCTGTTACGATGCGTCATTTTTCTTGGGACACAAAATAACACAATTTAATTTTTTTGTAAGAGATGCACAAATTTATAAAGAGTTTTGTGCATGAGTGGTGTTAATAAAGAAATATCTACTTAAAAATAATTGGATTTAATGTGTTTTTAAGACATTTGAATTTCAGTTTTTGAGTAACTGACAGGTCCGGGAACGCTTTTTTTGATTAGGTATATTAGATGCAATAAAAAAGGATATGGATACTTTTCTAATCGAAGCATAGGTTATATATAAAAAAAATGCCTGGATATCAAATTTTCCACCTCTATGATTTTGACCTATAATATCTCTGATCCAAATTATTTTAAATTTAAAAAAAAAAAAAGTCATGTGTACAATTTACACGTGGTAGAAGTGAAACCTTAAAAAAAATTTTCTTGCAAAAAAAAAGAAAAAATCTACCCATTTTTTATTCTATCTCCTTTAAATACATGTTTTTTATATGACAACATATATTAATTTTATATCATCTAAAGCTTATTGTTTCAGCTCAAAATATTTATACCGTCCATGTCTATACGACATCTACAAAAGAGCTTATTTTTTTCAAACCAAATCACTTTTCATCAAAAAAGCAAAAAAATCAATTTTTTTTTCTCTTTTAAAACCATTAAATATATTTTTTTAAATGACAACCTATAGTAAATTTTATTTTATCTGAAAGGTTATTTCACCTTTTATATGACGTATGAATCATATTTCTACCATGCCTAGAAAAAAAATAAGAATTTTTTAAAGCCAACTAAGTCGAAATTTCTGAGATTACTGTACTTCCTACACTGGCCATCGTCAACCGATCTCCACAGGTGTTTTGAGGTATTTTTTCAAGTTTTTCAATTTAAGATTGTGTATTTTGTAGAGCTCGTACAGTTAATTGTCATATATCAAATGAAAGGTTATGTTATCAGCATGCGTATTAAAGTTAAATCAAATTTGTATGTACATATACTGGATCAAAAGATATAACGTGTATAGAAAAAGAACATCTTTTTACCGTTATCTCAGAATTTTGAATATGAAATTAATTGAAATTTTGTACAATTATAACTTATTTAATTACCTATCTACAGTACAAATTTCATTCATCTATCTATTAAAACAAAAAAGTTATAAGAAGTTGAATGTTCGTGTCGCGTTTTCGTTTCATCTTGTTTCAAATCACTACGATACTAAAGAAGTTTTCACTTAAAAAAAAAAAAATAATAAACAAAAAGTTAATTTTTAAAATAGAAAAAATGATGGCTTCCCAAAGAAAAAAACGTTTTCTTTAAGAAAACTTCCACTTTTAAGTGGTTAAAAAAATCGAATTATGGTCAGAAATCTTTTTCCTTTGTTCATTATTTGAAGATCGTGTGAAAATTTCAAGCCGATCGATATAGCCGTTTTGGAAAAATTCTAGAATATATGTAATGTAGGATGTATTAAAAAATGCAACAAAAAAAAAACTATTTTCTTTTGAAAATTACAACCCTTTAACGGCAGTATTGGTGATATTGGCGCACTGAAATATATTTGGTGTATAGATTCTGAAATTTTTCAGTGCTGTTATCAATGTGTACCTAGCAGACTAAAAACGATTAAAAAATTAGTTATCTAAAGAAAAATCCATTGATGGTGTCTCAAGCTTAAATGAATCAATAGAAATAATTTCAGCCCCAAGCGATACGAATTACAGCAAGCAAGCTCTGATGGATCAGCGGGTATAGGCTGTGAGATGCTTTGGGCCTATCCGAGTAAAAATGGAATTCTGCCGAACCACCGCACAATGGGACCAAACGACCAAAACCATCTCAAAATTGGTTTTAACAAATGTGATCATTTCGAAAATGTAATGATTGTTTAACATAATAGTAATGTGCGCAATTATGATAGCATACATTGTTTTGAATATATTTTGAATTAAAGTAGGTACTTAAAATGAGTATCGAATCTTACATTTCAATTTTTATTGTTTTTCGTCCTATTTTATATAACAGTTTAAACTTAGTTTTCTCAGAAGTTTGTGAAGAAACCTTATAAGTGTTGTATATCAATAAAAAGGTTAGAATCTACTTTATAAATCCGTCATTTGTTTTTGAATGTACTTTAAATTGATTTAAAGTTGTTAATTAAAAAAAAAATAACAATTAATGGGAAGGAATTCGACCAACTTTAATTTTCAATTGTAGATTTTTCCTTTGCCGACGACTGCCGATGTCGAGTTATGAATGAAGTTAGAATCTCATATTACTCAAAATTAAGGAATAATAATAAAAATTTTGTGCATATCTGCGCCATTTTTATTTACGGTCAAAAATGTATAAAATAAAAATTTTCCAAAAATGTTTGCAAATCTTTTTTTTACTGTCATCTACAGGGTGTCTCAAAATTAATGATTCAAATGAAATATTCTGATAGGCTATTTAAATGGCTCTTAAAATTTGGTAACTTGTTTATCCCAAATATTTACGGTTTTCTATTAAATGCACTTCTTGTGAAATTTCTAAAAATTCCTACTTTAATAAAGTACTTTGCTTCCCCTGTTCATAATTTATTTTTGTTTTTTTACAAATCTGTCCCTAAAACAATAATTAACAATTAGGAACAATTGAAAAATAAAAAAAAAATGATTTCGCAACAAATTAGTTTAAACAAAAGCCTATGTTTTTTATTGTTTTTTTTTTTTTTAACTTGAAAAACCTTGTATTGTTGAATTCAAATTATATAGTATCTGTCATCCTAACTTCAATTTCCGAATTTTGTATACTTTTTTTTGCAAACTGTGATAACTAGGCAAGTTATAAAAATGATAAACCAGTTTCAAAATGTACAATTTATTTTTTAGGGTGTTGCTCTAAAATAAAAGTAAGAAATTGAGTTTCATTAAAACTGCTAACTAATTTGTAGCGATACGGCGAACAAAATAAATAATGTTTTGATTAAATAATTGATTCTTATTTACCAATGTTTTAGTGAACGTTTGTAAAAACAAAAAACAATTATGAACAAGGGAAGTAAAATACTGTTTCAAAGTAGGAATTTTTCGAAATTTCAAAAGAAGTGCATTTAATCGAAAATGGTAAGAATTTGATGTATATGTATTTTAAATTATTACTTTTGGGATCCCCTATAAAGTTAATTCCCAAGAAGCTTGACATTCTGAATGGATTTCAAGTTCCATTTTCTGCCGCAAAACAAAATCTGCAGATTTTATTTTATTTTATTTCATCCCATTTTTTCAAACTTATATTTTTTAAGCTATTTTAATTCTTATCTCAAGCTTTTGTTTTATTTAAAAAGTCTTCTCTATAAAATATAAATTATTTTCATATTCTATTTCGTTTTAATACTTTTTTCCTCTTCAACTCTTTTCTGTTGTTTGAGTTTTATAAAATACACAATAATTTTGATTTTATTAAGAAAATGGTTAATTTAGTCTCTAAGTTTTTAGATACTTATCCCTTTCACATTTTTTCTTTCTTTTCTTACTTATAAAATAAATTCTACCTATACCTTTTGTATATGAATAAAGCTATTAATTGATGAATTTGAGCTATTTTTCATAATTTTTGTTTTTGAAAATATTATAATAAATACATACATAATTTTTTAGTTCTAATTTTTATTACATATTGAAGCATACAGTGTGTAGTATATTTGTGCCAAATTTCAAAAAAAAATATTGAGAAACAAAAAAGTTATGGAATTTTGAGATGATTTACATCGTTTGGTCCCATAGTTCACCGCAGTAATGCAGCTTTTTGATAGCCGAACCACCTGCTATAGGCAACATGTTAAAAGATTTTTATTTCTCCGAATCAAATGCGATGGCCAAGAAATGTTTATTTTTCTTTAAAAATTAGTTGGTGCAGCGGAATAGTAATTTTTGAGTATTGTGCGGCCGTGATGCGGCTCTCATGCGGCGGTGGTGGTGCATCGGAATTCCATTTCTACTCGGAATTATGTTAGCGTGAGGCCGATATTGTTCCTGCTTTATGAGCGGCACCTTATAAGCAATTTTAAATATGTAAGCAACGTTCAACTTTCCGTGCTTCAACCAACGATAAACTATTATAACAATAACTGTCATTAATATTTTCCGCTCCTAGTCAAATTCAATTTTTGTTAAAACTATTGAGTCACATTACATTTATTTAACTTTGAATACTTGATAACTCCTGTAATGTGTAGACTACAATTAAAAACATTCGAAATACCTACGGGCAATTCCGCATTTAACCTTAAAATAAAACAAAGTAAATACTGACTTTTTTTAAATAATAAAAACGAGTCAATATTACAGAGAAAATGGCGTGCATCAACATTGCCACAAAATTACACTTTTCAGTGTAACCAAAACTCATTCCGCAAAACCACCAACGTACCATTTTATCTCTTACTGTCTCTGCTCTTCCCTTTTTAAATAAGCTAAAAACCCCAAACTCGCACAGTAAACTCCATGCAAGCGTATAACATTCCCAATGACCGTAATTCCCATCACTGATTTTAATTTCACTGGAATTTATAAACAAAAAAATTATTATGTGAACTGTTTTGATAGAGCTCATTCACAATGAAAAGCTACCACAAAATATTTTGTATAAAGTCAAGCGGCAGCGAGGACCTCCCTGATGCATCATGTCTATCCGGGAATCCACTTTCATTCTGATGCATTCACCAGTTCATTGCTGAAATTTACATATTCACAATAATTTTGACCCTGTTGTGAGGAGAAAAGGGGGGTGGGGGGAGGCTACTGAAAAAGGAAGTGAGAAGTAAAGTGACCTTTGTCACTATGATGGTAATGGTTGGGCGATTCCATGACGACCGGCGGCGCGGTGGCGATGATGGTGTTCCACAGTGTGACAATTATTCAGAAAGTGGATGTCATGGCAGTTCGGATCCGAACCAAGTAGTGCATAGGTACACACTTTCAGTGGTCTGTCCAGTGTCGAAAAGGGGTTATACCCCCGTCATCATCATCGTCCTTGTAGAATTGTCCATTGGCAAAGGACTTGCTGTTATGGACCATTAGACTGATCCAAAAAAAAATTTTTTTTATTTTGTTCAAAGCATTGTTGAAAATATTGTTGGAAATGACGACAAAAAAATACTGTAAAAGTTTCAGCCCTTAATGTTAACATTTAGTACCGCCGCATCGCAATTTTCTATTTCCCATACGATTTGTATGGGAAAGATTGTGTATTTGTATTTAGAATTTTGTATCTTTTTAATGGTTCATCAAAAAGGCTAAATTTAATCATTTTCTTGTATAAAATTGAACGCTCTACAAGATTGCATTTATGAAATTAAAAAAAAACGGATGCGAAAAATTAATTAAAAAAATTTTTAGTTGAAAAAATGAATAATTCGAATTTATTGAAGAAATCTAATATGATAGTTTTAGGGGTTTGAGAGTTATATAAAAGGATCTGTGAAACCAAAACACAACATAGAATACAAATATTCGAAAATTTTGCCAAATTTTTTGAAAAAACATAACAATTTCGTCAAAAAATCGGGAAAAAATGAGAAAAAATTACTTTTTATATTTTAAAGTTGAATAACTTCGAAACGCTGGGGTAAATCAAAAAAATTAATAGGAGCTTTTTTGTAGAGCGGACAATTTTATAAAAGAAAATGATTTTGTCAAGCCTTTTGGATGAACCATTAAAAAGATACAAAATTCTAAACACAAATACACAATCTTTCCCATACAAATCGTATGGGAAATAGAAAATTGCGATGCGGCGGTACTAAATGTTAACATTAAGGGCTGAAACTTTTACAGTATTTTTTTGTCGTCATTTCCAACAATATTTTCAACAATGCTTTGAACAAAAGAAAAAAAAATTTTTTTGAATCAGTCTAATGGACCATGTTAATACATTCGCGGCGTCACTCAAATCAGCTCAACACCCTTAACAAAATATTTGCGGTCTTAGTTGTGGATTCAATTTGGGGTGTGGTCATTGTGGGGTTGTTTTGGTGGCGTGTACATTTCATTACGATTAGACAAGCGCAAATGGGCAAAGTTCTTCTTCGCAAATTCATGGATGATGTCCTACTCTTCTGTCCTGTCCTATCCATGGCGGTGATGTTCCATTATCCCATATTATAGTGTCCGCGTGGGTCTATATTTATTTTTTGCACCCTCGGACCTCGACTCGAACTCCCTCGGAGGGAGCTTCAAGAGAAAATTATTCACTGCCGGGGGGCTTACCTCTATATATTTTAATTTTCGCATCATGTGGACGTTTTTCGACGAGTCCTGCGAGCAATTATTGTGTGTGTGTGTGTATATGGACATTAAATGTCAACAACGCATTTTAGTGGATTATGCAGATGCAAAAATAGTTGTTGCTACTCTGGGAGCTCTCTCTGATGGTGGCCATTACGCCGAACGCGGGCTTGGTGGGTGCTCGCATGAGAGTCCGTTCAGGTCCTGAAAAAACATCAATTAAATGAAGTGTTTTTGGTTGTTTCGGTCGGTGGGGAAAGAGTGAGTTATAGTTATGCAATTGTTCGCTGAAGTGTAGATACACATGTTTCGCTGGAAATTTATCCATGTTGTGTTGTATAGCAGCTCTTGGAGCTATTATGTATCTACAATGGTTAAATGGTAGCCCTCGCGCTCGTGATGAATTTGATGGAATAGTTTGTTTTTTTTTTTTTTTTTTTAGCTCCGGGAATTTGAAATGAGTTAGAAATGAAATGAAATAAAAAATAAATGAAAATACACTTATTTTTGCAACAAGTTTTTTTTCTATTTCCTCTCAGGGTTTGTTATTGTAACACCATAGGAAACAATTTGGGAAAAAAACTAGATTTTAGTTTTTTTTTTTTTTATTTGAGTTTTTTGGAAATAAAGTGCTAGTTTATATTGTTTTCTATAGAAAAGGTAGGAAAATAAAAATAAATAGTAACATGATGTATAAATTGAATAGTGATGAAACAATTTAAACTTTTACTTTGAATACATATTTCCAAACAAAAAATTTACAGGATGTTTGTTTATCTTTGTTACATAAATAAGTTGCCACTCTCACAATATCAGAATGAACATAGTTTTTTTTTTTAATTTTGGAAAAAAGTGATTTTGAGTCAGATAAAATAGTTTAAAAGGTCTCAACTTTAATATGTATTTCATCTGTAATGTAACTAATAAACCCACAAGCCGAAATGGGTTTTAAAGTAAAGGTCATCTTAACTCTTGTATTGCTTTTTTTTAAGTGAAAACTTCTTTAGTTTTGTAGTGATTTGAAACAAGATGAAACGAAAAAGCGACAGGCAGACTTTTTTTTGTTTTGATAGATCTTTTGATCTAGAGCAAATAAAAATTGTGTTTAACTTTAATACGCATTCTGATAATATTACCTTCCATTTGATGTATCACACATAACTGTACGTTCTCTACAAGTTAAACAATGTTAAATTGAAAAACTTAAAAAATACCTCAAAACACTTGTGAAGATCTGTGCCGAT
This sequence comes from Episyrphus balteatus, assembly GCF_945859705.1. NCBI lineage: Eukaryota > Metazoa > Arthropoda > Insecta > Diptera > Syrphidae > Episyrphus > Episyrphus balteatus. Next base: position 13,605,870 of record NC_079134.1, on the reverse strand, counting down.
GACCAGCTACTAGTGTAGGAAGTACCGTAATCTCAGTTTGAAACTTCGACGTGGTTGGCTTTAAAAAATGCTTACTTTTTTTGTAGGCATGGTAGAAATATGATTGAAAAGTCATATAAAAGGTGGAATAATAAGCTTTTTAATAATATAAAATTTATTATAAGTTATCAATAAAAAAAATGGATGTAAATGGATGTGAAAGAAGAGAAAAAACATGTATTTTTTTTGCTTTTTGGAACGAAACTGATTGGGTTCAATAAATTCTAGCTCTTTTTGTAGATGTTGTATACCTATAGAAGGTCGATATTTATTGTGTGTGTGAGTGTTTTATTCTGATCTAAAACAATAAACTTTCAGATGATATAAAATTTTTTATATGTTGTTGTATAAAAAAATTGATTTAAAGGTGATGGAATAAAAAAAGGTAGATTTTTTTTTTTTTTTGAAGAAAATTGATTTTTAAAGGTTTTACCACGTGTGAATTGCACACATGAGTTTTTTTTTTGTGACATCACATATCGTAAGAACATTTAGGGTGTTTCAGAATAGGTAAAAAACTGTTTTCAAAAAATTAGACTGACATAAATTTTGTTAATTTTTTAAACTAGTGAAAAAGTTTTGTTTGTCACGAGAATTTTTTTTTAAAGAAATAATGAAATTCAGAATAACAGAAATGTTACCCTAATGAAAATTGGTACAAATGTTTGATTTAAACCAGTAATCTTAGCAGTCTTTTAAAATAAATAAGAAATAAGGAAATAAGGAAAATCCGCGATAAGTCCGATAAAATCAAAATCGAAATTTATTAAAAATGTTCTTTTTTAGGTGTAGAGAAAAAATTTGTAAATTGGGAAAACTATGAAATAATAGTTTTATACTATTGAAATTCAGCAATATTATATTACTTTTGAGATTGTAAGCAAGAATCTAAAGTGTCTATAAAAATATCATGGTTGAAAGGGTATATTTTCAATTGAAAAAAAAAAAAAAAAAAAATTTATGGGCTTTCCTTGTGAAATTTGGTGAATAAGTTCAATTTGGGACAAAATATTTTCATAAAATGATTTAGGATGAAAAGGTTTGTGTGAATTGGTCCCAAAAAGCTAATGATTTATTTTGTTTCTTGTTTCGATGACGAATTGAACTTTTATATACTTAAGTTCTAAGGCGTCAAACACGAATTAGCACCGTTTGAATAATTAAGAGAAGCCCATGTTAGAGGAAAACTTAGCCATGTTCGATCTAATTGGAACACTTACACTTTTATTGCGTTACAACTAGTGATTTTAGTGTTTTTTAGCATTTGAGTAGGGTTGCCGCGAGTACTTGTCTGCATTTGCAAGGTGGCACCCGACATTTATTTTATATAGAAGAGAGTATTATCTAAAATATGGTGAATAGTTTGGATTTCAAGTGCATAAAAAGTTATACTGTTTTGTTCAAAGAAGATTTTTGTCAGTGTTGTTTTAATTTGAATGGGGTTGCCAAATTGTTAGGATTACGTTTTTTATATTATTTTATTATTATATATTATTTTTTTTACTATTTTGAATTTCGTTTGGCATTTCAAACATTATTTTATCTGGCCAAACAACAAAGATATGAATGTTTTAGTTATGTGACAGTTTTTTCTTTAAAATAGGGTTGCCACATGGAAGTTTCCATTTTAGAAGTGGTAACCCTTTTTTTTTCAACTTATCTTTCATTTGACACTAATTTTAAAATCTAACCTTATGAGCTAAGTAACTCGACGGTCGCCTCTTCGACTATTAGATAGCACAGATACTCAAAGTGAACCGCACATTTTTCTTATGCCATAAAACTTCTTAGAAATCAAAATAAACAAACAAAAATGTTCCTCTAAATATTTTCTAACCTCAATTTCTGAATTCACTCATCGCACACACAGAACATGATTCAAGGCCATTTCAAATAGATTTTTGAGAATTTCGAGAATAATACCAATCTCATTCATTGTCCTTGAACCAAAAAACAAAAAAAAAGTTAGATGAAATATTTCAACCATAAATTCATATTTGTCTATCAATCATTCCTCCTTCATTTCCCTCTCTCTCTCTTCAAAATCGTTTAGTCTCTTTTAAAAACGATTTAAAATTTATATTCCCCAAAAAAAAAAGGATGTGCCAATGTTGATTTGTTCAGGACATTTCAGTCAACTTAATCTGACAACAACGACGACCCCAATTGAATTCCTTGTCCCATTTAAATTTTTAATTCTCTAAAATCAATTCACCCCTCAGCTATAATAATATATCAGTGAATAAGAAGGTTTTAGAGGATAACCCCCAACCGTTCGGGACAGATAGCCATCATAGGAATAGCTAAACCAAGCGAGCGCATAATAATTACATTCTTCGATCCTTAATCAATTTTCATTTTTGGGGACGACACGAACATGAACGACAATGACTATATAAGGAATAAGCTAGCGGCATTTATTGTATACATATTCGGGATATTATCCGCCAAATGGTGTCCTTGTCACGCCCTATCAAAGGAAGTAGGCGAAATTCATTTTTTTTTTTTTAATAAACTTTAAGCTCTACCAGCAACCCCTTTTAAAGTGAATTCTACACTGACTATGGCACACTGGCGATTAGGGGGAGATTTAAGAAGGGTCCTTGAAGACTCAACTTGCAATTTTACAAACAAGAATTGAAGGCGTTAGGCGCATGGTGATGTTTATTGTGTTTGCCAAACGAACAAGAAACCAATTCACTGATTGGGATTGGGAAATATACACAAACCATCACCAAAAAAAAAAGAAAGAAAGAAGGAAGAAAGTCTTTTTCATAAGATAGGCACCCCCCGGAGGGGTAATAAAGAAGACAAAGTCCTTAAATTCTCCACTGAGCCTTATTTATTGCTTCGAAGCTATAAAATTGAAGACACAATTTTCTTATTTTTCTTTCTTCTGGATGAAACCAATGTGTGGGAGGAATGGTTTTGGTTTGGGAAGTTTGATAAAGTTGATGATGGTGATGGTGCCACTGTCATGTTATTGGTTTTTATTTTGTGGTATTTATTGGTAAACGAGAGATATCAACCAAACGCCTACAACATTTCGTGACAGTGATTTGAAACCTACGCGTCAATAATAAAAAATAGAAATCCCATTAAAAGTTGTTGTTAATCGCATCAATTAATTTTATAAGCGTTAAGCGTGTGTTGTAACAAATTATCCTTTTTTTTTCATTTAAGGACTTCATTTTACCCGTCATCATCATGTTAACATAGTGTAAACACATGAGTTTAAAATTAAAACACTTTTCTGTAAAAATACATAGGTTTTCCCAGAAATAAAAAAAAAAAATAGGAAAAAAAAAAACTAACCCATGTTTGAAGCACTTTAACTTGTAATCTAAAAGTACAAGCGAGAGCATATGTACTCTACTCGTAGATATACTCGTACTCTCGGCGTGTGCACTGTTAAATAATTTACCCAGAGATCCTTATACATTGTTATTCTTAGTGATGATGCATTATATTATAGCATAATGCAACACAATCATCCATTTGCATTTATAGTGAGAAGCAGCCACCCACCCTCATCCTTAATACCACCACAACACCATCATGGTGCTTGCTTGCTTGAATTCTGCAACAGCGATTAAAGTTAATAATTTAAAACATCCTTTTCTATATTCTGTTATAACGGGTGGTGGTTGGGAACTAGGATCTGATGGGAACGGGTTGCTTTGGCACGGTTGTAGTTTGAAATAGGGAAATGTGCAACCAGAGAAGGATATAAGGATTGTGTGTGTGGTTTTCTTTCCAAGAATAAGTAAAACGGAAGTTCCGTGTTTTTTTTTTTTTTCTTCCTTTTTTTTTTGTTTATTGGAACGATTTAAGCATGTGTTGTGCATGTACACTTTTGCAGTGAAGCATTGTTTTCACTTAATATTTTGAATGAGTGAGTTTTGGTTATGGTGATTTTGTAAGGATTTTATTTTTCCTAGACGTTTAAGGTTGTTTATGTGTAATTTTGTGTGTTTTTTTTTTCTTGATCTTGATTGCACGCAAGATGCGGAAGTATTTAATTAATGTGTATACTGTAACTGACTTGGATATAAGCTACTGAGTTTATTGCATGGATTCAAAACTTATATTTTTACATGCTTCTATAAAGAAAAATAAGGCACATTAAAAAAGATGATGCTTACTTTAAATACCGTCAGCTTAAAACAATAAGATATCGTATCAAGGGGCACGGTAGTGCCCAGCCAAGTTCTCTAGCAACTTTGGCACTACACCCTTATTTACAGGAAACAACTCAGGCCATTTTCGACCCCCCTCTAACTTCCACACCAAAGATGCTAGATGCTAGAAATTTCACTACATTTGTTGAGCTCGTAAAAACCAAACTCCTCACAAAATTTCAGCCTCCTACGATGAGTAGTTTCTGAGATATAGGGCTTCAAAAATCGCAAAAACCGTAACTGACTCACTGACTCACTGACTCACTGACAGATCATCAAAATTATGGAGAACTTCCCGATATCGTAGAAACTTGAAATTTTACACGGTGATAGGACTTGTGGTGTATACAAAGGAAAAAATCGAAAATTTGAGATTTTCAATTCAGGGGGCGTGGCATCCGCCCATTTCCGCTGAATTTTCATCATATATTATAGAGCACTTCTGATTATCGTAGAATCTTGAAATTTGGTAGAATAGTAGAGCTGGTAGTTAATACAAAGGAAAAAATTTAAAACTTGAGAATTTCAGCCAGGGGGCGTGGCAACCGCCCATTTGCGCTGAATTTTCATAAATTATTATAGAGCACTTCTGATTGTCGTACAATCTTGAAATTTGGTAGAATGGTAGAGCTGGTAGTTTTTACAAAGGAAAAAATTTAAAATTTGAGAATTTCAGCCAGGGGGCCTGGCAACCGCCCATTTCCGCTGAATTTTCATAAATTATTATAGAGCACTTCTGATTGTCGTAGAATCTTGAAATTTGGTAGAATGGTGGAGCTGGTAGTTTACACAAAGGAAAAAATTTAAAGTTTGAGAATTTCAGCCAGGGGGCGTGGCAACCACCCATTTTCACTGAATTTTCATCAAATATAGAGATTTTATATTCTACAGCCATACCTTGCAAAAAGTAGTGAAATCACAACAAAAACATTACTGTTAAAAAAAGAGCCAAGTTCTCCTATGTTGAAATTATGCTGGCACAAAAAGTACTGAGATGTAAAAGTGTACCAAGTTCTAAAGTTTGGGTTCAAATTCGTATCAATAAAATTTTGATTGTTTACTTGGCAATTTTTGAAATAACTTTAAAAATCGATAATTAAGAAAAATTGTCAAGAGAACAATCAAAATTTTATTGATACGAATTTGAACCCAAACTTTAGAACTTGGTACACTTTTACATCTCAGTACTTTTTGTGCCAGCATAATTTCAACATAGGAGAACTTGGCTCTTTTTTTAACAGTAATGTTTTTGTTGTGATTAAAATTAATGGAATCTGTTTAAATTTAAATTAAAAAAAAGTATAAAGGTACACCGAAAAAAAAACCAATATCAATTTAACATTTTTTTAAATATCAGTCAAAAATGCTCTATAAAATGTGTTTTATGATATGTATTTAAAATGTTAAAACTATATTTTAATTATCAGGATGATATTTAAATGTCACATTTTGGAAATTTTTTTTGATATTTTATTATCATTTTTTAATATCAATTTCTCATTCCAAATTATTGAAAAATATTAAATAAAAAATTGTTAATGTGTACTAATTTAAAGGCGCTTTCTGTTTTTTCGAAGTAAAATGTATGATTTACTGAGAAAATTTGATCGGCACTAAGATTTTATTTCACATAGCTTGGCAAAAAAAAAAACAACAATTATATCATATATAATAAAAAAATTATATCACCACTATTTTGTAAAGAATATTCACTTTCAGTAATGTTTTGAAAAAAGAAAAAAAAAATACTTAAAATAATAAAAAGAAAAAGAAAGAAATAGGTTTCATTATAATAAATTAAAACGTAAAATCTAGTCAACATTGATATTTTAATTGTCAAAGTGAAATTTTCACTATCCACCTAAAATTAAAAAATGTCAAAATGATATGATAAAATGTCAAAATTGATATTTTAATTGTTGGACAATAGCTGTTATTATCAATTTTTTTTTTCGGTGTATCAAAAAAAATTGAAGCTTTATAAAAATTGTGTCATAAATCACAAAGTATGTATGCAACTCTAATTTAAGTATTCCTGGATTTCCATATTTGTTTCTTCCTAATGGTGTCAATTCCTTTTTATTTCTTAATAATTTTTTCTAAAATAAATTATGAGTTTATATTTCAAAATTCATTTTTTTTTTTCAAAATTTTTATTCACAGAAAAAAAAAACCATAGTTTACACCATCAGGAATGGCTTGATAATTTTATTTAGGTAATAATAATTGTAAAAGTCTTAACATTTCATTAAAAAGTTAGTGAAATTGAAATACGCTGTAGTTTGATAAGTAAAACTTTCTACGAAAAAATCAAGTGCAATTAATTGCAACTTCCTTTCCATTTGTTTTCCTCTGCCGCACAGTGGTAAGTTTGGTGTTTTTTTGCGGTCAAAATTCATTTGCACGACCATTTCTTGACGAAATGTCTTGAAATTTTGTACACTTGAGGATATTAGTATATACAATACGAAAAAGCTGCCAACTTTTTTTTTTATTCAAAACGGCAGCTCTAAAAATGTCAGCAATAATAAGCGTTTAAATAGAATTTCCTTTTTCAAAATAGTATACTAGCTAAAAAATTGGCTTGGTGTCTGCATACTTTTTTGAAGAATAAAGTTAAAGTAATACTTTTTTCACCTCAAATGCTTTTATTGAGATGTTTTTTAGTTTAAAAAAAAGAATTATACGAATTTTTCTTATGTTCGTAACGAAATGGTAACGGAGTTACGAATAACAGAGTTACGCGCGACAGAGTTACGGCCGTCAAAGTTACGCGAAACCGAAGTTACGAAAAACTAGAGTTACAAATTCTAAAGTTATGTTAAGCTATGACATGTGATTTTTGGGTTGGCAACAACTGCAACAATAGTTCACTACACCAAAATAACGTCTGTAAAAAAAGGGGTGGTTTGGTTATTATTTTAATATAAATAATAACAAAGTGGGTATTACAAAATACGCTATGAATAATTATATTAATTAATAGAAAAAAAAATACGTATTTGCAATATTAGTTGGACAAATAAGAAGTTAAACTAAATTATGTCTTACATAAGTATACTTATGTTTTTTTTTTTTCTATTTCAACGTTTTTGCGATCTTCTCACAAAAACAAAACCATACATGTATGTATATCTATACCTATCCAATCAAAATTTTACAAGATTAAGTAACACCCATTTTCGCTTTACTCATTTAGTTCTGACCAATGAGAAAAATGTTAATCTCTTGTTTGTATTTCCATAATTCCATATCGTTCCTAGCAATTGTTACCAACCCAAAAATTACATGTCATAGCTTAACATAACTTTAGAATTCGTAACTCTAGTTTTTCGTAACTTCGGTTTTGCGTAACTTTGACGCTCGTAACTCTGTCGCCCGTAACTCTGGTATTCGTAACTTCGTCGGTTTCCTTTTTTTTAAATTTCGTTCTGCCTTAGCAATTGTATGGTGCCATGAAAGAGAAGTATAACAAAACATTGCAATATGCGTCGAAAAACATTTTGACGGTTTTTTTTATACCTACTAGAGAATAATGTAGTACTCGTTAGTGGAAGAGCCAAGGACTATAATAATATAGTTACTTAGAACTCTCAACTATTCCTGTATTCATATTATTTGTAAGAGTAGATATAAATAATTTATAAATCATAAATAAACTCGACAATAGAATCTACTCTACAGCTTAAAATGGTGGATGGATTTTCTTAAAATTTGTACATAAATATATGTATACAACGGCAAGGTATTAAAAAAGGAGTTTTAAAGAATTCCAGAAAAATCATAATATGATTGATACAATACCCAAAAAGTACATATAAGAAACAAAAAAAATATTTGTTAGGTATCTACTAAAAATGTTAAATTCATAATTTTGGATTATAAAAGATTCTTAAAAAATATAAAAACTTATTGATATCATGTTTAACAGTATAATTTAAATTATTTACTAATCAATGTGTCATATTATCATGCCAACATTTGTGTAAAATTCCAAAACATTTTTTTGTCTATTGCTGAAATTTCAAAAAAAAAAATTCAGTCTTGTTCTGAAATGTCTTATCTTTTAACCCACTGTCGGCACACGTTTGCGAATTTGGTAGGACAAAAATTAAAAAAAAATGATTTTTCAAAAAAGTGTTCACACAAAAGTCTCTTTATAATGGTGACTATATATATTTTTTGGAAATGTGAATACAATATTTGAATTCTTCGGAAAATTCTACATCGATTTCATATGCATATACACCATAAAACATTGAGACCGAAAGAAGTTATAGCGACTTGAAGAAGTAAAAACCAAATTCGCACCCGTGTCCATATCACGTCACAAAAAAGAGATGTGCCTACAGAGGATTAAACATAAAATAAAGATTTTAACAACAACGTTGAGTTCAAAATACTTAGAATTTGTCAGCCATCTTTTCGAATCTACTTGTTCATTTCTTGGAGGAAGTTTGCTGTGCAACATAATATTCGTTTATATTCAATAACGTTACTTTTCATCGGCAAAATTTATTCCATAACCATGTTGAATACCCCATACTTTGACTATTTTCTTGAACTACAACTATTTTAGCAGATTCATCATCCTTAACCCTATTGTATCTATTTATTTTGTGACGTACTAGAAATATGACGCAATACTATGTTTAACAACGCATATTCCTACATCAGAGTTAAAAATATCAAATTCTTGCGTCAGATTAATGCCCACACATTTTTGTTTTGCATTCCCCCACAAAGCTTTGTTGATGGATTGTAAACAGAAGCTGGTCTCAATTCCAGATTACAATTATTCAACTTGTGCATTAAAGTTCCGTGGTTTAAAGCTATTTGGCATTGAAAATATGGTCAGTCTGACCATATTAAGTGCACTTACTTATGTTATCTTGAATTACTTTTTCCTTAGCTTCTGTTAACTGATTTTATAATTTTTTTTTCTATTTATGTATCATAAAAATGAGTTGTACAACAATAATAGAACTATAATACAACTTGTATATGCATTATACGAGTAGATTTGTGCTGATTTCATTTGCATACTCTCTCTAGTTCAATGTACCAAGAATCTTTGAGCCTGGACTGACTATAAAAATGTGTATTTTATTGTCAAGCAGTAACCAGTAACGATTCAATCGTAGTCCAGTTAACAACTGAATTATAGTCAATTAACTCCAAAGAAACCAACTAGCAACATGAAGGTAAAAAATTCTAACAAGATTCTAAGAAAATTTATTAGAATTCTAAGACTTTGGTTGACTTTTTACTTTTAGTTCGCCGTATTCACCGTAGTCGTGCTTGCTTTGGTCTTCCGTGCCCAATCTTCTGTCATCCCTCTTGGATTGGGTGGTATTGGCCCAGTTCTTTCAGTCGCAGGACCTCTTGGACCTGTTGTTGTCCCCGGTGGATCAGTTGCTGTTCAAGTCCCAAATGCCCTCCCCATTCAAGGTCTTCCAGCTGCCGTAACTGTTGCTCAATCCCCAGTTCAAATTCCAGTTGCCCTTCCAGCTCCAGTCGCAGTTGCAGCAGCTCCAGTTGTTGTTGGAGCTGAGGGAACTTATGTTGCCAAGACCCGTGGTGCCGTTCACGTTGCTCCTCTCCCAGGACACCTTCAATCTGCCGCATCAGTCAATCTTCAACCAGCTCCAGGAACTTTGTAAACAAAACAATATGATTATACGAAAATGGAACTTCGGATTCGATCTTGATGAAGCTTGAAACTATCTCAGTTATTAATGTTTAAATGGTGCCCCCTGTATGCTTTTGTACTGCCTTTTTCTCTAGTTAAAAAAAAAAATTTCCGAGGTATTGTAGTATTTTTTTTTTTTTGTATTTTGCTTTGTTAATAGTTCTTTAGTGCTCGTAATGTAGTGTCTTTAGTTAAATAAATGCAACATGGACTTCTAAAACAGTCAAACAAAATACTTTCGTTTTATTTTTATTTAGCAATAAAGAGTAAATAGGCACTTTAATAATAAAATATATTTTACTTGAAAGCGAAACAGTATAGTACAAAATGATAGCTAGTATCTTTTTCCTAAATGAAATCGGTGAAGAAATATTATCATCGACGATATTCTAATAAATTTGAATGTTATTAATGTCAGACTTCAGTGAGGTACTAAACAGTCGTCTGAAGGTTACAAAGGCTAAGTTCTAATTTTAGAAAAATATTGAAAGAACAATTTTGAGGAATTAAAGAGTCCAGTAAATATTTGAAATTGAAAACATGTTAAACGCGGGTTTTTGAACGCTAAAATATCTCATACCTTTTAATGGGATCGATAATTCGAAAATTTCAAGTTTTCGAAAAAAAATACGGAACTTTAAATATTTATTTATAAAAGTTTTCTCCTGCCAAATGACCTTTGCACTTGGATTAACAGAGCATATATTGTAAAAAGTTGCGTTATTAATCAAAAGTTCATGTCAAATTGTTTCAATTTACTAAAATTTTCAAAATAGTTTTTTTTTCATTAGACTAAGTTTAAATTTTTATGACTTACAACATTTTTTTTAAATGATTGAGAATGGAAAAATAAAGGTTTTGGAATTCCGTCTGTCAGTCTTTTCAAGGTATGACAACTACAAATAATAAGCTATTGAATAGGTCGAAAAAATACATGGTTATAAGAAATTAAGACGTTCACGGGTTTTTATTGCAGGAAGCGTTCAATGGGTTATAAGAGAAGATAAAATCGCGGAGTGCTATGAACCTCGAAATATATTGACAAATTTAAAATAAAAATGGCGTTTTTATTTGAATAATAAGGGAAGAAATACAACTACAAAATAATAATTAAATGAGAGGTTGGAAATTGAAGATAGGGGTGCAAAAGCCTCCTTTTTGTTTTTTTTTACTATAGGTATCTCGTAAACCAAGCAAAATTTTCATATATTGCATTCAAAATTTTTTGTAGAGAATTAAATTTTTTCCTATTAGAATATTGTTTTCTATAAATTGAAAAAAAAAAAATCTATACCAAAACAGTCGAAAGAATCATAAAAAAAATATCAAAAAATTCGATTTTTTGAGTTTTTTTGCTTTTTTAGTTGTAATTGTAATTACCTACTCTAAAGAAAAAAAGAAGATTAAATTTCCTCACTAAATTTTGTCATTCAATATGGTTTCAACCTCGGAATGATTTTTAATAGAAATTTTATTTTGGTCAAAATCGTTGTTTTGCTATTCTAAGACTTAGGCATCTCACAAACCTTCAAAAATGTACAGAAGTCCTAAATTTTCAAATCAAATCAGGTTAGGTGTCCTGACACACGGCCATTGTTTTTGATCTGGGAGTTGTGACATTAGGTGATTTGACCAACAAAACTTCATGGAAAATCAGCCGAAGTTATGTAGATTTTAAAACAATACATTATTAAAGAAATGTTTGGCCATAACGACTATTAGGGCCAATTTTTCAATAGTCAGTTAAACAGTCAGTTAGTACTTATTCCTAAGGATAGAGAAAAAATCATTTTTTCAACAAGCAGATACATATAGCTTATTCCTAAGAATAAAACTATCTGCTTTTTTCAGAGATGAATAAAAATTATTCTAAGGAATAATCTCAACAAAAATATTGTGTCAGTTGTCAAAGCTGTTTTGAAAGAATTTTGAAAAAAATACAGTGGAAAACAAGAAAACAAAAACAATCATGAATAAAAATGACGTTTAATTTTAAATATTTTTGAATTTGACAATTTTTTTTTTTTGTTATTCTGTAGAATAAATTATTCTTGATTGAAAAATTCAATGTTTTTATCTGATTGTTTATGAGCCTAATAACTTTATTCGTCGAACAGTTAATTGACTGCTTATTAGAAGTTTGAAAAATTGGCTCTTAGTGAAATTAAATTTAATTGCAATCAATTATGCTTTTTTGGTCTGTATGTTTTTGGAATGCGAATAGATAAAAAAACTTTATTCCATTCTTTCACCCAACGTTTCGTAAGAATTCTTTAGTTCTTCAGGGGAATTTCGTTCTTTATTTTATATGTTGTGTTACAAATATAAAAATAAATAATAAATTTTAAATATTAAATTTTAAATAGGTACATAATTTTGTTCCAAAAATAAATAATTCAACTTTCTTACACTTGTATTAAATCACATTATACTTGTTACTACTCCGTATTCCATCCTCTTGACAGCACTGACACATATTTAAAATAAATAACAAACATAATATAAAATGAAACAAGCATAACAAAGTTAATAAACTAGACGAGAAAAGACTTATTGCACAGCTTAATTTCAGGTACTTGATCTTAAAGTGCTACAGCCTACAGCCAGGGGGGTACACTCCCTTGGGGCAAGCAGAGCGACGCCCCGGGGTCCCCGACCGACCTCAGGGCCCCCACTTTAGACAATGCAGAGAAGGAAACTGTAAGCATAAATTGAGTTACGAAGTAAATTGAAATGTATTTGAATCACTTCGGATACAAGGGAGACAAATTATGTCATTCAGTGTTATCAATATATATTGATCTGATAAAAAGGTTACCCCAAGGGGCCCAAAAAAAATAAGCTGCTTTTTTAAAAAGAAAAATTATTTGGGGCCCTTAGGCCCCAAATCTTGAAAAATCTTTGCAACCACAAATAATGCATTAAGGGCCCAAAAAAAGCAAAAAACAACTTCAAGTCAGGGACCTGCAGGGGCCCCAAATGCTTTTACTTCAGGACTTAGAAAAAAAATTAAATTAAAAAAATTTTTAAATTAAATTACATTACGTTGATGGATTACAAAAAATATGACTTCGGGGATCCAAAAATAATATATGAAGGGTCCCAAAAAATAATTTTTCAGGAACCCCTTTAGTTGAGAGGCAATCAAATATTAATTTGGTGGCCCCAAAATCTATTAGATACTAAGGAGAACAAAAATTTTCATCAAATTTTCTGATGACATGACAAATATTATTTGAGGATCCTTAAAAGCTATTACTTCAGTGGTTCAAAACAATCAAATGGAAAATTAAATATCAATTAAGGGTCCCCAACATAAATACATCAGGGCCCAAAATAAAAACATTACGTTATTGGTGGCATTCCGAATATTACATCAGAACAGAGGCCCCAAAACCTATTAATTCTTGGCTGCAAAAAAAAATTATATTATATTTTAGGGGCCTCTAAGCACTTAATTTTGAGGCCCCAAAAATTATTTTTTAGGGGCCCCAAAAGAAATAAACTATGTTTGATGATGGAAAATCAAATGTGTACACATTACTTCAGAACAGAGGCCCCAAGAACTATCAATTCTAAGCTAAACAAAATTTATTTTAGGGGTCTCTAAATATTTAATTTTGGGGGCCCCTAGAACAAGTATTTACTACTTTTATGATAGAAATTTTAAATAAGTATAGCAGAGTGCATTACGAACATATTAAAACATTAAAATAAACCTAAAAATAAATAAGCCATACAAAAAAAAATGTATGGCGTATAGGTACTTTTTTTGTATCTAAGGGGCCAACAAATATCATAGTTCTCTTAATTTTTTGTTTAATACTTAAACTTTTCAGTAACTATAAGTCTAGTATTAATTTCTTTCTCTCTATCAATTATTTTTGTTTCTTTTTCTTAAGAAATAATAAAAAAAAAATATATAAAGAAGAAATAAAGTTTGTTGCTCAGCTCTTTTGTTTCAACAGCCGAAATTGATTTTTCCTAAAGCTTTTTGCAATTTCCGAAAAATCAAACTTTTCCTTCAAACGAATTACAATCCGATTGGTATTGGTACTGATTTGTGTTAAGCTATGAGCTAAACGTTTGAAATGTTTGAAAAACGTCAAGCGACACACTCTGACTGAAAAAGACCACTAACAAAAACACAAAAACTTCCGGTTCACCCTTGATAAATTACTTTGTCAGAATTATTCTTGTTGTTTCTATTAGTTTTTATTCGTGTTAATTATTGTTAATATTTCATAATTATTTTGAACCTTATTTTTCATTTTTAAATATGTATATTTCTTCATCATCATCATATCTCATGAGAAATGAAAAAATTCACATAGGTTTCTGCAATTAGATAAACCTACTTTTTTCCGCTACAAAAAACATCATCCAAATAACATTCAAGTTAATGAAAAATAACTCTGTCAACTTTCAAATACAACAATGTACTTTCTTTTTTAAAACAAACTACATACGAGTAGTATTCCTTACAAATACATATCCACAAACAACAACAACAACAAACTTGTCAAAATTAAATCTCTACATAACTTTCCAAAGGCACACGAACAACGAACGATGACTATACGACTCGAGTCTGTGCAACTACAATCATTTCCGGATTGCATTTGTTCCAAAATGTCTTTTTTCGTTCCGACGACTATTTTTTTTTTTGTTTTTTTCTTTCTTTTTTTCATCTTAAACAAAGTGTAACCACGAGAAGGCACAAAAAAGATATAGAAACAGCAGAACTTTATCCGGCGAAAATCCAAAAAGTTTTTCTACCGATTTTACTTCACTTCAAAGAAAAGTAAAGAAACAAAAAAAAAGAAGAAAATATTCGACAAGGAGTATAAAACAAATTAAAAAACTTCTTTATCACTTTGTTAGAGAAGAGCTAAATTTATAAAAAAATGCGTTTTTTTGTGAGTGTTTTTTTTTTTTTTTTTTGTTCAATATAACGGAAGAAGTTTCTGTTCATTGTGTGGTCTTGGTATTACCAAAAAAACACACGGAAATTCGCTTTCGCGACAAATTTCCATCACAGAATGTTTGAGGGGGATGGAGAATATTATAAAACTACCTTAAACCTGCCTTCTGTGCATAAGAGACTCTATCTCTTGTTGCCAAAGTTTTATCCTTTTTATACCTGTAGAAGAAGTTTACAAGACAAAAAAAATAAGACGAGATAGTCCCCAAATGAAATTAACGAAAAACTAGAATCACCGTAAGAAAATCGTTTGGTCCTCCCGTACCCGATTCCCGGCGGCGGCGGTGGCAGTTTTAACAAAAAGAATGACAAACAAAAGAAAAAAGAAGGAAGTGAGCCACCAGGAAAGTGATAAAACTACGTGAGGGAAAATCCGAATCCTTAATGCCCACAAGGATTTACAGCTTCTTTTTGAGGAGGAGAGCGGATTTTTTTTTTCTTTCTGTCTTCTTTTCTTAATTTTCTATTTCCTTCCTTTAGCTGACCAAGACAGGAATATAGAACACACGCAAAATGGTAAAAGGAAAAGGAAACGACTGCCAACGATTAAAGGCCCTACCGCGGTGCTGCCACCACCATCAGCCACCATGATTGTGATGGGAAGGAAGTTTTCTTTGAAAATTCACTTCATTCATAGCTGGCACCGGCACTTGATGTCGTGGTGGTCGTCGTCGTCGTCGTTGTCGAGAATCGTGGTGGTCGTCATCGTTTTCGTTCTCTATAGCTGCTTATCTAGGTGCCTGGATAATTGAGCATAAACGCCCTTCAAATTAACACAAGTCGAGATGGGAATTTGATGAGACTCACTGCACAGTTATGTATAATATAGACGGAAAGAGAGAGAGAGAGAGATGGTAAGTTGCTGGTCATAGTTGAGCTATCTACCTTCCCACCACTGCCGCGCCATGGGGGATTTCCATGACTTGGTAATAACTCGTAACGCTTAATTAAAGACCTTAGACCCTTAATTAGCTTTTTGCCATTTAAAGGCGGGTATCTTTAGCAAAATATCTACTACTGATATCTTCCAGAGTGATATTGAAAAGAATGTATTTATATGGAATATCATTTAGAAGTCTATTGAGTGGACTTTAATTTTTTGTCCAAGAAAAAAATCATGAAATCAATAGTTGAGTTACATTTTAAAGGAATTAAATAGGGTGTTCGTTTTTAAAGAGGAACTAATTTTGAAATTGAAGCAAAGAGACATTTCAGTCAACAAAATTGTTTTCTTTAGATTCTTCGAATTCTTCCTGGTTGAACTGCAAATTTATTCAATATTTTACTGGCGTTGATGTGGTTTTTGGTCATTAGTTTTCTGTTTATAAATCGTCATTAGTTGAAACTATTTTGCCTTTATAGACCAGTGCCGAAGCCTTCAAAAACATTAAAAATTAAGAAAAAATCATAGTTGGATGAAACCCATCGGAAAAGGAGGTGAATATGATAAAAATGAAAGGAAAAATAAATTACGGGCGAGCCGAGTTCGGGAAGTGGTAGGATTGAGTTTTTAATGGTAAAAAATGGTATATCTCGATTTCCGGCAAAACTACAAGTCCTATGGAAAAAAGTTATATGGCAAGGTTGTAGGTAATAAAAAGATCTACAACTTATGGATTAACAATTTTTTCACATAACCTCAAAATTTATGTGAAAAATTAAGAAAACCGAGTTTTTGGTTTTTTATTTTTATCTTTTTCAAAAAAATGTTTTTTTCTACGAAATTTGGTGAAAACTTACCTTTTTATGTCCCGAATACACAGTAATTTATTGGATTTAAAATATTTATTTTTTAACCTTTTTTTTTACTTAATACCAAAAAAACACCCTTATTTTCAATCGAAAATTCACGTGTCAAAATATCAGCTCTTTTCAAAAAATCGGTGGGCATTTTGTTCGTTAAAATCTCTACTTTCCAATAGTGTAAACAAAAATTTACATTAGTATACCACAGTACATGTTCTCGGTAAATGCAAAAAGCTTGAATTCTGTAATTTTTGTATCATTATTTAAAATTTTGGACTATTTATTAAAATTTACACTTTAATTATTCAAAAACCGTAAGATTTTATGTTACATTGATTAATGTTACGCTTTTTGAGTAATTAAAGTGTAAATTTTAATAAATAGTCCAAAATTTTAAATAATGATACAAAAAATTTCGAATTCAAGCTTTTTGCTTTTACCGAGAACATGTACTGTGGTATACAGTATTTATCGCTTATAAGAAACACGCTTATAAGAAAACCTCGCTTAAAAGAAACTCGAACAAAAGCACCGTGTACTTTACCATATATTTTAATGTTGAATTATGTGTTTATAAGAAACACGTTTATAAGAAAAACACTGATAAAAGAAACATTTTTCAAACCACGAACTTTCTTGCTCACACATAAAGTTGGTTGGATTTAAGAAACTTTCAAAAAAATCACGAAACTAAAAAAACATGAACCCTTAAGAAAAATTTGAGCAGTGCTGCCAATAGATTTATCTGCATTTTGCAGATTTTTAACATATTCCCAGATTTTTGAGAACTATAAATCTGCAGTGCAGATTTTATCTGCAGCTGAAACTTAACCTTTAAAAGACAAAAAAGGATAACATTCCAAAAACTCCAGTAAAATGTCAATTAAATTAAAGCCAAGGACGAACTAAAACATCATTTATTTTGCCAAAAACTACCTACAATTTTTCCTATTTAAATAATACAGTTGTCAAATCACCTGGAGTTTTTTCAAAACGTTCAGTACATTTTTGATTTTATATTGGAAAAAGCCCAACAATACAATAAAGCCACACTTCCAGGGAAGAAACTAATGATACAAATTTATCAATTCAAGCGAGGAAAATCTGCATTGCAGATTTTTTTCGTCATTTTTGCAGATTTTTCCAAATATTTTCATGGCGACACTGTTTGAGTTTGACATTCTTTGAAGATGATTTCAGTTCAGTGTTCAATTTGTTATTTGTTGTGTTTGTGTTCTTTATATCCCTGCTGTGTTTGCCTTTGCTAAAAATGTTGCGAAATAATGGCTGTGTTCCTTTGGGCTCAGCAAAGTACTTTTTAGTGCATCTGAATCCATTCAAAGACATTTTTCTATTGGAGAAATGGTGTTGAATACAACCAGAACTACTTAGCAGTAGATACTTCAGGCCAAAGGAACACAGCTAATATTTCACTTAAAACTAAATTGATACATAATCGTTGAATAAATTAAATCGGGAAAAAATAGAAAAGAAATCTGTGAAAAAAATATAAAATAGCTACATTCTATGTAGTTATATAATTGGATTGAATATTTAGGCGAGGATAAGTTTGTGGTACTACTGGGTAGGTATATTTGTATAAGAAACTTGTTTCTTATATCCGTATAAGAAACTTGTTTCTTATATCCGTTCTAAGAATATAAGAAACACTCGGTTATAAGAAACAAATATTGTGCAATTTTGGAGTTTCTTATAAGCGTTATGTACTGTACTAATGTAAATTTTTGTTTACACTATTGGAAAGTAGAGATTTTAACGAACAAAATGCCCACCGATTTTTTGAAAAGAGCTGATATTTTTACACGTGAATTTTCGATTGGAAATAAGGGTGTTTTTGTGGTATTAAGTAAAAAAAAAGGTTAAAAATTAAATATTTTAAATCCAATAAATTACTGTGTATTCGGGACATAAAAAGGTAAGTTTTCACCAAATTTCGTAGAAAAAAACATTTTTTTGAAAAAGATAAAAATAAAAAACCAAAAACTCGGTTTTCTTAATTTTTCACATAAATTTTGAGGTTATGTGAAAAAATTGTTAATCCATAAGTTGTAGATCTTTTTATTACCTACAACCTTGCCATATAACTTTTTTAGATAGGACTTGTAGTTTTGCCGGTAATCGAGATATACCATTTTTTACCATTAAAAACTCAACCCTACCACTTCCCAAACTCGGCTCGCCCGTAATTTATTTTTCCTTTCATTTTTATAATATTCACCTCCTTTTCCAATGGGTTACATCCTACTATGATTTTTTTTTGTTTCAAAAATTATGGACCCTGGGCTATTAATCACCTGCAAATGAATGGCTCCTTCAGCTTGGATTTTTTGGTATCAATTTAATAAAGACTAGCCGACCCCGCACTCAAAATTCGAGTGCCAATTGTAACTTTTATTTATGCTCAAATAAGCACACTATATAAATCACTTTATTTACTACTAAGAATATGCAACACTTAATTTTATTCGAAATTCGAGAATGTCTTCGTCTTTGCTTTTAGAAGTTTTCACTTCCAGAAGGGAGAGGGCGCAGTTCAGAACATATGTTTTTGTTTTTTTTCCTCAATTTTAATTTATTGTTTTTATCTATTTGGGTAAAAAAAAAAAAATAAATAAAGTATACATTCTGCACATCTAGATAAAATTTCCTATCGTTCCGTATATAATTTATGCCCCTTCGGTTTTTGTGGGCCACGTATTTTGTACCACAAAATAAGTGTTTGCCGTTTTATTATATGATTTGATTTCGAATGCAGCCATTGCATTCTCGATTTAGCTTTTGATGTCTTTTTTACTTGCGATATAGGTACTATATATCAAGTTATGCATTCGTACAAAAAAAAAAGTTGAGATGACATTTTTCCATGACATTACGATGGTAGACATTGCCAAAAAAGTGGGTCCCGGAAGTCCGTCTGTCTGTCAGTCTGTCTGTCTGTCTATATAAGAAGCTAGAGCCTAAACGGATGGACCGATTGATGTCAAACTTGGTATGTAGCGTTATTTGGCGACTCTCCAGAGGGGTTTTTGGAATTATTTTTTTGGACCAAAAATAACGGTACTTGTCATATACCGATTTTAGTAAAATTGAAATATCTCGAAAACGGCTCCAACGATTTTGTTTAAAAAATTCAAATGTTAGTTTTAAGCTAAGGTCTATTTTTTAATGAAAAATTTTTGTTTTGAAAATCATTATTAACGGTACCTGCCATAGAACCGTTTTTTTTAAATCCGATTATCTCCGAAATTGCTTATTGGATTTCAACGAAACTTTTTGTGAAGAAGCATTTATATAATTTAAATATAAAATTTTAAATTTAATTTATAAAAAATATAAATTAAATTTAAATAAAATTTCCAAAAAAATAATTTTTGGATTTTTAAAAAAAATTTTGAAAATTTTTATTTTGAAAAATAAAATGTTCGAAAACGGGAAATTGATTTTTTTTTAAATTTGTTTTTAGATGTTGATTAGTGATTTCTACAAAATGGCATACCAATTTTATTTTAAAACTTTTTTTCCAAAAAATTATTTATAAAAAATTAGTTTTTTAAAAAACGGCTCTAACGATTTTGAAAATTTTTTTTCTAAAAATGCATGTTAATATATCAATCAAAACTGCATACTTGTTTTGTGGGGCAATATGATTTCAGATTTTATTTTATTTTTTTTTTTAAACCAATTTTTTTTTTTTTTTTTTCAAATTTCTATATAAAAAGTCTTAAAAATTTAAGCAACTTTAACTCTAAGAGCAAGTTCGTGCTACCCAGTCGTGCATTTTATTGGTTCCGCCTTCGGGAGAGACATAACTCCCAAGATATAGGAAAGTATACACCTTTTCTAGCGGCTGTATGTTATAGATCAGATGTTAGACTCCCAAGAATTCTTAAACTCATTTCATTTTTTTTTTCCATGATAGTATAAAAACTGTTTTTCATAAATTTTTTGGTAAATGCCATGATAAAAGGAAGACCAATTAAATGGTTTGACAATATAATCCAGGCAAAAATGGTTATGACAAAAAATTGTCTCCTTTTGTGTTTCATGGTCATTTGTTAGTCAAGCTTTTACTTTCCAAATTAAGTAGTTAGACCTTGATTTATTTTAAAATACGCTTTGCCTACGAACGGTATTTTTATTGTTCACCACCAATATTCAAAATATAATACATACCTTAATCGGATGTTGTGTTTCAAATTTAGGCTGAAATCAATTTCTTATTCTCCTTTAATTAGACTTTAGTAGGCTCAAGTGATAATTAGAAGAAAATCAATTTTTTTAATGGTTTGATACAAAAAATACACCAAAAATAAACCTAAAAAAAAAAAAATTAAAAAAGAAATAAAGTTCGCAACTCAGCTCTTTTGTTTTAACGACTTTGTTGTTTTATTTACAGTTGATGTACAGAAATATCAATTTTATTTTAGCAGCAAAAGGACAGAAATTGCTATTTTTTTCGAGTTAAAAACAGCTTATCTCTTCTCTCAAAATAATACGTTCGGCATTTCAAGGTTAATCTACCTGTTATTTTATGCTATAGCTTTTCATAAAGAAGAGCTGCCTTATTTTTAATTTTTTTTTCTAACCTAAAATGTTTGATTCAAATTAAAAAATTTCATATTTTGTTTCAAACAAATACATGAAATATGACTAATTTAGAAGACCTTACTTGATGGGCTTTTGTTTCACTGTGCATCCATCTGTTCATCGAAATAGAGCCTGAACACTTTAATAAATTTGCCTGAAATTCGGTACGGATAATTTTTACTAATTTAAAAAATTATTTTTTTTTTTTAATGTTTCATTTTGAAAAAATTGGGTTCTTGGAATTTTTTATTTTAAATAACAAAAATATTAATTTTCTCAAAAACGAATCCCACTATTTTGATGAAGAAAGGCAACGATTTATTTTTGGTGATTTTTTTTTATTCAACTTTTCAACGACACAATTTTTTTCAATTTTTTACCTTTAAACAATTAATTTTATTGAAACAATTCCAAAGGACACGTTGTCCACTTTCATAACTCAGGAGCCTTTAGTAAGAGCACATTTATCACCAATGACAAAACTTTGAAAATAAAAATTTTCAGGTTTTCAAAAAATATTTTTTTTTTTTTTTTTTGAAAAACCAGTTTTCCTAATTTTTTTTGAAATACTAAAAAATATAATACCAATTTCTTTTTCTAATTTTTTTAACGATTTTGAAGACAAATTTTCCAATTATGATTTTCCACTTTTTTAACTTAATTACTTTTTACAAAAAAAAAGTCAGTTTTAATGGCTTTGAGAGATCTTAAAAGCGAAATTTTTTCAAAACCCAAAAACCATACCTACTATTATTTTTTATTTTTTAATTATGAAATATATCCCAATTTTCTCAATGTAGGTACCTACTGAAATTACAGATACGTCAATTGGGATCGTAACTCATGGTACAATAGTTAGTGCGATGGGCAGTCACGTCAAAGGTTCTGGATTCAAATACAACATTCAAAAACCTAGACATTTTTAAAGAGCCATAAAAATCAACTAATTAGGGCTGTATGTTGTGTTGTCAAACAACAAATAAATGTATTTATTTCCCTTTTGGCAATAAATTGACCCTTACTTGGAAAGTAAACTTTCTAAAGATAGGAAATAAAATTAAAATAAAGTCATTCAT